>NC_056690.1:8545000-9750000 GCF_018350215.1 Panthera leo | reverse complement strand
TGATTAAGCTGGACTGCCGAAGACTTTACCCAGACTTTTTTTTTTTTTTTTTTTAAGTGGGGGAACATTCCTTTGGCAAAATCCTTTCTAAAAAGTTGAGTGGCTCTGGTTGAACTGCTCTCACTGTTAGATGTAGAGCCAAGCTCACTAAACCTCTTCCCAATCATCCCCAAGACAGCCACTGTAGCCACACAGGGAAATCTTTGCAACGCATTTGAAAAACACTCATCTACTCCAGACATTGCATTATATTTTTAGTATCTTTTTAAAAATGTATGAGGGGCGCCTGGCTGGCTTAGTCGGTAGAGCATGGGACTCTCGATCTCAGGTCTAAAGGTTGTGAGTTAAGTAGGGCAGTGCCTACCTAAAAAAATAAAAATAAATTTAAAAAAATAAAAATTTAAAAGTCTGATGTTTTTCAGAAAGACAAAAAATAAATTTGCTGATTTGTACATCAGAAAAGCGAAGCTCCAAAAACAGTGCGGTCATTTGTCAAGTCATTAACTAAAGGTAGGCACCAGAGCTGCAGACTCCCAGCTGCATCACATCACTCTATAGTCATTTCTCTACACTATCTGAACCCACCACCTTCTCAAATTAATAAAACAATGTTATATAAAATTGTTAAAAAGGCTTTAGTCCCATATATTTCCACAACATATGTGGTCTCAATTTTAACCTGCCAATAAATAAACTAAACCAACCCTTTACAGAAGCAAGTTTGTTCTCATTCCAATAACATTTCCTAGATTTAATCTCTTACCAGTTGTCACACAGTTGAGTGTCCTGGTCATCTAGAAATTCAGCCATCTTTAGCTCTTCCTGAAAACTATAAAGGAAGAAGTGTAAACTTTCAATTTCGTTTCTGCTTTTAGGATGACATGCAAAACACAAAAGCAAAACACAAGTACCCAGAAAAATGTTACCAAAACCAGTACATTAAAGCATTTTATTTAATAGCTCATACCCTTGGATTTTACCTTTTTATTTTTTAATTTTCATTGTAAAATAATTTGACTTGCAAAAACAGCACCAAAAAACCTCCTGTATACCCTTCACCCAATACATTTTAAACAACCACAGTAAAATGATCAAGTGCAGGAAACTAACACAATATTAATAAACCTATAGATCATATTCATGAATCATCCCACTAATTCCCTTTTTCTTGTTCAAGATCCAATCCAGGGTCACATAGGGCATACAGTTATTTCTCCTTAATCTCCTTTGATCTACGATATTTAGTTTTTCATCTTTCAGAACTTTGTTAAGTGTCCTGGCTAGGTATTTTGTAGAATTCCCTTCAGTTTGTTTGACGTTTTCTCATGGCTAACACATCTTTAGCAAGAATACCACAGAACTGATGTCGCGCTCATTGTCAGTGCATTATATCAGAAGGCCCATGACGTCAACAATCTTATTATTATAGATGATGTTAACTTCGATCCTTAGCTGAGAATGTCTGCTGGGTTTGTGCACTGTAAAGTTTTTCCTTCTTTTTAAACAAGATGTCAGCACAGAGAGCAAAGTGCTGGCAATTTTTTTTTTATCACTATTTACTTCAGATTTACAGTGACACAAAAATGGTCTTAAACACTGCCCCGAAAGGGCTCTTTCTTTGATGGATCTGACGGTTCTAAAAGAACTCACTTTTCAAAGCACATACTCATTCAACACACTGAGACGCCGTGTGCCACGCACTGGGCCCAGGCACTAAGAACACTTTACAAATTCAAGAAATATACTGTCTGATCTAACAGATCGACTTAGTAATGGAGAAAAAGTAAAGAAACGGATAGACATCGAGCATTTCTATGGAAAAGCAGGTAGCAGACAAACGGAGATGAAGGGAGTCTACTTTGGATAAGGGTGATGAGAGAACTTTCTGAGAAGATGACATTTAAACCAAGACCGGAAGTGTGAAAAGGAAGTAAGAGGATGGGCGTGGGGGAAAAACCCAATGGGGCAGAGGGCCTAAAAGGCAATGAAAGAGAAAGTAAAGGGAGATCTGGAAGAGCATAATGAAAAAGGGGACTGGTTCAAGGCCTTATCAGACAGAGCAGAAGGGGTACTGGATTATATTCCAAGCCCAAAGGTAAACCACGGATGGGTTTTAAATTAGGGAGTCACATGAGTCAAGCTAACCGCTCTGATAGGAAATGTAAAGGAGGGATGGGAAGCACCTATCTGTGACAATAAATCACGGTCCCAAAGCGTAAAGACGAGATACTTCTCTAAGGGCGGTCTGACTGTCCTCTAGAAACTAAACCAAGACCAGAGCCTCGGATGCGGAAAGTGCCCTCTGTCGGCCAGGAGAATGGGGGTGGCGTGCAGGGCTCAGAGCGGGGCCCCCCTGAGGGTCGAGCTCCGGTCCTGACCTTCAGGAGACACGGGACTTAACCTTCCTGGGCCTCAAATTCCTCAGGCAGACAACTGACAATACTTCAAAGGGTCGTTGCACGGAGTAGATGAGCGAATGCACGGAAGTGCTCTGCTAGGGCAAGTCCTCGACCTTACAAGGAGCCCCTTCTTAGGCATTGGGGGGGGGGGGGGGGGGGCAGCTGCCCCCTCGGAGTCCAGACCCAGGAGGCGGTTTCCAACCGCCCCTTCACCCGGGGAGGCCCGGGAGTTCGGGGATGGGGCATGGAGAGGGCATCAGCTTCGCAAATAACAGCGGTTAACATTTACTGTGCCTCTGATGATCCTAAACGCTCTGCACGTTATCTTCTCCTTCAGACCACAGCCCCAGGAGGTGAAAGTCATTATCCCATTTCGGAGCCCGCGAAAGCAGAAGTGAGGGGAGACAGCCGCCGCACGGTTGGTCGGAGGGGGGACTGGAGCCGGCAACTAGGCTAACGCGACCCCCCGCCCCCCCCGCCCCCCCCGCCCTGCACATACACTCGCGGCTCCGCCCGGGGCGCGGTGCCCACAGTGGCGCTCCGGACGACGCCCACTTCCCAGACGCCCGGGCCCAGGCCTCCGAGGGGCGGCGCCGCCGGGGGCTGTCTAGGCTCCGGTTCCCTGAGGACAGCGCGCGGCCTCCCCCACTGGCCTGAGGAGACGCGGCGGCATGGCCGTCTTTCTCCTTACGGCCGCGACCCCCGGGGCCCACGGTCCCCTCGCCCACACACCCCGCCGTCAGGATGCCGGCCTCCTCCCTAACCGGGGGCCACAGGGGCCTCCCAAGGCGCGGGCCACCGCTACACTCACCCGAGACGAGAGCAAGGACTTGCAGCGGACCCGCTAGTCACGGACGCACAGAGCCGCCTCTCTCGGCCCCTGCACTGAACAACGGCCCCCGGAGCTGCCTCACCACTTCCGACCTCGCGGAGGAGCGCGCCCATTGGCCACAGACGGCCCCAGCTGTCGGTCCATTGGGTGGCACCGCTGTCGCTCCCAGGGCTCCGCCTCCTACGCGCCCATTGGCGCCTCAGAGCTCCACCGGGGTGAATCCCTGCAAGTCCCAGCCCCTGCACATCTGGGATGAGCAGCTGAGCTCTGAGCTGTGACCCTGGTTCTGCGGGCCCAACGACTGCCCTGACACAGGCTAATAATATTTGCATGAATAATACTGCACAAACATTACCAATACGCCTAAAATATTAGGATAATTAATAGCATTTGTTCTCTTGTCATGAGCCATTAATACTTATTAGTCATTCTTGTTGCTATTATAATGCCCTGTGCAAGACCTCTGCAAGGCTCTATACGTATTTGAACACTTAGCATTTTGCAGTGGAAGAGGGAGCATCTGAGTCACAGGTTTGACTCCCTAGTTTCTCACCTGCTGCCTGTATGGATACTCTGAAGTCCTCTTCCCTCATGAATAAAAAAAAAAAAAAAAAAGAAAAGAAAAGAAAAAGGATAAATATTTAAATATAACCAAGAATATACTATCCACAATGCAATTTAAAACCATGATTTTTACTGCAGATTTTTTAAATGTTTTAAATTTTTATTTATTTTTGAGAGAGAGAGAGAGAGAGAGAGAGAGAGAGTCAGAGACAGCAGGGGAGGAACAGAGAGGAAGAAGGGGACACAGAATCCAAAGCAGGCTCCAGGCTCTGAGTTGTCAGCACAGAGCCCGATGCAGGGCTGGAACCCACCAAACCGCGAGTTCATGACCTGAGCTGAAGTCAGATGCTTAACCAACTGAGCCACCCAGGCGGCCCTTTATTGCAAATTTTAATTGCAAAATGTTCGTGATATCGTGCTATGTAGGAAAAGCAAGTTACAAAGCATTATTTATTTGTAACAGGATAGAATATTTAGTTTAAATAGGCAGTGTGTTATGTGTGATTCCAAAGATATAAAGTTCAAAAACAGGCAAAATTAATCTAAAGTGAGAGAAGTCAGAATAATGGTTCTATCTGAAGGGTATGGACTGCAGGGGAATCTGAGAAAGATTTCCAAGTCCTGGAAATGTTCTAGATCTCAATCTTCAAAGTGGTAAATACAGATGTATTGGAAAATAGCCACTAAGCTGAATGCTTAAGACTTAAACACTTTGTAGTATATGTTAAAGAGAACATACCACTCAATATTGTTCTGCACCTTAACTTTTGTTTGTAATACTATATAATGTCTTAGAGATCTATCCATTATTAGCACATCTACCTAGAGCAGCTTGAATCTTTTTTGATGGTAACTCCATTGTATGAACAAACCCTGATATATTCAACTACTTCTCTACTGATAGACATTTTGGCTGTGAAATGTCATTTTTTAATACAGCATAAGCAATATCTGAAGTCTAAAACTACCTCAGTGCCAGCCTCATTGATTTGCTCAGCAAATGTATAGAGTGTACCCTATGTGACAGGCCCCAAATAAGATTCTAGAGCTTCAGTGGCAAACAACAGGATGAGCTTCTGCCTTCCCAGAGCTTATCCTGGAGACAGGCCCAGTGGCAATGACAAAGAGTATGATACACACTGCGGCACCTGAAAGAATGTATCTGCCAACAACAAATTGTATATATTTGTAAATCAATATATATGCGTGTACAAATAATTCGAATAAATAATTAATTTTTTTAATATTTGTTTATTTTTGAGGGAGAGAGAGCACAAGTGGGGAGGGGTAGAGAGAGAGGGAGACACAGAATCCAAAGCAGGCTCTAGGCTCTGAGCTGTCAGCACAGAGCCCCCATGTGGGGCTTGAACTCGTGGACCTGACCAGATCATGACCTGAGCCGAAGTCAGATGCTTAACTGACTGAGCCACCCAGATGCCCCTAAGTTTTAAAAAGGATGGATATGGGGCGCCTGGGTGGCTCAGTCGGTTGGGCGGCCGACTTTGGCTCAGGTCATGATCTTGCGGTCCGTGAGTTCTAGCCCCGCGTCCGGCTCTGTGCTGACAGCTCAGAGCCTGGAGCCTGCTTCATATTCTGTGTCTCCCTCTCTCTGACCCTCCCCTGTTCATGCTCTGTCTCTCCCTGTCTCAAAAATAAATAAACATTAAAAAGGATGGATGTAGTTTTTGTCACTGGCTCCTGGCCCAGAGCTTCAAAAGAATGGGATTTGCTGAGTGACAAGAGTGTCTTTGTTCTGGTAGTAGTGACTCAAGGTGTGCCCCTATGTAGCTTCAGAATGGTGGGCTGGTCACCAGAAAGACCCAGGCACTTGATCAGAAGATGGGACCTTTACACTTCTGAGGAGGGGAGGGCTCTGGATATTGAGTTTAATTAATCACCTGACCAATGATTTAATCAATCCTGCCTATGGTAATAAAACCCCAACAAAAGCTCTGGACATCTAGGCTCGAGGGAGCTTCTTGGTTGGTGAACATACTGATGTACCAGGAGATACATCCTTACTCCACAGGAAGAAGGCACAGAAGCTTTGCATTGTTCCCTAGAATGAACCTGATGTGTCTCTTCATTTGGCTGTTTCTGATCTGTATCCTGGCCCAAGAGCTTCTAAAACTTTGAAATTCCATGAGAAAATTGTCTTTTGTTGTTCAGTATAAGCTCCTTTCAACCATAGGAGAGTTTATGCTCATGAGGTGACTCTTGGTGAGCCCCTAGGTGACTTCAGGATGGGAGCTAGTTGCCAGGACAACTAACATTGTGAATAGAGAGTTGGAAAAATTTCAGTCCCACACCACTCCTCCACTCTTGCCTCTGGGGAAAGGAAAAGGGCCGGAGGTTGAGTTAATCACCAATGGCCAATGGTTTTCTGAGTTCTGTGGGTCATTCTAGTGAATTGTCAAATCTAAGGGAGTCATGAAAAACCCCGAATTTACAGCCAGTTAGTCAGAACTTCAGTTGGCCTGGGGACCCCTAAAGTGTGGCTGGCGATTGCAATGAGGGCAGTCTTGTTGGGACCACTAAGATCTGTTTTTCACTCACAGCAATTAAGTTCTGGCAACAAATGTGTAGATTTTTTTCTCACATCAACAACCAATCCTTCAACCCTCCAGACTTCAGCTGGGTATCCTACAGTTTAATTCAATTCTGACCCTAAATACCTGGAGTTCGCATCAGATCTTACAAGTTAAGGGCTCAGACCCACAAGATCCCCCGCCACACACACACACACACACGCACACACAACTCACTTCAGATGCCAGTCCCAAGTTCATGTTGTTACCTGTGCTTCTGACCAACTTGTTATAAATCAGAGGTTCCCGCAACCCTCTCCTCGGGTTCTATAATGGCCCACAGAACTCAGGGAAACACTGTACTTACATTTAGTAGTTAGTTGTAAAGGATATTATAAAAGGTATAGATAATAGCAGGGCAAGGTCTGGATGGGTCCTGACCATAGGAGCTTCTGTGTTAGTAGAGTTAAGGTGTGCCACCCTCCTGGCAGATGGATGCATTTACCAAACCAGAGGCTCTCCAAACTCCATAGTTTAGCGTTTTTATGAAGGTTCCATTACATAGGCATGATGGATTAAACCATTGGCCATTGGTGATTAACTCAACCTCCGGCCCTTTTCCTTTCCCAGAGGCAAGAGTGGAGGAGTGGTGTGGGACTGAAATTTCCAACTCTATATTCACAATGTTAGTTGTCCTGGCAACTAGCTCCCATCCTGAAGTCGCCTAGGAGCTCACCAAGAGTCACCTCAGGAGCATAAACTCTCCTATGGTTGAAAGGAGCTTACTTATACTGAACAACAAAAGACAAATTTCTCAGGGAATTTCAAAGTTTTAGAAGCTCTTGGGCCAGGAACTAGGGCAAAGACCAAACACTTGTTTCTTATTATATCACCATATCACAGGAACGGAGCCCTTAAACCTGTGTAGCTGAGTCTGAACTCCAGAAGGTTAGCATCAGAATTGAATAAGTACACCCAGCTGAGACTGACAACAGAACACATGCTTTAGGAGAGAAGCCCGGTTAGGTATAAGACCACCCAACCTACAGTGGGTGTTCAGAGAGTCTTTGAGTCACAGCAACTAATTAGGTGCAGTCTCTGCCTGCAGTGAACTTAGGTTATTTGTAAATAGGTTTCCTCTGAACTTTGAAACAGATTTTTCCATAGAAAGAATGTTATAGTAGTGATTCCTATCTCAAACTGCCCCACAAAATGTTATTCAATTTATAACAACACTCTCCAGGGGCGCCTGGGTGGCTCAGTTGATTAAGCATCTGACTTCAGCGCCGGTCATGATCTCACGGTTCGTGAGTTCCAGCCCCAAATGAGTTCAAGCCCTATGTCAGGCTCTGTGCTGACAGCTCAGAGCCAGGAGCCTCCTTCAGGTTCTGTGTCTCCCTCTCTCTCTGCCCCCGCCCTCAAAAATAAATGTTAGAAAAAATTTATAACAACACTTTCCAGCAATCCTGTAAACAAAATAGGATTTAACATTTTCAATAAATCACAGAGTTTTGTGTCTTGTAATTGATAATCTTGTCTAAAAAAAAAAGCATTATAAAAACCTGAATCTCTGCGAATATATTTCCTTCTCCCATCCACAGATCCTGTGGCCACAGCAAAAGAAGGGGAGTAATTTTTCCCCTCCTTAAAAGTATTAGGCCTTTTCTCAAGGTTCATGAGTTCCAACCCCACATCAAGCTCTGCACCGGTGGGACAGACCCTGCTTGGGATTCTCTCTCTCCCTCTCTCCCTCTCTCTCTCTGCCCCTTCCCCACTTGTGTGTGTTCTCTCTCTCTCTCAAAATAAATAAATAAATAAACTTAAAAAAAAAAAACACTATTATCCTTTTGACCAAGCAATTTAACCAAGAAACTTATAGGAAGCCAACTTATATGTAGAAATACTCATGCTATGTAATTACAGGGATGCCTATTAATGTTTTCAGGAATGAAAAATAGTGACAAATGGTCCCTCAAAAGGAGACCAATTAAATAAATTATACTTCAGTGGAACCATCCATACAAAAAGTAAAAACAATCAAGTATGGAAAGATAATGCAAAATATTTTCTTTTATGAAAAGAAAGTTGAAAACCAAATTAGTAGGATTCTATACTTGTAAATACAATATTAACAATATTAGTAAATTAAACTAGTAGTATGTTAGAATAGGCTTAGAAATAAATTGGAGGAATAATCCATTCCCAGTGATGGACTCTAAAAGGTTGGGCTTACAAGGACTTTGACCTCTTTCCATTAAATAATTTTGCAAGTGGTTTATTTTTGAAAGCAGGGGGAAAAAATGAATCCATATCTCTTTCTGTGCTCCTGGCTTGCATACAATGTATTGATGGGAGAGACATAAGCCAGATTTTCAGACTTGATGACTGCTTTGTATGCCTTATTGAATGATCTATGGCATGTTTTTCTTTTTTAATGTTTATTTATTTTTCAGAGAGAAAGAGAGACAGAGTGTAAGCAGGGGAGGGGCAGAGAGAGAAGGAGACACAGAATCTGAAGCAGGCTTCAGGCTCCAAGTTGTCAGCACAGAGGCTGACACCAGGCTTGAACTCATGAACTGTGAGATCATGACCTGAGCCGAAGTTGGACGCTTAACCGACTGAGCCACCCAAGTGCCCCTTTCTTTTTTTTTTTTTTTAAAGTTTATTTATTTTGAGAGAGAGAGAGAGAGAGCATGCACAAGGAAGGGAGGGGCAGAAAGAGAAGGAAAGAGGGAGAGAATTCCAACAGACTCCAGGCTGTCAGCACGGGGCCCTATACGGGGCTCAATCTCACAAACTGTGAGATCATGTCCTGAGAAGAAATCAACAAAAGGCAGGTGCCTAACCAACTAAGCCACCCAGGTGCCCCTAGGTTTCTTTCACTCAGCATGTTTTTGAGGTTCATCCACACTGTTGATCACATCAGTAACTCATTTCCTTTTATTGCCTAGAAGCATTCTATCACATGGATATACCATAATTTGTGTTGATGGACAGTAGAGTTGATTCCAGCTTTTGGCTAATATGGATAAGCTGCTATGAACATTCTGTACAAGTCTGTTGGCAGGGCATGTTTTTATTTCTTTTGGATAAATACTTAGGAGTGGAACTGCTGGATCACATGGTAAGTCTATGTTTCAATTTTACAAGAAACTGCCCAACTGTTTTCCAAAGCGATTATACCATTTAACATTCCCACCAGCAGTGTATGAGCACTGTAGTCGTTCCACATACTTGCCAACTTGGTATAAATACATTTTCAATAAATAAACAGAAGAATAGTGGTCCTGTCTCCTGGGAAAAACTTCCTTCCCTTGCTTAGGAAATCCAGACATTCTTCTGAATTCAGGCTCTACAGTGGGAGACAACATCACCCAGGGCAGGATAAAGTAAGAATGACAAGCTGAAACTTGCCTTAACTCCCTGGGGGTGTCTTATTTTTTCTTGCCTATATCCAGCAGGGAAAAAAAAAACAAAACAAAACAGTTTACCAACATTTTATTTCTGACCCAAAGAGGCAGGCAGGATTGTGGTGATTACAGCGGCAGTAGAAAGGATTTAGATGAGATCTGAGGAAGACCTGGCTCCTGTTTTACTAGGAGACTATTGGGAAAAGAGGATTAGATGCAGCTCCCTTCAGTGCTGTTTCTCCAGCGGTAGCGGAATTTTAATAGAGCCCTGGGGATAGGTGTTGCCTTATCCTTCCCAGCTCCGCCAAACTCAGGTCCCAGCCAGGATGGGGGCAGGGAATCCCTCTCTTCTGGCCAAAGCTGTCACCTACCTAGTCGGAGAAGCCTGAAGGGACCCTATCCCCAACATTTCCCCACAGCCCCTGTCCTGGGCCCCCTTGATTCCCCACAGTCCTCTGCTCCCTCAGCCACAACCCCTGCCCCGTCTAGGGATTTTCCCCAACCGAATGCAGCTTTTCCTTGTGTCTCCAGTAGCCAACCTCTTTCCTTCCTCCCATGTTTGCTTCTCAGCAGTGCCTGGAGTCACATATTCCTGGCCTGGTGCCCAGCACAGTCTCTGACACATAGAAGGCAATTAATTCATACTTGTGGAATTACATCAAGGTGTTTCTGATGGTTATCTCTAGTTTGGAGTCCTGATGGTTTTCTTTGTGGGCCGCTTCATGATAAACATTAAAAGTTAGTTTGGGCCAAAACAAAACATGTTTTCGTTTAATTGAATTCCATTTCTCTCTTTTGGAGCATCCCAGCCTTCTTTGCACCTTGCTCAGCTGTCCTCCAGCTCCATCTGTCTTTTAGGTCACTGGCCAACCCCCCCCTCCTTGCTGGATCTTCCTGTCACTGTTATGGATGCAGCAAGGGGCAACTTGGCAGGGAGTGAGTCCCTGGCTCCCTGGCATCTCAGCAAACACCATCCCCAACACCTTCTCCCTCTCCACTCATCTTCTCAAATACCTCTGGAGGAAGGGACTACTATTGTCTTGTTCTACTGTGTATTAGGCTATCATCAAACACAATAAAGTGCATAAATCTTAAGTGTACCATGAAATGTATGACTTATAATAGCTTTATTGAGATATAGTTCATGTATCATACAATTCACCCATTTAAAGTGTTTTGTGGTTTTTAGCATATTCACGAAGTTGTACAATCATGACCAAAATCTAATTCTAGAATACGTTTTTTTTTCAAAAATGTTTATTTATTTTTGAGGGGGGGGCAGAGAAAGAGAGAATCTCAAGCAGTCTCTGCACTGTCAGCACAGGCTCAAACTCACGAATCAGGAGATCATGATTTGAGCTCAAATCAAGAGTTGGACAATCAAATGACAGCCACCCAGGCGCACCAGAATTTTTTTTTAAAGATTTTATTTTAAAGTAGGCTCCATGCCCAACACGGAGCTTAAACTCACAACCCTGAGATCAAGAATCACATACTCTACCAATTGAGCCAGGCAGGTACTCTCATAAGATTTTATTTTATTTTATTTTTATTTTTATTTAAAAAAAATTTTTTTTTTAACATTTATTTATTTTTGAGACAGAGAGAGACAGAGCATGAACGGAGGAGGGGCAGAGAGAGAGGGAGACACAGAATCTGAAGCAGGCTCCAGGCTCTGAGCCGTCAGCCCAGAGCCCGACGTGGGGCTCGAACTCACAGACCATGAGATCGTGACCTGAGCTGAAGTCGGATGCTCAACCGACTGAGCCACCCAGGCGCCCCAGATTTTATTTTTAAGTAATCTCCTCACCCACTGTGAGACTCAAATTTACAACCCTGACATCAAGAATCTCATGCTCTACTGACTGAGCCAGCCAGGTGCCCATTAATTCTAGAATATTTTTGCCATCCCCAAACAACCTTTGGGGATTGTGAATAGTCACCCCTATTTTTCCCTTATCTTGGCTCCTGACCTGGTGACCACTAATCTCCTTTGTGTCCTCCCAGATTTGCCTATCCCGGACATTTCACATGAATGGAATTATATAATATGTACACTTTTGTGTCTGGCTTCTTTCACTTAGCATGATACGTTTTCAAGGTTCACCCATGTTGTAGCATGGATCAGTCCTTCATTTCTTTTTACAGCTGAATGATACTCCATTGTAGTGGATATGACCAGATTTTATTTATCTGTTCATCAGTGTGTCCTTCAAAAGTTCCTATGTTTAAGTCCTAATCCCCTAGTACCTCAGAATGTGATTGTATTTGAAGATAGCATCTCCAAGGAGGTAATTGAGTAAAATGATGACAGTAGGGTCATCCAATGTGACTGCTGTCAATGTGTCTTCAGAACAAGAGGAAATTAGGACACAGACACACTGAAAGAAGACCATGTCAAGATACAGGGAGAAGACAGCCATCTACAAGCCAATGAGATAGGCCTCAGAGGATACCAATTCGGCTGAGACCTTGATCTCAGACTTTCCCTCCAGAACTGTGAGAACATCAGTTTCTGTTGTTTAGGCTGACTGGTCTGTAGTACTTTGTTATGGTAGCTCTAGCAAACTAATTAAGGGTTGTTTCTACTTTTTGTCTTTTATTCATAATGCTGCTGTGAATATTTGCATACAAATTTTTGTGTGGACAAATATTTTCATTTTCCTAGGAGAAATTCCACCTGGGAGTGGTGTTTGCACAGTGAATTTTTACATATGTGTATCCCCATGCTACTACCACCCAGATCAAGAAATAGAAGATTTCTAGCACCAGTGCATCCCTATCTGTTCACATCCACTGGGTAACCAGTCTTCTGACTTCTACTATTTATGAATAGTTTTTGCCTGTTCCTGAACATCATGTAAATAGAATGACCACTATCCACTCTTTTCTGCCTGACTTCTTTCATGCAATATTTTGATTGTTGTATTCACCCATGTTCTTACATGTAGCCTTAGAGTGTTCATTTTCATTGCTGTATAGCATTCCACAATTTATTAATTATAGTATATGACAGTATATAGTATATTATTTATAGTATATATTACAATCTATTAACTCATTCTACTTTTTTATTTTTTCACCTTTTAATTTTTTTTAAATGTTTATTTACTTTTGAAAGAGAAACAGAGCGTGAGCAGGGGAGGGGCAGAGAGAGAGAGGGAGACACAATCTGAAGCGGGCTCCAGGCTCCGAGCTGTCAGCACAGAGCCCAACACCGGGCTCGAAGTCACAAACTGCGAAATCATGAGCTGAGCTGAAGTCAGACGCTTAACCGACTGGGCCACCCAGGCACCCCTACTCTTTTTTTAGATGTTTTTTATTTATTTATTTTTAACATTTATTTATTTTTGAGAGACAGAGAGACAGAGCACAAGTGGGGGAGGGGCAGAGAGAGAAGGAGACACAGAATCTGAAGCAGGTTCCAGGCTCCGAGCTGACAGCACAGAGCCCGACACGGGGCTTGAACTCACAAACCGTGAGATCATGACCTGAGCTAAAGTTGGACGCTCAACCAACTGAACCACCCAGGTGCCCCTAAATGTTTATTTTTGAGAGAGAGAGAAAGAGAGAGAGAGAGAGAGAGACAGAGCATGAGCAGGGGAGGGGCAGAAAGAGAGGGATACAGAGAAATCAAAGCAGGCTCCAGGCTTTTTGCTGTCAGAACAGAGCCTGCTTGGGATCCTCTGTCCCCCTCTCTGTCTGCCCCTCTCCTTCAGGCTCTCTCTCTCTCTCTCTCTCTCTCAAAAATAAATAAACATTACAAAAAATATACGACATTCATTTCTTTTTTCAATTTTAACTAGGCTCCATGCCTGATGTGGGGCTTGAACTCACGACTCTGAGATTAAGAGTTGCATGCTCTACCGACTGAGCCAGCCAGGTGCTTCACCGCTTATTTCCATTAGGTGTACAGCCAAGAATGGAATTACTAGGCTGAGTTGTGTAATATGCATTTATTTAGCTTTTTCTCATTAAAGATTTTATTTATTTATTTATTTTAGTTTTTTTTTATGTTCATTTATTTTGAGAGAGAGCAAGGGAGGGGCAGAGAGAGAGGGAGATAGAGAATCTCAAGTAGGCTCTGTGTTACCAGTGCAGAGCTGGACAAAGGGCTTGAATCCAAGAAGAGTGAGATCAAGACCTGAGCAGAAATCAAGAGTCACACATACAACCAATTGAGCCACCCAGGCACCCCTTATTTTTAAGTAATCTCTATACCCAACATGGAGCTCGAACTCACAACCCCAAGATCGAGAGTCACATGCTCTACTGACTGAGCCAGCCAGGCACCCCTAGCTTTTGCTTATTAAAAGCTCCAGCCAGGGGCGCCTGGGTGGCTCAGTCAGTTAAGTGTCTGACTTTGGCTCAGATCATGATCTTTCGGCTCATGAGTTCGAGCCCTGCACCTGGCTCTGTGCTGACAGCTCAGAGCCTGGAGTCTGCTTCCGATTCTGTCTCCCTCTCTCTCTCTCTCTGCCCCTCCCCTGCTCATGCTCTGTCTCTGCCTTTCTCTCTCTCTCTCTCAAAAGTAAACAAACATTAAAAAAAAAAAGTTCCAGTCACTGGGGGCACCTGGGTGGTTAAGCATCCAACTCTTGATTTTTGCCTCAGGTCGTGATCTCACACATTGAGCTCTGCGCCTGGGCTGACAGCCTGGGGGCTTCTTGCGTTTCTCTCTGCTCCTCCCCTGCTTCAGCACACTCTCTCGCATGGTCTCTCTCTCTCTCTCTCTCAAAATAAATAAACATTAAAAAAAAGTTCCAGCCACGTATGTGCCTATAAATATTTCCAGTTCTTGAGAGTTGATTTTCAAGTATTTACACTTTGTTTCATTTTTTTTTTTTTCCACCTGCAAGTCTTGGGATTCTATCTTCTTATATTTCTTAGTGACCCCAGGAGATGTCATTAGCCTGTCACTTGATGGTTACCAAGAGGGGCTTAGACAATTGATAAGCTGGAAAGAGGAAATAGGGCCTCTACTTGTGGGTAAGGGGGTGGAATTAGGGAGGCAACCCACAGTATCTGCCCCAGGAAGGGCACTCATCACACATATTTACCCTGTTGATGGAGGTAGGACTTTCAGGGAGGGCTTTAAACATCCACTTTGTTTGCTACTTTGCCCATGGTCACAAGTATATTCATCTACTGCTAGAGGAATACTTGTGAAATCACTGCTAAAAACCAATTTCCTCATCAAGGTGCCAGGCCCCAGAATGTTTACATTATTTTGTCAATTCTGAAGTAGGGGTGGGGTGGGGGGAAGGGCGTGGCTAGGAAACTCAGCTGACAACTGGGTACTCATACATATGCATAAGAAGAATGGAGATTGTACCTGAGTTCTCAGAGCATGCTGGGAAATTTTCGAGTGCCTGGTTTACTAGGCAGAATTCCCAGAAGCTGCTGCTCCCTTTGCCTGATGGCTTCCTCATCCCTTAGATGCTTGCACAGTGCCCTTCTAGTGTTGAGAGGAGGAGACATCTTAGGATCACTTGCGTTGTGGTCTGCTTTTCCAGAAAACCTCTCAGTTCTCTCACCCTGATGCTGCCTAGGAAAGTACTTCTCATTTCCTAGAGGGAAAAACATTAATGTTTAAATTGTATTTTTCAGAGGGTTGTTTGAGGGCTGGCAGGATTAGCATCCTTTGGGGCAGGGAAAATGCTTGTAAAAATGCAGGTGCCCAGGCCCACTCCCCACCTATTAGATACAAATTTCTGTGGTGGGGTCCCCGAATATTCATTTTAGAAGTTTGTGGGTGATTCTTATGCTCAATGAAGTTAGAGAACCCTCTGGCTTAAGCGATCAATTAAAGGAAAATCAATAACACAGACATATTCTTGAAACTATATCCAGTCCCATCCACCTGCTCCCACCAAACTGAGTATCTTGAGTTTCACCTGCCCACCCTTGCCCCACTAGGACTTCTCAAATACTGTTTCTTTCTGCTACAACCCATCTGATTTCCCTCATCCTTCAAGGCTTAGTTTTAATGTCACATATTCCTAGAAATCTTTCCAGAACTCTGTGTAAGGTGCCTCTCCTCTGGTTCCTATTGCTTCCTGTGATTATCCCAGAACCCCTGGAAAGCTGCAATATTGTTGTCCAAGCAGACACCTGTCTGTCCCATTGTACTGTTGGAGAAATGAATAAAGTACCGCACCAAGGATGGCTGATGGGACTAAAACAAGCTCTGGTCTCTAGCTTAGAGACCCCTTTTCCGGGTTCTTCCTGCCCTGTTTGCCATGTGCGCGAAAACCCACCATGGATGTGGAAGCTGACAACTATAAATTACCCTTCCCACTTGCATTCGGGGCTCAGATCTTTGGAGAAACAGTCTCCTCTGAGCCCACTGGTGTTAAATAAATCTCCAATCCACCAAGATCTCTGAATGTCATTCGTTTTTTCTGCCAGTGTTCCAGCCTGGTTCTGTAACAGTACTGAACCAGTTCCTGGAAGACTGGGCAGACTTTTTTTTTTTTTCTTAAAAAAAAATTTTTTTTTTAACGTTTATTTATTTTTGAGACAGAGAGAGACACAGCGTGAATGGGGGAGGGTCAGAGAGAGGGAGACCCAGAATCTGAAACAGGCTCCAGGCTCTGAGCTGTCAGCACAGAGCCCGACGCGGGGCTTGAACTCATGGACCTCGAGATCATGACCTGAGCCGAAGTCGGCCGCTTAACCGACTGAGCCACCCAGGCGCCCCAGACGTTTTTTTTTTTCATGGGCATAGCTGGCACCTAGCATAGGGTGGGGCACACAGTAGGCACTCAGTAAATGTTGAATAAAGGCAAGAATTACCTATTATGACTAATGCTTTTTATGCCAATTTAAGAAATCCTTGCCTCCCTCACCACAAAGATATTTTCCTGTTTTCTTCTAGAAGCCCTGTTGTTTTACCTTTTACATTTAGGTCTACGACCCATCTTGAATTAATATTTGTGAACGGCATGAGGTAGGGGTAAAGAGTTTTTTTGTTTGTTTTGAGGTGAAGATTTTTTTTCTATTAAATTTTACTTGGGCCTTTGTCATAAATCCAGTGACCATCCATGTAGGAATCTATTTCTGGACTCTTTGTTCTACTAATCTGTTTGTCTATCTTAAGCCAATATCGCACTACCTTAATGATTATAGCTTTAACATAAGTCTTGAAATCTGGTAATATAAAATCCTCCTCCTGGGGCGCCTGGGTGGCTCAGTTGGTCAAGCGTCCAACTTCAGCTCAGGTCATGATCTCACGGTTCATGAGTTCGAGTCCTGTGTCAGGCTCTGTGCTGACAGCTCAGAGCCTACAGCCTGCTTCAAAGTCTGTGTGTCCCTCCGTCTCTCTCTGCCCTTCCTCTGCTCCTGCTCTGTCTCTGTCTCTCTCTCAAAAATAAACATTAAAAAAATTTTTTTAAATCCTCCTCCTGTGTTCCTCTTTTTCAAGATTATCTTGGCTATTTTAGGTCATTTGCATCTGCATACAAATTTTAGAATTAGGGGTGCCTGGGTGGCTCATTGGGTTAAGTGCCCGACTTCAGCTCGGGTCATGATCTCATGGTTTGTGAGTTTGAGCCCCACATCGGGGTCTGTGCTGACAGCTTAGAGCCTGGAGCCTGCTTTGGATTGTGTGTCTCCCTCTCTCTCTGCCCCTCCCCTGCTTGCGCTGTCTCTCTCTTTCTCTCTCAAAAATAAACGTTAAAAAAATTTTAGAATCAGTCAGTGAATTTCCTGACTGGTTTTACTCTATTATCTCTTATGCTTTATCTTACCAGAAAATTGACCACACAGCAGGAAATTGCATTATTTCCTAGAGGCTCCTTAATTTTTTTTTTTTTTTTTCCCAGAGGCTCCTTCATTTTAAATCAAGGGCCAACTTTTTGGCATCCAAGCAGCCAAATGCAGCTAACAAGGCTCTCCCCAGAGTTCAGCAACTCAGAGGCTGAATAGAGCAAGTCCAGATTTAGAACACAGAATCCAGCGAGCTTGGCAAATTCCTTCTTTGTGGCCCCCAGCTTTGACCTGCCCTTGAAGGGAGCCTGTAAACTGTTCCATGACTAGACAGAAGTGCATATGGAAATTTAATACATGATAAAGATGGCATTGTGTGCTTTGGGAAAAAGATGGATTATTCAATAAATGAGGTTTGGAGCAACTGGAAAAGATAAAACAAGACTGGAACCCTGCGTCATTATTCATGCTGAAATAAAGTCCACATTGACCAAGGACTTAAATTTTAAAAACAAAACCATAAAAATACCAGGAGAACTAACAAAGGAATTTTAAAATAATAGTGGAGTGGGGAAATGCTACAAAAAATAAAACATTTCTTCACTATAAAACAACCATGTCCCCCAAATGAAAAAGCAAACAATACACTGGAAAAAATATGTGAAACACCTGTTTATGGCATAAGGCTAATTTCCTTAATATATAAAGGGTGACTATAAATTAATAACAAAAGACTAACACTCTGAAAAAAATGGAAACAGGACATGACCAGGTTGATAAAAGAAAATGCATTACCAATTGGTCTCAAACAGATGAAAATATGCTAAATATCATTCATAACCTGAGAAACATGAGTTAGAATTACACTGAGATATCATTTTTCACTGTGAGATTGTCAAAGATACAAAAGTTTGAGAGCACACTGTGTGGCAAGGGAAATTGGCATTTCTACATACTGGTTGTGGGAATATAAACTGGTACAACCTTTGCGAGGTGCTATTAGGGAATACTGATTCCAATGTTAGGTGAAAAGAACAACTTACAGAAGCAGATGAATAGTATGATAACATGGAATTTTTAAAGAAAGCAAAACTATCATATATTGTTCATGCATATATACATATACAATAAAAATATTAAAACATGGAAGGAAAAATGCCTGCCAATAGCATAATAGTGGTTATCTCTGGAGAAGTAGGGAGGGGAGAGGTAAAGAATTGTATGTACAATATCAAATCTCTATGCTTGCAAAATGTTAATGTTTGTTAGAACTGTGTAATATGTATACACGGGTACTCTCACAGATCTTGAAACATTTGAACATTTTTTTAAATTAAAAAATATAGTTTATAGAAGGATATTATTAGGGTGATGGAAATGTTCTAAAATCTGATTATTGGAATGGTTCCACAACTCTGTAAATGTACTAAAAATCATTGAATTGTGCACTTAAAACGGGTGAACTTTATGGTATGTAAGTCATATTTCAATAAAATTGGTATAAAAATGATAGAGATAGCTCACAAAAAGTTCACATTCATATATTCATATTTGCTTTGTTTTATTAAAAGAGTAATTAAAATGAGCACCTGGCTGGCTCAGTTGGGAGAGCATATGACTCTTGATCTCAGAGTTGTGAATTCATGCCTCAAATTGGTTATAGAGCTTACCTGAAAAAAAAAATTAAAATGAAATCCATCTAAAAAATATATAAATGTAAAAAAACAAAATGAGATCCATTCTTTCCGAATTTGGAAACTGGGCTGGGCAATTTGGCATTCGTGTGCCCCCTGGTGGACAGAATTGGAAGTGCTGGGATGGATTAAAGAGCTAGGAGGCCTCAGACCAATCCTTTCTTTTCCTGATGAGGAAAATGAGTGAGGCCCAGGGTTATACTGCGAATTACGGCCTAACCAAGACCATGACCCTGGTTCTCCCAACTCTTATCTCCAGGTTCTGTGTTTCTTTGTCTTGAACTCTACCTTTAATTCTGTGCCTGCTTTGTACTTTTGGCTTTTTTATGCTAAGTAAGTGTTTGGACCCAAGCCTGTTTGATTTCAGAGCCAGAATTGCCGTTTTACTCTACTGTCAAAGTGCAGGGAATCAACTGTGAAAACTGAAATATATCACTTTTATTCCATGAAGGATTAGGATTAGGTATTGAAACATATCCATCAAGGGGCACCTGGCTGGCTTAGTCGGAACAGCATGTGACTCTTAATTTCTGGGTTGTGAGTTCAAGCCCCACGGTGGGTGCAGAGATTACTAAAAAATAAATAAATAAACCTAAAAAAGGAAAGTAACATATCCATCCAGATGGGAAAATAAAAACAAAGAAAAATTAGAAAAGTCATTGGGTGGAGACACCCACAACCAGTCCAACCAGTCCCCCATGCCGTGTCACCCAGCTTTCAGGCACAACACACTTATGTGTCTCATGCCCTTAAACAAGAGTTTCTCACCAGAGCAAATCTGCCACCAAATATGACAAGAATGAAGGGCGTACCCCCTTTTTCTAAGTCAAGAAAATGGAAACTACCATTGAATGAGCACCTGCTGTATGCCAAGCATTTCCCCATAATGTAACGTTGGCTCTAAAAATTTTGAGTTCCAACTTGTACAGCACAAAAGATGGGCTTTTGGCTCCCGTGGGGGTCATCTCCTTTGTTACCTGAAATGATTTAGGTCTGTCAAAGGGTGTGGAGGCTGCCTCTCAGGCAGGAGCAGGTAAGGACAAGCCCAGAGCCACGTCACTGCTTCAGCCTTAGGTGCTGAGGACATGGGGTAGGAATGGGAAATAAGAAAGGCCAATTCATCCCACTTGGATGCCAAAGAGGCTTTTGGGGTGGAGGGAAACACATTCCACCCAGAACAGTGACTCAAGGATCTAGAGGCCTCGGTCTGAGAGGTCCATAACGCCCTGGCTTTGCCAAGTGCAGGGAACAGGGTACTGAGCCTGACAGTGTGCTTCTGGGGCAAGGCCAACAAAGGTAATCTGAGAATGTATCTGAGTAACCGCAGTCCTGGCCAGAAGCCTCATATGTGCCCCTACTTGAAGGTGCTGTATTTTTCCATTCTGGGAAATTCTTAAAATGCAGGTGACTCACCAGCTCTTTCATTTACACCAAAGATGAGCCCCAGCCCTCCTCCCTCCTCTCTCCTTTCCAAGCCCAACCTCAGCCTGGTCCTACCTGGCCAAATCATCTCAGAATAATCCTGCAGTCAGTTTACCTAGGCTCTCACCCTCCACTCTTGCTGGTTAGCATGATTTGGGGAGCATGGATTCCTCCTTGGGATAGGGTTGCCAGATTTAGCAAATAAAAATATAGGATATCTGGCTAAACATAAATTTCAGACAAACAATGAATATAATTTTAGTATTAATACTCCCAAATACTGCATTTTATTTTACCTGACATTCTATCCTGGGAGTATTTAAATTTCTTTCATTACTCTAGATCAGGGTTCAACAAACTTATTCTGTAAAGGACCAGATAGAAAATGTTTTAGCCTTGTTGGGTCACTGTTGCAACTACTCAACTCTGCTTTTGTAGCACCAAAGCAGCTATAGACAATACATAAATAAATAGATGTGTCTGTGTTCTACAGAATTTTCTTTATGGACATTGACCTTTGGATTTTATACAATTTTCACGTTATGAAGTATTATTCTTCTGTTGATATTATTCCCAGCCATTAAGAAATGTAAAAACCAAAGCACCTGGGTGGGCCAGTCGGTTGAGTGTCTGACTCGATGTCGGCTTAGGTCATGATCCCAGAGTCATGGGATCGAGCCCAGTGTCAGGCTCCACGCAGAGCATGGAACATGCTTGAGACTTTCTCTCTCTCTCTCTCTCTCTCTCTCTCTCTCTCCTCCTCTCCCCCTTGCTCATGCTCTCTCTCAAATTAAAAAAAAATAATAAATAGTTAAAACCATTCTTAGCTTACAGGTTGTACAATAACTGGTAGAAAGCTAGATTTGGCCTATTGGTCATAGTCTGCCTACCTCTGATCTAAAGCCAAAGAATTCAACTTTTGTCTGGATCCGAATCACTAGAGGATTTATAACAACACAGATGGCTGGGCCCCACTCATAGAGTTTCTGATTCAGTAGGTCCGGGGCAGTGCCTAAGAATTTATATTTCTTTCTCTTTTTTTAAAATGTTTATTTATTTTTTTGAGAGAGAGGGACAAGGTGAGTAAGGGAGGGCAGAGAAAGAGGGAGACACAGATCTGAAGCAGGCTCCAGGCTCCAAGCTGTCAGCACAGAGCCTGATGCGGAGCTTGAACTCACAAACCATGAGATCGTGACCTGAGCCGAAGTCAGATGCTCAACTGACTGAGCCACCCAGGTGCCCCTCTTTTTTTTTTTTTTTAATGTTTATTTATTTATTTTTTTAGAGAGACAGAAACAGAGCGTGCGCAGGGGAGGGGCAGACAGAGAGGGAGACACAGAATCTGAAGCAGGCTCCAGGCTCTGAACTGTGATGACAGCTCAGAGCCTGACATGGGGCTCGAATTCAAAGACCACAAGATCATGACCTGAGCTGAAGTCGGAAGCTCAACAGACTGAGCCACCCAGATGCCCCAGAATTTGCATTTCTAACAAGTTCCCAGGTGCTGCTGATACTGCTAATGGGGGACCACACTGACCTAGGAAAAAATCACATACCCATAATGCCAACCTATCTGCAGTATTTTATTTATTTATTTTTTTAAAAGATTTTTATTTTGGGGGCACCTGAGTGGCTCAGTTGGTTAAGCGTTGAACTCTCAATTCAGCTCAGGTCATGATCTGGCAGTTTGTGAGTTTGAGCCCCACGTCAGGCTCTGCACTGACAGTGAGGAGCCTGCTTGGGATTCTCTCTCCCTCTTTCTGCCCCTCCCTTGGTCTCTCTCTCTCTCTCTCAAAAACAAATAAACATTAAAAAAAGATTTAAAAAAAAAATTTTTTTTTTAAAGTTTATTTATTTTTGGGACAGAGAGAGACAGAGCATGAACAGGGGAGGGGCAGAGAGAGAGGGAGACACAGAATCGGAAGCAGGCTCCAGGCTCTGAGCCATCAGCCCAGAGCCCGACGCGGGGCTCGAACTCACGGACCGCGAGATCGTGACCTGAGCTGAAGTCGCATGCTTAACCGACTGAGCCACCCAGGCACCCCTAAAAAAAGATTTTTATTTTTAAATAATCTCTACACCCAACATGGGGTTCAAACTTACAACCCAGAGATCAAGACTCACACACTCCACTGACTGAGCCGGCCAGGCACCCCTACCTGGAGTATTTTAAAGCCTCCTCAGCATTAGGAATGATTTTCCACACAGATCACAGACTTTATCTTTGTTTGAGAGCCTCCCATTCTCAGTAAGACTTTCTCTATGCACTTGCTACTGGAATTTTCTCTTTCAGCTAGCCTTGGGATACAGTTAGGTCGAGAGTTTCTCATACATTTGGTTTTGAATAAATAGCTCTCCTCAATTATTAAAGATGATGCATTTACGGGGCACCTGGGTGGTTCAGTTGGTTGAGCGATCGACTTTGGCTCAAGTCATAATCTCACGGTTAATGAGTTCGAGCCCCGCATCAGGCTCACTGCTGTCAGCACAGAGCCTGCTTTGGATCCTCTGTCCCCCTCGCTCTCTGTCCCTTCCCTGCTTGCTCTCTCTCTCTCTCTCTCTTACACACACACAAATAAATAAAACATTAAAAAATGGTGCATTTAAAATATTTTGTGGGGTGCCTGACTGGCTCACTCAGTAGAGCATGTGACACTTGATCTCAGGGTTGTGAGTGCAAGCCTCACATTGGGCATAGAGATTGCTTAAAAAAACATCTTTTATTTTGTAGTAATTTTAGATTTACAGAAAAGTTGAAAAGATGGTAAAGTTTATATACTCCTTGCTCAGTTTTTTTTTCAGTGTTCATTAATGTTAACATCTTACATTACCAGTGTACAAGAGGCCGACATTAGCACAAACTGTTAACTCAACTCTAGACTTTATTTGAATTTCAACTGTTTTTCCACTAATGCCCTTTTTCTGTCCCAGGATCTCACATTACTTTAGTTGGCATGTCTCCTTAGGTTCCTCTGACCTGTGAGTTTTTCTGTTTCCTTAGTTTTCATGACCTTGACAGTTTTGAAGAGTACTGGTCAGATATCTTGTAGAATGTCACTCAAATTAGATTTGTTAAATGTTTTCCTCATGATTACTCTGAGGTTATGGGTTTCCTGCAAAAATTCTACAGAAGTGAAGTTCCTTTCTCATCATCTCATATTGAAGGTATATGATATGAACATGAATTATTACTGGTAATGTTAACTTTGATCACTTAGTTAAGGTAGTTTTTACCAGGTTTCTTAACTGTGAAGTTATTATTTTTCCTTTTCTGTACTTAACTCTTTGGAGATTAGTAATTCCAGAGTGTGGATTTCACCAGACTTACTGTGTGACCTTGGGCAAACTATCTAATATCTCTATGTTCCAAATTTTTCATTTCTTCCTCACCAATTCTCATTTTATTATTATTATAAAAAAAATTTTTTTTTTACATGTTTATTTTTGAGAGACAGAGTGAGACAAAGTGACAGTGTGGGAGAGGCAGAGAGAGAGGGAGACACAGGATCAGAAGCAGGCTCCAGGCTCTGAGCTGTCAGCACAGAGCCTGACGCGGGGCTTGAACCCACAGACCGTGAGATCATGACCTGAGTTGAAGTTGGACGCTCAACCGACTGAGCCACCCAGGCGCCCCTATTATTTTTTTTTAAATTAAAAAAAAAAATTAGCACCTTTTTTAATGTTTATTTTTATTTTGAGAAAGAGAGAGAGCAGGGGAGAGGTAGAGAGAGAGAATCCCAAGCAGGCTCCACACTGTCAGCATGAACCCAACTCGGGGCTTGATCTCACAAACCACGAGCTCAGGATCTGAGCTGAAACCAAGAGTCAGACACTCAACCGACTGAACCACCCAGGTGCCCACCAAATTCTCATTTTAAAATGAATATCAAAATGATACCTATTCCACCAGTTTGTAAGAGTGAAATGAGAAGATACATGTGAAAGAGCTTAGCACAGTCTCTGGCACATAAGTGCTCAATAAATTCACACTATTATTATTGTTACTATTATCATTAGGTTTTTTTTCTAGGCATGTATATTTAAATTTTAATAGCAATCGTCGTGGGGTGCCTGGGTGGTTTATTCGGTTCAGCATCCAACTTCGGCTCAGGTCATGACTCGAGGTTCAGGAGTTCAAGCCCCACAAGGTGCTTGTCGCTTTCAGTGCAGAGCTCGCTTCAGATCCTCTGTTAACCACCCCCTCCCCCCGCCCCAGCTTACACTCTCTCAAAAAGAAATAAACATTAAAAAAAATAAATAAATTTAATAGCAATTGTTAACTTGCTGTTATGGTGGATTCTAGAGACTTTTGAAGGGCACCTGTGGGTTGTCAGTAAAGTGTGTGGCTATTGATCTCAGGGCTTTTTTTAATTGAATTTTATTTTATTTTATTTTTAAAAAATTTTTAATGTTTATTTATTTTTGAGAGAGAGAGAGAGACAGAGTGAGCCAAGAAGGGGCAAAGAGAGAGAGGGAGACAAAGAATCCAAATTAGGCTCCAGGCTCTGAGCTGTCAGCCCAGAGCCGGACACGGGGCTCGAATCCACGAACCATGAGATCATGACCGGAGCCAAAGTCTGGTGCTTAACCGACTGAGCCACCCAGGCATCCCTGGATCTCAGGGTTTTAAGTTCGAGCCCCACACTGGGTGTACAGTTTACTTAAAAATAAAATCTTTCAAAAAAAAAAAAGTAAATAATGACTTTTGATCTATATCCTTTAATTGGTATTTTTCAAAGAGTGGTCCTCAGATTGAATTAGAACCTCTGGGAGTAGAATCCAGGAAATGTTTATCAAGTTCCCCAAGGGATTCTGATATGCACTGAAGTTGAAGAATCATTTCCTTGGACACTAAAAAGCCCAGAAAGGGAGAGGGAAGGAACACCAGTAGAAGGGGTCAACCCCAGCTGTAGTGCAGGGGCTGACTCTACTCAGAAAGACCTGAGTTTGAATCATAGTGACTAGTGTGGCATTAAGTTATGACCCTAATGAGCTTGGCACACCTAAGTGGCTCCCTCCCTCTCCCACTCCAAGTCTTTAAAAAAAATTTTTTTTAACGTTTATTCATTTTTGAGAGAGAGAGAGAGAGAGAGCGCACAAGTGGGGGTAGGGCAGAGAGAGAGACAGAATCCGAAGCAGGCTCCAGGCTCTGAACTGTCAGCACAGAGCCCCACGCGGGGCTGGAACTCTTGACGGTGAGATCATGACCTGAGCTGAAGTTGGACACTTAACAGACTGAGCCACCCAGGTGCCCCCCACTCCAAGGCTTTTAAATATTTATTTATTTTTGAGAGAGAGAGAGAGAGAGAGAGAGAGAGAGAGAGAGAGAATGGGGAAGGGCCAGAACGAAAGGGAGAAACTTCCAAGCAGGCTCTGCTCTGTCAATGCAGAGTTGGATGTGGGGCTCGAACCCATGAACCATGGGATCATGACCCCAGCTGAAATCAAGAGTTGGTTGCTCAAGGGGTGCCTGGGTCACTCAGTCAGTTAAGTGTCTGACTCTTGATTTCAGCTTGGGTCATGATCTCACCGACTGTGGGTTCCAGGCAGCATCGGGTTCTGTGCTGACAGTGTGGAACCTGCTTGAGTCTCTATGTCTCTCTGCCCCTCTCCTCTCTATCTCAAAATAAATAAATAAACTTAAAAAAAAAATTGGTCGCTCAACCAACTGAGCCACCGAGGAGCCCCTCCCGCTCCCAGTCTTTGACAATTGTCACTTTTTCAGCTAGGCTTTCCCTGACCACATTATACACATAAAAAAATGTCTCCCACTTCCACTCCCCAGTCCCTGTTTTTTCTCAGACTCATTCATCACCACCTAATATACTATTTTATTTGTGTCTCTTCCACTACAAGTAAAGCTCCATGAAATCTTTGTCTATTTACTGATGTAGCTTCCGTGCCTAAAACAGAAGGTGGCACATGATAGGCAGTCAGTAACTATGTATTGTATGATTTGAATTACTGTTTCCCTCCAGTTTTATTAAGGTGCAATTGACAAACCGATTGGTTTACTATTAATCTAGGACGCTTCTTAGCTGGCTGAGCCCCATGCGAGGGATGAAAGGATCTTGAACTTCTCAGGCAGATTTTTACTGTTGATAGGCCCCCTCCCTTTTTTTTTTTTTTTTTTTTTAAGTCAGCTCGGTGCCCAACGTGGGTCTTGAACTCCCAATCCCACCCCCTCGCCCCAGATCAAGAGTCGCATGCTCTACCGGACTGAGCCAGCCAGGCGCCCCTGATCACCCCCTTCCCCTACTGTCCCCTGGGTCACTCACCCAGAGGAGTTCCCGGTTCCCCAACAATTACTCAGACGAGTCTAACTGTTCCTCCTTCGGGTACAGAGGATAAATACGACAAGCAGGAGCAGCCGAGCCCCAACTCTGATCAAGAGTTTTCCTATCCTTTCCTCACTACTCAGTACTTGACTCGGAAGGGATTTCAACACGAATAGCTGCTTCTTCCAGCCAGGTTGATTCCATCAGCACAATTGAGAAAAGTTTCCTACAGAAGACAGCACTGCGGTACCCACAGGGATCCGCGGGTGGGGGATAGGGGGTGGGGGTGGGGCTTCCCTTTCCGCGCAGGCGCCTTTTGTCGCAGCCCCGCGACTATCGCGATAGAAGAGCGAGATCGGCGCTGGCCCTTTAACAGCCCCTTCCCGGGGGCCTGCCCCACGCGTGCGCACTGCGGTTCTGCGCTTGTCATCATGGCGACGCGGGGCCATGTGCAGGACCCTAACGACAGGCGCCTCCGGCCCATTTACGGTGAGTGCCTGGGGCCAGCCCGGTAGTTGGCCGGACGTATCGAGGGCTGTTGAGGCCGGGGCAAAGGTCCAGGAGGGGCGCGGAGGGGGCGGGCGCGGAGCTGTAGGGCGCTGGGGACGGACCGCGCGGGCCTCTAGGCCGCAGCCACGGGCCTCGCGTAGGCGCCGGCCGGGCCTTCCTAAGCCGTACGGTGGCAGCGGCGTGGTCCAGACGGCGGCAGGTCAGCGGAGATGGCCCGGCATGCAGGCTCTGTGAGGGACTTACTCTCACAGAGACCTGCGCTGCCCGTAGGCTGCGTTGTGCCAAGGAAGACCCAAGATCTCAGGTGGATCCCGAGCCAGGTGGAAGCTGGCTCCGGCGTGAGGGTGCGACGTTCTGCTTGAGGGAAAATTCCTCACTAAAGACTTTTTACTTACGGGAAGCGGGCTTAGGGGGTTGTGACTAGCGGTGCTCGATGCACACGGAGAAACAGGTCCAACGAGGGGAAGGGGCTGACGCAAGGTCACCCCGATCGAGTCTGGAGCAGGCCCGGCTTCGAGGCTCCCTATCCAGGGCTCTTTGGTGGAGAAACAGCTGCTCTGGGCGCACGTGGGAGGCAGCGGCGGGGCTTAGGGAGGGGTCTTGGGCCCAAAATAACGGTGAGAAGACTGTGATAACTCGTGTCAGAGGGGCATGCAGGGCTGCTGCAGGGCTTTTCCTTTCTGCAGCTTCTCTGGTTTTCTCTGCAGCTTGCCTTCTGCTTGCTAAGTGGATCCCCCTCCGTAACGCTTACTACCTCAGCCCCGCAGGCTTGCAGACCTTGAAGTCATTCTGATACCCCGGTTGGGAAAAATCGGCAGATTTGAGTCAGGGGAAATGCCTTTTCAGTAACCGAGTTCTGTAATTGGGCAGGGGCCCTTTTTGCAGCTCTTCTCATAGATGGCTGGTCTCAGTTAATGGTGAGGAAGGCTTCAAGGTCAGTGGTATTGCCAAACTAGACCTCGCGTCTATAGTGTAGGTGTTAACTGAATGGAGGTTTCTCCCCATGGCTGAGATCATTCAAGGTTTCTCGGGGAGGGGGGCAGCTTTATTTCTGGCACAGTTGGTCCTGCTTTTATAATTTCTATGCTGCTTTACTCTCACATCTGATCTGATTCTAGCAGCAATCCTGTGAGATGGGAAATAATAGCTGATGTGTATAGACGGGTAATTATGTCATTCTCTGTCATCGGCCCTTCATATGGGTTATCTCATTTAATTTGTACGCATTCTTATGAGGTGGGTAGTTTTTTCCAGTCCCACAATGCCCCTCCCCCCTTTTCCCCACAGATGAGGAAGATGGGGCATTGTTGATGTGTCATTATTTGCCTAAGGTTATTCAGGTCACATTTGATGCAGCTAGGATCTGAACTGCTGTGGGCTGTCCTAGGCTCACTCTCTTAACCACTGCTAGAAGGTACCTCACTTTGAGCTGAAGACACTGACCTGCCAAAAGTCACACAGGTGGCGAGTGGCAGAGATAGGACTCTGTTTGCAGCAGTTTCCCGTTGGTGCATGGTATCATACCCTCCGGTATATGTATATTCATTCAGAGGGCAGGGTTGAAATGAGGTGATTGAAGATAGGAACTGAGTCCAGGCAGGGCTCACAATTTCTGGCTTATTAAAAGTCTATGCAGCAGCAGCTGCCTGTGGACTTTTTTTTTTTTTTTTTTTAAGTTTATTTATTTATTTTTGAGAGAGGAGAGGGAGAATCCCAAGCAGGCTCTGGACCGTTAGCACAGAGCCCGAAACGTAGGGCTCAGACTCAAATCATGAGATCATGACCTGAGCCGAAGTCAAGAGTTGGATGCTCAACCTGACTGAGCCACCCGCGGGCGCCCCAGACTTTTTTTTTTTTTTTTTAAGTTTTATTTATTTATTTAAGTAATCTCTACACCCATCATGGGGCTCAAACTCACAACCCCAAGATCAAGAATCACATGCTCTTCCTACTTAACAGTCAGCACCCTCCCCCACCCCCACCTCCCACCTTTAAACTAAAAAAGATTCAGTACTTTTAAAAATAATTGGATTTCAAAAATTGTTGTTGAGGCCCAAAGAAAATGCTTTTGGTGTCCCATAAGTTATTTAGAAATAACAGTGTTTTGAACTACCCAGTAAGATACACCATGTCCATTTTGCGTTGCTAACCATTAGGATATGTTAACCAGAAGTGACAGGTCATATTTTCCAAACTGAAGCTGGAATTATGTAGCTTTTGTTATAGTTACATGGGAGAGGATTAGAAGAAGCTTTCTTTAAGAATTCCAGAGCAATTGGGGCGCCTGCGTGGCTCAATCGGTTGAGCGTCTGACTTCGGCTCAGGTCATGATCTCACTGTTTGTGAGTTCGAGCCCCGCCATCGGGCTCTTTGCTGACAGCTCAGCCTGGAACCTGATTCTGTGTCTTCCCCTTCCTCTGCCCTTCCCCTGCTCGCATGCTCTCTCTCTCTCAAAAATAAACATTAAAAAAAATTAAAAAAAAAAAAAAAAAAGAATTCCAAAGCAATTAATATAAACTGGCAGGAATAGGAAAAGAGAGGTTACCAACTGTCCCTTGTCTTCAGCACTTTTGACTTTTGACTTCCAGACTTTGGACAGCCCCTGCTTTTGTGTTTAAATATATTAGTCCCTAACCACTCTTGTTCCTTGAATTCAGAGGTTTATTAGCTGGTAAATGAAAAGCTTATGCTTGATACATAGTGCTTGTCCATCAGTCAGAAGTTCAACAACTGTCAGGATTAATTGAGTGCTTATTTGTATGCTAACTGTCCTATTAGGTAGTAAGATTATTGTAATTATAGTGGTAAACTAAAGGTCAGAGATTAACTTGCTCAGAGTCGCAGTTATTAAGTTGCAGATCTAGGATTTGAACATAGGCATTGTCACTGAGAGCCCAGTTCTTCACTGAGTTCAGAATTAGCAGCATCACTATCTTTTATACTGCCAACGTTTTAGCATTTTACAACTGTTGGAAACTTGCCTGTGACCTCAGCTCTTGCTGAATACTGTTTAGGGTAAAAGTGGACAGGGCTGTATGGGTGATTAACTGTGAAATTGTGGTCGGTTGAGATGTGGGTTAAAATTATATTTTCAGTGTCTAGGTTTGGAATAAGTTTTCAGAAATTTCATTAGTTGAAACATCTTCAGAGTGCATCTCATTACTCATAAATTGGTAAGTTTAGGTATTGTATTTTTGGTGTTTGAAAACCACCCCTGACCTTACTAGAGCACCTATTTTATTCGTTTTTCTTTTGCTAAAATTACTCTCCTGTGCTGTGTGGTTTTTCACAGATTTTGTATTCTCATGTGACTTGGTGAGCCCCAGTGCTTTCTTGTACCATTATTATTAATTTTAAACTGTTTTTAGTGGTTAGGGGAACAAGTGGGGTGGAAGTGATGGTCATGTATGGCACGTCATAAATTTGTGTAGAAATCAGGAATTACTAGGTCAGCAATTGCAAAATAGGGAAGTTTCAAAGAAAAAAAATTTCCCATATCCTTTGAATGCACATACACATTTATATTTACTTTCTGGGTGCAATATCTTTTGTTCTAATCTGTCCTACTGGCTTCCAGTCTTGCTGTAGTCTGGATCAGGTATAATATACTTCCTAGCTGTGTTTCCTGAATGAAAATCACTTCTTTGGTGAGTTACCACGTTTCCCTTTGGTGCCTGGCCAACTCCAGGTAATTATTCTGCTGTAGTTCGTTAGTAAATGCTCCTGAGTCCTCAGTCGAATGTGGTATTTATTCTGAATCTTCTGTTGGGCATTGTTAGCTCGCGAGTTGTGTCCTGTTTTCCCCCAGGAATGGCAGGGCATCTTGGGGACTGAAGACCATCTTGCCTTTTTGTGGAAGAGTCACTTGGCACAACCTCTTTTCTTCTGTTTGGAAATTATTATGACCATTTAAAAAGCTCTGACTTAGATCTCTGCATTCTAAAAGGATTTAATTTCATTTAATTTAATTAATTCATGGGGCGCCTGGGTGGCTCAGTCGGTTGGGCGTCAGATTTCGGCTCAGGTCATGATCTCGCGGTGTGTGAGTTCAAGCCCTGCATAGGGCTCTGTGCTGACAGGTCAGAGCCTGGAGCCTGCTTTGGATTCTGTCTCTCCCATTCTCTCTGCCCCTCCCCCACTCATGTTCTGTCTCTCTCTCAAAAATGAATAAATGTTAAAAAAATTAAATATTAAAAAATTTTAATTAATTCATTTTCTTAAATATTTATTTTTGAGAGAGAAAGAGAGAGAGAGTGAGAGTATGCGTGCAGGCAAGTGGGGGGGGGGCAGAGAGAGGGGGGAACAGAGGATCTGAAGTGGGCTCTGTGCTGACACGGGGCTCCAACTTGGGAATCTCGAGATTATGACCTGAGCTGAAGTCAGATGCTCAACTGACTGAGCCAGCCAGATGCCCCTCTAAAAGCATTTTAGACTTAAAGATTTTAATGCACAGGGGCTCTCAGGTGGCTCAGTTGGTTAAACAACTGACTCTTGATTTCAGCTATCAGCACAGAGCCCACTTGGGATTCTCTCTGCACCCCTCTCCTTTTCATGTGCTCTCTCTCAAACAAACATGAAAAAGTTTTAATGCACAGAAAATTCTTTTTTTTTTTTTTTTTAACATTTATGTATTTTTGAGAAGAGGTGGGAGAGGGGCAGAGAGAGAGACAGAGAGACACAGAATTGGAAGCAGGCTTCAGGCTCTGAGCTGTCAGCACAGAGCCTGACATGGGGGCTTGAACCTGCGAACCATGAGATCATGACCTGAGCTGAAGTCAGACACTTAACTGATGAGCCACCCAGGCTCCCCTGCACAGAAAATTCTTAAAAGAATACATAGAGTAGAACATAAAGCATAGGGCAAGATTTATAGACTAATGCTTTTCATGTTATGCTCTTATGAACTATTTGGATTTTTTTTTTTTTTTTTTTACCATCACTTGCACAATTTTTGTTATTTAAAAAATTAGTTGAGGGGTGCCTGGGTGACTCAGTCGGTTAAGCATCTGACTGGATTTTGGTTCAGGTCTCATGGTTCATAGGTTTGAGCGCCACATCAGGCTCCATGCTAGTGGTGTGCAGCAAGATTTTGCAAAAACTTTTAATAGAATGAAGCCATCGCTAATACTTGGTTCTTTGAACTTCCTGTTGTGGTCACTTTGCATGCATATATCTCTCATTTCCCTGATACATTACCTCAATTTCTAGAAGATTGTCTTTTTCTCTCCCCCCCCCCCCCCACCCCATGCAGTTTGTTAATTTATGTATTCCTTTCTTCATTCAGCTTATTTATTGAGAGCCCAATATGTGCTAGGCACAATGTAGATTCGGGGAGTGAGTGAGTACCGAATAGCACAGCATAGACATGGTTTCAGCTTTCAAGAAGCTTGTGGTTTCAACAGTTTTGTTTTTTTCAATAGAGTTTTAAAAGATAATGTTACACATAATCAATACATTTGTGTTAAGGGCTTTGAAGGAACAATATAGGTTCCCATGAGTGCATACAAATGTGCATCTCAGCCATTGGGGACAAGACAAGAACAGGTTCTCTGTGGAAGTGACATTTTAAGAAGAGTAGAGGTTAGTCAGGCAGTGAGTGTAGCAGTGTAGAGATTGGTGAGATGAGGCTACATGGGTAGACAAACTCAGCATTGTAAGCTCTTTTAAGAATTTTGAAGTTTGTGGTTCTCCTGGGTGGCTCAGTCGGTTAAGCATCCGACTTCAGTTCAGGTCGTGATCTTGCGGTTTGGGAGTTTGAGCCCTGTGTTGGGCTCTGTGCTGACAGCTCGGAGCCTGAAGTCTGCTTCGGAATCTATGACTGCCCCTCTCTCTGCCCCTCTCCTGCTCATGCTCTGTCTCTCTGTCTCTCAAAAAATAAATGTTAAAAAATTAAAAAAAAGAATTTTGAAATTTGTTTTAAAGACAGTGAGAAGCACCAAAGAGATTAACCAGGAGAGTGGGGTGATCAGGCTTGCATTTTAAAAGGATAGTCCCCCCACCTTTTTTTAATTAGGTAGGGTCCACACCCAGCATGAGACTTGAACTCATGACCCTGGGATCAAGAATCACATGCTCTACCAACTGAGCCAGGCAGATGCCCCTAAAAAGATTGGGAGAAATAGGCTAAAAGGGGGGGGGGGGGGCAAATGTAGACTGTGAGGTAATCAGGAGCTATTATTCATTTTTATTTATTTTTTAAAATTTAAGTTTATTTTGAGAGAGAAAGCATGAGTCAGGGAGGGGCAGAGAGAGAGGGAGAGAGAATCCCTAGCAGGCCCCATGTTGTTAGTGCAGAGCCCGATGTGGGGCTCTAACTTCTGAACTGTGAGATCATGACCTGAGCTGAAGTCGGACGCTTAACTGACTGAGCCACCCAGGCACCCGCGTCGTTCATTTTTAAATTTAACCTTTCCTGCAGTCTTGCACTTAGTACATATTTAACAAAAGTTTGTTGACTGAAGGAATGTTTCACCTACAATTTGTACTCTTGGTAAAAGCAAGTCTTCTATCCTAAAACATTCAGGATTTTAAGCAAAGGACATTGGAATTAATTAATTATTTTATTAATGTTTATTTCTGAGAGAGAGAGAGAGAGAGAGAGAGAGAGAGCATGAGTGGGGGAGGGGCAGAGAGAGAGGGAGAGAATCTGAAGCAGGCTCCAGGCTCTGAGCCGTCAGCACAGAGCCCGATGCGGGGTTCAGACCCATGGACTGCGAGATCATGATCTGAGCTGAAGTTAGGCACTTAACCAACTGAGCCACCCAGGTGCCCCCAAGGACATTGTAATTTAAAGGTGGGGCTATGTTTAGGTGCCTTGAGTGACTCAGTTGGTTATCTGACTCTTGGTTCTGGTTCAGGTCATGATCTCCTGGTTCATGGGATCGAGGCCCACATTGGGCTCATGCTGACAGTGCGGAGCTTACTTGGGATTCTGTCTTACCTCTCTTACCTCTCCCCACTCGTGCTTGCACTTTCTCAAAATAAATAAACTGAAGAAAAAACGATGGAGTTATGTTGTATTCAGTCTTTTTTTCTAAATTGGAGCAATATCTTTGATAGTCTTTTTGATAGTCTCTTGCCAATGATTTGACTCCTTGTTTCCCAAATTTGTTTCATTTTTCTACCCCATTTGATGATTCCAGCTCTATTATAGTATTATCTATACTATTATGTATTTAATAGTTTTTTCTAAGTTGATTTTTAACTTAAAGTTATTAAAATTTTTTTAACATTTATTTATTTTTGAGAGACAGAGCAAGACAGCACAAGCAGGAGAAGGACAGAGAGAGAGGGAGACAGAATGTGAAGCAGGCTCCAGGCTCTGAGCTGTCAGCACAGAGCCCGAGGTGGAGCTCAAACGCACAGACCTCTATCTAGATCATGACCTGAGCTGAAGTCAGAGGCTTAACTGACTGAGCCACCCAGGCGCCCCTGACTTAAAGTTATTTAAAAATAATGTATATCATTATCCTTAATGGAGGACCTGTCGCTTGTGCTGAGAAAAAAAAGCCACAAAATAAGTAAGATGAAAACAATACAATGGTGTTGGAGTCTTTACTAGATTCTGATACTTTATGAAACTCTGAGTTTGAGGTCTTTCCTTCGTCATTAAAAAACATTAGAAAGTATTAAAGAAGTGGGGTTCTTGGCGGCCTCAGTTGGTGGAGACGTGACTCTTGATCTTAGGGTTGTGAGTTCAAGCCCCATATTAGGTGTAGAGATTACTTGAAAATCTTAAAAAAAAAAAAAATACTAAAGAAGTGATGGGCTAACACTGAACTGAGACGGTCTCCTTAATATAAGGGAAACATTGGAACAGGTCTGGTTTCTCACTGCGTCATCTAGTGCTGACTGCAAGGGCAGCTTAAAAAACGTGTCACTGAGGATGGCACCCATTCTTTGAAAACTTTGCTTTCACTTATGCATCATTATCTTATTGTTTCCTAGGCCTGATTTGTAAATGGCTGATTTTGGCTTAACTCTTATTATTTTTTAAAATTTTTATTATTTTTTAATGCTTATTTACTTTTGAGAGAGACAAAGACAGAGAATGCGAGTGAGTTAGGGGCAGAGAGAGAGGGAGATACAGATCTGAAGCAGGATCCAGGCTCCGAGCTGTCAGCACAGAGCCCGATGTGGGGCTCAAACTCATGAAATGTGAGATAACCTGAGCTGAAGTCGGCTGCTCAACCAACTGAGCCGCCCAGGCGCCCCGGCTTAACTCCTATTATTATGGGAACAACACCAGTCCTCAGGGTCAAAAACCACAGTTACCCTTGAGTAAATTTTAAAACAACTTACTAAAAAGACAGACTTAGGATATCATATTTATTGGCCTGTTAGCTCCAAGGGCTAAATAATTTATATTCCAGAGTTAGTAATGTAGAATGAAAATAGACTTTTCCCACCTCACCATCCAGGAAGGGGGAGTGTGACAGCAGACTGGCTGAATGTAGAGGAGTGTCTTAGTTAAAACTGTTTTGGGTGCAAGGAGCAGAAGAAACTCATTGACACAAGCTCAAGGAAGAGGTTGCTATAAGTCCCGGTGGGATCTTAGTGTAGGAATGTAGTGTTCAGGGGCTGATGGAAACTGGAGAGCTGTCAGGATCTAAGGCTTTTTTTCCAGATTTTCATCTTTGTTTTTATCTGTGTGTGTTTATTTTCAGCTTGGTTCTTCAGACTAGTTTTTTCCTCCTTACTCATCAGTTTACCCAGGGCCCAACATGTTGGCTTGGCCCACACCAAGATGTGACCTCTCCCCGCAAGCTTAAGTTAATCAGCACTGCCCTGCTCCCAATCTTTTGATAAAGTGACATTTTAAATTCTTTTATAAAAGTTATGTAAATGAAGAGGCAAGAGATAACTCCTTTTCTTCACTCTCCATCAACCACTTTGCATCCCCTAAGGCTCCTTCAAAATGGAAATTGTGACTGGTAATGTCAGAATATTTATTGCCTTCCAAATGAGGTTTCTCTATAGCTTTCTGACTCTGGCTTTGTGACTCAGTGGTGCAGTTATAGATTACCAGGGAGAAACCTGATTTACCCTTTGGTTAAATATCCACCTCATTTGGTGTAGTTATGAGCTCTAGATATGGTCATCTAATCATCCCCCTGCAGCAGAGGTAGTGGAAATCATTTCCAGAGAAGCGGGCATGGGCAGGTAGGGACTGAGGGAAAAGTTGAACACCCTTCTAGTCCCGACTTCTGGTCTCATCCATTTATGGGCCGATCCTCAGACCTGGGGTCTCATCAAGGATTTTTTATTTTTTAATATTTATTTATTTTTTGGAGAGTGCAAGCAGGGGAGGGGCAGAGAGAGGGGGACAGAAGATCCGAAGTGCGCTCTGCCCTGACAGGCTGACAGCAGCGAGCCTGATACGGGGCTCAAAAACCTCTAGATCCTGACCTGAGCTGAAGTTGGATGCTCAACCTACTGAGCACCCAGGTGCCCCTCATCAAGGGCATTTGATTACTGTTGGAGAAGGCTTCAGGGTATGCCCTATGAACCTAGAGTCTTGCAGGAATGAATCAGAAGTGATTTGGAACTGACTCAGAAAGAGATCAGCATCAAGTTTTTAGGAAGAGAAAGTGTCCTTTATTGAGCTGAAATGTCTCTTGTCAGGTATTCTGTGAGGACAAATGGTGGCATATTGGCTGAGCTATTTAAGAAAACTGGTGTTAGATATTTGGGTATTCAGGCCAAGATTGTATGCATTTATTTAGTTAGTTAGTTAGTTCTTTAGTCTGTCCACCTGAGTGTTTGATCAGAGGCCTGAAAGTTTTTGATCTTCCTTTCTAGCTTCCCTGCAGAGTAAAGCTGCTTCTTCTTTTTTTAAGTGTATTTATTTATTTTGAAAGGGAGAGAGCACACGATCAGGGGAGGGGCAGAGAGGAGGAGAGAGAGAATCCCAAGCAGCTATCAGCGTGGAGCCCATTGTGGGGTTCGAACTCACGAACTGTGAGATCATGACCTGAGCCGAAACCAAGAGTTGGACGCCCAACCAACTGAGCCACCCATGTGCTCCCAGAGTATAAAGCTTCTTAATTTTTTCCCCTAAGCATTCTTGGTGCTCATCAGTGTTACATGGATGGAAGAAGGTCTGAAGAGAGGAAACTCGTGTTCATGTGATTGTTTTCAGTTTTAGTAAAGTATTCTTTGGAGAAAAATTGAATTTATTAGGTAAAATGATAGTCTATTTCTGTTATTTGGGAAACTCTGGGCCACCAGGGCCATAGATTATTTTGAGTTGTTTATGCTTTCTTTGTCCCTATGCTGATTTGGGACCTTGATGGACAGAGAGGTACTATTAGAGGTAGTAGATTGCGAACTGGCCTGTGTTCAGTCATCTTTCTATATTTAGAATTGACAGCTACCACCCTGTTTCCCACTTGTAACACTTCTCACTTTCCTTTTATATACATATACACACACACACACACACGCACACATATTTTATTAATATGCTATATTTGTTAGAGCAGTTTTAGGGTTATAGAAAAATGAGTGAAAAAGTATAGTGCCTGTATATTCCTACACTCCTACCTCTACCCCCAGTTTCCCGTTGTTAATATCTTGATTCAGTGTGGTACTTTGTTTCAGTTGCTGAGCCAATATGATAGTTTATTATTCTTTTTTAAAGTTTATTTATTCTGAGAGAGAAACAGTGCAAGCAGGGAGGAGCAGAGAGATGGAGAGACAGAATTGCAAGCAGGCTCTGCCCTGTCAGTGCAGAGCCCAATGCAGGGCTCAAACTTAGGAACTGTGAGATCATGACCTGAGCTGAGATGAAGTGTCAGACGCTTAACTGACTGAACTATCCAGGTGCCCCAATATATTGGATAGTTTATTTTTAACTAATGTTTATGGTTTTCTAATTTACATTAGGGTTCATTCTTTGTGTCATACCTTCTGTGGGTTTTGACAAAAGTATGATGACCTATATCCATCATTACGGTATCATATAGAATGGTTTCCCTGCCTTAAAAATCCCCTGTGCTCCACCCATTCATCTCTCCCCCAGCCTCTGGCAACCATTGATTGTTTCACTGTCTCTATAATTTTTGCCTTCTTTAGAATGCCTTATAGTTGGAATCATATAGTATGTAGCCTTGTCAGATTGGCTTTTTTTTTTTTTTTTCCAAGTTTTATTTATTTTTGAGAGAGAGAGGGAGACACAGAATCTGAAGCAGTCTCCAGGCTGTGAGCTGTCAGCACAGAGCCCGATGCGGGGCTCGAACTCACAGACTGTGAGACCATGACCTGAGCTGAAGTCAGACGCTTAACTGACGAAGCCACCCAGGCGCCCCTCAGATTGGCTTCTTTCACTTAGCAATATGCATTTTGAAGATCCTTCTTGTTTTTTTGTGCCTTGATAGCTCATTTCTTTGTATTGCTGGATAATATTCCATTGTATGGATGTACCACATTTTGATTATCCATTGGCCCATTGAAGGACATCTTGGCTGCTTCCGAGGCTTGGTAGTTATGAATAAAGCTGCCATAAACATTTGTGTGCAGGCTTTTGTGTGGAGGTAAGTTTTCAGCTTACTTGGGTAGAGACCAAGGAGCACTATTGCTGGATCTCAAGGCAGAGTAGTATGTTTAGTGTGTGAAGAACCTGGCAAACTGTTTTCAAGGTGTGTGTACCATTTACATTCCCAGAAGTACTGGGTGAGAGGCACTGATGCTCCATGAACTCACCAGCAGTTGATCCATAACTTATTTTGAGTTATCTGTGCCTCATCTGCTCCTACCCTGATTTGGGACCTTGATGAGCAAAGAGGGACTTGGTGTAGTAGTAGTAGTAGGTTGTGAACTGGCTTGTGTTTAAGTCATCTTTCTGTATTTAGAATTGACAGCTACCTCCATTTCCCATTTATGACACTTCTTTTCTTTTCATTTTGTTTTATTTTTTATATGTTTTTAAATGTTTATTTATTTTTGAGAGAGAGACAGACAGACACACACACACACACACAGATCTGAAGCAGGCTCCAGGCTCTGAGCTGTCAGCACAGAGCCAGACATGGGGCTTGAACTCCTGAGACGTGAGATAATGACCTGAGCCGAAGTCACATGCTAAACCAATTGAGCCACTCAGGCACCTCTCATTTTCTTTTAGATCTTAGTCTTGAAATTAATCTTTGCTTTTGTTAGACTTTTGGATAATAATTGATTCCCATTTTTACTTAACTCAATTTTTATAACAGGTCTGAGAGATGACTATAGGAATATAAGATTGTATTCTGGATCATCCTAACCATTTAGAGTTAAAATTAACACCATGATGTTTTTGATACTGAATTAAGATACTTTATGAAACATCTGATGACAGCCTATGCATTTTTCCTATCTTTTGAAGGAATATAATAACTATCGTAATTTGTTTTCGTAGATTATCTTGATAATGGTAATAATAAAATGGCAATTCAGCAAGCAGATAAATTGTTGAAGAAACATAAGGATCTTCATTGTGCTAAGGTAAATTCATTTGCCCTTGACTTACATATTTGGTGGATTATATATTGTAACCTTAAAAAGAAAAAGATGTTTAATCCCTTTAGTGACTCTATTCAGGGTTTGTCCCTACCCCCCAGGGTATTTTTTTTTTTTAAAGATTTTATTTTATTATTATTTTTTGTTTGTTTTTGAGAGGCCGTGAGCAGGGGAGGGGCAGAGAGAGAGGGAGACAGAATCTAAAGCAGGCTCTGTGTTGTCAGTGTAAAGCCCGATGTGGGGCTTGACCCCATGAATGGTGAGATCGTGACCTGAGCTGATGTTAATTAATTAATTTTTTAAAAAATGTTTCCTCAGTTTTGAGGGAGACAGAGGGAGGGAGGGAGGGAGGATGAATGGGGGAAGGGCAGAGAGAAAGGGGGACAGAGGATCAGAAGCAAGCCAGCAAGTAGGCTCTGAGCTGACAGCAGTGAACCTGACGTGGGACTTGAACTCATGAACTGTGAGATCATGACCTGAGTGGAAGTTGGATGCTCAGCCGACTGAGCCACCCGCCGCCCCTAAAGATTTAATTTTTTTTTTTAATTTTTTTTTTTTAACATTTTTATTTATTTTTGAGACAGAGAGAGACAGAGCATGAATGGGGGAGGGGCAGAGAGAGAGGGAGACACAGAATCAGAAGCAGGCTCCAGGCTCTGAGCCGTCAGCACAGAGCCCGACGCGGGGCTCGAACTCACAGACTGTGAGATCGTGACCTGAGCCGAAGTCGGACGCTTAACCGACTGAGCCACCCAGGCGCCCCAAGATTTAATTTTTAAGTAATGTCTATACCTAACATGGGGCTTGAACTCACAGCCCTGAAGTCAAGAGTCATATGCTCTACTGACTAAGCCAGCTGGGCTCCCCTTGAAGACATTTGTTTTTCTGATTACTTAAATGCCATAAATAGTATTTAATTACAAGCTAGCTGTTTATTTCTTTGGATATAGCTAACTTAATTATATTATTTTGACAGACTTTTTTTTAAACAGTGTCGTTACATCTTAATACGAAACTAGGAAAGAATCTTGATTTGTTGATATTTTTGGTAAAATATGGTTTACTTGATTAGACCTAGGCATGCCTTACAACTTATGTTGTGTTTTTGAATTCACCTTGTTTTGTTCATATTTTCTTTTCTGTCCTTTTAAAATGAATTTGTCTTTCTTTTGTATCAGGTTTTAAAGGCAATTGGTTTACAGAGAACTGGAAAGCAAGAGGAAGCCTTCACCTTGGCACAGGAGGTGGCGGCCCTTGAACCCACAGATGACAACTCGCTGCAGGCACTGACTATTCTCTACCGGGAGATGCATCGACGTATGTTTCTCGTTTTCATTGTTTTATTACTTTCATTATTTTTTTTAATGTCTTATTTATTTTGAGAGAGAGAGCACGCTGTGGAGGGGCAGAGAAAGAAGGGGACAGAGGATCCAAAGTAGGCTCTGTGTTGACAGCAGCGAGCCCAATGTGGGGCTTAAACTCACGAACTGTGAGATCACAACCTGAGCCGAAGTTGGATGCTCAGCTGACTGAGCCACCCGAGTGCCCCTTCTTTTTCATTGTTTTTAAACCTGAGCTTAAGGTTTTGGTTACTTCTTAAATTTTTTTTAATGTTTATTTATTTTTGAGACCGAGAGAGAGAGAGAGAGAGAGAGAGAGAGAGAGAGAGAGAGAGAGAGAAAATGCACATGCGAGAGCTGGGGAGAGGCAGAGGGAGGGAGACACAGAATCTAAAGCAGTCTCTAGGCTCTGAGCTGTCAGCACAGATCCTGACTCGGGGTTCAAATCCAAGAGCTGTGAGATCATGACTTGAGCTGAAGTTAGATGGTTAACCGACTGAGCCATGAGGCACCCTGAGTTTTTGGTTATTTCTGATTGAGTTCTTTATTTTTCTGTTTTACTGATCACTCATGAGTTGAGTGGATGGCAATAGGTAAAATAATGCATTAACCATGATTTACAAAGACTGTAGGCAAAAAGGATATTTAATTTTATTTTTTTAAACATTTATTTATTTTTGAGAGAGAGCAAGGGGGGAGTGGGGCAGAGGATCCAAAGTGGGCTCCAAGCTGACAGCAGCAAGCCTGATGTGGGCTTGAACTCCTGAACCGTGAGATCATGACCTGAGCTGAAGTCTGATGCTCAACCAACTGGCCCACCCAGATGCCCTGGCAGAAAGGATATTTTGCATGTATTAGGATCCTTGAATTGGAATGAGGACTTGAGGTCAGTTTGTGGCATTTTGACTTATTAAATGGAAGAGTTACCCTTTTTTACTATTTGATATGGAAAATTTCAAACATAAATAAAACCAGAATAGCATAATAAGTCCCATTGTACTCCTTACCCACATTTAGCAGTCATTGTCACATGGCCAATTTTATCTATATCCCATCCCCCTCCCAGATTATTTGTAAGCCTATTGTAGATAGTCCACCATTTCACCTGTAAAGTTTCTCATTGTTGATTTCTCAAATCTTTTACTATGTAATAATGCATATCTTCCATAATACATATTATAGAAGTACGTATTTTTGATGTGGAATAATGAACATTCATGGACCTACCAACCAACTTAATACTAAGATGCTTCCTGTGTGTTCTTCATCAGTCTTACTTCTTTTTTACCTTCCAAGATGTATTGGCTTTCCTGAATATATTTTATTGTCTTGCTTTTAAAAACATCTTTATCACATTTGTCTAAGTAATACTTTGTCAATTTCTTACTTTATTATTATTTATTATAACTTAGTTAATAAGTTATTTATTAATAGAAGTTATTATATTGATATAATTGTTAATGTAGTAATACCATATTAATTAGAACTTAATATAAATGTATTCATACTGTATATGTTCCGTGAGTTGCATGTTTCATCTAATATATACATACTTTTAGTTCATTCATTTTTACTATCACAAAACATTTTTCTCGGGGACTGCAGTCTAGAAGTAGAGATACTAAGTCCTAGGGTGTGTGTATGTTCAGCTTAAAGGTGAAGAAAAATAACGTCACCTTGTTTTCCAAATTTACTCTCCTAATACCGGTGTATAAGAGTTCCAAGTTGTTTCACATCCTTGTTAACACTTGCTATTCTTAGACTTTAAAAGTTTTGCCATCAGGGGCACCTGGGCGGCTCAGTTGGTTGACCGTCCGACTTTGGCTCAGATCATGATCTCAAAGTTCACGAATTCAAGCCCCGCATCTCACTGCGTGCTGACAGCTTAGAGTCTGGAGTCTGCTTTGGATTCTGTGTCTGCTTTCTCCCTCTCTGCCCCCATTGCCTTGTTAATGCTGTCTCTGTCTCTCTCTCTCTCTCAAAAGTAAACGTTAAAAAAAAAATTAAAAGTTTTGCCATCAAATCATCATGTTGTAGACCTTAAAATATAGTTTTTATTCATCAGTTATTCCTCAGTAAAGCTGGAAAAAATAAAATTTTTGCCAACCTAGGGGCAGAAAATGTTACGTTTTAGTTTTGTTTTTCATTTTTATAAAAGATAAAACTTAAGAGTTGAGGTATTGTATTTGATTATAGGGATTATGTTGATTTAGAGATATGGATTCTCTCCCAGTGTTTTTTAAAAAATCATTTATCTCACAAATATGGTTGAATTTTTTTTAATGTTTGAGAGAGAGAGAGAGAGAGAGAGAAGAGAGAGCGAGCATGAGCGGGGGAGGGGCAGAGAGAGAGGGAGACACAAAATCTGAAGTAGGCTCCAGGCTCTGAGCTGTTAGCACAGAGCCTGACGCAGGGCTTGAACTCACAGACTGCGAGATCATGACCTGAGCCGAAGTCAGACGCTCAACCGACTGAGCCACCCAGGCGTCCCTGGTTGAATGTTTTTCTATGAGAAGTATTATATCGGAAGCAAAGATTAAAGATGCTCTCTCTGCCCTTGTGTTACTCACAGTCTATAAGGGGAAATTCATGGGTGCCTGGCTGGCTCAGTTGGTACAGCATATGGCTCTTGATCTCAGGGTCATGAGTTCAAGCCCCATGTTGGGCATAGAGCTCAGTTAAAATAAAGGGAAATTGGTCAATAAACTGTATACTACATTATATGTTAATAAATGTTATAAGAGACTTACTACAAAGATTTAAAGATGGCAGAGGGGAGCAGTAATCAAACTGAGTAGAGGAGCACAGTTGGTGCTCAGGGAAGGATTACATTTGAACTTGCACAATTCCTTGTAGAGAGGATTACATTTGAGTTGGGTTTTGGATGATGTTCATTGAGTAGAAAAGAAAGGAAAGGTGAATCCAGGCACAGGGAGCAGAGTAAAGGCATGGAGGTATGATATAGCACAGGGAGTCTAGTGGAACTACAAATAGTTTGGTGTGGCTAGAACATAAAGTGCTGGGGGAAAGAATTAGGAAGGAGAGAGAGGCTAGATTGTGGAGGGTCTTGTATATTGTAAGTGTGTTAGGGGAGGCCTGAGCTATTCCGTGCTTCATTGAATAATGCCTAACCAAGAGAAGAGTAATGATCGGATGAGGCAAAACAAGTACTTTCTTCTTCCTTAATGGTAGGAGACATCGTATCCTCCAAAGGGGGGAGAAATTAAATGCTGTTAAGATTTAAGATATACTTCAATAATTAAAGACTACCTTATTTCTCTTTATTCTAGCGGAGTTAGTTACAAAACTTTATGAGGCAGCTGTGAAGAAAGTTCCCAATAGTGAGGAGTATCACTCTCACCTCTTCATGGCTTATGCCAGAGTGGGCGAATACAAGAAAATGCAACAGGTAACTTTATCCTGGGTTGTGGGATTTGCTATTAGAGACTAAAATTTCTTTAAATGTGATTTAGTTGTAGGAGTGTGTGGGTGCATGTGTGTGTTTGCATATGTGTGTAATACTGAATCTATGTATTTGTGTGTAGAGATCAGGCATGTGTTTCCTTTGTATGTTTTAAGGATGAACTGTTATTCAAGTTCTTTAAGCATTTTCTTAGGGGAAATCTGATTGTTCTTTTGTGGCCTGATAGCATTTTTTATTCTGGTACGTTGGCTTCACATTGTCCCACTGCATGAAATTGCTGTTATATTTTTAGAAAATTGGCAGAAATCCCAGAATAAAAAATGAACAGGCTATAGAAAGGCAAACTTTAAAGTTTACATTTAGGGGCATCTGGCTGGCTCAGTCGGTAGATCTTTGGGTTGTGATCTTTGGGTTGTGATTTTGAGCCCCATGTTCCTTATAGAGATTACTTAAAAATAAAATCTTAAAGAAAAGAAAGTTTACATCTAATTTATAAATTTAATTTTCTTTGTAGCCTGCTGAAATTTTTTAAATTCACCTGGGAAAAATCCCCATTGTTTGGAATACTTGTCTTTTTTGCAAAAGGCAGCTTATTTGCCATTTGGTACATTTTAAATGTTCCTTGTAGACATATGAAGAAGCCTCATGTGGACACATTTGGACTAGTGGGGGGTAAAGTCAGCATCCCAGAGGAATGAAACTGTTAAGCCCATAGACGGTTATGATGTCAAGCTAGTATTTTAGAAATGTTTTGTTTGTGGGTACAATTTCTTCTGAAAACAAAGCTTTCTTACCTGGGTCTTTGTCTTACTCTTTACTTGAAGTATCAGACTATAACAATGGATGAGTTAGGGAGGGTGGAAGATCCTATATTAAAATAAATCCTTTCTCCATAAAATTAATCTTCGTATTTGCTTATATGCAAGTTTTTAAATTGGAAAAATTTTATTCCCCAGATACAATTCTTTGAAGAAGTTTTATTTACTGATGGAGTTTATTCTCAGGAAAAATATTCAGAGATTGTAATTTTTCTTTTAATGTTAAGTGGGCATATATTTTAAAATTGGCAACTGACATACATATATATATGCACACATGTACACATACGTATATATATACACATATATGTGTATATATATACGTATGTGTACATAATATATATGTCTTTAATATTTTTATTTCTAGGATTATGTTTAAAGTATATTAAATATTAATGGTAAAATGCAACATCCCACTCCTCTCAAATAGTACTGTATGTCTTTATTTGTTGACATAGAAAGATGTTCCTAATATATGTTAATGGGTAAAAAGTTGTAAAATGGCCTTCCCCTCTACTCCCTTCACATTTATGGTTCCTTAAAGGATATATCTGTAAGGTTATGTAACCAAAATGTTACCAGGCAGGATACAGGCCTATGGATACTTTTCTTTCTGTTAATTTCTTTCTTTTTTTTTTTTTTTTTTTTAAGTTTTTATTCTGAGAGAGAGTGTGAGCAGGGGAGGGGCAGAGAGAGGGAGAGAGGGACTCCCAAGCAGGCTCTGCACCATCCACACAGAGCCTGATGTGGGGCTCGAACTCAAGAACCGTGGGATCATGGCTTGAGCTGAAACCAAGAGCCAGACTCTCAACTGACTGAGCCACTCAGGCGCACCGCCCCCCCCCCCCCCCCCTTTTAAAGTACATGTTAATTTTATGATACCACAATATGTTTTTGAAATACATATACACATACAAAAAAATAACAAAATGATAAGTTCATGCAACAACAATATTAAGGTAAATAATCTGCCACTTGAATGGATTTTGTTTTTTATAGTTTGACTTTACATGTGGCCAAAGATAGACATACTTCTGCATCTTGCTCTTTGGAGCCACTGCTTTGATGTGGCTTAACAGTTTTGGATCTTTAGTATATTGTAGCTATAGCTTGTTTTTACATTATTCTAATATATTGGAAGAATGGAGCATTCTAGTGTTAAATGTTTTAGAATGAAATGTCTAATTTTACCTTTTTTGCTGCTTAAGGTAGTTATAATTTCTTAGTATACATGTAGGATTATATTGAAAATGGTATGTCAGTCTGGGATAATAAGTAGTTTACAAATTAAATGTCAAGTTTCATGAGGGTGAGAGTTTTTATTTTGTTCACTGCTGAATCCTCAGTGCCTAGAATAGCATCTGCACAATAAATTTTTGTTAAAAAAACCAAATGATTAACCTGGTGGAGGTAGAAGGGAGGGAAGGTAAGGAATCAGAAAACTTAAGGACTTTTACTGACCCAAATGACATCCCTGGCAAGCAATATTTAAAATCATCTTGGGGGAGCCTGGGTGGTTCAGTTGATTAAGCATCTGACTCTGGATTTCAGCTCAGGTCACAATCTCTTGGTTCGTGAGTTCGAGCCCCATATCGGGCTCTGTGCTGGCAGTATGGAGCCTTCTTGGGATTCTCTCTGCCCTTCTCTTGCTCACTCTCTCAAAATAAATAAACTTAAAAAAAAAAATCATCTTGAATGAAGAGTTGCTAGATGTTAATATGGTGATTGGACTTTCTTTTTCTGTAAATGACATTCCTATTCTTTTGTCTTTACTCTTTTTTCTCTTTTCTTTCACATTTCCATATTCTGAGTCACCAATTCATAGCCATGTTTTTTAAACTTGTCTATCGTCAAAAGTTTCCTGTATCAGCAAAATATAAGTGTTGGCAAGATAGTAGGTTATGGGCATGAAATTTTTTTCTTATGTTTTGTGTTAAAAATTCATATTTTATATTCTACTTTTTATTTCTGCATGTCATTATAAAAATGTTTTCCTTCCCCAAATGATCAGGTAAAATAGATTTTCTAGCACTTTTCATTCAATTCCTCCAGAGTTTGGTGTTAGAAGCTGAAACCTTAAGCTATCTTAGATTCTTCTAAACCTGTATGTCATATTGTTTCTACATCATCTTGACTCTTCCTCCACAGTGTCTTCGAGGTCTCTTTTCTATTTGATGTACCTCATCCTGGTGTAGTTCCTCGTTACCTCATCTCTTTCTATTTTCTTTCTTCATGGTCCAGTTAAAATATGTTCTTAGAAGAGTGTAGATGTGGGACGCCTGGGTGGCGCAGTCGGTTAAGCGTCCGACTTCAGCCAGGTCACGATCTCGCGGTCCGTGAGTTCGAGCCCCGCGTCGGGCTCTGGGCTGATGGCTCGGAGCCTGGAGCCTGTTTCCGATTCTGTGTCTCCCTCTCTCTCTCTGCCCCTCTCCCGTTCATGCTCTGTCTCTCTCTGTCCCAAAAATAAATTAAAAAAAAAAAAAAAAAAGAGAGTGTAGATGTGTACCTATTACTCTTTTACTCTGTAACAGCCTGATTTTTGAGTGCTTCACAATAAGGGTATCTCAGTTACTTTTCAGCCCCATTTCCCTACTAGTCTTCTTAATCCTTATTTTTAGCCAAATGTCCTATTTCTTCTTGTCAATATGTCTTTTTCTTTAATATTTTTGTTCAGATTCATTTTACTCCTACTTAGAATTGATTCACTTACTTACCCACTCACCCTAATGTTTGTATTTGTATATTTGTATCCTTACCTCCATCTTTGCCTGTAGACATACTGTTTGTCCTTCAAGGTTCATTTGGAAGACTGCTACTTTGAAGAAGGCTTTATCGATAAAGTTCCCTTCCCTACTTTCCCTTAAAGAAAGGAATAAACAACTTGCCTTTTTTTTTTTTTTTTTTTTTGGAAATAAAAGATATGATGTTTTTGTTGTATAGGACATTTTTTTTTGCCAAGTGTATATTTTAGTCATTTAAATATTTGTCTTATCTCTGTCTCTAGCTTCTAAATGCATTTGGGACCAAGTCTCAGTCTTTCTATAATTGGCAGGAATAGACATTTCCTTCCACTTAATAGAGGCTCCGTGTACTTTTTCAAGTGGGTTGAAGATAGACAAAACATTAAAAAAACATAAAATAGTAACTGTAATAACTAGCTGACTGATTTCTTGGCATTGATTACTAATTGGCTAATTATGGGAGGATTCTCAGTTATGCATGAGTAGATCTATTTTATTCCTTCTTGCCATGTCCCTGCTTTAAGTATTTCATATTATACATTTCACAATGAAAGAGTTCAGTTCTAGTTAATGGTATCTTGGGTAAGAGTTCTAGTTAATGGTATCTTGGGAGAACCTGATTATTTTCCTAACCTAAGAATTACAGTTTTTTGAATAATGTCAGAGAAAACTTTTCTAATTTTAAAATTGAAATATACTGTCTGGATTTTTAAATTTGTTTTACTATAACTGGTTAGTGCAGTGCCTTTAGTAAAGTTTATTGGTGTACATTCATAAGCCAAATTTTGTGTTTGTCAGTAGTCTACCGGAACCATATTGGATTGCTAATATTTTCCAAAAATACTGGGCTTTAATTTGAAGAAATCTGGTTCAAAAGGTGAAATATTTCTGATGTTGGAAAATTTCACCTTTGTGATTACTTACATTGCTATCTACTAGAGAATATTCATCAAGTCACTAGGCATTTATAGTAACTGGGATATGTAGATGTGTTGCTATTCTCCTAGGATTTCTTGCCACATATCTAGATCATTAATTGCCCTCTGTGTGACGTTTTCTAAATTAAGTATTTATGGCTCTCTGTCTTTCAGGCTGGCATGGCTCTATATAAGATTGTCCCCAAAAACCCTTACTACTTTTGGTCTGTGATGAGCTTAATTATGCAAGTGAGTATGGTATTCAGAATGGAATTGAGATTTGTTTTTATTTTTGTATATAGTTGTCCTAATTTGTCTTCTGAACATCTTGGGTAATGTGTTATAGCATGTGTCAAATAGGGACTTTCCATATTGTCAGTTGACTTTTTGAGTTGGGGAGTTTTGGCATTTATTCCTTATGAGTTGGTATATTGGTTTATTTGTGTGGAACACAGACTGTATTTCCCCTGAATCTTAGACCTATTACTGGGTTATTTGATCAAATATGAGACTCGAAATGTTTGATATTTTGACTTGAGGTTTGTCTTTAAAACAGTATTGTTTGTTAGTGTACAAGTTATTGAATTGGATGGCCTCGTTCTATCAATTCTGGTTTTTGAGCCTCAGTTTCCTCTTTTGCAGAAGGGAGATGCTCATCTCCCAGAGCTACTGTAAGGACTAAAAGGAGATAGGGTATAAGAGAAGATGGGGAGGAAGGAGTTAAAATGTAGCAGTTCAGAACAGAAAGGCTCTGGGTTCAGACAGGTCTGCATTCATATACTGGCTTCAGCATATGTCTTAGAGAGCCGTTGGGGAATCTCTTAGTTTATCTGTGAGATAAGCATAATAGTTACTTTGAGTACTGAGGTTTGAGCAGAATCTCAGGCAATGTTAAAATTGTTAATATGTATTGATTTTAATTGTCAATCTAAGATCATCTTAATTATCCAAGCTACTAAGCTGTGTAAAATAGAAGGAATTGGAGTTTTCCCTTAAATATGTGAACATTTCAAAAAGACATCTGATAGGGGCACCTGGCCGGCTCAGTTGGTAGAGCATGCAATTCTTGTTGGGTGTAGAGATTACATAAATAAAATCTTAAAAAAAAAAAGACACTTGAAAGGCTTTTCTCTTCAACTGATGATACCCCTTACATGTAATAAACAGTGTAGGCATACCTACTGCTTCTTAATATAGTTCTAGAAAAATGTATGAATAACCTATTTAAAAGTTAGGCCATATTGTGGAAACTCAGTATGTCAAAAATATATAGGATAATAAATATTAAAAGAAATCTCTTCTAAGGCAAACCACTCTGTAATGTATCTTCGTGGCAAGTTCAAATTAGGTCTGATATTGGACATAGTGGAGTGATAAATACGTGCTGGGGTCCCAGTAATGGTCTGCCTGGTAATAATATAAATAGTGCAAGCAGGGGAGAAATTAGAATAGAACATTTATTTTTTTCTCCTACAGTCTATATCGGCACAGGATGAAAACCTCTCAAAAACGATGTTTCTGCCCCTCGCTGAGAGAATGGTAGAAAAAATGGTGAAAGAGGACAAGATAGAAGCTGAAGCTGAAGTGAGTAGTGGAAGCCCTCCTTTTGTATTCCCATGATTTGATATTGCTACCATGTGATGCTACAGTATTGTAAACTGCTGTCTTATTCCAGTTAGAGAGCTGGGCCTCACTCTTGCCTCTTGTGTAAAAGGAAGCTTTGGAAGCACCTAGCTTAGGTATCCGAACATTGTTACTGCTAATGTCATCTCATTTGAAGATAGTGTTCTTTTCTGTTAGGTAACTTTTGAAAGCATGCAAATGATTATATTGAGAAGTTTCAATGGCTGCATTTCTTGTTTGTTTTTTCTGTAAGGTTGAACTTTATTATATGATCCTGGAACGTTTGGGAAAGTACCAGGAAGCCTTAGATGTTATCAGAGGAAAATTAGGAGGTAATTTTTAAAGTTTTCTTTTTTTTCTTATTTAAACATGCAAAATACTTAATTGCGGAAAAATTTCTCCTTATACAGAAAAGTAAAGATATCAAGACATTAAAAAAAAAATCACGTGTGGTCATTTTATGTTCATATAGATTTTTCTGTATGTTGTACATTTACTTTTTAAAAATATTTTTGAATTGGAAATAATTTAGGAATTAAGAAAATTGAAGATGTCAGAAAGAGTATGACCTCTAACCCTTTGCCCTCAAAGTTCTTTGCCAGTCATTTGTTCTGTATGTCCTTCTTTTTTTTTTAATTAAAAACATTTTTTAAAAATGTTTGGGGTGCCTGGGTGGCTCAGTCACTTAAGCCTCTGACTTTGGCTCAGGTCATGACCTCACAGTTCATGGGTTCGAGCCCCGCGTCGGGCTCTGTGCTGACAGCTCGGAGCCTGGAGCCTGCTTCCGATTCTGTGTCTCCCTCTCTCTCTCTGCCCCTCCCCCACTCATGCTCATTCACTCTCTCTCTCTCTGTCTCAAAAATAAATAAAAACATTAAAAATTTTAATTAAAATTTTAAATTTTAAGTTTTTTAAATGTTTTTATTTATTTTTGAGACAGAGACAGAGCATGAGTGGGGGAGGGGCAGAGAGAGAGAGGGAGACACAGAATCCGAAGCAGGCTCCAGGCTCCGAGCTGTCAGCACAGAGCCCGACGCGGGGCTTGAACCCACGAACTGTGAGGTCATGACCTGAGCCGAAGTCAGAGGCTTAAGTGACTGAGCCACCCAGGTGCCCCCTGTATATCTTTCTAAAGATGTACTTTCCCCTCCCCCCGACTCGCCCCAGTTTGTTCAAGTCACAAACGAGAACATACTGTACCTAAGCTAATAGAGCACTCTTACTCAGCTGGCACAATGTTTTTATTCAAAAACATTTTTCTTTTCTTTTTTTTTTTTTTAATATTTATTTATTTTGGGAGTGAGAGCATGAGTGGGGAAGGGGCAGAGAGAGAGGGAGAGAGAGAATCCCAAGCAGGCTGCACACTGTCAGCACAGAGCCCAGAGTCCAGAGTCTGACGTAGGACTCAATTTCATGAACTGCGCCGAAATTGAGAGTCAGATGCTTAACTAACCAGGCCACCGAGGCGCCCCTCTTTAATATTTTTAAATGTTAATACCTGTAGTCAGGATTTGTACCCCGGGTACACATTTTTTTTCTTTGTTTACCTGCCTGTCCTATCAAGGATTTGATTTTGTGACTTCTGCTCTGTGTACTGTTATACCTATTTTAAAAAAACCTTTTTTTAAATGTTTATTTATTTTAAAGAGAGAGAGGGAAAGAGAGAGAGAGATAGAGACAGAGTGTGAGCAGGGGTGGGGCAGAGAGAGAGGGAGACACAGAATCCGAAGCAGGCTCCAGGCTCTGAGCTGTCAGCACAGAGACCAGTGCAGGGCTCGAACTCACTAATGGTGAGATCATGACCTGAGCCGAAGTCGGAGGCTTAAGGAACTGAGCCACCCAATGCCCCACTGTACCATTTTTTTTTTTTTTAACTTAAGTGTGTCTTAGAGCTATACCTCGCTACCTCACTCCCTTTAGTGACTGTCCAGTGTTCCATACTATAAATGTAGACAATTTACATAACCAGCCTTTGATGACTATTTGCAAAGAACACCTTGTTAACAAACCAGATTACCCTACAAGAGGCTATGGTGTGCATTCCCACCTGCTGTATTTACTTTCATCATGTGAGAGGGTATGTTTCTTTGTATACTTAATAACCTGTATTTTTAAGCTGTTACTTCAAACTTTTTTTTTTTTTAAAGAAAGCTTTACGCCCAACATGCGGCTTGAACTCACGACCCTGATATTAAGAGTTGCATGCTCTACAGACTGAGCCAGCCATGCGCCCCTATTTCAGACTTGTTAATAATGTTTTTCATTGTGATAGATAAAACATATCTTACAATTTTTATTTAATTCTGAGGAAGGATAATTACTTTTTAATTTGTTTAAAAGCCATTGCTATTTTCTTTGAACTGCTTTTCCTTATCGTTTTCCTATTTCTAAAAATGTGGTTAATCTTAATGATTTGCAAGAGCCCTTTGTGCGTTAAAGAAGTTAACTTTCTTCCATTATTGTGAAAATACTTCCCTTTTTGTTGGAAAACTGATTTGTATGAACCCCATAGATTGATCTAACCATTCCTCTTTTTGGGATGTTTGTGAAAGAGATTTAGGTTCCCAAACATTTAAATTCCTGGAAGTGCAGTGTTTTGACAAACCTGGTTTTTAGTTGTGCCTTTACAGTGATTGGGAGAAGCTAATTGTAGATGAGTAGTCTCAGATCTCTTATTAGGAATAGTTATTAAAAAACCTTATTTTATACAAGTGTGTATATCCTTTACTAGCCTGTGTGGCCATAAAACTGTAACACTAACTGATAGTTAACTACCTGAATTATATAAAATGGAAGTTTTGTTGGTTTAAAAATTTTTTAATTTTTTCTTTTAATTTTTTTTAATGTGTATTTTTGAGAGAGAGAGAGAGAGAGAGAGAATGGGGGAGGGGCAGTGAGAGAGGGAGACACAGAATCCGAAGCAGGCTCAAGGCTCTGAGTCGTCAGCACAGAGCCCGACACGGGGCTCGAACTTACGAACTGTGAGATCATGACCTGAGCCAAAGTTGGACGCTTAACCAACTGAACCACCCAGATGCCCTACCAAAAAAATTTTTTTTCAATGAGAGAGTGGGAGAGGGGCAGAGAGAGAGAGGGTGGGGGGGAGGGACAAAGCATCTGAAGTGGGGTCTGTGCTGTCAGCAGGGCTCGAACTCACGAACCATGAGATAATGACCTAAGCTGAAGTTGGATGCTTATAACCGACTGAGCCATTCAGGTGCCCCTGTTGTTGTCTTAATGTTACTTATTCTCTAACTTCAGCCTCCTTGCAGATGGGTGTAAGTCAGCCTTTCTGGTTTTACCCAGCTGGATTATAATCGTATGGTTGTTAAAATGAAGATTCCCTGTAGGAAACTCATAATGTAATTATTGGTATATGTAATCTGCTGAGCTGTTCTAAAAGGTCAAGGCAAATTTAATTTGGTCAGAAATAATAGTTGTAGTTTTTCTGTTCCTGGCTCTATTTATTTTTGTATTTCTAATATCTTACCTTGCACATTCCATTCCAGTTCAAGCTCATTCGATGTTTGGGAACTATATGTATAGATGGGAAGCCTGTCTGTGGATCAGATATACTAGTCCCTAGATGTTTTTTCTGTTTTACAAGTTTATCCCATATACGAGATCCTCACTTCAATACATTCGTGATCCTTGTATTTTATAGAAAAAGTGATTATAAAATGTTTAGTATCAGAAATGTACTTTTTTCAGCAAAATAATCTTTAATAAGATAATAGTTTATATCTAACAGTGGTCCCATTTTCTCATAGAATGAATAAGAAAATGCAACATTTTTCTTCTTGTGTTTGGACTTTATTCTGATTTCTGAGCAGAAATGAACGCAGCTTACCAATTTTTATAACTTTTAATTGTAGAGAAGTTGACAAGTGAGATTCAGAGTCGGGAAAATAAATGCATGGCTATGTACAAGAAGCTGAGCAGGTGGCCAGAGTGTAATGCCCTTTCCAGGCGCCTCTTGCTGAAAAAGTGAGTAGAGGCTTCTCTTTGGACTATGAGACTGTAGCAGGGCTCTCAGTTTGCACTACTGCTTTTCTTTCTTTCTTTTTTTTTTTTTTTTTGGTCGTCTTTTATGTTGTCCGGCATAAAGTGAAATCTTTTAGTAGTGTGTTCTAGGTATTTTTAAAAGTTTTTGATGAGCCTTCATCTTTCAGTAAAGAGGTATAATCGTACTTATACCACCAGGGTGCTGAGTATTAGGTCTTGAGAATGAATGCTGAAAATCATTAAGTTGTTAAATTCAGTATTGGTCTAAAAGACACACCTTCCCCTCCCCACCACCCCATCCCACGGCCCTGTTTTGGGGAAGTGCTAATATGGGTGTTTTAGGAGCATTTGTTTTCTGGATCTGGTCATTTCATTGAAGGAAATAACAGTTCCTTAAAAGTTTTTTACTTGGAAAAATGCCTCTGGAGTTGCCCTTTTAGAGAAACTTGGAAGGGTGGGCTTCTCCTTGTAAGGACTAAAATATAGAAAGTAAGTTGAGTATTACGGTTCTTAGAGCAGACTTGTCACAACTTGGGTTTAATCCTGTGTGCACCATTCGATCTGATTTTAGCTCAGATGACTGGCAGTTCTATCTGACTTATTTCGATTCTGTGTTTCGACTGATTGAAGAGGCCTGGACTCCTCCTGCTGAAGGTGAACAGTAAGTTGATTCCTGAATTCCAGTGGCACTTTTTAGCACATTGTAGCAAAAGGATTTCATTGGAAGCCTAATCGAATTCTCTTTTTCACTCTCAATAGTGTATCCCTTTCAAAATAAGATTTTTCATTTTTTTATTGTAAAATAAATATGTTTATTGTAAAAATGTTAAACTAGTGCAGAAATATATGGTGTAGAAAGTATTAGTTCCTGATTATCCTACCGTCCCAGAAATAACATTTTTTTTAACCTTTTTCCACTTTTATTGAGTTATAATTGATCCAGAGAGCGATCTCTCTCTCTCTCTTTCTTTATCTCTCTCTCTCTCTCTCTCTCTCTCTCTCTTCCTTTTTTTTTTTAAAGTGAGCTCTCTGTTCAGTGTGGGGCTTGAACTCATGACCCCGACCCCAAGATCAAGAGTCGCATGCTCTGCCAATTGAGCCAGCCAGGTGCCCCCAGAGATAACTCTTGATGGCAGTTTAGAGTTTTTTCTTCTAGATTTATTTCTGTCCATATACTAACATAATTATTCCCATTATTTAACATAAAAATGCAATCATATTAGTGGTTTGCAACTTGGTATTTTCTCCCTTAAAATATATCTTGGGCATTTTTCCATTTTTGGTACATAGAGATCTGTTTCATTCTTTTTTAGTGACTTAAGAGAACTCCCATTTTAGAGATGTACTGTAATTCATTTAACGTGTCTCCTGTGGATGGACTGATGGACACTTGGATTGTTGCTGATTTCCTTTTTTTTTTTTTTTTTTTTTTTTGCTATTACAGATAATACCATAATAAACATGAATGGAATTTTTTGAAAAGTGAATACGTAAGCAGGATTTAAGATGCTGATGAGCTTGTGCTTACTTTGTAATATTAACTAAATCATCTAAATTTTCTTAGCCTTCATTCAAGCAGTAAAGTAAAATTTACTTAGACTTTTTATTAGGTGATATTTGATATATATAAAGTGATCCCTTCTCTTTTTAAGAAAGAGGTATAGGTAGTTAGTCACTGTGTAGTAATCAGATGCCAAAATTGGGAGTAATCATATCCTATGTTACCTGTCAGAATGTGCGCCTAGTTCTCTTTTGCCCCCATGTTATTTTATAATTATCAGAATGCTTTTTATTTTTTAATTTGTTTTTTGAAATCAATTTGGCTTCACTTTAAGTTTTGGGACAGACAGTAGAGGCACAAAATACCTTTTTCATGTGTTTATACCTAGCTCTTTAGAAGGAGAAGTCCATTATTCTGCAGAAGAAGCTGTGAAGTTTATAGAAGATCGGATAACAGAAGAATCTAAAAGTTCCCGCCATCTCCGAGGACCACATCTTGCTAAACTGGAACTGATTAGACGTTTAAGACGTCAGGGTTTTGATGATGAGTACAAACTAGGTAAGAAACCCTAGTATTATTTGGGAACCCTGGAGAAGATGCAGGGATGCCTTCCATACCCAAGTGCAGTATTCATTATGTGAGGTCTACGATGATGCTGTCATGTTTGGGAAGCAGACATCTTCATAACATGAAAATATTTACTAACAAATGGATTACTGATAAAATTAGCCCTCGATCACATCTTCAACTTGACTTAACATTAGCATCTCTCCCTATTCGACCAGGGTCTTTTTCAGGCATTCTTTTTGACCTGACATTAATGTCAAAATCAGTTTCAAAGTAAAATAACCAGTTTTGTAAAAGTTTCAAGATTTCATGAAGAGGATGGAAAGTTTCTTGAAAATCTGCTCCAAGCGCTTAGAAAACCATTGACAAAACAACATCTGGTGGAGTTAGAGCAATTAACGATTAAAGAGAAAATTTACAAGGACAATGACAAGATAGGAGAAAAAACATGATTTGGATAGTAAAGCATGAAGAAATGCCTTCAGGAAATTTGATGAAGTGCTTAGATGTTTATTTGAAAATGCCTTTTTTTAAAGTGATTATTTATTTATTTTGAGAGAGAGCGCATTTGTGTGAGCATGAGGAGGGCCAAAGAGAGACAGGGAGCGAGAATCCCAAGCAGGCTCCGTGCTGTCACCGCAGAGCACATTGTGGGGCTCCATCCTATGAAACGTGAGATTGTGACCCAAGCCGAACCTGAGTTAGACACTTAACCAACTGAGTCACCTAGGCACCTGAAAATGTTTTTTTGTTTTTTTTTTAATTGAGAGAATGCACAGGTGGGGAAGGGACAGAGAGAGGGGGACAGAGGATCTGAAGCTGACAGCAGAGAGCTTGATGCAGGGCTCCAACTGATAAACTGTGAGGTCATGACCTGCGCCGAAGTCGTATGCTTAACCAACTGAGCCACCCAGGCACCCTGAAAATGGTTCTTTTTTTTAAATGCTTATTTATTTTTGAGGGAGAGAGAGAGGGAACACGCGTGCACATGAGAGGGGGTGGGGCAGAGAGAGGCGGACACAGAATCCAAAGAAGGCTCCAGACTCTTAGCTGTCAGCACAGAACCCGTTGTGGGGCTTGAACCCACGAACTGCGAGATCATGACCTGAACCAAAGTTGGACGCTTAACTGACTGAGCCACCCAGGGTCCCCGAGAAAGAGAATCTTAAGCAGGCTCCACACTCAGAGTGGAGCCTGACATAGGGCTTGATTCTATGACCTTGGGATCACGACCTGAGCTGCAGTCTAGAATCGGACGCTCAACCGACTGAGCTATGCAGGTGCACCTCTCACAACCAGTTTTGAATTCCATGTTGACTTCTTTAGGTCTGCTTAAGGAACCTTAGTCTCTGTTATTTCCAGAAATGCAAACGAAAATTTTCATGTGACCCTCTGCAAAATGTTGAGATAGATTCCAAAGAATTGCTTTTTTTCCAAAGCTGGATAGAAAAGTTTGGATCTGCATTGACACTTGCTGTATCCATCTCTTGTCTTTCTCTTCCGTCTCACCAGCCTTCATGTTAGAAATTTGTGACTTTTTAAAATTTATTTATTTATTTTTTGTGACAGAGAGTGAGAGTGAGAGTATGCACGTTCATGCGAGCCAGGGAGGAGCAGAGAGAGAGGGAGAGAGAATCCCAAGCAGGCTCCGTGTTGTCATTACAGAGTCTAATGTGGGGCTTGATTCCACAAACCGTGAAATCATCATGACCTGAGCTGAAATCAGTTGGACACTCAACCAACAGCCACCCAGGTGCCCCAGAAATTTGTGACTTTGTCTAGTCTACCCAAAATTCTTTTTGAAGTAAACTCTACCTGCAACAGGGGGCTTGAACTCATGACCCTGAGATCAGGAGTTGCATGCTGTACCAACTGAGCCAGCCAGGGGCTTCGGCACAAAATGTTTTTTACCCAGACGAGTGAGTGATTCTTAGTGACTTGGATTATAGTCCTATGAGAATCTGATGATAGCCATGGACTTCTGTTCCCAGAATTGTGAATAGGAGCCAAGACCTAAAATCTTACCGAAATTCCAGGTTAAAATTTTATGTTTCTTATTTTAATTTTTAAAAAAAATGTTTATTTTGAGAGCGAGAACGCTAGCAGGGAAGGGGTAGAGAAGGGGAGAGAGAGAATCCCAAGCAGGCTCTGCACTGTCAGCTCAGAGCCTGAATTGGGGCTTGATCTTACAACCCTGGGATCATGACCTGAACTGAATTCAAGAGTCTGAAATCAAGAGTCAGATGGTTGGGGCACCTTGGTGGCTCAGTCCATTGAGTGACTTCGGCTCAGGTCATGATCTTGCAGTTTGTGAGTTCAAGCCCCACATCAGGCTTGCTGCTGTCAGCCTGTCAGCACAGAGCCTGCTTTGGATCCTCTGTCACCCTCTCTCTGCCCCTCCCCTGCTGGTGCTCTCCCCAAAATAAGTAAATATTAAAGAAAAAAAGTTGGATGCTGACTTAACCAACAGAGCCACCCAGGTGCCCCCAAAATCTCTGCTTCTTAAATCTAGTTCAGTTTGAGAGTATCTTATTATTATTATTATTATTATTATTATTATTATTATTATTTTAATGTTTATGTAGTTTTGAAACAGAGTGCCAGCAGGTAGGGAAAGAGAGAGGGGGGAAGGAGGATCTGAAGCAGGCTCTGTACTGACAGCAGTGAGCCTGATGTGGGGCTTGAACTCAGAAACTGTGAGATCATGACTTGAGCTGAAGTCGGATGCTCAACTGACGGAGCCACCCAGGTGCCCCTTTTATTTTGTTTTTAATGTGAGGAAAAATAAAAGGAACTGGTAGCTTTCTGCAGATCCAGGCTTAAATTTTCCATGGTGAATGATCTTGTTGGAGTTACTGGCTTGTGACTCTCCCCATTTATTTTCTCTCCGTTGGTGTGCCTGTTAAACATTCCCTTCCACTTAGTTAGCATTTATTTAATACTTGGTAAGTATTTCAGGAACTGTGGAAAGAAACGTGCTTGTTTAATGTTTGTTTATAAACTTAAGTCTTTAAACTTTAATGAAAACTTTTTAGCTATTTAAACTTTAATTCAATGGAAAGCGTCATGTTTCCTACATGTAATAACATGTAAGCTGAGTTTGTAAGATTCAACTTCTTTTTAAAATGTTCGTTGAGTTTTAAATGGGCAAACCATCCTCCAGCCCTCACTGCCATTCTCATTGAAGCACTCAAGCAGAATTTTTATTTAATTGAAATAAATATTTTTCAAATCATACCTCTTAATATAAAAATTATTTCAGTCCTTGAGTTAATTTATTGATTTTTGTTTTCTCTCTTAGGTGATCCAGAAGAGTTAATGTTCCAGTATTTTAAAAAGTTTGGGGATAAGCCTTGCTGTTTTACAGACCTCAAGGTGTTTGTTGACCTCTTGCCTGCTACACAGTGTACAAAAGTAAGTATACTTCAGAATCCTGTTGGGTGCTTGTATTGAGGGTAACAAGGGTAACTGTGTGTAAGTTGGTGGATGCTCGGTATCAAGGTAACTGCTCTAGCAAGCAGGGACTCTAGGTGCTATCAGATGAAGACATGATTTCTTGTTAAGCCGCAAGGAGAATAAACCTCTGGGAGATAATTGGATTGTCTTTTTTGTTTTGTAGTGTGTGTGTGTGTGTGTGTGTGTGTGTGTGTGTGTGTGTGTTTTGAGATAATTGTAGATTTATACGTAGTTGTAAGAAATAATACAGAGATCTCTTTATACTCCTTCCCATTTTGCCCCAGTGGTAACATCTTGCATAACTATAGTATAATAACTTAATTAGGAAATTGACATCGATACAATCCACTGACCTTTTTCAGATTTCACTGTTTGACATTTGTGTGTGTACGTGCGGTACCTTACATGTGTGTTTAGTGTGATATGTAGTGCAGTGGATTCGGTGACCTCCACTAGAGTCGGGATACAGAACAGCTTCACCACCAGATTCCGTGGCTGCCTTTTTTACCTGCAAACTTTTCCCTGAAACTCTCTCTCCTGCTTTCACCCCCTCCCCTGGCAACCACAATAATGTTTTCTATTTCTGTAATTTTGTTATTTTGAGAATGTTATATAGCTGAATCTGAATCATATTATGTGTAACATTTTCAGATTGGCCCTTTTTCCTCTCAGCATAATTCTCTGGAGATTCATCCATGTTACATGTCTTACTAGTTCAGTCTTTTGTATTGCTGAATAGTGTTCTGTGTTATGGATGTGCCACCATTTCTTTAACCTGTTGAAGGACATACAGTTTCCTGTTTTTGGCTGTTACAAATAGAGCTTCTGTGAACATTTGTGTGCAGGTTTTTTTTGTGTGAACTTAAGCCTTCATTTTTCTGAGGAAAATGACCAGTAGAGCAAGATGGCTGCATGTTTAGTCTTTTTTTTTTTTTTTTTTTTAAGATATGACCAAACTTTTTCATGGTGACTGTACCATTTTAAATTCCTGTTAGCAGTGTATGAGTGATTCAGTTTCTCTGTGTCCTCATCAGCACTTAGTGTTGTCACTATTTTTTTATTTTAGCCATTCTCATAGGTGTGTAGTGATATTTTATAATGGTTTTAATGTGTATTTTCCTAATAGTGATGTTTAATATCTTTTCATGTGCTTATTTGCCATCTTTATATTCTCATTGAGATGTGTTTTTCTGTCTTTTGCTTGTTTTCTAGTTGGTTTTTGTGTTTTTACTGTTGAGTTTTGAGAGTTTAGCTATTCTAGATACAAGTCCTTTGTCAGATATGTGGTTTCACGTTTTCTCCCAGTCTGTGGATTGTCTTTTCGTCCTTTAACAGGATCCTTTGAAGAGCAAAATTTTACATTTCGATGAATTTATTTTGGGATACTTTTCGATTTACAGAAAACTCATTTGGATAGTGCAGAAAATTACACTACACCCTTCACCTACCTTGTTAACATCTTAAATTACCATGGCACACTTGTCAACAACTAAGAAACTGACATTGGTACATTACTATAACCTCTAGATTTTATCTAGATTTCTGCAGTTTTCCCATTAATATCCTTTTTCTGTTCTGCGATCTAATCTAGAGTACCACACTGTGGTTAGTTGTCATATATTGGGAGTTTTTGATGTGAATGAACCAATGTAAGATTGTTACATAATGAGATGGAGAACCTTATCTTTAGACTCCTCATCCATGGCAACATTTATCCAGCGTATCCCTGGTAATGGGCAGCTGGAGCATTCTATCAATTGGAAGAACAGTGTATGTAGAGTAGGAGAGAGCACCACGTAAAGAAATACTGGCATGTATAAAGAAAGTCTGTGACTTTGGTCAGCTTTACTCATTAGTGCCTCTGTAATTAGTGAAGGTTGGAAGCCTTCCTGTTGCAGGGGTGCCACCACCTGTTCTCTCAGAAAGCCTTCTGTCACCTCCCATAGTGGAGGTGACTAGACTATGTTTGGTGAGCCATGTCTTCAGTCCATCAGGTTTGATACTTGGCAGTCTTGAGGTGGCACATCTAAGGCAGATGGAGCAGTGTTTTCCCAAACTGATAAGCAGCCAGTGGTCTGTATTTAGTTATGAAATGAGGCTCACCATTCTCTTTGATTTAGTCAAGCTATTCTTGGAGCACCATGTTACAGGGCTCAGGCCAAGCTTTAGAAGTTTCTGGATTAATTACAATTAATTACATTTACAATTGTGATTAATGCAGAAACTGGATCCTGGGTTGTAGGAGGACGTGAAAACGTATGAGAGAGAAATAGTTGAGTGGAAGAGAGAGGTTTGGTCTGATGACGACAGAGTCCTTTTCTCACATTTGAAAAGCTCCCTTATAAAAAGCAGATGAGAATTGGGACCAGCAGGAAATTGTTACAGGGAACTTGGAATTTGGCCAGTGAAAAATAGATTTTTTTTTAATAGAATTCTCTAAAAATGTAGTGTGTGAGTTTCATGGTACTGGTGGGATTTAAGCAGAATCTAGAACCACATGGGAGAACCACATGGGACAGGCCTTCAGTTAATGTTTGTTGCATGTATTATGTATAAGTGCTAAGATTTGGAACAATTGATCTTACTGTCCTTCCCATCTTATCTTGTAAGTTGAAGCACCAAATGATGGGACTGCATTAGAGGAAACCTTAAATGGCTTTCAGCTGAGATTCATAAAGTTTTGCTAACGTAAATCTAGTACAAGGAGATCTACTCTGTTGGTTATGTTTGAAAATCTTAGGTCACCTCACGTGACCTCATATATTAATAATCTGTGGAGAGGAACCCTCTAGAAATGCTGGGATACTGTCAGTGATAGGTAGTCTTTGTTCTGTGAGACAAAGGATGTAAAGCTGTTGCAATGAATTTGTAATTCCACTTAAATTTTTCATTGAGGGGTAATTTTGCTGCCAAAACTTTTTAAATGTAGGATGACTTCAGTAGCTAAAAATCCTGCTACTCAGCAGTGTATTTGTCAGAGGATTAAGCCGTTTGAGTAAAGTTCAGGCCGAGAACTGTAGTCCCAATTAATTAGGAGCCAAATGCTTTTAAAGTAGGCCATTGAATCCAGTTATCTTGAAGTGGCTCAACCAGGGTGATGTTTTTATCTTTTGTTTTCTTTGCCCTGGAATTTTAAGCTAAACATATGATTCCAGTTTTTAGAGAAGCTTTTTGTACAGTAGTAAAACCATACAGACTGAAATAAAGAATGAATGTATTCTTTTATGACAAAACCTATTTGGAAGATTCTTTAAGCATTCCCTAAAGAAGTCATTAATAGTAAACATTACTAATATATAAAATGGTTTACAACAGTGGAACAGAAGCTATACAGGCATTTAATCAAAAGCATGGAGACCAGTGCTTTAGTTTCTTTGTTGCAAATGATTACCTGATCATAATAATTGAATTTCATACAGTTGGAGATAAATTGAAGCAAAATTGTTACAGATGTGAAACTGCACAGCGTGGGGAGGGGGGTGGTTTATTTTACTTTAATTTTTATTTGTGTAAAAAATATTACATGTATAAAGTTAAAAAGCCAGGTAGTACTAGAAGGCTTTTGTTGAAAAACAGCAGCAGCTCTTTGCCACCTTCACCCTGGTTCTGGCGCTCTACAGGCAAATCACTCAACTCCTGTTTCTTCTGTTATTTACCTCCGTATTTCTAAGTTACAGACTTGTCCAGGTATTCGTTTATTTTTATAGTTATAGTCTTCATCTGTTGGAGCCCCACCACTGAAGATGATCATCTCATTTACAACATCTCCCTTCTCTTCTTACATACTTTCTCCCCAGTTTAGTTCAGTCATTATTCAGAATTTATATTTTTATGACCGAAGGCTGAGCCACTTTGTATATGGAGATTACCTTTCTCAAACAACTTTCTTTCTCGGAGTTAAGATTGTTTTGTTTGATTCACCCCAATCAATTGGACAGAACCATACAAGTATAAAACTCTGTTAGTTTAATACATGAGGTGGTAATATGTTCTGTTCTCCCCCAAACCTCCTCCATCCCCTGCCCCTCACCCCTCACCTCAGAAATACTTTATTTTTTTATTTTACTATTTTTTTTTAACATTTATTTATTTTTGAGAGACAGAGAGAGAGATGGAGTATGAGCAAGGGAGGGGCATAAAAAGGAGACACAGAATCCGAAGCAGGCTCCAGGCTCTGAGCAAACTGTCAGCACAGAGCCCGACACGGGGCTCAAACCCATGAACCATGAGATCATGACCTGAGCCAAAGTCAGACGCTTAATTGACTAAGCCACCCAGGCGCCCCTTGAAATTCTTAAAAAAAATTTTTTTTCATGTTTATTTATCTTTGTTTATTTTTTCATGTTTGTTTATTTTGAGAGAGAGAGAGAGAGAGAGAGACAGACAGACAGAGCACCAGCAGGGAAGGGACAGAGAGGGAGGGAGGGAGAGAATCCTAGGCATATTCCATGCTGTCAGTGCAGAGCCTGACTCAGAGCTCGATCTCATGAACCATGAGATTGTGACCTGAGCTGAAATCAGTCAGATGCTTAGCCAACTGAGACATCCAGGAATGCTAGATATACTTTTCACGGAGCCTGTTTGCCATCGTCTGTGTTTGGTGTCTCAAACATTTGGCAGGTGGCATTCTGGGATCTGGTTGGGAGTTGGGGGGTGGGGGCCGGGGTGTGCATCACCGAGTAATGGAGTTTCACTTTGTCCTTGTTTCGTTTTTTTTCTTTTCCCTTTCCTTTCCTTTCCTAATATAGAGATTTTATCTTTTTATTTATTTAATTTTAATTCCAGTATAGTTTATATACAGTGTTAAATTAGTTTCAGGTGTACAATATAATGATTCATCAATTCTTTACATTAATCAGTGTTCATCATAAGTGTACTTGTTATCCCCTTCACCTGTTTCACCCATTCCCCCTACCCGCCTTCCCTCTGGGAACCATCAGTTCTCTATAGTTAAGACGGTTTTTTGTTTTGTCTCTTTTTTCTTCCCCTTTGTTCGTTTGTTTTGTTTCTTAAATTCCAAATGAGTGAAATCAGGCAGTATTAGTCTTTCTCTGACTGACTTATTTCTCTTAGCATTGTACTCTCTGGCTGTATCCATGTAGTTGGAAATGGCAAGATTTCATTCTTTTTTGTGGCTCAGTAATCCATTGTGTGTCAATGGACACTTGGGGTGCTTCCATAATTTAGCTATTGTAAGTAATGCTGTAATAAACATAGTAGTGCATATATCCTTTTGAATTGGTGATTTTGTATTTGGGTAGATACCCAGTAGCGCGATTCCTGGATCACATGATAGGTGAGGAGGTGGAGAATAAAGAACCCTTGTGCACTGTTGGTGGGAATGCAGGCTGGCGTAGCCACTGTGGAAAACTGTGTGGAGTTTCCTCAGACAATTAAAAATAGCACTTTATCCCCATTTCTAGCTATACCTGTTGTCTGTGAATCTATAGTGCCTCTGATTCAGCTTCTCCTTGGGAGTATACCTACAGGCATCTGCTGGGTTTAGGAAGTCAGTCTGTGAGCTAGGGAGCAGTCAGACTTCTTAGATGGAGTTTAATTGTTCTTCCCATTTCAGTCCCACCAACACTTGGGCTTTCTGGGGCCCTGAATTTCTGCCTTCTAAGGTTCTGTGTCAGGAATAGACTTGCTGCCCCTTGTGTGTGTCAGATTTCTGCCCTGTCCGTCGGTTAGCACTTGACACCTGCCCTTCTGCTGCTTTTTATCTTTGAAATCCTGTTAGTGTTTGTTTGCTGTCTGCTTTTCACATGTTCGTGATCCTTGTGGTTTGATTCTTTGCTGTCACCTTAATAGGATTTTGGCAGTGAGTAGTAAGCCCATGTTTAATAACATGTAATGGGAATGATATATGTTTTTTTAATTCCAAATTTAAAGATTCAAAAACATTAAAATTTTTTTTTAACGTTTATTTTTTGAGAGGCAGAGAGACAGAGTGTGAGCAGGGGAGAGGCAGAGAGAGAGGGAGTCACAGAATGTGAAGCAGGCTCCAGGCTCTGAACTGGTAGCACAGAGTCCAACATGGGGCTCGAACTCACGAACCATGAGATCATGACTTGAGCTGAAGTCCGATGCTTAACCAACTGAGCCACCCAGGTGTCCCTAGAATTAAAGACATTTTAATACAAGGTGTTACCATTGGGAGAAACTGGATGAGAAAGGTACATGGGATCTCTCTGTATTATTTCTTACAACTGCGTGCGAATCCATAATTATGTCAAAATACAACAATTAAAAAGCAATTTAAGGCCACTGATATGACATAACTATTCCTCTCAGTGTGTAACGTTTTAAGAATTTACTCGTATATCAGTTTTGTTTTTGGTACTGTGCTCTTTGCAGTTTCCTAATTAAACTTTTCATTGCCACATTATATAGTATGTTGATATGCTGTAATTTATGAAACCTTTTCGCAATTCTTTTTTTTAATGTTTATTTTTTATTTTTGAGAGAGCAAGAGAGAGTGTGAGCAGGGGAGGGGCAGAGAGAGAGGGGGACAGAGGATCTGAAGTGGACTCTGTGCTGACAACAGAGAGCCCGACGTGGGACTCGAACTGATGAACCATGAGATCACGACCTGAGCTGAGGTTGGACGCTCAACCGACTGAGCCAGCTGGGTGCCTCATTTTCACAATTCTTTTAATCTTTTAGTTAGTATAGTACCTGGTATTGACCAATACTTGTGGCCAGCAGTGAATGAGTGTGCCATTTTTATTGGCATTTTACCAGCATTATGTGCTGTTAGAAATTTTTTTTTGTTTTAGGGGCACCTGGGTGGCTCAGTTGGTTAAGTGTCCGACTTTGGCTCGGGTCATGATCTCATGGTTCGTGGGTTTAAGCCCCGCATTGGGCTCTGTGCTGATAGCTTGGAGCCTGGAGCCTGCTTCAGATTCTGTGTCTCCTCTCTGTCTCACTCTCTCTCTCTCTCTCCCTCTCTCTCTATCTCTCTCTCTCTGCCCCTCCCCACTAGAACTCTGTCTCTCTCTCTCTCTCTCAAAAATAAATAAACATTAAAAGAAAAAAAGAAATTTTTTTTGTTTAATTTTGGTAGATAGAAAATGATCTACTAAAGGGGTTTTAATTTGTACTTTTTCCTTGATGTCTTTTTCTAGACCATTTCAACATTTGTTAATGTTTAATTTGTTAATGCCTACCAGACTAGTTCTGTTTTGAGATCTGTGCTCCTTTTTTTCTACTTTGCAGTTTATTAATCAATTACTTGGAGTTGTTCCTTTGTCGACACCAACAGAGGATAAGTTGGCACTGCCTGCCGACATCAGAGCTCTGCAGCAACATTTATGTGTGGTGCAGCTGACGAGGTTACTTGGCTTGTACCACACTCTGGATAAAAATCAGAAACAGAGTGTGGTCAGAGAATTGATGTTAAGGTACCAGCATGGACTGGAATTTGGTGAGCAGCCTTTCAAAGTGTGCAGTTGTTCCCTGATTTGCTAAGTTTTAGAAGACCTTTTTTTTAATCACCTGGAGCACCTTGTTGTAATGAGTTTGGCAAGGAGGATATTTTGTCAGGTGGGAAGACTGTCCTAATGTAAAGCCTTTCTTAAGTTTGGAGTTCTAAGTGATTATAGTCGTCCATATTCTTCCTGATTGAGCTATCACATTGGGGCTCCTATGAATTACATGGAGTTTATGATAATTGTCACTTTTTCTGCTTTTATAGGCCTTAGTATTTTTAATACATAGACTGAAATTGCACTAAAGGAATGTTGTTAATTGTGAAGTAAAAATGTAGTTTAGAAATAGATGATCTTTAGATTGCTAGATACATGTGATAAAATATAAGTTATTTGACCAGATGACATCAGTATTTCTCTAACTGCATTCTAAATCATTAAGTGAAGTAATGAGCATACTATTACTTTAGTTTTACTGGCCCCTGGCTTCTGGTCTTTTCTTAACCTGAACCCTCCTTCCAAATCTTGCTTCTCTCCCTTTGGGGTCATTTCAGATACCACCTTTGTTCTGGAACGCTTTCTTCTGGTCCAGCTGAGTGTGGCCTTACCTTATTTTGAATCTTTTGATTCATGGCTTATATTTTCTTCTGGTATTTATGCTAATCTTATTACTTTCATTTCCTCTCTTTATCTTACCTCTCCTGTCACTTTCCTGCTTTAAAAAACTCCTTTGGGGCAGTGATAGTTGCACAAATGTTAAAATACAAATATGGGATTTTTTCCCTACAGGGAAATCCTGTTTGAAAACCGAATTGCAGTTTTCAGACTATTACTGTCTCCTTGCTGTCCATGTGCTTATTGATATATGGAGAGAAACAGGTAAGGAACAGTGATTTCAATTTAACTTTATGCTTTGTTTTTATTGATTATAAATCCTGAGACTAATTATGTAATCCAAGAATTTGATTTATGCTTTTAGGTTTTTCTTCCTTGACGTTGTCCAGGGTGCTTCTAAAAGAACCCATCCCTGGGGCGCCTGGGTGGCGCAGTCGGTTAAGCGTCCGACTTCAGCCAGGTCACGATCTCGCGGTCTGTGAGTTCGAGCCCCGCGTCAGGCTCTGGGCTGATGGCTCGGAGCCTGGAGCCTGTTTCAGATTCTGTGTCTCCCTCTCTCTCTGCCCCTCCCCCGTTCATGCTCTGTCTCTCTCTGTCCCAAAAATAAATAAAAAACGTTGAAAAAAAAAATTTAAAAAAAAAAAAAAAAAAAAAAAATAAATAAATAAAAGAACCCATCCCCAGATATACCTCTCTCTCTAATCAGGATAATCTTTTAAATCAATGCATATATGTTCTTATTTTTATTATTTTATTAAAATGTTTATTTTGAGAGAGACACAGCACGAGTGGGGGAGGGGCAGAGAGAGGGAAACCAGCAGAGAATCCCAAGCAGGCTCCATGCTGGTCCAGGCCGGCTCCTGATGTGGGGCTCAAACTTAGGAAACAGTGAGATCATGTCCTGAGTCAAAATCAAGAGTCAGATGCTTAACCGACTGAACCACCCAGTTGCCCGTTTTTATTTAAAAAAATTTTTTTAAATTGAAATATAATTGACACATTAATTTCAAGTGTACAACATAGTGATTCAATAATTTTGTATATCATGCTATAAATGTAGCTACTGTGTGTCCCCATACAGCACTATTACAGTACCATTGCCTGTGTTTTCTATGCTGTGCCTTTCACCCCTGTCCCTATTCATTCCAGGACAGGAAGCCTGTACCTCCCACTCCCTCTTTTTGCCATCCCCCCCGACAACCACCAGTTCTGTGTATTTATGGGTCTGTTTCTGCGTGGTTTGTTTTATGTTTTAGATTCCTAATATAAGTGAAATCATATGGGATTTGTCTTCTCTGACTTATTTAGCATGATACACTCTAGGTCCATCCATGTTGTTGTGAAATGGCAAGATCTCATTCCTTTCTATGGCTGAATAATATTCGTGTGTGTGTGTGTGTGTGTGTGTGTGTGTGTGTGTACACCACATCTTCTTTATCCATTCATCTATTGACGGACACTTGGTTTGCTTCCATACCTTGGCTGTTGTAAATAATGCTGCAGTAAACATGGGGGTGCATATATCCTTTTGAATTGGTGTTTTCATTTTCTTTTGGTAATACCCAGTAGTGGAATTACTGAATTGTGTTATATTTCTGATTATTTAAGGAACCTCCACACTGCTCTCCACAGTGGCTGCACCAACTTATATTCCCACCAACAGGGCACGAGGGGTCCTTTTTCTCCACATCCTTGCCAACACTTGTTATTTCTTGTCTGTCTTTTCTGTTTTTAAACATTTCTAAATATAGTGAATAATGACTGAAGTGCATATTACGAAGTTACAGTAATTAAAATACAGAGAAATTGTTTCAGAGATAGATGTAGCGGCCCATGGAATGGAATAGCCCTTTTTATTCACTTAAAAAATATATATGTAGGAGAATGCACTTTTTTTGGAATAGTTCTAATTAGCCTATTTAAGACAAAAATACAATCTATGTTGAAGGAGGCGTCATGTATCATTGAGCATGAAAAAGATGATTCATTATTTTAGGGCTCACTCCTGACATTTTCTTTTATGAGCAGTTTTTTTGGGGAAAAACTTAGGTACTTGTTGCATATTCACGAGAATAAACTGCACAAGAAACAAAAGGCCCAGGAGACAGGACTGTGCAATATAGATAAAACCTCTGCCCTCGGGGGTCGTTTCGTGGAGCACTTGACTTTAATTCCATCATCCTCCTGCTTAAAATCCTTCAGAGGTACCTGTTTTCCTGGGGATAAAGATCAACCTTTTTAGGGTAGTTTACAGTGCTCTTTATGATCTGGCCTCTGCCTATATCTCCAAATTCTTAGGTTACTTACAGCCTGTATCTACTGTGTTTTGTTTGTTTGTTTGTTGGTTTGTTTGCTACTATTCGTGAACACTGTGGTGTCTCTCTTTGAAATAACTTTCTTACTCTCTTCATCTAACTTTTACTCAAACAGTGCCTCTGACAAGCCTGTCTTGATTTTACCCCCATACCCATTGCGGATTTTATGCCCCTTCTGAACTTTTGCAGGACGTTGTGTGTGCCTCTGTGCTAGCACTTCTTGCACTGTATTGCAGCAGAGATGGGGGTGAATCCTTTTTATCAGACTTGTCATCCAAGGCTCAGAATTGTGAGCGTGCGTAGGGATGTAATAAAACATCATTAATGAACTGACCACTCAGTAATTTGGTCCCTACTCAGATAAGATACCTTTCCCCACTTACCCCTAGCATCCATTCTTGCTCGTAAGAGACTGTGGCTTTGCTAATCTCTTGTTTCTTTGAGCAGCATGTCTGCCCGTATAATAATAGCTAACGTTTGTTGATCATCAGGTACTTGAAAGTGTCGTATATGAATCAGCTCATTTAAACCTCATAATAATACTGTTAAGATTCTTGCAGTTTTATAGATGAGGGAAAGACAGGGCAGAGAGAAAGAAGTTAGGCAAATTTTCCATAATCATACAGTGTAAATACATTGGAAAATTGCCAATATAATAAAGATGCAAGGATTGTTGAAGGTGAAAATGATACTGAAGTGTTCCAATCAGAGGCATAGTCATTGTCTAACGTGGATCTGGCAGAGATTAGAAATCTATGGAAATTTGGTGAGGATGTTGAAAGAGACTGATTTGAATGTGAAAGATTAAGAAGAACACTTGAATACATTGACGCTGTCAAATATTTTGCAGAAAAGCATTTCTTTATGATTCAGCAAAAGTAAAATGTGGAGTTAAGCATGTCATTTTTTCCCCTCCAGTTTTATTGATATGTGATTGGCATACTACTTTGTACTAGCTTAAGATATGTAATGTAATGATTTGATATGTCTACCATGAAATGATTATCACCGTAAATTTAGTGAACGTGGATCACCTCACAGTCACTTGTTTTTCTTTGGAATGAGAACTAGTATCTTCTCGCTTAGCAGCTTTCGAGTATACAGTACGGAATTGTTAACTATAGTCACCATGCTGTACATTATCATATCCCAGAACGTAATATCATTTTGTTATGTTACAACATTTAGTTAGAAAAATTTTGTCCTGGAGCACCTGGCTGGCTCAGTCGGAAGAGCATGCGACTCTTGATCTCGGGGTCATGAGTTCAAGCCCCATGATGGGTGAAAAGATTACTTTAAAAAAAAAAAAAAGAAGGAAAAATTTTGCCTTAAAACTCATCAATCCTTGATGCTCTTTTGATTTGGTGAAGAATTTGTATAAAGCTATAATTACAGCCTAAATTTTACAAAATAAGATAAAAAACGTCTTTATGACATTTGATTTAATAGATGAGAATTAAGCCTTTTTCCCCCTATTTAAAATTTTGTTTCCATCTTAAGGAGATCTTTTTTTAAATGTTTTGTTTTTGGTTTTGGTTTTTGAGAGAGTGCAAGTGGGGAAGGGGTAGCAAGAGAGGGGGACAGAGGATCCGAAGCGGGCTCCACATTGACCGGCTGACAGCAGTGAGCCTGAACATAGGAACGGCAAGATCATGACCTGGGTGGCTCAGTAGGTTAACCATCTGGCTTCGGCTCCGGTCATGATCTTGCAGTTCTTGAGTTCAAGCCCTGCATCGGGCTCTGTGATGACAGCTCAGAACCGGGAGCCTACTTAAGATTCTGTGTCTCCCTCACTCTCTGCCCCTTCTCTACTTGCGCACTCTCTCTCTCTCTCTCTCTCTCTCTCAAAAATAAATATTTAAAAATTTTTGAAAAAAAAAATGATCATGACCTGAGCCTAAGTTGGATGCTCAACCTACTGAGCTACCCAGGTGCCCCAAGGAGATCTTTTTTTAATACTAGTTATCTTTGAATAACTGGAACTTCTTAAAATTATTTATTCCATTATAATTGTCCAGCCGTCTCTTCTACTCACTTCTGAGCTTCTTGAGGGCAGGAACTATCTGTGACCCTTAAATTTAGTGTTGCTCCAGAGTTTAGGTCAGTGAGTGTTAAATTCAATAAAATTATGATTGTGAAGATCATGTAGGAACATCAGAAAACACTTTAAAAGCAAAGCGCAGAACAGAAAATTGGGTGCAGGTTGTGATTACTACCATGTGAAGTAATTCCAGCTCAGTGGCAGTACACTAAGATCATAATGGTAGTTTGCATAGATTATAGGTGTGTATAGTTTGGTTAGGATTATGCATGATATTTATCTAAAGCTCCAATTGTCGATTATATCTTGTTTCTTCTCTCTTAAAAAAAAGGCCTATAGGATATAATTTTTTTTTTTTTTTTTTTTTTTTGGATATAATTTTAAAAGCTCAATTCATGGAGCTTTTACTTTAAATTTTTTTTAAGTTTTATTTTTTTATTTTTATTTTAGAAAGAGCACGAGTGGGAGAGAGGGGCGACGGGGGGGGGGGGAGAGAGAGAGAGAGAGAGAGAGAGAAAGAAAGAAAAAGAAAGAGAACAAAAATCTTAAGCAGGCTTCATGCTCAGCGTAGAGCTGGATGCAGGGCTCGATCCCACAATGGAGCGTCAAGAGTCTGACGCTCAACCGACTGAGCCACCCAGGCACCCCAAGTTTTAGTTTCAGTTTAGGTTTTTGCTGACTATAAAAATAGCTTATACAAATTTTGGAGAACAGTTTATTTTAATCTTCCATTTCCAGCTTCCAAAAGACACTCTGATATTTTGGCATATTTCCTTCTCTCTCTTTCTGTGCATGTTTTACAGACTGAAGATCATTTCTTCACACTAATTTTAACTGTGTGTGTTTTACTGAACGTTAATAAGTATTTATCCTTAATACTAAAAACTCTTCATTAATGTCACATGGCTGCATGATGTTTTCCATGTGTGGGTTTTACTATAACTTATTTCCTCGTTCCCCCATTATTAGTACAGTGAATATTTTTGTATATAAATCTTTATTTCATATTTTCTTTGGTACACAAAACAGAAGTTACTTGGTCTTTAAGACTCTTGATGCATGGAGCCTTTTGAAGGCCAAACAAAAAAAAAATGTGTCATATTAGTCTGATTATTAGTGAACAGTTTTATCCAAGTATCACTTGACATTCAAATAGTAGAGTTACATATGGAAGAAAAATGATGTGTAGTGAGAGCATCTGTCTGGAATCTTATAGAGGAAATCTTGTACCGAGAAGGTTGGTGGACTCTAGTTCTCCTTCAGAGTCTATCTCTTCTCAGCATCTAGGATTCTCGGAGATTCCATAACTTTCTTCATAAGACCTTGCAGCTTAATGTTGGCATCACTTTTGTAGATGCATGATTAAGAACTGTGAGGTAACTGTTGAGAGACTCTATTCAGGGAAATTCCTGATTTTGCTTATAGGTATGTATCTAAAATTTGTTCTCAGACACCTAAACTCATTCTTTAAATAGCTAGGGGAGGTGATACGTCAGTGTTTTGTCTTTTGTTTGTGAGAAACCTCCCTTTGTTGTCAAGCACTGTGGATAATGCTGTTACATTTTGATTCTAGGTGATGAGACTGCTGTGTGGCAGGCCCTGACTTTGCTGGAAGAGGGATTAATCCACAGCCCTTCCAACGCTCAATTCAAATTGCTGCTTGTTCGAATCTACTGTGTACTGGGTGCATTTGAACCAGTGGTGGATCTGTACTCCAGCCTTGATGCTAAGCATATCCAGCATGACACCATTGGGTTGGTAGTATATACTCTGAATACCGAGCAGCCAGCTACACTACGGTGGGGTCCTTCTACATGGAACTTGGACTTTTAGAGTTTAGCAGCAGAGTTGTTTCTGTTATTAAGCTTTTTAGATTAAGCAATCCCCCATTATATGGCCTGTTGCAAAGCAGAAAGATTTTTATATCTTCCAGCATTTTGTGGTAATTTTAAAATTTGCACAATTTAGAGAAGGCAAGAAAGTTTTCCCCAGAGATAGCAAACAACTATATACTTTGAACACTTTTTCTTAGCACACGTTGTCTTGAAGTCTTGACTTCTGCTTTGCATTTGAGATTTACACATGTACTTCATTTGTTGACCTCAGAGATTCTTTTTCTTTAATGAAGGGGTTTTTTTTGTAAAAAAAAATTTTTTTTTACATTTATTCATTTTTGAGAGACAGGCAGAGTGCAAGTGAGGGTGGGGCAGAGAAAGAGAGACACAGAATCTGAAGCAGGCTCCAGGCTCTGAGCTGTCAGTATTGGAGCCTGACGCAGGGCTTGAACTCACAAACCGTGAGAGCACAACCTGAGCCGAAGTCGGACGCCCAACCTACTGAGCCACCCAGGCGCCCGGTTTTTTTGTTTGTTTTAATGTTTGTTTATTTTTGAGAGAAAGGGTAGACAGAGTGTAAATGGGGGAGAGGCAGAGAGAGAGGGAAACATGGAATCTGAAGCAGGCTCCAGGTTCTGAGCTATCAGCACAGAGCCTGATGCGGGGCTCGAACCCACGAACCATGAGATCATGACCTGAGCCGTAGTCGGACCCTTAACCGACCGAGCCACCCAGGTGTCCCTCGGTATTTTTTTTTTTAATGTTTATTTTTGAGAGACAGAAACAGAGCATGAGTTGGGGAGCGGCAGAGAGCAAGGGAGACCCAGAATCCAAAGCAGTCTCTAGGCTCTGAGCTGTCTGCATAGAACACAACATGGGGCTCAAACTCATGGACTGTGAGATGTGACCTGAGCCGAAGTCAGACACTTAACCAATAGAGCCACCCAGGTGCCCCTACCTTAGAGCTTCTTTGAATGTGTATTTTGATTATTCTTTGTGATGAACCAAGGGTATATTTTCTTTATCCCTTGTGTCCCATTAATCATCTGAGTATAAGAAAGCATGGCACAGAACTTTAGGTCTCCCACAAAACTGAATTCACTTTGCTCTTTAAAAAAATTTTTTTGATTCCATGAATTAGATAATTTATATGGCAGGATGTTTTAACTTTTCTGTGTGCCTAGCTATGTCTCTGCTATAGTAATTTGAAATACGGTGTTTGATACTAGAAGTGGGTAAGTATAACATGGTTTTTTTTTTCTTTCCTTCTGACCTAGCTATCTTTTGACCCGATATGCCGAGTCCCTAGGTCAGTATGCTGCTGCATCCCAATCCTGTAACTTCGCGCTCAGGTTTTTCCACTCCAACCAGAAAGATGTAAGTGAAAAATACTTTTTAAAAATATGACCTTGCCCGCTGAATGCACACAATTCAGAGAACATCTTTCCTCGTGTGGTGGGTACACATGTTGAAGTGTGCCATGCATACTTGCCAGTGCCCTTAGGCCATAGCATACTCGCCATGGCTGTTAGGTAGAGGTAAAGAGTTCTTTGTGGTTGCTAGAATGGGTGTGTTTAATAGAATCCATGCACAGGTGCAGTTAAAACTAGGTGTTAACAGACTACAAAGTGGTATTCTTCTTAGATTTGTCTTTTAATTTCTCTTTTTTTAACATTTATTTATTTTGAGAGGGAGAGAGAGAGAGAATCCCAAGCAGACTCCGTGCTATCAGTGCAGCGCCCAACGTGGGGCCCGAACCCACGGACCTGTGAGATCGTGACCTGAGCTGAAATCAAGAGTCAGACACTCAGCCGACTGCACCACCCAGGGCGCCTGTCTTTTAATTCCTTTAAAAAAAAAAAAAAAATTATTTCATGTATTTATTTTATTTTACTTTTTATTTTTTTAAAAGACTGCATCCTTTTTTTAATAAAGATTTTTAAAAATATTTACTTGAGAGAGAAAGAAAAAGAGAGCACAAGTCGGGGAGGGGCAGAGAGAGAGGGGGACAGAGGATCTGAAGCAGACTGTGCTGACAGCAGAGAGCCTGATGCAGGGCTCTAACTCGTGAACCATGAGATCATGACCTGAGCCAATGTTGGATGCTTAACCTACTGAGCCACCCAGACGCCCCTTATTATTTTATTTTTTGAAGTTTATTTATTTATTTTGAGAGACAGAGCGAGCAGGGGAGGGACTGAGAGAGAATATCCCAAGCAGGCTCTATGCTCAGCGTGGAGCCTGATGTGGGGCTTGATCTTTCAACCGGGAGATCATGACTTGAACTGAAATCAAGAGTTGTATGCTTAACTGACTGAGTCACCCAAGCACCCTGTCTGTGAAATTTTTTCTAAGGGTGTAAGACCTAGCCCATAAAGAGTTCATAGCCTGGGATGCCATAGAAGATTCTGCAGTAGCAGCTGCTCTCTGTTACCTTTATTTGTTTCTAAAGTTTATAACCACTGTGCCCTTTGCCAGTAGCCAGTGCACTTGTATTTTCTTAGAATTATGAAATTGACCAATTGAAGGACATTTCAAGAAACTTTTGTCAATAGTATGTTTTTAAAAGTAGCAATAAATAAGGTAGAGCTATGTGCCATAATGAAAGGATGGGATTTGCGCCATATTTTTCACTGCAAGCAGACTTGATCTCCACTTGTCAGTTAAGCAGAAGTTTTATATGGTTTCTAGTCAGTCACCCAGCTGCACAAAACCACCCAGAACATAGGAGAAAGAAGGCACGTCTTGAGGATGGTCATTGCCTGCTTTGTTCTCATGTGCTTCTAAGACTCATCATCTGGAATTTGGCCATGCCAGATATCTACCCATAGCTTTCTGTGTTCACGGTCTAAGAGCAACTAAGGAACTTGACCAGGAAGCCCGTTTTTGGGGGTGGTTCTTGGCAAACAGTCATGAGGATTTTTTTAAATAAAAAACCCTTTCACAACTGTAACAGCTTTGGCTAATCTATCTTCCATTGAATTCTTTAGCTTTGTATTAAATAGAAGGCAGGGCAGAAACATTTCTGAACAATGGAATATAGGTTTATTGTTGTCAGCTTGCAATAATTATGTCCTGACAAGCCTCAGGGCAAGGCCTAGAAGGCTGGTGTAACAAGGGATGGTGAGCTGTGCATCATTTGGCTTTTAAGCTCTATTCCTCTCCCCCAAATGGCATTTTTCCACCACAGTGATTGGTGGTATCTTTGTTCAGACTTCATTTTGTGTCATAGCTCCTAATCAGGAAGAGAGGGAAGTGTAGGCATCAGCATTGGAACATGCTGCTTAGAAGGTGCGGGCCTGGCTTAGAGATCCGAGGGCATCTCTAGGACCTTGGGTTTCTAAAGTATCCTGGCACAGGTAGGCAGTTGAGTTATAAATCTCTGTTTGCACTGTGTATTGAAGTATCTGTGATTGCCCTTTCCCAGTTTTTAAGAAGTTGCATTAACTCAAAAAAAAAAAAAAAAAATCAAAAGGGTTTCTTAAATCTCATTAATCTGGCTGTCATTGCTTATTTCTAAGGAAGATTGACTGATGATGCCTTTTCAAAGTTTTGTTCTCAAATAGCTCTGAGGTGGCAATTGGGGGTGAATAAGGGATTATTCCAAGCCTGGAGGCTGGTTTTACTCCAGTTTAATCATCCAGCATTCAAGAAGCACTATATGATTCATGATTTGGTCAATAATGTACGTTATTTTATACTAATGAAAATTAAGCTTTAGTTTCCCCCCCACAAATACTGTATCTAAAGAGTTGTTTTGAAAAGAAAACACCCACTCCAAAACAACAACTCCAAGTTATTGTTATAGGAAGGGAGATATCCTTAGGAGTGATTTGAGAAGGGTATGTTGTTCTTAGTGACTTTTTTTACCTTTGATGTTTTGCTGATGGTTGTGTGTGGCAGGAGTGACTAATTCATCTGAATATATGTGATGCTGAACCTGATCATTTTATTGATCTGGGACTAAGACTCTCTACTTGGAATTTATTTTTATTACTACTAAGAAGAAAGAACTTACTTAATCATACTAAAGTAGATAATCTTTGGGGGGTCCTAGAGGCAAAAGCAAAAACCAATACAGCAAGTAAAATGCACCCTCAACCTTAATGCCTAGCCTGAGTCCCAAAATAGGGAAATGGAGACTGTGGTGTGGGCTGTTTCCTATAGGACTTGGAGGGTAAGAAAGAGCATGATTGTAGTGTTGTGTTAAACCTAATAGTATTAGAAATATCTCTGGAAAGCTAAAGCTCTGTGTTCTGATTTTTATTCTTGGGAGTTTTTGAGATCCCCAGATGGTTTTTTCTTGGGTGACTGATGTGTTTCAATTCCCAGCTTGCTCTTGAAAGAACACATTTAATCCTTCAATGGAAAATCCAGCGTTCTGCTTTGTAAGGCTTTGTGCTATGAGGTTGAAAGTTAAATTGGGAAAGTCTACACAGGGATTTTCTTTCTGGAAAGGTCATCATTGTTGCTGTCATCTTACTTTGGAGTAGATTTTTACAATATGAGAATTAGAGTCAGATTTTCTTATCTCCAAGAGTTACTTACTTGTTTGTATTTAAAAATAATTTCCCTTGAAAAGTCTAACATAAGTATTCAAGAAGATGATTATTTAGGGTTTGATGTCCATCTATTTTGCTAATTTTTACAGTGACCAGGGTTCATTTCAGGAATCCATATGGGATATAACTAGCCTCATTGGTGCATAAATGAGTAGAAATAGGTACGGACAACATTCTCTGATAGTCAGAAGTTTTTCAAGTGCCTGTGGCTTCCAGTTTTGCCTGCAGTTCCAGTAGGGGTTGTTTTTTCCAATCATAGAACTTCCCCAGGCTCGGTCTTATTGGAAGATGCCCAGGTCCTTTGCTAGCTCTGCAGCGATAACTTTGCTGCAGCATTAAAGGAGGACTGTCTTAAAAACAGAAGCCAGAGAACTACAGTTACTTTCTCAGTTTGTTAAAAGGACTACGTTTCCTTTTTGTTGCCCCTTATTTTTCTTTTTTAAAAGCTATTATCTTTTTTTCAGTAGTGGTAGTCCATGGACCACTCAAATTAAAACACCTCTGTACTTCGTAAACTTGGGTTCTTTTCTTTAATCAGCATATTTTGGAAGTGTAATTGATAAATTTGATTGGAGTCCCCAGAGTCATATTTTTATCCCCATTAACTGCTGGATCATATGTTCCCAAGCAGCTGGTTTTTTCAAGCTGTAAATTCCTATTGCAAGGGCTTCTGGTAAACCTTGCTTTCTCCTAGCCATGAGGCCTTTGGATAGGCATTTGTGTTTAGAGCATCCTGGCCTCTTCTTGATGGGGCATATCACTGTCCTTTAATCAAGCTAGAAGGTACACTTGAGCTTTTTTGGATAGTCCTTCTTTAAACCTGCAGGATCACAAGTAATCTTTTTAATTTTCTTGTGTCCGTCCGTCTTTAATTTCTCCAGATACTGCAGGCAAACAGCTCGCCGAGGTGTCCCATGGGGTTTAAAAGCCGCATCGAATGCAGTTGAATTAGCGCCCGTGGCGCAATCCCGCGGCCTGAAATGAACCCTGCGAGGCTGTGTATCAGAGGGTATGTTGTTGAACTATTGGCCTATTTTCCTACTGGGCAAATTATTCAGTCATAATGGAGATGGGGGCAGAGCTGACTGAGGCTGTGTTTAAAAAGACTGGCTTTTCTAGAAAGGATCTTTGGGGCAGATACCTGCTTTGAGCGTAACATTTTCCATGGCCCAAAAGGGTGCCCTCCTGACTTGTGATCCTGATGGCATAGGCCCACACCCATGAAATGTTCTTTCCTGAGATTTTCTTCTGTTGTGCCAGAATTTCTGTTGAGAGTTCTTTTTCTTGCCTCTGTTCACAACATTTCATCTGTACATATGTATTAATTGAAAATTAAAGTGCACGTGGTGAGTGTTCCCTTCACTTACTTGTTCATGGAATTTTTCAGCATTGGTCTTACGTAGTTTGGATGGATAAGAAACCTGGTTCTTGCAGTCTTTCTGTCCTCATAATGGATTCTGATGAATTTTTATGGGTCCTTTTTTTGTTGTCTTCTATCCTGTTGTAATGCATATATGCCCTATGTTTGTGACATATAGTATTTAGAAATAAACAAAACCAGGGAGTAGCCTGTCTTTTCTGAAGGAGGGTGATTTTTATTTGGGTTGATTGTGGGTGGTTATATTATTCCCGGTGTTTTTGGAACTTTTGTATAAAACAGTTTATCTTAGATGCAGAAAAACATGGAGTAATATCCCTTCCACAATGGCACTAATCAAATTTTTGACTGACGTGGCAACCTCCAGTCCTATTGAATTGAAAGACATAACTGCTAAGAGAAAGTCTCTGGTGGTAGCAGCAGCTGGGTATTATTACAAGTAGTAGTAGTAAAGAACACATATGATTCTGGTATAGGAAAGAAGAAAAATAATGTTTTTAATAGCTGATATTCTACTTGGTGACCTTTAGAGATTAGATTTCATATCTTAATTTTAGTGTGAGTGTTTTGTTTTGCATGACAAGGTTTGCCTTCCTTTGCCTGATATGTGAGATATTTATACCGAGGTGGTATCTTTCCTTCCCAGACCTCAGAATATATTATTCAAGCTTACAAATATGGTGCATTTGAGAAGATCCCAGAATTTATCGCTTTTAGGAACAGGCTGAATAATTCTCTTCATTTTGCACAAGTCCGTACTGAACGGATGTTGTTAGACCTTCTACTTGAAGCAAATATGTAAGTATTGAATAAGAGCTAAAAAGGAACTAAGGGATTAGATCAGATCCTAAGAACCATTGGCTAATGGGTGATATTGGTAGACTTAAGATAAGGAAAAATGGAAAGAAAAAAAGAGAGAGTGAGAGAGAAATTTGGTAGGGACAGAGAAGAAAGGGGAAATAACTCACTGCGTGGCATGGGTAATGATCGGGTGCTGCCGGCACCATTTCATGTTCCGTACAGAAGCCAGCCAGGTGGTGGTCCTCACCCTAGTCCATATAATTTTTAAAAAGTTCCCCTTCCCCTGTGAACATGAGATTTCAGGAATTAATTCTGATCCACTTTATTTTATTTGAGCTTCCAGACCCTTTCTCTTGCTGTGTAGCAGGCCAACATGATATAGGTGGGCTTGGTTCTATGTCACCTTCTGTGAGCTTTTACCTCTTAATAGTAAATCCTTCTACCTCCCTTCCTTCCTGTTTCTTTTCCTTTCTTTCTAGTAAAACAAAGTTGTGGCTAATCTGTTTTCATGGCTGGTTTACTATTGAAATAATACATAAATAAATTTCTATATCACAGATCAACCAGTTTAGCAGAAAGTATAAAATCAATGAATCTTCGGCCAGAAGAAGATGACATTCCATGGGAAGCCTTGCGAGACAACAGAGACTTAAATGTTTTCTTCAGCTGGGATCCAAAAGATAGGTAACTGGAATTTAACCCCAAGCATTTATTTTTGCAGAATTAGGATGAATCTAACAGTTAAAATATATATATGTATATATCTTTTTTACACAAATATAATAACATGGTTATTATGTGGATACGAAGATATAAGTAAGCCAAAGGAGGAAAATGAATCTCATTCCTATGTTGGATTATTGACTAATATAAAAATTAGATTTTCCTTCATAGCATACATAAAAACAGATTCCAGGTGGATCAAAGGTCATGTGCTAAAACGCCTTAGAGAATCTATAAGAAAATATAAAAATATTTTTAAGTGGTTAGGGAAAGCCTTTCTTAGCATTACATCAAACCTGGAAACATAAAGGATCTGATCTCTAAATATTAGCCTTCTATATAGAAATAAATTTGTTAACAAGTTCTAAAGGTATGTGGTAAATTGGTAAATTTCTTCATATATATTAATATCTTTCACATACAAGGAGAAATCTTTTTAAAGTTTTTTTTTTTTTTTAATTTTTTTTGAGAGAGAGTGCAAGCCAGGGAGAGGGAGAGAGGGAGTGAATCTTAAGCAGGCTCCGTATTGAGTGTGGAGCCTGACCTGGGGCTTGACCCCATGACTCTGGGATCATGACCTGAGCTGAAATCAAGAGTCAGGTGCTCAGGTGCCCCTGTCCAATAGTTTAAAAAAAAAAAAAAATCTTTATCACTGTACAGTGCATTTCATTGAACTTGTTAAGTCCAATTTGGGTTTTTTTTTTAATTAAATTTAATTTTACTATTTTTTTAAATTTACATCCAGATTAGTTAGCATGTAGTGTAACAGTGATTTCAGGAGTAGATTCCTTAGTGCTCCTAAAGATACTGAAGCTTCATGAATTTGCGTGGCATCCTTGTGTAGGGGCCGTGCTAATCTTCTCTGCATCGTACCAATTTCAGTGTATGTGCTGCCGAAGCGAGCACAAGTCCAATTTGTTTTTTAGTTATCTTCTTATTGATTTATTAAGAGTTCTCCCGGGGCACCTGGGTGACTCCGTCGGTTGAGGGTCCTACTCCTGATTTTGGCTCAGGTCATGATCCCTGGGTCATGGGGTTGAGCCCCATGTTGGGCTCCACACTGAATATGGAGCCTGCTTGGGATTCTCTCTCCTCTCCCCTTGCACGCTCTCTCTTTCTAAAATTAAAATTAAAAAAAAAAACAAAAACTATTGGGCAAAGATAAAAAAGATTAATACTTGTGGTCAGCAAGGTTGTAGGGAAAATGGTTGTTGTACATTGTCGTGATGGTAAAACTTTATATATAATCTTTCTATAGGGAATTTTAGTGATCTGTATTAAGATTGAAAATTCCAAATGTTCTGCAGGCTGCACAGATCCTGGGCTGAGCCTTTATTAAGCAGATCTAATATTTTTTGATGCCCATGGGCCAGTGGCCCTGGGCTGATCTGTAGCTCCCAGCAGTCCTCAGCCTTCTCCTCTGGCTCTGATGCATCTAGGGACTCTGGCTGTGAGCTAGGGGAAAGATATGGGTCTTAGCATTGGGGGATGCTGCCTGCTCCTGTGCTGAAGGCAAGAATTGTGAACCAGAATCCTGGCAGGAACTATTTTTCACCCTCCCTGGTGGCCACTTTGTTCTCCCATTTCTGATTCCCTGGCTCCACTCTACCCCAAATTAACCTTTTCTTTTGTTGTTTCCATATGACCTTTTTTATACTTGTTCAGGAAAAAAAAAAGATTGAAAATTCCATATCCCATTTAATTCAGCAGATCCACTTCTAGAAAAGTACAACCTAAAGCAGTAAGTGCAAAAGCATGCAGAGTTATGTATATGAGGTAGTTCTCTATACATTTGACCCTTTAACAGTGCAGGGTTGGGGCACTGACCCCTTACACAGTCAAAAATCCATGTGTTAATTTTAACTCCCCAGAAACTTAACTACTAATAGTCTACTATTGACCGAAAGCCTTACCAATAACACAAACAATTGAGCAACACGTATTTTGTATGTCATGTGTATCATATACTATGTTTTTATAATAAAGTAAGCTAGAGAAAGAAAATATAAAGAAAATCATAAGGAGGAGAAAATACATTTACAGTAAATGTATTTTTGCTAGGATTCATAAGATTCCACTTTTGGTTGTCATCACAGCTAAGGTTTATTATAACAGAAGGATACATGACAGGATTAGCAAGGGAAAAAGACACAGAATCTGGAAAACTCCATGCACAGACTTCCAATGCTGTCTCTCTCCTGTGAGGAGACATATCAAGTGTGCTCCTTTCTTTAGCAGTGAAAAATGCAATGATGCATGTGCAGTGTTTCTGCTCAGAGAAGCCCATTTGAGATTTGGTGCCCAAGATTTTTACTAGCTGGTTATGTAGGCACCCTCTGTGTAGTACGTGCCAATATTCCAGACTCCCAGAAGGAAAGTAGGTGTTCACCATAGACCATATGGTTTGTACAAACAGTTTAGGCACAGTGAGCCGCTCTTACCATTTAGGGAATGGTTGGCGTGCCAAGTTCCTAGATACCAGCTACAGGTCAGCCTTGTAAGTTGGCCCTTCTAAAGACAATAACCTCAGGCTTGCTGTGTTAATTCTTTTCTGCAGAAAAGAAAGAAAAAGATACAGTTTGCAAAATAGTATAAATATTGTGAACCCACTTATTTAAAATGTGTTAAATTATATAAATATTTTTAGTTGCAGTTGTATACATAACATCTGTGTTGTAAGAGTCTGAAAGGATGCATACCAAGCTTTTTTTTTTTTTTTTAAATATTTTTATTTATTTTTGAGGGAGTGCAAGCAGGGAGGGGCAGAGAGAGGGGAGGGTGGAAAGGGGGGTGAACAGAGGATCTGAAGCCTGTTCTGTGCTGACAGCACAGAGCCTGATGCAGGGCTGGAACTCACAAACCATGAGATCATGACCTGAACCAAAGTCAGATGCTTAACTGACTGAGCCACCCAGGTGCCCCATACCAAGTTTGTTAATATTGCAGGTGTTTGGTTATCAGGGCACATTTCCCTTTTATTTTTCAGTTTTCTTTCATTTGAATTTCAAATATGTGATACATATTTTGTTGTTATTAGAAGTCTCCCTTAAGGGGAAAAAATGACCTGTTAGGTAGGTTACCGCTCCTATTTTATCGATGCTGAAATGGACACTTGGGTGATTTGGGTTTGTCTGAGATCATTCAGTTAGTAGACAAATGCTGGTAGCGTTCAAAGGCATTGTGATTGATGAATGTGAACTTTGAAAGATGGCAACACATTAACTAAAATGGATGGGTTGGGGATATTTCTTTTTCAGGGATGTTTCTGAAGAACATAAGAAACTTTCCTTGGAGGAGGAGACCATGTGGTTAAGAATCCGTTCCTTAACATTGAGGCTGATCAGTGGACTTCCAAGTCTTAATCATCCTGTGGAGCCAAGGAACTCAGAAAAGACCACTGAAAATGGCGTGTCCTCCCGGATTGATATTTTTCGTTTACTCCTTCAACAGCTGGAGGTGGCTATGGAGACAGGAAAGCGATTTATTGGGAAAGAAATTCAGGTATCAACAGTATTTACCATCAAATCTACAATAATCTATGACTGTCTTTTTAATAAATAGGAATTTGGGTTGGGGGGATAGTAGAGAACAGTACTTTGTTCCAGTATTTATGACACTTGAATTGCAGAGGCTTCCTCACTGTCCAAACTGGATAATGAGGAAAAACAAAATAGCTTCATTTGTGATGGTAAATTTGTAATAGCTATCAACAAATTAATGCAGAGCTTCTGTTTTCACTGTAATGACTTAGTGATTAGTTTGATGATAAGTGGTTTGCAACTTAATCACTGAGATAGACTTTAGTAGTTGTAGTCCCCTGTTTTCTTGTTTTATATAAATTTAGGTGGATTTAATGGACATTACTTTCCCTCCCTTTTTTCCAGTATCCTTTCCTTGGTCCTGTACCCACCAGAATGGGTGGATTCTTCAGTTCTGGCTGTTCTCAGTGTCAGACCAGTTCTTTTTATCTTGTTAGTGATATTTATGAGCTGGACACCAGTGGTTTAGGTAAGTATACATTTTTGCGAGTATTTACTAGGTCTTTGTCATTGAAAACCTAGTAAATGTAACAAAATATTTATAACCTCACATATTTAGACAGATTGGGAGGAGGTGGAATCTATTCTGGAAATATCTGGTTTAATATCCAACAAGGTACATTCATAGGTACAGAGTAATGTTTTAGAAATTTAAGTCTTTTTCCTCTTTCAGATCACTTGTTAGGTCCAAAAGTTGAAGAAATCCTTAGTTTGTTGAAATATTGTTGGATTTCAGATTGAATTCTTTACTAAGCTTTGTGGAGAAAAGTTTTTTCCTTAACCCAGTGAGAATCACACATATTCCATAGATTCCCCCCTCCCGACCCCCACCCCCCTGGCCAATTATAAATTTTGTAGATTCTGTCTACAAGTATTTGAGAGTATTTGAAGCACATAGATTTTAATTCTTCCTAGACAATTTGAGGTATTGCTCTTGATAGAAAGATAATTAATGCCTTTCTTCTATTTTTCCTTTTCTTCATCTTTTTCTTTGTCTCTCAGTAATAGAATTTGAGGCCTATGAGTCTTTTTTTTTTTATTTTTTATTTATTTTTTTTTATTAAATTTTTTTTTTTTTTTTAACGTTTATTTATTTTTGGGACAGAGAGAGAGCATGAACTGGGGAGGGGCAGAGAGAAGGAGACACAGAATCGGAAGCAGGCTCCACGCTCTGAGCCATCAGCCCAGAGCCTGACGCGGGGCTCAAACTCATGGACCGTGAGATCGTGACCTGAGCTGAAGTCGGACGCTTAACCGACTGAGCCACCCAGGCGCCCCAGAGGCCTATGAGTCTTAAGAGAAAAGAAAATGTCCTTGCCCATGAGTTGCTTATAGGTGTTGATCTTGCTTTTTTCTTCCTAGCAAAATGAATTGAAAGTTTTTCTTTTTCTTTTTCTTTTTTTTTTCTTTTCTGTTTAGAGGATACAGTGGAGATCCAGGAGCGAGTAGAGAATAGTCTTAAGTCTTTACTAGAACAGTTAAAAGGTAAGCATTCTGATTGTGGATTTCCATGTTTTATCATGTTGCCTGACACTCATTTTTTAGTAGAAACTTGAAAGAGTTGCAAATAATAACTTGAAAATAATAATGCGTACTTACGGTATTTTGAAAGACTTGTTTTTAATTTTAAAAAGTTTCGACTATAAAAGTAATAGATAACCTATTATGAAACAGTACACAAGTAGTCTTTCTCCCTTTCCCAGCCTCATTTCCCCAGAGAAGTAAGTACTGTTACTTACAAGGTAAGTAACACTTTGGAGTTGATACTCCTAGCTAGATGCCCCCCTAAACAGTCATCCATGTGTATGTGGAAATACATACTAGTGATTTTTATTTAACATATGAAAAGGTATAATACATGCTTTTCTGATTTTAATTTTCTGTTGTCTTGGACACTTAACCATGTCAGTTGCATATAATATTCCACAGTATTATATCAGTGTACTAAGTTTGAGTTATTTATAACTATTTTTTTTAATGTTTATTTATTTTGAGAGAGAGAGCATGACCCAGGGAGGGGCAGGAAGAGAGGGAAAGAATCCCAAGCAGGCTCCACACTCAGTGTGGAGCCTGATGCGGGGCTTGATCTCACAACCATGAGATCATGACCTGAGTCCAAATCGAGTTGGACGCTTAACTGACGGAGCCACCCAGGTGCCCCATATAACTGTATTTATAACAGTGCTGAAATGAACATCTTGGGACATAAATGTTTGGGTACTTATTTGAGTATTTCTTTGGGATTAAATTCCTAGAAATGGAATTGTTGGTGAAAAGGAGATATTTATGCATTTAAAAAAATTATTTTTTATTTTTTATTTTTTATTTTTTCAATATATGAAATTTATTGTCAAAATGGTTTCCATACAACACTGAGCGCTCATCCCAAAAGGTGCTCTCCTCAATACCCATCACCCACCCTCCCCTCCCTCCCACCCTCTATCAACCCTCAGTTTGTTCTCAGTTTTTAAGAGTCTCTTATGCTTTGGCTCTCTCCCACTCTAACCTCTTTTTTTTTTTTTTCCTTCCCCTCCCCCATGGGTTTCTGTTAAGTTTCTCAGGATCCACATAAGAGTGAAAACATATGGTATCTGTCTTTCTCTCTATGGCTTATTTCACTTAGCATCACACTCTCCAGTTCCATCCAGGTTGCTACAAAGGGCCATATTTCATTCTTTCTCATTGCCACATAGTACTCCATTGTGCATTTAAACCACAATTTCTTTATCCACTCATCAGTTGATGGACATTTAGGCTCTTTCCATAATTTGGCTATTGTTGAGAGTGCTGCTATAAACATTGGGGTACAAGTGCCCCTGTGCATCAGTACTCCTGTATCCCTTGGGTAAATTCCTAGCAGTGCTACTGCTGGGTTCATAGGGTAGGTCTATTTTGAATTTTCTGAGGAACCTCCACACTGTTTTCCAGAGCAGCTGCACCAATTTGCATTCCCACCAACAGTGCAAGAGGGTTTCCGTTTCTCCACATCCTCTCCAGCATCTATAGTCTCCTGATTTGTTCATTTCGGCCACTCTGACTGGCGTGAGGTGATATCTGAGTGTGGTTTTGATTTGTATTTCCCTGATGAGGAGCGATGTTGAGCATCTTTTCATGTGCCTGTTGGCCATCCGGATGTCTTCTTTAGAGAAGTGTCTATTCATGTTTTCTGCCCATTTCTTCACTGGGTTATTTGTTTTTCGGGTGTGGAGTTTGGTGAGCTCTTTATACATTTTTGGATACTAGCCCTTTGTCCGATATGTCATTTGCAAATAATTTTTCCCATTCTGTTGGTTGCCTTTTAGTTTTGTTGATTGTTTCCTTTGCTGTGCAGAAGCTTTTTATCTTCATGAGGTCCCAGTAGTTCATTTTTGCTTTTAATTCCCTTGCCTTTGGGGATGTGTCAAGTGAGAAATGGCTACGGCTGAGGTCAGAGAGGTCTTTTCCTGCTTTCTCCTCTAGGGTTTTGATGGTTTCCTGTCTCACGTTCAGGTCCTTTATCCATTTTGAGTTTATTTTTGTGAATAGTGTGAGAAAGTGGTCTAGTTTCAGCCTTCTGCATGTTGCTGTCCAGTTCTCCCAGCACCATTTGTTAAAGAGACTGTCTTTTTAGCATTGGATATTCTTTCCGGCTTTGTCAAAGATTAGTTAGCCATACGTTTGTGGGTCTAGTTCTGGGGTTTCTATTCTATTCCATTGGTCTATGTGTCTGTTTTTGTGCCAATACCATACTGTCTTGATGATTACAGTTTTGTAGTAGAGGCTAAAGTCTGGGATTGTGATTCCTCCTGCTTTGGTCTTTTTCAAAATTACTTTGGCTATTCGGGGCCTTTTGTGGTTCCATATGAATTTTAGGATTGCTTGTTCTAGCTTCGAGAAGAATGCTGGTGCAATTTTGATTGGGATTGCATTGAATGTGTAGATAGCTTTGGGTAGTATTGACATTTTAACAATATTTATTCTTCCAATCCATGAGCACGGAATGTTTTTCCATTTCTTTATGTCTTCCTCAATTTCCTTCATAAACTTGCTATAGTTTTCGGCATACAGATCTCTTACATCTTTGGTTAGATTTATCCCTAGGTATTTTATGCTTCTTGGTGCAATTGTGAATGGGATCAGTTTCTTTATTTGTCTTTCTGTTGCTTCATTATTAGTGTATAAGAATGCAGCTGATTTCTGTACATTAATTTTATATCCTGCAACTTTGCTAAATTCACGTATCAGTTCTAGCAGACTTTTGGTGGAGTCTATCTGATTTTCCATGTATAATACCATGTCATCTGCAAAAAGTGAAAGCTTAACTTCATCTTTGCCAATTTTGATGCCTTTGATTTTCTTTTGTTGTCTGATTGCTGATGCTAGCACTTCCAACACTATGTTAAACAACAGCGGTAAGAGTGGACATCCCTGTCGTGTTCCTGGTCTCAGGGAAAAAGCTTTCAGTTTTTCCCCATTGAGGATGATGTTAGCTGTGGGCTTTTCATAAATGGCTTTTATGATGTTTAAGTATGTTCCTTCTATCCTGACTTTCTCGAGGGTTTTTATTAAGAAAGGATGCTGAATTTTGTCAAATGCTTTTTCTGCATCGATTGACAGGATCATATGGTTCTTATCTTTTCTTTTATTAATGTGATGTATCACATTGATTGATTGCGAATGTTGAACCAGCCCTGCAGCCCAGGAATGAATCCCACTTGATCATGGTGAATAATTCTTTTTATATGCTGTTGAATTCAATTTGCTAGTATCTTATTGAGAATTTTTGCATCCATATTCATCAGGGATATTGGCCTGTAGTTCTCTTTTTTACTGGGTCTCTGTCTGGTTTAGGAATCAAAGTAATACTGGTTTCATAGAATGAGTCTGGAAGTTTTCCTTCCCTTTCTATTTTTTTGGAATAGCTTGAGAAGGATACGTATTATCTCTGTTTTAAACGTCTGGTAGAACTCCCCTGGGAAGCCATCTGGTCCTGGACTCTTATTTGTTGGGAGATTTTTGATAACCGATTCAATTTCCTTGCTTGTTATGGGTCTGTTCAAGCTTTCTATTTCCTCCTGATTGAGTTTTGGAAGTGTGTGGGTGTTGAGGAATTTGTCCATTTCTTCCAGGTTGTCCAGTTTGTTGGCATATAATTTTTCATAGTATTCCCTGATAATTGCTTGTATTTCTGAGGGATTGATTGTAATAATTCCATTTTCATTTATGATTTTATCTATTTGGGTCATCTCCCTTTTCTTTTTGGGAAGCCTGGCTAGAGGTTTATCAATTTTGTTTATTTTTTCAAAAAACCAACTCTTGGTTTCATTGATCTGCTCTACAGTTTTTTTAGATTCTATATTGTTTATTTCTGCTCTGATCTTTATTATTTCTCTTCTTCTGCTGGGTTTAGGCTGTCTTTGCTGTTCTGGTTCTATTTCCTTTAGGTGTGCTGTTAGATTTTGTATTTGGGATTTTTCTTGTTTCTTGAGGTAGGCCTGGATTGCAATGTATTTCCCTCTCAGGACTGCCTTCGCTGCATCCCAGAGCATTTGGATTGTTGTATTTTCATTTTCGTTTATTTCCATATATTTTTAAATTTCTTCTCTAAGTACCTGCTTGACCCATTCATTCTTTAGTAGGGTGTTTTTTAACCTCCATGCTTTTGGAGGTTTTCCAGACTTTTTCCTGTGGTTGATTTCAAGCTTCATAGCATTGTGGTCTGAAAGTATGCATGGTATGATCTCAATTCTTGTATACTTATGAAGGGCTGTTTTGTGACCCTGTATGTAATCTATCTTGGAGAATGTTCCATGTGCACTCGAGAAGAAAGTATATTCTGTTGCTTTGGGATGCAGAGTTCTAAATATATCTGTCAAGTCCATCGGATCCAATGTATCATTCAGGGCCCTTGTTTTTTTATTGACCATGTGTCTAGATGGTCTATCCATTTCTGTAAATAGAGTGTTAAAGTCCCCTGCAATTACCACATTCTTATCAATAAGGTTGCTTATGTTTGTGAGCAATTGTTTTATATATTTGGGGGCTCCTGTATTCAGCGCATAGACATTTATAATTGTTAGCTCTTCCTGATGGATAGACCCTGTAATTATTATATAATGCCCTTCTTCATCTCTTATTACAGCCTTTAATTTAAAGTCTAGTTTGTCTGATATAAGTATGGCTACTCCAGCTTTCTTTTGACTTCCAGTAGCATGATAAATAGTTCTCCATCCCCTCACTTTCATCTGAAGGTGTCCTCAGGTCTAAAATGAGTCTCTTGTAGACAGCAAATAGATGGGTCTTGTTTTTTTATCCATTCTGATACCCTATGTCTTTTGGTTGGCACATTTAGTCCATTTACGTTCAGTGTTATTATAGAAAAATAGGGGTTTAGAGCCATTGTGATGTCTGTAGGTTTCATGCTTATAGCAATGTCTCTGGTACTTTGTCTCACAGGATCCCCCTTAGGATCTCTTGTAGGGCTGGTTTAGTGGTGACGAATTCCTTCAGTTTTTGTTTGTTTGGGAACACCTTTATCTCTCCTTCTATTCTAAATTACAGACTTGCTGGCTAAAGGATTCTCAGCTGCATATTTTTTCTGTTCAACACATTGAAGATCTCCTGCCATTTCTTTCTGGCCTGCCAAGTTTCAGTAGAGAGATCCGTCACGAGTCTTATAGGTCTCCCTTTATATGTTAGAGCACGTTTATCCCTTTCACATAGCTGCTTTCAGAATTTTCTCTTTATCCTTGTATTTTGCCAGTTTCACTGATATGTCGTGCAGAAGATCGATTCAAGTTACCTCTGAAGGGAGTTCTCTCTGCCTCTTGGATTTCAAAGCCTTTTTCCTTCCCCAGATCAGGGAAGTTGTCAGCTATTATTTCTTCAAGTACACCTTCAGCACCTTTCCCTCTCTCTTCTTCCTCTGGAATACCAATTATGCATAGATTATTTTTCTTTTTTTTAAAAAAAAATTTTTTTTAAACGTTTATTTATTTTTGAGACAGAGAGAGAGTATGAACAGGGGAGGGGCAGAGAGAGAGGGAGACACAGAATCTGAAATGGGCTCCAGGCTCTGAGCTGTCAGCACAGAGCCCGACCTGGGGCTCGAACTCACGGACCGTGAGATCATGACCTGAGCCAAAGTCGGACGCTTAACCGACTGAGCCACCCAGGCGCCCGATTATTTTTCTTTAGTGCATCTCTAATTTTCCCCTCATACTTCTGGATTTTTTTATGTCTCTTTTTCTCAGCTTCCTCTTTTTCCAGAATTTTATCTTCTAGTTTTCCTGTTCTCTCCTCTGCCTCTTCAGTCCGAGCCGTGGTTGTCTCCATTTTATTTTGCAACCCATTTATAGCATTTTTTAGCTCCTCCTGGCTGTTCCTTAGTCCCTTGTTCTCTGTAGCAATAGATTCTCTGCTGTCCTCTATACTGTTTTCAAGCCCAGCGATTAATCTTATGACTACTATTCTAAATTCACTTTCTGTTACATTGTTTAAATCCATTTTGATCAGTTCGTTAGCTGTTGTTATTTCCTGGAGATTCTTTTGAGGGGAATTCTTCCGTTTTGTCATTTTGGATAGTCCCTGGAGTGGTGCGGGACTGCAGGGCACTTCCCCTGTGCTGTCTTGAATAACTTGGGTTGGTGGGCGGGGCCGCAGTCAGACCTGATGTCTGCTCCCAGCCCACCGCTGGGGCCACAGTCAGACTGGTGTGTGCCTTCTCTTCCCCTCTCCTAGGGGCGGGATTCACTGTGGGGTAGTGTGGCCCGTCTGGGCTACTTGCACACTGCCAGGCTTGTGGTGCTGGGGATCTGGCGTATTAGCTGGGGTGGATCGGTAAGGTGCATGGGGGCGGGAGGGGCAGGCTCAGCTTGCTTATCCTTGGGTGATCCGCTTCGGGAGGGACCCTGCGGCACCCGGAGGGAGTCAGACCCGCTGCCGCTGGAGGGGTGGATCCACAGGAGCACAGCGTTGGGTGTTTGCGGGGTGCAAGCAAGTTCCCTGACAGGAACCGGTTCCCTTTGGGATTTTGGCTGGGGGATGGGCGAGGGAGATGGCGCTGGCGAGCACCTTTGTTCCCCGCCAAGCTGAGCTCTGTCGTCCGGGGCTCAACAACTCTCCCTCCCGTTGTCCTCCAGCCCTCCAGCTCTCCGAGCAGAGCTGTTAACTTATAACCTCCCAGATGTTAAGTCCCGCTCACTGTGAGAACACACTCTGTCCGGCCCCTCCGCTTTTGCCAGCCAGACTCGGGGCCTCTGCTTGGTTGGCGGGCTGCCCCTCCGCCCCGGCTCCCTCCTGGCAGTCCATGTAGCATGCACCGCCTCGCCGCCCTTCCTACCCTCTTCTGTGGTCCTTTCATCTGCGCTTGGCTCCAGAGAATCCGTTCTGCTAGTCTTCTGGCGGTTTTCTGGGTTATTTAGGCAGGTGTGGGTGGAATCTAAGTGATCACAGGATGCGGTGAGCCCAGCGTCCTCCTACGCCACCATCTTCTCCCCCTTTACTTTTTTTTAAAAACAAAAAGAGGAACCTCTTTTTGTTGTTAGTTTATTTTGAGAGAGAGGAGTGCATGTGCACAAGCGAGGGGAGGGGCAGAGAGAGAGGGAGAAAGAATCCCAAGCAGGTTCCCATGCTGTGAGTGTGAAGCCCGCCATGGGGCTGGAACCCATGAACTGTGAGATGATGACCTGAGCCAAAACCAGAAGTTGGAAGCTCAATGGGACTGAGCCAGCAAGGAGCCCCATGCATATATATGCATTTTAAATCTGAGGGTCTTTCTTTTCAAGAACCTAAGTGGTCTTTTATTTTATTGTCCAAATGCAGAATGATAATTAAAAGATCAAGATCCTGAGAATAAAATGTGGTATTTATTATGAAGGTGAATTTCTACTATGCACTTTGGTCTTTTGGTCCATAATGGCACACATTCTTCTATATCATTCACTTGGAGTCTTAATTTTATTGTGACAACGGTCTGTTTGTGGAGAGGCTAGCTGGTGTTTAGACTCTAGAATATATAGTTTATAAGGCCGCTTTTTATATTTTGAAGACAACAGAGCAGTAGTTACATGGCTTTTTAAAGAGCTTAAAATAGGGGCGCTTTGCTGGCTCAGTCGGTAGAACATGCAACTCTTGATCTTGCGGGTGTGAGTTTGAGCCCCGCCTTGGATATAGAGATTACTTAAAAATAAAATCATAAAAAAAAAAAGGCTTAAAATAGATATTCTTTGTTGTTTGGTTCACGTGGGGGAGAAAAGCTTCTGGATTAAGCTTTTATATTTACTATATTTGCTTATTCTTTCTTAGAGTGTATATTGTGTTTCTAAAAAATAGCATTGAAACAAAAGCTATATAAAACAATAAAATATTTTTGTTTTCAGATGTCTTCAGTAAATGTAAAGGTGACCTCTTAGAAGTTAAAGATGGTAACTTGAAAACGCATCCTGCTCTTTTAGAGAATCTAGTCTTCTTTGTTGAGGTATGTTTTGTTCCCTTCCAGAAAAACTTGATTTTCCTTAGAGTGAAGGATTAATTTTTTAAAAATGAACAGGTAAATAGGCACCTTATACCTGTAATTTAATCCCCCGCCCCCACCTTTTGTTAACTGAAAAGCAGTTTAAATCATTTTTTTGAATGCGCTCCTTCCAAGCATACCAGGAAGGTTTTGTTGATAATGAATAAAACTTGTAATTTGCTTTACCAATGTTTAAAAATTCCTCAGATTCACTCCAAATCTGTCTGTTCTCTGTTCGTTTTCTTTTTTGACTTAACTATTATGTACTTTAAGTTAATTCCACTAGCTTTTTAAATTTGTTGCTATTACCAGTTATTAAGATTCTGCACTGTGAAGGAGAATCTGGGCGCTGATTTAGCAAAACTCTCGCCTCTTTTTTAACCAGAGAGAAGAGAAGGATTACAAACACATATAATTCATTATCTTATTTTTGTCACGTTTATTTTCCTTCTCCTAGTCTGTTCTGGTAACTGGCACAGTGTAAGCATATAAGCCTCTGAACAAATCAGTAATAACTACATGTATATGTACATGCACACTCTGTAGCAGAGCAGAAGCATAGGTGTAAACACCTAAGTTACGACAAAGAAGAAATGTACTGACCAACTAGGGAGATTTCTGTTTATATTTAAGTTTAAGATTTGCAGGTGAGGTAATATCTTAATCGGGGAAGTGGGTGAGGAGAGGCATATTGTAAAGAACCTTTGGATTCCATGCCTAGGAATTTGGACCTTTCACTTGAGTGAAAAAGATGTTAATAAATTGCTACAAATTTAAAAGGAAGCTGGATAGAGTAGAGGATGGGTTTAGAGCTGGGAGAGCTAGAAGGAAGGCTAAAGATTGAAGCAATCATAGTATTCTGAGCAGTATTCAGATGAAGGTCTTCTGGGTCTGTGTGGTGATTGTAGAAATGAATCTGATCACTCTAATCTGTAATGAGCTAGAGGAGACCTTGAAGGGATTTGCACAGCACCGTTGGCAAGGATTATTTAATCCATAACTTTGAACTGTTATTGATGAATTTGCGGTTTTTCCTCTTTCAGACTATTTCTATCATCCTTTGGGTGTCCAGTTACTGTGAGAGTGTCTTGCGACCATATAAATTAAATCTACAGAAAAAGAAAAAGAAGAAAAAAGAAACCAGCATCATCATGGTAATAACAGAAAACACAACAACTTGGCTGCGTGCAGCTTTTAATTTTCACTGTTTTCCTGCATATTGTAGGAGACCTTAGGATCCTGTGTACATTCATTTTCTCTGTCAAGCTTTTTTTTCTTTTTTTAAATTACACACCTACAGAAAAGCTTAAAGACCAGCATGATAACACTCAGATATCCTTACTTGACACTTGTTAACACCACGCCCAAGATATTTTCTCATTTTAATTATGATTTCTTTCTTGGCTTATAAATGTCTTAATTTCCACATTTGCCACATCTCCTTTATCTTTCTCTCATTCTATCATCTGTCCCAACCTCTTGTTTGTTGAACCGTTTAAAAGAAAAGTACAGACTGTGATGCAGTCTCCTACGGAATCACAGTACTGAAGAAATTTTCATACCTAAGACATTTAATACTGATGCCGTCCTGTTATAATGTCTGTATTCAGATTTCCCCACTTACCCAATTGTGTTCTTTATTATGATCCTTTTCAAAATACTGGGATCCTATTAAGTATCTGACATGGCTTTTATTTATTTTTATTTATTTATTAATTTTTTTTTTAATTTTTTTTTTTTAACGTTTATTTATTTTTGAGACAGAGAGAGACAGAGCATGAACAGGGGAGGGGCAGAGAGAGAGGGAGACACAGAATCTGAAACAGGCTCCAGGCTCCGAGCTGTCAGCACAGAGCCCGACGCGGGGCTCGAACTCACGGACCGTGAGATCATGACCTGAGCCGAAGTCGGACGCTTAACCGACCAAGCCACCCAGGCGCCCCCTGACATGGCTTTTAGTTACCATGTCTTTTTACCCTCCTTTCAACTTCCTTAGTCTTTTGTTTATCTTTATTGTTCAACAGTCTAGCTCAGTTTTTGGTAGAATGTCTTACAATCTGAATTTGGCTTGGGTTTAGGTTAAATATAGATGCTGTTTCCTTCTTAGCAAATTAAGTCAGGGGGCACTCATGTTGTTAAGTCCCATTATTGGTGATCTCAGATGAAATTATTTGATAAAGGAAGTGTCTATGGATTTCTTCATTGTAAAGGTGCCTTTCCCACCCTGTGATTAATAAGTCATCCGTGGGACAATACTTTGAGATTGTGAATATCCTATTACCTGCCAGCCTTTCATCTGCTGGTTTTAACATCTGTTAAGTCTAACTTGCATAATCATTTATTAAAGTTATGGTTCCACACTGGTGATTTTTAAAAATTCTGTCAACCCTTTTATCATGTATTGGTTGGCATTTTTGGTAGAGCTGTCCCACACCCATTCATATATATATTTGTATGTATATTTTTAAGTATCACCATCTATTTGAATATCATTCTTTTTTGTTTGCTTTTTAAATATTTATTTTGAGGGAGAGAGGGGGAGAGAGAGAAAGAGTGAGAGAGCGTGAGCATGCGTGGGAGCACACAGAAGCGGGGGAGGGGGGGAGAGAATCCTAGTCCAATGATGGGCTTGATCCTTTGAATCATGAGATCATGACCTGAGCTGAAGTCAAGAGTCAGATGTTCAATGGACTGAGCCACCCAGGCGCCCCTTGAGTATCATCCTTTAAAAAAAATTTTTTTTAATGTTTTTATTTGAGAGAGAGAGAGACAGAGAATGAGAATGAGAATGAGAATGAGAATGAGTGGGGGAGGGGCAGAGAGAAAGGGGGACACAAAATCAGAAGCAGGCTCCAGGCTCTGAGCTGTCAGCACAGAGCCTGGGACTTGAACACACAGACCACGAGATCATGACCTGAGCCAAAGTCGAACACTCCACCGACTGAGCCACCCAAGTACCTATAAATAAATATTTTTTAAAAAAGAATATGTTCCAGTTAATATAGACAGTTGCAGTACTCTGCAGAAACACTGGAATTAAAAACTGAGATTATTAGTGTGATATAAATAAAGTTCATTTATTTCTCTTTCTATTCAGTTTTGTAGTGTCTTCCCATCTTGATTGATTTAGTTTTTGAATGCGTAAAACATTAATATAAATTGTATCCTTTTCATAAGGAAAATTATTTAGGATTCATTCTGTGCAGGATATGCTATTTTATTAATGTTTGCATTTATCCTAGGTGGGAGATTTTTGCTCACTGTAGCAACATAGCAACCGTTGTCATTTGAAAATGTTGATTTTTTTTTTTTTTATTCTAATTTTTTTTTTTTTTTTAACGTTTTATTTTATTTTTGAGACAGGGAGAGACAGAGCATGAACAGGGGAGGGTCAGAGAGAGGGAGACACAGAATCGGAAGCAGGCTCCAGGCTCTGAGCGGTCAGCACAGAGCCCGACGCGGGGCTCGAACTCACGGACCGGGAGATCGTGACCTGAGCCGAAGTCGGACGCTTAACCGACTGAGCCACCCAGGCGCCCCTGTTGATTTTTTTTTTAATGTTGATGGTTTTAGTAGTAATTTTGACTTCCTGCATAATTCAGTAACAATTCGGGAATTCTTTAGATTTGACACTGCTTTGCTGGATGTTTCTATTCATTCAGAAACAAAGGGTAGTTCTATTTGGAGCAGGATGTAATGAAGAAACCTGTCCTTTTTTTTTCCAATGTAATTTAACATATCATGAGTGTTAAGTTTGATGGTATAGAACAGAGTTGCTATGTTACTTTCTCTTCTGATGAAAGCCTGTGCTCTTCAACTGTGTCAAATAGCTTTTTCGTATTTGGATTGGGATGGAGGGTGGGTTATAGTTATTGCTTTTCTAGTTTCTAAAAATGAGAATAGCTTTCGTATATTTCTGATCATCAAAGTAACCTAAAGGTGTGAATAAAATGAAGGCCACCCATATTCCCACCAACCAGTAATTGCCCCTGCAAACAAACCAGAATTATGCCCTATGGGAGGTTCTGCAACTTGTCTGTTTGTGTTTGTTTTCATTTAACAGGTTATCTGGGCATCTCTTCAGGAGATACGTAGATGTATCTCATTACTTTAAATGGTTATATGATGAAACATTGGTATTCCCTGTTTTCTCATTTGCATTTAAAAAAATTGAGTGGAGGGTTGGGGGGGTGGGGCAGTGCCTGACTGGCTCAGTTGGAGGAATGCATGACTCTTGATCTCAGGATTGTGAGTTCAAGCCCCACATTGGGTGTAGAGTTTACTTTAGAAAAATGTTGAACCTGCAAGGAAAACTTCTTGAGTCAAAAGCTAGCCTTACTAATTGATTGGCCAGGTTTCTTGTGTTTGTCTGATTTTTGAATTTTGTCATATGTTTCTGGGATTTCTTTGATGTCTTTTCTGTTCATCTTTTTGCCCAGATTTCCTGTTGTGGTAGTAATATTTTTTCTCTTGATGTGTTTTGAGCTATTCAGGTCTTAATAATGTTACTCTATATCCTATATGATGCAAATTTTTCTTTTCATTTGTCTTTTGAGTAGTTTTTTGGTCAACATAGTAATTTTATATATATATATATATATATATATATATATATATATATATATATATATATTTTAATGTTTATATTTGAGAGAGAGAGAGAAGGAGAGAGAGAGACAGTGTGTGAGCAGGGGAGGGGCACAAAGAGAGACAGAGACAGGATCTGAAGTAGGCTCCAGGCTCTGAGGTGTTAGCACAAAGCTCCACACAGGCTGGAACTTCCAAGCTGTGAGATCATAACCTGAGCCAAAGTCAGATACTTAACCCACTGAGCCACTCAGCACCCCTAAAAATATTTTTTTTAATAGTTCTTAGCTTGGTGTAATGTTTAGAAAGGCCTTTTCAGTTTATGATTACACGAACCATTACCTAAATTTTCTTCTGGTACTTTGGTGGATTTTTTAAAGTTAAGTTTAAATCTACCTGGAATTTATTTTGGTACTTAACTATTTATTTAATTCACTTAATTTATTTTTTAAAAGATGTTATTTTTAAGTAATCTTTATACCCAGTGTGGAGCTCAAACTTACAACCCTGAGATCAAGAGTCACATGCTCTACTAACTGAGCCAGCCAGGTACCCCTGTTTTGTTTTATTATTGATTTATTTTTACTTATTATTTATTATTATTTTATGTGGTTTTTTTGTTGTTGTTTTGTTTTGAGAGTGAGAGCTCACGTGTGTGTGCAAGTAGGGAAGTGGCAGAGAGAGAGAGAGAGAGAGAGAGAGAGAGAGAGATTGAGAATCCCAAGCAGGCTCCATTCTCAGCTTGGAGCCCTCATGTGGTGCTCAAACCCATGACTCTGGGATAATGACCTGGGCCAAAACCAAGAGCTGGCTCCTTAACTGACTGAACCACCCAGGCATCCCTTAAATTCATTTAAATTCCCTTACATTCTTAAGTTTTATCTTAAGACCTGTTTCTTTTCACTTTTTTATCACCTTACTTATATATCCATACTATCTGGATTTCATGTAACTTTATGATCTACTCTAATATATATGAGGGCAAATTCTACATAACCATTCTTTTTCAGGATTTTCTTGGCTGTTGTCTCCCATTATGTTTTCTATTAGAACTTAGAAAACTCTTATTTCTGTTATATTTCTGTTGTTAACATTAGAGGAAATCTCAGTGACATATAGAGAAATGAAGTTTTGGTTTCTTTCATCTTCTTTAGTGTTCCAGAAGAGTACCAGCCTGAAGTTGAGTAATAACCAACTAAGATATTTTCTGTTGGTTTTTCCATCTCTAGTTCCCCATTTAAAAAAATGCTTGTCATTGTTTCTGAATTAGCATTATTTGGTGCCAATTAAATTTACCTTGCTTTAGAGAGACTGTCTTAATATCCAAAACTGTATCCATCCCTGTTACTATTTATAGCATTAAGTAAAACTATAGCATGAAGTTAATATAGCTTATGTGATATGAGTGAAGGAAATATGTTTGATAATCTTTCATCTTTTAAAAAATATTTTTTCCAGCCACCAATCTTTACCAGTTTCCAAGACTACGTTACTGGGCTTCAGACTTTAATTTCCAATGTTGTGGATCACATTAAAGGGCTTGAAACACATCTAATTGCACTTAAACTTGAAGAACTTATTTTAGAAGATACTTCTCTCTCGCTGGTAAGAGACTGTAGGCCATCAGCAATAATAATCTTAAAGGTCACAAACTTGAAAGAATGTCACATTGCTTCATGTGGTTGGGCTTTGCTGGGTATCTTTGAGAATGTTAATAAGTAGATAAATACAGTTTTATTGAGCTCGCTGTTGTTGGGTAAATGCTCGTAGAAATACAGTGATCGAAAAACCTGGCTTTAGAGAGATATATACAAAAACTGCTTTAAATTGGAGATATGATATACACACAGAAATGGAACGAGCCAGAAAGAGTCTCACTGGAGAGGGGACATTTAAGGATTAGTAAGTTTTCAGTAGGCAGACTGGAATGGATGAAAGGAATCTGAAACAGAAGGCACAGAGCAGAGGCAGAAAGGTAAATTGTGTGGGGCACCATGAGTCCGTTGGCAGAGCTAGAGCACATGGTATGTGGGAAGGACTGTCCATTACAAAGATGACAGGCACAGTAGGCCACTGTCAATCGTTGTGTGGTTGTTGTTAAAGCATCTGTCTGCCCTCTGACATGAGGAATAAGATTGCTCATTTTGAGTATTTTTTTTTTTTTTTTACTGTTTGTTTATTTTTGAGACAGAAAAAGACAGAGCATGAATGGGGGATGGTCAGAGATAGAGGGAGACACAGAATCTGAAACAGGCTCTGGACTCTGAGCTGTCAGCACAGAGCCCGACGTGGGGCTCAAACTCACGGACCGCGAGATCATGACCTAAGCTGAAGTTGGACACTTAACCAACTGAGCCACCCAGGCGCCCCTCATTTTGAGTATTCTAAAGGTTATCTTTAACTTTGGGCTACTTTAGATTTTTCGAGCCTTGACTCTGTCCTCATCTTTTGACCTTGGGAAAGTCACTTACCCTCTCTAGGCCTCAGTTTCTTTATCTGTATAATGAAAATCATAATACCCATTTTATAGGATTATAGTGAGCATTAACCAAAATAATAATGGCCTTATATTGCCTATTTTTGTTGAAGTCATGATACATGTACTGAGCAGCATCAGCCACCAAATATAGGATCCATATAGTGCTATTTATCTTTTGGGTAAAAACAAATTTTTTTTAATTCAGTTTCCACTAGGTTTACTTCTTTATTCTTTCTTTATTTTTTAATGTATTTATTTTTGAGAGAGAGAGAGAGAGAGAGACATAGAGTGTGATAAGGGGAGAGCTAGAGAGAGGGAGACACAGAATCCGAAGCAGGCTCTGAGCTGTCAACACAGAGCCCACGTGGGGCTCGAACTCATGAACCGCCAAGATCATGACCCGAGTCAAAGTTGGCCACTTAACAGACTGAGCCACCCAGGCCTCCCTCTTTCCTTCTTTTCTTTCTAAACTTGAAACAACTATCCATAAGGCCTCTGGACTAGCATCTCCAGTCCTGGTTCTTTTCCTCTTCCGTAGGGGTATCCACTGAAACTGGTCTGTGCCTAGACCTTTTAATGTAACCTTAAAATATACGCTAATAGCTGTTAGGTTTTTGAAAGTAAATGATACATTGTTTTATTCTGAAACTTGGCTTTTTTTTCACTTAACCTTATATTCGAGAGATTTGTTAAGGCTAATGCATATACATCAATTTTGTTTTTTTAAACAACTGTATGACATTCAAATATGAGTGCATCATAGCCATTGGATATTTTAGTTTTTTTGTTTTTTTGAGAGAGAGAGGGAGCACATGAGAGCAAGTAGGGGAGGGGCAGAGGAAGAGGGAGAATCTCAAGCAGTCTCCACACCCAGCATGGGTCTTGATCTCACAACTGTGAGATCATGACCTGAACCCAAATCAAGAGGTAGACACTTAACTGACTAAACCACCCAGGTGCCCCTTTGGTTGTTTATATATATTTACTTTTACTACAGTACTGAATGAAATGTATTTTATATACCTTTTCTTATGCACATGTGTACTTCCAAGATAGATTAGGTCTCGAGTAGTAGTATTATTTGGCTATAAGGTATGCTTACCTGATTTCTTCAGGGTTTTGCAATACTGCCAATTTCATGTAAGCCTGATTAGTTCTTAGCCAGCCTCCTTTTTTTCTCTGTTTGAACATTCCATCCCTTTATTTTTTGTAAAATGTGCAGCAAGTATTTAACTCACATATTTGAGTAGGTCTCAGAAAGCTTTGTTCTTTTTTTTTTTTTTTTTAAGCTGTTTGGTCTGTGGAACCAATGGACTTTGTCAATATAGAGGGAGACCTATCAATATTATCACTAGAAAAGGTGGCAGAGGTAAATTTGATGCTTTTAAGAAGTGGGTATGATAATGTCCAAATTAATAATAAATTTCCATTTTTGTTTTCTGATGAAATAATCAGAAATATTAATTTTTCCATTTTGTATAGCCCATAACAAAATATTAGTGATTTTATGTTCAAACTACTTAGTAATAAATTTTCTACCTTTTTTCTATATGAAAGATAATAATCAGAAATCTCAGTTTTTTCACTTTGTATAATTAAAACAGAGAATACTGATGGAAGAATTAAAAGAATAATAATGCTAGAGGCTCCTGGGTGGCTCAGTCAATTAAGCATCTGACTTTGGCTTAGGTCATGATCTCACAGTTCATGAGTTGGAGCCCTATGTCAGGCTCTGTGCTGACACCTCAGATCCTAGATCCTGCTTCGGATTCTGCGTCTCCCTCTCTTTCTGCTCCTCACTCACACTCTGTTTCTCTCCCTCAAAAATAAATAAACATTAAAAATTTTTAAAAAAAGTAAAGCTAAAGTAATAGCGTTAGTGAAAAATCACATGGAAAAATGTACATCTCTGATGAGCTTTAGCCTTCTTTGCATTTTTTGAAACTGAAAATGACCCACTGTATTCTGATGAAGCTTGCCATGAGACCAAAGGTAATGGTAATTTTTTTTTTAATGTTTGTTTATTTTTGAGAGAGAGTGCATAAGTGGCGGAGAGGCAGAGAGAGGGGGCAGAGGATCCGAAGTAGGCTCTGTGCTGATAGCAGTGAGCCCGATGCAGGGCTCAGACTCACAAACCGCAAGACCATGACCTGAGCAGAAGTCTGATGCTCTACCAACAGAGCCATCCAGGAGCGCCATTGGTAGTTTTAACATCTGTGAGAGGAACTGTAATCTGGGAGAATGCTTTCAGAGCAAGACCACTAATTCTTGTCTCGTTTGTAGGAAGAGAGAAAATTTTCAAAGACTGTGCAAGGGAAGGTGCAGAGCAGTTATCTACACTCACTTCTGGAAATTGGTGAGCTGCTGAAGAAAAGACTGGAGACCACAAAGAAACTAAAAATTTAAGCGAGTGTGAACCACAGGCATCAATGACTCTGCAGCAGAAAATGACATCATCTTCCCAGGCAAAAGCGACATCTGGTTGACCATCATTTTAATCCAGAACTTCCTCATAAAATGCATGAAGGACTTTGATTGTGAATTAATTTTTTAGGTATTAAATGTATACAACTGATTAAATTATTGTATATAAACCGGAAGCAGGACCCTCATCTGGGTTTGACCACTTTTTATACATGTTCATATGCATATGGCAGCCACAAGAGAACCCCACTTTTCTTCTTTCCTTCCATCGCCAGAAACATCTGGTGGGGGGGGGGGTTGTCCTATAAAAGCAGCAATAGAAATTAAGCATAAAGCATTGACCTCAGAGCAGCTGAATGGCCCTACCATTATAGCAGTGGGTGTTTGATCTGGTTCTTGAGCCTTAGGAAGCAGAAAGCAGTGGAGGGGGACCATGGCTGGGAGCAGGCCCTCTTTCCTTTCCACATTAGTTTAGTTTCGAGGTTTCCTCAGCTGCTTGGCTCCCACAGAATCCAAAGCAGGTACCCGAAGGGCCTCAGATGAAATTTGGCATAGGCACCTGTCAGTGAAGGGTGCCCCTCAGAAGACCACAGGCACTCAAGTGTTTGGCTTAATAGTCTAATAGCCAAGACATCCCCATCCTAGCTCCTGTGAGAGTTAAATCACAAATAGGCTTGTGTTAACTTACGGCTGTATGGAGGGGAAAGCAGTGCAGGCCACTTACAGGCCTGCTGAGTACTAGCTTGCTGTCTTTCATCCATCTTTGGGAAAGATGGGAATCACTGTTTTAAAGAAGAGAGGTGTACATAATTTATGCAGGCGAGTCTAATACCAGTGTCATTGGTTTTGTGAGATATATATATATGTATATGCTTTTACATATATATTTTCAAGCATATATATATATATATATATATATATATATATATATATATATATGCTTGAAAATAAAGATTTAATACTTTAGTGTTTTTTAAGTGGGGAGTTTGGGGAGGAAGGAAGGAAGGAATGTATATTATGGACTTAATCTAGGTTTTAAGTTTTAGGCTGGCAAAAGAAATGTTATCCATTGGGTTTGACTTTCAGTCTGCTTTCTTCAAACTTGAGAATTGCACCAGGGTGGTGTTTACATTGTACACCTGGAGCTCCCCAAGACTGTAGCTTCAGAGGTCGGTCTGACAGAAAAGATAAACATTGCTCTTGAAAATGTTATACAGTTTATACAATTACTTTGATAAGTTTTTGTGTTTGAATCTGTGCTTCTGTTTTTGGTCTTTGTTACTCAAATACCATTAAGTTAATAATTCTGTAAGAGCAAAGACATGAGTTTGATGAGGAAATTCAAGCATCTGATGGAGGACTGATTGGTCTTGACGACCTTACAGGTCATTTCCAATGCTTCTCCAGTGAAACGTGATACTTTTTTTCTTTTAAAAGCAACAAAAGAGAGCTCGGAAAATGTCTGTATGCAAAACAATTGTATTTTGTCCCCTCATCTTGACTTTCTTAGATTCACAATTTGATAGGGTGATAAATAACTGTTTAAACTTCCAAGGAAATTTTTTAGAAAATTACAAAATTATCTGTTCAAAATAAGACTTGCTGGAAATCCTAGTCCATCAAGTGGTTTCAAGAAGTTATTTTTTGATCTAAGTTGGTATCCACAGCCGTCATACCCCATCCCAAAAGGAAGAACTGCCTTGAACAAGATGAACTGAAAGTTCTAATTGATTCCAAATCTAATTTAAGGACAACATATCATAATTTTGTAAAACTATTGCCTATTTAGATGGAACTTGGTGTGTGTATGGGGGTGGGGGATGTGTGTATGACATGTGTTCTTGAAATGATGCTTCTTTGAATATCCAAAAATACTGTACATAGAAATAGAAATGCTCTATGAAACAAGTCTATTAACTGACCATGGTCAATCTAGCATATGTGTGCTCAGTGAGCTGGCTTTGGTCCTCAGGGACAGTGCTTGACTCCAGTGGTCTACCTAACTAGTCTTTTGCCTAGGGGCACCTGGGACCTCTACTGGTTTTAGTGACAAATAATGTTACGTCGAGGTTATGCTTCTTTTGTTACTTGCTGATTTTCCTACTAAATGTAGCATTTCAATTAGATCCAACCTCTTACATTTTGAGATAATTGTAAAAAGAATGAAATTATGCAGAAATGGCCAATATCTTTTATTGATCTGTTCTTTTGGAAACTGTTATGCACTATAAATTGTGTACAGTTAAAAAAAAATATATATATATATATATATTCTTACATGAGTAAAAAGCACCCTCTCCAGCAATTGTATGTCATTGGTATTTGAAGAGAATTCCCAAATAACCCATTGCTGCTGCTGCTGTTTTTGGTTTGTGTGGGTTTTTTTTTGTTGTTGTTGTTGTGTTTGTTTTTGTGTGGTAAATTGATATTTAAAAAAAAGAAAAAACACGACTACTGTTTACAGACTGAAAAATTACTGCTTTTTATACTACTGAGATCCTAAGTTAAGACTCTCCAAAGCAAACATTTGGTTTAAATCATTTATCTGATGTGGATAAAACATAGAGAAATTTTTAGTGTCCTCCACATAATGGAAAATGTACAAATGCCTAGCTGTGTTGCCCATCAATTTTGTATATTTTCATAATTTTAATTGTTCAAAATTGCATTATATTTTGCAATCACTATGTTCAACCTGGATTTGTCTTTCATTTAAACTTTTAATATAAAAAGGGGTTTCAATGTATCTATGGCCTTGTTATTGAAACTCTTCCTACTTATTTGATGTCATTTATTAATATGGGAAGTATATATTCTTCCTTCTTCAGTACTACGTGAAGCATACATAGCAAATTAAACTAGATGGGTTAATTTATATAAACACTTCCATCTTAAGTTGCCTATCTGCCTGGGTCATTTCTGTTCAGATTCCTAGAAGCCACTTTTTTTTTTTTTTTTTTTTTTTTTTTAAGATTTTAAGTAATCTCTATACCCAATGTGGGGCTTGAACTCACAACCCTGAAGTCAAGAGTCACATGTTCCACTGACTTACAGGTGCCCTGAAGCCACAACCTTTTAAATGGTGTAATTCGTCTCAGTTTTGTACTGAGAGTTACATTCCTTGGCAAAATTGTAATATTTGTGAATTTAAAATTTTTATTTCAAGGCTACTAGTCTTTTTGTTTAAAAATAGTACCTCATGCTAGCATTCATGAATTCAGCATATATGAATTGAATGCTTCTTTACAATGTGCCAGATTCCACTTTAGGCTGTGTTGATAGAATGGTAAATGATAGCATATGTCCCAGTTAGTGGCCAAGGTGGGGGAGAAGATAAGAAATATAAACCTTAGTTTGTAAGTCCTGTTTTAAGTAAGTCAGGATATGTGATAACCTGAATCATGAGTAGTGCCCTCTGACCCGACTGATGAAGAGTCAGCCACCAAAAAGGGAACCCAAGCGGAGAGGCCCCATGGCAGGAACTACTGAGCATGTTTCAGTGACTGGGGGGAAAAAATGGGCTCAAGTGTTGGGTTTAAAGGAGTGGAAAGGGGGAAGGAACTGAGGTAGAAAATACAGTTGGGGGCAGGGGGATCCAGAGCAATCAGAACTTTTTAGTCAGGGGAAGGAATGAGATTTCTAAAGTTAGCAGGAAGTTACGAGAAGATTTCAGGCAAACTGATGACATGATTTATCCAAGTACTTGGGCCCACAGGCTGGGATCCAAAGTTGACACACACTGACAATACAGTGGAAAGAGGAGCTCCTAGTTTCCTTTGTGTCCAGTAATATTAAATGCCCTTGTCTGGGCCCTGAGAAAAATGTTTTCGCCTGCTACTCCATCCCGATGCTGTTTCCCTTTTAACAAAAGGTGTGTAATTGGATATACCTCACTGCCACTTTCAACCTTACCTAAAAGGTGGGCTCAGGTTTATACTTTTTTCTTGTTCTTTTTTTTTTTAGATGCTGTCACTGACTCGAACTGGAAGGTAAGCAACCATGAGCCAAATACTTATAAAAATTATTCGTGGTGGGAATGTAAGCTGGTGCAGCCACTCTGGAAAACAGTATGGAGTTTCCTCAAAAAACTAAAAATAGAACTACCCTACCAGCCAGCAACTGCACTACTAGGTATTTACCAAGGGATACAGGTATGCTGTTTCAGAGGGACATATGCACCCCCATGTTTATAGCAGCACTACCAACAATAGCCAAAGTATGGAAAGAGCCCAAATGTCCATCAATGGATGAATGGATAAAGAAGATGTGGTATATATATGTACAATGGAGTATTACTCGCCAATCAAAAAGAATGGAATCTTGCCATTTGCAACTACAGGGATGGAACTAGAGGGTGTTATGCTAAGTGAAATTAGTCAGAGAAAGACAAATATCATATGACTTCATTCATATGAGGACTTTAAGAGACAAAACGTGAACATTAGGGAAGGGAAACAAAAATGTAAAAACAGGGAGGGGGACAAAACAGAAGAGACTCAAATACGGAGAACAAACAGGGTTACTGGAGTGGTTGTGGGAGGGGGATGGACTAAATGGGTAAGGGGCACTAAGGAATCTACTGAAATAATTGTACTCTATGCTAACTGATTTGGATGTAAATTAAAAAATAAATTGAAAAAAATTATTTGTGGGATACTTCTAGCAGTTTATGCTGTTGGAGCACAGAGCTTTCCTGCAACTTCCAGCTTCCATACATCCCAGTAAAAGTGGATTTCTCCACAATGTACTATTTCACATATGAGAAAAAAAGTTACCACAGAGAAGGCTACTACCTAAGACTACCTAGCAGGTTAGGGGGTGGGTAAAATTCAAACCCTTTCGTATATGTGCTGAAGTGAGCACAAGATTCAAATTCTTAAGCATTGATGAAATGAGGTGAAATCTAGACCACCCCCATCCCCAAGTCTTCTCTTCTTAGTCTTGATGGCTAGGTTCAAATTCTCAGATTCTATCTTGGAACAATCAATCTTTCCAGATGCAAGTCTGATGCCAACTTTTTTGGTGGCACAAATTACCAAGGACTATTTGAGATAACTTACAAGTTCCTCGGAACCAGGTTCTTATGTTGGATTCAAGGTCTCATTTGCTTAACCAACTTACCTGCAAATTCCCTTGACATTGTTATTTGCTTGATTCTGGGAGGCCAGTCCATAGCCTCCATTACAACCTGATTAGCAGCATTTGAGCCACAATATTATTTAATTAGAGGAAGAAGAGAGAAGGAATCCATTTGACCCAAGTGTCAGGGAAAATTTAACTTATGTGGCATATGCAAATCACTTCAGACTCAAAACTAGAAAAGGGCCCATCTTTATGTTTTAAAGTTTATTTTGAGAGAGAGCGCAAAAGAGGGAGGGTCAGAGAGAATCCCAAGCAGCTGACAGCATGGAGCCCGATATGGGGCATGAACCAAGATAACGACCCAAGCCAAAATCAAGAGTTGGACACTCAACCCGAGCCACCCATCTTTGATGAAAAATGTTCGATACAGGCACCTGGGTGGTTCATTCAGTTGAGTATCTGACTCTTGATTTCGGCTCAGGTCATGATCTCAGGGTTTGTGGGATTGAGCCCTGCATCGGGCTCTGTGCTGACAGTGTGGAGTCTGCTTGGGATTCTTTCTCCCTCTCTCTCAAATAAAAAACATTAAAAAAAATATTTGATACATAAAACCTCTGATAGGATTATCTAGCCCTGCCCAATAGCTCATGTTTCTTCAACTCGAGACCCTAAGCTTTTAATACTCAGTCTGGACCCATCCAATGAAGTACCCATTGATGTGCTGCCACCTTTCCTTTCACAACTGACAAGATGAGATCATATTCAGGGACTGTGGATGCATTTAGTTTTAGAGTTCTCGCTCTACCTGCCATTTGTTTTACTGTATTTCCCGTAAGACCGTGAATACTTTAGTTCTTTGGAAGTGAACCTGTTTTAGATGAGAAACAACTATAACAGCTAAAGCAAGTTTATCAGTGAGAAGCATCCAAAAAGATCTTCCGAAATTTTCAAGTAGAATGAAATAATAAGCAGGAGAAATATTGAAATTGTTGGGCCAAATATATACAGTTACATTCTTTTGTTGAATGTTGAGAGCACCTGTGCTATAGGCAGGAGTTTAGGTCTGAACATCTTTTCCTTAGTTGGTTTTAGTTGTGAGCATAAGCTACCACAATTGTTTTTGTTAATCTGATTCAACACATGGATCTTCCTGTATTCTTTGTTTCTGGTGACTTTCAATACCAACCTGGCTAAAAGGGAAGAACACAAGTTAAGGTTTTATTTGCTAACTCTGTTCAACTTAAATTTCTTTGTGTGGCTTCAATAATATTTCAGGGGGTGCACTTTGTAACATTTACAAATAGTTAAATATGAAAGTGGGGACGTTATCATGAAGCTTACCATTGCAGATAATTGCTTATCACTCCTGAGAACAGATCTGAGTCAGTTCCATGTGCTCCCACTCTGCTTTTTTATTTATTTTTATTTATTTATTTATTTTTTTAAATTTTTTTTCAACGTTTTTTATTTATTTTTGGGACAGAGAGAGACAGAGCATGAACGGGGGAGGGGCAGAGAGAGAGGGAGACACAGAATCGGAAACAGGCTCCAGGCTCTGAGCCATCAGCCCAGAGCCTGACGCGGGGCTCGAACTCACGGACCGCGAGATCGTGACCTGAGCTGAAATCGGACGCTTAACCGACGGCGCCACCCAGGCGCCCCAACAACATCCAATTATATCAGTAAACCTAAGAATTTACTCTATGTTTTTCATGGAGTATAGAAAATTACTACACTGAACTTCATTAATGTTGCTATTTCCACTTTAAGGACCAGAAAAAGGACAACGCATTTTTTGCCACCCACAATTGGTGCACCTGAGTTTGAACGCCAGTGGAAAGTAATAAAGGTAGGCCTTGAGCCGGTTTCCACCAGTTTCCAGTGTTACTAGGATAGTCTGTTATCCTGGTAGAGTGGAGTCCATACCAGCTTAGATTAAAAAATAAATTGAAAGGAGAAAGCAGGTCACGGGCCAAAGTATAATTTGTGAAAGAAAACTGAATGGCTTTAGGTCCACTTAACCAAAACACAGAAACTTTAATTGGGTCAGAATTACACCTGTCAAGGACCTGGACCGTACACTCTTCTTTACAGCACCCATTCCTTCTGAGGGGTAATTTAATAAGCCTATCTGGTAAGTGTTCCAGGTGTACACAGACTGGCTGTAGGGATATCCCAAGCATGGTCACATCAGCATCAATGTCCGAGTATGCTCAGATTTCTGGCTTGGTGCCACTTTCCCCACCACTCTCTTATATCCCAGGACAGTCTCATGGCCAGCAAATAACTCCCCTCCCCACCCCACCAAACCCTGGAAAACCTGGAGTGCCTTTTTACAGCTCCTCCTTTTCGGCCCCCTTCTTCTGGAAAGCAGTCAAGATGTTTAAGCTCTTCTGGAGCTCTTCCTTCTTCCCATCACTCATCTTGTTCTTCTCAATCAGCTTGGTGATCCGGCTCATTTCTGACACTGGAAAGTCCTCACCTTGGTCTAAGACTTTCCCCATGATCTTCAGATACTGCTCGGCCCACTTCTTCTCAGTCTCTTTCACATTTGCGAGATTGTCCTGTCCCTGCTTCAAGAGGGCCTGGCGGGCCTCCACACCCGAGGCCCTGATGAACTCCCCGGCAAGGGCATCATATACAGGCAGGCAACCAGGCATACCTAGGTAGACTCCTTGACCCTTTAGCCAGCGCTGGATAGCTCCAACCTTAACCGCCCCACTATACAGGACTGGGTTCTCAAAGTCCCCATCACGGAAGAGGTAGAAGACTGGGTAGTTCTCTTTGTCCAGCTTGTATTTCTCACTCAGCTCCATATTCAGCTTATCACCATAATCTGTGAACAGAAACCAGATATGAGGAGCAAGACCATGAGGAATACAGGGCAGGAAACTGCTATGAGGCCCATCTGAGTTGACAGCAAGAAGGATCCTGGTTGTGTTTAAATTCCTCCTTGGCTACTTCTAGCCATATGGCATTAATCAAGTCAGTTAGCCTCTCTGAATTTCACTTTCCTCACCTGAAATATGGGAATCCTTCTGAATACTTATTCTATGCCCACTACGTGCCATGTCCTGTTCTAAGTGCTACAGATCTGGTTGTGGCTAAGAGTAACAAGCTCTGTGATCGCAAAGAGCTTATGTTCTCTTAAGAGAGATGATAAACGTGATCAGGGCCATGATAAAATGGGATGATGTGAAAGTAGGTAAGAAGACCTACTTTGGGTGGTCTTGGAAGGCCTTTCTGTGGACACGATATGAGCTGAAGGACCAAAGTTTCAAGGAGGGAGACACATGATGATCCAGGAAAAACGTCTCAGGTAGGAAGTGCTGCAGCTGCAAAGCTCTGAGGCAGGAATGAGCTGGGTATACTGAAGGATTGCAAAGGCCATTCTGGCTGGAGCTTAGTCCAAAAGGGGAATGTGTAGTAGATAACAGAGTCCCCAACACATGAGAGGTTCTGGGAAGACTCAACGAAGGGAAAGGTGCACTTAACCTGACAGAGTGTGCAATACGTGGTAGCTGTTAGTATTTGCTATGTCCTTCCTAACAGGCAGTGGCAGTCCCAAAGGCTGATGCCAAAAAGAAATGGTCAAGGCTGCTTATTACTGGGCAGTAGTATAGGAAGTGTAGGGTTCCAGTCCTTGTTCTATCACTTCAAACTGTACAGTCTTGAGCAAGGTACTCAAAGCATGAAGAATAGGAGTCACGGTACTTTTGTCATAGAGTCGTCACAAGGATAAGATACACATAAAACACTTAGTGGCCTGGCACACAGTCAATGTTTGATAAATGTCAGCTGCTATTCTTCTCTTGGTAAAAGCCCCAAAGGAGTGGAATTGCAGCTGAGTCAGAATTGACACTTGTTGGGATGAGCACTGGGTGTTGTATGGAAACCAATCTGACAGAAAAAAAAAGAATTGACTGACTGCCCTGGAAAAGTGTGCTAACAATCTCTACCTAGGACCAGACTCTCAAGCTTACTAGGGAACAGAGGCATCCCACCTGGAAGGAAGTGGAGAGAGGGAAGAACCCTCCATACTTGGGAATAGATACTTAGGTGGAGTTCCTTGAGCTTCAGTTTTCCTCAAGTATAAAAACAGGAAATGTGTCTCATTTTTTAGGCAGGGTTCAAGTGAAGATTAAAAATGCACTGTCTGGGGGCACTTGGGTGGCTTAGTCGGTTGGGCATCCGACTTCAGCTCAGGTCATGATCTCAAGGTTTGTGGGTTCAAGCCCCGTGTCAGCCTCTGTGCCGACAGCTTAGAGCCTGGAGCCCGCTTCGGATTCTGTGTCTCCTTCTCTTTCTGCCCCTACCCCACTTGCACGCGCTCACTCTCTCAAAAATAAACATTAAAAAAATATATTTTTTAATGCATTGTCTGTGCACACCTTTACAAACTGTAAACCACTACATGCTGGCAACTATTAGAGTAGTCACTGTGGTTGGGAGCTGTCCTTGATTTAGCGGTAGCTCTGATGGATTTCAGCTAAGGCCAAAACTCAATAGTTCCGGTAAAAAAAGAACTGAAAAGAAGATGGAAGAAGTTACTGTGCAGACCCTAGGAAGACTGGTATCCCCCGACCACAGTCCCCTGCCAGGAGAACTCCAAGTTCTCAGATGCAATTTAATGTCAGTGTGGGGTGGAGGGTGAAGGATGAGGGATTCTCTAACCTTGGGCACCTGCAAGGATGAACTGAGGTTCTGTGGTATCAGAATCTGTTCAAGCTAAGCCTGCCATGGGCACCAGATTCTTCAGGGCCATGACCCCACTTACACTCATGTGTGGCTCAGACAGAAAAGTGTTAGATATTCCACCTACGTGGAGGGAAGTAATTCCCAGCTTCCTCCCCTTCTGCCCTCCACAGTCATGCTGAACTTGTCCATACCTGAGATCCCCACTTCCGCCACCAAGAGATCATCGCTGGAGGCCGAGTTTTCAGCCAGACGCTTGAACTCATCCTGCTTCTCACCATAGGGGTACTGGGTGTCGAACTTCACCAAGACGAACTTGCTTTTGGGAATGACCTGAGGGCATAGAGAGCTGAGCAAGTTCGGGATTCCAGGGACCTTTGGGGCTAATACCCTTTCTCAAGGCACCTCTGTTTAAGAAACAAAGTGGAAACCAAGCCTGCAAGGGAGACCAGGACTTGCACACTTATATTCATTCATTCATTCATTCACCCACCCAATTGATTGATTTATTCACCCACCCATTGATTCATTTAACAATTTACTGGTTTTGGGTACCCCACTAGGTACTGGTTCACAGTAATCAAAGACATATACAACCCAGCTTAGAATAAACAAAGCTGTACAGGTGCCTGGGTGGCTCAGTCGGTTAAGTGTCTGACTCTTGATTTCCGTTCAGGTCATGATCTCAGTCTGTGAGACTGAGCCCCACTTTGGGCTCTGCACTGTGGACTCTCTCCCTTCCACTCTCTCTGCCCCTCCCCCCTCAAAATGAATAAACATTAAAAAAAAGGAATAAACAAATCTGTAGATGTATTAAGGCCTTCTCTTCCAGTGGCCTTTTTGGTAAGGTTAAGGAAACCCTTAGAAAACACTATGTGGTTCCCTGTCATGCCCATCATCCCAAACAGCCTTTTTCAGTAAACAATGAACCAGAAATCTGATAAAAACCAACAACCATCTGTAAAGGGCTTGGCACCACAGAGGTGCTTCAGCTAGGGAGCTCTGAGTCTGAACTCTGCAATGTCAGGGCTCACAGGAAGTTGCTGAGAGGCCAGGCTTAGGACAATGTCCCCTCCCTAGATCACAGTTCCCTTTGGCTAGATCACCAGGTCCTAAACTGTCAGGGTCAAGATCTTTAATTGTGGTAAAATTCCCATCACACAAAACTCATCATTTTAAAGTGTACAATTTAGTGGGATTCAGTCCACTAACAACAGCGTGCTAGTATCTATTCCAGAACATTTTCATCACCTGAAAAGAATCACATACCCACACATCTGAAGCAGTCATTTCCCATCCCTCCTTCCCTCTAAGACACAGCAACCACTTATCTGCCTTTTTTCCTCTATAATGTCCACTCTGATGGAATCATACAACATGTAGCCTTGTGTGCCTGGCTTCTTTCACTCAGCATAATGTTTTCAAGGTTCATCCATGTTGTAGCATCGATTGGTATTTCATTCCTTTTTGTGGGCAAATAATATTCCATTGTATGGATGTGCCACATTTTATTTATTCATCAGGTGATGGACATTGGGTTGTTTCCACCTTTTGGCTATTTGTGAATAGTGGTGTTATAAACATTCATGTACAAATGTGTATTGAATGCCTGTTTTCATTTCTTTTGGGTATATACCTACGGGTGGAAATGATGGTCATATATAGTAATTCTACGTTTAAGTTTTAGAGGACTCCTCAAAATCTTTCTTTTGATGGTCTCTCCCAATGCACAGATTTTATCTAACAAACTGCCTTCTCCAACTTTTTTCCAATCAAAGTGATCACTTCAGGTCTTTTTCATCACAGGCTATTGCTGTCATAATTAAGTCAAGCTGGCATCATTCCAAATTTTATTAGTCCTTATTCCTCTTTGTGTGTTGATATCCATTTGGTTGTAGCTTTTAAAAAATATTTAACACTGCCCAGGGACCCAAGGAAAGGAGGGAGAAGCTATTAGAACAGCTCATCTTTTAAGTGGTCACTGACCCCCAAAATGTGAGCTCTGAGGGCCTAAAAGCAGCGAAGCCTTAAAATATAAATCAGATCACATCCCTCTGGCCCAACTGGCCTTATTTCAGTTCAACACAACAAAGTAATTCCCACTTAGGGCCTTTTTAGGTGCTGTCTCCGCTAGCTGGAATACCCTTTCCCCAATTCCTTCCAGGATGTCTATCATTCAAAGCTCAGTTCAGACGTCCCCCCTAATGGAGAGCCCTCCTCTGCTCATACCATCTAGCACTGCTTCATTTTCCCCATGCTACCATGTTACCCTGCTCTTTCTTCACTGCATTAATCACCCTCTAAAATTCTTACCTGCATGTTTGTTGTCTGTTCTCTCCACTAGAATGCATATTTATGAGAATAAGGACCTTATCTGACTTGTTCTCTGTTATATCCCTAGTGCCCAAGAGTGCCTGGAATGTGGCAGATGCTCTGAAAATATCTGATAAATGGACACAACTAGAGAAGGCTACGGTAGCAGATGCTACATATGTCCGGGGGAAAAATATTTAAAAAGCATGGCACAGGATCCCTACCTTCAAGGGGCCTTTATGGAATAATATTAATAAGTGTACAGTGGTCTAACACTGAAACATAACTGAAAGGTCTCCATCTTTTACCATTTTTAGCCATAGGGACAATGGTTTTGAATGGCATACATTTGCACAGTGTATTTTTTTTCCTTTTCATTAGTCATGCTGTATCTCTTAATTGCTTTAGAAATCTGTGTCCTTTCTTCATCCTTGAAGAACTGACTCCACCATACCCTATATTTAGGCAACTTGGTTCTTTAAGGTACAGAAGAATTCATCATTCATTCATTCACTGAATAAAAAGGTACCAAGGGCCTATCATGTGATAGTGAACACAGCAGTAAAAAAAAGCATGAAGGGTTTCTTATCTCTAATGATGGTGAAGGGCAAGAAACAAAAGAAGACACTGGAAACTGCTGAAAGACAAAGCACAGAACAAGGCCCTTGGATGTATTAGCAGGAAGCGCCTCTTCTGTTCAGTGATGGAAGAGAGATCTAGAAAGGGACTGGAGAACACATTTGTTCATTCATTCAACAATTATCTTCCATGTGACAGGTAACCTGCTAGGTTGTACAGATGATCCGTGAAAAACCAGACAATGCAGTTCTTCATAAACATATAACATTCTGGTGCAGGAGATGACAAAATAGCCAAGGGGGGGGGGGGCGGGAAATCAATGATGAGAGCTCTACAGAGAAATCAAACTAACGTGACTGGCACTTTGGATGGGGGGAGGGGAACTCTGAGAAGGTAATATTTAACCTAAGCCTGAATGATGAGAAGCAACCAACCTTTCAAAGATTGGGCAAAGAATGTTCTGGTCAGAAGAAACTGCCAGGGCAAAGGGCCTACATCAGTAATGGGCTAGGAATATTCAAAGGACAGAAGGCATGTATGGCTGAAGCAGAGGGGACAAAAAGGAGAATGGTTAGGAGATGAGAGTAGAGGCTAAAGACAGAGACCAGCCAGAAGACTTCTGTAATGACAGCTGAGACCAGGGTGGTAGCAATAAAGACAGAGAGGCACCGACTGATTAAGAAATACTGTTAACTTCACAGCGCAAAATTTCCCTCTGAGTCACACTTGGTCTGTGATATTATCCCATTCCCACATTTGGGGAGTGGGGTATAACTGCCAATAAAGAACCCCAAAAGCTTGAGGTGCTGTGGGGTATGCCTTACAATCAACCAGCCATACCTACACTTTTAAGTTCTTGAATAAGCCACAGGTGCCAAATCCAGGACAAGGAACTCTTTTGAGAATAGAAAGAGTTCAACCACTTGCGACAGATTTAGAACTCTACAAAAGTAGAAACCAAAAATGGTTTCCCTTCCCAGCAACGGGTACAAATTAAGAAAATAAAATGAATGGCTTCTCTGTCAATGCTTAGTTTGCCCGTCTCGTAGGTGAAGTTGAAAGGTGCCAGTGTGTGAAGATGGGTGCAAGAGGGAGTTGGGAATACATTCAGCCTCCAACATCCATTTACCCAGGCTAATCCTTCCACATCTTGACCCTATTTTACTATGTCCCCAGGCCCAAGATATTCCCTAGAGTTCCCTTATTCTTCTTTTTTAATTTTTAAAAATGTTTTATCTTTGAGAGAGTACGGGTGGGGAGAGGGAGACACAGACCCTGAGGCAGGCTCCAGGCTCTGAGCTGGAAGCACGAGTGGGGCTGGAACTGGTGAACCATGGGATCATGACCTGAGCTTAACTGACTGAGCCACCCAGGCGGCCCCAGAGTTCCCTTATTCTTAACGCTTGCGCTCTTCAAGACACAGGACATCCGGACACTGTTTGCATACTGCAAAACAGGCTGCACGCCACACTAAGAGAGGAGGGGCACAGAAATGCCAGGTAACACGCGGAGTTTTCAACCACCGCCCCCCCCCCCGACAGCCCAGAGACGGGTGGCGTCCGCCTCGCACCGCCCTCCCGGCCTCCCACTTGGGTCTCGAGGATTGGATCTCGCCCGGCACCGCCCTCTCCCCCTAGGTGAGGGGAAGGGGCAGAATGTTCCCGTGACTGCATCTCCTTAGCTCTTTTGCAAAAGAGGAAGTACAAACACTGCAAAGGCAAGGGTGTGCGGGGACCCTGGACCCCATGGTCGTGATACGGCCCCGGCCCAGAGTCCACCATCCCTTTACGTTGGTGGATCGTCGCTACAGACCACCCTCCGCCAGCCCTGCCTCCTTCCCCACGGAGGTGCGCTCCATTACTAGCTGAGGCTGCACCTGCACGCGATTCCTACGCCCCCGTTACCTTGTAGAAAGTGATTGTATCCAGGGGGAGGGCGCCCTTGGTGTGCAGGCCGCTACCGCCATGCGGGGCGGAGAGGAGCAGGAGGAACAGGAGAAGAGGAAACAGTGGGGAGAGAGAAGCGGCGCGGGGCAGGCCTGCAGCCATAACGCCGAATTCTGGCAGTAGGAGCTGGGAAGGCTGTAGTGGAGAAAACGCGGAGTCGGGAGTCACGTGACTTGCAGGGCCGGCTCGGAAGCGCGCACGTGGACAGCCCGAGAGGCTCCAGCCGGCCTAGGGTGAGAGGGAGGGGCCACGTGAGGGGCGGGGAGATGGGGCTGCCGCGCGCGCGCGCGCACTCGGCGAAGCTCCAGCAGGCCGAGGGCGAGGGGGCGGGGCCGCGTGTGACGGGCCGAGGGGACCGTGGAGAGCGTGGGTGGTGGAAAAAGAGGCTGCCGCGCACGCGTACTCGGCGAGGCTCGCAGCCAGCCAGCCAGCCTTTTTCCCGTCGTCCTTGGCGTGAGGGGAGGCACGAAGCGCGTGCCTAGCGTCTTGCTGCAGCTCGTAGTTCTCTCTCTTTATTCTTCTTCGAAGATGAGGAGGCCGGCCATCGTTTCTTCCTGATTGTGGCGCGTTGGGCAGTCAGTTGGGACCCGCCAGTACTTTAGGTTGGTATGTCAGTTTGTGCTACCACCCTCAGGCGGTTGGTCATGCTCTGCCACCTCCCTCAACCAGGACCCGAGTAGGCCAAGCAGACGTGGCTGTGCGTCAGCATGGCCGTCGGAGCCACTCCTGAGCCCTGCCCAGGTGCCTACTCTGGTGGCCGCCTGCCTCAGCGGCGAGGCCCAGGCTCCTATGAAAATAGGCTTTACTGAAAGTTGAGTACTGCCCAGCTATGCATATCCCAGCCTCCTGAGAATTAAAAAACAAAAACAAGTCCTAATGATCCTATTCAATAGATACTTGTTCAGGGCATGGTTTACACCAGCTTCTGGTTTGGGTTGTGGGAATACAAAATAGAGATGAACGAGACAGCTCTGGTCTGAAGGAATTCACAGTGTTGGGGAGGAGGAGACCGAGCAATAGTTACATAACCGTTACCTTGTTCACTTAGTCCTGCGCAGGAATGTCGGGGTAAGTTGCAGACAGGAAATGACTTTTGAACTGGATCGTGAAAGAAGAGTAGGCCTTTACAAGGCAGACACCAAAGGATATTTCTAGAAAGAGGAAAAACATGAATCTGTAAAGGTAAACTGGCCAATGTTGCAAAGGGTCTCATCAAACTAAAGGGTTTGGTGCCACGGCAGGTGTTAACCAGGAGAGTGAAGTCAGATTTGCTGTCATTTAGGAGTGAAGGAAATGGGTGGGAAGGGAGGAGGTTGAAGGCAGAGAGACGAGTAAGGGTCATTTGCAGTAGTGGAGGTGGGATAGGTTAAGGTTCAGAAATAGGACAAAATTAGAAGAAAGGTTGGAATTCACAAGACTTGGTGAACAAATGGATGTGAAATGAGAATAAATTACATAATGCGTTGTGAGGGACTTAGCACCATGTTAACCATTGTATATGTTCAATAAATGTATATGTATAAAATGGTCATCAAAAATCATAGGATCCAATCATGGGCAACCAGTTTGCATAGAAATTTTGAAAGAAAGTCGAATGTGTATGTGGGGTGTTTGGGGGAGGTTTGGAAAAATTTATTTTGAATTTGCCCTAGTAAAAATGAGCTTACATAGGGGCACCTGGTGTCTCAGTTGGTTAAACGTTCGACTTTTTTTTAAGTTTATATTGAGGGAGGGAGAAAGTGCGAGTGGGGGAGGGGCAGAGAAAATCCCAAGCAGGCTCCATGCCATCAGGACAGAGCCCACTGTGGGGCTAGAACTCGGGAACCATGATATTAACACCTAAGCCTAAAATGAGAGTCCATGCTCAACCGACCGAGCCATCCAGGCACCCCAAGTATCTGACTCTTGATTTTGGCTCAGGTCATGGTTTTATTTATGGTGGTGAGATAGACCCCCATGGAACCTGCTTAGGATTCTCTCTCTCCTTCTAACCTCAGTCCCCACCTCCTGTTGCACAAGGACATGTGTGCTTGCTCTCTTTCAAAAAAAAAAAAAAAAAAATGAGCTACATAGACAAATGATTGAAGAGGAGGGGAAAATTATGAGCTGATTAAAGAAGGCTTCATGTAGGAAGTGGAAACAGTTAAGCCGTGGAAGAAAGAACACTTTTTTTAGAATTTATTTATTTTGAGAGAAAGAACAAGTGGGGGAGGGGCAGAGAGAGGGAGAGAGAATCCCAGGCAGGCTCCATGCTGAGCATGGAGCTTGATTCTGGGCTCAGTCTCAAAATTGTGAGATCATGACCTGAGCTGAAATCAAGAGTTGGATGCTTAAACTGACTGAGCCACCCAGATACCCTGGGAGAAAGAACACTTTAGGTGGAGAACAAATGAAACAGAAGTGGGAACAATTCATGACAGTTTGGGGAGACTGAAAACCATCTTGGTTGGAGGGAGTTCTCAAAACACTACTTAGTAAGACAGTTTTAAGACCAGGTAGGGGAGAGTCTTGCAAATCAAACTTAAGAATTTTCTGTTTTGGGATGCCTGGGTGGCTCGGTCGGTTAAGCATCCGACTTCGGCTCAGGTCACGATCTCACGGTCCGTGGGTTCGAGCCCCGCTTCGGGCTCTGTGCTGACAGCTCAGAGCCTGGAGCCTGTTTCAGATTCTGTGTCTCCTCCTCTCTGTGACCCTCCCCCGTTCATGCTCTGTCTCTCTCTGTCTCAAAAATAAATAAACGTTAAAAAAAAAATTAAAAAAAAAAGAATTTTCTGTTTTGTCCTGTACTCAATAAGGAGCCGTTAAGAGTTTTTTATAACCCTTTATAAGACATTTAGACTTTTTAAATTATTCACTTCCGAATATGTAAAAGCTTTGGGTACACCTAGTTAGTATGATTAATCAGGAATGACTTTATAGTCATAGTTTTGAAGTAGGTTTTGGGAAAAGTGACGGAAGAGGATTGGTTGGAGAGGGAAGTATCAGTCCTTTGCTATGAATTGTAATAATTCCATGCAATGTAATAATTGTCTCAATGCTTCCTTTTAGTAGTGCCCTGGTCCCAATTATTTTAAAATTTGATTATATTCTTAGCTTCAGGACCCTGACAACAAACTACACAAATAAGCCAGGTATAATTGTCCATATTTGGGAAGTTATAAAATCCCACAGGTGAAACTGATGTGGAAAATCAAGAGGCTCACCCTGGGTATTGTATAGAGGTAGGGAGGAAGAGACAAGTCATGTTAAATGAGTGTGCCCTCATTAACTCATGTTAAATGAGTGTCATGTGACTCAGTGTAGCACCTGGAGTAAGGAAAAAAGTACCATCTGCTAAAGGCAACTAATAAATATCAATCTTTTTTCTACATCATCAAGCCAGAGTCCCCAGTCTCATTGATTTCTTTGCTATTCCTTATATACACAAGGCATATTCCTGCCTCAGGGCCTTTGTACTAGCTTTCTCCCTCTAAAACACTTTTCTTTAAGATATTCATATGGCTGAGTCCTTAACTTCCCTAAGTCTTGGCTCAAACTTCCTAAGATCTACCCTGACCATCCTTTAAGAAATTGCTCCTTCCTCCTTTCTTTGCTCCTTTCCTCCTTGCTCCATGCTCCTCCTTGCTTTCTGTCTCCCTTCTGTCTTTTTTCTCCATAGCACTTTTTAGCTTACTAATATACAATATAATTTGCTTATTTTTCTTATCTGCTTCCCATGAGGGCTGGATTTGTCTTTATGTTTTTGACTGTTTAGGTTAGCTACTACAGCCCCCTGTCTGGCATAGGTGGGTGCTCAGTAAATAATTGTTCAGTGAATAAATCAATCAATGAGAGAGAAACTATTCCATGGTTATCTCTCAAAATTCCATTGGCCTTTACTACATTCTTTCCTTAGACCTCATACTGTTCTTCAGAGATATGCCATTCCTTAGAGCTAATTGTTCTGCTCTTGTGAATTTTTGTTGGTGTTAACACTAGTTCCTTTGACATAGATGAACACTATAATTGTCTAGTGAACACAAAGCAGATTTCATCTGTTAAAAATTGTTATTGAAGGAATGATTTTCTTCAAGCCCTGTCCTCCTTTAAGAATTCTTTCAATATTGGGGCACCTGGATGGCTCAGTTGGTTAAGCATCCAACTTCAGCTCAGGTCATGATCTCGTGGTCCATGAGTTCGAGCCCTGCATCAGGCTCTATGTGGACAGCTCAGAGCCTGGAGCCTGTTTCAGATTCTGTGTCTCTCTCTCTGCCCCTCCCCTGCTCATGCCCTGTCTCCCTGTCTCTGAGAAATGAATAAACCTTAAAAAAATTTTTTTTTGATAGGAATGATGGAAGACTTCTTAAGAATGATCAGAAAAATTATGTATTCTGTCCTAGATTTTATCCAAGGTATAGAGAAGAGATAATCCACAAAGCAGGTTTGCAGGGGCAATATTAATAATTTTAAAAGTTGGTTCATTAGCATGGATAAGTCCCCCCCTTTTTACCTAACAGTTACACGTATAATACCCATTTACAGCTAAAGTCTGTAATAGTCTGTTTCTCCAGGTTGCAAAGAGGAGGTGTGCTGCGATCTACTTAGCCATTATGGACTTACTCTAACAATACACATGGAATTCAGGAAGATAGTTCATGGAACTATCTGAACAGGCATACAGTCCTTTAGATCACCAACATTAGAATGTAGAACAGCCTCAAGGAACTGAAACCTGGACACTTCCAATTGCTTGAGACACAATGGTAACTCCTGTTGTCCCAGGCATCTTGTATTACTCTAGAATGGACCATCTTGCTACTCCTCTCTTCTCTGCGGGCATCTTACATTTGATAGGCTCAGCTTGTCACCATTCAATATGGAGCACCCCATTAGGCAATTTCACACCACACCATTTCCTAGGCATCTGACTGGACTTCCCCTTGCTCAAGGACTAATCATTTGGGGCTAGAGTAGGGAATTCTGTGGCTCAGACATGGCAGATATATGAAGACAGAACTGCTTATACTCACATCATGAGATGAGGTCTGTGGGCATAGCAGGTATCAAGGTCTGATAGAGTTTTCCACCAAACACCATCTCTCCTTCACCACATTTCCATAAACAATCGTTGGGTGGCAAATCAGTTATTCTTTTCGGTACATTGCTTCTTGTGGGTTTTTTTTTTTATTGTTTTTATTTTTTATTTCTTTTATTTTCTATTTTTTTTAAATATGAAATTTGTTGTCAGATTGGTTTCCATACAACACCCAGTGCTCATCCCAACAGGTGCCCTCCTCAATACCCATCACCCCCCCCCTACCTTCCCTCCCACCCCCCATCAACCCTCAATTTGTTCTCAGTTTTTAAGAGTCTCTTATGTTTTGGCTCCCTCCCTCTCTAACCTCTTTTTTTTTTTTCTTCCCCTCCCCCATGGTCTTCTGTTAAGTTTCTCAGGATCCACATAAGATGCAAACATATGGTATCTGTCCTTCTCTGTATGACATATTTCACTTAGCATAACACTTTCCAGTTCCATCCACGTTGCTACAAAAGGCCATATTTCATTCTTTCTCATTGCCACGTAGTATTCCATTGTGTATATAAACCACAATTTCTTTATCCATTCATCAGTAAAAAAAAAATTTTTTAAGAAGAATTCTTTCAATATTTAGGAGCATCCAACTTTGGCTCAGGTCATGATCTCGTGGTTCATGAGTTTGAGCCCCGTGTTGGGCTCTGCGCTGGCAGTCGGAGCCTGCTTGGGATTCACTCTGTCCCTCCCTCTCTGTACTTCCCCCTACTTGCACTGTCTCTCTCAAAATAATACATTTTTAAAAAATATGTTAAAAAATATTTTTAAAAAGAATTATTTAAATATTAAAAAAAAGAATTCTTTCAGTATTAAACAACTGTTTACAGCTTTCATGTGCCATACACTCTCTTGAGGATCAGGGTTACACTGGTGAACAAGATAGATGTGCTCCCTACAGACCTAGTTGGGGAGACCAACATTAAATAATCACACAAATAAATATATAATTACAAATTGTGATAACTCTAGAAAGAAAAGTTGAGGGCCTAAGAGAAAATATGATGGGGGATCAATTGGGATTGGAGTTCGTGGAAAACCTCTACAATCAAGTACATGTGAGCTAAGACCTAAAGGATGGATAGGATTCAGCTGTCAAGGAACTTAAACTTGTGTGATAAGAAAGACCGTAAATAATTATGAATACATATGAAACTGCAGATTGTGTGTTAGGAAACATTTTAGGAAAAGAAAACAGCATGTGCAAAGGTTCTAGGGTGAGAAAGAACTTAAAATATTTGAGAACTAAAAGAATTCTACTCTGGAACCTATCCCATAGTAACAAAATCAGCAGAGAAGGAGGTGATACATACAGAGGTTGGGAATGTTTATTGCAGCATTGTTTGCAGAAGCAAAGAAGAAGAAGGAGGAGGAGGAGGAAGAAGAAGAAAACAACTTGCATGTCTATGACAGGAAGTGTTGAATAAATGATCTTTTATAAGTAGGCTCCATGCCCAACGTGGGGCCTGAACCCAGACCCCAAGATCCAGAGTCGCATGCTCTACTGACTGAGTCAGCTAGGAGCCCCTGGGTAAATGATCTTATGTAGAATATTACACAGCTATCAGAATGAGTTAGAACTATTTCTTTGAGATACTAGATGAGAAAAGAAATGTATACAGAAATATATCATCCCATTTTTAAAACCCTACAACCATAACAGCCCCTATACATACATATATATATATGTATATATATATGTATATATATATACATATATATATATATACATATATATATATATATATACATATATATATACATATATATATATATACATATATATATACATATATATATATATATATACACACACACACACACGTATGTATGTATTTGGGTATGGTTTTGTTTCTTTTGTTTTTGCACAAAGTAATCTTATTTGCAGCAAATAAGGAGATCATGGAAATAGCTTTCAAAGCTGTGACTTCCTAAGACAGGGTAAATGGGTACCTTTTTTTTTTTTCTTTTCCTGATTTAGAAAGTATTCGCAATTTATTTATTTTAATTTTATTTTTTATTTTTTAAAATTTACATCCAAATTAGCATATAGTGAAACCGTCATTTCAGGAGTGGATTCTTTAATGCCGCTTACCCATTTAGCCCATCCCCCCTCCCACAACCCCTCCAATAACCCTCAGTTTGTTCTCCATATTTGAGTCTCTTCTGTTTTGTCCCCCTCCCTGTTTTTATATTATTTTTGTTTCCCCTCCCTCATGTTCATCTGTTTTGTCTCTTAAAGTCCTCCTATGAATGAAGTCATATGATTTTTGTCTTTCTCTGACTAATTTCACTTAGCATAATACCCTCCAGTTCCATTTACAGAGTTGCAAATGGCAAGATTTCATTCTTTTTGAGAGACGAGTAACACTCCATTTTGTGTGTGTGTGTGTGTGTGTGTGTGTGTGTGTGTGTGTGTGTGTCTGTCCCATCTTTATCCGTTCATCCATCGATGGACATTTGGGCTCTTTCCATACTTTGGCTATTGTTGATAGTGTTGCTGTAAACATGGGGGTGCATGCACACCTGTATCTCATGGATAAATGCCTAGTAGTGCAATTGCTGGGTGGTAGGGTAGTTCTAGTTTTAGTTTTTTGAGGAACCTCCATACTGTTTTCCAGAGTGGCTGCACCAGTTTGCATTCCCATAAATGGGTACCTTTTGTTTAGGGTTAGGATGTATGTATGTATATTTTGTTTGTTTGTTTTGTTTATTATTTATTTATTTGGTTTTTATTTTTTTTAGTAATCTGTACACTCAACACGGGGCTTGAACTCATGAACCCAAGATCAAGAGTCACATACTCTTCCAACTGAGCCAGCCAGGCACCCCAGGATGAATAAATAGGGAAACCTTATCATAATTTGCAGAGGTGGGCATAAAATGGTACATACACCTTAGTGAAAAATGCCTGTACATATATTGTATGTTATGTAAATAAGGCTGAGGCACCTTTGTGGGCAGAGATTTTAGTACTATAATGAGGTAAAGGCAAATGTGGGTCACTCCATAGTCCATCGGGTTTAGCTCAAATGATGTGAGTGTTTTGGACTGGTGAGACATCTTATCAGGGCAGTTGCTGTCACCTGAGGGGTGGTTTTGGATTTCATTTGCCTTTCCTTGGTGCATGCTTCCAGTGACCCAAAGAGCTGCTGCCTCCCTTTTCCCTGTTTGGATATATTTTAACAAGTATAGAGAAAAATGTAGAGAAATATTTTAGGCTTTTAGCATTTGTTATAGTCCCAATGGAATGGAAAGAAAATAAGACAAAAGGAAAAAAATTACTATGGAATAATGTTCAGAAAAACGTAGAATATAAAATACTAGCTGTAGAATTACTACTAATATGTAGAAATTGAATATAGGGACAAGGACTTAAAGTAACATGAATAAATAAAACATTGTTATGAGTATATGATGAGATTGTAGGAAACTTTATTTTGGATTTCTATTATTTTAATACTGTTTTTTCAATGAAGTAACATTAAAAAAATCATAGAGATTTTAACATCCATGGATCACATCATTTCAAAAAAGATGTTCTTTTGTCCCACTTTGAATTCATGTTATTTTGTTTTATGTACTCCTGTAAGCCACCTGAAATGTTCTCTGTGTCAAAGTGGGATATAAATAAGTAAATAAAGGTATCCTAGCTCTTGCCAGTTTCTTCCCCTTTTTAATCTTTCCTGCACACTGCCAACGTGTTATTACTTAACAATATTAGCGTGTAAAATAAGAATGATAATAATACTTAATAGGATTAGGAGTGGATAAAATTAGTTAGTACATGTAAAGCATTTACAAAGGTACCTGCTATAAGGTATATATTTACTTAAAGAGTAGCTATTAATAGTTATTATATCATATTTTTTTCTTGGAAATTTGCTTGATCATGGAAGTTTATAGTGGCATTTCTGTAGGATAAAATCCAAAAGGAGCCAGTCATGTGATTATCTAGGGGAAGAACATTTCAGACAGGGGGAATAGCTATTACAAATGATCTGAATTGGAAAAGTACTAGACATATTGGATGGATACATGTGGCAAACCCTAAGATAGACTCCAATAGTCCCTGCCTTTTGGTATTCAGACTCTCATCTAATCCTTTCTCTTGACTGTTGGCAAGATCTGTGGTCAGTAGACTATAGGAAAGGTGATGGAATGTCACTTCAGTGACTTCATTACAGAAAGTTCTGACTTCCATCTTGCTGGGAGGGCATCTTGCAGAAATCCACATGGCAAAGAACTGAGTGAAGCATTTAGCCAACAACAATTAGTTTGGAATTTAGGCCCTTAGACCAACAACCCTCAAGAAACTGAATTAGACCAACTTTGTAAACTTGAAAACAGATCCTTCCCCATTTGAGCCTTCAGATGAGACCCAGCCCTGGTTGATATCTTGATTACAGCCTTGTGACAGATACTGAAACAGAGGACCCAACTAAGCTATACTTGGACTCCTAACCTACAGAAGCTATGAGATGATAAATGTGTGCTTTAAGCCACTAATTTTGTGGAAATTTGTTATGCAACAGTGAATAACACACCCACACAGCTTGATAAATATGCCCGCTATATTTCCTTTGAAGTTATTGATGAAAGTGTTTTACAGAACTGTGCCAAGTCAGAATGCTGATTCACTCCACTAGAAGTCTTTTTTTTTTTTTTTTTTTAGAGAGAGAGAGAGCATGAATGGGGAAGGAGCAGAGAGGGGGAGGGGAGAGAGAGAATCCCAAGCAGACTCCGTGCTGTCAGCACACAGCCTGATGCAGGGCTCAATCTCCGGAACCTGAGCCAAAATCAAGAGTTGGACACTTAAACCAATTGACCACCCAAGAGCCCCTGAAGTCATTTCTAAGTTGATATTGATCAATTAGTTAACACTCCCTGAGGCTTATTTGTGCAACAAATGCCATTAATTATGCTTCCATTTTATCTATATTTCCTTATTTTTGTATGATGAAATTTTTTCATCAAAAGCTTTGTCAAAATCCCATATATACTATGGTAATTGTATCCAAAGGGGATAGGGTGAGTCTGGCATGATTTTTTTTATAAATCCATTCTGTTTTAGTGGTTACTTTTAAAAAAATTGTTTAAAAAGCACACCTTTTGAATAGTTCATTCTAGAATCTTACTTGGGTTCAGTACTGAGACCTTTTTTTTTTTTTTTTTTTTTTTTAAGTTTATTTATTTTGAGAGAGAGAGCAAGCAAGCAAGCAGGGGAGGGGCAGAGACAGGGGGAGAGAGAGAATCCCAAACAGGCTCTGTGCTGTTAGAGCCTGATGTGGGGCTCGAGCTCATGAACTGTGAGATCATGACCTGAGCTGAAACCAAGAGTCAGACACTTAACTAACGGAGTCACTCAGGCGCCCCAATGCTGAGATCTTTGACTTAGGGTTTGCAGATTCCACCATCCTTTCTCCTTGTAAAAATTAAAAATTGAGTTATCACCAGTTTTCTACAATTCCTAGCAATTTCCCCATTTTTACGCAAACTCAGATTTCATTCAGTGGTTTATTGGGTTAACCTGAAAGTTTCTTTATTCAAGGTTTATTTATTTTTGAGAGAGAGGGAGCACAAGTGGGGAAGGCGCAGAGGTGGGGGGGATAGAGGATCCAAAATAGGCTCTGCATTGACAGCAGCAAGCCTGATGTGGGGCTGGAACTCACAGACTGAAAGATTATGACCTGAGCCGAAGTTGGATGCTCAACCGACTGAGCCACCCAGGCACCCAGGGTTTTTGTTGTTGTTGTTAATTTAAATTCAAGTTAGCTGGCATATAGTGTAGTATTGGTTTCAAGGGTAGAATTTAGTGATTCATCTTTTACGTATAATACCCAGTGCTCATCCCAACAAGTGCCCTCCTTAATGTCCAACACCCATTTAGCCCATCCCCCCCCCACCTCATCTCCAGCAATCCTGTTTGTTCTCTGTATTTAAGAATCTCTTATGGCTTGCCTCTGTCTCTGTTTTTTTATCGTACTTTATTTTTCTTTTCCTTTCTGTATGTGCATCTGTTTTGTTTCTTAAATTCCACGTATGAGTGAAATCATATGATGCTTGTGTTTCTCTGACTTACCTCGTTTAGCATAATACACTCTAGTTCCCATCCATGTTGTTGCAAATGGCAAGATTTCATTCTTTTTGATTGCTAAATAATATTCCTTTGTGTTTATATAGCACATCTTCTTTATCCATTGATCAGTGGATGTTTGGGCTCTTTTCCATAATTTGGCTATTGTTGATTGTGCTGCTGTAAACATTAGGATGCATGTACCCCTTCGAATCAGCATTTTTGTATCCTTTGGGTAAATACTTAGTAGTGCAATTGCTGAGTTGTGGGATAGTTCTATTTTTATTTATTTTTTTGAGGAATCTTCATACTGTTTTCCAGAGTGGCTGTACCAGTTTGCATTCCCACCAACAGTGCAAAAGGGCTCCCCTTTCTCCACATCCTCACCAATATCTGTTGTTGCATGAGTTGTTAATTTTAGCTATTCTGACAGGTGTGAGGTGGTATCTCATTGTAGTTTTGATTTGTATTTCCCTGAAGATGAGTGACGTTGAGCATCTTTTCATGTGTGTTAGCCATCTGGATGTCTTCTTTGGAAACATGTCTATTCATGTCTTCTGCTCATTTCTTCACAGGATTATTTGTTTTTTGGGTGTTGAGTTTGACAAATTCTTTATAAATTTTGGATACTAACACTTTATCCAATATGTCATTTGCAAATATCTTCTTTCATTCCATCTGTTGCCTTTTAGTTTTGTTGATTGTTTCCTTCATTGGGCAGAAGCTTTTTATCTTGATGAGGTCCCAGTAGTTGATTTTTGCTTTTGTTTCCCTTGTCTCAAGAGACACATCTAGTAAGAAGTTTCTGTGGCCAGTTCAAAGTGGTTGCTGCCTGTTTTCTCCTCCAGGATTTTGATGGTTTCCTGTCTTATGTTTAGGTCTTTCATCCATTTTGAATTTATTTTTGTGTATGGTGTAAGAAAGTGGTCCAGTTCCATTCTTCTGCATGTCATTGGCCAGTTTTCCCAGCACCATTTGCTGAAGAGACTGCTTTTTTTTTTTTTTCCATTTAACCAGCAAGTTTTATCAGAGTCCTGGAGTATAATTTGTTCAAACCAGGAGTGGTGGATTAATTTAGAGTAGTCAGGTGCTCTCTTATAATCTTTATCGTCAGTTCCCTCTTACAATGTTTGTTTTACACTTTTTGTTCTAAATATTTTTCTTTTCAGTAGGAAAGACAGAAACATGTTATCCGTTAATCATTACACAATGAATTTCAGCAATGGGATATTTACTGTGTCCCTCTAAAATTCGCCTATTTACAATTCATCCTTTTAAAGTAAACAATTCAGGGGTGTCTGGGTGGCTCAGTCAGTTGAGCGTCCATCTCTTGATTTTGACTCAGGTCTTGATCTCACGGTTTGTGGGTTTGAACCCCATGTCAGGCTCTGCACTGTCAGTGCAGAGCCTGCTTGGGATTCTCTCTCTTCCTCTCTCTTTCTCTGCCCCACCCCCACTCATGTGCACGCGCTCTCTCTCTCTCTCTCTCTCTCTCTCAAAATAAATAAACTTTAAAGTGTACAATTCACTGGGTTTTAGTATATTCATAAAGTGTGCAACCATCACCACTATCTTAATTTTAGAATATTTTTGTCACCCTAAAAAGTCTCGTGCCCATCAGCAGTCGCTTCCCATTTTCTCTCAAATTACCTTCTTAGCCCTAGGCAACTACTAATGTACTTTGTGTCTGTAAATTTGCTTGTTTTGGACATTTCATATGAATGGAATCATACAGTTTGTGGTCTTTTGTGATTGGCTTCTTTCATTTAGCATAATGTTTCCAAGGTTCATCATGTTGTAGAATGCATCAGTACTTCTTTTAATTGCTGACTAACATTTCATTATATGGATATACTATATTTTATCCATTTACCAGTTGATGGAACATTTGTGTTGTTTCTACCTTTTGTCTTTTATGAATAATACTGTTATGAATGTTTGTGTCCAAGTTTTTGTGTGGACATATGTTTAATTTCTCTTGGGTGTATACCTAGACGTAGAACTGAGTTTATACCTAGGAGCTGAGTAATATAGTATATGTTTAACCTTTTGAGGAACAGCCAAAGTGGCTGCAGTACTTTACATTCTCTCCAGCAGTGTATAAGGGTTTCTCTTCCTCCACATTTTCATCAACATTTGCTATTCTCTATCTTTTTTATTATAGCTATCCTGGTAGGTGTGAAATAGCATCTCATTGTGATTTTTTTTTTTTTTCAAGTAGGCTTCACTCCCTGCGTGGAGCCCAACAAGACTTGAACTCATGACCCTGAGATCAAGACCTTAGCTGAGATCAGGAGTCAGACGTTTAACCAGCTGAGCCACCCAGGCACCCCAGCAGCATCTCATTGTGATTTTAATTTTTACTTCTTTTTTTTTTTTAAGTTCTTTTTAATGTTTATTTATTTTTGAGAGAGGGAGAGACAGAATCTGAAGCAGGTTCCAGGCTCTGAGCTGTCAGCACAGAGTCTGATGTGGGGCTCAAACCCACGAACCATGAGATTGTGACCTGAGTCGAAGTCAGATGCTTACCGACTGAGCCACCCAGGTGCCTCTTAATTTGTATTTCCCTGATGGTTTATGGTGTTAATCATCTTTTCATGTGATTTTAGTCATTTTTTTATTTTGGGGGAGAAATGTCTATTTAAAACCTTTGCCCTTTTTTAAATTGGGTTGTATTTTTATTATTGAATTGTAGGAGTTGTTTTTTATATTCTCAGTGTAAGTCCCTTATCAGATACGTGCTTTATAAATATTTTTTTTTCCTGTGGATTGTCTTTTCCCTTTCTTGATGGTATCCTTTGAAGCACAAACATTTTTAAACAATTTTAATAAAGACCAAAAGACCAATTTATTATTTCTTTTGTTGCTTATGCATTTGTAGTCATATCTAAGAAGCAATTGCCTAATAAAAGAGCTTCCTCAATGTCACAATAATTTTTTGAAATTATCTTTTCCTGCCTTCTTATTAACCAGGTCTCCGTTAGAATATTGTATGGGTTATGTGAGAACTATGAAGTCAGAATAACTGAATTTGAATATTGGTATTACCACATGATAACTTTGTAACCATTGGGAAGTGACTTCTTTTTTTTTTTTTTTTTTTTTTAGGAGATAAAAGTTCATTGAATACACTGCAAGGAAGTGGCAGGCAGGATAGCAAAGCACAGACTATTGTCAACCTTTTTTTTTTTAAGTTTATTTTGTTGGGGGGAGGGGTATAGAAAGAAGGAGAGACTGAATCACAAGCAGGGTCTGCACTGTCAGGGCAAAGCCGAATGTGGGGCTTGATCCCATGAAACTTGAGATGATGACCTAAGCCAAAATCAAGAGTCAGACACACAACTGACTGAGCCACCCAGGCACCCCCAAAGGGAAGTGACTTCTTTAAGCCTCAGTTTCTTCATCTGAAAAATAGGAATATTACTCGGGCGCCTGGCTAGCTCATTTGGTAGAGCTTGTGAGTCTTGATCTTGCTGTTGTAAGTTCAAGCCCCACATTGGAAGTAGAGCCTACTAAAAAAATTTTTTTTCATGGGACTATTACTTACCTCAAAGGTTGTGTTGAGGATTAAAATGCTTAGCATAGAGGGGCGCCTGGGTGGCTCAGTTGGTTGAATGTTCAATTTCGGCTCAAGTCATGATCTTACGGTTCGTGAGTTCAAGGCCCGCATCAGGCTCTCTGCTCTCAGTGCAAAGCCCGCTTTGAATCATCTGTCCTCCTCTCTTTCTGCCCCTCCTTCTCTCTCTCTCTCTCTCTCTCTCTCTCTCTAAAAAATAAACATTTGAAAAAAAAATAAAATGCTTAGCATAGAGCCTTACCCATAGAAAGTACTTGATAATTGGTAGCTATTAATACTAGAAATCTTTAAATACAGTTTTTTAAACTATATTTAAAATAAAAATATTTTACTAGGTAAGTGTTTTTCTTGACTTTGTATCCACAGTAATAACTTGCTCATGGTAGAGGTTTAATGAATATCTGTTAATTTGATTTATAAAATGTAGCAGCCCATTACATTAAGTGAGCTGTGATGTATTTTTTTAAAAAATGCTTATTTATTTTGAGAGAGAGTGCATGAAGGCGTGCACACGTGCAATCAAGGTAGGGGTAGAGAGAGAATCCGAAGCAGGCTCCGACACTGGGCTCAGTCCCATGAACTGTGAGATCATGACCTGAGCCAAAATCAAGAGTTGGAAGCTTAACTGACTGAGCCACCCAGTCTCCCTGAGCTGTGATATATTTGAACTTACTAAGAAACTAAGTAAAAAGAGAAAACTAAAAATAAGTACCACCCACTTCATTTGTGCTTGGATTAGCCCTTGCAGAAAAGGAAGATGGGAAGATTATATTTCCAAAGACATTTCAAGGGGGAACACTGCTCAATATACAAAAAGCAGGGGGCTAATTTAGAGAGAAAAATGGAAAAGTAAATCCCTGAATGGGAATTTGGTCAATGGCATAAGACATTTTAGAAGAAATGCCAAAAGAGAAAAATTGTTATGTCAAGAGCAGCAGACTGATTTGGCATGGCTGTTTCCCAAACAATTTGAGATTTGTTCTTGATTGAGACAAGAGTCCTTTGTCTAAAAGCATTCTCTTATCACTTGGTGAGACTGTCATTAGTTCCCTCACCCTTATTAGATAGATGTATGATTAGAGGCCTCAGAACACTCTCTGAGACCTTATGGTAGGGATTTTTGATCCAGAAATTTACTTGTATTTTTTTTTTATTTGTTTATCTAATAATTTAAGCAAAGTGGTTAGAGCGTACCTCCACTTAACAGTTTCCCATCAGAACCTATTTAATGATATCCCTTCTTCTACTCCACATGAGATTCTTAACCTCACTTGAATAAAAGAATCACGTTTAAACTACTGAACCCATGCAAATGATCCAATTTATGTTATCAGTTAATATTTGTAGAATGTATGAAAGTATGGTTAGATGAAACGTAAATGGTTACATAAATGAAATGGTCTTCCTTCTCTGCTTTCTCCGTACTCTAGTCTTTGTCCAAATTTCACCAGTTCTTCCAAATTGGTTCAAACGACAGTGTATTTTTTTATCAGATAATTTGAGATTTTGGTATAAAGGCCATTTTTCCTACTGTATTATAAGCTCCTGGAAGTCTTGGTTTGTCTCTTGTCTTTATAGCTTCTGTAGCATAATGTTTTGCACAGAGTTGATATGTAAATATAAGTATATTAAATGAACTGTGTAATTTAATGTATTTCTGGTGGGAATTTTTGGTATAGAATATTTAAGATGTTACTATTAACTATGAGATATTAACAACAACTTCTCTTCACAGCTTTTCTTGGTATTACTAAAAATTTATTGGTCGCTTCAATATACAGTCTCCCTTTTCTGCCACAGGCTTTTGTCCCTAAACATGGCAAGCTTTAAGCAGATCTCTCTTCTTCCTTATTTTTCTGTCTCTGTTCTGTTCCATTTCTCTCTTGCAGCTCTATTTATCTTTTCATTATGACTCATTCTATTTTTTATCATTCCTGCCTCTTGCCCCTTCTTATAATTCCTAATGCTTTTTAGAACTTTGTTTCCTTGTCACCTGCTCTTTCTATTTTTGTTCTTTCTGCTTGGCTTTCTCCTCCACTTGTCGCCACCTTCTCTCCTTGTCCTCAAGATACAGGGCTGGATTGGGTAGGGAGGAGCCCAGCTGGGCTAGGGGTGGAGCCACCAGTTCAGTGTTTAGGGACTCAGAACCTGAGAAGGATCACGCTCGTTAAACATAGCTGGGGCTGAAGTCCCTATGGCCTTCCGGCTGGAGGCTAGCATTCTGGAGGACAGTTGGGACTTGGTAAGCCTAGAAGTTGTCCCTTTCCTTTTTTTGCTTCCCGTTTCTTCCTCGTTTTGTATTTCTCACTCACAGTATCTCTTGACTATTAACTTTTTTCTTCCCATTTTTTATTGCTTACTATTCTATTTTCTCTCTGTGTAGCTGTCCATCAACTCTATTTAGTATTTGTTTGCTTTTCCTATTACCCATTCTTTTCGCACATCTATCTCTTCTCTCTCAAAATTTAACCTTATCTACCTCTTCTCCATTTTGTTCTTTCCTTTGTAGATTTTCTCATCCAGTTCTCTTTACATTTAGTCATTTTGTATCCACTTCTCTATTCTTTTTATTTTACTGGTTCCCAGAGATGGAGCAATAAGAGAGTAAATAAGGAGCCACCCTGCCTTTCCAGGGGCCATTCTCAGACCCGTAGGGTATTTTGATAGGCACTGAAGAGTTTGCTCTGCACAGATATTTAATAAACAGTGAAAATGGAGTGAGGTTGAATCTTAAATGTAAAAGACTTAATTTTATTCTCATTTTGTTTTTATTTAGGTTTTCTCTGCAATACAGTGGATACAATTTGTTATGGCTACTCTGAGGTAGGTTTATTTAATCTCATGTACTATAACTTTATTGTAAGCAAAACTGTAGAATTCTGAAGTTTTCTACTTTTTTCCCCTAGGTATTTGTTTATACTCTTAAGAGAGAAATGCTGTTCTTTACCATGTTGACATTTTCTTAATGTTTTATGTATTTACTTTTTATGAGAGAGAGCGTGCGTATGTGTGCATGCAGGGGAGGGGCAGAGAGAGAGTGGGACAGAGGATCCAAAGCGGGCCTACACTGACAGCAGAGAGACTGACCTGGGCTTGAACTCACGAACTGTGAGATCACAATCTGAGCCAAAGTTGGATGCTCAAACAACTGAGCCCCACAGGTGCCCCACCATGTTGACATTTTCTGATTCATAAGATGTAGCATCAACAACAACAAAAAAAGCAGATTGAGAGAGAACATCTGAAAGTCAAAGGACTTAGGATTGATTTGCAAAGTCAGTAGCAAAGTGCTTGCTTTGGCAGCACATATACTAAGAACTGGAATGAAACAGAAGAGAGTAGCATGGCCCCTACACAAGAATGACACACAAATTCATGAAGCGTTTCATATTTTAGAAAAATGTGCAGCTTATTTTGCACCTATTATATATCAATAAAGCTGTAAAAAATTATTAGCAAAAATGAAGGTGCCCCAGTAGTCCTGTTTTAATGATCACCTTCTATCTGTCAGTGTTATAGGTTCAAGTTCACTTATTGTCTCTGCTGTATTCCAGAATATACAGAAATCTCCTGAGGTGAGCAGTCTCTTTTTGTGGTGGATTTGAACTTTTAGTGACTTAGCCTTTGATGTTCGTTTGTTTTTTTGAGAGAGAAAGAGAGACAGAGCGTGAGTTGGGGAGGGGCAGAGAAAGAGGGAGACGCAGAACCTGAGGCAGGCTCCAGGCTCTGAGCTGTCAGCACAGAGCCTGATGCAGAGCTGGAACTCACAGACCACAAGATCATGACCTGAGCTGAAGTCTGACGCTTAACCGACTGAGCCATCAAGGCACTCTGGAAGTTAAGACTTTGAAATAAATAAGAGAAATGTCACCTGTAAATAATGGAATAATTCTATGAATTACTTGTAAATTTGTCATTATGATACATTGAGATATTTTACTTTTTTAAAAAGTTTTATTTATTTATTTTGAGAGAGAGAGAGCCCCCTGCATGTGCAAGTTGGGGAAGGGCAGAGAAAGAGGGAGAGAAAGAGAGAATTCCAAGCAGGTTCTGCACTGTCAGCATGAACACAGCCCCCAAATTCACAAACTGTGAGATCATGACCTGAGCCAAAATCAGGAGTTAGACGCTCAACCGCCTGAGCCACCCATTGATATTTTAGGCACAGTCAATAGTTTTCCCTTTTCTTCTAAGTAATTGTTTTTAACTGTAACTGACTGTGGAGAGATTGCCTACTAAATGTGCATTTTTTTCTTTGCTATGCATTGATTATTAAAGTTAAGGAAACAGAGTGGTGTTTGAAGCCTATATTAACTCTAAGCACAGTAGGGTCCTGCCAAGAGGTGAGTTTTCTGATATTGATATCTTGGTAAAATTGTTAATGGAGCTAGGAAATAGTTCAGAGACTTTGTTGTACAAAAGATACTAGTTTTGCTGTTCAGGCCTTCTAGGAAATTACGATACATCTTATGTAAAATTATTTATACCAAAAAGATCAAGTAAAAAATCTTCCTGTTATTGAGGTACAACTGACAAACAAAAAACCTTCCTGATTGAGAGAGGACTAGGAAGAGTGATGTATTTCCTAGCTACAAAAAGATTTTAAGAGGGGCGCCTGGGTGGCTCAGTCGGTTGAGCGTCCAACTTCAGCTCAGGTCATGATCTCACGGTTCGTGAGTTCGAGCCCCGTGTCGGACTCTGTGCTGACAGCTCAGAGCCTGGAGCCTATTTCAGATTCTGTCTCCCTCTCTCTGTGACCCTCCCCCATTCATGCTCTTTCTCTGTCTCAAAAATGAAAATAAACATTAAAAAAAAAAGATTTTAAGAGAAATGTGAATACTGTTTCTCTACCTAGGCCAAATGGCAGAAAATTAGACAAAATGTAGTTCAGGACGTATATGGGAGAGCTTTTGTATGTGGAAAATGTCAGGTTTTATTGGTCCACTTTAATAATCAAAATAGCTTTGTATGTTGAACACTTTCTGAGTTCTAAGCTGGGTGCTTCACAAACTTTATCTTATTGGCCCTTACCACTCTCCCATGAGTATAATGGTAATAGCTCCATTTTACCGATGAAGGAATTGAGGCTCAAAGTTATGAAATAATTTGTTCATGTTTCACAGTAAGTAGCAGAACAGAGATTTTCAAAAGTCCCAACTTTTTTTTTTAATGTTTGTTTATTTTTGAGAGAGCATGAGTGGGGGAGGGGCACAGAGAGAGGGGGACAGAGAATCCAAAGCGGACTGCAAGCCCAATGCAGGGTTTGAACTCGTGAACCATGATATCATGACCTGAGCCAAAGTTGGATGCTTAACCAACTGAGCCACCCAGGTGCCCCTCAGAAGCCCAACTCTTAACTACAGTCCCCCTTCAAAGTAAACATTATGTTTATTATTTATTATATTCTAGACAGATATGCAATTTTAAATACATTTTCCATTCAATCCTTAAAACAACTTTGTGAGGTACATATTATTAATCTGATTTTATAGTGAGGAAATGGAATCCTAGTAAGGTTGAGGGACTTTCCTAAGGTCTTATAGCCAGGAAGTTGTTAAAGCCAGAATTTGAGTACAGGATTGCCTTCTTCCAAAGCCTTTCCCCATATATACTTTTTAAACCACTGAAGTATGATACCTAATGAAGATAGAGTTTTAAATTTAAGATGTAGAATGTGACTCTGTAAGTAAAACTAGAAAATGGAAGTCCTGATACTATATTGTCATTGCCTGCCAAAGTAATTTTAGGCCACACATCTTCCCATGATTCAGATTTCCCTAATGTTTGTCTCCTTTGCTGAAATTTGAATTGATATGTGTTTAAATCAATAACGTATTAGTTACATAGTAGAGAGAGCTAAACAGAGATTCTCAGTCTCTGCATTATTGATCTGTTTGGCTGGATGAATATTTTTTATGGGAGGTTGTTCTGCAAATTAGGATGTTTACCAAACTTTACCCACTAGCTAGAAGCTAATCTCCTCCCCCCACCCCTGGGATTGTAAAAACCAAAATATCTTCAAATATTGCCAGATGTCTCCTGGAGGAGGCACAATAGCTCCTGGCTGAGAACCACTGCTCTAAAGGTGACCTCTCACATGATAGTGGGTTGGAGCTTTATAAAGATATGACCTGTAGTTTGGCCTAGGATGTGACCTTTAGTTTCTCTGGCTTTAGTTCTTATACCTTTCACACAACCTGAGCCTAAAGGACTTTAGCTGGTTCCCACACATTCTGTTTTCTTGGTGTAGGAAACATTCCAATTTTTCCAGGTTAAGAATGTTAGTCATCTTCCACTGTATTCCTTTATTCTTCACCAAAGAACATTTTTAACAGCATAAAATGAAAGACTAATATGAAAAAGACAAAGATAGTCTATTAAGTTAAAAACAAATATAGTAAACTGGAAAAATCCATGGGGAATCTTTGAGGGAACTAGCTGATAAAACAGTGACTCAGAGAGGCAACCTGAAGAGAGAAGAAAGTGGCCCAGGCCAGCCAATGTTAAAAAACACTCAAGGACCTCCAGGGTGGCTCAGTTGGTTAGGCGTCCACACAGGCCCAGTGAGGAGCCCAATGCAGGCCTCGAATTCGCTAACCATGAGATCATGACCCAAGCCAAAATCTAGAGTCAGACGCTTAACTGACTAAGCCACCCAGGCACCCAGGCACCCCTAAGGAATATTTTGATATTCTGTTGATTTCACTTGAATAGAAATATTGGGAAGCAGTTTTAGAAGAGCGTTAATAAGAACTGTTTTAAGTCTTTGATCTCACCAGGGAAAGCCTTTCATACAGAGCATTTCCTCCCCTCTTCACCTCTTATCCTGCTCTTGATTTAATTAGGTTCAAATTAGGCATGTTTTCTTAAAAGAGTTTTTGCTTTCATATTTAGGACTATGTCTTATGCTTTTTTGTGTCTTCTGTATTACCACACATTGTGCTGATTGTACTTTTCCTTAAACCATGGGTTACACCGTACTTTTCTTTGTATTTCCTTTGACATGAAACACAGGCAGGGTGAAATTTTTCTTGATTTCAACAATGGGTACTCAGTTAATTTTTGTTGTTTGTGACTGATTTTATCTCCTATTACTAGAACTCATGGTTTTGTAATCATGAGTGAAAATATATAAACCTCTTTTTATCCATTTCCCTGCCAAAGACTTGAGGTATGCTTTAATGGCAAACAGTTCTCTCTATATAAGGCTATTTATTGCATCAATAACCATAAATAAAATTACATTCTTGCTCACAAAAGCCTGTTGGCTGCTTTTCTCTTCCAGAGTTTATTTTGTGTTCAGTTTTAATTTTTTACCCATTAACAGTTATAAACTTGTGGGAGGTCATGGGCCAGTGGAATCTATGAATGTGCCATCTGGATACAATTTTAGCAGGCTTACCCAGAGCAAAGGCTATATATGGTTAAAATAATAATCACATCTGATATTTATTAAATATAATTTAAAATGTTATTTCACTTGTTTTTGTTTCTGTTTGCCAAAGCAACTTGACCATTTACCTCTCTTTCCAGTGTATTAGTATCATAGCTTTCCTCTCATTTGGAAGAGGGTTATGAGAAAAATTCCCTTTTGTACAGCTGAGATTGGTTTTTATATTGCGTAGTATATGATGATAACTTTAAAAAATTTTTAATTTACTTTTTACTTTGATATATATCAGATGTAAATTAGAATGCATAAAACATGTATGTATTGTTTAAAGAATGATTATAACCACTAAGGAGAAGAAATAGAAATTGCCTATACCCCAAAACAAACCTGTGCACCTTACTGGTTGTAATTTTCTTCCTCACCTCTGGAGGTAACCACTATCCAGACTTTTGGGATCTTAATTTCTTTGTTTTTACTTACAGTTTTGTCAGTAATGTATGTATTTCTAAACAATTTAGTTCAGCTTGTTTTTGAACTTCTTATAAATGGATTAATACTGTATATGTTTTTTAATATATATATTGTTTTGTGATTTGCTGTTTTTTGTCAGTATTATTTGTGAGATTTACCCATGTTATGTATAGTTCTGGTTCATTTCATTTTCATTGGTGTTTAGCGTTTTGTATTATGAATTTACCACAATTAATGTATCTAGGTTGCTATAAACAATCTTGTATGTCTTCTGGTGCATACATGCACACATTTCTCTAGTGTATTTACCTAATAATGGAATTGTTATAGGAGATGCATGTCTCCTAGGTAAACCAAACTTTTTCCAAATGGTTCTGCTAGAAGGGTCTTTACCCGGTTGCTTCATGTTTCCATTAATACTTAATATTGTCAGACCTAAAAGATTTTTGCCATGAATATATAATTTTTTTCTTACCGTGAATTTAATTTTCATTTCCTTGATTACTAATGAGGTTAGGCATATTTTCATATATTTATGGCCATTCGGACTTCCTGTTAAGCACCTGTCCAAATCTTTTGCCCATTTTTTTCTATGTATATATTTTTTATTGCTTTCTAAGAGGTTTTGTTTTGTTTTGTTTTTGTTTTTCATATTGTTTTGATACTGGTCCTTTGTCAGTTTTATGTGTTGCAAATATTTTCTCCCATTTTGTGTCATGTCTTTTCACTTTCTTTAAGTAGGCTCCACACTAGGCGCCCCTCTTTTTACTTTCTTTATAGTGTCCTTTGATACATTTTTCTTTTTTTTTAATTTTTTTATAATTTTTTTAACATTTATTTATTTTTGAGACAGAGAGAGAGCATGAACAGGGGAGGGTCAGAGAAAGAGGGAGACACAGAATCTGAAACAGGCTCCAGGCTCTGAGCTGTCAGCACAGAGCCCGACGCGGGGCTCAAACCCACGGACCGTGAGATCATGACCTGAGCCGAAGTTGGACACTCAACCAACTGAGGCACCCAGGCGCCCCAATACATTTTTCTTTTTAGCCGGTTGGATTTTTATCCTTTAGAGCCTTTTTGTTTTGTGTAGGAAAACTTTCTGGCCAGAAATTAAAGACATTCTCCTCTATTATCTAAAAAAAATTTTTTTATGGTTTTTGCCTTTCGTATTTAGGTGTTTAATCCAGTTGGAACTTACTTTTTGAGTATGTGAGATAGAAAGTGGGGGTTTGGGGCACCTGGGTGGCTCAGTCAGTTAAGTGTCCAACTCTTGATTTCAGCTTAGGTCGTGATCTCATGGTTCATGAGTTCAAGCCCTATGTCGGGCTCTATGCTGTCAATGTGGAGCCTGCTTGGGATTCTCTCTTTCCTTTTCTCTCTCTGCCCTTCCCCTGCTCACGTGCTCACTCTTTCTCTTTCTCAAGAATAAATACATTAAAAAAAAAAAGAAAGTAGGGGTCCAGTTTTATTTTTATCTATATAGATTCCCAGTTGTTCCAACATCATATTTTGAAAACACTATCCTTTCTCCATTGATCCAAAAACCATCTCATGGGGTGTATGGCTGGCTCAGTTGGTAGACTTTGTGACTCTTGATCTCAGGGTTATGAGTTCAAGTCTCTACACCATTGGGTGTAGAGATTACTAAAATAATAATAATAATAATAATAATAATAATAATAATAATGATGATGATATAAAAGTGTTTTAAAAAAGCTATCTCCATCATGTGTCAAAAATCTGCATATATGCTTAGATTTGTTTGAGCTCTGTATTCTGTTCCATTTGTCTATTTGTCTATCCTTGTGCTAGTGCCACAGTATCTGCACTCTAGATTTATATTAAATTTTGACGTGTAGGACAAGTTGTCTTTCTCCTTTTTCGTCAAGAATGTCATAGTTATCTTGATAGTTTGTATTTCTGTATCAGATGTAGAGCCAACTTGTCAAGTTCCATGAGAAGATATGTTGAGGTACAACTGAGATTGCATTTAATCTGTATATCAATTTAGGGAGAACCAACATTTTTGTAATTTTCCATCTTAAAATCCATGAGCATGGTATATTTCTTCACTGTTGTAGATCTTCTTTGGTGTCTCTCAATGAACATTTTACAATTTTATCTGTAGGAGAACCAAATGTTTTTTTAGAAAAGTGGGAGTAGGGAGGCGAAAAGGGAAAGGATACTAGAAAGTGACAAAGAGGGGCACCTGGGTGGCTTTGTTGGTTAAGCATCCGACTTCTGCTAAGGTCATGATCTCTGGTTTGTGGGTTTGAGCCCCACATCAGGCTCTGCACTGACAGCTCAGAGCCTGTAGCCTGCTTCAGATTCTGTGTCTTCCTCTTTCTCTCTGCCCCTCTCCATGTATGTTCTCTCTCTCTTTCTCAAAAATAAATAGATAAAACATTAAAAAAAAAAGTGACAAAGACAGACTTCACTGAGGGGGACAGAAATTGAGAGACAGCATACACAATTCATACTGGTATTTTTTTCCACTCTGAGTTTTCATTGATGAAATAAGGTGAATAAGGCCTGAGGATCTAATGTGTAGTGTGGTGACTATCGTTGTTATATAATTGAAATTTGCTAAGAGAATAGAACTTAAATGTTCTCACCAAAAAAAAAAAAAAAAAAAAGGAAATATGTGTGGTGATGGAGATGTTAACTTGGGGAAATGCTTTCACAATGTACACATATATGAACAAAAATCACACTGCATGCTTTAAATATCTTATAATTTTTCAGTAAAGAATAAGACAAATGTAAATTAAACTTAAGATTTAAAAAACCCTGTTTTTATTTTCTTTAATTCCTCAACAATATCCCTAAACACTCAACTGATGATCTCATTTCCTATTGTTAGAAGATGTTGGCTATGCAGTTAGAGCACTTTTAATTCTCTATTTGTGGTGTGTCTCCACTGCAAAATTTTTCATCTGTCCGTTCTTTCCTTTGACCCTAAATCTGAGGAAGGAATATATATTCCTTGTGAGGAAGAAGTTCCCATGCTAATCTATCCATGAGTACTCTGATTCCAGGGCATTTGGGATAGTTGCAATTACAGATTCCCTCCTACCTGGAGTATTCCTTTACACTCTCCACAGTCAGCCAATGGGCAGAGGCCCCAGATAAATGATGCCCACGTTTCTACTAGAAAGGTGTAACACAAAAATAATTGATTGTTACATGCTCTTGGCTACATCATTTATGAAATGAAGCTCTTGTTGCTTTGACAGATAAGGCCACTCTTTTATATGAGCTTTTCTGACCTCCTCCTGGGGATATGCCGGCTCATTGAGGCACTTCTCTATGGAACTTCAGCAGCCAGTAAGGACATTGTTTGCTATAACTTGCAAGCAGTTGGACAGGTGAGTGGTACTACACTGTGACTGTATCTTGTAAGACAAGAATACTCATACCTAAATAAAAAGCAAAGATAGTCCATCTTGGAAAGTAGGACCCCTCTGTTAGACTTTGAAACAATAGCTCTTATTGTTTTCCGTATTAAAAAAAAAAAAAACACTACTTATAGAAAATGTGGAAAATTCAGAGAAGCAAAAAGATAATTAAAATCACCCAGACATAATCACTCTTTAATATTTTAGTATATATCTTTCCAATCTTTTTCTCTGTAGGTATATGCATTTTAAAACAAAAGAAGACATTAATACTTTCTGTAATTTACTTTTGTTATCCAACATATCCAACATATTGTAAATGTATTTCCATGTAATGAAACATTCTTTAACAGCATCTTTTGAGATTCATGCATGTTTTTTTTATTAAAGGAATAGAGTAAACATTGGCTTTGGGGAATATTACAGATCATGATGTTTGGGTTATAGATCTTTCACAGATTTTATCAGTGGATTAACCCACGCAGTACCATCTGTATATATAATGTTTCTTCTGTATTTCTCAGACTTGCTATATGAAAAAGTAGAGGTTAAAACGTCTGTACTCATTGCTAGGTATTCCCTTTAGGATTTGTAACTAGAGGGAAAATTTCTTTCAATTTAGTAGGAAATAGCATGTAATTGGTAGTATGAAATCCAGGTACTAATATATGTTAACTATCTCATATGAATTTCAGTGTCATAGAAACATACTTTATTCAATCCTCCTAATACATCATAAATAGAGTAACATTGTATTGTTTCCTCAGATAAGGAAATGATATAGTTTTTGAAGTAAAAAAAATCTGCATAGAATTCATGACCTGAGCCGAAATCAGGAATCAGCCACTCAACCAACTGAGCCACCCAGCTGCTTCTGAACAACATATATTTAAAGTGTACAATTTGATCTTTTTTATGTATACCCCTGTCAATTCATTACCATAATCAAGATAACAAACATTTCTATTTCCATCATCCCCCAAATTCATTTCAAGTGTATTTTCCTTTACCTCATGGAGCATACGAATGATAATAATAGTTGCTTTTTAAAATACTTGCTGGGTATTTCCAGTATCTGGCTCATTTCTGAGTTGGTGTTTATTGATTGTCTTCTCCCATGATAACGGGTGACAAATTTCTCGTATGTCAAGTAATTTAGGATTTCATCTTGGACATTGTGAATGCTATTTAGCATAGGCTCTTGTGGTTCAAATCTTAGTCTAGTTCTGTAAACTTTATGCTGGTTTTGGGCTGTCATGTGCATGCACACTGTAGGGGTTAGGTTGAGACTTATATGGCATCATACACAGAGTTAGGACATCTGCTTTTCTGGCTCTGTCACTTTTGGGATTCCCCCCACACTTTCCTGCCTGAAGGGGGACCTTCTCTGGTGGCCTAAAAGATAGGTTTCTATTAGAGTTTTAGGTTTCTTCATTGAGAAGCATCATGATTGGGGTGCACACTTGAGGAAAAGCTATAAGAAAGCGAGAGAAAAAAAATTTGGAAAGCTCACTTTTGTGAAGTTTACTTCTCCATGTATGACTCCCATGTTTGATTTTGTTTACTTTTCACAGTCTTCCAGAAGTTGATTTTTATAATTTTCCCAGAGCTTTTGTTTGTAATCAATGGGAGGGATGGGCTGTAGAGGGCTAAAACACACTAGCTATTGTGATAAAATATGCATAACATAAAACTTACCATTTTGATCATTAATTTTTTAAAAAATTGTGGTAAAAAACACAGCATAAAATTTACCATCCTGAACATTTAAAAATGTACAGTTCAGTGGTACATTCACATTGTTGTGTAATATCACCTCCATCCATCTCCTGAAATTTTCGTCATTCCAAACTGAAACTCTCTATCTAGTGATTCCACTTCTCTCACCAAGCCCCAACCATTTTACTTTCTCTAGTAATTCGACCATTCTAGTTACCTCATATCAGTGAAATCATACAATATTTGTCCTTTTGTGTCTAGCTTATGTCACTTAGCCTAATGTCTTCAGTGTTCATCCATGTTGTAGCATGTGTCAGAATTCCATTACTTTGTAAGGCTGAATAATATGCTGTTGCATGAATGTACCACATTTTTTTTATTTATTCATCCATCAGTGGAACCTTGAGTTGCTTCCATCTTTTGGCTATTCTACGTAATGTTCCTGTGAACATGGGTATACAAATACATGTTTCAGTCTTTGCTCTTAGTTCTTTTGAGTATGTGAAGTAGAATTGCTGGATCAAATGATAATTCTGTGTTTAATTTTTTGAAGAACCACTGTATTATGGTGTCATCATTTTATAGTTCCACTGCATAACTGTCCTAATTTCTCCACATCCACATTAACACTGGTTTTCTGGTCTTTCTTTTTTTCTTTAATAGCCATCCTAATGAGAGTAAAGTGGCATATCATTTTGGTTTTGGTGTGTATTTAAAGATTAGTGACATTAATGATGTTAAATATCTTGTCATGTGCTTATTGGCCATTTATATATCTTCTTTGGAGAAATGTCTGTTTAAGTTCTGTGTCCATTTTTAAAATGGGTTTTTTTTTTTTGTTGAATTATAGGAGTTCTTTATATATAATGAGTATTAACTCTTTATCAAATGTATGATTTGCAAATATTTTCTCCCATTCTATCATAGGTTGCCTTTTCACTCTGTAGATTGTATCTTTTCATGTGCAGAAAAGTTTAATTTTGATGTAATCCAATTTATTATTTCTTTGGTTCCTGTGCTTTTGATGTTTTATTCAAGAAATCATTACCAAGTCCAGCGTCAGGAAGCTTTTGCCCTATGTCTTCTTCTGGAGTTTTATAGTTTTACCTCTTAGGTTTAGGTCTTTGATCTATTTTGAATACATCTTCGTATATGGTAAGATGAGGGTACGTCTTCATTTGTGTGCATGTGGAAATGACTGTCCTTTCCACATTAAATCATCTTGCCACTCTGCTTTAAAATCTTTTGACTTACACGTGACAGTTTATTCCAGGCTCTCTATTCAGATTCATTAATTCTGTATGTCTTTTTTTTTTTTTTAAGTTTATTTATTTTGAGAGAGACAGAGCATGAGTTGGGGAGGGATAGAGAGAGGGAGAGAAAGAATCCCAAGCAGGATTCAGTGCTGACACTGTTGGCACAGAGCCCAGTGTGGGGCTTGAACTCACAAAGCCATGAGATCATGAGCTGAGCCAAAACCAAGAGTTGGATGCTTAACTGACTGAGCCACCCAGGCACCCCTATATGTTTGTCTTTAAGCCAGTACCACATTGTTCTGATTACTGTCACTTTATACTAAGTTTTGAAATTAGGAAGTGTCAGTCTACCAACTTTGTTCTTGGGGTTCTTGGGTGACTTAGTTAAGTGTCCGATTCTTTATTTCAGCTCAGGTCATGATCTCATAGTCATGAGGCTGGTCATGGAGGCTGCTCAAAATTCTCTCTCTCCCTCTTCCTCTCCCCCACTCACACGTACACATACTCTCTCTCTCTCTCAAAGAAAAAAAAGGGACGCCTGGGTGGCTCAGTCAGTTGAGCGTCTGACTTCGGCTCAGGTCATGATCTCATGGTCCATGAGTTCGAGCCCCGTGTCGGGCTCTGTGCTGACAGCTCAGAGCCTGGAGTCTGCTTCAGATTCTGTGTCTCCCTCTCTCTCTCACCCTCCCCCAATCATGCTCTCTCTCTGTCTCAAAAATAAATAAACATTAAAAAAATTTTTTTTCAAAGAAAGAAAATGTTAACGATTGTTTTAGCTAAAACAATCCCAGGGCCCCTGGAGTTTACATACGGATTTTAAGATGTATTCTACTGTTCAGTGCAATGTTCTATACATGTTGATTATGTCAGGTTGGTTGATAATGTTGTTGAGTCCACTAAATTCTTAGTGATTTTCTTTCTACTTATTGTATCCATTACTGAGTGATAGTGATATTTCTGATAATAATTGTGGGTTTGTCTGTTTCTCATTCCAGTTCTGTTAGTTTTTGCTTCATGTATTTTGAAGTTCTCTTATAGAGGCATAAAAATTTAAGATTTTTATGCTCTCTTAATTAAATGAACCAGATGTCATGATGAAATGACCTTTATCCTTGGTAATATTCTTTGCTATGAAATCTACTTTTTTTCTGATATGTATGTAGTCATTTCACTTTTCTTTTCAATTATCATTAGTATGGTGTATCTTCTTCCTTGTAAATTATAATTATTTATGTATTTTTATTTAACAAGTTTTATTTAACTTTTTATAGACAGCATATATTTAGTTCTTACTATTTTATCCAGTTCAATAGTGTCTGCCTTTTATTTGTGTTTTTTAGGCCACTTACATTTAATTTGATTTATATTGTTGTGTTTGAATCTATCATTTTGCTGTTTGTTTTCTGTTCTTTGTTCCCTTTTCTTTCTTTTTCTGCCTTTTTTGGATTAATATACTATATTTTATTATTACCTTTTATCTCCTTTATTGGCCTATTAGCTAAAACTTTTTGTTGTGTTACTTTAGTGGTTATGTTACAGGGTTCATAGTACACATTTTAACTTACCATAGTTTAACTTCAAGTGCTATATCTTCTCACATATTGGGTGAGAATCTTATACTAGAATACTTTCATTTCTCCTCTCCTGGCCTTTATGCTATTGTCTCGTATTTTTTTATATGTATATTATAAAGCCCACAATTATAATTATAATATAAATTATTATATTTGCTCAGTTAATTATCATTAGAGATTTAAGTAGTAAGAAAAAAATCTTTTCTGCTTTTTATTTCCAGTATTCTTCATTCTTTTGTCTAGATTCAGATTTTTGTGTGATACCATTTTTCTTCTGCCTGAAGCAAACTCTTTAACATTTCTTGTGTTATGAGTCTGCTTTTGTATGTTTGAATGTGTCTGTTTTGCCTTTGTTTCCTTTAAGAAATATGATACTATTATTATCTTTGTTTCTCTGTGCATCTTTTTTTTCCTCTGGTTGCTTTTAAGATTTTCTATTAATATCACTTCTCAGCCTTTTGGCTAAGATCAAGTGAAGATTTTCTATTAAAAATGAACAATTTGATCATCACGGGTCTTGGCATCATTTTCCTCATATTTCTTTTTCCTGGGATTAATTAAGTTTTGAATCTATGAGTTTATGGTCTTTGTCAAATTTGGAAAGCTTTTGTCCATTACCTTCAAGTATGTTTTCTGTTTCCCTTTTGCCCACCACTTCCATTACTTTTCAGGCATCCTATTACCTATGTATTAAGCTGCTTAAAGCTTTCCCACAGTTCATTGATGCTTTTTTTAATTTTTGGATTCTTTTTTTGCTTTTTTTTCATTTTGGGTATTTTCTACTGTTACGCCTTAAAATTCATTAGTCATTTCTTCTGCAGTGTTTAATCTGTATATTTTTAAGTTTCATCCATTATAGTTTTTATCTTTGGCATCTCAAGTTAGGTCTTTTAAAAAATATCTTTCATGTTTCTACTTATTAAAAATATGGAATACAGGCACCTGGGTGGCTCAGTTGGTTAAGCGTCTGACTCTTGATTTTGGTTCAGGTCATGATCTCACAGTCATGAGATCGAACCCCGTGTGGGGCTCTGCGTTGGCGGTGTGAAGCCGGCTTGGGATTCTCTCTCCTGTTCCTCTCTCTGTGTCCCTCCGCCATGCGCGCGCATGTGTGCGCTCTCTCTTTCTCTCTCTCTCAAAATAAAAAAAAGACTCTAATAAAAGGGGGAGGCACCTGGGTGGCTCAGTCAGTTGTTAGATGACTCTTTTTTTGTTGTTGTTTTAATGTTTATTTTTGAGAGGGAGGAGAGAAGAGAGCACGAGCAGGGGTAGGACAGAGAGAGAGGGAGACACAGAATCTGAAGCAGACTCCAGGCTCAGAGCTGTCAGCACATCATCATGACCTGAACCAAAGTCAAAGGCTCAACTGACTGAGCCAGCCAGGCACCCCATGAATCAGATGATTCTTAATTTTGGCTTGGGTCATGACTTCACAGTTCATGAGTTCAAGCCCCATGTTTATTTTATTTTGAGAGAGAGAGAGAGAGAGAAGGGGAAGGGCAGAGAGAGAGGGAGAGAGAAAATCCAAAATCTCTGCACTGTCAGTCAGTGTGGAGTCCAAGGTGGGGGTAGAATTCATGAACCATGAGATTATGACCTGAGCTGAAATCAAGAGTTGGACACTTAACTCACTGAGCCACTCAGGTGCCCCTAACTGGGGTCTTTTCTTTAAATTGAGGGCCACAATTCAGATGAAATATTTCAATTGGTCCTTTTATTCAGCTTTAGGAGAGAATGAAATACAAGTATCCCCCACTTTTCAAAAATTTGTGTTAAACCATTTTGCTTTTACGAAAGATCTACATGAATACCTATTTTTGATAACTAAAAGAAAATAAAGGAAATCCAAAGGAGGAATTTTGCTTTTGTGAAAAAAGGCAAAAAATGAAAATAGCATTCAGTGTTGTTTTGCAGCAAGCCATTATAGAGGCTGTGTGTACTCCAACCAGAGAGAGTGACACCACCAAGCTCTTTCCCTGGGAATACATTCAGCAGGTCAGCATCAAGCTGCCCTAACTTTGAACTGTGTATGTGAGCATTTGTGCTTTAATCTCAGTTTATTTTGTACATCCATTAGCAAGATATGTTCATTAGCAAGGGTATCGGAAGATCTTAAGTGTGCCTGGGAACACTAAAAATTTTTTCCATATAAATTAATGGTAATTATTTCTTCACTTTACACAATTTCAGCTTACAAAAGTTTTCATAGGAACACTGTACTTTGGGTACCAGGTTAAACCAGTAGACCCAAAGTTAGGAGACCTGATTCATTTTGCTGTTGAGAATCCATACGACTTTGAGGAAGTCCTTTGGTTAGTATCCTTTGTTTTGTTTTGTTTCTGTAAAATGACCATCATTTTTGCTAATTGAATCTATTTCATAGAAGTTTTTGAAGTATTAAATAAGGTGTACATATTTAAGTAAAATTAAAAGTTCTGTATGAATGTATGCTGGTTTTATGAATTTTTCTGTTTGAGCAAGGGAATTAAGATCATTAAACTGAGTACTTATCAAGAGTGGTTGCTTCTTCCCAGTCCTGAAAGTAGATTCAATTTATTACTCAGTTTGGAAAGGTTTCAAAAATCTTGTTTTTGGATAGTTTCTTAGGGAGAGAAATTTTTGAAACTTCTGTCTGACAAGATTGGTTGACTGTGCTGATCTGTTAATACATTAGAGCCTCCTTCTCCCAAAATTGGTTTGGAAATAGCCAAGATACTCTAGATGTTTTGGCTAGATACAGGATACTCAGAGCTGGTTAGGAAGGAGAATTGGCTCAATACAGCTGCAGCACCTTTATGTCATTTCACTGAACTGGAACAGAAGGAATCAGTCATTTATTAAAAGCTCATAGGCCCTGGGGCGCCTGGGTGGCGCAGTCAATTAAACCTCTGACTGTTGATCTCAGCTCATATCAAGATCTTACAGTTTGTGAGTTTGAGCCCCACACTGGGCTCCGCGCTGATGGTGCTTGGGATTCTGTCTTTCCTTTTCTGCCCCTTCCCTGCTTGTGCTTGTTCCCTCTCTCTCTCTCTCAAAATAAATAAATAAACTTAAAAAAAAAATCTCATAGGCCCAAGATAGGTTATGAGAAGAGAAAATATGCTCTAACTGTAGAAGCAGTCAAAATAAAGAAAAGAACCAGGTTAAGGGCACCTAGGTGGCTCAGTCAGTTAAGTGTCCAATTTTTCATTTCAGCTCAGGTCATAATTTCATGGTTTGTGAGTTCGAGCCCCACATCTGGCTCCATGCTGACAGCATGAAGCCTGTTTAGGATTCATTCATATTCTCTCTCTCTCTCTCTCTCTCTCTTCCTTCCCCTCCCTGGCTCATTGTCTGTCTGTCTCTCTCTCTCTCTCTCTCTCTCTCTCTCTCTCTCTCTCTCTCTCTCTCTCTCTTTCCCTCTCAAAATAAACAAACTTTAAAAATAAAAATAAAAATTGTAGAAATTACCCTGAACTAGAGATTAGGTGATCTTAGCCAATGCCAAACTAGAACTGCATTTTATGTAGTTCAACACCTCTTCTAAGAGTTAAGGTGCTAAGCATACAGCAAGACTCTTGTCTCTGAATTCTCCGTTTTAAAACTAATACCAAAGCCTGAAACTTTTTAAGTCTTGCTTATAGTTTTTCACTAGCCCTAGATAAATATGCAGAGCCATTTTAAAATATAGCCTGTATTGATCTTCTGATAATCCATTTCAGTTGATCTCTTTAACTTGACAGCACATCCAGGCATCAGTTTTATAGAATCAAAGGTTCCTAGAGTTAGTTTCTAAGTCCCTGAAGAGATCACTTTCAGTCTGGTACCATAAGCTAAATTTCTTTTTAGACAAATTAAGATGAGAACATTTTCAAATAGATCTTCAGGGCCGACCTTTACCTTTTCCCTTATTGAGTTAGTAGGAATTATTTTCTATTTTCTCTTGCTTTAGAGCTGGGAATGAGATGTCATAATTGATTATTATTTTACCGAAAAGATTAAGGAAAATTGTTTCTTTACTCATAATACTCTGACACCAAATGTATTGTTCTGACACCAGCGAATTCCCCAACTTCCTAGACACCAACTAGGTGTCCTATGATTTAATTCTGACACCACCTGAAGTTAGCACAGATCCCATAGGTTAAGTGCTCAGTTCCACAAGACTACCCACCACTTCAGAAACAAACTGTAAGTATTGGGTCCCCACATTACCCACACTTCTGTTTGACTTGGCCATCAGTGGGAGTTCCCATGACCTCCTCCTCAGGTTTGATAATTTGCTATAACAGCTCAGAACTCAGTGAAATGCTTACATTTACCAGTTTGTTATAAAGGATATAATTAAGGATACAGATGAATAGCCAGATCAGCCAGATAAAGAAATACTAAGTCCAAAAGGGTCCTGAGTGCAAGAGCTTCTGTCCCTGTGGAGTTGGGGTGTGCCACCATCCTAGTACATGAATATATTCATCAACCCAGAAGCTGAGTCCTGTAGTTTTTATGGAGGCTTCATCATGTAGGCATGACCATTTTTTTAAATGTTTATTTATTTATTTATTTTTGAGAGAGAGAGAGAGAGAGAGAGAGAGAGAGAGAGAGCACAAGTGGGGGAGGGACAGAGAGAGAGGGAGACACAGAATTTGAAGTAGGCTCCAGGCTCTGAGCTGTCAGCGCAGAGCCTTATGCAGGGTTTGATCCTACCAACCATGAGATCATGACCTGACCTGAAGTTGGATGCTTAACCGACTGAACCACCCTCACATGATCAATTATTAATTGGACCTTTAGCCCCTCTCCTCACCCTAGGGGATGGAGGTGGGTAGGGCTAAAACTTGTAAGCCTCAAGTCATGGTTTGATCTCCCTGGCAACCAGTCTCTATCCTAAAGCTATCCAGGAGGTCACTAAGAATCACCTTATTAGAACAAAAGATGCTCCTATGACCCAGGAAATTTCAAGGGATTTAGGAGCTCTGTTTAAGATGCTTCTTCTATCACTGCCATCACTCAGGAAATTCCAAGGGTTTTGGGAGCTCTGTGTCAGGAACCGGGGGCAGATACCAAACATGTATTTATTATGTCACAAGAACAAACCCAAACTTGACTCTTTTTTTTCTCTCTCTCCATGTTACTAGCGCATCTTGGTACCTAGTTTAATACTTTTTAGGGACCTGGAGACTAAGACAGAAATACATACTTTCCTTAAAAATGGAACATTTTCATTTTTTAGTTTTTCTACATTAAAATTTTTTATAATTTATAAAATGAATACATGTCCTTAATAAAAATTAAAATACATGTTTTTTGTATACATAGGGTACACAAGTGAAAAGTAAAAGTTTACCTCTCTTTTCTACCCCTGATTTTCACAGTTCTTCCACTTCAGGTTAAATATCTCTACTTTTCAAAATTCTCCTCTAGCTGGTTCTTGAGAAAAAAAATTGGGAGTGGGAGAAGGTGGGGCACTCCTTATTTGTACGAACAGATGAAGAGGTCCTAGATTTTCCAAGAGTCATAGTAAGGAAAGGATTAGTCACCTGATCTAAATAAATAAGATATACAACTTCCTGAATCTAGATTTCCAGTTTCATTCTTTGAGCAGGCGGATGCTTTTAGAAAAAATCCTTATGAAAACTGATGCCAAGATTTTTAGAACATAGTAGTTATTTCCACGGAAGCAGAATGAAAGAAAATGGACTTGGGCAGTAGTAGGAAAAAAATTTAGTTTGGGTAGAAACCTTAAGGATAATTATGCAGGAATAAATCATTAGGATCAGTTTGGTGTTTCCCCGTCAAATGTGGTAAAATTTTCATCTGTGTGAAAAGGATTTGCTACTTTTTACGAAGGTCAGGTGATAGACAAGACAAGTGGTTCAGTGGCTTTAGACTTAAGGATTTTACAGATGAGTAAAACTAAAGAGAGATGTGTGAGTTGTCATACTGTTGCTAACCTTCTATTTTTGCTAAATTAAGAATACTTTAAAACAACTACTAGTACTTAATTTTATAAAAGAAATAACAATTCATACTAAAAAAACTAGGCAAAATATTATCTCCAACTAGAGGACGGACTCTTTAAATTAGTAGATTTAGCCATATGAAAAGATTATATCACCTATGTTTTTCTCAATATTTCTTAGGCCAATGACTATTTTGTCAGGGATCAGCATTAATTTCTAAACTAGCATTTGGAAATTATTGTACTATATAGGATTTCAAAGTCCTTTCCAGGTTTAGGATGTTAAAGCTTTAAGGACACGAGGATTTTTTGTTTTGTTTTAAGCTTTTCCTTCTCTACTGGGGTGGGTGTGGAATGCATGCTAGAGTCAATATTCATCTCTTATAATATTACTTGATTATGTTCCTGCAGTTACTGAGTTCCTGCCTGATTTAGATAATGAAAAGAGTAGGAGACCCAGAGCTGGTCAGGGGTGAGAACTGGCTCAGTAAAGCTCTGGCACATTTATGTGTCTTCAGTGAACTGGAACAGAAGAAATCAATCATTTACCAAGAGCTAGTCATTTGTTCTGGAACTTACCTGAGAAGCAAAGTGAGTTTGAGAATTAGGCCATCAGAAATGTATTTCATTCTTTGATTAATAAATTGAGATATGGGACTTTCCAAGTGCTGTGTGTGTGTGTGTGTGTGTGTGTGTGAACTCTGCCAGCCAATAGATAGATATCAGAGTGCCAGAACAACATTGGAATCAGAAGGCTTTGTCTAGCCTACAGCATCTGGCTCTGAAAGATGGAATCTGATCTGTAGCCCAAGATGCTGAGAATTTTTAATTCTGTTAGATGATTAGATATTTACCAAAAGGATTAATTTGGTTGTATATGATTGTCCTCCAGATCAATCCTGGGATCAGGAACAAATTCCATGCTTTTTCCAGAAGGGTCTAGGAGTATTGCTGTACAGAGTATCTCTGTACAGTTTATCAGAGATAACTGCTTTGGAGAAATAAGGGAAAAATGACAATGCCAGACACTGCCCCAGTCTGCTTCCCTATTTACTCTTGGCTATCCTAGTGTTTATTTTGACACAGGTTGAAGGGTCAGCAGTCATCATTTCTCAGTGAATGAACCAAGTTTCATTTCCTAGAAGAATATGCTAGTCAGGGACTTTATACCAGTTTGGATTGCAAATGACATGAAGTTTGTGGCTTGGAGTTAAAACATAGACCTTGGAGTCAAAAATATCTGGGTTTAAATCCCAGCTCTGGTACCTGTTAACTGTGTGATTTTTAAGCAAGTTAACTTTTCTTTTCTTTTTAAAAATTTTTTTAATGTTTGTTTATTTTTGAGAGAGAGAGAGAGACAGAGCACGAGCAGGGGAGGGGCAGAGAGAGAGGGAGACACAGAATGCAAAACAGGCTCCAGGCTCTGAGCTGTCAGCACAAAGCCCGATATGGGGCTTGAACTCACAAATCTCAAGATCATGACCTAAGCTTAACCGACAGAGCCACCCAGGCACCCCAGCAAGTTAACTTTTCTAAGTCTTAGTTTTCCCATGCAAGATAGGAATAAGGATAGGATTATCAGGGTTGTCATGAAGATTAAATTAAGTAACAAATGCAAAGTTCTTGCCCATAGAATATTACTGTTCTTATTGTCATTATCTTTGGAGGTAAAACAGGATATCTCCTTATCTCCTTAAGAACAGAATTTACCTGCAGTCCTTGTGTTTCCACCCCATACTTACTGATCTATTACTTTCTGAATTTGTCTGGTAGGAAGCAGGCTATGAAACAAATTCTTTTATCTAAGATTAGACTTCATGGCATTTGCTTGTTAATATATTCTCACTGCTTTTCTGACCTTTTGGACTTAGCTTGCCTAACTCCAAGACCTAAATTGTACAGTGGTTGGGCTTTTATATAACATTATTATTGTGATTTTTAGGGTCTTTTATTGGTTTAAATATAAAAGGAGCTCAAATAAACTTTTGCTAATTGATAGCTGACCTCCCTGGATTCAATCCTATGCTTAGAGGCACTAAGTCCTTCTCCATGGGTAGATTTCTGATGCTAGCCCACTTTGGCTAGCATTTACCTCTTTTAGCCGTGGTGTACTAACCAACATCTGATTAATGCCATGGCACCACGTCTGATCTGTGACAGGGCAGATTTGTGTCATGACACATCCCCTTTGTTAGGGGTAAGTATTCTTTTTTTTTTTTTAATTTTTTAAATGTTTATTTATATTAGAGAGAGAGTGACACAGCCTGAGCAGGGGGAAGGGTAGAGAGAGCCAGAGACAGAATCTGAAGCAGGCTGCAGGCTCTGAGCTGTAAGCACAGAACCCGACGCAGGGCTTGAATTCACGAGCTGTGAGATCATGACCTGAGCCAAAGTCAGACAGATGGTTAGCTGACTGAGCTACCCAGGCACCCCAAGGTAAGTATTCGTAACAGCAATAGCAAAAATCCCTTGTACCCCAGCTGCATGGAATAGAAGTAGCTTTATCAGTCGTTTTAAGTGTTTTAGGACATCTTGACTGTACTTTAGAGTGGAGTTCTCTCATCTTATTTTCTGCTGCTCAGAAAATGGATTCTGTCTACATAGAGGCAAGAATGAGTTTGTTCAAAAAATGTCATCTGAGAGTATTAAAAAATTTTTTTTAATGTATATTTATTTTTGAGAGGGAGAGGCAGAGTGCAAGCAGGGGAGGGACCAAGAGAGAGGGATACCCAGAATCCAAAGCAGGCTCCAGGCTCTGAGCTGTCAGCACAGAGCCTGACATGGGACTCGAACTCACGAACCACGAGATCATGACCTGAGCCGAAGTTAGATGCTCAACCAACTGAGCCACCCACGTGCCCCATCTGAGAGTATTTTTATACTAGATTGTACTCTGTTTCTGTTTCTGTGGTAAGCTTGAGCTGCCATATTTTCAAGACAATTTTACAAAGAAGTAGAAAACCACATTTGAGATTTAGGCATCCTCATTTTGTACAAGAGTGAACTAATAAGTTATTGAGATCATGTAGTCTCAGGATTCAACAAAAATAAATAAGGGCCGCCTGGGTATCTCAGTCAGTTGAGTGTCCGATTTCAGCTCAGGTCATTATCTTGCAGTTTGTGAGTTTGAGCCCCATGTTGGTCTCTGTGCTGACAGCTCAGAGCCTGGAGCCTGCTTCAGATTCTATGTGTGTGTCTCTCTCTCTGCCCCTCCTCCGCTCATGCTCTGTCTCTCTCTCCTTCGGAAATAAATAAAACTTTAATAAAGAAATAAAGGAAGGAAAGAAGGAAGGAAGGAAGGAAGTCGGTCTGGTTGAAAACCAAGACTTTGGAGTTACCTTTTGGATCTGTTTCGGCTGGTGTACAGGATTTTTCAGGCAAATAATTTCTTACGTTAATTTTTTACTAATTTAATAATAGAAGCAAATTGTTTCTGACACTTAACAGACTATAAATAAGTCATGTTAAAATACTAGTTTTGGGGACGCCTGGGTGGCTCAGTCGGTTAAGCATCTGACTTTGGTTCAGGTCATGATCTTGTGGTTCAGAGGTTCGAGCCCCGTGTCAAGCTCTGTGCTGACAGCTCAGGGCTTGGCCCCTGTTTCAGATTCTGTGTCTCCCTCTCTCTCTTTGCTCCTCCCCTGCTCGCACTCTGTCTCTCTCTGTTTCAAAAATAAATAAACATTAAAAGAAATTAAAATACTAGTTTTGGTTTTCTCATCACAAATATCGGATGAAATGTCAGTATATATGTAAAAGTTCTTTTAGTTATAAAGTATTCTACAAATATAAGATTGAGTAGAAGGTTGTTAGTCGTCTTTCCTGTTACAGATATGGTAACATGGTACCATGGTAGTCATTCAATAACTGTTTGCCTCACTGAGATTTTAGGAGAATCAAGATGATGGATTTGATGAGTTGCAAGTTTCTCAAAAGAATACAAAGTAGTTAAAATGATAAATTTATAGTCACCTCTGTTTGATATTGAATAATGTTAACATTAGTCATAATTGTCAAGGTTATTAACAGCAATACTCTCAGGCTTTAGCAAATTTTTAAATCTGAAAGCTCCAAGAAAGGTCTGATTTAGAATGTTTACATATCCAGTGTGAGGGTGGTGGAGTCTGTCAGATATAACAACATCCTGGTTCCCCCTACTGGGCTTAAATGAAATTACCTGTTCCTTCTTTTTTTGTTTTTGAGTTTTTATTTTAAGTTAGTTAACATAGTGTTATATTAGTTTCAGGTATACAACGTAGTGATTCAACGCTTCCATACATCACTCTGTGCTCATCCATCACAAGTGCACTCCTTAATCCTCATCACTTACTTCATCCCTCCCTTTACCCCCTCCCCTCTGGTAACCAACCATCAGTTTATTCTCTATAGTTTAAAGAGTCTATTTCTGGCCAACTAATCTTTGACAAAGCAGGAAAGAACATCCAATGGAAAAAAGACAGTCTCTTTAACAAATGGTGCTGGGAGAACTGGACAGCAACATGCAGACGGTTGAAACTAGACCACTTTCTCATACCATTCACAAAAATAAACTCAAAATGGATAAAGGACCTGAATTTGAGACAGGAAACCATCAAAACCCTAGAGGAGAAAGCAGGAAAAGACCTCTCTGACATCAGCCGTAGCAATCTCTTACGTGACACATCCCTAAAGGCAAGGGAATTAAAAGCAAAAATGAATTACTGGGACCTTATGATGATAAAAAGCTTCTGCACAGCAAAGGAAACAACCAACAAAACTAAAAGGCAACCAATGGAATGGGAAAAGATATTTGCAAATGACATATCGGACAAAGGGCTGGTATCCAAAATCTATAAAGAGCTCACCAAACTCCACACCCGAAAAACAAATAACCCAGTGAAGAAATGAGCAGAAAACATGAATAGACACTTCTCTAAAGAAGACATCCGGATGGCCAACAGGCACATGAAAAGATGCTCAACGTCGCTCCTCATCAGGGAAATACAAATCAAAACCACACTCAGATACCACCTCACGCCAGTCAGAGTGGCCGAAATGAACAAATCAGGAGACTATAGATGCTGGAGAGGATGTGGAGAAACGGGAACCCTCTTGCACTGTTGGTGGGAATGCAAATTGGTGCAGCCACTCTGGAAAACAGTGTGGAGGTTCCTCAGAAAATTCAAAATAGACCTACCCTATGACCCCGCAATAGCACTGCTAGGAATTTACCCAAGGGATACAGGAGTACTGATGCACAGGGGCACTTGTACCCCAATGTTTATAGCAGCACTCTCAACAATAGCCAAATTATGGAAAGAGCCTAAATGTCCATCAACTGATGAATGGATAAAGAAATTGTGGTTTATATACACAATGGAGTACTACAGGGCAATGAGAAAGAACGAAATATGGCCCTTTGTAGCAACCTGGATGGAACTGGAGAGTGTGATGCTAAGTGAAATAAGCCATAGAGAGAAAGACAGATACCATATGTTTTCACTCTTATGTGGATCCTGAGAAACTTAACAGAAACCCATGGGGGAGGGGAAGGAAAAAAAAAAAGAGGTTAGAGTAGGAGAGAGCCAAAGCATAAGAGACTCTTAAAAACTGAGAACAAACTGAGGGTTGATGGGGGGTGGGAGGGGGGGAGGGTGGGTGATGGGTATTGAGGAGGGCACCTTTTGGGATGAGCACTGGGTGTTGTATGGAAACCATTTTGACAATAAATTTCATATATTGAAAAAAATAGTCTATTTCTTAGTTTCTCTCTCTCTCTCTCTCCCTCCTTCCCCCCCTCTCCCTTTCTCTTTCTCTTTCTCTTTCCTTTCCCTTTCCCTCTCCCCCTCTTTGCCTTTTTGTTTTGATCTCATATGGTATTTGTCTTTCTCTGACTGACTTATTTCACTTAGCATAGTAGTCTCTAGATCCATCCATGTCATTACAAATGACAAGATTTCGTTTTTTTTTTTATGGTTCCATTGTATATAATGGATACCTATTGCTTCTTAAAACTTGTTTCCTTGGCATGGAATTGTCAGTCTCTTTAAGTGGCAACAAGAGGAGAGAGAAGACAAGGGAATCAGATCGCGTTTCAAACTTTACTGCCAATGTTGGAGAGCCATGTAATTAGAGGATACTACTCCCTACTATAGACCACCACTTCTCTCACATGTTCACCTTAGTAATGGTGGGAAAGTTCTGGGGATTTTTCTCTACAGATTAAAAAAAAATTTTTTTTACTGTTTATTTATTTTTGAGAGAGAGAGAGAGAGAGAGAGCGAGCAAGCAGGGGAGGGGCAGAGAGAGAGAGAGAAACACAGAATCCGAAGCACACCCCAGGCTCTGAGCCTGTCAGACAGAGCCTGATGTGGGGGCTCGAACTCCTGAACCACGAGATCATGACCTGAGGAGCCAAAGTTGGACGTTTAGCTGCCTGAGCCATACAGGTGCCCCTCTACAGATTTTTTCTAAAAGATAAACTTGCATGTATCTATGGCCTTGGAAGGAACTCAGTTATTAGATGAAAATTTTTTGAGTGTTTATGATGTGCCAGTCATTATACCATAATCTGGAGCACACATCCTTTAAAGTTTGATCATGAGAATCCAGAAATTCCGTCACATCTTCAGGCTCCGCTTCTAGTTCTTTTGCAGTACACATCTGCAGTACTTCCTCCACTGCAGTCTTAAACACCTCAAAGCTGTACATGAGGGTTGGAATCAGCTTCTTCCAAACTCCTGTTAACTTGATATTTTGACCTCTTCCCATGCATCACAGATGTTTTTAATGTTATCTAGAATGGTGGATCCTTTCCAAAGGGTTTCATTGTACTTTGCCCAGATCTGACAGAGAAGTCACCAACTGTGGCAGCTATAACTTTATGAAATATATTTCTTAAATAATAAAACTTAAAAGTCTAAGTTACTCCTTGATTCACAGGCTGCAGAATGGATATTGTGTTACGAGGCATGAAAACAGTGTTAGTTTCATCGTACATTCCTATCAGAACTCTTGAGTGACCCAGTACATTGTCAATGAGCAGTAATATTTTGAAAGGAGTCTTATTTTTCTGAGCAGCAGGTCTCAGCCTCAGCAGGGGGCCCAAAATATGCAGTAAACCATGTTGTAAACAGATGTGCTGTCATCCAGGCTCTGTTTTTTCCATTTCTAGAGCACAAGCAGAGCAGATTTAGCATGATTCTTCAGGGTTGTAGGATTTTTTCTGAATGATAAATAAGCGTTGGCTTCAACTTAAAGTCACCAGCTGCTTTAGCCCTTAACAAGAAAGTTAACCTGTCCTTCGAAGCTTTAAAGCCAGGGATTGACTTCTTCTCTCTATGAAAGTCCTAGATGGCATCTTCTTCCAATATAAGGCTATTTCATCTATATTGAAAATTTGTAATTTAGTATAGCCACCTTTATTAATTATCCTAGCTGGATCTTATGGATAACATGCTACAGCTTATAATCAGCACTTACTGTTTCACCTTGCACTTTTATGTTCTGGAGGTGGCTTCTTTTGCTGGCTTTAAAGTTTTCTGCTATAGCTTCTTCACCTCTCTCAGCCTTCATAGAATTGAAGAGAGTTAGGGCCTTGCTGCAGATGAGGTTTTATCATACGGCATTGTTGTGGTTGGTTTAATCTTCTGTCTAGATCACTGAAACTCTTTCTGTATTAGCAATAAGATTGTTTCACTTTCTTATCATTTGTGTGTTCACTGGTATAGCACTTGTAATTTCCTTCAAGATTTTTTCCTTTTCATTCACAACTTGGCTAATTGGTATGAGAGGCCTAGCTTTTGGCCTGTCTTGGCTTTCACCATGCCTTCCTCACTAAGCTTAATCATTTCTAGCTTTTGGTTTAAAGTAAGAGACGTACTACTCTTTCTTTCAGTTGAACACTTAGAGGCCATTGTAGGGTTATTGATAGGCCTAATTTCAAAATTGTTGTGTCTCAGAGAATAGGGAGGACTAAGGAAAGGGAGAGAGACCAGGGAATTGCCAGTTGCTACAGCAGTCAGCATACAGAGTTTATCAATTAAGTTCACTATCTTATATGGGTATGTTTTTTGGGGCCCCAAAACAATTGCAGTAGTAACATCAAAAATCATAGATCACCATAACAAATATGGTAATAATGAACAAGTTTGAAATCGTGAGAGAATTACCAGAATAAAATGGAGACACATGAAGTACACAAATGATATTGGAAAAATGGTGTCAATAGACTTGCTTGACACAGGGTTTCCACAAACCTTCAATTTTTAAAAGATGCAATATTTGTAAAGAGCTGTAAACTAAAGCACAATAAAATGAGGTATACCTATATTTTTAATTATATTTAATATTTATTACTTTATATCTAAATAGCCACATGCATACAGTAACTCTTCTGTTGGACAGTGCAAATCTAGATAATGACTTTATGGTTAGCCACTGAAAGATGGAGACCTGGCATTTTACTGTGATCCTGTGCAGGCTGTTTTTATGTGAACTCTTACATCAGTCACCCAAATTCTTGCCACTGATCTGTTTTGTAACACTGAGACTGCATCCCAAATTTTTGTGACTCACTGATGTCTGTTGCCTTCTCTGTTATTTTTAAAAATAGCTTCTCTGTTAGTATTATTTAAATGTTACTGTAGGGCTTTGCAAACTCCTGTAAATAATGACTATTTTTTGAATGCTTAAACTATGTGCTGTGGACTACAAAAAGTACCTTATATGTATTATTTAATGTAATTTTTATAGTAATTCTGTAAAGGTAGAAATTTTCATTTTTGTTTTATATATGAGGAAACTGAGGCTTAGAGAGGTGTGGGTAAAGTGTTAAGAAAAATTCCTTTCTCTGTCTCTGGGGTCAAATTTGACTTTGGATTAACTTTCTACTCTATTCTTATGGAACATCAGTTGTGTTACCAGGCAACACTGCTTATAGTAAAAAATGACCTTTGATAGATGAAATATACCTAAACTAGGAAGAGTGTAAATAAAGTGTAAATACTTGTTTGGAAGTTATACTTCTATGCTTCTCTGGATATGGTGAATCTTGGAATTAGGCATGCTCCTAATAGAGATAATGGAAGCTAAATTAATGGACTGTATTTGTTCCTGCTTGGGACATAAGCCAAGGTGGCTGTCACATTTTGATAATGACAATGTAATCATGTCCCCGCATACTTAAGCTGTTACTTTTGAGAAGTCTGTGACTAGTTCTTGAAGTGCAGGGAACTTTTAATGGAGAGAAATGCCTGATGCTGCCCTGTTGGTACACTGTCTCCTGGTCTGTACCCTTTCAGTGCAAAACATGGCTTACAGTAATCATGTGAGTTTGATTGGTTGAGCTTGGTGGGCTTTTGCAAGAGATCAAGTAATTTGATCCACAAAATAAGTAAATGGGAAATTTCCAGAAGAAATACAAAGGCCAATAAATGAACATGTGCTCAGTAATTAAAGTCTAAATTAAAATAATAAGATGGCAAAAATTTAAAAGATAATGCGAGTTGTTGACAATGTGAAAAAAAAAACAGGCATAGTTGCTGGTAATATCAACTGGCAAAACATTTTGGTAGGCAGTTTGGCAGTATCTCAAAATGATAAATTTTTGGAGCACCTGGCTGGCTCAGTCAGTTGAGCATCCGACTTTGGCTCAGGTCATGATCTTGAAGTTCATGAGTTCAAACCCCACCTCCTGCTCACTGCTATCAGCAAAGAGCCAACTTCGAATCCTCTGTCTCCCTGTCTCTGCCCCTCCTGTACTTGCACGCTCTCAAAAATAAATAAGCATTTTTTTAAAAAATAATAAGTTTTCATATCTTGTAGCGGTTTTAATTCCAGGAATCTGTTCTACAGAAATATGTGCACATCTGGGCAAAGAATTGCAAGGATGTTCATATATCATTTTTTTTAATAGCAGAAAGTTGGAACTCAAATATCTGCCAGTTAAGGAATAATTAAATAAATAATGGTGCATGCAAATAGTGGGAAAGTATCCATTCTTTCAAAGTAATGATCCCCAAGGGTATAAGTATTGAACATTGAGAGCTGTTTATATTATATGCAGGAAAGCTATTTGATACTATGTGTTCCTTGAAGGAAGAACAGACCAAAAACTATGAAGTATTACTGGCCAGAACAAAACAAAAAAGACAAAACCTGAGTTTGATCTAATGAGGTGGTGATATATATCTAACCATCAATATACAGGAAATACAGAGACAGAAAAATATGATAAACTGTACGATACAGATGGAATCAGAAAAATCCATAATGTGGAAGATTATGGGATTAAAAAAATATGACTTCCGTAAATAAATAATTAAAAAAATCCAAAAAGATGGAAGGGGAAACTGACAGTTAAAAGAGATTTAAGGGGCTCCTGGATGGCTCAGTTGTTTAAGTGTCCAGCTCTTGATTTTGGTTCAGATCACGATCTCCCGGTTCGTGAGTTTGAGTCTTGCATCCGGCTCTGTGCTGACAGTGCAGAGCCTGCTTGGGATTCTCTCCCTCTCTCTCTGACCCTCCCCTGCTTGTGCTCTGCTCTGTCTCTCTCTCAAAATAAATAAATGAATTTTAAAAAGAGAGAGATTTAAAAATACGTATATTGCAAAGGCAGGACTTCTGGAAAGGTGAAGTTGAAACACCCTCTGCCCAGTGAAACAGCTATTTAAGTCTGAAAATTATTAAAAAACAACCATGTAAAGTCCCTGGAAATTGTCCTATGGACATATAACAAATAGACAAATATTCAAGAAAATTTACTGAGTCTTAATAAGAACAGTGAGTCATTGGCATTTGACACATGACTTGTTTCCATCCTCCTCTCAGATTTGTGTGATGAAAGCTCTACTCTAGGTGTTTTATTGTGAGTGGGTGTGGCCAAGAAGGGGAAGCTTGCTTCCCACCCAGCTCCTGGTGTGGGGCTACAGTTTCTTTCCAGGAGGGGCATGGGAAGACTGCCAACATCTTTCATCCTTTCCAGCCCAGTGCTCTGTTTCAGACAAGTGCAGCTAAGAGAACAGAGGCTTCTTTTTCCTACTCAGCCACTAATAATAGAGCAAAGGTTCTGCCTCAGATGCAACATTTATACTAACTTAATTCCAGTGAGATTAGTCCTATATAGTTCCACCCACTCTCCTTTTCCTTTTTGTGCTATTTTTTACACATACTACATCTCTATATATTAGAACCTAACAATGCATTGTTACAATTAATGTTTCTGTAATGTCTTAATGAAAGCTAAGAGAAGAAACGGGGAAGCAAACATTTCTAGAGTTATATTAACCTTCTACCATTTGCGGTTCTGTTTATTCATATGATTTAAGTTACCACCTATTAAAATTTTCTTACTGCAGTATAGCCTTATTCCTACCCTGTCCTTTGTACTATTGCCAAGTATAATAAAGTAAAAAAATCGTAAAAAAAAAAAAAAAAAGATTCTCTCTCCCTTGCCCCTTTACCCCACTCGCACACACACTCTAAAATTAAAATAATTATTTAAAAAAACTAGTTTCTCTTGCCTGTGTTGGGCTCTGTGCTGACAGCATGGGGCATGCTTGGGATTCTCTCTCTCCCTTGCTCTATTCCTCTCTCTCTCTCAAAAATAAATAAACATTAAAAAAACTACAAAGTTTTATTAAGACAGTGTAGTACTGGTATAAAGATTGACATATATGTCAGTGGAATAGAGCTGAGAGTCCAGAAATAAACCTTAACACTTTGGAACAACTGATTTTTGACAAAGTGGCTAAAACAATTCAATGGGGAACCATAGCCCTTTTATTAAATTGTGTTTAGTCAACTGGATATCTACATGCAAAAGATTGAATTTACCTTAGAGTATACAGAAGAATTAACTCAAAGTGGATTACAGGCCTAAAATGTAGGAGCTAAAACAATAAAACTCTTAGAGAAAACATAGAAGTAAATTTTTGTGGTCTTGGATTAGGCCATGATTTCTTAGATATCATACTAAAAACACAATAAAAGAAGGCTGATAAGTTGGACTTTATAAAAAGCAAAACCTTTGTGCTTCAAATAACATGATTAAGAAATGAATGAAAAGTCAGCTCACAAACCAAGAGAAGATATTTGCAAATTGTATGTGTGATAAGGGACTTGTATATACAATATATAAAGAATTCTTGTAATTCAATAAAAAAAACCTAATTTTTTTTTAAATTTTTTTAACGTTTATTTATTTTTGAGACAGAGAGAGACAGAGCATGAACGGGGGAGGGTCAGAGAGAGGGAGACACAGAATCCAAAACAGGCTCCGGGCTCTGAGCTGTCAGCACAGAGCCCGACGCGGGGCTCGAACTCACGGACCGCGAGATCATGACCTGAGCCGAAGTTGGCCGCTTAACCGACTGAGCCACCCAGGCGCCCCAAACGTAATTTTTAAAATGGGCAAATGATTTGATAGAGACATTTCTCTGAAGAAGATAAGATGGCTGATAAGCACATAAAAAGATGTTCAATGTGATACAACAGAGAAGATGTAACAGTTTTACAGTAATTAACTTCAAATATTTGAAGGCTCATCTTACATTCATGCATATAATTAAGTCCAGTGGTTAGAAATTACTTGTGTCTTAGTTCAATAAAAGGAGGATATTCTGACAGTTATTTTTCCTTTTGAGGAAATAGGAAACTATTTGTCCAAAGGGTTTTAGGACCAATTCCCTCTCGGTTGGAAGCATAGGATTATGTATTAGGGTTACTCGTAACAAAGAGAAAGAGACTCTGGCTATCTTAAAGAGAGAATTTACTGGAAAGATGCAAATTGGAATACAGAATCTAAGGAACACTATAGAACCTGGCACAGGAGGGGCAGAAACAGGATAGTTTCAGGGATGTAGGTAACCTAAATTAATTCACAGTTTCTTCAGGTTACCCTAGCTGAAATAAATGGGCGTTGCCTGTGCCCATGCTCCTCAAGATTGAGAAGTCCTAGGAGAAAGATTCCAGTTTGGTTGTTTATTTAAATGTTTATTGGGGCGCCTGGGTGGCGCAGTCGGTTAAGCGTCCGACTTCAGCCAGGTCACGATCTCGCGGTCCGTGAGTTCGAGCCCCGCGTCAGGCTCTGGGCTGATGGCTCGGAGCCTGGAGCCTGTTTCCGATTCTGTGTCTCCCTCTCTCTCTGCCCCTCCCCCGTTCATGCTCTGTCTCTCTCTGTCCCAAAAATAAAAATTAAAAAAAAAAAATAAAAATAAATAAAAAATAAATAAATGTTTATTTATTTTTGAGAGAGAGACAGAGTGTGAGCGAGGGAGGGGCAGAGAGAGAGGGAGACACAGAATCTGAAGCAGGCTCCAGGCTCCGAGCTGTCAGCACAGAGCCCAATGCAGGGCTCGGACTCACGAACCATAAGACCATGACCTGAGCCCAAGTCAGATGCCTAACCAACTGAGCCACCCAGGTGCCCCTCTAATTGGTCTGTTTAGGTTTTGAGTCCATCCTTGACTTAGGGAACTAAGGGACAGGCTTGGTGACAGGCTCACCAAGACTACACATAATCTAGGTGACATAATTCCACATAATGAAATTGACATGCTGTTATTGCAAGAAAGGGGAAATGGTATTTGGCAGACAAAAAACCCACACAAAAAACCCAAAGTCCATTTTAGAATGGATAACTTCCTATTTTTTAAATATTAGATATGAAAAAGGAGACTATTAACTGTCATATGCAGTGTGATGGCATTTCCCCCCATATTTTTTATCGTAGAAAACTAAGTAAAATTTACCACCACAACCATTTTTAAGTGTACAGCTCAGTGGTGTCAAATACATTAATAATGTTGTACAACCACCATCACCACCCATCTCCATAACTCTTTTTATCTTTTTTCATCTTGTAAAACTGAAACTGTGTACCCATTAAGCATTAACTCTGCATTTTCCTTTCTTCAGCCTCTGGCAGCCACTACTATTCTACTTTCTGTCTCTGTGATTGTGAATACTCTGCATACCTCATATAAGTGGAATCATGTAGTATTTGTCTTTTTGTGACTGGCTTATTTCACTTAGTCTAATGTCTCCGAGGCTCATCCATGATGTAGCATATTGCAGAATTTCCTTCCTTTTTAAGGCCGAAAAATATTCCAGTGTGTGTGTGTGTGTGTGTGTGTGTGTGTGTGTGTACCACATTTTGCTTATCTATTCATCCATTGATGGACACTTGGGTTGCTTCCATGTTTTAGTTCTTGTGAATAATGCTGCTCTGAATGTGAGTGTACAGGTACCTCTTTGAGTCACTGCTTTCAATACTTTTCTGTATATATCCAGAAATGGAATTGTGTATGTATCCAGGAACACTTTCACACCTGCCTGCCCACAGGGCTGAGGTTTGTGGATGGATTGCTGTTATTGTGGTAGGAGCTGAAAATGATGGAAACAAACCACAATTTGCCATCCATGCCTTCCCTGGAAAGCGGCAAGCCTTCAGTAGGTTCCAGTGTTTCAAAGTAGTTGTATCGGACAGATTCTGCCAGTGCAATTATTGTTTAGGTGGGATGACAGATTCCTGGTGCTTCCTATTCCACCATCTTCTCTGAATCCTCCCTAGGATGGCAATTATTTAAAAATGTGTATGCATGTGAGCACTCGCTTCAGTAGCACATACACTAAAAATGTGTATGCATGTGGACAAGGATTGGAAAATAAGATGAAAAAGAACATAGTTTACTTAGGAGTTTAAGATTTGGATACAGGGAGTTGTGCAGGGGGAAGCTTTATTTAATAATGTTTCTTTGCCTTACAGCTTTGAAACTTTGAAATATACATAAGAAAGTGCATAACAGAGTACAAGTTAACTGATAATTGTGAAATAGTATTTATGTAGCTGCCATACAGGTCAAGAAATACAACATTGACTACACCTCGAAAGCTTTCTTTGTGCTCCTTTACACAAAGGAGCCAAGTAACAAACCAGGGACTGATGGTTCCCTCTTTCCAGAAGTAACCCAAACCCACTACCCTGATGTGATGATATCCTTCCGTTCTTTGTGGTTTTACCTTCTGTGTTTGCATCTCTAAAATATATAGTTTAATTTTGTCTATTTTTAAGCTTAATATAAATGGAATTATACTATTTATATTCTTTTGTCTTGATTCTGTTATATGCAGCATCATATTTGTGTAATTCATGTTGTATGTAGCTCTAGTTTTATTACTAATTTCCATTGTTATATTCCTTAGTCTGATTCTATCATAAGTTATTTGTGCATTCTACTTAGGATGGACATTTGTGTTGTTGTTTTTTTAATTAGTTTTTCTTTTTCACTTCGTTAATATGGTTAATTAGACTGATTGATTTTCAAATGTTAAAGCAACCTTGTATTCCTGGGATAAACCCTACTTGATCTTGACGTTTTGTTCTTTTTTTATGTTGTTGGATGTGAGTTGTTAAAATTTTATAAAGAATTTTTTTACATCAGTATTCATGATAAATATTAGTCTAGTTTTCCTTGTTTGACAAGTCTTTGGTTTTCTTATCAGTGTATTTGTGGCCTTTTAGAATGAGTTTGGAAGCATTTCTTTCTCTTCAATTTTCTGGAAGTGTTTGAATAGGATTGTTATTTCTTTCTTCCTTAAATATTTGGTAGAATTCACTAGTGAAGCCATCTGGAACTTGAGTTTATTTTGTGGGAATTTTATACCAAGAATTTAATTTCTATATTAAATATAGAGCTATTCTTGGTTATCTATTTCTTCTTGATTAAAATTTGGTAGTTTGCATCTTTCAAGGAATTGCAAGTTCTTTCAATGAACTTCTATTTCATCTGAGTTGTAAAATTTATTAGCATAAAGTTGTTAATTACATTCCCGTATCATTTTTAAAAAATTTATTTCTTTATTCTGAGATAGAGAGGGAGAGAGAAGGGCAGAAAGAGAGAATCCCAAGCAGGCTCTGCGCTGTCAGGACAGAGTCCAGTGTGGGGCTGGATCTCACGAACTGTGAGATCATGACCTGAGCCACAATCAAGAGTTGGTCGATTAACTGACTGAGCCCCCAGTTGATTAACTGACTGAGATATGTAACTTACACATTTAACGTGTGCAATTCAGTGGCTTTTAGTATATTCACAGAGTTGTGAAACTATCATCACAATTAATTTTTGTATATTTTTATTACCTCAAAACCCCACACTTCTTATTCATCACCATTCAGTCCCCTTGTTCTTCCAGCAGTAGTTAACCACTACTATACTTCCTGTCTTTAAAATTTTGCCTATCCTGGACATTTCATGTAAATGGAATCATACATTTCATATAAATGAAGTCCTACAATATGTGGTCCTTTGTGACTGACTTCTTTCACTGAGAATAATGTCCTCAAGGTTCATAATATTTCAATATTCAAAGTTCGTAATGTGTGTTGCGGCATGTATTAATACTTAATTCCTTTTTATTGCTGGATAATCCCTTGAGTGGTGATGGACTTTTGAGTTGTTTGCACTTTTTGGCTGTTATAAACAGTGCTGCTCTGAATGTTTGTGTATAAGTTTTTGTGTGGACATGTTTTCATTTCTCTTGGATATATACCTAAGAGTGCATTTGCAAGGTCATATGGTAACTCTGTGTTGAACCTTTTGAGGAACTGCCAATTTTCCAAAGTGACCAATTGTCTTATATCCTGATCAGTAGTGTATGAGTGTTCCAATGACTCCATCCTTGCCAACTCTTGTTATTACATCTGTCTTTCTGATTATACCCATTCTAGTAGGTGTGAAGTAGTAACTTACTGTTATTTCATTGATTGACTTTGAATTTCAATTTATCCTTCATTACTCAGACTAACTAACTTGTTCCTTATGTATTCCTTTTTATTTATTGATGTGTTCAGTTGGTAGTGCTTTGTATCTATGTTCATACTGCTCTGTAGTTTTCTTTCTTTGTCTTTGATACTATCTCTGTTAGGTTTTCTAATCAGGATAATTCTCTGTTCATGAAGATAAGCTGTGTAGTGTTGCCTCCTCATTTTTTCTTCTGAAAGCATTTATGCAATACTTTGTAATTTCTTCCTTAAATGTTTGCTATAGTTTACCAGTGAAGCTATCTGCACCTGGGCCTTTCTTTGTGGAAAGATGTTTACTTATGAAAAGTGTATTATTTCCTCTTGTGTAATTTTTTGTAATTTGTTTTATTTAAGATATTTTCCAGTTTCATTTACAATGTAGAATTTACTGGCATAAACTTATTAATAACATTACAAAAATTTTAATGTCTTTAGGATCTGTGGTGGTAGCTTCTTTATCATTCTTAATATTGGTAATCCAATTCTACTGTATTTCTTTCTTGATCTTAGTTTAAATGATTACCAGTTTTACTGATATTTCTAAAGAACCATGTTTTGGTTTCACCGATTATTGCAGTTGTTTGTTTATTTTCTATTTTATTGATTCCCACTCTGTTATTTTCTTTCTACTTAATTTGGGTTCTTTTATTTTAGCTTCTTAAGGTGGAAACTTAGAATATTGATTTTAAACCCTTTAAAATTTTTTATGTAAACATTTAAAGTTACAATTTTCCCTGTAAACATTATGATAGCTGCATCTCACAAATTTTGGTGTCTAGTACTTTCATTTTTATTCAACTCAAAATATTTTCTGATTTATCTTATAATTTCCTCTTTGATCCATGGGTTATTTAGAAGAGTGTTTGTAGCCTCCAAATATTTGTTGATTTTCCAGATTTATTTTTGTTACTAATTTGTAATATAATTTTATTGTTCTCAGAGAACATAAATTATAAAATTTTAATCCTAAATTCATTGAGAATTGTTTTGTGGCCTGATATGTGATCCATCTTGTAAAGTGTTCCATGTATACTTGAAAAGAATGTGTAATCTGATTATGTAATGTTATTTAACCTACAGATTTTATTCATTGCCTCCTGATTACCGCCCCCCCCCCCCCCCATTAATGTCTTTTTTAGTCCAGGATCCCATCCAGAACCTCACATTACGTTTAGTTTTCATATTTCCTTAATCTCATTTAATCTGGGACAGTTCCTCAGTTTTTCTTCTTAACATTGATGTTTTTTAAAAAAATATTTTTGATGTTTATTTTTGAGAGAGATACACACAGAGTGTGAGTGGGGTAGGGGCAGAGAATGAGCGTGACACAGAATCTGAGGCAGGCTCCAGACTCTGAGCTGTCATCACAGAACCCAACGTGGGGCTTGAACTCATGAACTATGAGATCATGACCTGAGCTGAAGTCAGATGCTTAGCTGACTGAACCACCCAGAGCCCCTAATATTGATGTTTTTTGAAGAGTACTAGCAGGTTACTCTATAGTGTCATTCAGTTTGGTTTGTCTAACTTGCTCATGTTTAAATTCAGTTTATACATTTTAGCAAGAATATCATAGAATATCACAGAAGTAGCATCACATGCTTCTCAGGACATCATCTCAGGAGGCATGTTTTATGAATACATCTCATTGCTGGTATTGTTAATTTTGATCACTTGGTTCAGTTGATTTCTGTCAGGTCTCTATTTTTCTCTCTCTTTTTTTGTCACCTTTAATCAAAAGTCGTGTGTGTGTAATCACATTTTCTTTTTTTATCCATTGACACATATTTAAGTTGTTTCCATATCTTGGCTATTGGGAATAGTGCTACAGTGCCAGTATCTCTTTGGGATCGTTGTTTTCTTTCCTTTGCATATATTCCCAGACGTGAGATTGCTGATCATATGGTAACTCTCCATGTCGTTATTCATAGTGGCTGTACGTTTCCTCCAATAGTATATATAAGGATTCCCTTTTCTCCACATCCTTGCCAATACTTGTTATCTTTGACTTTTTTTTTTTTTTTTTTGAAGGGGAGAGAGAGAGACAGAGCATGAGCGGGGGAGGAGCAGAGAGAGAGGGAGACACAGAATCCGAAGCAGGCTCCAGGCTCTGAGCTGTCAGCACAGAGCCCAATGTGGGGCTTGAACTCACGAACCGTGAGATCATGACCTGAGCCAAAGTCGGACGCTTAACCGACGGAGCCACCCAGGCGCCCCTCTTTGACTTTTTTATAGTAGCCATTCAAACAGGTATGAGGTGATGTCTGTGGTTTTATTTGCATTTCCATGATGATTAGTAAGGTTGAGTCCTTTTTCATACACCTGGTAGCCATTTGTATGCCTGCTTTGGAAAAATGTCTGTTTAGGTCCTTTGCCCATTTTTAAATCAGGTTATGTTATGTTATGTTGTTATGTTATTTTATGTTGTTATGTTATGTTATGTTATTGCTGTTGTGTTGTATGAGTTCTTACATATTTTGGATGTTAACCCCTTATTAGATACAGGTTTTGCAAATATTTAATTCCATTATGTAGGTTGCTTTTTTATTTTGTTGGTTTCCTTTGTTGTGCAGAAGCTTTTTAGTTTGATGTAGTCTCACTTGTTTATCTTTGTTTTATTGCCTGTGCCTCCAGTGTCATATGCAAAATTCATTGCCAAAACTAATCTCAAACATTTTCCCTTGTGTTTTCTTCTGGGAGCTTAGAATTTTAGGTCATACATTTAAGTCTTTAATCCATTTTGAGTTGACTTTTGTGTATAGTATAAGGATCCAATTTCTTTTTTTTTTTTTTTTTAATGTGGATATCTCGTTTTGCCATCACCCTATATTGAAGAGATTATCTTTTCTCCACTGTTTCCTTTGTCAAAGATTAGTTGACTATGTATGGTTAAGTTTATTTCTGGATTCTCAATTCTGGTTTTTTTGTCTTACATGTCTTTTTTTTTTTTAACGTTTATTTATTATTGAGAGACAGAGACACACAGAGCGTGAGCAGGGGAGGGGCAGAGAGAGGGGGAGACATAGAATCTGAAGTAGGCTCCAGGCTCTGAGCTGTCAGCACAGAGCTCGATGCGGGGCTCGAACTCACAAACTTCGAGATCATGACCTGAGCTGAAGTCGGTTGCTTAACCAGCTGAGCCACTCAGGCCCCTATTATATGTCTGTTTTTATTCCATATTATTTTGCTTACTATACCATACTACAGCAATTGCAATAAGCATTATTTTGCTTACCATACCATATTATTTTGCCTACTATAGCTTTGTGACATAATATGAAATCAAGAAATGTGATGCATCCATTTTTGTTCTTGCTTGAGATTGCTGTTGCTGTTCAAGGACTTTTGTGTTTCCATTTTTCTCAAAAAAAAAAAAAAAATGCCATTGGAAGGGCGCCTGGGTGGCTTAGTCGGTTTAGTATCCAAAACTCTGGATTTTGACTCAGGTCATGATCCCAAGGTCATGGGATCAAGCTCTGCATTAGGCTCTGCATTGAGCACAGAGTCTGCTTAAGATTCTCTCTCTCTCTCTCTCTCTCTCTCTCTCTCTCTCTCTCCCCTTCTGCCCCTCTTCCCACCTTGTGCTCTCTCTCTAAAAAAAAAAAAAAAAAAAAATGCCATTGGAATTTTGATAGGGATTGGACCTGTAGTTTGTTTTGGGTAGTATGGACATTTGAACAACCTTAATTCTTCCAATCCATGAACACAGGATATCTTTCCATTTATGTGTGTCTTCAGTTTATTTAATCAATGTTTTGAAGTTTTTGGTGCACAGATCTTTCATCTCCTTGGGTAAATTTATTCCTTATTATTATTATTATTATTATTATTATTATTATTATTTTAATAGAAATTTCTTTCTTTTTTTAATGTTTCTTTTAATTTTGAGAGAGAGAGTGGGAGACAAAGGATCTGAAGCAGGCTTTAGGCTGATAGCAGAGTCCAGCATGGGGCTCGAACTCACAAATAGATCATGACTTGAACCAAAGTCGGATGCTTAACCAAATGAGCCACCCAGGTGCCCCTAACTATTTTATTATTTTTGATGCTATTGTAAATTAGGTTGTTTTTTAAACTTCTTTTCATATAGTTTGTTGTTTGTATTTAGAAACACAGCTGATTTTTGTAGGTTGGTTTTGTATCCTGTAGCTTTACTGAATTTGTTTATTCTAAAAGTTTTTTATGGAGTTCTTGACATTTTGTATGTAAGAGATCATGTCATCTGCAAACAGAGACAATTTTACTTCTTCCTTTCCAATTTGGATGTCTTTTATTTCTTTTTCTTGCCTAACTGCTCTGGCTAGGACTTCCAGTGCAGTGTTGAATAGGAGTGGCAAGAGGCAACATCCTTGTCTTATTCCGATTTTAGAAGAAAAGCTTTCAGATTTTCACTGCTAAGTAATGATGTTAGCTGTGGGCTTGTCATATATGGTTTTTATTGTTTTGAAGTACATTTCTTTTATATCTAATTTGTTGAGAGTTTTTATTATGAAAGGATGCTGAATTCTGTTAAATGTTTTTAATGTAGTTGTTGAGGCGATCATGTGATTACTTTGTTCTGTTTATGTACTTGTTATAACTTTGTTAAATTTGTTAAGTGGAGCACAGTGGAAGTGTACATCCCTCTTTAAGGGGCCACATGGCAAGGTCAAGGACAGACTGTAGACAGGCAGGATCTGGGTCTGTGGGTGGAATGCTTTGGGGTGCCTAGGCTAGGGCCAGATCAACCAATTCAAACCAAAGGAGCAGAATTTTCATAAGCCCATGGAGGTATTATCCAAGGAGCACATAAAGCACACTGGTGCTGGGAGGCAGGGGATACTGTTGGTCACAAGGGCTACTGGGGAGATCATATCAGGAACTTACATTTACTGTTACTCTGTGGACTACTGTCAAGGACATGCACTCACCTGAGGGGGCTAGTGTCAGTTTAAGGATATTGCAGATGCATTGGTTCAACAAAATGGAGGCCAAGGCAGCAGTGCCATGGAGTAGCTTAGGTAAGCTCTCAGCAGTGGTGTATCACATTTATTGATTTGCATATGTTGAAACATCCTTGCATTCCAGGAATAAATCCCACATGGTAATGGCATATGATCCTTTTAATGTTCTGTTGAATTTTGTTTGCTGGTATTTTGTTGAAGATTTTTGCATCTCTGTTCATCAGGGATATTGGCCTGGGATTTTCTTCTCTAGTAGTGTTTTTGTCTGGCTTTCAACAGGATAATATTGGCCTCCTAAAAGTATTCCATCCTCTTGAAATTTTTTGGAAGAGTTTGAGAAGATTTCACATTATTTTCTTTTCAAATGTTTGGTAGAATTCAACAGTGAAACTGAATGGTCTTGAACTTTTCTTTGTTGGGAGGTTGATAGTTACGGATTCTGTGTCTTACTCATTATTGTTCTGTTCAGGTTCAGTCATGATAATTTGTATATTTCTAGGAATTTATCCATTTCTTCTATGCTATTCAATTTGTAGGTGTATAATTGTTTATAATAGCCTTTTAGGATCTTTTGTATTTCTGTGGTATTGGTTGTAATGTCTTTCCTTTCTTTTTCTTTTTTTGACAGTAAAAAAATGGTAATTAAATGTTATTGGATCAATGATACTTTTGTCCTATTACCCAGTTCATTATCTGTTAGTAACATTAAAAAATTGAAAGAAAATTTTTTTAATGTTTATTTTTGAGAGAGAGAAAGGGACAGAATCTGAAACAGGCTCCAGGCTCTGAGCTGTCATCACAGAGCACATGTGGGTCTTGAACTCACGAACTGTGATATCATGACCTGAACCAAAGGTGGATGCTTAACCAACTGAGCCATCCAGGCACCCCTAATTTTTTTTTTAATTTTAAAGAGAGAGGGCGAGAAAGCTAGCATGAGTTGGGGAGAGGGGCAGAGGCAGGGAGAAAGAGAGAATCTCAAGCAGTCTCCACACTCAGTGCAGAGCCTGATATGGGGCTTGATCCCACGACCTTAGGACCCTAGCTGAAGTCAAGAGTTGGGCACCCAACCAACTGAGCCACCGAGGCACTCCATGTTAATAATATTTTTATCAAATAATATACAGTTGCCAAAACTTCCATAATATTTTCCAATAAAGCTGATCAAAATCACTGAAGAAAATGTTTTTGACTGTAGTTGACACACAGTGTTACATTGGATTCAGGTATACATCATAGTGACTCAACATCTCTATACATTATGCTGTGCTTACTGTAAGTGTAGCTACTATCTGTCACCATACAATGCTGTTACAATATCATTGACTGTATTTCTTGTACCATGCCTTTTATTCTTGTGTAATGTCTCCTCTTAAGTTTCAGATTTTATTTACTGGAATCTTTTCTCCTTTTGTCTTAGTCAGTCTAGGTAAAAGTTTGTCCATTTTGTTTAGATTCGTAAAAAGCTCAGTTTTGTTGATATTTTTATTGTTTTTCATCCTCTATTTAATTTATTTCTGCTCAAATCTTGTTATTTCCTTCCTTCTACTATTGGGCTTGGTTTGTTCTTTTTCTAGTTTCTTTTTTTTTTAAATTTTTTTTAACGTTTTATTTATTTTTGAGACAGGAAGAGACAGAGCATGAACAGGGGAGGGTCAGAGAGAGGGAGACACAGAATCTGAAACAGGCTCCAGGCTCTGAGCTGTCAGCACAGAGACCAACGCGGGGCTCGAACTCACGGACCACGAGATCATGACCTGAGCCGAAGTCGGCCGCTTAACCGACTGAGCCACCCAGGCGCCCCATCTTTTTCTAGTTTCTTGAGGTGTAAACTTAGGTTGAGATACTCATTTTTCTTTATGTAGGCATTTATTGCTCTAAACTTCTTAGAACTGTTTTTACAGTATCCCATAAGTTTTGATATGTTGTGTTTCTTTTTGCATTGGTCTCAAGATATTTTTAAATTTTTCTTTTGACATTTTCTTTGCTGCATTGGTTGTTCAGTAGTGTGTTGTTTAGTTTCCACATATTTGGGAATTTTACGGTTTCCCTCTTGTTACTGATTTCTAGTTTCATATCATTGTGATTGGAAAAGATACTTGATATGATTTCAGTCTTCTTAAATTTGTTAAGACTTGTTTTGTGACCTAATATTTGATCCATTCTGGAGAATATTCCAAGTGCACTTGAAAAGGATGTATATTCTGCTACTGTTGGATGGAATGTTCTGTGTATGTCTGTTAGGTCCATTTGGACTAAAGTGTAATTCAAGTCCAGTGTTTCCTCATTGATCCTCTGTTTGTATTATCTCTCCATTGTTGAAAGTGGGGTATTGGAGTCCCCTTTATTATTGTATTGGTCCTTATTTCTCCTTTAAGATCTTTTAATAATTGCTTTATATATTTAGGCATTCCTCAATATATTTTGGTAGTTCTTCATTCCTTTCTTCATCTCTTGCTTTCTTCCTTTGTGATTTGATGTTTTTCTTTAGTGTTAGGTTTGGATTCCTTTCTCTATATTTTCTGTGTCTATTCTAGGGTTTGGTTTGTGGTTACCTTAAGATTCATATATAATATCCTATGTATATAGCAGTTTATTTTAAGTTAATAATCACTTAAGTTCAAACACATTCTAAAAGCACTACGTTTTTACTTGCCTCCCTGTTTTATGTATTTGATGTCACATTTTATATCTTTTTATTTTGTGTATCCCTTAACTATTTTAGATATAGTTGATTTTACTGCTTTAGTGTTTTAACCTTCATATTAGGTTTATAAGTGATTGATCCACTACCTTTACTATGTTTGCTTTTAGCAATAAGATTTTTTTCTTTCATAATTTCCTTCCAGTTATGGCCTTTTCTTTTCCCCTTAAAGAAGGTCCTATAACATTTCTTTGAAAGGTTGGTTTAATGGTGATGAACTACTTTTTTTGTGAAATTCTTTATTTTTCAATTCTGAATGATAATCTTGCTAGATGGAGTATTCTTGGTTGTAGTTTTTTTTCCTTTTAGCACTTTGAATATACATATCATGTCACTCTCTTCTGGCCTACCAAGTTATTGCTTGAAAAGTCAGCTAATAGTCTTATGAGTGGTCCCTTTTATGTAACTAACTAGTTGGTTTTTTCTTGCTGCTTTTAAGATTCTGCTTAATTCTCTGTTTAAATTATTATGTGTCTTGATGTGGACTTCTTTGGATTCATTTTGCTTGGGGTGCTCTTTGCTTCCTGGACTTGGATGTTTGTTTCCTTCCTCAGGTGAGGGAAGTCTTTAAGTTTTCTGCTTCTTTCTCTATTTTTCTGAGACCACTATAATGTGAATGTTAGTATACTCAATGTTACCCAGAGGTCCCTTAAACTATCCTCATTTTTCTTTTTCTTTGTAATGTTTTTTAAAACTATCCTCATTTTTCTTTTTTCTTTTTGTTCAGCTAGGATGATTTCTGCTACCCTCTATCAGATTGTTGATACATTCTGCATGTTCTTATCTGCTGTTGATTCCCTCTAGTTTTCATTTCAGTTATTGTATTCTTCATCTTTGATTGTTTTTTTAATATTTTCTATAAATTATCACTGTGTTTATTCTTCCAAGTTCAGTGAGCATCTTAATGACCATTACTTTGAACTTTTTATCATGTGGAGTGCTTATTTCCATTTCATTTAGTTGTTTTGCTGAGGTTTTGTCTTGTTCTTTCATTTAGAACATATTCTTCTGTCTCCTCGTTTTACCTGGTTCTCAGTGTTTGTTTCTCTGTATTGTGTAGACCTGCTGTGCCTCCTGGTCTTGATGCAGTGGCCTTATGTAGAGGGCATCCTTTGGGGCCCAGAAACACATTCCTCTCTGGTCACCGGAACCAGGTGCTCCAGGGATGTCTTTTGTATAGGCTGTATGTGCCCTTCTGTTGTAGCTGGCCCATTACTGCTATGGGTGCATGGTATGCAGGACTGGTCCCTGGCACAACTGGCTTAAAGGCCTGGCTGTGGCTACTGTGGGCATGCTGGTGGTTGAGGCTAGCCCCAGGTGTAGCTGCATGCAGGGCCCAGCCACAGCTGTTGTGAGTAACTGGTAGGTGGAGCCAGTCCCATCCCTGGCAGGAGCTGCTTTGGAGGGGGCACCTGCTATGGCAGGTGGGTTGGGTGGGGCATGTCCACAGGGGAATGTTGAGGTTGGTTGAACAGTGCCTGCAAGGTAGGTGGAGAGTGTCAGAACAGGTGCCCACCGGAGTTGGGCTAGCTAGATTGAAGGAGGGCAAGAATAATGACATTTACCAGCATTTCCGTTCCTGGAGAAAGTTCCTATAGATTCCATCCTTCCATCACCTGCCCTAAAATTAGCCAATAAATCTTCATATATGGCCCAGGTTTTTTTTAAACTGCAGCCCTGGGGTGCTTGGGTGGCTCAGTCAGTTAAGTGTCTGACTCTCTCTCTCTCTTTATTTGAGAGAGCATGAGTGCAAGGTTGGGGGCAGGAGCAGAGAGAGGGAATCCTAAGCAGGCTCCTTGCTCAAAACAGAGCCTGACACAGGGCTCCATCCCACAATACTGGGATCATGACCTAAGCCAAAATCAAGAGTCAGATGCTCAACTGACTGAGCCACCCAGGTGCTCCTAAGCATCTGATTCTTGATCTCAGCTCAGGTCTTGATCTCAGGGCCGTTGAGTTCATGCCTAGCTTTGGGCTCTGCACTGGGGGCTTGTCTTCCTGGTGCTGGTCCCCAGGGCAGGCAGCGCCCAATGTGGTGTTTAAACCCCTTGCTCCTCAGGGAGGACCTCCATGCCTGTGACATCCTCCCTACTGTGGGTCACTATGCTGAGGGTGTGAGTCCTGACCAGTCTGTGTCTCTTCCCCTCCAACTTTTATTGATGTGGCTTTTTCTTTATATCTCCAGGTATGGAAGAACTGTTCTACTAATCTTCAGATTGTTCTCAGACAGTTGCTTTGTATGTAGAGTAGCTTTGGTGTGTCAGTGAGAGGGGAGCTCAGGATCCTCCTATTCTACCATCTCCATCAGGATCCTCTCATGCCCCAAAAAATTTTTAAGCAGTTTATTGAGATGCAGTTCACGTAAGATAAAATTGACCATTTTTTAAAATTAATTAATTAATTTATTTATTTTAATGTCTATTTTTGAGAGGGAGGCAGAGCATCAGTGGGGGAGAGACAGAGAGAGAGAGAGGGAGACACAGATTCCAAAGCAGGCTCCAGATTCTGAGCTGTCAGCACAGAGCCCAATGCAGGGCTTGAACCCATGGAGGTAAAAGATCATGACCTGAGCCGAAGTCGAATGCTTAACCGACCGAGCCACCCAGGTGCCCCTAAAATTGACCATTTTAAAGTGAACAGTTCAGTGGTAATAGTACATTCAACAATGTGGTGAAACCCCCATCTTTATATAGTTCCAAAACATCTCTGTCATTCCAGTGTAAAACCCCTTTCTCGTTAAGCAGTTCTCCCCATTTTGCCTATCTGGAAACCACCAATCTGAGTTGAGTCTCTATGGGTATATCTATTCTGGATGCTTTGTATTAATAGAATCATTCAAAATGTGACCTTTTGGGGCACCTGGGTGGCTCAGTCAGTTAAGCGGCCAACTTCGGCTCAGGTCACGATCTCGCGGTCCGTGAGTTCGAGCCCCGCATCGGGCTCTGGGCTGACGGCTCAGAGCCTGGAGCCTGTTTCAGATTCTGTGTCTCCCTCTCTCTGACCCTCCCCCGTTCATGCTCTGTCTCTCTCTGTCTCAAAAATAAATAAACGTTAACAAATAAAAAAATAAAAAAAAAATGAACAAAATGTGACCTTTTGTCTGGTTTTATTCACTTAGCATAATGTTTTGAAGGGTCATCCATGCAGCAGGTATCAGTCTTTCACTCCTTTTTATGGCTGAATAGTATTTCATTGTATGGATATATCACAGTTTATTTATCCATTCATATGTTTATGGACATTTGGGCTATTTCCACTTTTTGGCTATTCTCAGTGCTTTTATGGTCACAGGTATACAGGTAGTTGTTTATTTGTTTTCAGTTCTTTGAGTTGTGTACCTACGAATGAAATTGCTGAATTGTATGGTAATTCTATGTTTAATTATTTAAGGAAGCACCAAACTATTCCCATTTTTGGTACTCTTAATTTCTTTGTATAGATTCAAATTTCTGTTATCACGTTTTTTCCGGAATGACTTCCTTTAACACTTCTTATAGTAATGGTCTGCTTCAGTGTATTCTCTCAGCTTTTGTCTGTCTGCAGAAGCCCTTAACTTTTGTCTGTGTTTTTTTTTTTTTTTTAATTTATTTAAATTTATTTTTTATTTTTTTATTGTTTTAAATTTACATCCAAATTAGTTAGCATATAGTGCAACAATGATTTCAGGAGTAGATTCCTTAGTGCCTCTTACCCATTTAGCCCATCCCCCCTCCCACAACTACTCCAGTAACCCTCCATTTGTTCTCCGTATTCATGAGTCTCTTCTGTTTTGTCCCCCTCCCTGTTTTTATATGATTTTTGTTTCCCCTCCCTTATGTTCATCTGTTTTGTCTCTTAAAGCCCTCATATGAGTGAAGTCATATGATTTTTGTCTTTCTCCGACTAATTTCACTTAGCATAATACCCTCCAGTTCCATCCACGTAATTGCAAATGGCAGGATTTCATTCTTTTTGATTGGTAATACTCCACTGTATGTATGTATGTATGTATGTATGTATATATATATATATATATGTATATATATATATATATATATATATATATATATATACACCACATTTTCTTTATCCACTCATCCATCGATGGACATTTGGGCTCTTTCCATACGTTGGCTATTGTTGATAGTGCTGCTATAAACATGGGGGTGCATGTGTCCCTTCGAAACAGCACACCTGTATCCTGTGGATAAATGCCTAGTGGTGCAATTGCTGGGTGGTAGGGTAGTTCTATTTTTAGTTTTTTCAGGAACCTCCATGCTGTTTTCCAGAGTGGCTGCACCAGCTTGCATTCCCATGTCCTTGGTTTTTAAAGGTGTTTTTGACATGTATAGAATTCGAGGTTGACATTTTTTTCTTATTAAAGTTACCTTAAAGATATGCCTGTGTTTTCTGGATTGGATTATTTCTTATAAGAAGTGTGATGTCATTATTATCTTTGGTCCTGTGTACATAATATGGCTTTTTACCCTGAATGCTTTTGTTGTTTTCTGTTTATCACGGATTTTCGTTAATTTGATGATAATGTATCTTGGTATGTTTTTTTCCATGTTTCTTATGCTTTATATTTTCATTAAATTTGAAAAAAAATGGTTATTTATTCAAACATATTTTGTTTCTCCTTGCCTCTCTACTCCTGGAATTCCAGTTCTATGTGTATTAATTAGCCTTCTTGATATTGTCTCACAGCAAACTGAGGGTTTGTTCATTTTTTTAAGTGTGTTTTTCTCTCAGTGTTTCATTTTAGATATTTTCTATTTCTGTATCTTTAAGTTTGCTAATCTTTTCTTTTGCAGTTTCTACTTTGTCATAATTAAACTTCATATATTTTTCATCTCTGGAATTTCAAATTGGGTCTTTTTTATCTCTTCTATTTCTCTACTTGTCATGCTCACACTTTCTTCTTGGACATATAAAGTATATCATTAACGTTTTTTATCTATTTATTTTCATAATCTGTCATTTCTGTGTCCGTTTCCATTGATTAATTTTTCTCTTGGTTGTGGGCCATATTTTCCTGCTTCATTGCATCATTTATAATATTTTTTTTAAGAAGGCAAGGTAAACAAATAGCTTAAGTATTTTATTTGTTTGAAAGTAAGCTTATTAACATTATATAATGAAAATGTACAAAGAATAATGGTGCAGTTTTTGGTTAGATTTAAGTTAGACATTCATTAATAAGGAATCTTAGAATATGAATAGTCCAGAAATTTCTCTAAACCATATGGTCAGAACAGCTGTCTCTGAGTATTACCTTACTTTGAATGGTACTGGCATACATCTGAATTGAACTCAGAATTTTTCAAAATAAGCCCTAATTAATAAAACTTTCTATATTCAGACAAACAATTTTAATAAAACTTATTTTCCAGAAACAATAATAAAGGACAAAGCGACCACATTTTACAAAATGTGGTCCTGAACAAATAAAAAATGTATACTTCCACCTCCTCAAAACAGAGACTGCTTTCTTTTCCTCAACCTTGGAAACAAGGTGAAGAATAGTCTGCAAGCAAGTTTGGGCAGGGGTTTGCTAAAACAAAGCTCAAGCAGTTGAACATGGCACCTCTTAAAAAGAATTTGGGGAAACTTGACCAGAAAATCCAAATTCTGTTTTTAATGACAGATACAGAGGTGAACTGGCTTCTCCCAAGCAGCAGTGCAGGACGAGGGGAGGGTGGTGGGTGGGAGTGGTTGGCCCAGACCTAAGGGAGACTTTTTCTTCCTTTTTTTTATTTTGAAAAATTTTTAATGTTTATTATTTGTTTTTGAGAGGGAAAGAGAGAGAGTGCAAGCAAGGGATGGGCAGAGAGAGGGGAGGACACAGAATCTGAAACAGGCTCCAGGCTCTGAGCTGTCAGCACACATGGGTCTCGAACTCACCATGAGCCATGAGATCATGACCTGAGCCGAAGTCAGATGCTTAACCGACTGAGCCACCCAAGTGCCCTGAGACCTTTTGTTTTTAGAGGTTCAGTGTTCAGGGAGCTCTTTGTGTGAATGAGAGGAGCACAGATTCCACATGGGTATTTTAAAGCATGGAGGCAAAGTATTTTTCAATACAACTAGGCAGAGTCCATGTGTTAAATGGTCCATCTCCAGTTTGTCCTAATTTCCTGACCATGCATTTGTAGAATTAGGACCACAGACCTTTGCTATGTGATTATAATCGTATCTAATATCCATCCTAACTTATGATTCATATTCTGTGCCTGGAAACAGTCCCTCTATTTAACAATAATACCTACACATAGAACAACCCACCGTTACAACTTATATGGTCACAAAACATTAGTGATTTTCTGTAGACCAGCAAATATTTTTGACCACAATTATTGTGCATCAAGTTCACAGCCAGAATCCCTGATATCAAAAATTTTTTCACAATATTAAATAATAATTTAAAATACACACTTGCACAAACACACACATACTTCTTACAGGATTGTGCTCGGGGAAACTCCTTTTGTTGAGTGCCACGGAGGGCCTACTTTGCTAAACTGCTAAACTTTTTGTTTGGAAAATCTATCACAGTAGGTCACAGATGTTTACTGATGAGTAGAAAAGAAAGATACACTTATGGCAACCAGAAAGTTTTAAGGTCTTTCAAGTTCTATAAAATAGACCTGCAGAAATGTTTAAGTGTTCTTAGGATGCAAAGTTGGAGCTGAAATGTGATATCAAACCAGCTGCAAAATATACAGCAGCCATCTCTTCAGGTCAAACCTGGTACCTAGATATGGAAGAAAGCTTCATGACACCTAGCTTGTTGGCTTTGTCCCATATTCTTGCAATAATCTGATCTTATGTGGAGCCAGGCAGAGGGCCAGGCATGCTGCCACCTCAGGGAACCAGGGCTCAGCAGTGCCGGTGCGATCTCCATGGGCCGACTAAACGTTGCCCACCACTGAGGAGCCAGGACCAGGAACTGACGGCAGGCAGCAGTGGCCCAACCTCAGGCTCTTCAGTGGAGCTCACAAGCCAACCATGATTTATAATATTTTATTAGATGTTAGACATTACAGATTTTACATTGTTGACTATATATATATATATATATATATATATATATATATATAGTGTATGTATATATATATATATATATATAGTGTATGTATATATATATATATATTCCTTTAAATTTGGTTTTGTTCTTGGATGTAGCTAACTGAATCTGTGGGATCCTTTCAAGGATTATTTTTGTAAGGCTTCCTTTAAACTTTCATTAGAGCAGTCTCTCATGTACAACTAATTTGGTGCCATTAGTGAGGCAATACTCTTCTTTTTTTTCTTCTTCTTCTTCTTCTTCTTCTTCTCTTCTTCTTCTTCTTCTTCTGAAGTTTATTTATTCAGAGAGAAAGAGCAGGGGAAGGTCAGAGAAAAAGGGAGAGAGACAGTCCCAAACAGGCTCTCCACAGCCCAGTGCAGGGCTTGAACTCACGAATCGTGAGATCATGACTTGAGCCAAAATCAAGAGTCAGACACTTACTGACTGAGCCACTCAAGTGCCCCAGGAAGTACTCATCTTATGATTCTACCTTATTCTACAGTACTTTCATTTTCTGCTTATGTCTGAGGAAGTCTTTCTACTCTGGCTGATAAAAACACAAACTTATTCCTTTGAAGACTGTTCCACCTATTTCTCTATGGTGGGTTTTTTGTTTTTGTTTTTAGTAGGCTCCACACCCAGCGCACAGCCCAACGCAGGGCTTAAACTTACAACCCTGAGATCATGGCCTGAGCTGAGATCAAAAGTCAGATACCTAACAGGCTGAGCCACCCAGGCACCCTGCTCTTTGGTGGTTTTGTTCCTGATCTTCATGGTTTTCGATCTCACATGTGTATATAAATACTTAATCAAGGACTTGAGGGTACCTCTGCAAATTTCCAGAGCACTGTATCTCTGTGTGGGTACCTCTTCTCTGATAATCTGCTTCTTGTACTGTAGCTGCCTAGGCCTGTCCAACTCTGAACTGTCTCTTCACTCACCAAGACAGCCCATCCATTTGGATTCTCCCTCATTGCACGTGTTCCCCTCACCACCACCCCCTACCTTGCCAGTGAGCTGGGGCACTTGTTTGTTTTTCTTCTTTCAGGGATTACACTTCTATACTGATTATTACCTAATGTTTGAAAACCAAATGTTTCATATATTTTTCCCAACTTTTAGTTTTTAGGATGCAAGGAAAATTCTGTTACTTCATCAGAGATGGGAGCAGAAATTTTTACTCTTGGATTTTGTCCTGTTGATTCCTTGCTATATCTTCCCAGTTCTTTGATGCTTTTAAGGATTTAAAAACTCTTTTATCCAGCATGTTTAAAGTTTTTAATGGGAAATTTGGTTCAAATAGCCTAGGCTATCATTATTAGAAATGGAAATCAGTATGGTCTTTCCAATTAAAGAATAAAATAGAAAAAGTATTCTAAGATACCTTCATAAAAGTGGAACAGTTGGGTGAGAGGGTGTGGATAATGCTGTGGTTCCTCTAAACAGTCAAAAGGATAAAATAAGGAATCTGGGACATATATTAGGCAGGCCTGGGTAGAATTCCCAGACATGAACCAGTTTTGCATGTAATGGATATTAGATGGTAAGTTACTAATAGACCATTAGGGTAGGATTTTTACAGTAGAAAATAATGTAATAAACTGAACGAAATCAGAGTGGGACAGTTACGATGAGTTGTTTTGATTTCCACCTAGATATTCTACATTTCCTCATCTCTTTACACCGTCAATTACATCTGGTATCTGTACAAAGAGCTGAGGATGAGACACAACCAGAGTGGACAGAACACATTTGCACTGGTGAGTTTTATTCAGAGCTAACAGTTAAGAACAATATGCTAAAATAAACCTATATATCCTTGATAAACAGTGTAAGCAATCTGCACTGGCTAGGTGAATTCATGGAGGTTAATAAAAGAAAAATCATGTTCTCACAGAGTTTCCATTCTGTTGACAAGATTTTTTCTTCTCTCTTGCTACCAAAAAAAATAAAAAGGTTTTGATTATAGGAAACATTATTTACAGTACTGTCATTATTGCCTGGTTCCATCAAGTAAGGGAAATCCTTATTGGCTCTATGCTAATTCATCATTGTTGTTAGAGTAGAGAATAAGATCTTAGGCAGAGTCAGGGAAAGTGCTTAGTTTGCTAACGTGGGATTTGGGCTACAGGTACTGGAAAGGGAGAGTGTTCTGCTTGGCTGTATTGCTTCAGTATGTGTGGATAACAGATACAGTTTGCAGAAGGGCAGAGGAGTTAATGTGTGGCCATCAGAAAACAAGGTAGATCCAGGGAATAGTTTTCCTCCTTTGGTTCAGAGAGAGTTTGGGGCATTGTCTAGTATTACACTTACAAAAGAGAGGAGAACTCTAAGTCAGTGCATCTGGATTTTGTGTGTGTGTGTGTGCGTGTATGCATGCATATTTTTACCTATCAGATAATTTATTATTTCAAGTGTACAATCCAATGACTTTTAAAGCAGACTTACCAGCTTGTCTAATAGTGATCATAAATAAGTTCTAGAATATTTTCTTCACCCCAAATTCTTCATGACCATTTATTGTTAATTTCGTGCCCGCCCCCTGCACTAGACAACAGTTAATGTACTTTCTGACTCTATGGACATTTCATATAGGTAGAATCATCCAATATGTAGTCTGTTGTATCTGGTTTATTTCACTTAGCATACTTTTGAAGTTTACCCATCATAGCATACATAAGTAATTCATTCTTTTTTTAGTGTTGAATAGTATTCCATTGTATAGTACACTCAGTTTCTTATTTCTGGTTCTATCAGTATATCACTAAGTGATCTTAGAAGACATTTTTATGATGTTAGCCATTTTCATTTCATTTTTTTTTCTTTTGAGAAAGAGCAGGGGAAGGGCAGAGGGAGAGGGAGAGAGAGAATCTTAAGCAGGCTCCACGCTCAGCATGGAGTCCATCACAAGACTCAATGTCACAACTGTGAGATGATAACTTGAGCCAAAATCAAGAGTTGGACCCTTAACTGACTGAACCACCCAGGCGCCCTAGCCATTTTCATTTCTTTGACTGTCATTATACATTTTAATCTTCCTATACAAATCTTACTAAGTATTCCAGTTTTCTTATTTCTTACAGTATCCATTATGCTGTGTGTTTTTTTTAAGATTTTATTTTTTGGTAATCTCTACACCCAGCATGGGGCTTGAACCTACAACCCCAAGGTAAAGAGTCTCACACTCCACCAATGAGCCAGATGAGTGCCCCAGTTGTGGTTTTTTTTTTTTTTTTGAAGAGGAATTTTTGTTTAAGAGCATCATGGAGTAATTGAATCTGGAAAACCTCCCTACATACCTTTCTCTGGCTCCTACAGATCAGTTGTAGACTAAATGAAAGTTGGTATACTGTCATGCACATGATGAAACTCAATAAAAATTTGTTGAATGAGTAAATGGTACTATTCCATTGTCAAAAGAGATTTGAGGGTGAATCAGGAAATCTGTCTTCTAGATGCAGTTCTATCATTTATCTCCTTTCTGATCTTGAGCACATCATCTCCTTTTCTTGGGTCTCAGTTTTCCATAAAATGAAACGTTGGTCTCTGTGATCTTTAATGTCACTTATAGCTCCAAAATGCTGTGATACTCTAAATCCTCATCTGACTGGTTTCTAAAGAAGATATGCTTCTTGCATTTTTCTAGCCTTGTCCTAGATATATGTTGTTGGAGAAGATTGAGAGCATAGAATGCTTTGAAAACTTTTCTCTTTTTTCTTTTTTGCTGGAAGGAGAATGGGCAGTGAGGAAATCATTGAAAGCTTAATGTGAAGAGACCTCCTTAGTTAGCATCCTGAACAAGATATTATAGTCTATCCAAGCCCTGTTCAATAGAACTTTCTGCAGTGATCAAAATATTTCATGCACTGTCCAGTTCAGTAGCCATTAACCAGTGGCTGTTGAGCACTTGAAATGTGGCTGGTGTGATTGAGAAACTGAATTATTTAATTTAATTTTAATTTTAACCACATGTGGTTAGTGTTTACCATATTGTGTAACACAGTACTCTGTTCTGGTGTTTTTTTCTCTTGTTTACATCTGGTAAGTCAATGCTTATAATTGATCTTCTGTATTTTAAACTTGTATAGTTTCTCAGCTCCCTACAATTTAGTAATGGCTATGGATATATGTCCTTTTACGTGTTTGTCTACATAATCCTAGAATCCTAGAGCTGGAAGATACTGCAAAAAAATAATTCATTTCTCTCCCTCAAGCACATGAATGTCTAAAAAGTTCTACAGCCTTATATGGGTAGTATTTCAAGTTTGGTATGTGAGGTTCATTCACTCACAAGCTAAGAGACTGCAATTTGGGAAAAGTTATTTGGCTAAAGAGGAATTCTCTAAAAAAGTTACCATAATGAGACCAGAAGCCGAGAATGGGAACAAGGAGAGATATTTTTCTGAGGCTTGGGTTCCTGTCAGGAGAACAAATTAATCTTTCAAAGAAAGGGAGGGAGAGACATAAAATTAGCTCTTATATATATATAGCATTCTGCCGTTTTTGGTCCATGGAAATGCACATACTGTACTTTATAACTCATGCCATGGCATGAGAAGACAAACCCTAGCCCCAAATTTTAACCCCACTGCCTTTTATTCTGTCATAGCTTTATATCAGGAGCCTTGAAAATGTTTTTTCATTTTGAATTCTCTTTTAAATATCCTAGCAAGACTTGTGCCCTAAACTGTTATCAGTAAGGTTTTTTTTTTAACGTATATTTATTTTGAGTGAGAGAGAGAGAGAGAGAGAGAGAGAGAGTGTGTGTGTGTGTGTGTGTATGTGTGTGTGTGTGTGTTTGTGTGCACACATGAGCAGGGGAGGGGCAGAGAGGAAGGGAGAGAATCCAGAGCAAGTTCAGCGCTGTCAGCACAGAGCCCTGCGGGGTTTGATCTTACACACCGTGAGATTATGACCTGAGCCAGAATCAAGAATCAGATACTTAACCTTCATGAGATGGAGCCCCAAGCTGAGATCAAGAGTTGGATACTCTACTGACTGAGCCACCCACGTACCCCATATCAGTAAGTTTTTTATCAGAGCTTCATTGACAGAAATATAAGAACAAGAATTAAACACAGGTTAGTCTGATTGATAGAGGATAGAATAAAAAGAGAAGGGACATGGGTGGGAAATGTCACCAAAGACTAATTTTACTTATTTCTCCTTTTACTTAAAGTCAGCATTGGCTATCTTACTTGAAATCATTTGCTGTTCCTGATCTATAGTTTTTAGGGCACATCAATTACCCATCTCTGATTACTGATTAATTGCTCACTTCATGTTTATTGATCCCTAACAATGCCATTCTAGAAGATAATATGATCTCTTACCTCAGAACAGAAAAAAGCTTGTTTTCTATTCTGGTCTCACTTTAAGGTGATCTGTTCAAAGTCTTTTACCATAAACTTCTAGTGGGTAGATACCATTCTTCTGTTAAGTTATTTTTCAGTGTCTAACACAACTGGGGGGTTTTGAAATGCACTTTCTTTTAGAGTGTGACAGGTGTTATATCTGAAGGGCTTATTTGACCCCCCTCTATTATGCTAATCATGGCTTATTAAGTTTTCTGCTGGTGATCTTATACACAGATTTCTGCTCCACCCATAAGGTCTGAAAAGGCCACACCTCCCTGGATCTAAAGAGAAGAGGATTGAACTATTATTAGAAGATGGAGGAGTAGGGGCACCTGGGTGGCTCAGTTGGTTAAGCGTCCGACTTTGGCTCAGGTCATGATCTCACAGTCCGTGAGTTCGAGCCCTGTGTCAGGCTCCGTGCTGACAGCTCAGAGCCTGGAGCCTGCTTCAGATTCTGTGTCTCCCTCTCTCTTTGACCCTCCCCCGTTCATGCTCTGTCTCTCTCTGTCTCAAAAATAAATAAACATTAAAAAAAAAAAAAAAAAAAAAGAAGATGGAGGAGTACTGTGTGATTTCTTATTTACCTTTCTTCTTAAGAGAATTTGTTGTATCCAAGTCATACATCAAGCTACTTCCCTCAGGCTCTCTTTGTGGCTATTGTTGTTATACTTTTTAGAATATAGTAATACTAACACAATTCTCTTATTGCCAATGCTAAGGAATTATCTATTTAATTGAATTTTGTAGCAAATATTGCTTGACACAACCAAGGTAGCTCTTGGGAATTTTTGCTCTATCAAGTGGTAAGTGATGACCTGATATTTAGTATATTATGATCAACAATATTCTTTTTTTTAATGTTTATTTATTTTTGAGAGAGACAGAGACAGAATGCAAGTGGGTTAGGGGCAGAGAGAGAGAGAGAGAGAGAGACAGAAGCAGAAGCAGGCTCCAGGCTCTGAGCTGTCAGCACAGAGCCCGATGCGGGGCTCGAACTCACGAGCTATGAGATCATGACCTGAGCTGAAGTCAGACGCTCAACCGAGTGAGCCACCCAGGCACCCCATGATTGGCAATATTCTAAGACTTTACTCACATTTATTCTTTTCACAGGTTGTAGATTATACTTGTCATGTTGGTCAAATAGCCATCATTTTGTCAAGGTAAGGTTTTTGCTTTACTTTCTGGCTAAGCATAGACTCTCATTATTCTGTGGTCCAGGTTGGAGCAAATAGGAGGACAGTGCCCTTTATTTCCATTGACTCTATAACTCCTAGGTCCTCATAGAACTTTACTGACTTGGAAGCAACAAATATATTATCATTGGTACCATATTCCCAGATAGAATAGGCAAGCAGTTTGAAGTTACAGTTTTGAATTTTAGCTTCAGTTTTGCCATCAACTCTATGTGACTGTCAACAAATATTTGCCTTTAAGTCTTTAGACTTTTAATTCCTTTTTATGTCATAAAGAGTTGTAATAGAAGGCTGTCAAAATCTTACCCACCTTTATAACATTGGGTGAGAGTCTTAACAACTATTAACCCCAGGAAAGGTCTGGATTTTACCTAAAACAGTGGTCATATCAGAGTTGATGTTAGAATTTTTAACTTTTATTTTTGGGTCTTTTCCTCTTACAGAGAGCTGGCTATAATTAGCTGGATAGGTAATTGGTTATTTAAATGTATGCTTTCAAAAAGCTCCCAGGAAGAGGCTGATGAGATTGAAGTTATTCCTCGTTGTCATAGAAAGTGAGCACAGAACTCCTTGTTAGATTTTTCCTTTCACTTTGACCCATTCCCAGAGACTCTCTGACAATGTTAGATTTCATTAATTTAGGTATGAAATGCATTCTCCACTCCACTTAGCAATTGGTTAAGGAGTATTTGTAAGGCTTTTGAGGTATTTTTCTTGAAGAATTTATATATATATATATATATATATATATATATTATATATATATATATATATATAAATAGAAGAATTTATATATATATAATATATATATAATACAATATAATATAATATAATATAATATATAAATATATATATAAATAGAAGAATTTATATATATATAAATTATATATATACATATATACATGTATATATGTATCTATATACATATATAAATATATATATGTATATATATATACACACATATATATACATATATATATGCATATATATATATGTATATGTATACACACACACATATTTGTGGAGAGTGGTGGAGTGATAGAGTTAGGAGAAGAACAGAGTATTTTGCAAAGGGGAAAGGGAATAAAAATGTCTGAATATTAGGGTGATAAGTTTTTTTTTTCCTCCCAGCCTGATACCTCTGCTGTTGATGATACCTGTATTCTGTCTGGGCAATGTCAGTGAATGTTTCCGCAACTTCAGTCAGAGCCACAGGTAAGCAAGGACCAGATCTATCATTTTCATGGTAGACTACACCTTTTCTTTTCCATATATAGAGATGGAAAAGACTTTCTACATATACTCTGGCCAAGTTGTTTGTATTTGGAACAAGGTTCTATGGTACCTTGGTGTAGTCTATAGAGCAAGGTGTAGTCAAGGCCAAAAATACATAAGTAGAAATATAACACAAAGATACTAGAAGATAATGTGTCTATGAGAAAGAATAAGGGGTTATGGGAAAGGGTTAGCAAAATGATAAGTAAAATTGCATACTTAGTAAATTTTGTTGCACCAAATGGGTATCTCTCTGTATCTTTAGCAGTGTTCCTGTCCATTGATTCTCTTCCTAGGTGTATTCTGATGTATTCACCACCGTCAGCCATGGCTGAACTGCCTTCTGTCAACACATCAGTCTGTACCACACTTTATTTTTATGGGATCACCATTTTCCTGACCAGCTTTCTCCTCAGCCTCCTTGCTATTGTGGTACGGTGCTACCTGCCTTTATGGACAGAAAGGGAAGATTGGGAGGGATGCGGCAGTATTCCTAGGGACTGGGAAAAATGGGATGGAGAGGCATTTCCTAAAGTTCTAGATCTAAGAAAGTAGCTAAGAGATATTGATACTTTAATTACTACCTCAGTTTTTGGATTTCTCAAGATTAAATGATTAATGGGGAAAGAGCCTGTATTAATTATGTGATAATTATGCTCACCCTAGAACTAATATATGTTCCTGTGGATCCTCATGGAAAACCAAACCAGAAGATTAGTATGTGTCAAGTATATCCTTTATATAGGATAACACTCCAGAAATAGGAAATTTGCTTTGATTTAATTTGATAATTTTCCAAATAACAAAGGAGTTTTCTTTTCTCAATTATTTATTGGGTGTAAATGCATATATGCTGTGTCTGACTGGGGTTAAAGTGCTAAGTGGCTTAAGCAGTTACTAAATACTCATTTGACATCACCAGAATGATGTACAGTTAAAATAATTAGCTATGGGACAATATGTTATTTACACGTAACTGCCTAGTATAAAATCAGTACACAAGTGAATATGCCTTTTTATTTGCCATATCTACTTTTCAGTATCATTTTTTCCTTTCTTCATATGCTAATTCAAGGATTACAAACTATCTGCCTACAGACCAAATTTATCCTACAGAGATGTTTTATTTTGCTAGCACAGCTGGAACATGTGAACCAAGTATAATTGCAGAGAATTTCCTTTGACAATTTAAAAATAAGTTAGGGGGATAGCTTAGTTCAAATCAGCAACTATGTAAAGAGGGCGAAATGGTTACTTTATATTAAGATGGTTTTGATAATCTACGTTTAGAACTAATTGACAAGAGAGTCAGGTATCCCAGAGCCTGGCATCCTGGAGAATCTTGCTTCTTTAGAATAGCCTATGCTTCAGTGGGCATTCAGAATCAGAACTGATTCTAGTAGATGAAAATATTCCCAAATAAATAAAAGCCGCCTTTTGATTCCAGTGTCTGTGGGGAAAGGAAACTACATGGCTAAACTTAATTAAATAATTGACTTGTTCACTTAGAGAGTGGGTCTGGATTATTTGGGAAAATTTTAGATTTGGTCAGATTTGTTACCAAGATTATTACTTAATTTACTCCCCACAAAAAGCACTTTGGAAATCTAAACTGATTTGTATTCCATGAGCTTAACCTTATTCAGACAACCCCCAAAAAGAAGGGGAAAATGGTATTTTCCATCTAAGGACAATAAGACTTCCTAAATTTTTTTTTTTCTTAGAGTTGAGAATTTAAGCCCAGCCACAGTGCTCAAATATTTATTTTAAGGGTATTAAGTACAGAATGCTTTCTAACACAATCTCTAGTAAAGTGTTTTAAGAGGGTCTGGGTAGATCTTAACTTTAACTTCCCATGCATATATGGTGATTAGCCTCAGTCAGGAAAAAAAAAAAAAGCCTGAGTGTTGATGTAATGTTTATATATGGAATGTGATAAACACAGGTTTATTTGTCCATTTCCCGGCCAAGCAGAAGTTCACTCTGAAGATAATTTTCTCTCAGAAGAAGCCTGGTCTTAGATGGTAAAGACAGGAGAATGAGTTTTCTTGCTGTCAGATCCCAAGAGAAGTGATCCCTCTACAATGATAGGAGGCCACACCTGGGAAGTTTTACCAAGCCTTAGACAAAGCTACTCAACTGCTGTACCCATGTTTAGGTCTTACTCATCCAAACCCAGACCCTATATAAGAAGTTTGTGAAATCGATTGGCTTTCTGGGGACCGAACAGTGGGCAGTGATTCACATCGTGGAACAGCGAGTGCGCTTCTATCCAGTGGCCTTCTTTTGCTGCTGGGGCCCAGGTGGGTATCTTAATGGAAAAAGCTGGGTAATGATGAGGGCAGCTATTGGGTTCTGATCAAGCAAAGTGGTCTTACCAGTAAGGGTGACTGCAACTTGTTAAATTCCTGTCCAACTGTAGAACTTGTGTTTGTCCCACTCATATTTCAAGTTTCCCCAACTTTCTTGTTTTTCTTCCTATGTTTTAGAAATTATGGTAATTAGACATGAGATGCAATCCAGTAAGAGAGGAAATGTCCTGACAGAGCTCAGAGATATTAACACCTGCCCTTCCTACTACACAAAGTGTAGTGAGGATCAGATTGGATAATGTTTATAAAAAAGCTTGGTAAATTCTGAAATGCTAACAAGTGTAACTTACCTTCCTGTAGTGTGCCTTACCATCATTGCTACACTAATAACCTGCAAAGTTTAGTCAATGAGGAATAGAAGTTGGAGACCTGAGGCCCAGTGGTTTATGGAACTGGTTAATCTCAGTCCTAGTCTTCATTATGCCTATGGCTTTATTTCTCACAGTGCTTAGGCATGTATACTGGACAATTTTATGCTTAGAGGGCAGGGTTGTCAACAAGATTCATACTTTGTGTTTTCACAGCCGTCATTCTGATAATCATGAAGTTGACTAAGCCACAGAACATGAAGCTTCACATGGCCCTCTGTGTTCTCCAGGTAACATCTTCCACATCTGTTTTTATACCCTCTTACTCTGTTCTCTTACACTGCCATTACTCAGTAAGCACAATTTTTTTTTGCCTTAGCATATTTATTTCAACATTGCAAAAGAGAAAATGTATTCTTTATATTTATGAAGAATGTGAAATTTTCCTCACAGCTGAGGTAGATACTTTGGTGAAAGTGCTGCCATGCATTTCAGAGCATATGTATCTCTGGTCAGCTTCATTTTATTGATAGTTTTTAAGGGATAGGTAACAAAAAAACAAGATCTACTAGATAATGTTTTTGTGAAACACTGATAGTACATGATTCTGTCCCATCCAGAGTGAACTGAATGGGGTAAATTAGCTATTCAAGGTAAATGGGGAAAGAGGAATGCAGAAATAGAATGATTCTCTCTTTTCCTCTTTTATCAGATTTAAGAAGGCTTTTTGGGCTATCTGACTATACTGATAGGGCAGTTTTCTCAAGCCTAACCTGGAAAATGGAAGTAACAAGGGAGGGCATTGAAACCAGTTCATTTTCCTTATGTTTATGCCAAGAAATCTGACCAACTCTGTCATCCATGACGAGATACAGTGTGAAGAGTGAGTTTATTAGGAAGAGCTAGAAAAATATAAAAAAACTGACATCAGATCTTGATGTTTGAGATAGAGGAAATGTAACAATGCTTTATAAATAAGGGGAATGGGGACTACTCCCTGGATCTCTGAAAACCTGAAGGATGGGCTCCATCACCCCTTCATCTCCTCCAGGCTCTAACAGCATCATCCCAGGGTCTGCTCAACTGTGGAGTATATGGCTGGACACAGTACAAGTTCTACCAACTAAAGCAAGAGGCTCGGCGTGATGCAGACACCCAAACACCATTATTATGCTCACAGAAGAGATTCTATAGCAGGGGCCTCGATACAGTGGAGTCTACCCTTGCTTTTGCTACCAGCCCCTCCACCATTCTTTGAAACTGTAATACTGGAACATCCAGGAACCGGAGTTATTCCACACTAATGGATTGGGAAGAGTGTTGGGGAACATCTCCAGTCTTTTCCAACCATGCCTTGAACTATGGAAGGGAAAGAGGATGTAGTGCGTGCTTAGTGGCTTTTCTCATTGAATTGGGCAGGATCTCTCTAGTATTCTCAGATTCACTTGTGATTCTTAAAGTCTTATTCAGAGAGGTGAAGCCACTGTCCTATGAAATAGACTCCTGTTACCTCAGTGAATATTAGATTTGTTTAAATCTCTTATAGATAAATTCTAGGTTATTATTTATATGTGTCCTTTCCAGGCTCTCTACTCTGTGATTGTGGGGGAAGTAGGGTGACATACAACAACTTGCTCAGATTTTGCCAGTATTGTTACTCTAAGACCAGACAAAGAAAATCCTGGGTTTCTGTTCTTTGAAGGTTTCTGAGACTCAGAAGAAACAAAGACAGTAACTACCAAAAAAGTGACCGTGGGATCCTCAGGCATATCCTACTCTGTTATTTGCTCAGTGCTGTTTCAAGTCTCAACAGTAGGGACCATCTGCTCTAGAAAATTAAGGCCAATCTTATGAAGTTACAGAGGATAAGAAGATTTAAGAGAAATCAGGATTAAAAGAAACTTTAGATATCAAAAACTCTCAACTCCATTTACAAGCAGAAGTCCAAAGGTAGGTTTCATAGTGCCTGAACATAGAATTAGGTTGAACCATGTGAACTTGCCATTTTTATAGGTGAAGAAGGCCTAATTTCAATTTTACATGGTTCGACCTACTGCTAAGTGCTAAATGTATGTTTATAGAAAAAAAAAAATGAATGAACAAGTGAATGAATGGCTAGTAAGGAGAATTTGAACCTTTTGGGAAAGAAAAGATTTCCAGCCTGCAGAGTCACATTCATAGTGGGAATGTCTAATCCATTTCTTTAACTATACAACAAGTGATGTTTGGTCTCTCCAGTTAAGTCATGAACAAGTCTGAGGCCAGGGCATCATATACTATGATGCCCAAAGAAAGAGGAAAGCCAAGTGGACAAAGTGGCTGGAATGAGAATCAACTACAACACCTAGAGTTAATAATCAGATGCTTCTCACCTGATATACTCCTTTGGTTTGTCCAAGGAAAAATCCTTAAGATTAGAGAAAATTTACAAAGTAGATTACAGTAGGGGATTAGACAGGATGCTCTGAAACGTAAGTTCCAGAGATTGTTCCAAGGAACTCTCTACAGAAATGTTAGGGAGCTCACAGTAACAGCTTAAACATTAAAAAAAAAAAAAATCACATCTTGAGGCCTCTCATTGCCCCAGAGCTCTGGAGACCTGATTTCTGGATAGCACAGAACAGGAAAGATTGCTTCACCAAGGGAGCTGCTTTAACCTCTTTTAATTTAAAAATGAATAAGTATTTGACATTTGAAGAGACAGATGGAAAAAAGAAAGAATTCCTATTTCCATAGACCTTGAGGGACACCAGAACTACAGAGTCCAATTGTTAAAAAGTCCTTTTAGTGTCACTTCATATTTGGCTTTATTACCAGAAAGAGGGTAATTATCAAATGTTTGTCAAGTTTGTTCATCTTGCTTCTCTGATGAATTTTTAAATTGACACTGGTCTTACATCTTCTATACATGTAAGCAAATAAATAGATAGTAGGAATGAGGAATTGTAAAAGGCTAGGCAAGATCCAGATCAGTATTGTCAGCTTTTTATCATACTGAGAAACAGAGGGGACACGTAGAACTGGGCCACTATTCAAACTGTCCCCATAACCTTTAGATTCACATGTAGGAAGGGTATAGACAGATATAGTGGCAGTTCTTAAAATTGTTGCAAATACCCCTCCATGACACTTGTCCAGGCTGTACTCATAATGGAGTATAGTGGTTTTATCTAAGCAGGTTTGATTAATATAGATTTTCTGTGGACCACTTTGGGTACCATCCTTCATCTCCCTGTCATCAATTCTGTCTGTGGCTTCAAAAAACTGTGCATTCCAATACCACATGTCCCACACGGGGAACTGGGTGCTTGATGTTTTTCAGTTCAGTCAACAGCTTTTCACATTTTGCATCTTTGGCCTTGCAGTTAATGAAGATCTTAACCATCCCTTTAGATTCACTGCCACAGTTTCTAAACCTGTCACTCTTGGTATTCAGGTAATGATATCAACTTTCTAGGCAACCTTCGTGCCCTTTCCAAAGATTTTAACACACTGATTCTCTGTGGTTTAACACCAGTCCTGCTAACAGTAACCTTGTTCTTTTTAAGGTGTGCTGTCTTGCTGGTAGATATCTGTCTGGCACCACCTTGAGGTGCCATTACTGTGTTCTGGGAGGTCACACTCATCTACACTGAGGCAGCACTTTCTACCTTTAGAAATATGCAGGTTTTGGAGAAGGATCCAAGTGTGCAGTCTGAAACTTTCTTCAGCTGGCATGAGGGCAGACAACAATGATCCTTTTAACAATCACTGCCACAATCACATTCTTTTCCTTTATTTATTGTCTTTTTTTTTTTTTTTTTACAATATGGCTTCCCAAAGGAGCTTTGGAGCTCAGGTTTATTAAACAGACAGTTCCCTCAGTGCTTGTACAACAGCTGGTGGAAGTTGTCAAAGCTGCAGTTGCTGAAGCCCATATCTACAGTAAGAAATTCATGCATAGGGCAGAGGTTCTGGTTATGACACTTGCAGGCCACATGGTCATGCTTCATTCCCAAGTTCAAGCTCATGAGCCATAAAAGCTGTGAAATGTGGTATATTTTCATGAGATAAGGATTCAGTACTGGTTGCATTCTCAGCACTGCAGATAACATTAAGAAATGCATGGTCCTCGTAGTTCCCAAGACTTTGGCTTAATGATCATATGAGTAACATTATGCTTCACCCTTCTCAAAAGATGCCAGTCTGTCTAGCAGTTAAAAATTTGAAGTGTTTCTTACAAATTCAGGGAGATTTTCTGGTTTCTCTGTGTCCCTATCTTTAACCCAGTAAGTAATACTGTCACGTTTACTTTCTTCATGTACCAGTTAACCATAGCATGAACATCCATTACCATCTGTGTTGTCTTGGTAACATTATTCCACATTTGGAACTGCTTGTTGTCAACCACAGTAAACATTTCTGCATACTTGGGAAGTGACTACATTTAGGACATTGGAAACGAGGAGGGTTCTATTTTGCTGTGAAATTGTGAAGTGGTTAAGAGCTCCTCCTGTTCATCTCCACTGACTACATAAGACTAACCTGATTTTAAAGATATGCTGAAAACCATATGCTCAAAATTCTTTGAAGTGTATATAGGTTTTATGCCAAAGACAATGTCATGTAAGGTCAGGATTCCCTTTATAGCCCAGCAAGTGCTGATAATAACAAGAGAATGCAGGCTACCCTCTGAATACCCAGTCGTCCTGAATAAAAGCCATGATCCAAGCTTAGTTTTTCATTTTGATGTTTATAAACAGAGAAGTTCTTGACAAATATCCCTAAACCTTATCAATGACCATTTGATTTCATAGAGGAAAGGGCAGAAGGGAGGCAAAATAACTAGGGTTGTCATTGTCATGGCCCAGTTGAAGCAACTAATGATCCTGCACTTCTGTCTCAGTTGCATTCCCCAAGATCCAGATCTTTGTCCACGACACAGTTGTTTGGCCAAAGCTCAAAGCTTTGCTGCCTGTCAGAAGGATAGCTGCCCCAAGCCTGAACATTACATGATGACATCTGCTATTTGATTGTGCCTCCTCCTACTCTTGTTTTGCTCTGTCTTCTCAGTAGTGTCCTTACTTTGTAACCCTCATCAAAGCACAACAATTGTGCTGCTTGGCTGAACTCCTGCTGTCTTTATAGAGGAGTATACCAAGGAGAGGAAACTTTCAGAGGTCCTGCCAATACTGTTACTCAGCATCAAGCCCCAAGGAAAGAAAAAGATACAACCTTCTTCTTTAGTCCTAGTCGTAGTCCTCATGGGACTTCCCCTCCTGTCATTCATTGTTCTTTTGAGTCATTGAAACCAAAGGTTTCAGGAACAGGGGTTTGTGGATCTCTGGGTAGGTCACAGGCCTCTGCTGTTGAATGCATTTTGCATCATTCCCTACTCTGTACTCTACAGCCCTTTTCAAACCCTCAGTCCTTTTCTTTCTTTCTTTCTTTCTTTCTTTCTTTCTTTCTTTCTTTCTCTCTCTTTCTTTCTGTCTTTCTGTCTTTCTTTCTCATGATATGTTTATTGGTTTATTCCTAGAATACATGAAAAGTGGTTTTAGAATAACTAATTCATGCCTCTCTGAAAAGCAGGTATATGGGGGTGCCTGGGTGGCTCAGTCAGTTGAGCATCCAACTTCAACTCAGGTCATGATCTCGCGGTTTGTGGGTTCAAGCCCCATGCCGGGTTCTGTGCTGACAGCTCAGAGCCTGGAGCCTGCTTTGTATTCTGTGTCTCCTCTTCCCCTCCCATGTTCATGCTCTGTCTCTCTCTCTCTCTCTCTCAAAAATAAATAAATGTTAAAAAAAATTTTTTAAAAGAAAAGAAAAACAGATATATGAACTGGAGAATGGTATGAGGTCAAAATAATGTTTTCCAAAATTATTTCAGTTAGTCCTTCTCTATCTAGATCTATCCACTCTGATGATATTATTCCTTTTGGATACAGTTAAGTTCATATGTTACTATTTGTATTTAATTTTGGGTTTTCCCTCACATTTTGGATGATGATGAATATTTGGGGGACATGTGAAATATTACCATGATTCTAAAACTCAGTACTATCCCAAAAATGTACCCAAAAGTACACCTCCTTGAGCCTTTAATCTGTTCCTGTGTCCTACTTCTTTCCATCCAGTTACCAACCACCAATCTTAATAGTACTCAAGTTTATTTTTCCTGTATTTCTTCCTGCACAAATTAACAGATACATGTATATTTTCTTATAGCCTCTTCTTTATTATGTAAAGGTAGCATAACATTTTCCACTTTCCTTTTTAAAGTTACATCCTATAAATTATTTCCATAGCAGGTCAATGAAATCTTCCTCATTCTCTCTCTCTCTTTTACTGGTGCATAGTATCCATATTGTGGATGTAATTTATTTAATCACTCTCCTATGTGTGGGCTTTTCAGTTGTTTACATTATTTTGAAATTACACCCATACATCAACAAATAATCTTACACATATGTATTTTTGTGGAGGCAAGTTCCTCCAAAATGGGAAGGCAGTGCCCAAAGCTAACTGCATATGTAGCTTTGTTTGATATTGCCAAAGTCCCCTTCAGAAGGGTTTTGCCAGTTGCATTCCCACTAGCAATGTATTAGAGTGCCTATTTTCCCACACTGTAAGTAACAGAGTTATGTTACCATTTCATAAATTTTAATTTTCACCAAATAGGTAAGAAGTGGCATCTTACTTTTGTTTAAGTTGTATTTTTCTAATTTTGAATGAATTTGAACATGTTTGAATATGTTTAAGGCCGTTTTTATATCTTTTAATAGTTATCTCTTCATGTCCTTTCCCCTTTTTCTATCAAGCTTTTGGTCTTTTTTCTCCCTAACCTTTTTCCCCAGCTTTATTAAGGTATAATTCATGAATAAAATCACATATATATTAAACTGTACAACATGCTGACTTATGTATATACGTATAAAATATATATTAAATATATTTATGTAAATATAAATTTTCTAAAAGGCAAAGGAGCTAGAAGAGTTAAAATAATTTCCAAGAAGTGGTGCCTGGGTGGTTCATTCGGTTAAGCATTCAACTCTTGATTTCAGCTTAGGTCATGATCTCATGGTTCGTGAGTTTGAGCCCCTCATCAGGCTCTGAGTTGATGGCACAGAGCCTGCTTGGGATTTTCTGTCCCTTCTCTCTGCCCCTCTCCCACTCATGCTCTCTATCTAAAAATAAATAAATTTAAAAAAAATTAAAAAATATAATTTTGGAGAATAACATGAAAGGAACCAGTATATTCAATTTGAAGACTGTGTGGTATTGGTGATGAGACAGATACACAGATCAATCAAACAGAAAAGAGAACTCACACATGTATGGCCAACTAATTTTTGACAGAGAGGCAAAAGCAATTGCATAGATGAAAGACAGTCTTTTCAACATATGATGCTGGAAAATTAGACATAACATAGACAAAAAAATGACCTCAAGCTAAACCTCACATTTTATACAAAAATCACTCCTAAATGGGTCGTAGACTTAAATATAAAATACAAAACTATGAAACTTTTTAGGAGAAAATATAGAACATCTTTAGGACTTGGGGAGGAATTCTTAAACGTGATACCAAAAGTGTGATCCATAAAAGAAATCCATAAATTGGACCTCATCAAAGCTAAAAAAAAAAAAGAAAAAAATCTTAATTTAGAAAAGATCCTGTTAAGAGTATGAAAAGACATGCTATAAACTGGGAGAAAATATTTATAGACCATATATCTGATAAGAGACTCATCTAGAATATATAAAGAACTCTAATTACTCAACAATCCAGTTAGAGAATGGGCAAAAGATGAAGAGACATTTCACTGAACAGGATATATGAATAGCAGATAAGCCCATGAAAAGATGTTTAACATTAGTAGGCATTAGAGGAATGCAAATTAAGACCCCCAAGAGATCATTACAGACCTATCAGAACAGCTAAAATTTGAAAAATAGGGACCATGCCAAATGTTAATGAGGACGCAGAGAAACTAGATCTTTCATACATTTCTGATAGGAGTGTAAAATTGTATAGCAACTCTGGAAAACAAGTAGTTTCTTTAAAAAACTAAGCAAATGGTATGACTTAGCAATTAGGGTTCTGGATATTTATCCCAGAGAAATGAAAATGTATGTCTGCATAAAAATCTGTACATAAATAATTACAGAAGCTTTATTTCTAATAGCTAAAAACTGGAAGCAACCAAAGTGTTCCTCAATAGGTGAAAGGTTAAACTGTGTTAAGTCCATATTATGTATTAGCATCAAAAAGGGACGAAACATTGAGCCACAAAACAACTTAGCAGGATCTCAAGGACATTAAGGTGAGTGAAAAAAGCAATATCAAAAGGTTAGAGACCATATGATTCTGTTTGTGTAACATTTTTGAAATGACAGTATTAGAGATGGAAAAGATATTAGTGGTTGCCAGGGGTTAGGAATGGTGGAGTGACTATATAGAGGGGTGGTATGAATGAGATCTTTGTGGTGATAGCATAGTCCTCTATCTTGATTGTGGTGGTGGTTACAGAAATCTACACATGATAAAATGGCATAGAACTCTTCACATTGTTTCAGTGTCGATGTCCTGGTTGTGACACTCTTCTGTATCAAAGGGGAGAAACTCAGTGAAAAGTATATATGACCTTTTTATGTTATATTTGCAATTTCCTATGAATTATTTCAATACTTTTTTTTTAATACCAACATGACTGCCAAACACATTTAAACTATTAGAAATATAAGGAGGGACGCCTGAGTGGCTCAGTAGGTTAAGCGTCTGACTCTTGATTTTGGTTCAGGTCATGATCTGAGGGTTGTGGAATTGAGTCCCACAACAAGCTCCATGCTGAGTGAGGAGTCTGCTTGGGATTCTCTCTCTTCTTCTTCCTCTCTCTCTCATTCCCTTTCTTTCCCTCTCCCCACCCCCCTGTCTTCCCCACCCCTGCTCATGTGCACACTCTGTGTCTCTAAAATAAAAACAAAAATTAAAAAAGAACTGTAACAAACAGCTGATAAAAACATAATTTAAGAGGAAGTTTTATTTACTAAAACAATTTTTTTTAGAAAGAGGGCTCAAGTGAGCAACAGAGAGAGAGAGAGAAAGAGGAGGTGGGGCTCACCCGGGGCTTGTGTCTTACCTTAAGTGGGGCTTGTGCTCACCCGAAGTGAGTTTTGTGGGGTTCGTGCTCACCAGAAGCGGGGCTTGTGCTCACCCAAAGCAGGACACAAGCTCACCTGAAGTGGGGCTTGAGCTCACCTGATGTGCGACTCAAACTCATGAACTGTGAGATCATGACCTGAGATCAAGCAGACAAGTGAACTCAAAAAGAAATCATTGGAAATAATTCAGTCAGAGGAGCAAAAAGAAAAAAAGAAAAGAAAATGAAAGTTTAGGGATTTAAAGGATATCATAAAGCAGAGCAATATACACATTATAGGAGTCCCAGAAGGACAGAAAAAAAAAAGTAAATAAAAGGACTAGAAAGCTTACTCAAAGAAATAGAGGCTGGAAAATTCACAGATCTGGGGAAGGAAATGGATGTGTACAGATCCGTGAAGACTCTAGAGAACACCAAACAGGAAGACTCCAAAAACAGCCACACTGAGACATGTTATAATCAAATTGTCAAAAGCCAAAGACAGAAAATTTTGAAATCAGAGAAAAGCAACTTGTCATATAAGAGGGAACATTTATGACTCTCATTGGCTTTTTTCAGCAGAAAGTCTGTAGGCTAGAACAGAATTGCATGATATATTCAAACTGAAAGAAAAAAAACCCTGCCAACCAAGGCTACTTTACCTGGCAAAATTATCCCCCCAAAATGAAGAGATAAAGAATTTTCTAAACAAAGGTTGAAGGAGTTAATCACTACTATAACTGCCTTGAAAGAAATGATAAAGGAAGTTCTTCAAGTTGAAATGATGATAAAAATCAACACGATGGCTTAAGAAAATATGAAACTCATTGGTAAAGGCAAATATATAGACAAATACAGAATACTGTATTACTTTAATGGTGGTAAATAAATTGCTTTTAATTCTAGCATAAAAATTGAAAGACAAAAGTATTGAAAGTAACAAAATATATTACAAAATACACAATATGAATAGATGCTAATTATGACAATAATAACAAAGTAGCAAGTGGGGTAGAAGTTAAAATGTTGATTTTTTTAATGTGATTAAGCTTAAGTTGTTATCAGCTTAAAATAGACCCTTATAGGGGGCGCCTGGGTGGCTCAGTCGGTTGAGCGCCGACCTCGGCTCAGGTCACGATCTCGCGGTCCGTGAGTTCGAGCCCCACATCGGGCCCCTGTGCTGACAGCTCAGAGCCCGGAGCCTGTTTCAGATTCTGTGTCTCCCTCTCTCTGACCCTCCCCCATTCATGCTCTGTCTCTCTCTGTCTCAAAAATAAATAAACGTTAAAAAAAAATAAAATAAAATAGACCCTTATAACTATATTTTGTGTGAGCCCCAAGGTAACCACAAAAATTACCAATAGAAGTTACAAAAGAAAAAAGAAAGTAGTTAAAGCATATCAATACCAAAAAAAATCAATAAAATGGAAAGGAAGACAAGAAAGGAAAAAGGCAGACGAAGTAACCATAAAACTACCAGAAAACAGCAAAATGGCAATACTAAATCCTTCCCTATCAATAATTACTTTAAATGTAAATAGATTAAATTTCCCAACCAGAAGATGTAAAGTGGCTGGATGGATTAAAAAAGCAAGACTCTGTAAGAAACTCACTTCAGATTTATGGACACACATAGGCTGAAAGTGAAGGGATGGGAAAAGATTCTATGCAAATGATAATTCAAAGAGAACAAAGGTGACTATACTTAGGTCAGACAAAATAGACTTTAAGTCAGGATAGCCACAAGAGACAAGGACATTATATAATGATAAAAGGAGTAATCCACCAGGAAGAGAGAACAATTATATATGCACCTGACATTTCATGGGAATACAAAGATACTACAAAAACATAGTAAAGACTGTTTACCAAAATCTAATAGCCCCTAAATATATAAAGCAAATACGGGCAGAACTGAATGGAGCAGATAACAATATACAGTAAAACCTTGGATTGCAATTAACTTGTTCAGTGAGTGTCCCACAAGATGAGCAAACATTTCTAATAAATTTTAACTTGATAACCGAGTGATGTCTTGCAATACAAGTAGTACATAACGCCACATGTGACATGCTCACCACTGAGCCAAAGGTTGTTCTCTCTGTCTCTCTGTCTCTCTCATTTGCTGAGGGATTGTAGGAGATTGTCTCCCATGCTCAGATGCTTGGTCTCAAGCCATGGTGTTTGGCAGAAATCAGTGATTTTTCAGAACATTGGAAGGTGCCCACAACCAGCATTAGTGTATTTTTTTTTTTTTTTGTCACTTCAAAGCACCTATAGACATTCCTTTGCTTTTCCATACAAGAGTAAGCTTAGGAATGCTTGGCTTCATTGTAGGTCAGGCTGCCTGCAGTTATTGACCCTTTCCTATGCTGCCTTATTGCCACTTACATTAAATACAGTATATGACAAGTTTATTAATACTGTACTGTAGTCAATATCCATTAGTGGTAGTGAAAGTCATACTACACAATAACCCTACTCTCTCTTGTCTCCCTCACACCAGCCAAGAAGGTTTTCAAAGATAAGTGCAGGTTAATCTGTTTATTTTTCCTTACATTTTATATTTTCTTTATCATTTTGTATTATATTACAGAATTGTAATCATTTTTATATGAATATTTTGGGGGTGTGGAATTAATCATCTCAGTTTCCATTATTTCTTATGGGGAAATTTGCTTTGATATACAAGTGCTTTGGATTACAAGCATGCTTCCAGAATGAATTTTGCTTGCAAACCAAGGTTTTACTGTACTAATAATAGGGGACTTCAATATCTCACTTTCTTTTTTTTTTTAATGTTTATTTTTGAGAGAGAGAGAGAGAGAGAGAGAGAGTGTGTGTGTGTGTGAGAGAGAACAAGGGAGGGCCAGGGAGAGAGGGAGACACAGAATCTGAAGCAGGCTCCAGGCTCTGAGCTGTCAGCACAGAGCCCAGTGTGAGGCTCGAACTCACGAATTGTGAGGTCACGACCTGAGCCCAAGTCGGACGTTTAACCAACTGAGCCACCCAGGCGCCCCATTATATTCCACTTTCAATAATGGGTAGGACATCCAGGTAGAGTATCAATAAAGAAACAGAGGACTTAATATAGACCAAATGGACCTAATAGACATATCAGAGCATTGAACCTAACGGGGGGCAGAATATACATTCTTCTTAAGTGCACCATACACAAAAATCAACTCAAAATGAATTAAAGACTTAAATCTAATACCTGAAACTGTACACCTCCTAGAAAAAGCTTCATGACATTGAAATGATTTCATGGATATGCTATCAAAAGCACAAACAACAAAAATAAAAATTAGTGGGACTACATCAAGCTAAAAAGCTTCTGTACAGCAAACAATCAACAGAATGAAAAGTCAGGTTTCAGAGTGGGAGAGATTATTTGCAAACCTGATACCTGTTAAGGAGTTCATCTCCAAAATATATAAGGAACTCCTACAACTCAGTAGCAAAGTTAATATCCCAATTATAAAATGGGCTAAGGACTTGGATAGACATACTTCAAAGAAGACATACAGATGGCCAACAAATGTATGAAAAAATGTTCAACATTATAATTATCAGGGAAACGTAAATCAGAACTACAGTGAGATATCCCCTCATAGCTGTTGGGATGGCTATTATCAAAAAAACAGTGTTAGGATTTGTCGAAATTAGCCGCCTTGCACACTGTTGGTGGGAATGCAAAACAGTGTGACCGCTATAAAAAACAATATCGAGATTCCTCAAAACAACTAAAAAGGAACTATCCTACAATCCAGCAATCCCATTTATAGCACTTATTTAAACAATTGAAATAAGGATCACAAAGAGACACTAGCATTCCCATGTTCATTGTAGCCAAGTTTACCATAGCCAAGATGTAGAAACAATGTTGAACAGGTAAAATCTGCATGTATGTACCACAGAATACTATTCAATCTTAAAAAATAAGGAAGTCCTGCAATATGTGAAAACATAGATGAACCTTGAGGACATTATGCTAAATAAAATAGGGAAATCACAGAAAGATACTGCATAATTCCACTTATACGAGGTATCTAAGCCAAATGCATAGAATCAAAAAAGTAGAATGGTGATTGTCACAGGCTGGAGAATGGGGATTTATTAATAAAGTTTCAGTTAAGCAGGGTGAATAAGTTCTGGAAATCTGTACAACATTATATCTATAGTCAACAATAATGTAAAGTACTTAAAATTTTATTAAAAAGGTAGATTTCATGTGTTGTTACCACAATAAAAAAATGAAAAATTTAGGAATATATGATATGGGTACAGAAGAGATTTGAAACTACAAATATATTTGTGCAAATTTGTTTTCACTAAATTTGAAAATCTAAAGGAAAATATGGAAGGTTCTGTATGGAATTAATGTAATCATAATACCCCAACTTGATAAAGATGGCATTTTTTAAAAGCAGAGATAATCTCACTTATTCTGAATGTAGACACAACCAAAAAGGTATATCAAAAATAGAATCTTGTATATTGGAGGAAAATATCATGCTCAAAAAGAATTTATGCCATGAAAACAGACACATAGATCAACGGAACAGAATAGAAAATACAGAAGTAGACCCACAAATGTCTAGCCAACTAATCTTTGACAAAACAGGAAGGAATATCCAATGGAAAAAAGACCGTCTCTACAGCAAATGGTGTGGGAAAACTGGCCAGTGACATGCAGAAGAATGAACCTGGACAGCACTTCCTTAACACCATACACAAAAATAAATTCAAAATAGATGAAAGACCTAAATGTAAAACAGGAAACCATCAAAGTCTTAGAGGAGAAAATAGGCAGCAACCTCTTTGACCTTGGCCACAGCAACTTCTTACTCAACACATCTGGAGGCAAGGGAAACAAAAGCAAAAATGCACTATTGGGACCTCATCAAGATAAAAAGCTTCTGCACAGTGAAGCAAACAGTCATCAAAATAAAAAGGCAACCAATGGAGTGGGAGAAGACATTTGCAAATGACATATCAGATAAAGGGTTAGTATCTAAAATCTATAAAGAACTTACCAAACTCAACACCCAAAAAACAAATAATCCAGTGAAGAAATGGACAGAAGACATGAATAGACACTTTTCCAAAGAAGACATCCAGATGGCTAACAGACACATGAAAAGATGCTCAACATCATTCATCATCAGGGAAATACAAATCAAAACTACAATGAGATACCACCTCACAGCTGTCAGAATGGCTAAAATTAACAGCTCAGGAAACAACAGACATTGGCAAGGATGCAGAGAAAGGGGAACCCTTTTTCATACTTGCTGGGAATGCAAACTGGTGCAGCCACTCCAGAAAATAGTATAGAGGTTTCTCAAAAAGTTAAAAATAGAACTACCCTGCGACCCAGCAGTTACACTACTAGGAAGTTATAGAAAGGATACAAAAATGCTGAGGGGCACATGTGCTGCCGTGCCTATAGCAGTGCTATCAACTAGCCAAATTATGGAAAGAGCCCAAATGTGCATTGACTGATGAATGGATAAAGAAGATGTGGGGTGTGTGTGTATGTGTGTGTGTGTGTGTGTGTGTGTATGTATAATGGAATATTATATATTATTATATAATTTGATCAAAAAACATGAAATCTTGCCATTTACAACAATGTGGATGGAGCTAGAATGTATTATGCTAGGCAAAATAAGTAAGAGAAGCTCAAATATGATTTCATTCATATGTGGAATTCAAGAAACAAAACATGAGTATAGGGAAAGGGAAGGAAAAATGAGATAAAAACAGAAAAGGGGACAAACCATAAAAGACTCTTAAATACAGAGAACTCAGGGTGGCTGGAGGGGATGAGGGGAGGGATGGGCTAAATGGGTGATGGGCATTAAGGGAGGTCACTTGTTGGGATGAGCACTCGGTATTATACGTAAGTGATGAATCACTGAATTCTACTCTTGAAACAAATACTGCACTATATGTTAACTGACTTGAATTTAAATTTAAAAAGAATTTATGCTAGAAACATAAGCATGAGTTTCACTTTTTAATAAATGCATCATCATAATCCATGACACAAAAGCTTAAAGGAGAAAAAAATGAACCTAAGAGTACCTACCAAAAATTTTATTAAAATTCACCAACTATTCCTATTTTTTAAATTTTCATGGGAGGGGTGCCTGGGTGGCTCAATCAGTTGGGTGGCTGGCTCTTGATCTCGGTTCAGGTCATGATCTCACAGACCGTGAGCTCCGCATTGGGCTCCAGCACTAAGCTTGGAGCCTGCTTAGGATTCTCTCTATGCTCCTCCCTCTCTGCCTTTCACTCTCTCTCTTTCTCTCTCTCTCCAAATAAATAAAATTAGTTTAAAAAAACTTCATGGAATACAAAGATATTACATAAACATAGTAAAGACTGTTTACCAAAATCTAATAGCAAATAGCTTTTTTTTAATATCAAATTTATTGTCAAATTGGTTTCCATAAAACACCCAGTGCTTATCCCAAAAGGTGCCCTCCTTAATACCCATCACCCACCTTCCCCTCCCTCCCACCCCCCATCTACCCTCAGTTTGTTCTCAGTTTTTAAGAGTCTCTTATGCTTTGGCTCTCTCCCTCTCTAACCTCTTTTTTTTTTTTTTTTTTTTCCCTCCGCTCCCCCATGGTCTTCTGTTAAGTTTCTCAGGATCCACAAAGGAGTGAAAACATATGGTATCTGTCGTTCTCTGTATGACTTATTTCACTTAGCGTAACACTCTCCAGTTCCATCCACATTGCTACAAAAGGCCGTATTTCATTCTTTCTCATTGCCACGTAGTATTCCATTGTGTATATAAACCACAATTTCTTTATCCATTCGTCAGTTGATGGACATTTAGGCTCTTTCCATAATCTGGCTACTGTTGAAAGTGCTGCTATAAACATTGGGGTACAAGTGCCCCTATGCATCAGCACTCCTGTATCCCTTGGGTAAATTCCTAGCAGTGCTATTGCTGGGTCATAGGGTAGGTCTATTTTTAATTGCAAATAGCATTTTAATCATTGAAATAGGGAAGGTATTTCCACTTAAAATCTATTTTCTTTGCCTTTTTGTCCTAGTCCGTTTGAATTACTTCCAGTAGATTCTCCCCAGTGTGAGACTTTGTCCTGGAAGTTTAATTTTAAAAACTCGTAGTCCTTAGACTTCTCTGGTATGTCCCCACCTTACAGTTGACCTCTTGCATTCTCCCCAAAATGGAGGTGTCAGAAACCCTTTCCAGTTTCAGGTGCTTTTTCTGCAAATTGGCTCACTCTGCTTCCCAGAATATCTGTTTGGTAGTTAGGGTATTTCCTTTTGTGGGGCCCAGTAGACATCTCATTACTCTTCTCTGCTTTCTCTCTGACAGATACTAATACCACTTGGGTCTTAACAGCTGTCAATAGTTTGTCCTCATCTACCCATACTTGGGGGTTTGTCGATGCCTTACCACCTTTTGTTGCTGTTGTTTGTAGGTTTTGATTTTACCATCCTAGTGCTTTGGCATTTTTTATGATTTGAGGAGACTGTGAAAAACTGAAGTGCTGCTGCCACTTTGTGCAAATCTCCCTTCTTTTGTCATATGTAAATTTGTTTCCTAATCATTAAAAAATAGAATGCTACATCCTATGGTAAATAATTTTTTCCATGGACTGTGATATGGAGCCTTGCTCAAAAAGTTGTCTTTTTTTTTAAACCTAGAAAACTTGAATTCAAGTCCCGGTTTGGTTATTTGCAAATTGTTGTTTTTGTCATTTAATCTGAGCATCAGCTTCTTTTTTGTAGTGTGGAAATAACAGTATCTGAGTTTTGTTGATTATTCAACAGCATTTCTAGAAATGCTTTGCAAAGTAAAAAGTGCAATCAATGCAAATACAAAATATCATTACTTCTTCAGTTTGCCTTAACTGAGAACTTTCCTAGGGTTTGCCCTTTCCCATGCATGTTTTTTTCCAAAAAGTTTTTTTTTTTAAATTACAGGAGAGTATAGCAAAATTCTTACTGTGTAATCAAGAATATTTGACCCATCACAGAGGCCCAGTGAATTAGCCAGGCGTGAAATCCTTTGCAGAAATGATAGTGTCTTTCTTCAAATACTTTGATGCTGCTTTATTTGAATCACATCAAATATAGTAAGCATTAAAATGCCCAAGATCCCACCAAAGCATTTCCTTTGAAGAGCTCGTGGACCCCTCTCCAAAACAAAACGAGTTATCTGTTTGTTTGTTTGTTTGTTTGTTTGTTTGTTTCTTATAGAGCGCAAGCAGGGAAGAGGACGGAGGGAGGGAGGGAGAGAGAGAGACAGAGAGAGAGAGAACCTCGAGCAGGCTGCACGCTCAGTGGAGAGCCCAATGAGAGGCTCAATCCCACAACCCTGGGATCAAGACCAAAGCCGAAATCAAGAGTCAGACACTCAACTGACTGAGCTACCCAGGCACCCCCAAAATGAATTTTTAAAGCATAATACTATTACACATACATTTATGTACATAAAACCTTATGTTTTCTACCTAAAAATAGACCATACTGATAATAATTGTTCCCAATAGGGAGGACTGGGAATATCAGAAGTAGTGATGAACAGGGATTTAGCCCTATATTTAATGTTTTAAACTTTAAAAAATAGCTTTAGGGGCACGTGGGTGGCTCAGTCATTTAAGCGTCCAACTTCGGCTCAGGTCATGATCTCATGGTTCATGGGTTCGAGCTCCGCTTCGGGCTCTGTGCTGACAGCTCAGAGCTTGGAGCTTGCTTGCTTCAGATTGTCTCCCTCTCTCTCAGCCCCTCCCCTTCTCATGCTCTGTCTGTCTCTCTTGCTCTCAAATAAACATTTAAAAAAAATTTTAAATAACTTTACTGATGTATAATTAATATACTATAAAATTCACCCATTTAAAGCTTATTTACAGATTGTGCAGCCATCATCATAATCTCATTTTAGAACATTTTTATCACTCTAGAAAGAAACCTGTGCTCAGTAGCAATCACTCCTCATTCTCTTCCATCAGCTTCTTCCTTTCTTTATGGATTTGCCTATTCTAGATGTAAATATAGATGAAATCATGTAATATGTGACCTTCTGTGACTGGCTTTTTTCATTTAGCACAATGTTTTTCAAGGTTCTCCTGTACTATATAGTATGTATCACTATTACTTTCCTTTTTATTACTAAGTAATGGTCCATTGTATGGTGATAGCACATTTTATTTACCACCAAGCTCTGGGCAGAACCACATTGCCTGATGCTAACACAGTTCCTCACTTTCCTCTTTGAAGATTCTTATCCTGCCCACTCTACCAGTTCCCTCTTCTTCCTGACAAGTTTTTTTTTCATGAAATATTTATTTAAGAAAATAAGTATTACACAGAAGAAGACACTTTAAACTAGTTAAATTTAGGTGAATCTTTGTAAAGCATAAGCTGGGTCCTCATTTCAGAGGTATATCCTGAATAGGAATTTCTGGGGTTTATAACTTATAGACATTGAGGGGATGTGGGATGAGAAGGATTTACCCTACAATGGCCTAATTTGCTAATATGAGATGTAACAAAGGAAAACAATGGTAACCTGAACAAATATTTATTGCATATTTTGTTCTGAACAGTAGTCTAAAAGTTTTACATACTAGCAATCCTCATGGTAACCCTGCAAGGTATGTATGATGTATTCAATTTATGGTTGAAAAAAACCTGAGGTTCATAGGGTAAAAATGTTATCCAAACTCAAAGCTAAGAAAGATGAGTAGAGATTCAAACCCACATTTCTGTGACTTCAAAGTCCCAAGTGCTTTGGCCAACCTCTCTAATTAGACCTAGAGTTGGACAGTGGTATGGGAAGTGCTATCTCTGTATATGAAGTTTAGATTCATTTTAGTGAATTCAAGGGGCAGTAGGCTTGGGGCAGAAGATCCAAAGCCCCAACAGACTATTCCTAAACCTGTAATGTCATATCTGGGAAAGAACATTGATTTTTTTTTTCATTGAGAGATGTCTTCTGAGGCTACCTCTGCAAGGCCATATAGGAGAGGGGCAGGTTCCCATAAATCTCCTCTGCCTCATCCACTGCTAACAATGAATTCTAGCTGTGGAGTTACTGTTTCTCTGAACCAAGTGGGATCCAGGCAGCCAAAGTTTGAATTAACTCAAGCAAGCAACAGGCTTGCCTGAAGCAGGATACTGGGAGGTGCTTCTCACTTGGTCTAAGTTTCCAGAACTAGCTTGTCAGTTGTTACTGAGAGAAGAATTCTGCCAATAAGAGTGGTGGAAAAGAGAAAGGAATAATGGGAAGACAGCACAGGTAAAGAATAGGACCCAGAAGAAAATCCTGGATGGATTTTGTTGGCAGTATTACTTATAGTGGCTAAAAACAACAGCCCTGGGTACAAAATTCATGTCTGTCTACTAAAAATGGTTGAGGGGTACCTGGGTGGCTCAGTCAGTTAAGTGTCCAACTTTGGCTCAGGTCATGATTTCACAGTTCGTGGGCTCGAGCCCCGTGTTGGGCTCTGTACTGACAGTTCGGAGCCTGGAGCCTGCTTCTGATTCTATGTCTCCCTCTCTCTCTGCCCCTCCCCTGCTCACGCTCTGTCTCTCTCTGTCTCAAAAATAAATAAATGTAAAAAAAATTTTTTAAACGATTGTGTTAACTATAGAATATCGTTAGCAATATACCATGGAATACTGTGCAGTCATGACAAAGAGTGGTTTAGAAATGCACAGAATGACTTGGTGAGCCTGCCACTATGCAGATAAAAGCAAGATTCAAAGGAATGTAGATAACATGAGGTCATTTTAAAAAGATTACCCCTAAAACATTTATATCTAATTATATGACTATGGAAAAGAATGTGGAAAGTTGTACACCAGGTTAGCAGTGATTTCTAAGAATAAAGTGAGGAGAACTGCAGTCAGTCAAGGGGGTGAAAAGAGAATATGGTAAGTGAAATAAATTAAGAGAGCATCTTATTAAAGGGAGGGAGTCCAAAATAAAAGGAGCATATAGGATATGGTTTCATTTTGTAAAAGTATTTGGTCTAAGCTTTCTGAAAATAGCAGGGATTATAGTTCAGAAATCAGGGGATAATGGATGCTTGACATCAATGCTTCAAGACTTCACAGAGGCTACCCCTCCGGGGTGGGGGTTGGGGGTACCTTCAGACATTCTCATGCCTCAGTCTTTTACCTGCACCCTTTTATACAAAGCCCAAGTCCCCAACTTCCAACTTTTCTCTCACAAGATCCTTCCTTCTCAATGATCAACATTACAATGAATTCTATAAGAATGTAACTTTGCCTGCATTGAAGACCACTCATTTATAAGTTTAGTCAAGCTGTATAATCAGTCTTGTCTCAACCACTCTAATGAAGAACAGGCCTTGAGTTTGACCTTTAAAATAAAACCTCACTAAAAGGTTCTCCTACAAAGGCAAATTTTGCATCCCCCTCTGATTAAACAAAAACTGATAATTTGAAATGTCTATAATTACAGTTATGTCATAGGTTTCAAAGATACAGGATCTATTTCAGAGGTAAGATCAAGGTCAAACTGTTTAGCTTCTTCTCTCCCCGGCAGTCTCTCTGGAATAGAATGATTTTTTCATAACAGGACCATAAGGTGGTGGATTGTGCATATTTATGGGGAAAGGTAATGGAAGATTCATTTTCCCATTACAAAGTAATCACCTAGAGCCATAAGACATATATAATGAAGGGATTGATAAAGAAGCTCAGGGGTGCCTGGATGGCTCAGTCGGTTAAGCATCCAACTTTGGCCTAGGTCATGATCTTGCCGTTCCTGAGTTCGAGCCCCGTGTCAGGCTCTGTGCGGGCAGCTCAGAGCCTGGAGCCTGTTTCAGATTCTGTGCCTCCCTCTCTCTCTCTTCCCCTCCCCCACTCACACTCTGTCTCTCTCTCAAAAATAAGTAAACATTAAAAATTTTTTTTAAGTTTAAAAATTTTGATAGCTGTATGTCTAGAAGCAGGGTGAAAACTTATTTTAAAGTTGTTAAGCATTTTCATTGGTGGAGGAAGATTGCTTTTTTTAAATTTCACTTTATGAAAACATTTTAGTGAGACTTTTGATCAATACCCCACCCTAAATGACAAAATTCTACTCAGGAATGTAGTTTCAGCCCACAGCTAATAACATCATACACAGTGATAAAAGTCTGAACGCTTTTCCTCTAAGATCAGGAACAAGACAAGGATACCGACTCTAACCACTTTTATTCAACATAGTATTGGAAATCCTAGCCAGAGAAATTGGGCAAGAAAAGTAAAAGGCATCCAGAGAGGAAGAAGTAAAGCCTCACTACTTGCAGATGACATATAAACACTCCACTAGGGTGCCTGGCTCAGTCAGTAGAGCATGAGACTCTTGATCTCAGGGTTGTGAGTTCAAGCCCCATGTTGGCTGTAAAGTTTAAACATTATTAATAATAAGTAATAAAGACTCCAACAGAAAATTTAGAACTAGTAAGTGAATTCAGTCAAGTTGCAGGATGCAAAATCAATATACAAAATCAGTTGTGTTTTTATACACTAATAATGAACTATCAGAAAAATTAAGAGCCCCATTTACAATTGCCTCAAAAAGAATAAAATACCTAGGAATAAATTTAACCAAGGAGGTGAAAGACCTGTAGTTGAAAACTGTAAGACGCTGATGGAAGACATTGAGGAAGACACAAAGAAATGGAAAGATGCTTCATGCTTATGGGTTGGAAGAATTCATATTGTTTATTTTTTTAATGTTTATTTTTGAGAGAAGCAGAACAGGCAGAGAGAGAGGGAGACACAGAATCTGAAGCAGGCTCCAGGCTCCGAGCTGTCAGCACAGAGCCTGACGCAGGGCTCAAACCCATGAGCCACGAGATCATGACCTGAGCAGAAGTTGGACGCTTAACTGACTGAGCCACCCAGGCGCCCCAAGAATTAATATTGTTAAAATGCCCATACTATCCAAAGAAATCTACAGATTCAGTTCAGTTCCTACAAAAATTTCACAGTATTTTTATGTAGAAATAGAATAAATACCCTAAAATTTGTGTGGAACCACAAAAGTAATCAAAACAATCTTAAGAAAGAAGAACAAAGTTGGAAGCATCACACTTTCTGATTTCAAACTATATTACCAAAGCTTAGTAATCAAAACAGTATGGCATTGGCATAAAAACAGACACATAGGTCAATGGAACAGAATAGAAAGCCCAGAAATAAACTCACACATATAGTCAATTAATTTAGGACGGTAAAGCCACAAATAGGCAATGGGGAAAGGACAGTCTCTTAAATGATGTTGGGACAACTGTATAGCCACATGCAAAAGAATGAAGCTGGACCACTATCATACCCATACACAAAAATTAACTTAAAATTGATTAAATATTTGAACATAAGACCTGAAACCATACAACTCCTAGAAGAAAACATAGGCAATAAGCTTCTTGACATTGGTCTTGGTAGTGCTTTTTTGGATCTGACACCAAAAGTAAAGGCAACAAAAGCAAAAATAAACGACTGAAACTACATCAAACTAAAAGTTTCCATAGCAAAGGAAATCATCAACAGAATGAAATCATCAACTACTGAATGGGAGAAAATACTTGCAAATCATGTATTTAATAAGGAGTTCATAACCAAAACATGTAAAGAACTCATACGACTAAAAAGCAGTAAAACAACCCAATCAAAAAATGGGAAGAGGATCTGAATAGACATTTTTCCAAAGAAGACCTACCAGGGGACATCTGTGACTTAGTTGGTTAAGCTTCTGACTCTTGATTTTGCTCAGGTCATGATCTCCATGTTTGTGGAATTGGGGCTCTGTGCTGTGTGGTGCCTGCTTTGAATTCTCTCTCCCATTCTCTCTGCCCCTCCCCTGCTCGTGTGCATGCAGGTGCACGTGCACACATGCTCTCTCTATATATGTATGTATATTTGTATATGTATTTATATATATATATATTTATATATATATGTTTATATATATATAAAAACATAGGAGCACCTGGGTGGGTCAGTCGGTTAAGTGTCCGGCTTTAGCTCAGGTCATGGTCTCCTGGCTCTTGATTTAGAGCCCTGCTTCCAGCTCTGTGCTGACAGCTTGGAGCCTGGGGCCTGCTTTGGATTCTGTGTCTGTCTCCTTTTCTCTGCCACTCTCCTGCTCATGTTCTGTCTTTCTCCCTCTTTCAAAAATGAATAAACGTTAAAATTTTTTTAAAGGCCATACAGATGGCCAACAGGTTCATGAAAAGGAGCTCAGTATCACTCATCATCAGGGAAATGTAAATCAAAGCTACACTGAGATATCACCCTACACCTGTTAGAATGGTTATTATCAAAAATACATGAACTAACAAGTGTTGGTGAGGATGTGGACAAAAGGGACCCCTTGTGCGCTATTGGTGGGAATGTAAATTGGTGCATCCACTATGGAAAACACTATGGCGTTTCCTCAAAAAAGTTAAAAATAGAACTACTATATGATTTAGTAATTCCACTATTGGCTATCCAAAGGAAACAAAACACTAACTTGAAAAGATACCTGTACCTTCATGTTCACTGCAGCATTATTGACAATAGCCAAGACATGGAAGCTACCTAAGTGTTATCAATGGATGAATGGATAAAGAAAATGTGAAAATATATATGTATGTTTACTATATATAAAGGAGTATTTTATATATAGGTATATATATATATATATATATATATATATATCATTCAACAAGAAAAAAAGGAAATTTGCCATGTGTAACAACATGGATGGACCTTGACAGAATTTGAAATAAGTCCATAGAGAAAGACCAATATCATATATTCTCAAATACATGTGGAATCTAAAAACAAACAAAAACCAGAAATACCTCATAGATACAAAGAACAAATGAAAAGTTTCCAGAGGCAGGGGATGAAGGGATTGGTGAAATGGGTGAAGGCAGTCAAGAGATACAGACTTTTCAATCATAGAATAAATAAGTCCTGGAGATATAATATACAGTATGATGACTAATTAATACTGTGTTATATATTTGAAAGTTGCTAAGAAAGTAGAACTTACAGGTTCTCATAAGAAAAAAAAATTATGTGTGGTGATGTATGTTAGCTTATTGTGATAATCATTTCGAAATATATCCAAATACAAATTACTGTGTTGTACACCTGAAACTAATGTTATGTCAATTATATATCAATAAAAATAAAAAATAAGCTTAAGAAATGAAGTTCGAACATATAAAAAAGCTAAATTTTTGTCAAACTAATTTCATGCTTTGTCTCTGTTGTGTGTTCATGTGAGGTTATGATGACGTGATCTAGGTTTTCAGTTGTCATTAAAAAAAAAATTTTTCCCCTTCTCACTGGGCCCCAGAGAATGTGGTGGAATCTGATTCCAAGTAATGAGGATATTATCACAAGCACTCCTACAGGAACCATAAAGGATGTTAGGTCAGGTCAAAAAGGAGAGAGATGGCCTATCCAGGTCACCAGTTGGGCATGACCCCTGGACTCTTAGAAACATTAATACATGTCTGCAGCATCCAAATGTTTTTCTTTTCCATATTATAATTTCTCTTTGTTCCCCTCAACCACAAATGTAGATAAAAATGTAGAGCCTGGATGGGGCTGTGCTTTGAGGAACTAAGGGAAGGGCCTGGGTCTCCACTCGCCTAAGGCAGCACAGAAAGGACAATAGTTGCCCAGGAAAGATGGGCAAAATATAGAAGCAGGTCACCATCAGAAGTTTTAGGAAAGCAGCTGTCTGTTGACTACTGACACAGATTATTGGATAGTGCTACAAGTATTCGTCAGAATCCCTCAGATGGGGAGGGGAGTCAGGTGAAAAGGTGTGCTTTCTAGAGTACACACAATGCGGAATTGTTGTCACCTGAGCTTTACAAGTAACTCGGACCCTTGGAACACGGAGATTTCATAGCCCAAGTTACATCTGCTTTCTCCTGCCCACATTAAAACTGGCCACCTGCCCTACCATAGACTATCATAATCTGGTTCAAACTTCATTTGCTGGAATTTGAGATTTTATAAACTTTTGATTATTTGACAATTTATAAATGTTTAGCAATCGATATTGTGTCTAGATTTCACTTGTGTTAAGGAGTAGCAAGAGACATTCTGCCCAGGGAATGAATCTGGCCCTATATTTTATGGTTAGCACCATTTAATTATTCGCTGGATAAACATTTATTAAGCATCTACAATCAACACTAAATAAGATGACCATTCCATGATGTCAGGATGTAATAGGAGAAAAGGCATTTTCATCAATAATGATTACACAATTTTGGAATTCATAATAGAGGTCAGTTAGAGGCATATACCTATTGAGTGTCTTCCCCATCACTTTTTACCACAGGAAAAAGCTCATGGAGAAATGGAAAATGGAGACTGAGTCATACCTGAGGAAAGATACAGGTTCTACTACTTAACCAGATCTAGAGCAAATTTTCTTTGCTTCCTCATGAACAAGATGGAGGTTTCATAGGGAAGTTGGGAGGATTAAGTTGAGACAATGAATGCAAAGTATTTAATACAGTTGCTAGCACAGAATGAATAACATTAATATTACACTTGCTTTGTGCTGTCTTCACCAAGAAATATCTACCACCTCTAAGTTCCATTACCTGTAATTGGAGAGATTGCTTCAGATGTCAGTCAACAAGTTATTAGTTTCAATAAATTTTAAAAATAGACAAAATTTTAGTTTTGTACATATACTTAGCACTGTGGTAGGGGCCTCTATGCTATTATAAAATTAGTATAAATAGAGTTTGCTAAGTCTACATGATGTTCATCAGACATGAGATATTTGGAGATCTGAAATTCATCCCATGAAGATTAGTACAGAGGAAATGCTATGAAAGCTTCTCTAAAAGAAAAAGAAATGAAACCTTTTGGATAAAGAGTGAGGATGGCTATAGGAAGGTCTTGGAAATACCAGGAAGTAATAAATTGTATATACATATGTCATATTAAACATCTGCCAGATTTGATAAGGTTCATGACTTCAACACTTGCCCCTTGACAATCAGGGTCTTCTGGTTTACCAGGTATAGTACATCCCACAGAGTCCCAGAACAAAGTAGACTCAATAACTATGCCAAGTGGAATCTGAAGAGATGTATAATCTGAATAAAGTTTTATTTATTTTTGGATTTAAACACTCCTCGTTTTCTGAATGCACATTTATAGGGCAAATTGCTCACATTAAAAACTGTCCTCATAATATGTAGTGGTATTGCAATGAAAAAACAAGTGAAAATAATAAATGCAGGTACATGTGGTAATGTATGTCAAACAGCTTACATGAAAGATGACGTGTCCTAAAAAAGTTCCTGGTGAATGGAAAAAAATGGCCTAAGGCAGACAACGATGTCTATAGATGCATATGAAGAGTTCAAATGAAACGTGGAAAAGTAAGAAGTAATAAAACATTTACTATATTAAATAAATAAAACCTCAGTTACTAAAATGAATAATAAAAGCAGATGAATCCCTGCTCCTACATTAGTATATTTTTATGGACTGAATAATTCTAGAGCCACTGGAGCTATCAATTCCCACTTCACCTATACATCCCTGAGCCTTTCATTCCCACTCAGTGCTTGAGATGCTTGATATATTTGACTTCTTCCTCCCTCTTATGGCTCTGATTCCTCCTCTTCCTCTTCCTCCTCTTCCTCTTCCTCCTCTTCCTCTTCCTCTTTCTCTTCCTCTTTCTCTTTCTCTTTCTCTTTCTCTTTCTCTTTCTCTTTCTCTTTCTCTTTCTCTTTCTCTTCTGATGGAGGCTCTTCAGCTGCCTCTTCTGCAGCAGGTATTTCAGGCTCTGGGGGTTTTACCACAGCCTTTTCTGGACCCTTTTCTGTGGGTTCTGGATGAGCTTCTTTTGTACATTTACAAAGGATGATGACACAAACAATTATCAATACTGTGCCCAAAAGTATCAGGAGTAATATGAGCAAACAGTCTGAGAAATTTTCTTTATCTTTGTGAACAGTGGTAGTGTTTTGAGTTTCACCTGGGTGTGGTGCACTAGGAGAGCCACTGTCCACACTACCCCCATTTCCTGCAGTTTTGCAGTTGGGGGGTGCATAGCCAGCCTCACAATGGCAGTGCTTTAAATTGTTGCAAACTCCTCTCCCATTACACATTTCTTTCGGTTCACAGTCGTAGTTGAGCACAGCATGATCAGTGCAGGAGCGATTCATACAGATTTTCTCTGGGGCACAAAGAGTGCCAATGTGCACATATCCATTATCAGGGATATCAGTAATGTCATAGACATCCATGCTCCAGCAGAAATCATCTTTATGAGGGACCTGAATCATTGTTTGATTAGGTTTAATTTCTGGTACATGTTTGATATTTGTACATATGATTTTCCCACAATATATGTTTTCATCCTCACATTTAACGTATTCTGACCTAGGTGATGTGGGAAAGCCACAGTTTCCAAATCGGTCTCCTTTGGTGTTCATGGAAATGTAACAGTCTTCTGGGGCAGACCTTGCAGGGTACCCAAAAACATGTAGACATTGAATATCCGGGGTCCTGCACACACCCTGAACACAATAGTGAACTCTCTCACAAGTTGTACCATCTTGCTTGTATGTGTCGTGGGGGCATATTGCAGTCGTACCATCACAATATTCAGGAAGGTCACACTCTCCAAGAGCAGGACGACACATGAATCCCTTTTCTGCAAATCCACATGTTTCATTACAGCAGGGTCCAGGACTACACTTTGCATTTTCCTTCAGCCTACATGTTTGGTCACAGCACCGGTTATTACCACAGTCAGGTCCGCAGTCACACTCCTCGTTGTCCTCCAACACACCATTTCCACACTCTGCATTCCTACGCAGGCGATGTTGGGGCCGAGGCTTGTTAAATAGGCAGTCCCCTTTGTGTTCCCGGAGGAACTGGTAGAAGTAATCAGAGCTGCAGTTGCTGAAGCCACCTTCTTTGGTGATATTTTCACGCATGAGGCACAAGCGTTTCTCTCTACAAGCGCAGGCCGAGTGGTCGTGCCGAATACCCAAGTTGTGCCCAAGCTCATGGGCCATGAGCGCTGCAAACAGGAGGACGTCTTCATGATGGAAGGACTCAACGGCTGCCGCAAAGCCACTGGAACAGGCACCACTGAGAAATGCCTGTCCCACGTCTCCTTCAGGGTGATGTCCAACGATCATGTGGGCAACATCGTGCTTCACGCGACGGGAGAGCTTCTCCTGTCTCCAGCTGTTGAAATTCCCGAGTGTAACTTGCAGGTCCGCCGGGACTTCTATGAGGTCCCCCTCGGTCCAAATCTCCATTCCAGCCAGCACCACCTCTGTGTTTATCCCCCTGGTGAAGCTGTTGGCCAGAGCGGTGATGTCCATGACCCTCTGGACCGTCTCACTGACGTCACTGCCCCACATTTGGAACCGCTGGTTGTCGACCACGACGAACATCTCCACGTACTTGGTGTGTGACCAAAAGGAGGACGGTGCCTGTGGACTGTGAGGCTTCCTGCTCCCCCGCTGCCGGCTGGCAGGCGCCACTTGGCTGCCTTTGGAAGTGACCCCACAGGAGACTCGAGCTTGGTGTGCCATCGTGTACAACACATGTTCAGAGCGTTTCGAAGCGTCCTTGGGCTTAAGGCCATAGGGTTTCCCCTCCTTCATCAGGATGCCCCTGAGGCCTGAACAGGTGTTGAGAGAAACAAAAGAACCCGGGACTCCTTCTATGTAGCCTTCATAGTGACAGTCATGTGAGATGAAAGGCGTTTCTTGCCCCAGGACGCCACTGTGGTAGCTGAAGACAGGAAAGTTCTTCACAAAAAAGTCTCTCTTCGCCTTCAGGTGAATCATCCATTTCTGGCCCTGCATTAAGAGCATATAGGATGCCTTTTCCACTGGGTCTTCCCTTCCCTTGACTGTCAGGCTCTTGGGGATGACCGTTTCATAAGAAGAGTAATATACAGATCCCAGGTCACAGTACAAGGTTGGCAGGAAAATCAGCGCCAACACTAGCATGATCCCCAACCTGACACACGGAGGTCCCGGCACCACTAGTGCCCACCTCGAGCCCTTCATTTGGGGAGCCCGAGTTGGAAGCGCTTGGTATTTCTGTAGAGAAGACAAGGAGGAGGCAGAGTGTCTCACAGAGGCTGCCACTGGCATGGCCATTGTGAATTGGTTGATGGTGTGCGGACTGTATCCATTAGCAGCAGCTCTCCCTGACACGCCGACCCTCATATGGGAGTCTGGCATTATGGAGTCAAGGCATTAGCTCCAGATCTATGCTGGCTGTAGGAAGGGTGGCTGGCTGCTGCCTACTTCTGAGACGCACAGCCTCTGGCTGTGTCCTTTCCAGTCTCTCTGATCTCTCTGTAATCCTTCAGATAGTGTCCTTTCTCTGTGACTTCCTTCCACAGCATCAGCTTCGGTGCTCCGTGGCTACGGTCCTTTTGACACCGTGGAGTGATGTAATCACGAAGGGCTGTGAACCCTAAAACGCAAGACCATCCCTTGAGAGTGGAAACAAAACCTGCATGCCTCCTTCAACTGTGCCACACGGAACGCCCCGCCCCCACCCCTCCTGTTGTCCGTTGCTTGACTTAACTCCAAATGTTCCAGACCAGGGGGCTTAGACATCTTTGGTGGGCACCCTCTGTTGCTCACTTCCCCTCTTCTAAACCTCTTGCTCTGTAACACATGGACATCATAACTCAGAGTGTCCTTTATCCCTCAGTGAGGCATTATAGTGACGTGCACATCTCCCAGGCCAGTCTGTTCGCTAAGGCAAATGGGGTGGTGGGCCTGTGCCGCAGGATAGACCCAAGTGGGCTGGTGACCCATGGGGCACGGTCAATACGCCTATGTTTTAACATCTTCAAAGCTCGGTTCCTCAAGTTCTGTTTATGACACTGTCCAAAAGTGTGTATGGGAGAGGCCAACAGAGCAGCCTCCTCTTATGTGCGAGTGTGAGTATCATGGGCATGTCAGTGGGTGAGTCCAGGCCCACACCCTTCTCAGGATGGCCCTGACATATGGCATGCTAAGGTTATGCCCGTTGTAAACTAGGTATCCTAAAAGTCTCCCCTGTGTTAGAATGTGGCCTCTACATGTCCAGTGACCACTTCTGTTTGTTCACCTTTATACCCTCAGGTCTAGAAGAGTGCTTGTCCAAGAGTAGATGAACAAGAATTATTTACTGAGTGAATAAATGACTCCCAGGTATGGGTGCTGTGATTGATGTCTCATCTGTTGCATATTATTCGTTTGTACTTGCTGAACAGGTACCTGCCCTGAATGGCTGAAAGTGTCTTCAGGAAAACTCACAACCGTGCTGACTAATGGCACATTTGTGATCTCAATGTGTACCTCTTTCTACATTTCACCGGTCAGGTCACCCTAATTTCTTCTTGCCTCACATTTCACTGAGAAAATGGAAGCAATCGAAAGGGAACTTCCACATGTAGAAGCCAGGCGAGCCCACCTGTACCTAGATTTTCCTCCTACTGTAGTGGATAAATTGTCCATGCTCCACTCTGAGGCCTATCCCTCTGTTTGTATCTAGAGTCACCTCGCATTCTGTTTCTCATGGGCTTCACTTTTCCAGTGGTCCCTTCTCTCTTTTACACCTTAAACATCTGTTTGTCCATTGTATCCTATCTCATTATGTGCTGTAATATCTCACTTTTATGAAACCATCCTTCTCAGCATATCACTGCCTAGTCACATCCAGGTTCTCTTCTCTGTTTCACAAGGAAACTTTTTTGAAAGGGTGTGTAAACATTCTGTTCCAACTTGCATCACTAGTTTTCTTTTCCGAAATGTTTTCCTTTGAATTACAGCACAAACACTACACATGCATGAAACATGAATGTAGTTTACTGCGAGTTACTAAAAAGAGAACAGCTGAGCCAGATACAAAAGGACAACTATGTTATGATTACATTTATATGAGGTTCCTCAAAGAGTCAAGTTCAAGAGACAGAAAGTAGAATAGAGGTGACCGGGAGCTGGGGAAAGAGTACTGGGGGAGTTCTTGTTTAATGGGTGCAGAGCTGCAGCTTGGGATGATGAAAAGTTCTGTAAATGGGTGGTGGGGACAGTTGTCCAACAGTGTGAATGTATTTAATGCCATGAAACTGTACACTGAAAAACAGTTAAGATGGTTGATGTTACATATATTTCACTCAGGGAGAGAAATAGCTGTGTGTGTACAACTCCACTGAAGTAATCAACAGTTTTAGCTCCACAGAAGTCGCCCATTTACCATTCATTGCCAATCACAAACCCTCCTGCTCCAGAGAGAACCATGATCCTCTCTCTTTTGGTAACTCCTTTCTCACTTCTTAAAAAATTGATTTGCTTCCTAAATAGGCATCCCAGAATTGTGTGATTTTAGTTTACTTGTCTTCTAGTGACACCTTTATTGAGCTACAACTCACATAGTTTAAAGAGTACAATTCAGTGGTTTGTAGTATGTTCAGAAAATTATGCAGGCATCACCACAGTCGAGTTTGGAACATTTTCCTCACCCTCCAAAGAAAGCTCTCGTATTCATTATCAGTCCCTCCCCACTCTCCCCTCTCCTGAGCCCCTGGCCACCACTAGTGTACTTTCCAGCTCTATGACTGTCTGTTCCGGGCATTTCATAGCAATGGACTTTCTACCCGTGTGGTTTTCTGTGACTCCCTTGTTTCACCTCGCATCTTGTCAAGGATGAGCCATGTTGTAATATGTGTCCGTACCTCATTGCGTTTTGGCCAAATAACGCATGCTTTTTGAATAAGTGAGTATACCGCATTTTATTTTTTGACCCATCAGTCGATGACCATTTTGATTGTGTCCACTTTTTGGCCATTGTGAATAATCCTGCTGCTATGGTCATTTGAGTACAAGTTTTTGCATGGACAAATGTTTTCATTTGCCTTGGGTAGGTTCTTGGGAGTGGAAGTGCTCGGTCCTATGTTAAGTCTGTGTTTAGCCTTTTGAGGAATGGCCCGTTTTCTAAAGCAGCTACACGATTTTACATTCCTGGCAGCAGTAAGTGAGGATTCCAGTTTCTCCACATCCTCTGACATTCATTCCTGCCTATCCTTTTGATTTTAGCCATCCTAGTGGATGTAAACTGGTATCTCGTTGTAGTTTTGATTTGTACTTTTCTGATAATTAGTAATATTGCACAGCCCCCTTCGTATTCTTATTGGTCATTTATTTCTTCTTTGGAGAAATGTCTCTTCACATCCCATGCCCTTTTAAAATTGGGTGTCTTTCTCCTTGACTTGTGAGAGTTCTTAATATTGTCTGGGCATTAGTCCCTATCACGTAGATGATCTGCAAGTATTCTCTCCCATCCCGTGGGCTGTCTTTTCACTTCCTCAGTGCTGTGTTTCTCTCCGAGCAGATGGCTATTTCATTTTTCTTCTTCTTTTTTTCCTAATGCGTTAAAACACACAGAACATGAATTTTACCGGATTTAAGGACACGCTTCACTGGTTTTAAATGCATCCATAATGTTGTGCTGCCGCCACCACTATCGATCTCCGGGACTCTTTTCGTGTTTTGACTGAAACTCCATAGTCAATAAACTATACATCCCCAGGGTCTCCTTGCCTCCATCCCCTCGCAACCACCATTCTACTTTCTGTGTCTGTGATTGTGACTACTCTGAGTAATTCCTATGAGTGGAATCATAACAGTATTTGTCTTTGGGGGACTGGCTTATTTCACTTAGCGTAATGTCCCCAAGGTCCATCTGTGTTGTAGCATGCATCAGAATATTTTTTCTTTCTAATGGTGAGTAGAAATATTTTTTCTTTCTAAGGGTGTTACATTGTATATGTGTATACCACATTTTGCTTACCCGTTCGTCGCCCATCGGTGGACACTTAAGTTGCTTCCGTGTTTTAGCCACTGTGAATAGTGCTGCTAAGCACATGACGTACAAATATCTCTTCCAGACCCTGCTTTCAGCTCTTTTGGGTATATGCCCAGAAGTGGAATTGCCGGATCGTACAGCAGTTCTATTTCCGATCTTTTGAGGAACCGCGACACTGTGTTCCACAGTGGCTGTATCATTTTACGTTGTCACCAGTAGCACACGTGGGTTCCAATTTGCTCCACATCCTCTCCAGCACTTGCTCTTTTCTGGGTTTTTTGACAGTAGCCATCCTCATGGGTGTGAGGTGGTACCTCAGTGGACTTTTGATTTGCATTTCCCTAATGATTGGCGATGTAGGCCATTGGTGTATCTTCTTTGCAGACATGTCTTTTCGAGTCCTTGGCCCATTCTTTGAATCAGGTTGTTGATTTTATAGTTGTTGAGTTTTAGGAGCTTCTCTGTATATTCTGGATGTTAATCCCTTCTCAGATACTTGACTTGCAAATATTTCCTTCCATTCTGTGAGTAGCCTTTTTACTGTGTTAATAGTGTTTTTTGATGCACAAGATCTAAAAATTTTCTTGAAGTCCATTTTGTCTTTTGTTGTTGTTGTTTTCTGTGCCTTTGGTGTCATTAGTTGGAGAAATCTTTGCCAAATCCAGTGCCATGAAACTTTTGCCTTCTGTTTTCTTCTAAGAGTTGATAGCAAGACAGGTCCTGTGAATGGGGATTTTCTGGGGAAGTGCCAGATGTGTAAGTTAGTAACAGTTCTATGGCCATGGGGCCTTTGAAGAAGTTCCAAACTGTTCTGCCCCTTACATTGGGTGCTAGGCCGCCTGTTTTCACAGCTACTGCTGTTGATAGGATGTGGTTTTTCAAGGCTAGTGGGGACCTGAGGGAGAAGGGGGATATGGGACTAGGGCAATTAAAACTTCACAGAGTTCACTGCTCTAACCAAGATTCGGCTGCTTTACTGTTTCTGTTTTTGAACAAACCGGCTTCACATGGTTCTGTCTTGGATTAATTTTCATACTGGCGAAAAATTGATTTTGACTGGTTTTGCCTGTGTTGTGACTACCTTTATGGGGGAGGGGATTTGGGGGGGACCCTGCTTTAACCTTTTGGAAGTCTTCCCGTTTTACCTCTTAACTTCCTGTGAATTCATAGGAATGCAGTGTGGCCGGCCTCTTTTGCTCCACATGGTATTTGAGTTTACACTTACTCTTTTTGGGTGCCGCCATAGCTCATTCCTTTCCACGTTGTTCTACACTTGCATTTCTCTGTGTGGATCAGTCACAGCATTCACTGTATTATCTTTGAACACAGGGTTCTTTTCTCTGGGAATACTATGAAGAGTGCTTCTATGACCATTTTTGTCCAGTAACATGATGCAAATAAGCAGCAAGTTCTAGGGTATTTGCCTAGGAGTAAAATAGCTAAGTCACAGGGCACTTGAGACAATGAATGTAACTAGACAATAAAAAGTGCTATTTAAAAGCGGCACGGCTGTGTACACTTCTGAAGCAGTTTATGAGCGTTTCCACTGTTCCGCGGCAATACTTGGAGTTTTCAGTTTTATATAGTCAATCTTGGGTGTGTGGTGATATCTCTTTGTGGCTATCTAATCTGTATTTCTCTGAATACTGATGACATTGAGCACTTCCACGGATGTTTGTTTGACTCATCCTTTACATCTTGACTCCAGTAGAATGAGCTTTCATTCCCACCCATCCATCCAAACTGCTCTGCTCCCGGATACCAATGGGTAACTCTCCGTTGTCAGATCAAACGATCACCACTCCGTCCTCACCTTACGGGCCTATTGACAGCATTTAAAAGATGATGGGTATGTTCTGCCTTGCCTTTTAAAACAATCACCCTGCCTGCTGGGTGGAAAGTAGGCTATTGAGGGGAACCAGGGTGGAAGCAGAGAGACCAGCTAGAGACTCTACAGTTGGCCAAGAGGGAGTAGATGATGGCTTGCAGTGCACTGGAGAGTGGGGTGGGGGCGGTGGTGATAAGAGGTCACATTCTGGATATATGTTGATGATAGAGCCAAGAGAATTTGCGGGTGGACTGGGTTTGAAGTGTAAAACTCTCCCAGAAACACGTTCTTGCTTGGTTTTCAGGACAGTGCTCTCTCCCGGTGGTAGCCCTACCATACCAGCCACTTCTCCCACTTCTTTCCTGAATCCTCATCTTATCAACACCTACACATGGAATGTCCTGGAGCTAAGTCCTCACCCAGTCCTCAGATGTGTTCCTTTCTCTAGCTGCTGTCTCCCTAGAGCGCTCCCAGGACAGTGTCAGCCTGTCCCTAGCTTGGATATCATCTCCATACTGACAACTCTCAAATATACATCTGTAGCTGACTTCTCTCCTGACTTCTAGACTCAGTCCTCTCGCTGCCTGCCTGGCATGCCCGCTTGGGTGTGTAATAGGCATCTCAAACTAAACATGTGCAACGGCTGCTCTTTCTACACTCCTCTGCCCCTCAGTAAATGGCAACTCTGTTCTTGCAGTTCCTCAGGGCGGAGCCACTGGGGTTGTCCTTCCCGCCTTTGTCTCACACTCTACATCTGCTCCCACAGCAAATCCTTTGAGCTCTACCTCATAATCCTCCCAGACTCTAGCCTCTTCTCACCACTGACACTTCAACCACCATCCTCAAAGCCTCTGATACCTCCCACTTGGCAAATCCCAAGGTCTGTAAGGATTCTCTGCTCACGCAGTGGCTCATCGCCCTACCCCTGCCTGTTCCTTGATCATGTAGCGTATGGAGTGATCCTTCAGGACTTCTCCGCTCTGGTCACTCCTTTGCTGAAGCCCCTCCATGCTTCCCATCTCCACTGAATAGAAAACATAACTCCTTACCAATGCTTACCGAGTCTTCATGTGATCTGTCTCCACCCACAGCCCTCGACTGCTACTCTCCACCATGCTCATTGTGTCCAGATAATGCTGACCTCCCTGCTGTTCTTCAAACATGCCAAGCATGCTGCCATCTCAGGACCTTTCCACCTAGACTTCCCTCTGCCAGGTTTGTTCTTCCCCTGATACCTGCTGAGCTTCTGCTGTTACCTTCTTTTTTGAAAAAGTTGTGTTCATTTTTGAGAGAGAGAGAGACTGAGAGCGAGCAGGGGAGGGGCAGAGAGACGGAGACACAGAATCCGAAGCAGGCTCCAGGCTCCGAGCCGTCAGCACAGAGCCCGGCAGGAGGCTTGAACGCACAGACTATAAGATGATGACTTGAGCTGAAGTCGGATGCTTAACCGACTGAGCCACCCAGGCGCCCTTGCCCTTACTTTCTACCTGTCTCTCCTCAAATGTCACCTTCTCACACAGGTCTTCTCTGACCACTGCCTTCATATAACAGTCCACCCTGACATCACTCTGCTTCCCCTTGCACTGCTTCATTTTGTTCCATCACACAGATTATAACCTGGCACATCGTGTCGTTATCCTTTTGTTTGTGCTGGGTTCACAATTTTTTAAAATTTCCATGGGATCTGGGGCTTTGTCTTATTTACTACCATGTCTATTGTACTGGTAGTACAGTTCATAGGTAAAGACTCACTAGTGGTGGAACGAATGAACGAGTGAGACAATGAATGAATGGATGAATGGATGGATGGGGAGAAGTGACACGTGTCAGTTTAATAGTAAAATTAGAGTTCTATAAAAAGCCTTGGGCTTGGACAGCAAGGCTCAAATGTGCCAATTTGGTCCATCCCGAGCCATTTGCACTTTAAGGATTGAGGATACAGTCAGAAGAAGGAGAAGGCTAGAATCCGTGACTTAGGATCCAAGAAGCAAGACTGTTTTAATGCCACTATGGTCTTGAGAGGGGTCTAAGGAAAAGAATAAAGTCCTTACCAGTCTTACGTGGGTAAGGACTGGGCCCAAGGCAGTGATTGCCACATTAGCCAAATCTTATTCCTCCTCATCCCCAGAGATTTTCAGTTTAGTAGAGGAAGTAGAATATGTTTGCAAATGACCATATGTAGGGTAGGTCAGAATGCCATAGGTATAAAGGAAATTCAGTATTATGACTCAGGAGTGGACAGACCTTACCGTTGTGGAACAACGTACAATTAATAGAGTCTTACAGCCATTGTCACAGTTGATGTTAGATCTTCTCGGTGTTTATTCGAGCACCCACTGTATGCCAGGCACTGCACTGGATACCAGCACACACACACATTACCGAACTTAATCTCTCAACCGTTCTGTGAGAGGTAGCCTTTGTGAGTCATCATACTGAGGCAGAAACCCAGGCCCAAGGAAGTGAGGTTTCCTGTTCAAGACCAGTGAGCTAGAATGTAACGCTTAGGATTTAGGGACACGGAATGTGAAAGCCCCCTCGATAAGAACAAAGGCGACTTTCTTCTTTTATTTATTTATTTAAAAAAATTTTAATGTTTATTTATTTTTGAGAGAGACAGAGACAGAGAGTAAGCGGGGAAGGGGCAGAGAGAGACAGAGATGCAGAAACTGAAGCATGCTCCAGACTCTGAGCGGTCAGCACAGAGCCCAACAAGGGGCTCAAACTCATGGACCGTGAGATCATGACCTGAGCCAAAGTCAGATGCTTAGTTAAGCCACTGAGCCAACCAGGTGCCCCGACTTACTTCTTTTTAAAAAAAAGTTACTGGGGCGCCTGGGTGGCGCAGTCGGTTGAGCGTCCGACTTCAGCCAGGTCACGATCTCGGGGTCCGGGAGTTCGAGCCCCGCGTCGGGCTCTGGGCTGATGGCTCGAAGCCTGGAGCCTGTTTCCGATTCTGTGTCTCCCTCTCTCTCTGCCCCTCCCCCGTTCATGCTCTGTCTCTCTCTGTCCCAAAAATAAATAAAAAACGTTGAAAAAAAAAAAAAGTTGCTGTTTACCCTCAGAAAGTTCTTCCTGGTTGGATTTGTTAGGCTAGGAGAACACAGGACTCAATGCTTACATGGCACTCATGCTCTTAGCGTCCAAGGAGAAGAGAACTCTCACAGTGCTTAGGAAAGGTAGCCTATTGTTTTCTCTTATGCTTGAATTGTTTTGTAAAACACTACTAGACGTTTACATTGGTCATCAAAACGGCGAACATGACAAGAAAGATGATTAAAAATTGTATCTGTTTTGGGGGCGCCCGAGTGGCTCATTCGGTTAAGTGTCCGACGTTGGCTCAGGTCACAACCTCACAGTTTGTGAGATGGAGCCCCACATCAGGCTCTGTGCTGACAGCGTGGAGCCTGGAGCCCGCTTCGGATTCTGTGTCTCCCTCTCTCTGTGCCCCTCCCCTGCTCTCACTCTGTCTCTTTCTCTCTCTCAAAAATAAACAAACATTTTTAAAAAATTGTATCTGTTTTGGAAAAAATCATAAATAAAACTAATGGTTTCTTTTTCTAGGTTCATATTGTGATAGAAAATGTAAATACTTCAGGAGAGACTCTGAATAGTTGGGGGATCTGATGTACTGGTATCATTTGTTGCAAAAGTTTTATAGATTCCTGTCTGTGGGCTTTTCTTAAATCCTAACACATCAGTTACCTCCAAGTTGGGGTCTATTCTTATTTTTACAAAGCACTGAATTGGTAGCCTTTGCTTTATTTCACATACTTAATTGCATAGCTGTATTTTTCTACTGGCCTAGCTTACCTATGGACCATAAAGGAAGGCTTTGGGTGGAAAAGAGGTCAGTGGATGGCATGAGGGAGGGCCTTCTCTCCTGCACCTTTTTCATGGGAAATTGTCTGCACTGACACCCTGCTTGTGATTATTCGGCCACTGGAAACGTGTTACTAGAAGAAATGTCGCGGCTTCGAAGCTCACTCCTCTTGTGTCTCACTCGGCTTTTTTTCCGTTTCTCTACTAGTGCATGAATACCTCCAGAATTTGAGATTCTGAGAACCTGTCACCTGAGTAAACACATTTCTTGTGCTCAAAGTACTAATCGGAGATTTCACTCAAGGAAGGACAAGGATGGGTACTGCTGTTCTGTAGAAAACCATCACTTGCTGGTCTGTTTCATACCGACTCCCCTCTTAGTTCTTTCCATGAGTATCCTCAAAGAGAACCCACGTTTTCTTCAGAAAAGTAGAGAAAGGTTTGCTGGAGCAGTTTCAAGAGCCTGTCTGGAGCTGTGATGGTTGAACCAAGCAGGGGTGGGGAAGAGTAAGGTCATTTGGTGGAATCAAAAGCCCAGAGTGGGAAGTGGCCATGGCATGTAGTGAGGACACGGGTCCTTCCTGTCAGACATACTGAGGTGAGGAAGGAGGGCATGCATGTTTTCGAAAGTCATAGGAGACAGAGGACAGGAGGACCCAATTGTCACGGCCCTTTAATGCCACACCAGGTTTACATCTTCTGCTCTAGAAAACGAGAGAGCAGTGGAAGTCCCTGAACTCCAGACTGTGGTGAAAAGATCAGTGTCTGTAGAAGCTTAGGAAAGCCTTAAGAAGCCTGGTTAGGTAGTTTACAGCAGTAAAATGGGCAGGTGCTTGTAAACACTTGGTCAGCCATGATTCCATCTCTGCTGTTTCTTTTGTAGATATGTTAAATATAGTTTTCTAACTGTGAGAAGAGTCCCCATGGCTTTGTCATTCACATACTAACCCAACACCTTGCTTACCCTCATGCATTTCCTTGCAGCATAACCTCCTCATGTAAAACTTGCATAATTTTATTAAATAGCAGAAGTGGTATGGGCCTTTTTTCCTTTTCTTTCCTAGTCCAAAACTTTTTAAAGACAAATGCCCAGAAGCAGGGGGAGTATTAATTTTAAAAAGTCAGCATTTTGCAAACATTCTTGGAAGAAGTCTACCTTGGTTTCGAGAAAACATTTCAATGAGCATATTTGCCCAAAGGAAACAGCAACATTCTGTTCTGAAATTAAGTTTGTAAACACTGGAAGTTTTTATTTCAATTTTTAATACGGTGTCAAGAAACATTGCAAACCAGGGCAAAACGTTACTTAGTGCAGAACTGCATCCCTGTGAGGTTGATAATGTCACCTGTGTTGAAGGTTAAATCTTTTATTTTTCCTTCAGCTGAGCCCCAGAGGAGAGGTTGGTGTTTGAGTCCAAGTTATGAGGATATTCCCCAGAGTACTCCTGCATGGACAAAGAAAGATGTCAGGTTGGGGGCATCCAAAGAAAGAGAGCACCTATCCAAGTCACCCAGGGAGGAAGAGACATGACCTCTGGACTCCACGAACATTAATGCCACATCCGAGTGCGTTCTTTTCCATATTAAGTTTCATTTTGCTCCCTCTAAGTCTGGATAAAAATCTAGAGCCTGGACTTAGCTGTGCTTTGGGAAACTAAGGGAAGGGTCTTGGTCTCCACCAGTCTTAGGGAGCACAGAGAGGACAATAGCCACCCAGGGAAGGCAGGTGAAGGACGGCAAGGAGTCACTGTCAGAATCTCTTGGGGCTGCAGCTGGCTGGGTCATGAGTGACTACCAACAGAGATCACTGGAACACGTAATCAAGCCTTCCTCAGAATCCCCCAAACATGCTGGGGGAGGGAATCCGGTGAAAGAGTGGGCTTTGTAGAAACAATCACACAAAATGCAGAACGCTGAACCTCAAACCCGAGTGCCCCTACCTCCTCTCTTAAAATTGGTCACCTCCCTTCTACAGCAGATCCTAAAGAACCCCAACCTTTAATCCCTGGAATTTGGGGGTTCCACACTTCTTAAGATCTACCTGGCAGTTAGAAACATGTCCCATTTTCTATCAGTTTTTCAGAGGAAGTTCATTCGAATAGCCTGTCCTAACCTTTGTTCCCTGCCTTCAACCTCGTCTTGCAATCATGAGGACAGCAACTAAAAATAGCCTATTCTACCTGCCACTTCCGTACTGCTAATTTTTTGTACATTTTGTTGTCAAACATTGTGAAGTTTTAAATAGGTTTTATTGATTGATTCTCGATTTTCCATCTGACTTTTGGTCTTTTAAGAACACCATTTAATTAGCTAAGCGTAATCACCCCATACGTAAATCATGATTCCCTTATACCTGAGAAGCTAGCAAAAATATGTGATGCTTTTTAGCTTTTAAAATAGTCCCCATCACATGTGCAGTTAGGAATGTCATCCCTCCTGTTCTCCACTGAAGTGCTTTTCAGCAGAAATCCTCCACATCTTTTTCAAAAGTCTCTAACCACAAGTCTACATGTGGGGGCCTTCATTTACCCAGTCTGCCCTTGTTCCCAAAGCTCTCAGCTCACTATTAATTAATGGTATGTTTTCACCACAAATCCTGATCTGTCATAAAACACTCTGAGATTCGGTTACCAGCAAATCTCATGACCTGGAATCTTACATACCTGAAGTCGTGATTTTGAATTTTCCCCTGACATTTAGTTTTGTTCCACCAAAAGTAATTAATGTAAGCTTCTAAAAAGCAGAAATCAGGTCTTATCCTTCCTTTGTCTGCTCTTTCCTGCTCACGTAGGTCAAGCAGTTAGAAGAGGGACTCAGCAAAAGTGTCGGCAGGGACTGATGCTCAGGAACTTCCCTGAGGCTCAAAACGCTAGACCTGTAGCGGCAACACTGCACCTGGGCAAGGTTTTGGCCAGTGCCATCCATAGAAGTTACCCTCCTATTTTAAGGTTGGTTCTGGCTAAGTCCTTCACTTTGTCAACATTTACTGAGCACCTACAATGAGCTGAGACCTCACAGCTGAGTAGGATATGAACCTGCCACTCCAGGAGGTCAGGATGTAATGGGGTAAAGGCACTTTTCATCAGTAATGACTACACAACATGGTAGGTTTGTGACAGCAATCAGCATCCATCCCGTAAAGATTTTGTTTCGTTAAAGTCACTGAGGAAGAAACCATGTTTTGGGCAATTGAGGACATACCAATCATTGTTCTGGTCACTTTTTTTACTGAAGGACAGGCTCATGAAGCAGGGGGGAATGTAGATTCCGTCATACCTGAGGCAGGACACAGGTTCCACCCGAACTCTGTGATGTCTGTTTCCTCATGTAGCAGATGGAGGTCTCAGAGTGTAGATGGGAAGATAAAATTAAGGCAACGAATGTTAAGTGTTTCACATGGTGTCTCGCACAGTAGTATTGTTATGTGCTTTGTGCTCTCTCTACAAATATCTACCAAATTAATGTGTTGTTACAGGTATTTTGAAGATTCCCATGAATTTCCAGTAGATAAAATATCAGCCTTAATTATAGAAATTAATAAATCCAGAATATTAACAAATATTCAAATGTGAATTCCACACCACTGTGCACATGTCCCCTGGCCTCAGTTGCCCATTCCTGCCCCATTCACCCAGACCCTTGAATCGGATGCAGCCCCTCCAGAGAGCCTTAATATAAAAAAGCCCATTACTAGGGTGCATGGAGTCTGAAGCGATGCTTCATCCAAAAATTGCCATTTATTTATTTTAAATTACCTCTACTTCATGAATAGAAACTTCATGGCAATAAGAGTGCTCAATAGATAATGTTCCTAAATAATGCATTGATGTGACTTGGGTGAATAATCCAGGGACAGTCATGACATAGGTACTGATAATACACTGTGTCAAACAATGTAGATGGAAGATGGTATTGCCCTGAAAAATAACTTGAGTTCAGATATTGACCCAAACACAATACATGACATTGATAGCAATGATCCATGAGAAGAGCTTAAGTAAAATTGCTTCGTGAAATGAGAAAAAGCAAAACTGCAGGATATTTTGTATATGAGTTCTTATATCAACGTGTAACCAAAGTACTACAAGCAGTATTGAAATCTGGGTTCCCTCCTCCCAGGTTACTGTTTCTCTAGACCCTGTAGTCCAGTTAGAGCCACTGGAGCTCTCAATTCTCACTTCATCTTTGTCTCTATGAGCCTCTCATTCCCACTCGGTGCTTGAGGTATTTGATGTATTTGACTTCTTCCTCCACTATTCTGTCTTTGGTTATTCCTGTCCTTCACCTGCTACCTCTTATGGTGCAGGCTCTCCTGGGGCCTCCGGCGGTGGGACTTCCTGTGGTTGGGGGGCCTCCTCCGGTGGGGAAGGCTTCTCTAGTGGGGGGTCTTCCCGTGGAGCCTCCTCTGGACCCTTCTCTTCAGTATTTGTGGGTTGCTTTTGTAAGGGCTGTGTTATCTCTTTGTCCACAGTAGTCTCTGTGATCTCTGAGATCTCCTCTGAGGAGCCTCCTGTCGTCTCTAGTGACTTAGTTCTAGCCCTAAGGGTAATGGAAAGTATTAAAATGAACAGTAATACTAGAAGAAATCCAGGGAGTATGAAAATTATGCTGCCAAGAGCCCTCATTTGAGTCTTACGTTTAGTAGGACTGCCACTTCCTCCTGCACTTAGATTTTCATCAGTGGATTGTCCAGGGGGACCACTGTCCACACTACCCCCATTTCCTGCAGCTTTGCAGTCAGGGGGTGCATAGCCAGCCTCACAATGACAGTGCCTCAAATTGTTGCAGACTCCTCTCCCGTTACACATTTCATTAGGTTCACAGTCGTAATGGAGCACGGCATGATCAATGCAGGAGTAATTCATGCAGACTTTGTGTGGGGCACAAAGAGTGCCGTTATGCACCTCTCCATCATCGGGGATGTCAGTCATGTTATAGGCATCCATGCTCCAGCACCAGTCATCTTTGTGGGGTACCTGGATCAGAGTATGGTGGCGTTTGATTGCTGGTATCCGTCTAATATTTGTACATAGAAGTTTCCCACAAAATATATGATCATCAGAGCAATTAACATACTTTGTCCTAGATGAGGCCCACAAGCCACAGTTCCCGAACCGGTCTCCTTTGGTGTTCATGGAAATATAACAGTGTTCTGGGGCAGACCTTGCAGGAGACCCATATATATCCACACATTGATTATCAGGGTTCTTACACCGGCCGCCAAAACAATAGTGAATTCTGTCACACAATGTGCCATCTTGCTTATAGCGATCTATGGGGCATTCTCCGGAGGTACCATCACAATATTCAGGGAGGTCACACTCTCCAAGAGCAGGACGACACATGAATCCCTTATGTCTCAACTGGCAATCAGAACAGCATAGTCCATCACTACACTGTGCATGCTCCTTCAGCCTACATGTTTGGTCACAGCACCGGTGATCACCACAGTCAGGTCCACAGTCACACTCCTCATTGTCCTCCAACACACCATTTCCACACTCTGCATTCCTACGCAGGCGATGTTGGGGCCGAGGCTTGTTAAATAGGCAGTCCCCTTTGTGTTCCCGGAGGAACTGGTAGAAGTAATCAGAGCTGCAGTTGCTGAAGCCACCTTCTTTGGTGATATTTTCACGCATGAGGCACAAGCGTTTCTCTCTACAAGCGCAGGCCGAGTGGTCGTGCCGAATACCCAAGTTGTGCCCAAGCTCATGGGCCATGAGCGCTGCAAACAGGAGGACGTCTTCATGATGGAAGGACTCAACGGCTGCCGCAAAGCCACTGGAACAGGCACCACTGAGAAATGCCTGTCCCACGTCTCCTTCAGGGTGATGTCCAACGATCATGTGGGCAACATCGTGCTTCACGCGACGGGAGAGCTTCTCCTGTCTCCAGCTGTTGAAATTCCCGAGTGTAACTTGCAGGTCCGCCGGGACTTCTATGAGGTCCCCCTCGGTCCAAATCTCCATTCCAGCCAGCACCACCTCTGTGTTTATCCCCCTGGTGAAGCTGTTGGCCAGAGCGGTGATGTCCATGACCCTCTGGACCGTCTCACTGACGTCACTGCCCCACATTTGGAACCGCTGGTTGTCGACCACGACGAACATCTCCACGTACTTGGTGTGTGACCAAAAGGAGGACGGTGCCTGTGGACTGTGAGGCTTCCTGCTCCCCCGCTGCCGGCTGGCAGGCGCCACTTGGCTGCCTTTGGAAGTGACCCCACAGGAGACTCGAGCTTGGTGTGCCATCGTGTACAACACATGTTCAGAGCGTTTCGAAGCGTCCTTGGGCTTAAGGCCATAGGGTTTCCCCTCCTTCATCAGGATGCCCCTGAGGCCTGAACAGGTGTTGAGAGAAACAAAAGAACCCGGGACTCCTTCTATGTAGCCTTCATAGTGACAGTCATGTGAGATGAAAGGCGTTTCTTGCCCCAGGACGCCACTGTGGTAGCTGAAGACTGGAAAGTTCTTCACAAAAAAGTCTCTCTTCGCCTTCAGGTGAATCATCCATTTCTGGCCCTGCATTAAGAGCATATAGGATGCCTTTTCCACTGGGTCTTCCCTTCCCTTGACTGTCAGGCTCTTGGGGATGACCGTTTCATAAGAAGAGTAATATACAGATCCCAGGTCACAGTACATGCTTGGCAGGAAAATCACCAACAGCAGCACAATCCCCAATCTGACACACGAGGGTTCTGGCACTTGCCCCAGCCTCAAGTTCCTCTTCTGCTGAGCCCAAATCTGAAACTTTACCTTACCCTCTTTCGAGGCCCCTTGGTTTTTCCATGATGACAGTATAGAGGCAGGGTGTCTCAAAGAGGCTGCCACTGAAACAGCCATTGTGAATCAGTTGGCACTGCAGGGCTTCCGTCCTACAGCAGCAGCTCTGCCTAGCATGTTGAGCCTCAGAGACTCAAGTATCAGCCCCAGATCTGGGCTGGCTCCCTTAGGGATGGCTGCTGTCCAGCTCTTGGGTTACAGACTTAGGGACTGTATTTCTACTTGCTCTTGGCCTTTTCTGGTTCCCTTACCATATGACTTCCTTCCAACAGCAGTAGCTTTAACGTTCCTTGGGTAAGTTCCCTTTGTCCTCACAGAGAGATGCCATGTGGGCAGACTGTAATGATCCAGCCAGTACTATAACTCAGGCAAATTATCCTTATTCTCAACCCAGGCCACACTACTCCTGATATCCGTTAATCTGTTCATTCTTTGAAATCCAACATTCTGGCAGGAGGTTGGGGGGAGGGGACAGGGATCCTTTGGGGATCTCTGAACAGGACAAAGTTCTCTGTTGCCCATGCCTCCCGTCCCCATTTCTGTAGCGTTCAGGATACTGTTTCGCAGCCCAAGCCTCCTTTGTCAGCCTTTGTTCATTACACATTCAGTTTAGACATTTTATATCTGCATATAAACATATTTTTTTCTGCTATGAAGTTTTCCTAATGCACATATTAAGTGACAAATGAAATGAGCTCAGTTTTACCATGGAAATAGGTGAGGAGGATCAACATTCAGTTCCTCCCAACAGACCCAACACAAGAAGAAACTAAGTAGGTATCTAGTTACCATTCCACCAAGAAAATAAAAACTGGAGTCTGTAAGAATTTTTTTGAAGATTTCTTCACTCTTTTCACTAAAATTGAACTGTACTGTCTGTGTAAGTCTTTGGATTTGGTTTTGTGTCAATTTCCTGGGGTATTTTGCAGTACAAAATCGAAAGGGAGAAAAAGCACTATCTATCCACATTCTTTGCATAGTTATTCTCCTGTGCATTCTAAGATGAACTAAAATAAGACCGTACTTTTTTTATCTTGTATAGAAATAATTTTATATCAAGTCAAACGTTTACAATATAAAACCTTTGAAGTAAGGGTTATGACTACAACTAACACTCAACAATGGAGATATGCCCTATCTAGTTCAAAAAGGAATGGTTCGGTACCACAAGATCTCAGATGTGAGCAGGAGAGCAGGTCACCTCAATTATATTTAATTCCTAATACAGATGATAAAATTTATCATTAGCATCTGGCATCATTGGCATGTAGCAAATATTAAGAAATTTATAGCAAATAAGGTAAGATGATTTCTAGCTAGATTTCTTCTTTTATATAAGAGAAGAAAGCCTCTTCCAATTATATAATTTGGAAATTAATACAAACTTAAGGTATTTCCCTGTATTTTAACCAAACATGTAGGACAAATTGAGTCATTTTGTGGGATAAAAGAACCAAATCAATAATAAAAGAACACTACTACTTTTTAAATAAATAGAAATATAATTAAAGCTAAGTGTATCCAAGTTTTCAGTTTTTAAATTGAAACACATTTTCTTTAATACATACACATATACGTGTTCACAGACAAGGTCTGATTTAGATCATTTGAGTTCTTTAACCAATAATCCCTTCAATTTGTTCTTTCTCACATGAATACAACAAACTCTTCTTAAAAACTTATTTAGAGAAAAAATTTTTTTCACTTCTTAAGTAGGCTCTATGCCCAATGTGGGGCTTGAACTCATCACACAAGATCAAGAGTGGCGCACTCCACTGATGAGCCAGCCAGGTGCCCCTAAAAAGCGTACCTATTTCTAGCTTTAAAAAGCTATCCTCCTATGTTTCAGACAGGTATCTGACAGGTATTTTCCTATGCTTATACACTTAACCGGAAAGATACACAAATTGTTTTACATCAAGCAGATTTATAACTATGTTAAAGTCTATAGGCATTTGAGTGGTAAGTAATGATTTTAGTTAAACAGAGGGTTAGCAAGTCACGTGGGAAAACTGGAGACTCTAACCTCCTGCCTACAAGAACTGTTCTTACAATGTGAACTGCCTGCAGGTAGAGGCATTTAGAGGTAGGAAGAGACGAAGCTGATTTTGTTTCACATCCAGTTACATGTGAAATTTGCTTTATTAGGAAACCTGACTGGCATACCAAAACAGAATTTGCTACTGGCCTACAAACCCCACAAACGAAACTCCACTTTGAAGACCACAAACAGTGCTGCGTCCTTTGGGAACTAGTGTTCTGTCAGGGGTCCAAAGTAAGACCCACTTTTGCATTACAACAGCTAGACTGTCCTCCAGGGTATTCACCAGCTTCCAGCATGGAGCTCTCTCATGTGGGCATATGTGGACGCAGCGCTTCTTTTGGGGGCCAGACTAATTCGGCCCGGCGTGACTAAAATGTGGGCAACTGTTGCTTAGAGTAAAAGGAAGCACTATTGTGGATGTCCTTTTAGATCATGCCTAAAATTCACCACATGCTAAAGGAAAAAAAAAAATCATCCAGAGCCTTTGGAAGGTACCCTAATAACAAATCGAGAAATTAATGGTAGACTGGGCATACCAGTATTTACTCTGAAAAAAAAAGAGTAACAAAGTTAACTATGGCCTTCCTTCCTCCAGCCAATACCTCTGCCCTGAGAAAAACAACAGGTGAACATTCATTCTGTTCTTCTAGAAATAAGTGCAGCATTTTTCCTGATTGCAGTAAGCGATTTGTAAGACTGCATTTCACTAAAAAAACAATAACTTAATTCAACCCTTAATTCAACTCTCAGCTAAGTCTTCTGGGCAATAAATAAGAAAACATTTTGTTTTTCTCTGCTGCCTAACTCTTCGATTTTGCCGTATTTAAAAGCACTGAATTCTCCTTACAGGGTATCCATTTATAACAGTTATTAGTCACCTAAGATTAGGGAGCCTTACCGTAAAAAGTATCTATTACCCAATATGACAAGGTAATCCTTCTAAGATGCTTTGTGTTTTTATCATGTATTTCCAGTCAGTCACATACATGTGATGCATACTAACCAAATGTCATCCTGAGGACATGCTCAGCAAAGTGGACAAATCATAAGAAAAGAAGTGAGCTCTGTGAGGTCAATTTTGATCGAAGAGAATGTGACAGGACAAAAGTGAAGAACTGCACCTGCGACCATCTTCCTCTGCTCTGTGAATTGGGAGTTTGCCTGTTAGCCCTTCTATTTACCAACACAGACACCTGCCAAAAACTGCCAAACACACAAAGAAATAACGGTTTGTTATGGAAGCTCGTGTCTACAACAGAAAACTAAAAAAGCATCCAGCCTTGTTTTCCATTCAAACGGTTGATCTCTGGCCGAAAACCACCCTTCCTGAAAATGAAGGATACTGAACGAATTAGACGTAGTCTGGGGATGCCAACATGAAGCGCAGGCCGAAATATCAGAGAGTAAAAGGGCAGCTTTAGAAGAAAAAACTGGACCATTTTAGATGCTAATCCAGTAGTCTAGTTTACATGATATGTAACTTCTCAGAAAAATTATCTGATAAAAAGGGCCAGGAGAACAGAAAAACGGAAGCAGCAGCAACAGAGCTTGGTGAGGCCTGTGGGGAAGGGAAGAGGACTGAGCAGGACCTCAGAGGAGCAGAATGAAGCTCTGGTTCTACATGAAAAGAATAAACTCGAAATCTTGTTCGATGTAAGAAACCTCCCATACCTTTGAAAAGATCTGACCCCAAAAAAAGAGAAATGTTATCACTTTTCTCTAAGGAATTACGGACAAGAGAAATGACGCCTCAGCTCCTTGCCTCTTCTATCATGGGAGTTGGCATCCTGTGGGTTCCAGCAGGCAGTCTGCAATATGGATCCACAAAAATCTGTTTGGCACCAGAGCTAACCTACCGATGGTGCAGAAAGCAAATACACAGGGTGAGTGAGACCAGATTCCACAGTACTTGATTCAAATGTTTACTGAACAGACAGGTCAGTATCGTCGGCCCTTTGTCTATCACTGACAAATGGTTTTTGTATACTTTATTACAAATAAAACAATCTTGTTGACAATACCATCTATCATCTTACAAACATATGAGAAAACAGTCCTAGAGTAATAGTATATCTCTAGGAACTGAGCTTTTCTTACAAACAAATGAACTATACTATGAGTAAGTTCTGTATTTAAATCTATACAGCGTCTTTAAGTAATGTGGAAATGAAATTATGATTTATTAATTTACATAAAAATTACTTTATACATTAAAGAATAATTTTTCAAATTGTTAAAAAAAAAGTCTGAAGCCGTCATTATTGGGATTCATGGGACATGGTTTGTTCTTCTATCACTTGCTTCACAATTTCTGCCAGTTTTAGTCGATCCACTTTATCTGTGAATCCACGACCTGAAATGCACAAAAAAAAAAGGTCAGTCTCCAAATGTTTGGAGTGAGATTGTTAACAGGGATCCAGTAAGGTACCCAAGGGGTGTGAGACTGGGGCTCTGCAGTGTGGAATCTGCAGCACAAAGTTCATCTGAACTCTGGAGAGCAAGTGAGAGGGCTGGACGTCCATGCCTGTGCAGTTAAGCAGGACTAACCCCATCCCAGAGTACTCCACTCACTTTCTAGCCTCACTTCCCCTCAAAACAGCCCCAGCTCAGCCCCCAGACATCCTCCAGGTTCCACATGTAATGACTTCTCCGCGTTCATGGAGAAAGGGAGAAGTAAGTTTCCTACCATTCCAACTGAAGCTTTGCAGAGTATCTCTTAGGAGTTTGCATTCCCGGTTATACTTCCAAGCCTCCTGCATTACTTCATTCAGCTTTTCATCTTCATTCTCTCCTATTAATAAAGATGAAGAAGAAGTTGCGTTTTCCTGTGGCATCATGGGATGTGAAGTGTCAGAGACGGAAGGACATGATGTCCAGCTTGTTGAGAAGTGGTGAGTTAAGGGGCAAACTTTCACAAGACGCTGTTGTTACTACTAGTCCCTACCTTATATGGAGGCCACTTCTGGGCTCTGAACTCTTATTCTGACAGCCTCACACAACTCCTCTCGTGGCCCCAGGGTCTTAGCACTGGGGTATGGGAAACAGGCAGAGTCAGACTCTGCTGCTGAGCAAGAATACCTGGTTAACCTAAGAGACCAAACGACGAAGGGAGAGCAAGGCTGAGGGGACCACCTCTTTGTCCTAGGCTCATTTCTTACTTTGGAAGCCGCGGTACACCCTGGGAGTTCTCTTAAAACCCAAGAAATCTAGATGGTTTTCTGGTCTACTACTTGAAGCCTCTCATTCATCTGCTGAGGAGAGTCCATGACACCCCAGTGAGTGTATTAAAAGAAAGCTGTCACTCAAAAGGAGACATGCACAAGTCACACTCTGCCCATGATACAAGTAGCAGCAGGGGTCACTTCTGAACTTGGGAGGTATTCTCTTTATATCCACAAGTTAATGACGGCCTTGTACTCTAAAGGCTCCGGAAACGTTCCTGACCTTCACAAGCTGATCCTGACCCTGTCCCCATTTTCCGTTCTCCATCTTCTATCCTGTGCCCTCGTTAACAAACTAAGAAAACACAAAACTGCATGCTGCACCAGACGCGGGCAATTATACGCCAACTAGCAGTTTCACAGAAAACCAAAAGGGGGACGAAACTTACCACCTTTCTGAGTTCCCACTGCCTTCTCTTTTTAGTGGGCACAGATTTATACATATATAAAATTACATAATAACTTATATAAATTTATAATTTAAATAATTTATATAATTATTTTCTTACAACACAAAGATGAAACAGACAGCCTCAAATTAAACCACTCCTTCTGCCATGTGCATGTGAGCACATGCACACACACACACTCACACTCACACACACGGAACATTGGTAAATGGCGTGACCTTTACCAGCCTGGGGGAGAATACACTGAGCAATCACATCTCGGAGCTTTTCCAAGGCAACATTTGAATCCTCGGCTCCATTTTCACGGTCGTGGATATAAACACCGTCCTTTGGCTTGGTGCTTTAAAAGTTTGGGAGAGAGGTAATAACAAGGTGAAACCTCAAAAACCAACTCTCCACAGCTGTTTACTCTAAAGATAAGGCAGCACATTTTTCAGATAAATGATTAACTATAGAGTGTCTCCACCTCCTCATGCTATTTAACAAGCCATCCTTTCCACCCTCTTAAGAGGTAGAAAAAGGGCAGACCCCTGGCTGACCTCTCCCAATCCTGCACTCAGGCACACCAACTATGGAGAATCCACAAAATAAGCTTAGTTACCCGAGTAATTTCCTTTTTCTCAGAATGGGGTTGTTCACAGAGTGCAGGGGTTTGAGGCTGACTTTCAGATCCTGGATTCTCATGTTGGCCAACTGTTCTGCATGAGCCTGCTGGATTCCTGCAACCACCGCCTGAATGTAAACACGGTCATCAGTTTTCACACTCACTTCAGGGCACCTAAAGAGCCAATCTAAGAGAGTAGGAAGGAGAAGCTCAAAGAACTAAGAAGGTAGTTTCACTGTTATGCTGGCAGTATACAAATTTTGATAAGCCAGAGAGCATTCTTCCCCACGGATTGGCAAGCCCAGGGAATACCAGGCAAACCAAGGGCCGTACAACAGCTAGCTCTTCTTCCCTGCGTGTGGACAGAAATGCAAGTAAGAAGTGCTAACAAGACTTATGTTCACAGTCACTGGCAAGAGCAAGTGTAAAGAGAGGCATTCGTGGCCATCAGGGGAAAGGCTGGTAAGCTGCTGCCTGAGAAGTCTCCTGTAGTGGCATTTATTCACTGCCCCCACAGTGTAGACAATCATTTCAGCCCTGATGGCTCAGAACCCCAACTACTTCGTACGATAAGCATGGTAGATCATCAGAAACTGATCTATAAGCCAGTCAATTAATTTACAATGAGAAATAACTGTCAATGGAGTCTAGAACTTTTGAAGTCTGTGTCTTTGTGACCAGTGCCGGCTCCTACTATGGGCAGACCAATTAAGGAAGATAAATAATCAGCAGAAAGCTTTCTAAGAACAAGATGATCCCATGTTTATATTTTTAAACAGGACAAACTGTGAGTGTGTGTGTGTCTCCACAAAATAAGATCAGTAAGGATACATTAAGCCATAGATTACCTCATCTCTGAAGGGTGAGACTGAGGCCAGGGGAATGAAAAGGAGTTTATGCTTTTTATTTTATATACCTCTGTACTATTTGAATTTCAACAATAAAATTTGATAGTTTTAAAAAGTAGTTCCCTGTTAAGCATGCAATTATATCAGGTAGAGTTTGAACTCATTTAAGGGAACTATAATAGCTGGCCTTGGCTAAACTCCACTGGATCCTCACATCACCCTTATCAGTGATGGCCCAATCAAAAAGATGAGAACAGCTCAAGGTTGTCAGCTCAGACTCCATCTCCTAGGCAGGGCTTAGATGGACACCATCCAACATCCATATATGTGGCCATTTTTCTGCACTTCAGAGTTAGCCAACCTACATCATGACCCCATTATTTCTTCAGAAATGGGAATATATGGTCTGTCACCTTGCAGCTCCTTCTTAGAGGCCTAGGGGCCACTCTTTCTCATTAAGAAGATTCTGCATATCCATATTTGGCTTCATTATACACTAAGTCTAAAGTAACTCCAGAAAGCAATCTTATTTCTTCAATCCCAAGATCTTGAGGAAAGCCACACTATAACCCCTATGTGCCGATTTAAGTTATCTCAGGATTTTGGACTGATCAAACCAATTCTGGACTACTGGGCATATTTAAACCAGGAGGACAACGACACAAAATCAGATATGGCCAAGAACTCTGTTCTTTCCAGCTCTTTCTTTCCCATACTCCACCAAAACTAAGGGAAGACTGAAAGTTTTTTTCCTATTATTCCCTTACCCTTTCTCACACTTCAACCCCGTGCCTTCTAAGTGGGTAAAACTCACGTCTGCATCACTGCCTTTACCTCTCAACTACACTATAGTCCCACACAATGCATCTCATTCATTTACATGTCCATCTAAACAGTATCTAAAACCTAAGAGACTTGCCTTGACCTAAACCAGCTTTGTTCCTGATTTCCCTCTATTTGTCAATGGTATCACTAGATATGACCCCCATTGTCCCCTTAATATCTACTAAGTCCTCAAAAACTGTAGAAATTTGTCTTAGAAAATATTGAGTCTATTCATATGTCTCCACTTCTCTGCTCCTAGAGTTGCCCCTCAGCTTGCAGATGACTGCAGAAGTCTTAGGTTGGCAAGTCTGCAAGTCTGGCTGACCATCCCTAAATACCTTCCCTGTGGCAAATATCTTCCCCCAAATTTACAAAGGCCCCTCAGTTATGCGCTACTAAGACTTAAGCTCCTCTGTGTACTTTCAAAGCCTGGCCCTGCCACAGATGTCTCCCGGACTTCCCATTAATAAGCTAGGTGATTTTTCCCACTCAGGCACTTCGGTCTGTAATTGTTCGCCCCTGGTGTTCCCCACACTTGGGCACTTACGCTGTCTGCTCATATTCTTTGAGGCAGCTCATGGCTAAACCCATGAACCGGTTAAAAACTGCCATGCAGTAATTAAAATATGGGAGGGTTGCCTTCTCTTTGGGAACTCTTCCTTAGTTACACCCCTTCAAAGATGTTCTCTTTTTCTGAATTCCCACAGCATTCATAGAAAATGTAGCATGCAAAGCTCTGATGTCTGAAATGTTCCCTCCCTGTTTCAGGTAAATTGATCTTTCCAACCAGTCTTGTTTAAACCCCTCAGGGGAAGGGAGGGTGTCTCACAGTACTATGTGCCCCTCAACCCCACAGCACAAATATGAAGGATTTAGTGTGTATTCACTGGGCCCTGATCTGGTCTTTTATGCAAAGAAGCTTTTATTTCAGACCCTGACTTTCAGGAAAGCAGGGACACCTCTCTGGTAAAGACTGAGTTCTCTGTATTGCTCCGCTTTGAGCCCTCGCTGAACTTTGTCCCAGCATTCCTTCTCAACAAAACCTTTTTGGTGAACAAAGCAAGCATCATTCAAAACCTTATCCATCATCAGTTGAGCAGAGGGTAGCACATTATCCAAGGCCTCTGTCGAGTTGAGCCATGGGTGGTCCAACACGCCCTCGATGGTGAGTCTTTCCTCTGGTTTGACCTTTAAGAGCCTGTGGAGAAAAGGCCAACAGGGTGCTGTGCATAGTTGCTTCCAGAAGGCCAGGAAGTTCCTGGGTCTGGTTCTTACCAGCTCCAGCTTCTGACTTTCTACAAACTCCTACAAGCTTAGGCTTTCCATCTGCAGGAAGGGGTGGGGTTCTAGTCCCTAGCCACTAGTTGTGAGGGCACTGTTATCCTTTGCTAGTCCTTTCTATACTAGACAGAGTGAGATAAAAAAGACAGGAAAAGGCTTAATCCAGTGATACTTCAGACTGAGTTCTAGGTTTAATAAGCCCACATACAGCTTATAGTTCCTGAGACTTGAATCTCCACATTCATGTTTTTTAGGACAGCAGGCTCCAATTTCCAAATGGGACTCAAAGTGCTCTTTTGGCTGACAGTGGCTACAAAGAGGGTCATTTAGTAATGAAAATCCAGGTTGCTATTTGTGATAAAACTGACAGATGTAACCATATGAACCCTTTATTCCAAAAACATTCAAAAGCTAAAAATTTAGAGTTTCTGAGAGGGGAAGGCATTTCCTTCTAAGCTGAATGTATTGCTATGTACCATCTGCATTTTGATCGTACTTCTTTACATCTTGTCTGTTCATGCTGATGCAATTCTTAGCTCACTTCAGCATGTTTCCTAGGCTTTTTACAGCCCCTCCTTCCAACTACATATCCTCCCGCTATAAATGTCAGAGTCAGGACAACACGTGCACTTGCTCTTTCAGGTTCTCTGCAACCTCTGGGTCATTCTGAACAAACAGCTTCAGATTCTAAAGAAAGGATTATTTAGAAAAGAATCCAAGGGGCGCCTGGGTGGCTCAGTCAGTTAAGCATCCGACTCTTGATTTCAGCTCAGGTCATGTATGATCTCACGGTTTGTGGGTGTGAGCCCTGCATCGGGCTCTGCATGGACAGTGCGGAGCCTGCTAGGGAATTTTTTCTCTCCCCCTCACTCTGCCCCTTCCCCCGCCTCAAAAAAAAAAACACAAACAAACATAGGGAAAAGAAAGAAAAGAAAAGAAAAGAAAAGAAAAGAAAAGAAAAGAAAAGAAAAGAAAAAGAAAAGAAAAGAAAAGAAAAAAGAAAAAGGAAGATAAAAATCCCGAAGCTGAAAGAAGATAATCAATGTCACTCTAGGGACAGGAAATATATTCTACAGAACTGACAAAGAACCACTTAGAGGATACTGATGTTTTGGTTAAGTAGCTGAGAATACAGTGTGGAAACAGCATGGGAAGACAAATGATGCTGTAAACATTGCCTCTGCCCTCCGCCCTCCTAAGAAGTTTTACTTACAGATTTTAGAAACTAGTCCCTCTTTATATACATAGATCCTTAACCAGTGGGATAAGCTCACTTTTGAAAGGGAGTAATCTCCACAGAGAAATGGCTGTGGTGTCAGGAGACAGCTCCGGGCACTGCCCCATTAATGCCTATCTTCATCGCATTACAGATGAAGAAACTGAAACCAAAAGAGGGAAAATTGCTCAGTGAACACAAAGCAGTAGGAATGCTGGAAGAGTGCCCAAATCCCAGGCAACTGGGCCTCCCACACAGGCGGGCAGGAAAGGCAAATACACCTCAAATTTAGGTCTGACTTCTTACCTAGTCCTTCAGCTACCAAAGGACTCTGTCAACTCTCCCTCACCCACTCACTAGGACTAAATCTTCTAAATCTGTCTCAGCAGTGGGGAGTCTAGAGGCCTACACAATCAGCCGCATACCCCCAGCAGCCAAAGAATGAAAAGCCAAAGTGTCATTGTCATCTTAGCCCCTGAGTTCAGTTCCCGATGCCACGTCTTTTCCACATGACTGGCTAACATGCGGGAAGGGCACACCACAGGGCTTACCACTTAAGGTCCTAAATTAATGTTCACAGAGACAGTAGCTACCGAGGGACCTGGGTTCGCATCCCTGAGGACAAATTCTAAGAATGCAGCAGGTGGGAGCAAAGCTCCATTTTCATCAAGGTGGAAATGCAGAGCTCTCATCTCAGACCGCAGGGATGAGAATTCTATGATGTGCAAACAGGAAGGAACATGCCTGGGAAAGCAATGACTTTTCCCTTGTGCTCCACCACCTTAGGCCTCCTTGGCCTCCCCACCCTGCAGCATGGGGACTCACTTCCTCACAACATCTTTGGCCATCTCCGAGATCTGGCTCCACTCTTCTTCTGGGAACTCAAAACTGCCCGTCATGATCTTTCTCCGCATATCCTTTGGGATAGTCCGGCTGTGGTGTTTGGAGTAAAAAGGAGGGTATCCACATAACATCACGTAGATAATCACCCCTAGGGACCACAGGTCACAGCTCTGAAAGGAAAAAGAAAAGAGTCACTTATGAGCAGAGGTACAGCCCCAAAATAAAGCCCCCAGGACCAGCCCAGAGACAGCCCCTAAAATACACAGGGTAGTATCTCCAAAAATCACTTAACAGAGACTGGAAAAGTTTCAGGAAGTCTTAAGGGAACTAACCTTTCTCTCCATATGTTTTATATGCCACCACTGCTACATATATACACACCAGCACACAAGGCCAGTCTAGGGTGAAATAAACAGTCAGTTTTATTCTCATTGCTCAGGCCCAAGCTACTAGCTGAGCCTTGGGTACAGGTGTACGACACTTCATCTCCAGCTACAGACGTAACAGATATAAACCAGCTCGTTGGGAAACATGTGCTAGGTCAACCTGGGCAAGGTTGAGGGTACAGGAACCAAGTAGCTAGGACACAGGCAGGTTGACCCTGTAATATAGCACAAGTCATTTCATCAAAACCCAAAGCAGTTTGACACAGATCAGAAAGAGCCAGTAGAGGAAGAACAGGAGGTCTAAAAGCATTCCTTTGATGACTCATTGCACCCATGTGCCAGACCATACACCATTCTTGGGGAAGATCTTCGGAAAGAAAGAAAATTGCCACCAACTACTTTGTCTGTAGGTGTTAAGGTGCCTTCATGGGCAACAGTCACAACATGATCATTAATAAAACACTCCTAATTTAGTTAAATGCAGCTCTACCTGCCTCAGAACCTGGGTCCTCAGAGGCTCCAATTCAAGCCTGTCTTGAATTGCAGGACAAAAGCAGTGTCTGCCTGACAGAGGCAGCCCAGGGAGCCTGCCACTGAGGCCACATGCTCTCGCCATACCACAGCTGCGTCCTGCTGAGAAAAGCTTAGAAAATGGGGTGTCTCAGGTACTCCCACCCATGTTTTGGCATCATACTAATGGGTATTCGTAGATGGCATGACCCATGCTATAGAACATAATTAAAAAATTATAGAAGTGAAAGGAATCTTAAAAATAATTCAAATCCCTCCCTTTCCACATGACGAAACTGATACTACTTTTTAAAATTGAGGTTGATAGGGGCGCCTGGGTGGCTCAGTCGGTTAAGTGTCCGACTTCAGCTCAGGTCACGATCTCGCAGTCCGTGAGTTCGAGCCCCGCGTCGGGCTCTGGGCTGATGGCTCAGAGCCTGGAGCCTGCTTCCCATTCTGTGTCTCCTTCTCTCTCTGCCCCACCCCCGTTCATGCTCTGTCTCTCTCTGTCTCAAAAATAAACGTCAAAAAAAATAAAATAAAATAAAATAAAATTGAGGTTGATATGTTTAACTTCTAAAAATTTAATTGTATCTTATATTTTTGTGAAAATATTATTTGCAAATGTAGCATTCAGTGTTCATTTAGTTGCCAATATAAAGATTATCTCTAGACGAACTTATATACACGTTCAAAAGTAATGTTTATTATTCAAAAGCTGTTTATTATTTCAATATGCTACTCATGTACAGTGCATCATTTTTATGAATCCCATGCTAATTCATGAACACCACAGGGTTTACAAAATGGAACAGGAAAAGAAGAAAAAAATAGCACCAGAAAATAATATATCACACAAGAATTCACTGCATTCATGCTGAGATTTTAGCAAGTGGATCAATGTCATCTGAGTGCTTCTACCCCTCACTTCCTGCCTGCATCAAGAAGCAGGAAGCAGTTTCTGAGTCTGATGCCGTAATCAGCACAGCCCTCAAACCGTCACCCCATAAGAGCAGAGCTGCCTGTGGTTTTGAGTCTGTAAGACCAAGATGTGGAGCAGTAATTACTTGGGGACTGATGAGTGTTAATCATGAAAGTAGATGTTCAAGGTTCTGGTTACACTGTGCCAGTGACAGTGCGAAGCACAGGGTCATGAGTGGCAGAGGTCCCTGTGTGTTCTTTCATACGTATGTCTGTGTGTACATGTGTGCAGACACTATAGGAATACGTGGCACCCTCTAAGGTGTGGGACCCAAGAAGAGCTGGCCTACTGCCTTTTTACCACACCCAAGTCCTTCTCTGTCATCTATATTCAGCCATGAGTCCCCAAGCAGCATCATTTTTTTTTCTGATCTACTCAGTGACTCCAGGACCTGTTTTAAAAGGCCCTAATATTCTTGTGCTTTAGAGCAGAGATCCTGATGCCTAGACTACAGACTGAGAACTGTGATAGTACCAGGAACACATGCTGTGTGTCACAGACACTGTTCTAAGTTCACTATTTTTGGGTAAGAAAGAATGGCCATGGAACATTCTCAGAAACGGCCTCCACCTCAAAAAAGCGAGACAACCATGTCTTTTAAATGTGGTCAGTGGACTATACAGTTACCCGAATAAATAACCTACAGGCAACCACTGCCCTTGGTTCCTGCTGCAAAACCTCAATTGCTAAGAACCTTATTTCATATTTCATCAGACAAAAACTTGAATTCCAAGTACTCTTCTGCATGTGTGGCTGCTGCCAGCTTTTTGGGCAGGAATATTATTAAGGGATAAGAATGGAATTGGCCACATTCCCAAAGAGCCACAAACACCTCACAGAAGAGGGGCTACACCTGAGGGGTGAAGGCAAGTATCTCTTCCCCTACCTTGTTGTAAGTGTAGGGTGTTGGTGAGGTAGGTATGATGCCAGATTTCTCCTTCTGATGCCTTCTCTGCGCCTCCAGTACCTGTCAGAGTCAGACCAAAGGGGACAATTTATTGAAAACCACAGCAACGACCTACAACTTGAGAAAGAATGCTGGAAGGCTGAAGAGGGTAGACACTGGCGGTCAATAATTAAAAACAACAACAACAACAACTTCTGTAAAACACAAACTGTCAAAAACCTTTTACCCCTCTTACAACCGACAATTTATCAGTATTTGCCCAGGTCAAGGACATGAAGATCAAGTCCTTAAAAGAGACTGAACTCTTCTTCCTGCCCATCAAGGTATCTGAGATCATGTATTTTTCCTGGAGACACGGACATTCCCTTATGCCTGTATAAAAGCAGACCAGCGCTGGCCAGTGGATCAGGTTTGAGGTACTTGTTGCCATCAAGGACTATAGCAGTCATGTAGGTCTGGGTGTTAAGTGTTCCAAAGAGGTAACCATGGGGACATCGTCCTGGCCAAGCTCTCCATTGTCCTGGGCAGGGAGACCCCTGGGGGAACAATACTGGCACACCCCACAGATTACTTGAAAGTGACAGGATGATGCAACTCTGTGCTGGTCTGCTTCCCTTGCACACCCAGACCCCCATGCCCATGAAGCTGCTGATGGCAGGTGTTGATGACAGCTGCCACACCTCGGCCAGGGGCTGCAATGTCACCTGGGGCAACTTGGCCAAAGCAATCTTCGATGTCATCTCCAAGATCTATAGCTGCCTTCCCCCTGACACTCTGGAAAGAGACTGTGTTCACCAAGGCTCCCTGTCAGGAATTCACTGACCATCTTGACCACATCAGAGAGTCTCCATGCAGAGAACTCAGGCTCCAGCTATGGTCACCACACAGTGTTCTTACACAAGAGAAATAAAGCGAATTAATTAAACCTGAAAAAGAAAATACTGTTTATAATAGCACAAAAAACAGTAAGGATAAATCTAACAAAGATGGGAAAGACCTATACACTGAAAACTACACAAATGTTGCTAAGAAAAACTAAAGGCAAAAATAAATGGAGCAATACAGCCTGGTTATGGGTCGGAAGGCTCGGTATTGTTTGGGTGTCAGGGCCCCTACATCGAACCATACTTCTAAAAGAACCCTAGTCAAAATTCCAACAAGCTTTTTTGTAGAATTTAACAGCTGACTCTAAGTTCATATGGAAATGTAAAGAAATTAAAATAGCTAAAACAACTATGGAAAGAACAAAGTTGGCTAACACTACCTTATTTTATATTATTATAAAATAATTATTATATAACTATTATAAAGTCACAGTAATCAAGACAGTACAGTACTTGTTAAAGACAAGCAGATCACTGGAACAGAACAGATAATCCAAAATTAAACCCACACATGTACATTCAACTGATCATTGACAAAGGCTCAAAAGCAATGCAACGAAGAAAAGATAGCCTTTTCAACAAACGGCACCAGAACTGGATACACAAATGCTAAAAAATTAGTGTGGATCCATACTCATGCATTACACAAAAATTATATCAAAATGGATCACACACCTAAATGTAAAGCCTGAAACTATAAAACTTGTATGAGGAGATCTTGGGTGATCTTGGGTTAGACAAAGATTTCTTACATAGGAGACCAAAAGCTGAGTCCATGAAACATTTTTAAAAATTGATAAATTGGCTTTCACCAAAATTAAAATCTTTTGCTCTTCAAAAGACACTGTTAAGAGAATGAAAAGATAAGCCACAGACTGGAAGAAAATCTTCCCAAAGCATATATCTGATAAAGGACTTACATCCAGAATACATAAAGAATTCTCAAATTCGGCAATAAGAAAACATAATTTTAAAAATGGGGTGGGGCACCTGGGTGGCTCAGTTAGTTGAGCGACCAACTCTTGATTTCAGTTTAGGTCATAATCTCATGGTCTGTGGGTTTGAGCCCCACCATGTTGGGTTCTGTGCTGACAGCGTGGAGCCTGTTTGGGATTCTCACTCTTCCCCCTCTCTCTGCCCCTCCCCACTCACGCTCTCTCTCTCTCTCTCTCTCAAAATTAAATAAATAAAAATAATTTAATTAAATTAAAATTAAAATGGGAAAAAGATTTGAACAGATGCTTCACCAAAGAAAATATACAAAAGGCAAAGAAGCACCATGAAAAGATGCTCAACATCATTTAGTCATTAGGCATATGCAAATTAAAAGCACAATGAAATACCACTGCATGCCCACTAAAAAAGACCGCCCAGGGTGCCTGACTGGCTCAGTTGATTAAGCATCTGACTCTTGATTTGGGCTCAGATCACAATTTCACAGGTTAATGGGTTCGAGGGTGGAGCCTGCTTGGGATCCTCTCTCTCCCTCTCTCGTTGCCCTCTCCCCCACCTCCCTCAATAAATAAGTTAACTTAAAAATAATAATAAAAGACTGCCCATACCAAATGCTGGTGAGAGTGTGGACACCTTACACTCTCAGACACTGCTGATGTGGATGTAAAATCGTACAACCACTCTGGAACACAGTCACGTTGTAAATAATGATCTAGCTATTCCACTTCTAGGTATTTATCCAAGAGAAAAGGAAATAATTTTGTACAAAACTTGTACACAAATGTTTATAAGAGCTTTATTTGTAATAGCCCAAAACTGAAACAACCACATATCCACCAATAGATGAATGGACAAACAAATCAAGATACACCAACATAATGGAATACTTATTAGCAGTAAAAACAACTAAACTATTTACTGATACATGTAACAACATGTAATTACACTGAGTGAAAGAAAACACCCAAAACTGAAAATACTGGATGATGTGCTACTTTACACATAAATCTGCAGAAAATGCAAATAATCTATAATGACAGAAAGCAGATCACTGGTTGCCTGGGAATGAGAGGACAAGAAGAGAGGCAGGGAAAGATTACCAAGGAGTACGCTAAAACTTTTGAGGGTGACGGATATGTTCACAACCTTGATTGTGGTGATGGTTTAATGAGATTATATAAATATATATATTAAAACTTACAAATTATGTAATTTAAATATGTATAGTTTATCATGTATCAATTATATTTCAATAATTTTTTTTCCCTTAAAGAGGGCTTCTTTGGTAAAATAAACCTTGAAAAGAAGTATCAGCTATGTAAAAAAAAATACAACACTCTGGCCATGATGGATTAACCAGTACAACTTTCTTTCCCACCACACACAACTTGAACATTGGACAAGATATAAGAGAAAGTGGGGCATCTGGGTGGTTCAGTCAGCTAAGCATCCAACTGTAGATTTTGGCTCAGCTCATGATCCCTGGGTCATAGGATGGAGCCCTGTGTCAAGGCATGAAGCCTGCTTGAGATTCTCTCTCCCTTTGCCCCTCTCCCCACTGCTCATGCTCTCTCTCTCTAAGAAAAGATAAAAAAATAAAAAGATTCCTTCTTATCTTTTTTTTTTTTTTTTTCAACGTTTTTTATTTATTTTTGGGACAGAGAGAGACAGAGCATGAATGGGGGAGGGGCAGAGAGAGGGAGACACAGAATCGGAAACAGGCTCCAGGCTCCGAGCCATCAGCCCAGAGCCTGATGCGGGGCTCGAACTCACGGACCGCGCGAGATCGTGACCTGGCTGAAGTCGGACGCTTAACCGACTGCGCCACCCAGGCGCCCCTAGATTCCTTCTTATCTTAAAACAAAAAAGGTATGAGAGAAAACTGTTTTCTGACACTGAATAATATACAACACAGGTCAGCAAACCCTGAGAGATAGCAAGCAAATGTGGTAATCCATACGATCTGTCAAGAAGCATTTTCTGGAATGCAGTGCAGGGAGAGATTCTAAGCAGGGTACAGAGGGCTCACAGGAGTTCAGTAGTGTGGCCAAAATTTGTGGAGCAGACTACCAACCGTGGGGAAGGTACGCAAGAACCTGCCTAAGGATCCCTTTGATCTTTGGGTACATACAGTAAGCTGCACATGGTACAGCAAGACTCTGTGAGACCAGAGGAGCAACCAGCTACTAGAACAACTACTCGGGATCTATAAGCTGAATAATTCCCAGATGCTGCAGAAGTCTAGGAGATACCTGAGGTCCGACTAGCCAAGGTAAAGAGACTTATTGATCATCTGGGGCATCAACAGAGGACCACAAGTTTTCCTGTAGGTAGCAGGGCTGAGGTAACCCGAGAATAAGGCCTCATCTAGACTCACCCTGGAAGAATTGCAAAGCAAGTTTCAAGACAACCAAGTGGACCTGCATGTAACTCACCACTCACCAAAACAATCTTTTTATATACTTTTCTTTTAAAAAAATTTTTTTAACGTTTATTTTTGAAAGAGGCACAGAATGCGAGTGGGAGAGGAGTAGAGGGAGAGGGAGACACAGAATCTGAAGCAGCCCCGGGCTCTGAGCTGTCAGCACAGAGCCTGACACAGGGCTCAAACTCATGAACCGTGAGATCATGACCTGAGCCGAAGTCAGACGCTTAACCATCTAAGCCATCCAGGCGTCCCTGTCTGTAAATATTTTTAAATGACAACAAAACCCAGACATTCACCAACATAATATTATAACATCCAGCACCCAATAAAAATTTCTTCAACATGCAAAGAAGCAGGAAAATGTAATCCATAACCAGGAAATGTGATCTGTAACCAAGGAAAAAAGTCAGTCATAAAAGCAGACTCAGAAATGACAAGGGTGGTGCAATCAGCAAAGATTTTATTACGTATGTTGAGGTACTTAAAGGTAAATATAAACATGAAATAAGAAAAGAAACAGATGATATAAGTCAGAAATGTGGGGCACCTGGGTGGCTCAGTTGGTTGTACATCCAACTTATGGTTTCAGCTCAGCTCATGATCTCGCCATTCGTGGGTTTGAGCCCTGCATTGAACTCTGCACTGGCAGTGTAGAGCCTGCTTGAGATTCTCTCGCTCTTGCTCTCTCTCTCTGCCCCTTCCCTGCTCACTCACTCTCTCTCAAAATAAATAAATAAACATTAAGTAAATCAGAAATGAAGAAATTCACAGATTAGACAATGCAGAAGAAAAGAGTAGTGAAATTCAAGTCATAGTAACAGAATTTGGCCAAAGTGAAAGAGAGAGAAAAAAAGATGAAAAAAAAAAAAAGATCACGGAGTGTCTGGCTGGCTCAGTCGATGGATGGACCATGAAACTCTGGATCTCGGGGTTGGGAATTCAAGCCCTACCTTGGGTGTAGAGATTACTTAAAAATAAAATCTTAAAAAAACAAAACAAAACAGAACCTTAATGCTCTGTGTGTGATCTAACCTACATGTAACTGGAGTCTTTGGAAAAAGGCAGAGAGGACAAGCAGAAAAATATTTGAAGAAATGTCTGAAAATTGTCCTAAACTGATAAACACCATAAACTGACGGATCCAAGGAACTCAATAAACCCCTAGTAGGAAACAAACAAACAAACAAACACCTACACCACAGTCAAATTTCTGAGACCTGATTAGGTTCTAGGATGTAGAAAGCTGGAGTGTTACTCCTATCCTAACAGCAAGGAAAAGCTAAACTACAAAATCATCACTTTTCTTGAACCGATTAGACATCAGAGGTCTCAAGACAATGAAATATTGTGCATTCTAAAGAAAGGCCCTTCCAGTAAGAAGCAAGATGTGAAAACTGGCTCACCTATGACAAGCCAGGAGGGAGCATTATAGCATGCCATATGAGTAAAAAGAATTCAGCTAAATTTTTAGCAAATTGCTAAAGGCAAAGTGTGGGCTAGCATGAGGGCTAGAAGACCCTGTAGGAACCATAGAAACAAGGGGAGTTTGCACCACTCACAGACGCTTCTGCACAGACTTCCACCAGATACTCAACAGGACCTGCACAAGACTGAGGCTGGTTCAGAAAAAGATACCTGTTGCTGCGAACACCCTCCACCAGGCTGGCAAGCACAATCTAGTGCTAGAGGAGAAGACTAGCACTAGTCTGAATTGAGAGCCCCTCTGAGGCACACAGTGCATAGGCAAGGCCAAAGCTAATGGTGGAGAAGTAACATTAAAAATAAATAAACATGAGGCGCCTGGGTGGCGGTGGTTAAGTGTTTGACTTTGGCTCAGGTTCATGGGTTCAAGCCCCACATCAGGCTTTGTGCTGACAGCTTGAAGCCTGGAGCCTGCTTCAGATTCTGTGTCTCCCTTACTCTCTGCCCCTCCCTGCTCGCATTCTGTCTCTCTCTCAAAAGTAAATAAACATTTTAAAAGATTAAAAAATATATACAAAACTTCAATAAATAGATCTGTATTTTTAAACTGACTGAATCATTAAACATTTTCTACAATGAAAACTCTAAAATACGTATCTATCTACCTATCTATCTATTTTTTAATTTACATCCAAGTTAGTTAGCATATTTAGTTGCATTGTTAGTGCAACAATGATTTCAGTAGATTCCTTAATGCCCTTACCCATTTAGCCCATCCCCCCTCCCATAACCCCTCCAGCAACCCTGTTTTTTTCTCTATATTTAAGAGTCTCTTACGTTTTGTCCCCCTCCCTGTTTTTATATTATTTTTGCTTCCCTTCCCCTATGTTCATCTGTTGGATGATACTTGAAGTCATATGATACTTGTCTTCCTCTGACTGACCAATTTCGCTTAGCATAATACCCTCTAGCTCCATTCACATAGCTGCAAATGGCAAGATTTCATTCTTTTTGATTGCCTAGTAATACTCCATTATATATATGTATGTGTTGTGTATATATCTTTATCCATTCATCCATCAATGGACATTTGGGCTCTTTCCACACTTTGGCTATTGTCAATATAAACATTGGGGTGCATGTGCCCCTTCAAAACAGCATACCTGCATCCCTTGGATAAATACCTAGTAGTGCAATTGCTGGGTCGTAGGGTAGTTCTGTTTTTAATTTTTTGAGGAACCTCCATACTGTTTTCCAGAGTGGCTGCACCAGCTTGCATTGCCACCAACAATGCAAAAGAGATCCTCTTTCTCTGCATCCTCGCCAACATGTCGTTGCCTGAATTGTTAATGTTAGCCATTCTGACAGGTGTGAGGTGGTATCTCATTGTGGTTTTGATTTGTACTTCCCTGATGATGACAGATGTTGCGCATTTTTTCACGTGTTGGTTGGCCATCTGGATGTCTTCTTTGAAGAAGTGTCTATTCATGTCTTTTGCCCATTTCTTCACTGGATTATTTATTTTTTTGGGTGTTGAGTTTGATAAGTTCTTTATATGTTTGGGATATTAATCCTTTATCTGATATGTCATTTGCAAATATCTTCTCCCATTCTGTCGGTTGTCTTTTAGTTTTACTGATTGTTTCCTTCGCTGTGCAGAAGCTTTTTATCTTGATGAGGTCCCAATAGTTCATTTTTGCTTTTGTTTCCCTTGCCTCTGGAGATGTGTTGAGTAAGAAGTTGCTGCGGCCGAGGTCAAAGAGCTTTTTGCCTGCTTTCTCTTCTAGGATTTTGATGGCTTCCTGTCTTACATTTAGGTCTTTCATCCATTTTAGGTTTATTTTTGTGTATGGTGTAAGAAAGTGGTCCAGGTTCGTTCTTCTGCATGTCGCTGTCCAGTTTTCCCAAAACCATTTGCCAAAGAGACTGTCTTTTTTTCCATTGGATATTCTTTCTTGCTTTGTCAAAGATTAGTTGGCCATATGTTTGTGGGTCTATTTCTGGGTTCTCTATTCTGTTCCATTGATCTGAGTGTTTTGGGGCCAGTACCATACTGTCCTGATGATTACAGCTTTGTAATACAACTTGACGTCCGGAATTGTGATGCCTCCAGCTTTGGTTTTCTTTCTCAGGATTGCTTTGGCTATTCAGGGTCTTTTCTGTTCCATACAAATTTTAGGATTGTTTGTTCTAGCTCTGTGAAGAATGCTGGTGTTATTTTGATAGAGATTGCATTGAATATGTAGATTGCTTTCATAATATCGACATTTTAACAGTATTTGTTCTTCCAATTCATTGAGCATGGAATATTTTTCCATTTTCTTGTGTGTCGTCTTCAATTTCTTTCATAAGCTTTCTATAGTTTTCAGTGTATAGATTTTTCACCTCTTTGGTTAGGTTTATTCCAAGGTATTTTATGGTTTTTGGTACAACTGTGAATAGGATCAATTCCTTGATTTCTCCTTCTGCTGCTTCATTATTGGTGTATAGAAATGCAACCAACCTGTACATTGATTTTATATCCTGTGACTTTGATGAACTCATGAATCAGTTCTAGCAGTTTTTTTGGTGGAGTCCTTTGGGTTTTCTACTTAGAGTATCATGTTGTCTGCAAAGAGTGAAAGTTTGACTTCCTCTTTGCCGATTTATGCCTTTTATTTCTTTCTGTTGTCTGATTGCTGAGGCTAGGACTTCCAACACTATGTTGATTTACAGTGGTGAGAGTGGACATCCCTGTCGTGCTCCTGTCCTTAGAGGAACGCTCTCAGTTTTATCCCATTGAGGATGATATTAGCAGTGGGTCTTTCGTATGTGGCCTTTATGACCCTGAGGTATGATCTGTCTATCCCTACTTTTTTGAGGGTTTTTATCAAGAAACAGTGCTGTATTTTGTCAAATGCTTTTCAGCATCTATGGAGAGGATCATGTGGTTCTTGTCCTTTCTTTTATTAATATGATGTATCACATTGATTGATATGTGGATATTGCACAAATTTATTCCTGCATCCCAGGAATAAATCCCACTTGATCATGGTGAGTATAATTCTTTTAATGTATTGTTGGATCCAGTTGGCTAGTATCTTGTTGAGAATTTTTACATCCATGTTCATCAGGGAAATTGGTCTATAGTTCTCCTTTAATTGGCGTCTTTGTCTGGTTTTGGAATCAAGGTAATGCTGGCTTCACAGAATGAGTTTGGAAGTTTTCCTTCCATTTCTATTTTTTGGAACAGCTTCAAAAGAATAGGTGTTAACTCTTCTTTAAATGTTTGGTAGAATTCCCCTGGAAAGCCATCTGGCCCTGGACTCTTGTTTGTTGAGAGATTTTTGATTACTGATTCCATTTCTTTACTGGTTATGGGTCTGTTCAAATTTTCTATTTCTTCCTATTTCAGTTTTGGCATTTATATGTTTCTAGAAATTTGTCCATTTCTTTCAAATTGCCCAATTTGTTGGCATATGATTGCTCATAATATTCTTATTATCATTTGCATTTCTGCAGTCTTGGTTGTGATCTCTCCTCTTCCATTCATGATTTTGTTTATTTGGGTTCTTTCCTTTTTCTTTTTGATCAGTCTGTCTAGGGGATTATCAATTTTGTTAATTGTTTAAAACAGCTCCTGGTTTCATCAATCTGTTCTACCATTTTTCTGATTTTGATATAATTTATTTCTACCCTAATTTTTATTATTTCCCTTCTTCTGCTGGTTTTGGGCTTTATTTGCTGTTCTTTTTCCAGCTCTTTTAGGTGTAAGGTTAGGTTGTATAATTGAGACCTTTCTTCCTCCTTTAGGAAGGCCTGGATTCCTATATACCTCCCTCTTATGACTGCCTTTGCTACATCCCAGAGGTTGTGGGTTGTCGTGTTTTCATTTTCATTGGCTTCTATGTATTTTTAATTTCTTGGTTAACGCATTCATTATTGAGTAGGACGTTCTTTAATCTCTAAGTATTTGTGTTCTTTCCAAATTTTTTCTTGTGGTTGATTTCGAGTTTCATAGCGCTGTGATCTGAAAATATGCAAGGTATGATATCTACCTTTTTGTACTTATTGAGGGCTGGTTTGTGACCCAGTGTGTGATCTATTTGGAGAATGTTCCATGTGCACTCAAGAAGAATGCCTGTATTCTGCTGCTTTAGGATGAAATGTTCTGAATATATCTGTTAAGTCCATCTGGTCCAGTGTGTCATTCAGTGCCATTGTTTCCTTGTTGATTTTCTGCTTAGATGATCTGCCCATTGCTGTAAGTGGAGTGTTGAAGTCTCCTACTATTACGGTATTATTATCAATGAGTTTATGTTTGTGATTAATTGATTTATATATTTGGGTGCTTCCATATTGGGGGTATAAGTATTTACCATTGTTAGATCTTCTTGGTGGATGTCTATCTCTTAATTATGATATAATGCCCTTCTTCATCTCTTGCTACAGTCTTTATTTTAAAATCTAGTTTGTCTGATATAAGTATGGCTACACCAGCTTTCTTTTGAGGACCATTAGCATGACAGATCATTCTCCATCCCCTTACTTTCAATCTACAGGTGTCTTTAGGTCCAAAATGAGTCTCTTATAAGCAGCATACAGATGGGTCTTGTTTTCTTATCCATTCTGATACCCTATATCTTTTGATTGGAGCATTTAGTGTACTGAAAGATATGAATTTAGCACCGTTCAGTTGCCTATTGAGTTGGTATTTCTGATGATGCTCTCTAGTCCTTTCTAGTCTTTGTTGCTTTTGGTCTTTTCTGTTTTGTCTTTTCTCCACACAAAAGTCCCCCTTACAATTTCTTGCAGGGCTGGTTTAGTGGTCACAAACTCCTTTAGTTTTTGTCTGGGAAACACTTTATCTCTCCTTCTATTCTAAATGACAGCTTTGCTGGATAAAGAATTCTTGGCTACATATTTTTCCAAATCAGCATATTGAATATACCTGCCACTCTTTTCTGGCCTGCCAAGTTTCTGTGGATAGGTCTGCTGCGAACCTGATTTGTCTTCCCTTATAGTTAAGGACTTTTTTTTTCTTTGCTGCTTTCATAATTCTTTCTTGTCTGTGTATTTTGTGAATTTGATTATGATACGCCTTGGTGATGGTCGGGTTTTGTTGAATCTAATGGGATGAATCTAATCTTTGGGATGTGCTTCTTGGATTTTGATGTCTGTGTCCTTCCCAGATTAGGAAAGTCTTCCACCATAATTTGCTCACAAAAAACTCCTGCCCCTTTTTCTCTCTTCATCTTCTGGGACTCCTATGATTCAGATGTTATTCCTTTTTAATAAGTCACTGAGTTCTCTAAGCCTTGTATCATGCTCCTTTGCCTTTGTTTCCCTCTTTTTTTCTTCTTCATTAGTCTATAATCTGGTCATCTAAATCGCTGATTCATTGCTCTACTTCATCCATCCTTGCAGTTATGGCATCCATTCAAGATTGAGTCTCAGTTATCACATTTTAATTTCTTCCTGACTAGATTTTATTTTTTTTTTATATCCACAGAAAAGGATTCTACGACGTTTTCAACCCCAGTTGGTATTCTTATTATCGTGGTTCTAAATTCTAGTTCAGACATCTTGCTTATATCTGTGTTGATTAAGCCCCTGGCTGTCATTTCTTCCTCTTCTTTCTTTTGGGGTGAATTCCTTCGTTTTGTCATTTTGGAGGAAGAAAAAAATTAATAAAGTAAAAAATGAAAAGTAAAAATTTAAAAACAAAACATAAATCAAATAAAGGAAGCTAGATCCTAAGTGTGTTTTGGTCTGCTTGTTGACAGAAGCTTGATAGAACAGAGAAAAAAAAGGAAAGGATAAAAGAAAAAAAAGATAAGAAAAAAATTTAAAAATTAAAAAAACTTAATGTAATAAAATAGAATAAAATGAAATGAAATAGAAATAAAAAAAACTTTTTAAATAAAAAATAAAGGAATAAAAATAAAAAATTTTCTTTCTGTATTCAAGAACGAGGAAGGAAAAAGAAAAAAGGAAACATTTAAGCAAAAACAGAAGCAAATAAAACGAACAAATAAATGAACCAGCGAACAGAATGAAACCCGAATGAAGTTACATCCAGTTTACCCCAGAACTGAAACTATGAAGCCTTCCATAGTCCATACACTAAGCAGGTGGAATGCCTTATGCTGTTTTTCTAGGGGATATGCTTGGAGGGCGCACTTAGGCAGGACTTGGTGTAATGGCTCCATTCTCCACTAGGTGGCTGCTTAGCTTACTGGGGTGGAACAGTGTGGTGCGCATGTGTGCATATGCACGCATGCATGTGGGAGAGGTGGAAATGGTTTCACCCAACAAATTAAAAAAAATTTTTTAAATAAGAACAAAAAACTGCTGCTCTTCAAAAGACCATTAAGAAAACTGAAATGCAAGCCACAGTCTGACAGAGATATTCATAATATATACGTGGTAGGCAGAATAATAGCTCCCCAAAGATTTCCATGTCCTAATCCCTGAAGCCTGTGAATATGTTACCCTACAGAGCAAAGGGACTTTGCAGATTTTATTAAATGAAGGATGTTGTGGGGCGCCTGGGAGGCTCAGTCAGTTAAGCATCTGACTTCAGCTCTGGTCATGATCTCACGGTCTGTGAGTTTGAGCCCCGCGTCGGCCTCTGTGCAGACAGCTCAGAGCCTGGAGCCTGCTTCTGATTCTGTGTCTCCCTCTCTCTGACCCTCCCCCGTTCATGCTCTGTCTTTCTCTGTCTCAAAAATAAATAAACATTAAAAAATATATATATTTAAATGAAGGATTTTGAGATGGGCGACTATCCTGGATTATCTGGGTGTGTTTAATGTAATCACAATTATAAATGGGAAGCAAGAGTGTCAGAATCAGAGAAACTGGAAGACGCCATACTACTGGCTTTGAAAACGGAAGAAGAGGCTACCAGCCAAAGAATGCAAGGCACCTCACAAAGCTGGAAAAGGCAAGGGAATGAATTCTCCCCTAGAGATTCCAGAAGGAACACAGTCCTGCCAACACCATGAACCATTTCAGACTTCTAACCTCCAAAACTTTGAGATAATAAATGTGTTGTTTCAAGCCACTAAGTTTGTGGCAATTTGTCATGGTAGCAATAAAAAGTAAGATACATATACAACAAAGAACTTGTATCCAGAAAATAGTAAGAACTTTTTATACCTCAATTATAAAACCAACAACCAAAAAAGGGCAAGAGATTTGTACACATACTTTACAAGAGAATGGTGTACACATATTTCACAATAGAATGTCCAACAAACACATGAAAAAGCACTCAACAGTAGCCATTAAGAAAATGCTATAATCAAATCCATAATGAAATAATACTGTGGACCTACCAGAAAGACTGAGATTATAAAGTGTAACTAAGTTGGTAAGAACATGAAGCAACCGAAACTCTTTAACTGGTGAATATGTAAAATGGTACAACCATTTTGGAAAAGATGTCCCCCCAAATTTGTAAATGAATGTTCCCAGCAGCTTTCTTCATTATAGTCCAAAAAGGAAACAATCCAAAATAGCCATCAGTCAGTGAATGGATAAACAAAACATGGCTTAGTCCTATTATAGAATACTACTTAACAAGAAAAAGGAACTGATGCTACGTGCAGCAACATGGATGAATTTCAAACACACGCTAAGCAAAAGAAGTGAAATACAACAGGTACACGAGTTCCATTCATATGAATTTCTATAACCGGCAAAACTAACCCATGATGACAGAAAGCAGATCAGTGCTTTCCTGGAGCCAGGGGTTAAGCTGGGAGCAGACTGACTACAAAGGTTCACAAGAGCTTCTGAAGTGATGGAAATATTTTATATCTTGATTGTGGTAGTAATTATGCAGGAGTATCTGTGTCAAAGCTCATCAAACTACACTTAAAGTAGGAGTTTTTTTTTAATTGTACATCAAACCATGATTTTAAAAGAAGTTGAATTTATTTTTTAATTTAAAATTTTATTGATTTTATTTCTTAATTTAAAAAATTTTTAAATTGTTTTTAATGTTTATTTATTTTTGAGAGAGAGACAGAGCACGAGTCGGGGAAGGGCAGAGAGAGAGGGAAACACAGAATCCAAAGCAGGCTCCAGGCTCCGAGCTGTCAGCACAGAGCCCGATGTGGGGTTTGAACTCACAAACCATGAGATCATGACCTGAGCCAAAGTCAGACACTTAGCCAACTGAGCCACCCAGGCGCCCCAAGAAGTTGATTTTAAGAGAATAAAATGCCTGCACCTAATTAAGCAGACTGTAGGTTTCTGAAGCTGAGCTCTCCCTTTCCCATTTGTAATACACACCTACTTGTGCTGCAGAAGAGAAGAAATGTGAGTCTATAGACAGCATGGTGATACATCCTGTGGCAGAAACAGCAAACACTTACCTGAGGTGCTACATAATAAGGGGTGAATTGGGGTGTCATCAAGTCACCTTGGTCAATTTTGGCAAACCCAAAGTCACACAACTTCACTGGGGCATCCTAAAATAAAGCAAACGGAAGTCATTGCTCCAGAGTTCTCAGTAAACACTAAAGGAAAATCCAAGTGGAAGACATATTACCTTGAGCTCTCACTCGTGGGTTTCTGACTAACACCTGAGCCTATGAATAGCATGTCCTCACATCTGAAGACAATGATTCATACTGAAGAATCTTTCTTAGTAATACAGAGGTAAAGAATTTCTGCCCACTCACAGTTGGCCTTGTTTCATGATTGGTAATTTGCAGTACTAAAATCAAGATTTTAGCCAAAAGAAAAAAAAAAATCTTAGCCAAGTGCCCCCTGACTCTATCTACTGGCCCATCATCTCTTTCCGATCCAGGGTGCGATTTCACTTTTACCATCAGCTTCAAGATAGCCAGAGCAACTTATTTGGTGGGACATGGTACATAGGGCAAGGGGTGAGACGGGAGAGGAAAAAACACCTGATCAAAATTAACAGCAAATATAACCATTACGCCTGAAGGTAATTTTTAACAGCATATAGATTACTGCCCCTTCCCAAAGTACCTCCAAATGATATCCAAAATCTTAAGTCTTACAAATGCATTATCAGTACCATCCAAAATTATCAATGCCAGGGGCACAGTAGAATTTCTCTGAGCCTCTAGCAAGGAAACAAGTGGGGAAAGTAGGCTGCCTGAAGCACTTTGGCTTAAAGCCTCCTCACCATGGATTCAGAGCACTCCAAACACATACACACCTACACACCCATTCCTGAACTATGCTGAGCGTGGCAGCACTAAAATGCAGCAAAACAAGCCATCTCACCAAAGAGTTATCCTTGAAGAGCAGATTTTCAGGCTTGAGGTCTCTGTGAGCAATGTTTAACAGGTGACAGTGCTGTAGAGCCAAAGCTATCTGGAAAAGGACAGTGGAGCAACCACATCTTAGAAAAGACAGCTCTTTAATGCTCCTGGTTTAGAGAACTCAGGATGTTAAAAAAAAAAAAAAAAAAAAAAAAAAAAAAAAAAGATCCTTAATTAAGTCAATTACAACTGCGGTCAGTTTTCAGTTTTAAAGCAGAAATTAAGTAAGACTTTGGGTACCAAGGAATAGAAATGAATTAAACTTAGTTTAAGTGCAACCTGTATTTTATTAAACAAAGAGGAAAATACAACAGTAACACACTTCTTTTGTCAAAGTAAACTGATGGTTAAATCCTGTATGAAATGGGAAGAATGAAATGCTTCCAATTCCACTCATCTGAGATGCAACGGGGCTGCAGAGTAAGCGCTGTGCCAGGCAGCCTTCGTAGGGTTGGGTGTTGCCCAGCAGGGCAGTGGCCACTAACACCTGGCTCAGAAGGGAACCGCACTCTCCAGGGGGCTCAACTCCAAGCTCTGCCTTCGAGAAAAATAGAAAGCAGCTAACTGGATTTTTCCACCAGATGTTCCAATTTGCTCATCCCATTTGTTGAAATGAAATGTCACCTATTTAAGTGGGTTTGAAGGGTTTTTGTTCTACAGAAGATTATCAGAGCACATCCTAAGATTTAAAATATTTGAAAAATACGAGGTGTATTTTTTAAAATTAAATAGAGAGAACAAATTCTACCTGTTTTTTAGTTCTCAGTATGGAATTGTCCTTGGCATTCCAAATATCAGTTCCTCCCTACCAGAAAGGAGGCTTCTAATAATGCGTGAGGCTCCTTCACATTGGTAGAGCTTGGATTTGAGGCTGCTGGCTGTGGTTTGCACTCACAAGCATAGGTAGTGTGCTATAAGAGGGTCAAGTCTTCCGCTAACACCGCAAGGGTCTCTGGCCCAGTAAGTAGAGTTTGATAGTAATTCTTGCTACAAGTGAAAAAAAAAAATGCTTGAGGCTCATGGAAAATTTGGAATAATTTTTTTATTAAGAACCAATTAGGCTGTGCTTCCTGCTTTTTGCCTTGCTTGCTTGGCCTGAAGATAAGCCTTGAGAGTCTAGCTTTTCACCTCTTCAAGAGGTAATTTCAGTTAGATTCCTAGTATTGTTTGTGACATAAATCATTTCTGTAGCAATAAAACATGATGTCAAAATAGACTATAATCAGGAATAACCCAGAATTAGAAAGACCTTAGAATTCTATGAAAATCTGATAAGGTGACTCAAAAGCAAAGTGTCTTGTATACAATCATCTTAGAACATATTTTTATACCATACAATCTTTCAGGTGTTATCAGTAGCAATTTATCTCCAAGTCCAACAATAGTGCTTAGACACTACATGTTTAATAGCTACAGTCTAAAAAGGAATTAAAAAATTACCTTCCTTCCAGAGTGTATTTAAATCTTATAATAGACAAGCAATTGACAACCACTTAAAAATACAGTGCTCCCCACCAAAGCATAAAAGGGGTCACATTTCTCCTGTCAAAGCATCTTTTCTGATTACATAACAAAGCAGGCAATGAGAGATCAAATAGAGCTTTTCTTCAAGCTTTCTTTTATTCCCCCCAATGAAATTGTGCTTGTTAACCAACATTGTTGGCAGTTTGATTGGTACCCGGGGTTAACTTGCCTGCTTTGTTACTTGGCTGGCTTGCTTCTCTGTAAAGTGCCGGTGCTGGCTGATTCTGTGAAATAGCTCTCCCCCTTCCATCATCTCCATTACAATTAAGAGTCGAGCCCTGTTTGAAAGCATTTGATTTTGTTAAGTTAAAAAAAAAAAACCCTGAAACATCAAGTAGCTAACCTAAAGATGCCTCATGTACCAAATGTGTAATAACTGCTTCCTAAGTCTGACCCGCCCACACCCCTCTAAGTGGACCCTTGTCACTACCAACTAGACACTATGAATAAGAAATAGCCCACACCTAAAATTTTCTAAGAAGCTAAAATGGGAGTAAAATAATTAAGTTTTGAAGACAATGATCCTTTTGAAGATACTGTACTTGTTATTACTAGATGTTAAAGGGGGGGTGATATATTAAGTGACATGTTTTGTATCATATTTAGGGCAGCTAGATGGAAAATGTATCGAAAACAGAGTATGACTTTGTGTAGAACATGAATTTCAAGTCACTTGGCTGCTGTTGGGCCACCCTGGTAATTCACTCTCATTCTGTGTCTGTCTGTGTCTGTATCTATATCCGTGTCTCTCTCTCTCCACTCCTGTCCCCACTACACTAGTTTTCCATGTGACCCACAGCATACCCAGCAGGACAGCTGGACAAGGCTACACAGCTACTAAAAAAAAAAAAAGCAAAAATTCTTATGGTGTCAAAAAGAAAAAAAATCGGAATTCTGGTTACCATTCTTTGATATACATGCTTCCAGTTTCCATCCAAATGCTTTCACCAACAGAGCACAGTTGTAAGAAACAATCATTTGATTTCCCATTTGTTTTTACAAATCCATCTTCTTTGTCCACCCAGAAGACTCCTACCCATCCTCTTCAAGTCCTAGGCCTGACATAACCACTGTGTGAGACACCTTGTCTCCCTAGCCTACAGTTAGCAGCTCTCCTCTCCTTTATAAGCTCAAAGTATTTTATGGATGCCTCTCCTTGGTGCCTATCACATTGCTATGATGACAGGTTTACATCTCAGTACCCCCAGTAGAAACCATACCTTATTTAACTTTGAATTCCCTGGAAGACACCTGGAATGCCACTCAATGGGTTTGCCAAATATTTGGCAGCTAAAAGAATAATGTTGATTTCTTCCTTTAAAAGCAATGTCAGACTAAGCAATACGGGCTTTTTGCCATATCAACTTCAAAGACAGTGCCTAGTAATATTTGGTCCTCTTTCACTAATTTGAAATAGAATGTTTTAATTCCACATTACATACTTTTTTTTTTTTTTTAAAGAGAAAGTAATCACAATAATCAGGGGGCCCCAGAGAGTAGGTGGGGCATAGATAAAACAAGACTGGCAATGAGTTGGTAACTGTTGAGTTTGCATGATGGGTACCTGGGGATTCACTGAATAATTCTGTCTGCTTTTACAAATGTTTGAAATTTTCCAAACTAAAAGGAGGAAAGAGGGAGGGAAGCAGGGAGGGAGGGAGGGAAGGAAGGAAGGAAGGAAGGAAGGAAGGAAGGAAGGAGGGATGGAGAGAAAGGGGGAGGGGGAGAGAGAGCACAAAAGAGAGGAAAACCCCACTACACCTTGGCCTACATGTGGAGAGGTGGATATGAGGTGATGACCCCTATGTAGTCTTACCTGGGGCTGGACTCATGAGGAAACTGTACACTGTTAGCAAACACTTCAATAATTTGAACTATATTTGGGTGTGTGGCACACATCATGTGCAGACGTACCTTAAAGAGAACAGAGATTCACCTCACCAACAAATTTACTTTCTGCTGCCCCATCTATTAGCAAATGAAAAATCTGGCAAATAACTCATTTGGTTTCAGAAATTATTCATACATCTCTAAGCAAAAGAGTATGTCCTCCATTGTACATATTCCTAACATGTCATCACAACATCTGGGTGATTTAAAACAAAGGTGTTTTTTTTTTAAAGTAGAAACACACCGTCACAGCCCTCCTACAGCACTTACAAGACACTATTCACCATTCTCCACTCTTCAGGGACCTTGTCCAATAAATATAAGCTGAGGTGAACCTGAACAGTTCAGGGCACAAGAACTACATTAACTGAAAAAGAACAAGAGGGAGTTGAAAGGAAATAAGACTCTATCAGCCTTTGGCACTGATAGATATGGGACCACTTTAACATGATAACATGAATAGGGAAAAGGGGTAAATATGGATATAAAATTCTTTGTGCATCTCTGTATTCTCTGCCTTACTTGTAAAAAGAATAATTCTTAGGCACTTCCAATACTTAGGCAAATCAAGGCAACAAAGGGCCATACCTCATTTCTAGCTTTTGGACGATCAAAAAGAATTTTCAGTGCAAACCGTTCTTGAGTAGATTTCTTCACACAGACTCTAGATTTGGAGGAAAAAAATTCAATCAGAAATCATCTATTAACAGTGAAAACTAATTTAACAAGTTCTTTTAGAACTGTACTTTTTTTTAATGTTTACTTATTTATTTTGAGAGAAAGAGAGCACGAGCAGGGGACAGGCAGAGAGAGAGGGAGAAAGAGAATCCCAAGCAGGTTCCATGCTGCCAGCACAGAGCCCAACACAGGGCTCAATCTCACAAAACATAAGATCATGACCTGAGCCGAAATCAAGAGTCAGACACCTCACTGACTGAGCCACTTGGGTGCCCCCTTAGAATTGTACTTCTAATCAAGAATATATCCAGATGCATCCAAATAAACTTGCCCCTAGGGCTAGCAGGTGGAGAGGCAGAAAAGCCATCTCACCCACCCTGCACAAGCCTCAGCTCCCGCGCCATGTGAAAGCAACCTGAGGATGGCCAAGGAAGGAATAATGGCCTCTGCTGGCTATAGGCGACTCTCAAGAGTAGCTCCGCAACCTCAGTATCTTAAATGATTCTACATTACAGACCATGTGGCTCAATTAAATAGATTTCTAAATGGATGAGAAAAAGCCTAACATAAATACCTCCACTTGTTAAAGTTATTTCACAAGTGTGGCACACTTGCTGTTTCTAATGGCCAACGTAGGTCAAATGGCCTTCTTCAGAGCAACTTTGCCATACTTTGCATGTGGGTCTCTTACCTAACTGGACCACTAATTCCAGCTCCCAGCTTCTGAGTCCAATTGATATTGTATTCCTCTAAAATGGAGGTTTCCTATTAAAATAGAAAAGGGTGGGGGCAGAAAATGATTCTCCAATTAAAAAGCTGAAAATTAAGCAGGGTGGACAACAGAAAACCTTATCACTCAACACCTCATCTTCTAAGAGAAACCGATAAGCAGAGCTTTGCATTCTTTTGGTTTTATAATTAGGTATTTTGTCTAAATGACTAAGTTAGGCACTGTTTTCCAGCAAAAGAGAAAGCAAACACATTAGGAGGAGAAGAAATTCTTCAGCTCATCTACAAGGTCCATTTGAGTAGATATTCAATGTTTTTTGGGGGGAGTGTGAAAGGAAGACATTCTTTCAAAATACTTCACACTAAATATTCACTTGCTAAAATGGTCAGGTACCTTTTCTGAGGTTCCAGAAAGACTGGTCTGATATATGCTTCCATGACCAGTGGCCTATACTCTTGAACAAGTTGGTCAAATTGTTGGAATAACAGTAAATTGTTATCTATTGAATAAATTGAGACTTAAAAGTTCAAATAAGGTAGTAGTGAGTAGTAAATTGATCTAATTTTCAATGGCATCATTTTGAATATAAAGATATTGTCATATTCATTGGGTAACTATATTTTTTTATAGTTTTCACTTGTTTTATTATACTTTTAATAGTTTTCAGTGGTTCCAGACATAGCCTCTATAGTTTTTATGGAATTCCTGTCTAATCACTATATGTTAAGCTTCTATTGCCATATGCTCAGGCAAGAAAGCCACATATTAAAGTTGTGGTAGGCTAAAATTCATTTTTCAGGGTTCCAAAGGAAGAAAAGGAAACCAAATTCAGACCTTGAGAAATTGGGCTAAAACTCATGAGACATTCAAATTGTTTTGTTGCAATGAAAATCTAACAGAATCCCAATTCCCAGTATATGGGAACAGAATATCTGTCCATGTAACACACATTCACTGAGCAGTTGCTATGTGCCAGACATTAGGCTAAGTTCAGAGATGAAAATAGAGCTTCTGCCCAATTAATATGCAAGCATATAAAATAAGATTAGAATAGCCATCACCTCCACACGTCTTTGCAGCCCAGTTTTTTTTTTCTGCTCAGACTTTTTTTTTTTTTGATTACTAGTGAAGTAACACTTTTATTTTTTTTTAATTTTTTATAATATAATTTATTGTCAAACTGGTTTCCATACAACACCCAGTACTCATCCCAACAAATGCCCTCCTCAATGCCCATCACCCACTTTCCCTTCTCCCCACAGCCCCCATCAACCCTTTGTTCTCAGTATCCAAGAGTCTCTTATGGTTTGCCTCCCTCCCTCTCTGTAACTTTTTTCCCCCTTCCCCTCCCTCATGGTCTTCTGTTAAGTTTCTGAAGATCTATATATGAGTGAAAATATATGGTATCTATCTTTCTCTGACTGACTTATTTCACTTAGCCTAATACCCTCCAGTTCCATTCACGTTGCTGCAAATGGCCAGATTTCATTCTTTCTCATTGCCAAGTAGTATTCCATTGTGTATATAAACCACGTCTTCTTTATCCATTCGTCAGTTGATGGGACATTTAGGCTCTTCAACAAATTGTACTGGGAAAACTGGGTATCCACATGCAAAAGAACAAAGTTGGACCCTTAACCCCATATACCAAAAACTCAAAATAGATCAAAGAGCTTAATGTAAGACCTAAGACAATAAAACTCTTAGGACACGAGTTTCATAACACTGTCTTTGGCAATGATTCCTTGGATAGGACATCAAAGGAACAGGCAACAAAAGAAAAACTAGACAAGATGACTATGAAAATTGAAAAATTTTGTGTATCAAAAAACACTATTAATAGAGTAAAAAGGCAACCCACATAATAGGAGAAAATATTTGCAGATCAAGTGTGTAATAAGGGATTACTATCCAGAATATAGAGAACACCTAAAACTCAACAAAAAAACCCAAACAACCTGATTCAAAAAATGGGCAAAGAGGGGCGCCTGGGTGGCGCAGTCGGTTAAGCGTCCGACTTCAGCCAGGTCACGATCTCGCGCGGTCCGTGAGTTCGAGCCCCGCATCGGGCTCTGGGCTGATGGCTCGGAGCCTGGAGCCTGTTTCCGATTCTGTGTCTCCCTCTCTCTCTGCCCCTCCCCCATTCATGCTCTGTCTCTCTCTGTCCCAAAAATAAATAAAAAACGTTGAAAAAAAAAAAAATTAAAAAAAAAAAAAAATGGGCAAAGAATTTGAATAGACATTTTCCCAAAGATATAAAAACAGCCAATAAACACATGAAAAGATGCTCAGCATCACTAATCATGAAGAAAACGCAAATCAAAATTCAATCAGATACAACCTCACACCCATTAGGATAGCTACTATCAAAAAGAAAAAAAAAGGCAAAAAACAAAACAAAACACAAAAACAGAAAATAACAAGTATTGGCAAAGATATGGAGAAACTGGAACCCTTATGCACTACTGATGGGAGTGTACAATGGTACAACTACTGTGGAAAACAGTATGGTAGCTCCTCAAAAAAATTAAAACTAGAATTCCCATATGATCCAGCAAGTCAACTTCTGGGTATATACTCAAAAGAAATGAAAACAAGATCTTCAAGAGGTATTTGTACATCTATGTTTATAACAGTACTATTCACAATAGCTAAAACATGGAAGGGACCTAAATGTCCATATACATACAATGGAATATCATTCAGCCTTAAAAAGTAAAAGAAAAGAAAGTCAGTAATATGCTACAATATGATAAACCTTGAAAATATTATGCTAAGAGAAATAAGTCAGTCACAAAAAGACAAATACTTTATGATTCCATTTTTCTGAGGTGCTCAGAGTAGTCAATATTATAGACAGAAAGTAGATGGGTAGTTGGTAGAGTCTGGGGGGGAAGGAGACAATGGCAGGGTTACTGTTTAATGAGTACAGAGTTTCAGTTTTACAAGAGCAAAAGAATTATGGGGATGGATGGTGGTGATAGCTGCACATTAGAACTGTATTTAATGCCAGTGAAGTGCATCTTAAAAATGGTTAAGATGGTAAATTTTATGTTTAATTTTATCACTATTTTTTAAATGGGGAAAAAAGTAAAAGGATGGAAAAAGATATACCATGAGTAACTACAAGAGAGCTGAAGCAGCTATACAGACAATAGACAAAATAGACTTTAAAACAAAAGATGTTGTGACAGTATGGTTGGAACTAGAATACATTTGCTAAGTGAAATAAGTTGGGCAGAGAGAGACAAAATCTCATGATTTCACTCATATGTGGAATTTAAGAAACACAACAGATAAAACACAGGGGAAGGGAAGGAAAAATAAGATAAAAACAGAGAAGGAGGCAAACCATAAGACACTCTTAAGTACAGAGATCAAACTGAGGGTTGTTAGAGGGATGGTGGGTGGGGGATGAGATAAATGGGTAATGGGCATTAAGGAGGGCACTTGTTGGGTGTTATATGTAAGTGATGAATCACTGGGTTCTACTCCTAAAACCAATACTACTCTGTATGTTAACCAACTTTAATTTAAATAGATAGATAGATAGATCAAAAGATGTTAATAAAGAAAGAGAAGCACTTTTTATAATGATGAAAAGGTCAATTCAGATAGGATGATTATAAACATATATGCAGGCACCTAACAGTAGAATCCAAAAATACATGAAGCACAATTTGACAGAATATAAGAGGAAAATAGACAATTCAAAATAATAGTTGGAGATTCTAATACTGCCACTCTCAATAACAGAAAAGCTAGACAGAAAATCAGCAAGAAAAACTTGTAGTAGAAGATAACACTGTCAACCAATTTGACCTGACATCTACAGAACACAGCATCCTATTCTTCAGGATAAACCATATGCTAGATCATAAGTCTCCATAAATTTTTTTAAACTGAATATATAAAGTTCTTCAACCACAATGGAATTAAGCTATAAATCAACAAGGAAATTTGGGAAATTTCAAAAATTCAAAAAAAAAATTCAAAATTCAAAGAAGTTCAAAATTTACATAACACTTCTAAATAATCAATGGGTCAAAGAGGAAACAAGAAAAATTAGAAAAATTTTTAAAAAAATATTTTGATCTGAATGAAAATAAAAATACAGTAGTCTTCCCTTGTCTGTGGAGGATACAGTAGTCTTCCCTTGTCTGTGGAGGATACATTCCAAGACTCCCAGGGGATACCTGAAACCACAGGACAGTACCAAATCCTAATGTTTTTCCTCTACATACCTATGATAAAATTTAATAATTTAGTTATAATGTATATAGCTTAACATTATACATTATAATTTATAAATTAGGAACAGTAAGAGACTAACAATAATTAATAATCAAATAAAACAATTATAACAATATACTGTAATAAAAGTCATGTTAACATGCTCTCTGTCTTTCAGAAAATATCGTATTCTACCATACTCACCCTTCCTCTTGTTGTGATGATGTGAGGTGATAAAGTGCCTGTATGATGAGATGAAGTGAGATGAATGACGGGAAGCATTGTGACAAAGCATTAGGCTACTACTGACCTTCTGATGATTCAAAAGGACTGTCTGCTTCCCGACCATGGTTGGCCACAGATAACTGAAACCATGGAAAGCAAAACCATGGCTGTGAGGGGGCTGTATGTATGCTAAAATTTATTATGTGCAGCTAAAGTGGTGTTTAGATGGAAATTTATAGCTATAAATCTCTACATAAGAAAGATCACAAATCAATAACCTAAGCTTCTATTTTGAAAAACTAGCAGGAAAAAAATATATACTTGGGGCACCTGGATGGCTCAGTCTGTTGAACATCTGACTCGATATAGGCTCAGGTTGTGATCTCACAGTCATGGAATCAAGCCCCGTTGGGCTCTGCACTGAGTGGAGCCTGCTTGGGATTCTATTTCTTCCTTTCTCTCTCTGCCCCTCCCCCCACACACACTTTTTCACCCTCTCTCAAAATAAATAAATAAACTTATATATATAGTCAAAGAAAGCAGATAGAAATAATAAAAATTCGAGCAGAAATCAATAAAACAGAAGACAGAAAATAGAGAAAAATCAATGAAAACCAATAGTTAATTCCTCAAGATATCAAAATTAACAAAACTTTAGTTAGACTGAGAAGAAAAAAAACCCCACAAATGATTAATATTAGAAATGAAAGAGGAGGGGGTGCCTGGGTGGCTCAGTTGGTTGAGCGTTCGGTCCCCACGTCGGGCTCTGTGCTGACAGCTCAGAGCCTGCTTCGGATTCTGTTTCTCCCTCTCTCTCTGCCCCTCCCCTGCTCATGCTCTGTATCTCTCTCAAAAATAAACATTAAAAAAATAATAATAAAAATTTAAAAAAAAAGAAATAGGAGACATCACAATCAACCTTACAGGAATCAAAGCATTATAAAGGATCACCATAAACAACTTTATGCCAGCAAATCAGACCACTAGATGAAATGGCCAAATTCCTAGAAAGACATAAATTACCAAAACTCACTCAAGAGGAGATAGAAAATCTGAATAAAACTATAACAAGAAACTGAATTAATAACAAAACAAAACAAAACAAAACAAAACAAAACAAAACAAAACAAAACAAAAAAGTCTTCCCACAAAGTAAAGGCTAGGCCCACATAGCTTCAGTGGTAAATTCTACCAAATCATTTAAAGCATGGTTTCTCAACCTCAGCATCACTGACATTATGAACCAATAGTTCTTTGTTGTGAGGTTGTCCTGTGCATTGCTAAGATGTTCAGGAGCATTCCTGGCCTCTACCTGCTAGATACTACAAGCATCCCCTACCCACACTGAACAACTGTAATATTAGTCTCCAGACACTGCCAAATGCCTCACAAGAGGCAAAAACTGCCCCCTACTTAATGAAATGATATCAAGCCTCTGCACAAACTCTTCCAGAAAACAGAGGAGGATATAACTTCCCAAACTCATTCGGAAGCAAGTATTTCCCTCATACCAAAGCTAGACAAAGGCATCACAAGAAAACTATAGGCCTTTATCTCTCATGAATAAAAATGCAAAAATCCTCAGCAAAATTAGCAAAGTGAATACAGAAACATGTAAGAATAACTTTACATCAGACTAGGTGAGGTTTATACCAAGAATGCAAAATTGGTTTAATATCTGAAACTCAATTAATGTTACTCAATTAATACACCATAGTAAGAATAAAGAACAAAAACTATATAATCAACTCAATAGGTGAAGAAAAAGAACTTAACAAAAATTCAACACCTAATCCTGATAAAAATTCTCAGCAAACAAGGAATAGAAGAAAACTCAATTGGACAAAGGATGTCTACAAAACCACTTACTTAGCAATAAGTCTTTAATGCTTTTCCCCTGAGATCAGGAACAAGGCAAGATGTCCACTTTTGCCACTTTCATTCAACACTGTACCTGAGGTTCTACCCACAGAATAAGGCAAGAAAACAAAATTAAGAGCACGCATCCTGTAAAGGAAGAAGTAAAACGGTATTTATTTGCTGAAGACATGATTTTTATATGTGGAAAATCCTAAAGAACCTACACACACACAAAAAATCTAGAACTTAGCAAATGTGGTAAAGATGCAAAACACAATATCAAAATACAGAAATAAACTGCCTTTCTCTACACTAATGACAAACAATCCAAAAAATAAAATTTAACAATTCTTAACAGCATCATAAAGAATAAAATATTTAGGAATAAATTTGTTAAAAAGTGCAAGATTTATACACTGAAAACTACAAATACATCACCAAGAAAAATGGGAGAAGCCCTAATGAAATGGAGAGCTATACCATGTTCATGGATTAGAAGACAATATTGTTAAGATAGCAACTGTCCCCAAATTGACCTATAGATTCAGTGGAACCTCTATCAAAATCCCAGCACACGTTTTTGTAGAAATAAACAAGCTGATTCTAAAATTCATTTGGAAATACAAAGAACTTGAATAGCCAACTTAATTTTGAAAAAGAAAAATCAAATTGGCTCTCACACTACCCAGTTTTGGAAATTTACTATAAAGCTTCAGTAATAAAGATGATACTGGTATGAGGACAGTCATATTGATCAATAGAACAAAACAGAGAATCCAGAAAAAAACTCACACACTATGATCAACTGATTCTCAAAAAAAGTACCAAAGTAATTCAATAGGCAAAAGACAGTGTTTTGAACAAACTGTCCTGGAACAACTGGATATCCATGTTAAAGACAAACAAAACCTTAGACCCTTATGTGACACCAAAGACAAAAGTTAACTCCAAGTGGATATCAGATCTAAATAAAGAACTAAAAACTATAAAACTTCTAGAAGGAAATATAGTTGAAAAAATCTTATAACCTGAGACTAGGCAAAGATTTCTTAGCTATGACACCATAAGCACAATCCATCAAAGAAAAGAAAAAGAAAAACAAAAAAGATACACTGGACTTCATCAAAGTTAAAACCATTAAAAAGTGAAAAGCCAAGACATATACTGGGAAAAAATATTTGCAGATCTATGTCTGATAAATCACTTTTATTCAGAGTTTATAAAGAACTCTTACAACTCAGTAATAAGACAAACAATTTAAAAATGGGCAAGGGGCTCTTGGGTGGTTCAGTCAGTTAAGCATCTGAATTCAGCTCAGGTCATGATCTCACAGCCCATGAGTTCAAGCCCCACATCAGGTTCTCTGCTGTCAGCACAGAGCCCACTTCAGATCCTCTGTCTCCCTCCCTCTACTCCTCCCCTGCTTGTGTGCTCTCACTCTCTCTCTCCCTCAAAAATAAACATTTTAAAAAATTAAAAATAAAATAAAAATGGGCAAAAGATTTTAATAGTTAAATAGGAAAAAAAAAATACACGAATGGCAAACACGTGAAAAGATACTCAACAGCATTAGAATTAGGTTTTATTCAGAGTATATGAAGAACCCTTGCAACTCAATAAGACAAATAACCCAACTTAAAAATGGGCAAATGATTTGAATAGACATTTCACCAGAAAAGATACACAAATGGCAAATAAACACATGAAAAGTTGTTCAACAATATGAGTCATTAGGGAAATGCACATTAAAACCACAATCAGATACTACTACACAACCATTAGAATAGCTAAAATAGAAAGACTGACAATACCAAATATTTGTGAGGAGGGTGAAAACAAACAAACAAAAATGGCCCAAACCACTCAAATACTACCGGTGGGAATGAATATTGGTAAAGCTACTTTGGAAAAGTTTTGCAATTTCTTAAAAAGTTAAACATAAACTTACCATACGTAAAATTACCTAGTAATTCCATACCAAGGTATTTACCCAGAAGGAATTAAAACAAATGTTTACACAAAAACTTGCATGGGCAAGTTGTATTTATCATTTTGTTCATAATAGCTAAAATTCAAAAACAACCTAAATGCCCATCAACTGGGGATGAATAAACAATAAAGATTACTCAACAAGTAAAAAGAAATAAACTCAACGCATGCACTAACATGGATGAATCTTATAAGTATTTTAAGAAGCCAAACACATTACACTACATATTATATACAATTTCATTAATTTGGAATTTCTCAAGACAAAACAGGTGACAGAAAACAGATCAATGATCATCTGGAGTGGCAAGTGGGAGTAGAGTATGACTACAGAGAGGCAAAAAGAACTTTCTAGGGGGGATAGAAATACTCTAAAACTGGATTGTGATGACAGTTGTACAACTCTATAAGTTTATTAACAATTCTTCAAGTATACACTTACACTGAGTTAATTTTATGGTATGTAAATTATACTGAAATTTAAAAAAAAATTTTAAAACTAAGGAAATGAATTTTCACTAGTTCATCAAATATTAAGAACTCTTCCATATACAATAAAAGACATATATGCAAGACAATATCTAACCCCCAAATGCTCATTCTCCAGGTTTAGTTAAGTGCCTTAGGAATAGTGAAGCCATAGGGCTATGGGAGAAGAGACAGAAATGAGAAGACAGAGGCTATGGTTGTTGCCTTGGCCGTATCCTAATTATTCTGAAGAGTAATAAGATGAGATGTTAAAGTCTAATTGGACCGCTCTTAGGTAGTCAGGCAGAAGTTTAAGAGTCCAGGACAACAGCTTTTCCAGCTGAACTCTAGAGGTCTCAGTCCTCACCAATGAGGGACATCCTCAAGAAAGCAAAATAATGAATACAGCACAAGGTAACAGACCAGAAGTTTTATTTATTGTGATGCTGGCTTGCTTCCAAGGGAGTATATCCTAGTCAGTACTGGAAGTCAGATCAGATATTTTCAACTCCACTTATTTGTACTGGTTGGACACAAATTAGTAGGAAGACTCATCAATGACCTATCAAGTACATGAAGAAAAGCTAAAATATTTTAAGAAAATTAACTTGGGCAATAGTGACCAAGAAATTGTAACTTTCTAAAACGACTGTTTAGTTGCTATGAGCCAACATTCATCAAGTTCTTACTAAATGTTAGTTATTATTTTAAGCACATTTAGAAATATTTGCTCATCAAATCCTCACAAACCCTATGGAGTGTTTTTATCTCATTTCTAGGAATGAGCAAACTCAGGGACAGAGAAGTAAAAGGATTTACTCAAGGACAGAGCTAATGAATGGCAAGGCCGAGGTTTTATGAGACTGACGTGCTACCTACTGCGCTAAGGAGGCACCTAAGGCTGATGTTTTAATCCGTTAGTCTACATAAACTATTGTAACCACTATGTAACGTTGCCTCCCATTTATATATTTAGCCACTAGAAGTCCCTCTTCTGTTAGAAACTCCACAGAGGTCCTCTTCTATTCAAGGTCAAAGCCAAAGTGCTTACAATGGTCTACAAGTCCCTCTGAGCTCTAGCTTCCCATCACCTCTCTAAAACGTAATCTATGCTGGGGTGCCTGGGTGGCTCAGTCGGTTCAGCGTTCAACTTCGCCTCAGGTCATGATCTCACGGGTCGGTTCGTAGGTTCAAGCCCTGCATCTGGCTCTGCGCTGACAGCTCAGAGCCTGGAGCCTGTTTCAGATTCTGTGTCTCCCTCTCTTTCTGCCCCTCCCCTCTGTCTCCGTCTCAAAAATAAGTAACCATTTAAAAAAATAATAAATAAAACATAATGTATGTTGACCCAACGCATTCACCTTGCTTTTCCTCCGGACCACACAAGACTTGAACGTACCTCAGAGCCTTTTTCTCTGCTGTTCCCACTGCCTGGAATATTCTTCCCCAAGACAGTGGAGGTTTGCTCCCTCATTGCCTTCAGAGCTCCACACAAATGTCACTTCCTCAGAGAGGCCTCTCCTGACTACTTTTCCTAGTATAGTACTCCCCACCCTTTTTCTACTTAATTGTAACCACCTGCAGTGTGTTGTGTTTTTTTGTTTTTGTTTTTTTTACCTAACTCCACCATCTAGACTATAAACTGCATGAGAGGCAGGGACATTTAGAAGTTTGGCTTTGTACCACTAGTGCCTAAGACAGCGCCTGGCACAAAACAGACAAGACTTGAATTTAAAAATCTGCCACATATGCTCTGATTCACAACCCAGTCATAAAACTTGAGGTAACCATTCCTGACCCTGTACTAATAAAATCCAACCCCCTCCCACAAAAATGCAGTGTTTTAGAACATTTTTTGTGGTAAAATTTGATCTTCCTTAATGTGTATATTTTCATGCCTCCTTTAAAAGGTTAACTTTCTTTGGAATGACTGATTTCTATAAACTTTACTACACCAAACAAAACAAAACAACAAAAACTGTTAGAAGTGTAACTTTGTAAGTGTGTTCTGAAGGGGAAAATAACTCCAAGTTGCCAGTGGATGCCTGTCCTTCAAGGGAAAATGAAATTCTTTTTTTTTTTTTTTTTAAGGTTTATTTTTTAGTAATCTCTACACCCAAGGTGGGGCGTGAACTCACAACCCCAAGATCAAGAGCTGCACGCTCTTCCAACTGAGCCAGCCAGGCACCACAGAAAATGAAAATTCGCAGATGCTCTGACTTAATACTGCAATATAAGTAAATAATGCATATTGAACTTTAAGCTTCAGTGTTCAACTTACACAAGACTAATTTCCAAGCTACGGCTAGATAATAACTTTCTAACTATTAGCACCTCAAAGTTTGCCTGTTTGTTTTGTGGCTTTTACAAAAACAAAGAGTAAAAAACAGATTTTTAAAAAACTTTTCATTTTATTTGGGTCATTTTAGAACACACATATTTGTTTTGTTGTTGTTGTTAACAGAGCAGTAAGTCACGGGACACCATTAGCTCTTCTTCAATAAATTAAGTGCTGCCTAGGAGGAGAGGGAAGAGGCAAAAGAGAGGCAACAAACGCCAAAGAACAAGTATTTGCCCAAAGACGGATTTTGTAAGAAGGCGGACCACCTCCTTCTGAACCTGCAGGTTTCCAGGAGGCTGGTTTCAAACAATTCGAGAGCGATGGGTAAAGTCCAACTCTCCAAGTACTGTAGCAGATCATCCGGAAACAAATACTGGCGGCACTCGGGGGGTGATCGAAAGTGTAGAAGGGCCCCCTCCGTCCCACTCATATCAAGTATCTCCACGCCACTCACCTTCCGTTTTAGCTGAGCACAAATCACATCCCTGCTTTAACCAGAAAAGTCACAGGGAGTCGGACATCCCTCCCTATACATACACAAACCATTCGCCCCAGGGCCGTAAAACGCAGTCCACGGAATCCGGGAAAATCGAAACCCGACAGTCGCTGGAATCTCTCGCTTCAAGTTCTCTCCGCTTTCTGAGGCTGAGCCCAGATGAATGCCACAGGGACAGAGCGGGGAGGAAGGGGGCATCTCCCCCTTACCTTGATGGCTTTCTCCATGTCGTTCTCCTCGGACATGCTCCGTGGGGTCTCTACGGCCGGGAGCGGCGGAGGCTGCGCAGGTGCCGGGTCCCACCGCAGCCGAGGGTGCGAGGAGCTCGGCGCTAGGGCCCCTGGGCCTCGGGGAGACCGGCAGCCGCCGCCCCCAGGGACCGGAGGGGACGAGGGCCCTGGCGCCGGCTCGGCTTCGGCGGGCGGCTCTAGGCTGGCGGCGGCGGCCCCCGGGGACAAGCCTTTGTGCTGGGCCCCGCGCGGACGCCTCCCGGCTTCATCCCCAGCCGGGGAGGCAGGCTCCCGGGGCAGGGCGAGGCGGGGAGGGTCCCCGTCCGGGGCGCCGTGCAGAGGCCTCGCGGGGCCGCCGATTAGGCCCGGGCTCGCCAGGTCCTAATGAGGAACCTGCGCCTCCGTCTCCGCCGCCGGCACCTCCGCGAAGCCAAGGCCGAGCCCGCCGCCGCCGCCGCTGCCGCTCCCGCTGCCGCTGCCGCTTCAGCGCCACACATCGCCGGGACACCCGCGCCGGGCAGCCCCGCCGGCCGCCCGCCCGCCGGCGCCGTGCCCCGCCTGAGCTCCGGGCCGCCCCTCCGGCCGCCCGACTCCGCGCCCCCACGGCTCCACGCACCCCTCGCCGACGTCCGCTGGGGTTTCCGAGCGCCCCCAAACCACGCAGCTGATTCGCAGGCGGCCGCCAGGGCCTCCCCAAGCAGCGCCACACTCGGGACAGGCCCCCGGGCCCTCCGCAACGCTGGCGCCGTGCTGATGACGTAATGGGTCGGGGGCCCCGACGGGGCGGGGCCATTGGTGTGCACCACCTGATTCGAGCGGCGTTCGGGTTCTCCCTCTCCGCTCCCGGCGCCGGCCAGAAGGTTCATCCCGCCGGTAACGGTCCGCGCGAAGGAGCCGGGAGTTGGGGCTCGTGATGAGCAAGAGGAAACAGAGGTCCCCGGCAGGTCCAGAGGTAAGAGAACAGAGTTGTGTGTAATAACAGCAATAGTAGTTGTGTATTCGGAGGGTTAACTTTACGTAAAGCTCTTTTTCTCCATCAGTTTCTTTCTTCTTTACGAAGTAAGCATTTGGCGCTGCGAGGTAAGTATGTTCTTATCCCCCGTTTGCAGATCAGGTAACTAAGTCTCAGAGAACCGAACTCACTGGCCATAGCTGAGACGTGGTCAGGTCAGAATTGGACGCCAAGTTTGTGCTCCTTCCGCTACACCAGCAACCTACCGGAGGACCTTGTAGGAGCTTTTGGCTGATCACCGCTTGGTGGTTCTTCATTCGTTCACTTAGATACTGAGCGGCATCTGTACCAGGCCTACTCAACACTTGGGAAGCAATAGGATCAAGAGCCCGGCCTTGCTCAGTGGATCTCACTTTCAGGAGAGCTAAGCGGCAAATGAACAGGGGACGGCACTGAGTTTGTAGATGCTAAGAAGAAAGTGAACAGGATGCTGAGGTAAGAGAATAACTGGTTGTGGGGACTTTTCCTAGTAGATGATCAGGGAAGGTCTCCCATGAGGTAACATTGAAGCTGAGATCTCTGAGGAATGAGAAGGAGCTGTCTGTTGGAAATCTGAGGAGGAGATTTCTGGGCATATGGAACAGCAAGTGCAAAAATCTTAAGGCGGAGATAAGCTAAATAATGTTCGAGGAGCAGCAAAAAGTTCGTTGTAGCTGGAGCAGAGGGAGTAAAAGGACAGAACGATAAAGGATGAGACTGGAGAGGTGGACAGGGCTGTATCATACACCTTGAGGTTCATAGTAATGACTTTGAATTTTATTCTATGTCACTGGAAGATTTTAAACTGAAGAGTGCTGTGATCAAAGTTATGTTTTGAAAGATCACTCTGCTAGATAGAGAACTGTGGGCAAGCAAGAGTGGAGACATGGAGAGCTATTAAGAGGTGATTGGAACGATCCAGATGAGAGATTGTTTGATGCTCGAACTAAGGAGGTAGCAGCAAAGATCAGGTAGATGGATTTACGGTATGTTTTGGGAGTACAGTTGCCGGTATTTCCTGAAGGATTCAACGTAGAAAGTAAGAATAAGAAATGAATCAAGAATAACTTCCAGGAGTCTGTCTTCAGCAACCGGATGGATGATGGTGCCATTCAGTGAATGAAAGGTTTGATGAGGCTGAGGGTGGGGAATCCACAGGTTTTTTTTTCTGTCGAGGTTAATTTGAGGGTTTTGTGCGCTATCCCAGAGGATAAGTCAAGTTGTGGTGCAGACCTGGTTGTCATCTTTATTGGCCATATGCCTACAGTGCATTCCTCAGCCCCCTAAAGTAGGTGTGGCCACGTGCCTGTGCTCTCCCCAACGGAAAGTGTACAGAAGAGATGTGCCCAGTTTCCAGGCTTGGCCCAGAAAATTCGTCAACAGGTGCTCCTACTTACCCTGCCAGCTGGATGATTCTGGTTCTGGACAAGGCACAGCCTCAAGATGGAAGATCCCTAAGTGGAGAACATTTGCCCCCATTGACCTATATGTCCACCCAGGACTGTTCTATGAGAAACAGAAATAAACCTTTATTGTTTTGAGCTTTCATGTATTCGAGTCTTTTTGTAATAGCAACTTTGCCTGTGCTGCCTGTAATCCAATTAAGAACAGTGATCCATCAGTGAACATTGGGAGGAAATTTCTAAATGAATTGATATTATCCATAACAGGAAATCAAAGATGCCTTGGTTTTATTCATTCATTGATTGAGTAGTAATTTATCGGGTGCCTCTCTGTGCCAGGCACTGTGCTACATAATAAAGATGCAGAGATGAAGAAGAGAGGTCCGTAGCCTCAAACACTGAGTCTGGCAGCTTAACTTCTTGACCATTACCTACATGTGCTTTCCCTCTCCCCTCCCAACACACACACACACACACACACACACACACACACACGGCCTAATTTGTACAAGTTCTTTTTTTTTCTTAAATATTCTTCAACCACATTCTTCTTCTTTTTTTTTTAATGTTTATTTATTTTAGAGAGAGAGAGAGACACAGGATCTGAAGCAAACTAGGCTCTGAGCTGTCAGCACAAAGCCCAACATGTGGCTCAAACTCACGAACCATGAGATCATGACCTACGCCAAAGTCAGCTGCTTTAACCGACTGACCCACCCAGGTGCCCCTCTTCAACCACATTCTAAATACCACTTTATCAGGAAGACAGGATTAAGTCTTGTCCCCAGTCTAAATCAGATATTCCTATTGTCTCATAACTTACTTCCTTATACTTATCTCGTAGTTTTTATTTATATATTTATTGTTTCTTATTCTTTAGTGGTCTCTCTCCAACTAGACTGTAAATAATCTCAAGGGACAGAATCTTCTTTGTATTATTGACCACATCCTCAATACTCAGCCCACTGCAGATATTTAATAAATATTTGCTGCAGGAATCAATGAATGGAGAAGGCAGAGCCCAAAGGAGAGGTTTCCTCCATTTTTTTGCTGGGGAAATGGCTGTGGTAGTAAGCCTCTAAGGTAGTCATCAGTGATGCCTACCCCTTGGTATTCATGGTCTTGTGTAATCCCCTCACCCTGCTTGAAGGATCTAATGGCTTGCTTCTAATAATGGGATGTCATGTCCGAGATTACGTTACAGAAAGACTTTGGCTTCTCTCTTGGGCACTCTCTTACTCTCTTCTTCATTTGCTCTGAAGGATGCCAGCTCAAATGTGAGTTACTTTATTCGTTTCCTGGGGCTTTCACAATAAGTTACCACAAACTGGGTGGCTTAAAACAAACAAATTTATTTTCTCACAATTCTAGATGCCAAATGTCTGAAATCCATATGTTGGGAGGACCATGCCCCCTCTAAAGGCTCTAAGGTTGAATTCTTTACCTCTTCTACCTTCTGGTAGCTCCCGGCAGCCCTTGACATTCCTTGGCCAACAGGGAATGTATTACTCCAGTATCTGCCTCTGTCTTCACATATTCTTCTCTGTGTCCTCTCCTCTTAGGAGGACACTAGTCATTGGATTTAGGGCCCACCTTAATCCAGTATAGTTTTTATCTTAATGACATCTACAAAGAGGTCAAGATTCTGAGGTTCCATGTAAACATGAATTTGGAGGGGAGGATACTAATCAGCCCATGATAGTTGCCCATTTTGGGGGTCTACGTAAATGACCTTAGAATGGATCCTTCCTCATTTGAGCCTTGAGATGATTGCAGCCTTCTGTGCCAGGAAGAGGCACCCAGCTAAGCTGTGTCCAAATTCCTGACCCACAGAAACTAAGATAAAAAAGGTTTTTAGGGCACTAAGTCTGGGGGTGACTTGTCATGCAGCATAGATAACTAATACGGATTTTGGTGCCTGGAAGTGGGAGGCTGCCATGACAACCACCTATAATGTGGGAGTCGCTGAGAACCAGACAGTGCACAGAGGCTGGAAAGATTTTGAGAAGCGAGTTAGAGAAAGCTTAAATTATCTTGAACAAACTGAACTTTGAGATGAACTATCTGAAATCTGAACTTTGAAGATGCTATGCATGAGGGCCGAAAAGGAAGTAAGGAACGTTTTTGGAAACTGGAGGAAAGAGGATCCTGGTTTTGAAGTAGCACAAGGTTTGGCAACACTGCCATCGGCAATTATGTGGAAAGAACTAATGTTCCCAATGAAGTTGGTGATCTCGTAAGGCAGTTTCCAAGCAGGAGATGCTGCCTGGTTTCTTCTTGCTCCTTGTGGTAAAACATGAGAAGAGAAGCAGATTATTAAACAGGAAGGAGCCAGGACTTGCTTGTTTTGAAATTTTTAGTCTCTCTAGATGGCAGCCAGTGCTAAAATTTAGCAGTGGCTGTGAAGCAAGGATCAAATCCAGAGCACTGTAAGGAAAATGTGGTCTGTCTTAGTTCAGGTTGCTGTAACAAAATACCTGCCCCCACCAAATTCAATTCCTTGCAGGCAAAATACATTCATTCCATTTCAACAGCCTCAAAAATTAAGCCTCCTCCATCAGCTCCAATGTCCAAAGGATGTAGATATCTAAATCAGATGTGGATGAGACTATAGGTGTGATGCATCTTGAAACAAAATTCCTCTTTAGCTGTGGACCTGTGAAATCAAATAAGTTAGTTACGTGCTTCCAAAATACAGTGGTAGCACATGTGTAGGATAGCCATTCCCATTCCAAAAGGGAGAAATCAGAAGGAGGAAAGGGGTGCTGGGTCGCAAGCAGGTCCAAAACCTAATAATGCAAATACCAGTAGATTTTAAGCCTGGAAAATAATCTTCTTTGGTTTGATACACTCTCCTCTGGACCCACTGGGGTTGTAGCCCTGCCACCAAACCCCAGATGAAGCCTCTCTAGCCTGTTGGAACCAAGCCATCGGCCCTGATGATTTCTGAATTACCTCTGGAATCATCCTCTCGAAGAATAGTGCACATTCACAGCAAGTTAGCTCTTTTGCCCTCTTTGGTAGAATCTAAGAAGTCCAGAAGCCTTCCTTCGTTTCTTCCTGTCTCGGTTCCCTTCAGTTCAAGCAGGCAGTGTTTCTGCTCCCATAATCCAATAATGTCTGTCACGTGATAGTTCAACCACATCCTTCAATGTTCTCTTCCAAACACACTTTCTAAATTTTTGCAATATGGACAGGCTGAGAATTTTCCAAATTTTTAAAAAGTTCTGGTCCGTTTTGGTTTAACAGTTCCTTCTTAGATTCATCTTTTTCCTCTCACATTTTATCATATGCAGTCAGAAGGAACCAAGCTGCTCTTCAAATGCTGCTTAGAAATTTCTGCTAAATATCCAGTTTCATTGCTCACAAGTTCTGTCTTCCAAAAGCACTAGGACATAGTTGGGCCACGTTCTTTGCCACTTTGCAACAAGGACCACCTTTTTCTTTCTCCATTGTCCAACAACATGTTCCCCATTTCCTTTAATGCCCCACCAAAATGGACCTTTCCACCCACATCTCCAGCATGTACCCCCAAACTCTTCTGGCTTCTACCCATTACCCACCCACCCAGTTTCAAAGCCACTTCCATGTTTTTAGGTATTTGTTACAGCAGCAGCCTTACTTCTCAGTACCAAAATCTGCTATAACAAAATACCGTAGACTGGGCATCTTAAAAACAGACATTTATTCCCCACAGTTCTGGAGGCTAGGAAGTCCAAGATCAAGGTGCTGGCAGATTTGGTTCCTGGTGAGGCCCTCTTCCTGGCTTGCAGGTGACCACCCTCTTGATGTGCGGTAGAGAGAGAGGAACCTCTAGTCTCTTCCTTTTCTTATAAGGATACTAATCCCATCATGGCACCCCCTTTTCATGACCTCATCTAATTTGTAAAAAATTTTTAAATGTTTATTTTTAAGAGAGAGAGAAAGAGAGACCGAGTGGGTGAGGGGCAGAGAGAGAGGGAGACACAGAATCCAAAGCAGGCACCAGGCTCTGAGCTGTCAGCACAGAGCCGGACGTGGGGCTTGAACTCATGAACCGTGAAATCATGACCTGAGCCAAAGTCAGACACTTAACCAACTGAGCCACCCAGGTGCCCCCTCTTGACCTCATCTAAACCTAATTACTACCCAAAGGCCCCACCTCCGAATATCGCAGTGGGAGTTGGAGGTTCAACATATAAATTTGGTAGGGACCATAACATGGCCTAAAGGTAAAGTAGGAGATGTGACTATATAATTTGTTAAGACCTCAGACCGTTAAAGATGGTATCTCAGAAGCCTATTCAATCTTCTGGAAAAGATCCTTTATAGATATTCAGGATGCATCTCTCAGATCCCCTCAGTCAAACCTAAGGCCTCTAGGAAGCTTAAGGTCATTGGTCCGCAGCACTCACAGCAGGAGTTGAAGGTAGAGGACTTTTTTCAGGGAGATTTGCAGGTGTGGCTGTGGTCTGATGGTGTGAACTACCTATAAGGTTCCCAGGAATCCCACAAAGTTCTTGAATGAGTTGTATTTGGACCCTTGGACTGAAGGAGAAACAGTACAGGATGAAAAGAGGCCTTCAGACCTCCAGGATTCTGGCAGGAAGCAGACTGAGAGAGCTGCTCAGCTACACATATGTGCTACTTCTTATGAAATAGGATGACTCAGAGTGGAGCCAAGAGCCATGGATAATTATTCTCAGGCTCTGAGAACTCATCAGGGAGTTTCCAACATTTGCCCAGCTAGATTCAGACGTACTATGTACCAGCGACTCCTTTGTGCCTCTCACTTCCCCACCCTTGAACAAGAATGTCCATTGCTGTCGTCCTAGCCTGGTCCCACCATAGTATGTTGAGTGTTGGGGGGGCGGGGGAGGCAAATAATCCATCTCCTTAATTTTCATAAGTCGACAGATCGAAAGGATCTGTGCTTGAAGAAATGTACTTCAGAAACTATACTTAGGGGATTTCACCTAGACTTGATTTAGTTTTGAGATTGTGGACTTCCTGCTGATGCTGTAGTGGGATGAGGGTTTTGAAACCCTTCAAAGGGAGAGAGTACATTTTGCATGTGGGAAGGACATGAATCACTGGCTTCCAGATGACAGCTTGTAGTGGGTAGCCTCTGACATGGCGCCTCGTGATACCTTTGTGCAATAGCCCCCGCCTCTTAAAGGTGGCCTAGAATCAGTGATTTGCTTTTCATTAACAGAATATAGCAAAGTGATGCAATATCCCTTCTAGGATTCGGTTACAAAGACACTGTGCCTTCTGTCTGGGACTCCCTCTCACTCTTTTGCTCATTTGCTCTGAAGGAAGTCAGCTGCCATGTTGTGTGCTACCTTCTAGAGTAGTCCACACAGCAAAGAACCATGTTGGCTGATGTCTCTGGCCAACAGCCCACAGGCCCTGAGCCCTGCCAAGAGCCATGTGAATAAGCAACTGGGAAGTGGATCCTCCCCCAGTTGAGCCATGAGATAACTACAACCCCAGCCGACACCTTGATTGTTGTGAGGTTGAGTCTGAGCTCCCCATTAGGTGTAAAGATTACTTTTAAAAAATGTGGGTTGTTTTAAGCTTCTACATTTGTAGTAATCTGTTATGTAGCAATAAGTAACTGATAGCAGGTGGTTAAAAAGAAGAGACATGCAGGTCAGAGGTCATGGTAGCCTGGACTGGGATGATGACAGCAGACAGCAGGGAGAAGTGAACAGATCTGAGATGTATTTTCCATGTGGAATCAGCAGGAGTCAGTGATGGATTGGATGTGGGGGATGCAGGGGCAGGCAGTGGAAAGGGTAATACCCAGGTGATCCAAGGGCACAAGCAACCCAGGGGGCAGGGGCGATTTACTAGGACTGAGCACACTGGGAGGAAAGGGGTTAAAGGGTACTTCCTGGTAGGGGCTCAATGACTGAAATGTAGGGGTGGATGGATGAGAACCTGCAGTCAACCTGTCACCACATGTCATTTTCTCTGATGCACAAGTGCCCTTAATCAGCAGTTTCAGAAGAGTAACCCTGCTTGGCAAGGGTTGGTGGGGATGTGGCAAAACTGGAACCCTTGTACGTTCTCAAACATTTTATACTGGCGAGAGCGTAAGATGATTTACAGCTACTGTGGAGAACAGTTCGGCGGCTCCTCCGAAAGCTAAACGTAGAATTACCATCTGGTCCAGCAATTCTTTCCTAGATGTATACCCCAAAGAATCAAAAAGAGGTATGCAAACAAATCTTTGTAAACGAATGTTCATAGCATCGGTATTCACAGTGGCCAAAGATGGAAACATCCGGGTGTCCATTAACAGATGAGTGGATGAACGAAATGTGATATATATCTATGTAATGAATATTATTCAGTCAGAAAAAGGAATGAAGCACTGATTCATGCTACGGTGTGGGTAAACCTCGAAGACGTGATGCCGAATGAAAGAAGCCAGAACAAAAAGTCACATTCTGTGTGATTTCATTCATATGAAATTTCCAGAATAGGCAAATCCATAGAGACAAAAAGTGGACAGTGGTTGCCAGGGGCCGGGTGGAGAAGGGAATTGAGAGTTAACTGCTTCCTTGATACAGAATTCCCTTTTGGGGTAGTGAAAATGTTTTAAAATTAGATAGAGGTGGTGGTTGCACAGCATTGAGAATGTGCTAAATGCCACCAAATTGTAGTTTAAAATGATCAGTGGTCAATTTTATGTTATGTAAATTTGACCCTATTAAAAAAAAACAAAAACAAAAAACAATACAACCACCCCATTTCTCTCAAAAGGATCTTTCCTTTTTAAACTGAATTATTTCTTTTTTAATTTCTTTTTTAATTTTTTTAATGTTTATTAATTTTTGAGACAGAGAGAGACAGAGCATGAATGGGGGAGGGTCAGAGGGAGAGGGAGACACAGAATCCAAAGTAGGCTCCAGGCTCTGAGCTGTCAGCACAGAGCCCGACCCGGGGCTCGAACTCACAGACTGTGAGATCAGGACCTGAGCCGAAGTCGGAAGCTCAACCGACTGAGCCACCCAGGCGCCCCTAAACTGAATTATTTCTTAACACACTTAGAAGTCCACTTAAAGGGGCGCCTAGCTGGCTCAGTCAGAAGAGCATGCAACTCTTGATCTCAGAGTCATGAGTTCAAGCCCCACATCGGGTATAGAGATCACTTAAATTTTAAAAACTTTTTTTTTAAAGGTCCTCTTATGGGGCACCTGGGTGGCTCAGTCAGCTAAGTGTCCATCTTCGGCTCAGGTCATGCTCTCGTGGTCTGTGAGTTTGAGCCCTGTATCAGGTTCTGAGCTGACACCTCAGAGCTCAGATTCTCTCTCTCTCTCTCTCTCTCTCTCTCTCTCTCTCTCTCTCTCTGTGCCCCTCCCCAACTCATGCTCTGTCTCTATCTCAAAAATAAACATTAAAAAAATTTTTTAGTCCACTTAAAGTATTAACAGACCCAGGCCACTACATGAATTTCCTAAGTGCTTAGAACAAGGGTGGTGGACTTCTGAGTCTGAAAGGTTTATAGTCATCTGACTTACTGGATAGTCTGCTTGAGCAATTGCCAGGGAAGTGTGTTTGCTTTCTTTTCCCCGGGTGGCTTGGTATAGCTCTCATTCCAAGTGGAGCCTGTGAAGATTTGAGACCAAAAAGTAGTTGGAAACCATACAGCCTTTCTCCCTCTCCCCTATCTTTTCCCTCTAGTGGAGTTTATTTTCCCATTTCAGAAGCACTGTGTATGTCATTAGTTTTTAAGAGTTGAACAGTTCGGGGGTTAATGCAGAAAGTGGAAATCCCCTACGAACTCACTAACAGAGGAAGCCTTTGTTAATTCTTTCCTGCTGCCCTTCTCTGAAACCAAGTTTGCATTTACCTGCCCCCAGCATGGCACCTGTAATGGCACCTGGCATTGGGTGAAACACAGCTTACCTCCTTTCCAAACTCTTCAGATACCCACACTTTATTCTGTGATAGGAACTAACACCTCTATGGTAACCTTCACCTACCTTATCTCATTTAACCTCCTAACAGCACTTAGAGGTGGGCATGGTGATTATTATCGTTCCCATTTTACTGATGAGGAAACAGACTAAGAGAGGTTAACTGGGCTTAATCAATCTTCAGTAATTCATCCATAAAATATTTCTTGAGGACCTACTGTGTGCCCAGCAGTGGGCTGGATCATCCATCTGGTGAAGTGGCAGCTCATCCTGGAACTGAGGACCAACCCGATTCTGGCCACAGCCCCACTTCCCGCCCAAGCTCCCATTGACATGGCTGAGGCAAGGGTTGCTACAGTGTGCTGCTTACTGTGCCTTCCTCAAGAGCCTCGTCACCTACTCAGGACGAGAATAAGTCAGTTGGTCTGAAGGCCTGGCAGCACCTCTTCTGGTTCCGTACTTCTAAAACCTTAAGGTGCAGACAAATCCCCTGGGGATCTTATTCAAATGCACATTCGAGTTCGCTCTGGCTGAGCTGGAGCTTGAGATTCTGTATTTCTAACAAGTACCCGAGTGAGGTCGACGCTGCTGGTTTAAGACCCAACCGTTGACTAGCAGGGTTCGAATGTCCCTCTTCAACCTTGAGAGGCCATTTTCCATGTCTCCGTGTCCCGGGCCCGTGTTCCTGACTTTAGAATAATGCAGCCCTTCAGTGGCACCCCCGTACAACGTCTTATATGTCACTTCAGGCCATGTAACACACATTCATTGAGCACCTATTCGCACTGTGATCAAGCTCTGCTCTAGTTTGGGCAAGTCATGAAATCCCTCTGGGCGGTTAGAGACTGGTGGACGACTCATCATCAGAACACAAATGCTTTGCTCCCTTTTATGGAAATGACTAATGCCCAGAGGCCTGCTGATCCTCGCACTCCAGGGGGGCTCTTCCTCCAGGTTACATGAAAGTTGTAGTAAACTGATGATGGGCAGGAGAAACCCACGGGACACTGGTTTTCTGTTGCGGTGGTGTCTTTTACATGTATAATTTTATTTATCTATCTATCTATCTATATAATATATAATTATATATATATATGTGTGTATAATTGTATAATATTTTAATGTTTATTTTTGAGAGAGAGAGAGCGCACGCGCACACATGGAAGGTGCAGAGAGCCTGACATGGGGCTCGAGCCCACAAACCGTGAGATCATGACCTAAGCTGACGCCTAACTCACTGAGCCACCCAGGAGCCCTGGTGTCTTCTTTTTTTAACTATGATTCTCAAAATTAAATTCTCCCTATTTTGTTTACTGGTTATAAAAGCAATATTACCTGAATATCCATTAATAGAGGTTTATTCAATTGCATATATATATATATATATATATATATATATATATATATATATATCTTAAGTAATAGTGTAGCTGTTGAAAAGAACAAAACGCCTGTTATATGCACTGAAATGAAAGATGCTTGTAGTAGAACAAGTAAAAAATAGTAAGATACCACACATTCCGGATAAAGGGAATTCTTCTCTTAATTAATAATTAATGAAGGATTGCATAACAGAAAGTAAAGGTTTATCATTGACACACAATTTTGTGTTCTTCACATATTTTTATATGCACTTGTAAATGTGTGTTTGTTATGAGATGATCAGGCACGTGCAGACCAGCAGGAGCTACAATTTTTTGGCAGGAAGATGACTTATCATTTACAACCACCGCTGCTCTCCAAGGAAGGTCCTTGATTTGCTGACCAAGGTGGAGGGTGGGTGAGAGGGTGCAGATTGTACCCAGATGCTTTGCTGTGTGTTAGAAAAGGATGAGGCAGCGGAGTGCAGGGAGGGAGGGAGAGAGGGGCCATGGAGGGTTAAGAACAAGAGAAAAAAAGGAAAGTCCTGGGCTAGGGAAAGGGGACGATCTCCAGGAGAGGATGCATGTTGAGGGTGGGAAAGGACTGGACTGATAGTTCGAACCCTGTGTGATGTGTCACTCCCCCTTGTGCCTCCAAAAAGCTTGAGTAAAGTTTGCTTGCAGGCATGTATTTGCTTTGGAGAAGATCTACGCAATTCTGAGTCCTGTTTCAAGACTAGCGCTGGGCAATATCAGAAGTTGCCCAGCATGGCCCAGCCACATCTGAGTTTGTTATGCAGTTTTTTTTTCTACAAAAATGGAAATCTAACCCAAGAGAATGAAAACACGTCCACTCAAAAGCTTGTGCATGAATGTTCTTAGCAGCATGATTTATAATAGCCAAAAAGTAGACACAGCAGGTTAATGGATAAACAAAATGTGATCTGTCCCTATGCTGGAATAGTATTCAGCAATACAAAGGCCTGAGGTACTGACACATGCTACACTGTGCATAAATCTTGAAAACATTACACTAAAGTGAAAGAAGTCAGACAGAAGAGGCCCCATACCATATGACTCCATTTATATGAAATGCCCAGAACAGGCAAATCTCTAGAGACAAAGTAGATTAGCGATTGCTGGGGAGGAAGAGGGTGGTGGGAAGGGATTGGGAGATGAAAGCCAAGGGGTATGGGTTTCTTTTTAGGACAATGAAAATGTCCTACAATCAGCTGTGGTGATAGATGCACAATTCTCTGAACATACTAACAAATGTGAGGTATGCACTTTAAATAGGTGAATTGTATGGCATGTGTGATATACAGTGATAAAACTGTTTCAATAAGGAAGGGAGGAAAGGTGGGAGGGAGGGAGGGAAGGAAGGAAGGAAGGAAGGGAGGAAGGAAGGAAGGAAGGAAGGAAGGAAAGAAAGAAGGAAGGAAATGGGAGCCAACCTTCCTTTCTTGTGATAAACCAGTGTCTGTCAAATTGAATGGACATACTGACCACTGAGGACCTTGTTAAAATACAGATTCTGATTTATTAGGTGTGGGGTGGAACCTGGGATTCTGCATTGCTTAGAAGCTGCCTGGTGATGCAGTTGCTTCCGGCCGGTTGTAGATCTCACTGATGAGTGGGTATAGACACCTCCAGGGCACCCATCACTCAACAGCCCCTGCCTAAGTGATGGACCTAACTACAAGTGAGTGCCATGTGACCCCATCCCCCGGCCACAGCCAGCTGGCTCAGGAATGGACATCTGACCCAAATTGGGCCCAGCGGAGGCTCCTGGGAATTGAGACTGGAACGTTAAGCCAGTCATGAGTTATGTTGTCCAGTCTGAGACAGTCATTGTCTGTCTCAGACATTGTCTGTCTGAATATTAAAGTGGGGAAAGCCAGCCTGCAGAGAGAGGAGACGACTGTGGAGAGAAGCAGAAAGGAGCAGTATTCCTGTCTCACTACACTTCCTGTCCCATATCCTTCCCCAAACATCTCCCTTTTGCTTAGAGTGGTATCTCAGAATGCCACCAAGTGGTCACTGGTGTTTTTGTTTTTGTTTGTTTGTTTTTTAGAGAGAGCATGAGTGGGGGAGAAGGGCAAAGGAGGAAAGAGAGAGAGAGAGAGAGACTGACTGACTTGTAAGCAGGCTCCACGCTCAGGAGGAAGCCCAAATGCGGGCTCAATCCCACGATCCAGGGATCATGACTTGAGCCGAAATCAAGAGTTGGAGATTCAACTGACTGAGCCACCCAGGCTCAGTCACTGTTTTGTTTTGTTTATTAATTTTTTTAAATTTACATCCAAGTTAGTTAGCATATACTGCAATAATGATTTCAGGAGTAGATTCCAGTGATTCATCCCCTGGGTATAACACCCAGTGCTTATCCCAGCAAGTGTCTTCCTTAGTGCCCCTTAGCAACCCATTCCCCAACCCACAACCCCTCCAGCAACGCTCAGTTGTTTTTTTATATTTAAGAGTCTCTAATGTTTTGTCCCCCTCCCTGATTTTATATTATTTTTGCTTCCCTTCCCTTATGTTCATCTGTTTTGTATCTTAAATTCCACATGTGAGTGAAGTCATATATTTGTCTCTCTCTGACCAATTTCACTTAGCATAATACCATCTAGTTCTATCCATGTTGTTGCAAATGGCAAGATTTCATTCCGTTTGATTGCCGAGTAATATTCCAGTGTGTGTGTGTGTGTGTGTGTGTGTGTGTGTGTGTGTGTGTGTGTGTGGTGTATGCCACATCTTCTTTATCCATCCATCCATCAATGGACATTGGGGCTCTTTGCACACTTTGGCTCTTGTCGATAGTGGTGCTATAAACATTGGGGAGCATGTGTGTCTTCAAAACAACACACCTGTATCCCTTGGATAAATACCTAGTAGTGCAATTGCTGGGTCGTAGGGTAGTTCTATTTTTAACTTTTTGAGGAAACTCCATATTGTTTTCCAGAGTGGCTGCACCAGTTTGCATTCCCACCAGCAGTGCAAAGAGATCCTCTTTCTCCACATCCTCACCAACATCTGTTGTTGCCTGGGTTGTTCATTTTAGCCATTCTGACAGGTGTGGGGTGGTATCTCATTGTGGTTTTGATTTGTATTTCCCTGATGATGAGTGATGTTGAACATTTTTTCATGTGTCTCTTAGCCAGCTGGATGTCTTCTTTGGAAAAGTTCTATTCATGTCTTCTGTCCATTTCTTCACTGGACTACTTGTTTTTTCGGTGTTGAGTTTGATAAGTTCTTTACAGATTTTGGATGCTAACCCTTTATCTGATGTGTCGTTTGCAAATATCTTCTCCCATTCCGTCGGTTGCCTTTTAGTTTTGCTCTTTGTTTCCTTTGCTGTGCAGAAGCATTTTATCTTGATGAGGTCCCAATCATTCATTTTTGCTTTTGTTTCCCTTGCCTCTGGAGACGTGTTGAATAAGAAGTTGCTGCGGCTGAGGTCAAAGAGCTTTTTGCCTGCTTTCTCTTCTAGGATTTTGATGGCTTCCTGTCTTACATTAAGGTCTTTCATCCATTTTGAGTTTATTTTTGTGTATGGTGTAAGAAAGTGGTCCAGGTTCGTTCTTCTGCATGTCGCTGTCCAGTTTTCCCAGCACCGTTTGCTGAAGAGACTGTCTTTATTCCATTGGATATTCTTTCCTGCTTTGTCAAAGATTAGCTGGCCATACGTTTATGGGTCCATTTCTGGGTTCTCTATTCTGTTCCATTGATCTATATGTCTGTTTTTGTGCCAGTACCGTACTGTCTTGATGATTTTAGCTTTGTAATACATCTTAAAGTCCGGGATTGTGATGCCTCCAGCTTTGGTCTTCTTTTCCAGGATTGTTTTAGCTATTCGGTTCTTTTCTGGTTCCGTACAAATTTTAGGATTGTTTGTTATAGCTCTGTGAAGAATGCTGGTATTATTTTGATAGGGATTGCATTGAATATGTAGATTGCTTTGGGCAGTATTGACATTTTAACAATATTTGTTCTTCCTATCCAGGAGCATGGAATATTTTTCCTTTTTGTGGTGTCATCTTCAATTTCTTTCATAAGCTTTGTATAGTTTTCAATGTATAAAATTTTCAACTCTTTGGTTAGATTTATTCCTAGGTATTTTATGGGTTTTGGTGCAATTATGAATGGGATCGATTCCTTAATTTCTCTTTCTGTTGCTTCATTATTGGTGTATAGAGATGCAACCGACTTCTGTACGTTGATTTTATATCCCACGACTTTGCTGAATTCATGGACCAGTTCTAGCAGTTTTTTGGTGGAGTCTTTTGGGTTTTCCATATAGAGTATTTCCATATAGAGTCACCTGAGAAGAGTGTAAGTTTGACTTCCTCCTGGCAGATTTGGATGCCTTTTATTCCTTTTTGTGTCTGATTGCTGAGGCTAGGACTTCCAATACTGTGTTGAATAACAGTGGTGAGAGTGGAAATCCCTGTCATGTTCCTGTCCTTAGGGGGAAAGCTCTGTTTTTCCCCATTGAGGATGATATTAGTGGTGGGTCTTTCATATATGGCTTTTATGGTCTTAAGATATATCTTTCTATCCCTAATTTCTTGAGGGTTTTTATCAAGAAAGGATGCTGTATTTTGTCAAATGCTTTCTCTGCATCTATTGAGAGGATCATGTGGCCCTTGTCCTTTCTTTTATTGATGTGATGAATCACAGTGTTTTGCAGATATTGAACCAGCTCTGCATCCCAGGTATAAATCCCATTTGGTCATGGTGAATAATTCTTTTAATTCTTTTGCTGGATCTGGTTGGCTATTATCTTGTTGAGGATTTTTGCATCCATGTTCATCAGGGAAATTGGTCTGTAGTTTAGTGGGGTGTTTGCCTGGTTTTGGAATCAGTTTTTTTTTAATGTTTACTTATTTTTGAGAGAGAGAGAGAGAGAGAACACAAGCTAGGGAGGGGCAGAGAGAGATGGAGACACAGAATCCGAAGGAGGCTCTAGGATCTGAGCTGTCAGCGCAGAGCTGGATGCAGGGCTCAGACTGGGCAGCGAGATCATGACCTGTGCCAAAGTTGGAGACTTAACCGACTAAGCCACCCAGGTGCCCCCAAGACACTATTTTTTTTTTTAATGGACATTTAAGTTTGATGTTTTCTGCTGTTACAAATAGTAATAGCATGCTTTTCACTCTTGTCCAGTTATATTCTTGATACATTTTAGCAGTGGATTTCTATACAAGTATGAAAGCACACACTGGTTTGTGTGTGTGTGTGTGTGTGTGTGTGTGTGTGTGTGTGTGTGTTTACCTAAACTTCAAATACATCATAATAAAATTTTACAGTCTGTGAATGGAAAATTCTAGCATTTGCTGAACTTGACTCAGCTGAAATCCTTCAGCCTCTCAGAGTTGGAAGGGACCCTAGCAATCAAGGCCAACCCTGTGCCCGCAGTCCTGCCCTGCATTTCCACAGCATCCCTGCTGGGGCTCCTCAGGCCTTGCTGGGACACTTCCCCTGACCCAGCCTGAACTGTCCCTCGTGCAGCCCTTCCTGCCCATTGTGAGAGGACTCCCACTGGCCTCCTTCTCTGTTTGCTGATGGCATCGTGCTCTCCTTTGGGAGCCACAGAAACATCATCTCTCTCCTAGGACAGCTTTTCAGATGTCTCACTTGGTGGCCTTTTTAAAAAACTATTTTCTGGGGGCCTGGGTGGCTCAGCCGGTTGAGCGTCTGACCTCATCTCAGGTCATGATCTCACGGTTTGTGGGTTCAAGCCCCGCATCGGGCTCAGTGCTGACAGCTCAGAGCCCGGAGCCTGCTTCGGATTCTGTGCCTCCCTCTCTCTCTGTCCCTCCCCCACCTCGAGCTCTGTCTCTCTCTCAATAATAAATAAACATTAAAAAAAATTTAAAAAAGACATTTTCTTACTGTGGTAAAAAAACGTCTAACATAAAATTTACCATCTTAACCATTTCTAAGTGTGTAGCTTAGTACGTTCAAGTATATTTGCATTGCCGTAGAGTCCATCTCCACAACTTTTTCATCTTGCAAAACGGAAACTACACTCATTAAACAGCAACTTCAGTTGGTATGAAGCCCAAATGGAATTCTGAATGTGATTCCGATAAGGCACACTTCCTAAAGAATTGTAGCATCTCCCTCGACAGCTGTGATTCCCACTTTCCAGCTGAGAAATGAGACAGGGATTGCCTCAAATGTAGAGGTATATGACCCTTATAGGTATATGAACTGTTAAGCTTTCCGTTTTTATCATCATCATCATCATCATCATCACTAGGTAATAAACAGAACTGCTATGCTTACCCCCACCCCTAGCAATGGCACTGAAGAGAGGAGTCAGTAGGAGTCAGAAATGAGTAAAGGTCTGGTCCTGTCTTGGTCTGTTCTGGCTGCTGTAATAAAATAATAAAATGCCACAGACGAAGTGGCTTACAAACAGTGGAAATTTATTTCGCTCAGTTCTGGAGACTGGAAGTCTGAGATCAGGGGGCCATCATGGTTGGGTGAGGACCCTCTTGTTCCATAGCTAGTGTGTGAGAGTCTCCAATTAGGCAGAGTAGGTCCAGGAAATGTCACCCGCCTCCCCCAGGATAATCCTGTCCCTCAGATGTTGCCAGTGTTGTCAGAAGCTCCCACAAGCATTGTATCAATGTGTATCCAATTAAATTTCCCAGATAGTACATAACTGAACCGTGGTTATGGAAGACCATATGCAAGGTAAAAATTCAAATGCAATAAAGTAGTAAGAGACAAATGGGCATGCTGCCTGCAACCTACTCATAGAAGGTCCAGTCACAAAGGAAATCTATATAGGAGGTGAGAAGTGAGGGGAGGAGTGACAGACCAAATGGGGAAAATGCTAAATGTGGTTGAATCTGGGTAAAAAGTATATGGGAGCTGGGGCGCATGCCTGGCTGGCTCAGTCGGTTAAATGTCTGCTTTGGCTGAGGTCATGAACTCGTGGTTTTTGAGTTTGAGCCCCACATCACGCTCTATGCTGACAGCTCAGGGCCTGGAACCTACTTTGGATCCTGTGTCTCCCTCTCACTCTGCCCTTCCCTGCTCACACTCTGTCTGTCTCTCTCTCAAAAATAAGTAAACATTAAAAAAAATGTTTTTTAAGTATATGAGAGGTTGTTGTACTATTTTTTAAATTTTTTATTAAAACAATTTTTTTTACATTTATTATTTTTTACATTTGTTTTTGAGAGACAGAGTGAGACAGTGCGTGAGTTGGGGAGGGGCAGAGAGAGAAGGAGACACAGAAACCGAAGCAAGCTCCAGGCTCTGAGCTGTCAGCACAGAGCCTGATGCGGGGCTTGAACCCACGAACCGTGAGATCATGACCTGAGCTGAAGCCGGACGCTCAACTTACTAAGCCACCCAGGCGCCCCTTGTACTATTCCTAAAGCTTCTGTAAATTTGAAACAACTTCAAAATAAAAAGCAAACAAACACAAATCTTTCTGAAGGAAGTTCTGGTCCGTCTCTTATTAAGTGTGACCCCCAGACCAACAGCATCAGCATCACCTGGCACTTAAATATTTCTTCTTGGGACCACAATATTGGGAGCCAGATTTATATTTCACTGATTGATTGATTGATTGACTGGTTTTTTAAGTAGGTGCCACACCCAGCGTGGAGCCAACAAGAGGCTTGAACTCACAACCCTGAGATCAAGACCTGAGCTGAATCAAGGGTCAGACGCTTAATTGACTGAGCCACCCAGGAGCTCCTCACTGATTTTTTTTACCATGTGTATTTCCTTTTCAAAAAAGGATAATAAAATTAATGTGAATAAGTAAATATCAGTTCCCTTTTACCCCTCACAGAATTGCTGCCCGAGGGCTGGAAGGAACCACCAGGGTTATGAGAAGTGGAGGCCCAGAGGGTATGTGGGTTGCCTGAGTTACCCCAAACAGCTCTGACACTCTGGCTGCTTTATGTATTTGTTTATTTAGGCTGCTTTATTTTCTTAATTGAAGTGAAAGTCACATAGCATAAAGTGGGCCATTTTAAAGTAAACAATTCCAGGGGCGCCTGGGTGGCTCAGTCGGTTAAGCATCCGACTTCAGCTCAGGTCACGATCTCACGGTCCGTGAGTTCAAGCCCCGCGTCAGGCTCTGGGCTGATGGCTTGGAACCTGGACCCTGCTTCCGATTCTGTGTCTCCCTCTCTCTCTGCCCCTCCCCCGTTCATGCTCTGTCTCTCTCTGTCCCAAAAATAAATAAACATTTAAAAAATAATAATAAATAAATAAATAAATAAATAAATAAAGTAAACAATTCTGTGGCGTTTCTTACGTTCACAGTGATGTGCAGCTATCAATCATCACTGTCCAGTTCCCATCTTTATCACCCCAAAAGGAAGCCCCATACCCATTAAGTAGTCACTCCCCAATTCCCAGCCCTTGGCATCCACTAGTCTACTTTCTTTCTCTATGGACTTGCCCATTCTGGGCATGTCATGTATATGGAATCTTACACTATGTGGCCTTCAGTGTCTGGCTTCTTTCTGTCAGCATCATGTTTTTGAGGTTCATCCGCATTGGAGCATGTGTCGGTGCTTTGTTTATTTTCATGATTGAATATATTCCATTACGTGTATAGACCACATTTTGTTTATCTTTTTATCTGTTAATGGACATTTACATCATTGCCACCTTTTGGCTGCTATGAATAGTACCTTTGTCAACATTAATGTATAAGTTTTTGCTGGAGTCCGTGTTTTCAATTATTTGGAGTATGTGACCCTGGCCTCTTGATTCCCTCATTGCATTGCCTGCCAGATGTAGGCCGTGTACAGTTGTAACACCTTCTTTGAAGGACCTCGGCAGGTAGGTCTGTCAGCTCTTGGAGAGGATGGCAGTGTAGTTGTACTTATTACCCACCAGGTGGCGCCTGTACTTAAAAAACGAAAACAAAAAACCCACCTCATCAGCCCAGTTCTCCAGGCTGTGGGAAAAGTTCAAGTTTCTGTACTTTATTCACCCAGAGGTGGAGCATTTCCTCTTGGGCACTTGGCAAGACTAAAGGCAGGAGCAGCAGCTTTATACCCAATACTCCTGTGACTGATCCATATCCAAATACCCAAAGAGATCAGGTTGTTTCTAACCTGAGAACTTTGTTTTTTGTTCAGACATCTACTTATGGTTCTAATTGGTTCCTGTCAGTAAAAACACACGGAGATAATTAAGTGTCTAGGATGTCAGCATCAACATTATAGACATGTCTTCATAGCTAGCATTTCCTTGTTTTTCATTGGTTTAAAGAGAGGATTCTCTTAAAATTGCAGTGAGTTTGATTCACAGGACTCCAGGGGCAAGAAACTTTGTATTTCTCTCTCTCTTTTTTTCAATTCATTCTTCAAACCGTTCTTGGCAACATTGTTTGAAGTACTAAAAGACTGATGATAACTCCAAGAGAACTTTCCAGTCTCTGGAAGAGACTTCCCCAGTTTTCTCTTGGGGATCTACTCCTCTCTCATTCTTAGCCCAGGTGGACTAGATAGGTTCCACTCCTGGCTACAAGGGTGGACCATTATGACTCAGGTCTAAGTGAATCACCACGTTTCACCCCTTTGGCCACTGTGATTGGTCAGGGGAGGTGTGGGGTGTCACATCAATGGAACCGATCAGCATGAACCTCAGGGTCCTTGCAGGAGGCCTTCAAAAGGGGGCTTTCTCCTAGCCAGTGGGTTTGAGCCTGGCTAGAGTTCTTGAGGGCACTTGGCTCTTCTAAGGATCCAGACTCACCAGAACTAAAACAGGAATGGCCTGAAAATAAAGCCCATGTGGCAGAGGTAGAGCCAAGAGATGGAAACTTTTCAAACTTTTGTATCAAGCCATGGCAAAACCATGATCCCGGCATTTTGGAATATGGGAGCCATCTTTTTCCACACTGGTTGGAATTTGGTTTCCTGACACTTGTAACTAAAATATTGTTAACTGGTACATTGTATAGAAAACCTTCCCAGAAGTAATCTCACGCTACATCATGAGATTTGGAGTAGGCTGGTCCAAGGTTAGGCACAGGAAAGGCATCACTCTAAATCTTGATTTACGTAAAGAGGAATTTCCTTTAGCTTAGAGAATATTGAAAAGAAGGCATTGTCTTGGTGACTGTCAAATCACAGGGTCGTGTTTCACATCATGGTAGGGATTGCTATTTGCCCCAAATCCATTTTCCTTTTCTTCTTTAGAATTAAAAACTTCAGTTTTAGCTAGGCACACCAATACCCAGTTAAAAGACAATGTGCCTCATCCTTCTTTGCTGCTAGATGTGGCCATGTGTCTAAATTTTGTCCAAAGAGATATACATGGAAGTATTGTGTGCAACCCCTGGGATGTCTCCTTATAGGGAGTAGGGTACCACCTTTCTTTATCCTTTTAACCATCCTGCTACCTGGAATGTTGATGTGATGGCTGGAATGTAAGCAGCCACATCCTCATCCTTGAGGATGAGGGCCATACCATACCATACCATACCATAGGGATGATGGAACATTACAATAGTAAGAGCCCAGGTCCCTTAAAGACTTTGTGGGTTCATTTTACCAGCCCTTCACTGCCTACCTCTGGACTTTTTCTTACCCGAGGGAAAAATTAACTTTTATCCTTGTTTTAACTATTTTTGCCTAACCCACATGTGGACTAGGAACAAATCAAGGAGTTTCGGAAGAGTCAGAACCTTGTAACTCAGTGAAAGAGACACCAAAGTAGCTAAATAAACCTTAGCTTTGCTTCCACAGTTCCTAATCATTGTTCCTTCTAACCTGTAAAAACGAACATTCAAAGTGTGTTTAGTCTGTGGAGAGCGATGCAAGCCCCCAACAGTATAATCCCATGATCTGGGGATGTCTGTCATCCTATTGTGACACTTCACTTTATTGTACTCACTTATTTCCTTATCACTGGACTGGAAGCACTGGGGGCCGGTAACGTGCCCAGCTTGCTCACTGCAGAAGCAGTTGCCTCGCACACTTCCTGGCCTAGGAAACGTGCTCCTAATGACTTACTAAAACAAGGAAGGGATGAATGGAAAAAAGTAAACTTTAAAAGATTTTAACAAATGGCCAGTGATGACATTTTAGGATGATGGGGGTTCGTGGGGTCCGGAGCCGATAGCCAAGAAAGAATTCTTGAGACATCTTTGGTGCGAAAAGGTGATTTTATTAAAGCACGGGAACAGGACCCGTGGGCAGGAAGAGCTGCCCCAGGACCGTGAGGAGAGACTGGTTATATACTATGGAGTTGGGGGAGGTAAAGTCCAGGGGAAGTTTCCAATGAGATTTTCATATGCTAAATTAGACTCAGGATCCTGGAGGCCTAGCTGTTGTCAAGCTAAGGCTGTTTTTCCCTCTAGCAAAGCATTAGCAGTAAGACAGTAGGGAGTTCCTGGAGAAACCTTTTGCTCTGCCTGCCTTAAGTATTTGTCAGTGGGCTGCAGGTTATAATGAAATTTAATTTTAAACCTGCCATTTCCTTCTGCCTTTGTTTCCCACACCAGACAGCATACTTTGTGAAAGTGTTGCTGTTAGGCGGATGGCAATCTCAAGGCTCCTCATGCACCTGCCCAGCTTGGCTTAGGCAGTTCTCAAACCTTATTTTAGTTATACCTAAGAAGCAGTGAACCAAAGGTTAGGAATTTGTTCAATCTGAATTTCTGGAGGGACAGCCTTGGAGCTGGTGGGAGCAGTAATCCTGTTTCCCAAAACGAGCTTTGCCCAGCAGTGGTGTTACGGGGATGATTTCAGTTGGTACACGGGCAAGCTTTGTTTTAATGATTACATGTTTGTAAATTATCCAAAACTTGCAAATTTGGCAGGAAGATCAATATACCCTTTCAACATCCTGCCAAAACCAAGTTTAACAGCCCCACCCGATGATCTTCTGTTCTCTGGACAAAGGTCAGCAAACTATGGCCAGGGGCCAAATCCAGACCTTATGGCCCCCTGCCCTCAAGGTAACAATGGTTTTTTTTCCATTTTTAAAGGCTTGTGAAGGGGGCGCCTGGGTGGCTCAGTCGGTTAAGCCTCCGACTTCAGCTCAGGTCACGATCTCATGGTCCGTGAGTTCGAGCCCTGCGTCGGGCTCTGGGCTGATGGCTCAGAGCCTGGAGCCTGCTTCCGATTCTGTGTCTCCCTCTCTCTCTGACCCTCCCCCGTTCATGCTCTCTCTCTGTCTCAAAAATAAATAAACGTTAAAAAAAATTTTTTTTTAAATAAAGGCTTGTGAAGAACAGAAATACACCACCAGCAACAAAAGAATATGTGACAGAGATAGGTCTCCTAGCCTTCAAGGTCTAGCATATGTTTATCTGGTCCTCTTACAGAAAAAAGCTTGCTCCCTCTGCCCTAGGAGATTATAGCACTTTTTGAACTTGCTCTTTAATAATTGAGAACTCACACTCTATGAAGTGGCCTGTAGATTTATGCAGACGATTTCTAGCTGGTCAAAACAAACCGCTCATGTTTACTTCTTTCTTGCTCTGGAAAACATGACCCAGTTTTGTATCTAACCCAGCAACCTTGCTCTCATATCCCTTTACTAAAAGGCCCACCAACAGCCAGTTCAATGTGAGTTTTGAACCTCCTTCATCTTACTGGTTCCCTCGCTAATTAATGAGTAAAGTTCTGACCTATGTTCATTTTATATTTGTTCAGGAGTCATGTTTTCACCTTTGAAAATCAGACTTTCACATGCCTTTATTATAGCTTAAGGTAAATATTGATCAGAAGGGAGTGGTACTCCCACTTCAAGAAGGCACGTAAATGACAGGGAAATAACCCAGGCTCAACCCTTCAGGAACTGGATCTCTGGCAAGAAGCCTGGAAACCACATAAACTACAGTGTGAGCAGCCTCTAGGCAGCTTTCTCCTTTGCCTGCAGTCAGCAGGGGCCCTTCCTGTCCTTCCTCGAGTCATTACCTTATCACGGTCGTTGCACCGACCGGTACCTGTACTGTATTCTCATCATCTCTTCAGAGTCTTTCGTCACCAGATCCCGCGGAAGTAGAAGTGTGTCTCACACACCGTGCTGTTTGCGTCGCCAGCCGTTAGCACTCCGTGATAAATGTTTATAACGGACAAACGTGTAGTGTGAAGGGGCTGGGCCTTTTCCTCCACCAGGCCCAGCGCAGGCCAACCATCCCCCTGTTCACACTCTGAGAACACCCTCTTCCTGCCATGTCCCTATGTTTAATGCCACCGTCCCGGGGTAGATGGAGCACACGTGCCGTGAGGGCAGGGGCAGATGCTTCCGCTGACCAGCCCATCCCGACGCACCGCATGCAGTCCTCAGCCTGGGAGGCCGAAGAGCAGGATGGGAGAACGGGGAGGGGTCCGAGCTTCGCCCTTCACCTCCAGGTTCCTGTGTCATGACACCGTTGTTGGTTAGCATCAAAGCTAAAATGCAGAATCATTTTATTGACAGTGAACCCCACGTCATCTCGAAGCAACAAGAAGTGGAGTGTTACTGCTGACGGTCATAAAATCTTAAGTCTTCTCCTCATGGCACACTTATTTCAGGTATGGACACTTGTGGAATTAGATGTGTGTGTGTGTGTGTGTGTGTGTAAGTTTACTTGTATTTTCTTATTTTCAATTTAGGGACGTTGTTTTGCTTTCATCTTTTTTATAATGCCTTTGAATCACAGCAGTTAAAAGCAGGGTTTTTTTTATGTATAGAAATAAGGTGTTTTGGTTTTTTTTTTTTTTTTTTTGGAAATAAGGTGTTTAAATGTTTTTATCTAAATAAAAGTCAGCTTAAAGAAAAACATACATGATACAGGTATATGCATATATGATAAAAATTATGAAGCACTCTTCAAATAAGTCAACTTAGTCTTCAGTGAATAGGGATCGTTTCCTAAGATGTGGCTTAGCCGGAGTGAAATAGGAGAGGGGTCAGTCATTGTGCTCCACCATTCCTGACACGGTCTGCAAAAATTATATAGAAGGTGTCTTTTCCTTAGGAGATCATCAGATTTTCCTCAAATTGTTAATCTGTGACGCCAAACATGATCACAAACTTCACAAATTACTACAACTTATTCAGCTTTTTGCTCCCACTCCATTGTTCATCAGGAAATATTTGAATATTAAAATATTCAAATTAATTACTAATTTGCCAGGTCCCGTGAATAAAGCAAGGCAGTGTTCTGGACAGGAGATCCACGGGGTCTGGTTACCAGAAATACAGACTTCACCTAAGATGAATAAACAGACATCTCATTTCCAAATTAATCTCATGAAATTTGTCAGCATGAATCTGTCTCATTTAATGTGACCAAGTTTTTTAACTTAAAATACAGAGAACTAATCCTGGATGTCAAGTGTCTCTTTCCTGGTTTACTGTCCCCTGGCTGAGGGCAGGGGCCGGGAGTCCTGTGTAGGTGACTTCCCTGGTGCCTAGCACAGGGCCTGCCACAGGCTGACAGGATGGAAACAAAAGCTATTTACCCACAGTCAGGGAAGGGCGGTAGTCGTATACGGTGTGACATACACAAGGAGGGGACAACATCCCTATGTGGTAGTATTTCCTTGGGTTACTGAGATGGACACAGAACTAACCGAAAAGTGAACAGCAGCATTGTTTTTAATGAATTTGAGGCCAGAATACAAAGCAAGATGCTAGCTGTTGCTCTGACTTGTTAGTACAAGTGTCAACAATGGCTTTTTGTGCCCCCGTTTAAGGCGAGTTACAGAAGTGTATCAGATGGACAGGATGAGACACTCGAATCTAGTTTGGAAAAATCAGCCTGAAAGCTAGCAGTATTGTTGCAGTTTAAAGGGCTTCCCACATACTCTTTGCCTCACACCCACCCCATTTATCACTTCAAATTCTGGGACTTTCTTGGTCAAGAGATTTTGTGGGAGAATTTCTTTTTTGAGACTTTTAGCGTGCAAGGTCATTTTCCTGGTTTTGCTGCCGACGTCCTTGATCTCTCCACTGCTGGATGAGTGGGGAAGTTGGCACAGTTCTTCAGGAGTTCTTCTGAGGCACTTTGATCGTGACCTGTAAGAGGGGTGCAGAGCAGCTGTTAAATCTTCATGCTTCCCTCTGATGTATAGGCGCTCTCAGCAGGGTGTGGCCAAGGATGAGCACAAGGGCTTTCTTCACTCTGACATCTTGATGGCCACTGGCCAGTCCCAGGAACACAGCCAGGGCTATGTTCTGTGGGACATCACTCCCTGCCTCCCCTTCACCCACTCATTTTTGATTGTCGTGGGGCAGAAGAGGGGGGAGCTGCTGTGGCATCTAGTAGGTGGAAGTCAGGAATGCTCAATGAACATCCTACCCTGCACAGGATGCCCCACAACAAACAATGACCCGACCCCAAATGTCTGTAGTGCTGGGGTTGAGAGACCTTGATCTAGATCCATGTTTTCCTCAAAAAGAATCAAAGTAAGGAAAAATATAACGTGCTGAAGCTCGCAGGTGCCTCAATGTGTCAAGTGGAAAGATTCCAGATTCAGATGGATTTGGGGTCAAATCCCAGCTTTATCCCCTCCTGGGCAAGTACTCCACCTCTGTGTGCCCCGCTTCCTAATCTGTAAGATGGGATAACGGTTCTCTTTCGTGGGGTTGTTGTGAGCACCGAATGAGATAATGTGCATAAGGAAGTCTAGCAGATTCTGGCACCAAGTAATCACTCAGTAAACACGAGTTCAAAAGAAGACATTTTCTTGGCAGTCCCCAGGCAACTTCAGACTTCTGAAACGTTTTTGAGCCTAATCTTGTTAGGAGCATCACTTGAGTTCCCAAAGCTCAGAGCACAGGGATCTTTATCACGAGCACAAAGCCTAGGGCCCGGCACGGGCTGAACCAGCTTTGCCGCCTTCACCTGCAGCCGCTGACCCTCCAGCCATCAAGTCCTGCTACTTGCCATTCTCTCCAACACCCCAGCGCCCTAGGCCTCCTGTGTCAGCGGCTTACACTTGGATTCCAGCATGAACCACCTCAACGCAAGCCTCTTCTGGGCTCTCCCCCCAGCCTCCAGTCAGTCCGTAGATACTGCAGCTCCCGGGTCTCAGTCCTAGCACCCCCTACACCACACCTAAATCATCCCATCATCATTTTGAGGAACGGTTACAGACCAACGTCTGTAGGTTCAAACCTGGGTCTCACCTCTTGTGTATATGGGACAATTTTAAATAAACAAGGAAACGTGTTGATTTTATTCCAGTGAGCTTTGAGAACACAAGTTGTGGCTTACTAAACTGAGTACTGAGACCGCTGTCTGCCCTTCTCACTCTGCTCCCCCTGGCTGGTTTGCTTGCCCTGAACCTTCTCTTTCCCAATCCTGGGAAGGCCCTACTCAGCCCATTTCTCTTTTCTTTAAATATTACTTGTGAGTTTGTTTTCTGGTTAAACTGTAATTAATGTCCACTGTAGAGAAAATTATTTTCACTTTGGTGCCTTTTTTTCCAGTCTTTTCCATAGTAAATAAAGGTACGCGAGTACCTTTAAATTATATATAGCCTTTAAACTGGGCTTATATTGCATGTATTACTTTGTATCCTGCCTTTTCATTTTAAAGGATGATGATTTTCCATGTCTGATATCCTACAAAAATATTTTTACTGGCTACTTAGTACACCATGATTTGGGTGTTCCGTAATTTATTGGGCATTTAGTCACATCTGACTTTTTCATCTTTGAGAGCTAATGTGGTGATGAATATTTAAGGATTAATACTTTCCTTGTACTTCCGATTAGCTCCTCCGGCTCTATTCCTATCATTGACATTATGAAATCAAAGGATATTGGTAATATTTATGGCCCTTGGTGTCTAATGCCTCATAGCCTGATTCTCATTAGAAGACTTTCCCCACTGCTTTGGACCACAGGATCTTTCCTTCCTTTCAAGTCTTGCAGAACTTGACGTAGAACAAAGCCTAGCAAAGGACTATGTAGGCGTAGTGGTGGCCGAGTCCCAAGTTATTTCTCACAAGACACAGCAAACACTGGGTGTTCACCCTCTTCTGTGGCTTCCGTGGCTTAAAACAAGAAACTAGTAACAAGTAGTGATGGAGTCTAGCGTGAGGGAGAGCTGAGAGGGCACCCATACTCACCGTTTTCACTTCAGTGTATGCCTGCAGCCCATACTCTCCTAGCTCCCGGCCATTCCCGGACATCTTGTAGCCTCCGAACGGTGACTGGGCCCCAAACACATCATAGCAGTTGACCCTATAATTTGAAACAGAATTTCAGAAGTAACTGTTGGGATATATGTGTCATACCCCTCAGACCTGAATTTCCCTAAAATGTTATTGAGGGAAAATGGATGGGTAGAACCATAGTAATAACCAGCCGTGTAGGAGCCAACAGCAAACCACATGAAATAAAGCCATAAGTCGTCATCCTTTGTGATGTGGTCACAGATGAATGTCAGGAACAGGGAGCACCACATGATAGCTTCCCATTTTAATGAGTAATTTTTGCTAATTAGATGCTAAGCTCTTTTTGCAGTTCTTAAAAATTAAATTTTAATTGAATTTAAAGTCACCACTTTACACAATTCAGTGGATTATAGCAGATTCAGTGTTGTGTAACCACTAATTCCAGAACACTTCTATCACCCCAGAAAGAACCCTTTACCCAATAAGCAGTTATTCCCCATTCCCCTGCTCTCCAGCCCCTGGAAGTCCTAATCTACTTTCTGTCTCTATGGATGTGTCTGGACATTTCATATAAATGGATTCACACAACATGTAGCCTTTTGTGTCTGGCTTCTTTCACTTAGTATCACATTTTCAAGGTTCCTCTATGTTTATAGCATAGATGAACCACTTCATCAGTGGTGGTAGTATCAGCACTTTATTCCTTTTTATGACTCAATGATACTTCATTGTGTGGCTAGACATTTTATATATCCATTCATCAGCCGATGGACATCTAGGTTGTTTCCACCTTTTGGATATTGTCAGTAATCTAGTATGAACATTCGGATACACTTTCTTGTGTGGATGTATGCTTTTCTTTCTCTTGGGTATATGCCTAGGAGTAGAATTGCTGGGTCCTATGGTAATTCTACATCTAACTCACTGAGGAGCTGCCAGACTGTCTTCCGTAATGGCGGCAACATTTTACATTCCCACCAGCAATATGTGAAGGTTCAAATTTCTCTACATCCTCATTAACACTGTTTTGTTTTTTTTTAAAATAACAGCCATCCTAGTGGGTGTGAAGTAGGTGCTTAGCTCTTAAGACCACTATTACATAGGTGTAGACACTCAGCTCTGATCTCCTACTCTTGTTCAGCTTAGTAAGGAGCCCCCAGTCATCCATCTGCTTGCCCAAGAACAAAGCTGCATGGGCCTATGTACTGGAGGGAAGTTTAATCTCCTAGAGGAGAGGGGATGGGAAATCTCTGTCTGCTATACCACACCCTGACCCAGGAGGAACTGAGCCCAGCATCCCAAATTCTGGGATGTGAGCACTAAATTCCAAAAAACCCTGGCTTGGGGATCCCTGCCTGGGCTGTAAGGGGCTGCTAGGAGGCTCTTACCACACAGTGCCAGCCTGGAGGGCTTGGGACAGATAATTGGCCTTGTCCAAGTCCTTGGTGAAGACAGCTGCAGCCAGCCCATACTTGGAATTGTTGGCTCTCCCAATGACTTCCTCTATGGTCTTGAACTTCAGGATCTGCATCACTGGCCCAAAGATCTGTAGTACAAGAGTGGACAGTGGAAGGGTGGGGCAGACATGGAAACCAGCTATGCAGCTTTCCAGTGCTGAGCAGATGATTGCTCAAGCCCCCAGAGATACCCCAACAGTTCCACAGGGAGACCACAGTTCCCAAGCTCAGTGAAACACAAAGGTAAGAAAGCTAATGGGGATTGGTTACCTTCTATACACCACGTGCTTAACATAGCCTATCTTATTTCTAAACAATCCTGCAAGGCAGGGGTTCCTGGCATGTTATATGTAGATTTAGTTTCAAAGAATTTGTATCAGTTGTTCAGCAAGGCACATGCCAGAAGCTGAAGAAGTAACTGTGAACAGAACAGTGTCTGTGCTCTCAAGACATCCAGGTTCATCTTGTACTTTCCCTGACCTGTTCCTGGCATAAACCATTTCTTCAAGGAATGCCGGTTCTCTTTAGTGGAGAATGAGATTCAAAAACCAAGACATGGGGGCCAGGTGCGCTTGCTGCTGTCCAGGTGTGGCCACTGTCAGCCCTATCAGGGCAGGGCACTGGAAGGAGGGGACTAGAAGCGATCCTGATGTAATCGATGGTTTGAAGGCAACCATTAACCGGCAGTGTGATGGGAGCCCACAGGAGCTCCCAGCCTGACTGAGTGCAGAGGAGGGGTATCAGGGGAGGCTTCCCAGAAGTGACAGCCAAGCTGTGATACAACAGGAACAGAAACTGGCCAAACCAGCGTGCAGGTGGGTAGCAGGGAGGAGGGAAATGGAGTTCCAGGCATAAGCACACCCAGCGCCCATCCTCGTGAAATCCCACTTTCCATTAATAGGAAGCAGGACTTCTTGAAGAAATGGCTGATTCCAGGACTGCCTGGTGAGTGTAAAGACGGGTGGGAGAAGAGTGCCAGGAGCTCATCATGGTTGGAGCAGGGCTGTGAGATGGGGCATCATGGAACTGGCAAAGGAGAGGCACCCCCCAACCCTTCTGGAAAATTGATATTTGAGATTTCAGAAAAGGCATCAAAGTAGTCATGATGGAAAAAGAGGCAGAACTCTGTTGGACTTTCTTACCCTGATTTTGCATTTTAATATTCTTTTATTTTGAATTATATATGAAAGGGGAAATACTTTCCCTGCATAAAGCTGCTAAGAGGCTTAATCCGAGGGAAGCGGAGCACGTGTGAACCCCATGAGGGCAGGGAACACATCTTGGAATACCTCTGAATCTCCAGGGTCTGTAAAGAGCCTGGCACGTAGTAGGCATTCAATAAATACTTGTGAAGCGAATGAATGAATGAGACAGAGCTGCTGCCCTGTGCTCAAAATGAGTGCCGAGGGGGAGATCATCAGGAATCTTGCCGTGTGGGGAAGTCACAGCCCTTTGGTCTAGTCCACTGTCCTGCTTATATGAAGATCATAAAAGGGCTGAGCAAAATCATTCCTTGACTCCTGGCTCACAGGGAGCAGAACACAAAGGGCCTGGAGGCCATGCAAGGAAATTTGGAAGTTCTCCCCAACAGTGGATGGAGGTGGAAGAGGAGAGTGACCAGATCAGATGGAGTTGTAAATAATTTGTCTTAGGCACAGAGCCAGGATTTGGCCCAAAGCCAGCAGAAGGATCATGGTATGAAGATGCCAGACTTAAATGTCTATTTCTCCTAAAAACATTCCCCAGAGTGCTGGCCCCATGCTAACCTCCTCCTTGGCGATGGTCATGCCGTCTTGCACATCTCCGAACACAGTGGGCTGGATGAAGTAGCCACGGTCAGCAGCCGCCCCTCCACCACACAGCAGCTTCGCCCCCTCCTCCTTCCCAGATTTGATATAACCGAGGACCTTCTGAAACTGAGTTTTGTCCACCTGCAGGGGCGGGGGGGGGGGGGGGTGGAAAGGCAGGAAGAAGACCCAAATTTCAGAGACGCTAGGGCCAGACCTCTCCTACTTCTTCAGGCTTCTAAGTGCACAGGCAGTGGGACAATGGGCCAAGCTTAGGAATAAGCAAGGCACAGGGAGGAACTACAAAGGGCCAAAAAACATAAGAAAAGGTTCAACCAGCCTCATTGAGCCCTCAAAGAAATGCATATCAAACCAACCCATCGTTTATTTTCCAACTCTGAGGTTACTAAGAATTTAAAATAGTAAGAAAAATACACGTGCTTGCTTTGGCAGCACGTAGACTAAAACTGGAACAATAAATACATCAACAATAAATACAATCCTATTTTTGTTAAACATACAAAAATGTAACAGGGGGGTTATCTATGGGGAAAGGACATGGAAGGGGGCCACGGGGGTCTTATTTTTTCCTTTAAACACTTTTTATTAAAATTTCTATACAAGTTTGTATTACCCTACTAATTAGATAGCCACAAACGACAAAGAAAAATGAGAGAGAAAAAGAGATGTTGGGATTCATAGCAGCACTATTCACAATAGCTGAAAAGTAGAAACAACCCAAGTACCCATCAGCAGATGACTAGATAAAGAAAATGCGATATGTCTATACAATGGTATATTATTCAGCCATAAAAGGGAATAAGCTATCAAGTCACAAAAAGACACGGAGGAAAGCTAAATGCACATTGTTAAGTAAAAGAAGCCAATCTGTAAAGGTTATATACTGTATGATTCCAGCTGTAGAACATTCTGGAAAAGGCAAAACAGAGACAGTAAAAAGATCGGTGGTTGCCTAGGGTTGCGGGTACAGAAGGCATGAATAGGTGGAGCACAGGGGAATTTTAAGGCATTGGAACTATTCTGTATGATACTGGGCCGGTGGATACAGTCTTTATACCTTTGTCCACACCCACAGAATGCAACACCAAGAGTGAACCCAAAGGTAAACTACGTTCTTTAGTTAACAATAATATATCACATTGGCTTGTCAGCTACAACAAATGTACCACACGAGTGCAAGAGGTCAAGGTCAAGAATCAGGGAAACCAGGGGCGTGGGCTGGGGAAGTGAAGAGGTATATGAGAATGCCGTACTTTCTGCTCATGTTTCTATAAACCTAAATGGCTCTAAAAAATTGTCTGTTAATTAAAGGAGGAAAAAAAGGCTGCCTTGGCCAGCCCTGGAGCCTGGGGAGTGGACACCAGCAGCACACACCTTCAGGGGGATGGGGCCTGCAGAAAGGCACGCGTGGACCCCAGAAGTGGGTGCAAGGACCTGTGGGAGCCAGGAGCACCCCTGACCCTGTGGACTCCTCCCTTCTGGGGGAGGCCAGTGCATGACCCTGTGGAGACAGAGCCCGAGACAGGCTGGGTCTAAGGATAATGCTGGAAAAAGGCCCAGGACATGAGAGGAAATGGTGGGCAGAGGCACTATAATTTTTTTGTTGTAATTATTATTGACTATAGTTTTATTGGTTAAAATGAATACATGTTCCTGGTTAAAAAAAAAAAAAAAAAAAAAAAAATATATATATATATATATATATATATAATTTCACTTTATATTCTTCTGAGCTATTTGGTTTAAACAAACGTACATATATATACATATATATATGTTCAGAGATGTTCAGACATATATATACATATATGTATGTTCAGAGAACACATACATATATGTTCAGATATATACATACATATATATATATATATATATATATATACATACACATATATATATGTACGTTTGTTTAAACCAAATAGCTCAGAAGAGTATAAAGTGAAATAAAGTCCCTCTGCTACCCATGCCATGACCCTCTGTCCCATTCCCCAAAGATAACCACGGTTAACAGATACCTGTGTGTCCTTTTAGTAGATGCATTTTTATGGATGGCCAAGGTCTTTTTTTGAGAGAGAGAAAATGAGAGCAGGGGAGGGACAGAGACACAGGAAGACTAAGAATCCCAAACAGGCTCCATGCTGTCAGCACTGAGCCCGATGCGGGGCTCGATCTAATGAACCCGTGAGATCATGACCTGAGCCGAAATCAACAGTAAGATGCCTAATCAACTGAGCCACCCAGGCACCCCAACACGCATTCCTTTTTACACAGACATTTCTAGTACTTATTATGTGTAAGAAATTTACATATTGCTTTCCATTACTAATTTCCACTTCAAAGCCAGCCTGTGAGTCAGGAAAGGTGGTCGTTATGGATGAGCAAACAGTGGCTCAGAGAGGGTATGTGGCTTCTCAGGGACACACAGCTGGTACATGGCAGAACTGAGACTTGAAGCCAAGGCTGCCTGCCTCTGCGTTTGAGACCTTTGCTGCTTCTCCATGCTAACTCTGGACACCCTGACCCACCTGTAGCAGCTGGGCTCACCTGTGGCCCCTGCTCCGTCTGGCTGTCAAAGGGGTTCCCAACTACACGAGACTTGGCCCGGGCGACACTCCGCTCCACAAACTCAGCATAAACATCTTCTTGCACAAAGGTCCGGGAGCCCGCACAGCAGCACTGGCCCTGGTTGAAGAACAGGGCAAAGTGGGCCTGCTCCACGGCCCAGTTCACTGTGGGGGGCAGAAAGGCAACCATGAGAAGAGACAGAGGACAAACCTTGCCCCAGGGGCTGCCTACCCCCTTAACCCGTTCACGCCACCAATAGGACCCTGGGCCCACAAGACAGACCTGATCTCTCCCTTCTTGGGGTGTGGACACCCAGCACACAGTCACAGAAAGAGTGGCAGTCACAGCTCTCTGTGGTAACAGACGAGGGCGGTGGGAGGACTGACCCAGCCAGCCTACAGCACTCGGGGAAGGCAAATCGAGGCACCAGGCAGGACCAGGAAAAGGGAGGAAATGGAGGAGGAGCAGTCTGGCCCAAGAGAAAGTGTGCAGTAGGGTTGGAAACGGAGCAGCCCAGCTCGGCTGGGTGACGGAGCAAAGAGGGGAGAAGCCAGGGAGAAACCGGGTCATGCGGGGTGGAGGGCCACACTGTAGACTCTGACTTTCATCCTGAGGCCCGGGGGCCAGAAACCGAGTCCAGTGGGTACTGACGCTCATAGAAGTGACTGGAACCACAGTATGGACAGCCAGCGGCTGCCTTCACCCCACACCTGCTCCCCCCAGAAGACTTACTGTCTGCATCCGACATAATGATATTGGGGCTCTTTCCCCCAGCTCCAGGGTCACTCTCTTGAGGTTACTGCTCCCTGCAGCAATCTGGATCAGGTGGCCAACCTGTGCGGAAGCAGAGACCCAGACAAGCTCTCGATAGCAGGAAAAAAAGAACCACATGCTCTCCTGGACACAGGCCGAAGGATCCCACAACTTGAGGGAGCAGCTGGATTACAAGAGACCAGGAGAATTTCACCAAATCTATTCACTTACCGCTGCTGCCCCATGCTTCTGAGCTCCTAAGAGGACAGTGACTGTGACCGCATGAGCAGAGTCACTACTTGTGGCTTCCACATGCTGAGCACGGCCTACAAACCAGACACTGTGCCGAGTGCTTTGTGTTTGTAAGTTCAATCCTTGCAGTGAACTCAAAGATAGACAGGACTCTTTTCCTTGATTTAGAAATGTGGGCGCTACGGCTCAGAGTGGTCAAGTCACTTGCCCTAAGTGGTAATGTGGCATTAGAACTCACACTCGGGCAGCGTGAATCCACCACCAGTTCGAACCATTATCCTGTCTCCTTCCCACAGTGTTGTGAGGGTGGTCCCCCAGCCCATGGCACACTCTGTGAGGGCAAGGGTGGGATACTTCTCACTTCCTTATTCCCAGAGCCTGGCACAAAGCCGCCCTGAACCTATATGAATGAACACATGCATCTCTGTCAGGAAACCATCCCCTCTGCAAGAGTCTCAAGATTGAGGCATAAATGTAGGCACTAACAAAGCAAACAAAGAACCGGGACCGTATTACCTCGGCATCATTTCTGCCCTCCTGGCATTGCCATCACTGCGTACAGACTGAATATTTGAAGGTGTCTTTTTCTCAGGGGGAACTGCCTGAAGAGCATGTTCATTACATTATTCAGTGTGCCTTCTCTGAAGTCATGCACTGAACCCTCCCAAGAATTCAAGGAGAGGAAAAAGCTCCAAGTTCCTCTTTAGAAGGAATTCTGTCCCTGCTTCGAAGGAGATGATGTGTAGGGAATCCCCAGACACCCTGCTTCTCCAGGGCCTGGCACAGAGCAGCATAATCCCCTTGCTCATTCATTCATTCATTCATTCACTTATTGAGCACTTGCTCTGAGCCAGACCTTTGCCCAGCACTTGATAAACTTCATCTTACTGGTTCCCATCCTAGGAGATGGGTGCCATTCTTCTCCCCATTTTACAGATGAGGCGGAGGCCGTGGGAGACTAAGTGACTTGCCCATGATCACACAGCTGGCAAGTGCTACTGGAACAGCAAGACTCCGAAGCACATTATCGTCCCCACTACACCATACAAACCGCCTCTACCGCCTAGATATTGCCATCCTCATTTTAAAGACAACAAATGGAGCCCCAAAGACATTCAGTGAATCGCCCCATGTCACAATGGTGAGGCTGGGATTGGAACTCCTGTCTTTCTGAAGCCCATGCTCTGTAACTGTCAGGGCAGTGCTGGTCAAGGAGCCTGACACAGCTGAGGGGCTGGGCAGGCAGTCACGGAGTCTAGACGGTCTCGGCGTCTTTATTCCACGCATGATGCTGGCCCTGAAACAGCATCCAGAGCGTCAACCAACCCACGAAGGGCTCCACTCTGACAGTCACTGCCCTCGCTCAAGCTACTCAGGGGCAGTCTTGGGGGACCCCCCACCATGCATCACCCAGAGGCTAATCTTCAATGCTGCATCCTTGAGGACAGTGGGAACTTGGGCCAAATGTACCACACGCTTGAGATCCTGGTGGTGTCTTACCTCAGTGGAGCCCGTGAAGGCTACTTTGTCCACATCCTGATGGGAGGCGATGGCAGCCCCAGCTGTGGGGCCAAATCCAGGGATAATATTGACCACACCAGGGGGAAAGCCAGCCTGTATGCAAACAGCCAGGGACACTTGGAATCATTCTCCTGCTCCAAAGGATTTGGACAGAAGGACAAACACCCCTCCCAGAGAGACTAAAGCAGCCAGCCTGGTACCCGAGGAAGCAGATGCCAGTCTTGTGGGGTACTGCTCAGGAATTCCAAATGGCACGGCAGAGAACCTGCTATTGGGGGTTCCCTGTGGCTGTTGCCTCTTCTCGGTGGCATTCACTCAGAAAATTTTTCATTCTTCAAAGGGGTCTGGCAGTGAAACTGTACCGTAGATATAAGGTGAGGGGGCCATTTTGGCTGATCTGTGATGAGGTGTGGGGGTTGGGGAGGGCTTGGTCCCTGCTCTACAAATACCCACCCTCCTAAGAACCCCCCCAGGAGCAAGTCTGTACAAGGGCATTCAGAGGTCAAGACAGACACAAACCACACACACCTCCTTAATGAGGTTGGCCACGTAGAGGGCGGTGAGTGGAGTCTGCTCAGCCACCTTCATCACAACCACGTTTCCGGTCGCCAGGGCTGGGCCCAGTTTCCAGGCTTGCATCAGGAGCGGGAAGTTCCACTGCAAGAAAAAACAGCCGCTCCTGGAACCTCAGCTGAGGGCTGCAGCGGCCCGTGAAAGCGGCAGCCCAGGTCATGGAAGCAGCACTGGCATCTCTGAGCCCCTGGAGCTACCCCCACGACTCAACTGTGAGTTTCAGACGGATGGACACAGCAGGTGGACCAGAACACAGTGACTCATGCTCGTTAGAGCTTTCTCCATACTAGGCTCTGTGCTGAGTTGGTGTATCATGTCCCCAGTGTCCCTTCCGCTTTTCAGGTAAGGAAACCGAGTCTTGGGATAAAGGATTTGCCACGGATGGCAGTGCTGGTTGGCTTTTTAAAGCCTGTGTTCTTAGCCACCACCCAGGCCACCCTCTGACATCACCCCGCAGACACCCCGCCTTTGTAATTAGCCTGTTGGGATCGCTGCATCTCAAGGCATTCCTGATAAACCTTCATTTGTTTATTATGAAGCTGGCACTCACCGGAATGATCTGCCCGCACACCCCGACAGGTTCATGGCGGGTATAACTGAAGAAGTCCCCATCGATGGGAATGGTTTTCCCATGGTACTTATCAGCCCAGCCAGCATAATAACTTAAAAAAAAAGAAAAATCCAAGCTTAATCAATGACAGTCAGGGACCCCTGTGAACCCTGGCAGAAAGAGAAGATTCAGACCCAATTAAGTCTTTCTGGTAATTGCTCTTACTCTTGGCTTATCTCCAGAAACACTTAAATAGCTTCAAGGGGCACAGTAATCCACTCTGGGTAACTAACCTCTAAACCTCAGAATCACCTAGGTTGCTTGTAAAAAACACCACGTTCCCGGCACCCACTTCCAACCTACTCAATCTGGAGCGCTGGGGAGTCCCAGGAGTCTGTATTTGTAAGAAATAAACCAGCCCAGCACCACAGATTAGCATGAGAGCCATGGACTGAATCTGGTAGAGAAGTGCAAACCTATCCAATAGCTGGTACTTCCTGTGTGCAGAGCCCCAAACTAAGGCTGGGGGAACAGCCACCAGAAACAAACCCTCAACTGGCCCAACCCCTTGGAAAGTTTACCACCTAGATGCACAGGGACACAGGGGCAGAAAAGCCCAGCAGATTAGAGCAGGGGAGAAAGGAGCAGTGTGTTTCCAGTACATAATGATTAAGTTTTCAGGGCAGTAGGAAAAACGAGAGAAGGGGAAAGATGGAATGTGCGGTAACAGGAAGAGTTTTGAAATAAATGTGACTGCCAGGGAGAATCTGAGCCCCAGGCTGACCTGGCTTTGAACACAGGTCTGTGAATCTGGGGAGAAACGCAGCCAGGGAGTTACCAATCTATACAAGGGAAGGCACGGCCGCTCCCTTCCCACTAGCCTGTATTACATGGGTTTTCAGGCCTCAGAACGGTTACTTAATCAGCACAAAGGCATATTCCTAAAATCAGGAAGGCATGGGACTCTGCCCAAGCTTCAGCAGGCTGCTCTCTCTGGGACACCCTTGCAGAGTGTTCTAATCTTGCCACTCCTGTCATTTGGAACTGGAAAATTCTTTGATGTGCAGGCTGTGCGGCGCACTGTAGGATTTTTAGCAGCATCCCTGGCCGCTACGCGCTAGATGCCAGTAGCACCCTTCCCCCCATGCTGGGACAAGCAAAAATGTCTCCAGACATTGCCAGCTATCACCTGGGAGATGTGACTACCCTGGTTGAGAACCCATCGTGTTGTACAACCCCCACTTTTCTGGCACTGCTTCTTCCCCTCTTTGTCCCCAGCGTCACAGGGGGAGCAGTCCCCCCGTGCACAATGATCTGTCCACCCGGACCACAACTGATCAGATTCAAGGCCAGCCAATCAGGGTGGCATCTGGCACCTGAGTCTGGCATTAGACTTTGGCACTTGGCAGGAATTCGGCATTTGGACTAAGGGATTGCGGTGTAGTCTGGTAGGATCACGCATACGGAAGCAAGCCCACGTGCGGGAAGCCGGCCTCCAGCACACAGACTGACCCTGAAGGAGGCGAGAGGTAATCGAGAGAAGGATGAAGCAAGAGGGCCAAGATGCGCCATGGTGATGCTCAGCGACCTTCTGGATTCAAGACCCCCAACTCTCCACAGTGCCCAAGGTAGGCTGAGTCTACTTGTTAAGCTACAACCCAAAGGACCCTCACAAAGCTCTTATTCCTCAGCCTGCACTTCTTGGTCATTAGGATGTTTGATTAAACTAAACTCAAAGCCAGCGAGAAGGAAATAATAAAGACTAGAACAGAGACAGATGAAATCGAGAACAGGAAAACAACAGAGGAAATCAACAAAACCAAAAGTGGGTTCTTTCCAAAAGTCACCAAACTGACAAAGCATTTGCTAGACTAAGAAAAAAAGGTAGAAGACACAAACAACTGAAATCACAAATGAAAGCAGGGACATCGCCAGATAAGAGAATGTGTAAGAGAATGTGAACAATTGCAGCCAACAAACGAGATAACCTACATAAAATGGGCAAATTCCAACTAACGTACAAATTACCAAAACCGCCTCAAGAAGGAAGAGAAAATGCTTATGAGTAAATTACAGTTTTGAAATCGAGGGATTTTCTCATAAGACAGAGTCTCATAGAACATGTTTCTCCAACTCCTGTGATCCTTTTACACATTATTATTCAATTTCTCCCCCCGCAACACTTGCTCCCCTGTGGCACAGCCAGAGCAAAGAACAGGAAGCCCGAGCCCATACCGGAGGCATTTAAGGACCATGTCCAAATCCACCAGGTAGGAGATGACGTAGGGCTTGCCGTTATCCAGCGTCTCCAAGGCCTGAGAAGAGAGAACGATGAGCACAGAACTGCAGGCACAGGACTGCCTTAGAGCACTCGCAGTAGGGGACGACCAGCACTGAAGCTCAGCATGGATCAGGGCTGACAGCCACTTTGTGCCATGGAATGCCGTGGCATTTCTGGCCCATCGCCTCTCCCTCTCCAAAGACAGGAAAGTGAGGGGTGAGGAGGGAATGGTGCACGAACAAGCACACGTTTCCAGGTTCTGCTGTAAGCCACATCTGAGCCCTTGCTGGGAATAAGAGACCCACATGGGAGCTGAGAGAGCAAAGTGCCAGTGGGTAATGGTGCGAATCATCAATCACGAGCTAGAAAGGGGAAACCAGGCTGCCCAGCCCAGTCTGAGAAGCACCCTTTAGGGTGAAACTGGAAGGACATGTAGGAGGTAACTAGGCAAAGGGAAAGGTACAACTGATGACAAAGGGAAGAGCACCCCAAGCAGAAGGAACAGCATGTGCAAAGGCCCTGATGCCTCAAAGAAGCCTAGCAGTCGGGAAGTTGAGGGAAGGCTGGTGAGCTGAGCTGTAGGCGGGGGGGGGGGGGGGGGGGGGTGCCCATAGTCCGGCATGAGTTGGGAGACGGAGTCAGACCCGGCAGGGCCTTGTAGACCACGTTGAGAGAACAGGAGTTTATCCTAAGGATATAGAGGATGCCATGGAAGGCTTGAGACCATGGTATAATTTACTTTCTAGAAGGTTCACTTTGGCTGCTCTTTGCAGATTGGATTGGGGAGAGGCAAGGATGTTGCCTCCTGGTTTCTTCTGCTTCTGGCAGCCAGAAAGAAGGCCTGCCATACGGAGGGGCTGTGAGAACAGTGTCCATCCCTGGGGGTCTCTGGGAAGGCTCCCCTGTGGCTCCCCTCTCCCTCTCCAAGTCTCCTCCTTTCTTAGCCATCATAGGAGACACTGAGAGGCTGGTTGGTACAGGGGTGGTACAGGGGTGTATCCCAAAGGTGTCCAGCCTATGCCATTCTGACCAGTTACATGTCAGCAATGCAACCCCCTTCCCAGCTGTCCATGAGAAGCCCGTTCACCATGTGGGATGAGAGAGGAGGGGGCTGAGAACTCACTGCCAGGTAGGTCCGGTCCCGCTCAATCAGATCAGCCAGGCGGTTCAGCAGGCGGCCCCTATCGGATGCGTCCATGCGGCGCCAGGGTGAGCCCCGCTGGAAGGCGTCCCGGGCAGCCTTTACTGCCTTGTCCACATCTTCCTGGAAAACACCCACCAGGGCAGCTCAGGCCTTCTCGGTGAAAACTGCCTCCAATTACCACGCACCCTGCTGCCAAGCAACACCCAGGGGGCTTCAGTCAATGCCTGTGTGGAAACCTGCCCCAAACAGTCCCTCCCCACCACGGAGGGCTCTCTGCCTGACAAGCTTCAGACTCTCCCTTCCAGAAGTCATGGAGGAAATGAGGACCCTGATAGTTTCCATTTCTGTATTTTCTTTTTTTATTTTTTTAAGAGAGTATATGAATATTTTAGATCTGCATCTTCATTTTTTTTAATGTTTTTTACCTTGAGAGTGGGAGAGAGGCAGAGAGAGAGGGAGAGAGAGCATCCCAAGCAGGCTCTGTGCTATCAGCACAGAGCCCGATGTGGGACTCAAACCCATAAACCGTGAGATCATGACTTGAGCCAAAACCAAGAGTCAGATGCTTAACTGACTGAGCCACCCAGGCACCCCGACCGTTTCTGTATTTTCATTTCAGAGTCCCCAAAAGTGTTCTGGAGAGAGTCATTCAGGGGCCAGTGCTTAGAATTTGATCATTTCCCCCCCTCCTGCTAAGAAAGCAAGCCCAGCCAATAACCATCCCTTCTGAGATGACTGGCAGTGTCCCCCAAGTGAAGGTTTAACCAGCTTCCCCCTTCTTGGGGAAGCTGTAAAATAACACAGCTAGCATTTTTCGTATAGGGAAATGTATATCAGGAGGCTGGGAGCATGGTTTTCATTAATATTAAACATACTTAGGGATGCCTGGGTGGCTCAGTTGGTTGAGCGTCCAGCTCTTGGTTTTGGCTCGGGTAATGATCCCAGTGTTATGGGATTGAGCCCTGCGTTGAGCTCCGCACTGAGTGTGGAGCCTGCTTGAGACTCTCTCTCCCTCTCTCTCTCTCTCTCTGCCTCTGCTCCTTGACCCTGTTTGCTTGCTGTCTAACTTAAAAATAATAAGCCATCCTTGCCCACCCATGCCCTGAGGGTAAGTCACCAATTCTCACCTTGTCTCCTTCAGCTACCTGACAGATGATTTCTCCAGTGGATGGATTGACGGTGGGGAATGTTTTCCTGCTGACAGCATCGTGCCACTCATTGTTTATGAAGATCTACAGAGAGAAGGAAGAAAGTTCTCAGGACCAGTTCTCAACCCAGTGCTGAGAACCACCAATTTTAAAAAAACAAAAACATCAGAACAAACCTGAATTAGCCTCTCAGAGTGATGTGGCGTGAGGTTTAAAGGCCAGCCTTGGGGACCACCAAGTTGGAATGCCCACTCTGCCAAGGGACTTGGGGTGAGTTCTTGGCCTTGGTTTCCCTGATCTGGGAAATGAAGGGAATGCACTCCTACCTTATCAGTTATCTGTCTCCATTGTTGGGTCACATCTCACAACTCAAGTGGCTCACACGACTTGTTATTTCCTTACAGTCATGCCCACTGACTGCGCTCAGCTGCACAGGGCTCAGCTGGGCTCACGTAGGGGCTTGCAGGGCAAAGGTACCCAGGACTGGGTACCTTTCAGGAGGAGGGCTCTGCACTCACAAGGCCTCGTTTCTGCCACCAAACTCCACTGGGCAGTGTGAGTCACAGGCCCAGTCCGGACCTTGGGGAGGGGAAGGAGCCTTCACCTTGAGAGAAGCAGCAAAGAATCTGCAACCTTCTTTCCTCTACCACACTACGGCACAGGGCTGTTATTCAGTAAATATTTAGTGAACACCAACAACGGGCCCTGCTCTAAGGCTGAGGACACAGTGGAAACCCAACCCAGTAAGGACCTCTCTCTCACGGGAGCTGGTGTTCTGGTGGGCACAGACAGTAGAGAAGCAATCAGATACACAAGGCAACCTCAGATTGCAGTGGTAGGTGCACAGGAGAAAATGAGGATACAGAGAGGGTCCTGAAGTGGGGGAAGATAGGGAACTTCGGCTGGGATGGTCGGGTGGGTCTGAGGAGCAGATATTTCACTGGAGCCCTGACTGATGAAAAGGAGCCAGCCACGGGAAGAATGGGAGGATAGGCAGTCCAGGCAGTAGGAACTGCAAGTGCAAAGGCCCTGGGGTAGGAATTAGTCTGGTGCATTTGAGAAAAAACAAAAGTGGCCAGAGTTACTGGTGAACCAAGAAGAAGTGCTAGGAGATGGGGTCAGAGAAGGAGTGTGGGTCCTGCGAAGCCCTCAGTTCAGCGCCTGGCAGCAGCCTGGCAGCAACCGCTGTTTTCTGTTTTCGCTGTTGGGAGGTCTAACAGCAACCAAGTGGAGAAAGACCACATGGTTTTATGAAGTCAATGGCAGGGAGATGGAAGCCTCTCCATTCACTCAGAGAAAGGACCCTTGCCCAAAGCTGCTTAATTAAGTGCCAGAATTTTCTCTCTGTTTCTAACAGCCAGCTGATGGCTTCAGGGGATAACAGGGAAGAAATCTCGCAGCAAGCTGTTGTTCTCCTGCAGGCTGGGGAAACTGGTCTGGTGAGGGGAGGGGGTATTTTGTCACTTTCCCAGGACTGCGTAAATGTCACAGTCAGGGTGACCGTCAGTCCAAGGCCACTGTGCCTTCCTTCCTCAAGGGCTCTCCTTGGCCCCAGCATCCCAAAATGGCCTGGCTTAGGACCCTGGGGAGTCATCTCCAAGTTACTCTGGGCCACAGTCCAGGACCACAAACGAGACCAGGCCACCAAGCAAAACGTGGAGTCTGGTTCGTGCCAGGGCCAGAGATTTCAGGACCAGCAGGCTCCGGGGAGGTCTGGACCAACCTTGTGGTCAAGAGCAGGGTCAGGACGAGCACCGGATGAATCTGGGCTCTTTTTTTTTTTTTTTTAACTTTTTTTTTTAATGTTTATTTCTTTTTTGAGGGAGAGAAACAGAGCATGAGTGGGGGAAGGGCACAGACGGAGAGGAAGACATAGAATCTGAAACAGGTTCCAGGCTCTGAGCTGTCAGCACAGAGCCTGGTGCCGGGCTCAAACTCAGGAACGGCGAGATCATGACCTGAGCCGAAGTCGGGCACTCAACCGACTGAGCCACCCAGGCGCCCTGAATCCGGGCTCTTTTGATCCTTGTTGTGTCGCACGGGGCAAGGCATTGCTTTTGCTTCCTTGTCTGCAGAGTGGGAATCATTGCAGTGGCCCTCATCACGAGGCACGTGAGGGCTTCAAGCATATGCACCGAGCTTCGCATGGAGTTAAGTGTGCAATGCTGGTGCCGGTGGGAGTGGGCGCAGGAAGGAGCCGGTTAGGAAAGGTCCACCAGGGGTCACGTTCCCAGGCTCAAATTTGGTCTTTTGGTGGAATCTGCAGCTGTGCACCTAAGTAAGAGGCTCTTGGCATCTGGCAGGAGCACACAGGTAAACATCAGCTGGAGTCTCTGGAAGTATGTTCGTGTGGTTGGTTTTGCATTAGTTGGTTGATCGTTAATCTGGAGGGAACTGAGACCTTTATTGCCGAGAAGCAGGCAATGGGTAGTTTCCAGTGGAGGGAAGGGATGTGGCAAAAAGAATTCTGGGTGACTGTGAGTTCAAGTTGGACACGGCCACGGCTGGCCACGCCCTGCATAAGTGCTTCCCTGAGAACCGGCTTCCTCCAGTCAGAGCCCAGGTCTGCCTTCAAGGAGGCCAGAACTCTTGTTTCTTAATCTCCATCTTCACGGTTTACATACTGGCCAACAGCGGGTTTGATTTTGAGGTTTTATTCTGGGTGGCGTAAAATGCACCAACCTCTAAGCCACACAGAATCTGGAATCTCGGCTCTGCCCCTCATCTGCTGTGACCTTGGGCTTCCAGATTGTTTCATGGGTCCCTGGGGAGAAGGTGTGTGGGGGCAGATGTGAGGATTCAATGCATCAAGGGGTGTAAAGCCCCTAAGCCAGGAGCCCGCCCGCACACAGTGGATCTTACCACAGCAGCCACTGCAACATTACTCTAGATCCTGTGGTGCTCTCAAAGATTTTTGGGATTTGTATTATTTCCTGTACCGCGGCATACTAAATTAGTTTGTCCTGAAAAAGTTTTAATTGTCATTTTGCAAAGATCAGGAAGTAGAAAGCAGAGACTGGGCCAGTCAGCTGCTCTCCTAGTCCTCACCCCCTCCTCCCTGTCCCCCGAATCTTAGACTGGGACCCTGGGAAGACCACTCCCGGGCACCTGTTTGCCTTTCAAAGCCCTGAATTGCTGGGTCACTTTCCGCTGTTGAATTTTCAACAATCCATCCTGCCTTCTAACTGATCAAATAAGCCGGAATCTGCCTAGCAGGAACCTAGAATCTTCCTTCTGTTTAGAATTCCCATTTCCCTCCTCCTAGAGCCAGACTTCAGTGGCCTCCCTGACCTGCCCTCCAATGGGGACGGATGGGCCTCTGCCATAGTTCTGCTTCAAGTGAGGAGAGCCTCACAGCAATTTCATTTATGTACGCATGAGGGCGGACATCAGGGCAAATGTTTCATAACCTCCTGGCCCAAAACCCAAAGCTTCACTTCTCTAACAGGCTTAACTATTAAGCCTGGGGGGTGGGGATGGGGGATGGGGCTCTCCCAGCTCACACTTCCTTATGCGAGCTTCTAGAAGCAGAGCAATATGCAGAGTGATATCCCAGTGACATTAGGAGCTGACACTTTGAATCTGGACTGCTGGCAAAACTCATAGAGCTTTTCCATCAACATGCTTTATTTTCTACACATTTTAACAGACACATCTCCCTTCGTTTTGTGTAAGTTGGGATTCATCATCCACGCAGTCGAAAGTTTTAACAGAGTGCCATCACCATGCTGAGCACTGAGTGAAAAAGCATCCTGGCTCCTTGAGCTAAAAAGTCCTGGGGAGGAGAGACACCATCTACAAGCCCACAGACAAAGCGAGAAGCAGAAACAAACAGGCGACAGTGAGGAACAGACCAGGAAGTCAGATGGCACCTGAGGGGGGCGCCTGAAGGCAGAGCTTGGGGATAGGAGGAACCAAAAGGGCCCCCTGGCTGCAGAGTGAGGGGGCAGGACAGCAGAGGGGGCTCTGGATCCCACCCACCGTGTGCAGGCGGCTGTGCTGGTGTTAGGGGTGCAGAGAGTACAGGACACACGTGCGAGCCTCCATGCCGTGTGGAGATCATCGGCTCTCCATTTCTTAACTTGCTTTTCTCACATTACTCCACAACCAGATGGCTCCATTATTTTAAGCAACACAGCATTCCTCCACAGTTTACATAACCATTTCCTACGCGTGCACTTTCAGGACAGATTCCACTATTCCCAACGATGCTGCTGCAGCAAACATCCTTGGACATGTACCTTTGTGAACTTGGGACAGATTACTGTACAGACGCCAAAACTGCTGAGTTAGAGGATTACACGATCCTTGGCCGCATCCAGAAACTTGGGTGGTGTGGTGAGTGCCCAGAAGTTGGGGCAGGGACAGCAGAGGTGGGACCCCAGGGAAGAGGCTTAACCAAGGTGAAGACAGAGCACTATTTCAAAGCCACCTCCACCCCATGGCAGTGGACAGTCATAATCTGCCCAAAGTCTCCAGTAAGAGGTTAAATGGTGTTCAGTAGCTCCAGTTTAAGGAGGCAGGATGCTTTGATGGATCAAAGAACTGGGGATCTGTTACCTGGGAAATCTGCATCCCTGGAATATGTTACTTTCCCCAAGGGTGAGGGAGCAGATGGGGTGGTTCTCTGTCTTGGGGAGACTCGTGCTGGCATTTGCTTTTCAGTGGCAGTTAGGTAACTCATGTCCGATAGAAAGCAGATGCTATCTTTTCTATTACAAGATCCTGAGAAAATAAGTTCAAGACAAACACTGAATGCCACACACATTCACGTTTCTCCACATAATCCTCTAGAAACCTCAGGGTCAATTTAGAATTAAGGTCAAGGGCAGCGACCTCCCTTAGACTTGCTGGAGACATTCTGGCTCCTGACCCCAGCCCTCTCCTCCCCTCCTCAGCTCCCAGGGTCTTTCTTTTTTTTTTTTTTCTTTTTTTAATTTTTTTTTTAAATGTTTATTTATTTTTGAGAGAGACAGAGAGAGAGCGAGGAAGGGAGAGAGAAAGAGGGAGACACAGAATCTGAATCAGGCTCCAGGCTCTGAGCTGTCAACACAGAGCCTGATGTGGGGCTCAAACTCACAAATCGTGAGATCATGACCTGAACCGAAGTCAGATGCTTAACCGACTGAGCCACCCAGGCACCCCTCCCAGGGTCTTTCCTTATGCGTTCCTGGATTTTTTTTCACCACTTCCACGATGGGAGGCTTGGTTCTACTATGGACTGTCTGCCATGCAGGCATGGTTTCAACTTGTTGATATTCTTTGGGCTTATGATTTGGCAAACCCCTATCTTGCTGCAATCACTTCCCTTGTTGGGACAATTTTAGCACTCCCTGCATGTCTCCACATTCTTATTCACATTAACTCCCAAATGCTCTGAAAATACCCCTCCTAAGTGGAAATACTGCGTTTCCATTCCTTGCTCCTGGAACACGAAATTACAAACACAGTTTCATAAATGGCAACCATTCATGCCTCCAATAAATATTTACTGAGCAGCAATTATATTCTGATCTCGGTGCTAGGTGCTGGGTATATACATGTGAACACAAACACGGCACCTGCCTCCTAATTTCAAATATTCCAAGCCAAGATATTACAAAGATGTGAATATCTACATCCTTGTTTGACCACAGGGCCTGGTCACGAGGCAGCACAGCATGTGGCTAAGGGCATGCATGTCAGAGTTGGACCTTGGTTTCATACTTACTACTTAATGTGAACATGACCTCCCTGAGTCTCAGTTTCCTCATCTGCAAGATGAGGTACTACGACACCTGGTTCGTACAGTTGCCGGAGGGATGAAAGGTGAAAACGTAGTTACGTGTCCTCAGCACAGGGCCCGAAAGATCCTAAGTGATCAGTAACCATGATTATTCAATCAGGGGAAACATACACATGTCCACAACACACATACCTGTCCTTCCAACTTGACCTCAATACCATAAACTTTCTTGGAGTCCAGTCACCTGTAACTCAGTGTGTTCCCACAGATTCTGGGGAGGCAGGAGGTAATGAGAAGCATTTGTATTCACTCATAACAGAACTGTTGTTAAAAGCAGAAGAATCTAGGTAGGTCTGGTAAAATCCTCTAATTCTCTGGGTTGCCTGAACCTATTATTGCTACAAAAGATCGTAAAACTCCTACACAAGCAATAAAACCAGTATGATCACTGTGGAGATATTTCACTTGATTCATTCAGCATAAAAGCCACCTCAAACCACTGCCTAGCCCAACACAGGTTTTAGCTCATTATGTAAGAATCTCCCAAGGAAAATCAAATTCCTATTCTGTATATATTCTACCTGTTAGCAGTGATTATCTGCAGGTATGAGATAATCAGAGGCCTGTCACTTTCTTTTTTCTTTTTATGTTTGCTTACGGGTTACTTACTTTTAAAGAAACAAAATATTTAAAGAAAGCCAAAGTTCCCTATGGTCACTGCCTGCTAGCAAATTCCCTATGCAGCACCCCTCCCCCCCCCACCGCCCTCACCCCTGGCACTCACCCCTGGCACTCACCGCCCTCACACCAATGAGCTTTTTCCTTCCTGTACATTTTTATACATTTTATATGGAGATAGGTCTATTCACATTCAATGTAAAGTTTGGGGTAGTTTTAATTAGTTTCATTCCCCCCCCCCCTTGAAACATTCATTGTTTTTCAGGCCCATTATTCATACAGCTCTAGCTAATTCCTGTAACTAGCACATGCATTGAATTATTCCTCCCTGTAACTATAACATATGTTGTTCATCTGCCTCCCTATGGATGGCAAGCTGGCTTCCTGAGTTTTTTGCCCATATAAACTATGTGACAATGAACATCTGTGCATGTCTATATATATTTCCAGTGAGTTTCTACCTCACAGACCTCTGTAATGTTTGACTTTTTGTACTGAGGATGTATTAATATTGTAATCAGAAAATTCTATATAATAGGGAGATCCTTTCTTAATTTCCTTGTCAGTTCTCCCTTTAGTTCCTGAGTGTTGTGGTCAAGAAGCTAAGAATAGAAGACACAAACTTAATTCACCCCAAGCCCCCATTTCAGCTTTCCCACAACCTAACTCAACCCTTCAGAAAACAAGTTACAACTACAACAGCACCCACATAATGGAGTTACATCGCATTATCTTGTAAGCTCAACAGCATCACTGTTCTCACAGCTTTTACTTATGGCTAAATAAATATGGAGGCACAGGGAGCCATGAGCCGGGCATTTGCTAAGGGCTGTATCAGGATGACCCCACTTCATCCTCACAGCAACCCTATCTATGATGTAGATGGGATTTTTACCCCATTGTACAGGTGTGGCAGCTGAGGTACAGAGCTCAGCTCTGTACCACCCTCCATATCGCCCTGTTCCCTGCCGTATTTTTCTCCACCGCACTGATTGCCTTGGCCACATTATGCATTTCCCTTGTCTGTCTCCACCATCCAGGCCACAAACTTCCCACAGGCAGGGATTCCTGTCTGTTTTGTTTATTGGAACTGGGAGTACTCACAAAATGTCTGTTGAATGAATGAACCTGCCCAAGTCAGCACTAACGGGTGGCAGGCAGTCTGAGTCCAGAGCATAACATGGTATCTAACAATATTCTCTTCTTCATTATTATTATCAACCAACGTGGGGAGTCAGGAAGACGGCGGAGTAGGAGGATCCTGAGCTCACCCTGTCCCACAGACATACCAAGAGAACAGCTACATCTATTCAACTAACTCTGAAAACGACCTGAAGACTGGTAGAACAGACCTTCCACAGTTTGTCATAAAGAGGAGGCCATACTGAAAAGGGCAGGAAGGGCAGAGACACGGGCACCATACCCCTGGCGAGACTCCCACAAACAGAGGGACACCACAAGCACGGAGAAGCAAAAACGAGAGATCAGATCCTACACCAGGCACGCCCGGCACCGGGGTCTAACATTGGGAAGACAAGTCCCCATAGTATCTGGCTATGAAAATCAGTGCGGCTTGACTTCAGGAGCTTTTAAAATCCACAGAGCTTAACTCGGCATTTTATTATCAACCAACACGAATTGGTGATGTTGAAGATAGAAGTATTAGTCACACTCCATCCAGAGAGGTAACTTTGCTGAAGCCACAGTCCCTTGGGTTTTCCTTTAAGTTGTCTTCCGAGATCTTAATTACTCTCCAAGTCAGGAAAGAAAAGAATGAAAATGAAAATCAGTTTATTGACAGAGATGTGTCCCCAGAACTGCCAAGGATAAGAAATGTTGGTCTTCAAGAAACCTGGCCATCAATCAGTTTCCCCTACAGGTCCCTGCTTGTGAGCTGGGGAAGGAGAATGTGTCCTGAAATCGTCCTAACCCAACCAGTAAATCTACCCCACCCTGCAATCTCACCCAAGACAAGTAGAGGCAAGAGGACCCCAGGAAGGTGGACCAAACCACCCCCCTCAACTTCTTTCAGATTGAGAAAAAGAGGTGACAAGGAGAAGACCTGTTGCCTGACCCCTCTTACCCATCCAGATGAGACCCAACAAGCCTGAAATACGACATTTCCCCCAAAAGCCCAAACACCTCCCCTCCCTGCAGATGCCCTTGGCAAGAAAACCGCCTGTTGGAAGAACTCCTTTTTGGGAAACTCAACTCCAGAATAGTTGAATGAACTTAAAGGATCCAGCAACACCTCGGAGAAATGTCCAGGAATATGATCTACTTTGTACTTAGAGCCCCTGGCTCCTAGAGACAGATTTTTCAGATAAGGCTTTGGCATGCTTGCCAGCAGGTTGGCAACAACTTAACACTGAAAACAGCCCAAGGAACTTTAAGAATAGCCAGTTCCAGCATGGTGGGATGCTTTGCAACCTTTGGGAAGAATAAACAAGATATAAATGTACTAATTGAGAAAGATAAGTCAGGTACACTGTTCAATGAGACAGTGCTTCAGTACAGTAAGTGCTAGCATCTCATTTATGTAAAAAAAAATCTGGTGCATGCTGGCTCATGTGCGTGCGTGCGCGTGCATGCACACACACACACACACACACACACACACACACACACACACACACAGAAAATACAAGATCACAGACCTAGGTGTTAACAGTGCTCTTGGAGAGAGTGGAATGGGGTCTGGGAGAAGTTTTACGGTACTCAGCATTTTTGCAGTGAGCAAATGTTACTTTTATGATCTCAAAAAATGTGATAAAGAAAAGCAGCTGTGGGGAGATTTCACTCTTCTCCCCCCAACTTACATCCCCAGGCTGAATCTGGAGAGCAGGAATCGTGCTATCTACCAGTCCCACATGCATGTACATTTGAAGGCCATTCCCTCACCTCCACGTGACCACGGAGGAGGAAGATCTTAATTAGATCTCCTGCCCACAAAGGCTTGGGAGGCTGACAATTTTCCCTGAAGGATATTTCTGCATGATCTTTTTGATGTTCAAGTCTTCCAAGCATTAGCTCCTCATTAGGCAGCTTACCCAGAAAGAACAAGCACTGCTGCATTTGGGGCCTGTGTGATGCAAAAGGAGTTTTATCTCTTGTTTCTATTGCCTCGCCAAAGTGACCATTTGTAACACTCCTTCCAACATACAGCTGAGCCTTTAGCCACCACCTGTGCACAGATCTGCAGCCCCGCTCCGGGCCAGACAAGCAGGTCCGCAGCTGAAAGTGAGTTGGCCAGGGACTGGCTCTACAGCACCCTACATCAGCAGTGACCCCTGAGTTCCAACCCTGAGTTGCATTCTGTAGTAGCACAGAATGTTCTGGGTAGAGGCTTTCTCTTGGGATTGATTCTAGATGTGAACCCCAACTTTGACACTGGACAGCCCATGAAACCTCTCTGCAACTCAACCTTGTTTGTTCACCTGTAAAACGTCTGCGATCACGGTACCCACCTAACTCGGCTGTTGTAAGGCTTGAGCGGTATAACGAAACGGCGGCAGGTGCAAAAGCTGTACACAGAGCACGGGAGCTGTTACTGCTGTTAAGTGCTTACCAAGCGCATGAGGCCCCGGGGTTGCCCTCTGACCCACTTCCTACTTTTCGGAAGAAACTCCGGTTCACAGAAGGGCAGTTTGCTGCACCTACAACACACACTCTTTTCATAATCATTTCCTTCTCTGTGAATTCCAGCACTTTACCCAAACTCAAACATCCAAAGAGAAAATATTCCAGAGTCCTGCTCGAGCAAGGAATTGGCCTCTGGGAATCAGTGTTACCCAGGAAAGCCTCTCCTTGGTTTGCTGGAAGAAAGCCAGCTCCTCGGAAGGCGCGGACACCCTTTGGGGACTGCACCCCGGAGGCGCGAGTCCCGCACTCTTTCCCAGTTCCCAGCAGTGGACAGGGGCTCTCCCCGCCCTGCGGCCTTGCCTTTTCCCTAGCGAATGGGTGAACTTTGGCTGAAAAGGGCCTTTTCCTTTTGTTTTTCAGTTCGGACTTCCTTGGACGCGGGCAAGAATTAAGGATTCAGAAATAACCACGGAAAAGACAGAAAAGCTCCTGCTAAGAGGGACTTTGGTGGACACGTCTTCCGGGTGGGTGGCGAAGGCCCTGTGCAGACACCGCGGCGACTAAGAGGCCGGGAGGGATGGGGGGGTTGGGCGAGAAAATGGAACCAAGAGAACTGGCGCAGGAAAGCGGCCGGCGGCCGGACGAAAACAAGTTAAGTGGCCGAAGTCACATCTGGATAATGAAACGGGGGGCGGGGGCTGCCAGAGGCGGTGAAGGCGCCAAAACGCTAGCGGGGAGGGAAGGTGTGCGTAAAGATCAAGCGCAGCAAACCCCTCGAGCCCCAGCTGGGTAAACGGGAGCCGGAAGAGGCCCAGAGCCTTCCCAGCCGGCGAGCGCCGTCTCCGCGAGGGAACAAAGCCCCGGGGCCAACGGCCTCACCTGGTTGTAGAGGACTTCAGGCTGCTGGTTGGGGGCCGGTACCGCCTGGGTGGCGGCGGCCGACAGGAGGCGGCGGCCCAGGCGGGGCCCGAGACTGGCAGCGGCGCGGAACATGCTGCGGCGGGAGCGGGCGCGCGAGACGTTGCGCGGGCAACTTGGACGAGGCTGCCGGCTGGGGCGGTGGGGGGAAAAGGGGGTCGCGGCGACCGCGACCTCTCCCCGCCCCCGGCGCGGCCGCCAATGGGCAGGCGCGAGGAGGGGCCGAGGGGGGGCGTGTCTGCCACCGCCCCCGGGTTCCTGGCGGAGCTGCCCCGCGGCCCACCCCCTCCCCCTCCCCCCCTAGGCCCTGGGCTGATCCCCGCTCCGCACCCCTTGGTGCACCGCTACTGGCCCCCGCGTGCGCGCCGGATGTGTGGACTCACCCGACCTTGCGAATTCAGCGCGCATGGACCCCCTAATGTGTTCCCTAACCCTGACGTGGACGGGCCTGATCCGGAGCGACCCTGGCCCTGACTTCTGGGGGCTACTCTAAAGGGGAGAGACACCGACCTTAAACCAAACACGAAGTAATTTCAGAAAGGGGTGAGGAATGTGAAGGAAACAGGGTGAATACAGGGTTGGAGCAGAGAGCACGGCTTTTAAGTGACCCGTGAGACCCAAATTGTTTTCAGAAGGTCTTACAGGCAGTGGTGAGGAGTTCACAGAAGGATGACTTCTGTGAACTCGTTTCTCATTCTGTGGAGAATGGACAAGAGACCGGGGGGGGGGGGGGGGGGGGGGGGGAGGCAAGGGTTTTGCAAACTGTTTCATTCTGGGGACATTCTGGAGCAGGACAGTGGGGAGAACAGGGAGGAATCAGAGGAGGTTTGCTAGGAAGGGGGATGGACGCAGGGTCAGATGTGTGCATTTCAACCAGATAATACCAACAAAAGCAGCAGGAGGAGGTGAAGAAACCTGCAGGTGTCTGCCTTGCTGTTGAGGCTCTTGCCCCTGGAGCGGAAGCTGAAGAGGTTGACCAATGCCCAGGGATTAAATACCAGGCAAAGTTGTTGATCTAAGGTCTGAAGGAGACTCACAGTGTGTGCGTGCGTGCGTGTGTGTGTGTGTGTGTGTGTGTTTTGCTTTGCTTTGCTTTGAAGAGCTAACATGATATCAAAAGGATAAATAATTAACAGAGCTGCTATAACAGATATGCCACAGAGTTCCAGTAACCAAACACAATACAGTCCCAATTCACTTCGAGTCTCACACAGATGTTCCCCTCCAGACAGAAGCCCAGGGACCCAAGCTCTTTTCTTTGTATGACTCTGATGTTCAGACGTGATTCCCAAAGTCACCGGGGAGCTCAACGTCATTTTAGACACCCAGAGGAGAAAAATGCGTTAAAGATGGCACATGGGGAGTTTTTATGGCTGAGCCTGTTTACTGGCTAGAATTTAGTCGCTTGGCCCTTCCTCCAGATAAAGGAGTCTGGAAAATGAGCTGTGTGCCCAGGAAGAGGGGGCAATAGGTTTGGAGATCAGCTGCAGAGATAAACTGAAAAGTGAACCGCACTCTTTTCTGAAAGCAGCCCTCAGGCCGCCACCTTCCTTTCTTCAAGACATCCTGTTTTTTTCACCTAATAATACGTGTGGGAGATGGTTCTTCACCCTCACACAAGGAAGGTGTCTCCATTCTCTTTAACAGTTACACAGAATTCCACTGGATTCATGTACCATTTTTATTTAATGAATTCCCCAAGGATGGATTTTTAGGTTGTTTCCAATCTTGGGCCATTATAAACAATGCCAAAATGAGTATCTTTGACTTACTTGGGAAATTCGTAGAAATGGAGCTGATAAAGGATATTTACAATTTAAATCTACACATCGGCTCTTGAACAACACGGGTTTGAACCGTGCAAGTCCACTTAGATGCAGATTTTTTACAGTAGTGTAAATATATTTTCTTTTCCTTATGATTTTCTTAACATTTTCTGTATCCTACTTTATTGTATGCATGCAGTAGGTAATACATGTAACATACAAAATATGTGTCAATTGACTATGTCATCAGTAAGTCTTCTGGTCAACAGTGGGCTATTAATAGTTAAGTGCTGGGGGAGTCAAAAGTTACATGTGGATTTGTTATGCCCAGAATTCGTGATCCCCAAAGACCACTAGGGAGCCGAGTCCGATGCAAAAGCAAAAGAACCTTTATTCGAGCTAGCTCGAGCTCAATCCCCTACCTGCACCGACGCAGCGGTGAGATACCAGGGAGAGAGCGAGTTTCAAAAGGACAAAGGTTTTATTGGGGCCCAGGGGCAGTTGGTGAGGTAACGGCTGTGGCCTCAGCCGATTGGCTGGGGAAGGGTCCGAGTCCTGTTAGACAGGTGAGGGGGGGGGTTACTCAAGGGGAGGAGGTGTGGTCAAGGTGAAGGACACAGAACAAGATGGAGTCGGCCGGCATAGGCCCGCCCTTTCAGATTTTTGACTGTGTAGGGGGATCTGCGCTCCTAACTCCTGTGTTGTTCCAGGGTTTACTTTAGATATTGCTGTATTACCCTCTGTAGAGGCTTGATTAACTTACAACTGCCCCACGCCGTCACATATGAGTTTCCTCACACCCTCAGCAATACAATTTATCAGACTTTTTAAAGCTTTATTAATCATATAGGTGAAAAGTAGCAATTCACTCTCGCATTAATTTGCATTTCCCTTCCTAGGAGTGAGCTTGAACATCTTTGCCTGTATGAAGTCCTGCATTCTTCCTCTGCTACAAATGAACCATTCAGGTACCTTGCTCAGTTTTTTATTGGATTGTTGTTGGTTTCTTTAAAACTGATTTCTAGCTGCTTTCTATATATCAATGCAATGAACATTTGCTCATTTCATATATGGTCCAAATATTTTCTGCCATCATCATTGATCTTTTTACTTAGCTTATGCCTTCTTTGGTTTTGTTTTTGTCTTAAAGGTTTTGTTGTTGTTGTTGTAGGAGGGGCTGTCCACTGTTTTGGTTTTGTTTTGTTTTTTTAAGTTTATTTACTTATTTAAGTAATCTCCACACCCAACGTGGGGCTCCAGCCCACAACTCCGAGATCAAGAGTTGCACGTTCTTCCGACTGAGCCAGCCAGGTGCCCCTCTCCAGTGTTTTCTTTTATGTCTCTGGCTTTTATGTCATGCCTAGAAAGCCTCTTCCACTCAGATTATCTTTTGTTTTATTATTTTTTTATTTTTTAACGTTTATTTATTTTGAGACAGAGAGAGAGCAAGTGGGGGAGGGGCAGAGTGGGAGAGAGAGAGAATGTCAAGCAGGCTTCTCACTGTCAGCGCAGAGTCCAACACGGGGTATTCGATCCCATGGATTAGGAGACCATGACCTGTCGCTCAACCCACTGAGCCACCCACACGCCCCTCAGATTATTTTTTATTTTTTATTTTTTTTAACGTTTATTTATTTTTGAGACAGAGAGAGACAGAGCATGAACGGGGGAGGCTCAGAGAGAGGGAGACACAGAATCTGAAACAGGCTCCAGGCTCTGAGCTGTCAGCACAGAGCCCGACACGGGGCTCGAACTCACAGACCGCAAGATCATGACCTGAGCCAAAGTCGGCCGCTTAACCGACTGAGCCACCCAGGTGCCCCCTTTTTTTTTTTTCGGATTATTTTTTAAATGTCTCCTATATTTTTTTCTGTTATTTATTTTTCAGCTTTATGGGCATATAACTGAGATATAACATTGTGTAAATCAGATACAATCCTGTATTGCAAAATGACTGCCACAATAGCATTAGCTAATACCTCTATCATGTTATACGATTACCATTTCTTTTTTTCTGTGGTAAGAACATTTGAGGTATACTCTCCGAGCAACTTTCAAGAATATAAGTATATAATACGATATTGGTAATTGTAATCCCCATGCTGTACCAGATCGCCAGAATTTATTGATCTTATAACTAAAGTTTGTACACTTTCACCAACGTTTCCCCACTTCCTTCAGCATCTAGCAGCAGGTAACCACCATTCGACTTTCTTTCTGTGAGTTCAGCTCTTTTAGATTCCAAATATAATACAAATCATACAGTATTTTTTAAGAGATTTTATCTTTTTTCAAGCGATCTCTACACCCAACATGGGGCTCGAACCTACAACCCCAAGATCAAGAGTCGCACGCTCTACCAACTGAGCCAACCAAGTGTCCCAACTATATTTATCTTTCTGTCTGACTTACTTCACTTAGCATAATGCCCTCAAGGTTCATCCATAATGTTGCAAATGGCAGGGTTTCTTTCTCATGCCTGAATTATATTCCACTGTACTTACGTACCACATTTTCTTTATCCCTACTGGACGCTTAGGTTGTTTCTGTATCTTGGCTGTTGTGAATGATGCTGCAGTGAATATGAAAGTGCAGATATCTCTTCAAAATCCTGTTTTCATTTCCTTTGGATATATACTCAGAAGTGGGATTGCTGGACCATATGGCAGTTCTATTTTTAATTTTTTTTATGTCTATTTATTTGGGGGGCGGTGAAAGCACACAAGCAGGGGAGGGGCAGAGAGACAGAGAGACAGAGAGACAAAGAGACAGAGGATCCAAAGTGGGCTCTGAGCTGACAGCAGCGAACCCGATGAGGGGCCCGAAATTGCAAACCTTGGCATCATGCCCTGAGCCGAACGAAGTCAGGCACTTAACCAACTGAGCCACCCAGGTGCCCCTCTATTTTTATTTTTTGAGGAAATTTAATACTGTTTTCCATAGCGACTGCATCAATTTACCTTCCCACCAACAGTGCACAAGGATTCCCTTTTCTCCACAGGCTCACCAACAATTTATCTCTCGTGTGTTTGATGAATAGCCATTCTAACAGGTGTGAGATGATATCTCATTGTGGTTTCGAATACTATGTCCCTGATGATGAATGATGTTGAACATCTTTCCATGTGCCTGTTGGCCATTTGTGTGTCTTCTTTGGAAAAATGTTTACTCAGTTCCTCTAATTTTTTTTTTTTTTTTTTTTTTGAGAGAGAGAGAGAGAGAGCAGGGGAGGGGCAGAGAGAGAGAGGGAGAGAAAGAGTCCCAAGTAGGTTCTGCACTGTCAGCACTGTGAGATCACAACCTGAGCCAAAATCAAGAGTTGAACACTTAACTGACTGAACCATCTAGGCACCCCCCAGTGCCCATTTTTTTAATCAGACAGGTTTTGTTTGGGTTTTTGGGTTTTGTTTGGTTGGACATTAACCCCTTATCAGATGTATAATTTGCAAATGTTTTCTCTCCTTCCATAGGCTGCTTTTTCTTTTTTTTTCCTCTTTTTTTCTTTTTGAGAGAGAGAGAGAGCACGAGTGAGCGAGGGGCAGAGGGAGAGAGAGAAAGAGAGAGAGTGTGTGTGGAGTGTGGAACCCAGAGTGGGGCTCAAGCTCACTCAGAGTGGGACTTGAGCTCACGCACTGTGGGGCTTGAACTCACAAACCGTGAGATCACGACCTGAGCCAAAGTTGGACGCTTAACCGACTGAGCCTCCCAGGCACCCCATAGGCTGCTTTTTCATTTTGTTGATTCTTCCACAGTACAGAAGCTTTTCAGTTTGATGTAGTCCCATTCACTAATTTTTGCTTTTGATGCTTGTGCTTTTGGAGTTATAGGCAAAAAAAAAAAAAAAAAAAAAAGTTGCCAAGATCAATGTCAGATAGCTTTTTCCCTCTATTTTTTTCTAGGAGTTTTATGGCTTCAGGTCTTATGTTCAACTCTTTATTCCATTTCAAGTTAATTTTTATCAGTGACTTAATATAGGGGTCCAACTTCATTCTTCTGCCTCTGGTTATCCAGTTTTCCCAACACAGTTTATTGAATGTTTACTTATTTGTTTTCAAGTACTTTTACTGCTTGTATTTTACACTCTCAAATGGGATTCTTTTATTAATTTTGGTAGAAGGAAAGATTTAGGGATCCAATTCTTTTTTCTTTTTTTAGATGTTTCTCAGGGTTCCTAACATCACTTATTCAATACTTCATCTTCCCCACCCCCCATCATTATGAAAAGCTATCTTTTTGTATCCTAAGTGCCCTTAAGCAGTTGTGTATTTCTGAACTATCTTCTGTTGCCTGGATCTGTCTCTTTGTATTCCAGTATGATGCTGTTTTGGTCACTGTATCTTTCTTATAGTTCTTGCATTATCATTTGTAGTATCATTTTTTTTTTTTTTCATTTCTCTCAACCAGGATATTTAAGCTTGGAAGTGATGAGTTTGCCTATGTGCTTTGAGGGAACCTCTGGAGATGACAAAGAAAACTGGTTGTAGACAGGAGACAGGCCGGTGGCGAGAGCTGACACGAGAGGTGATGAGGGCCTCGTTAGAAGCAGTGGGGATGGCTGGGTGGGAGCACCTAGAGACAGAATTGATGAGAGTGAAGGAGGAGTGGAAAATGGTGCTGACATTTGTCCCCCGTGCTGGCCACGAAGAAGGGGAAGCCGTAAAGTTGGTTGCGGGGTGGGGAAGGAGAAATGCGTTAGCTTACAGGCATTCATATACGTTGAGAGAGTGGGCAACGACATGCTTGGGTCCCGCCAGTGTGCATGGGCGTGTGTCTCAGTACAGCGCACACGTTGGGTCACAGATTTATTTTGTTTAGTTTGTTCATCTGTGGTGCTGACCATCTCCCGCCACAGCTTTCCCGCCCCTGGTCTCTTAGTTGGGGGAGTGGGGGGCATCTTCCCCATGCCTATCCTACCCTCTCTGCTTACGGAAATCTTATCACAATTCAGGCCAAATCCCATCCTCTGGGCAAGTCTTCCATCACCACATTAGCCTTCGTCAGTGGCTTTCACACGGTCTTCAATTCAAAGTCATCCAAACACTGCAGACCAAAATCAACTGGATGTGCTGAAATCCCGATATACTTGTGGCTCCGTGTGGCTCAGTCTGTCCAAAGCATTAACTCAAATTCAACTCTCCCTGACAGTGTGTGTTGCTCTTTTCTATCTTTCTTTCAATTTCTTTTCTTGCTCTTAAGGAAGTCTTTGTTCTGATTTTAAAAAGGGGTAAGGGGGGTGGTGCTTGGGGTTGAGCATCTGACTCTCGGTCTCAGTTTAGGTCTTGATATCAGGGTCATGAGTTCAAGACCGACATTGGGCTCCCGCGCTGGGCATGAAGCCTACTTTAAAAAAAAAACAAAACTCTTTTTCTCTAGTTCCAGCTTTCTCTCTTGTTCTCCATTGCCCTTTGTCCATGGACTCATTGCCAGGAACTGAGCTGACCAAAGCAAAGAATACTTAAAAAGCTAAAGAGTTGCCTGACTTGCTCAGCCAGTGGAGTGTGCGACTCTTGATCTCGGGATTGTAAATTTAATCCCCACAGTGGTTGTAGAGATTACTTAAAAATAAAATCTTGGGACACCTGGGTGGCTTAGTCAGTTAAGCATCCGACTTTGGCTCAGGCCATGGTCTCTCGGTTCATGAGTTCAAGCCCTGTGTCGGGCTCTGTGCTGACAGCTCGGAGCCTGGAATCTGCTTCGGATTCTGTGTCTCCCTCTCTCTCTGCTCCTCCCCTGCTCATGCTCTGTCTCTCTCTCTCTTTTTATATATATTTAATATATATAAAATATATATTAAAAAAATAAAATCTTTAGGGGAGCCTGGGTGGCTCAGTCACTTGAGCAGCCCGCTCTTGATTCTGGCTCAGGTATGATCCCAGGGTCGTGGGATCCAGCCCCACATTGGACTGCATGCTCAGTGTGGAACCTGCTTAAGATTCTCTCTCTCTTTTCCTCTCTCTCTCCCTCTGCCCCTCTTCCCTGCTCACTCTCTTCTCTCTCAAATAAAAACTAACAAACTAATTAATAAATAATAAAATCTTTAAAAAGAAAGGGCAGAAGATGAAGCAAGGGGAGGAAGTAAGCAAGCGAAATGAAATTTCTTTCTAGCATGATGTAGCAGGGAGAGATGTGAACGGTCTGACATGAATCAGCGCTGTCCTTCACTGTGTCCCTGGGAGAAGCCCCAAGTTGAGTAAGAGTCGTTTCACTTGTTGGGAGCACGTATACAAACTCTTAGCTTTGCAAGCAACTAAAACATCTCATGGTTAGGGCCCATGTTATTTTCATGTTGAAAATAATCCAGTTCCATCTACTGTCTAAAACAGGAGGTAACAAAGGTGTCCTTTGGAGTCACTGAGTGGTGAGATTTGATTAATTAGCATCTATCCTGGGACACTGACTCTATCTAATGGAAGTTGTTTGTTTGTTTGTTTGTTTTCCTTTCCAAACAATGGATATGAGGTGGGCAATTCAAAGCAACACTTAAGCAGGGAGAGATATTCTGCCTCAGAAGCAGGAGAAAAATGTGGTGAGGCCCTCCTTATTTGCATATACACAGACACTCGTGACTCCACACTCATTCACCACACTGCACATGCAGCCAGGCCCACCGGTATACCGTTCCAGTCCGTGAAGGCAGCAAGGAGGTATTCCCTAGATTACCCAGCTTTTTTTTTTTTAAGTTGCTTTATTTATTTTGAGAGAGAGAGCACAAGCAGGGGAGGAATAGAGAGAGAAGGAGAGAAAGAGAATCCCAAGCAAGCTGTGCACTGTCGTCCCAGAGCCTGATGTGGGGCCTGAACTCTGGAACCATGAGGTCATTGTTACAGGAGGGTGGGAGAGACACTGGCCGTTATCTCACGGAGTAGAAGAATGAATCTCGAGCACAACAGAGAGTGAGCACAGCGATGGAGTTTGAGAGAAAGTATGAAGCTCTCAAGAGTGCAGAAGGTCCTGATTGGGTAGCCACTGAGGATTTCCGTCCCTGACTTTTTACTGGGACCTTATCAGAAAGTCTGTGAGACTCCACTCATGGCATCTAGCCCAGGCGGGTCTGGAATACATTTATCCTCCCTCCCCCCCCAACTTTGCAGCTGCAGCCTGCCTCCCAGGCAGTCCCTTATCTTCCCCAGCCTAATGTTAACCCTTTCCCTACTCAACATGACCTGAGCCAAAATCAAGAGTCTTTATCTTTATCTTTTTTTAAAATGTTTATTTTTGAGAGAGCACAAGCAGGGGAGGGACAGAGAGATGGGGGAGGGGGGGGGGGAGATACAGAATCCAAAGCAGGCTCCAGGCTCTGAGCTGTCAGCACAGAGCCCAGCCAGTTGTGGGGCTCAAACCCACGAACTGTGAGATCATGACCTGAGTCGAAGTCAGACACTCAACTGACAGAGCCACCCAGGTGACCCTGGGTGGCCAGGTGATCTTTGACAGCTCTTTATGCTGTGTTATCTATATAGTGCTGCTACGATACAGAATTCCCAGAAGCCATTTCTCTACTCAGCCATCTTGGTCAAAAGAAACTCTGCTTCCAGAGTACTTGTCCAACAGATCACAGGTTTGGCCCCCAGGTTGCTGGAGTCTGGGACTCCTCCATCTGTGTGCTCTGATACTCCTACCATAGCGAGACTGACAGAGGATACAAGTCTGTAGCCATGTGGCAGCACAGAGGGCGGTGTAAAGACCAACTAAGATGTCTCAGAGGTGTTCAACCATTGCTTCAGCCCTGGGCTTCCACAGGGTTTCACTGTGGCTGCAGAGGGGCAAGTGGCAACATGGCCCTGGCATGCCCAGTCATCCCTGGGGAGCTCTGGAGCCCCGGGTGCTGACGGACATGGGCCATCTCTGAGCCACCGGTGGGGACTCTCAGATGGGGTATGTGATGGAGATCACAGAGCCTGTTCTTTGAGATCATTTCCAGCTGCTGTCTTGAGCGGGGGGCCCAGCCAGGCCAGTTGCCTGGGACTCAGTCTTTCAGCTTCTCTGTGATTATTCTGGAATGATCTGACAGTATCCAAAATCAGGGCTTGGGAGAGCACAGGCAGCCTGTGGGTGCCAAGCCCACGAGTTGCTGCAGGGAGAATGAGGAGGAGGCAGAACAGGGAGGCCTCAAAGCCCCTGCCTCGGTTGTCAGTCCTGGTGGAACCGTGTGGACATCTGACTGCCACTGGATCGCTGGGGAGGGTCCTGCCCTACAGAAATCCAGCCCCCAGTGCTTGTCAAGAGAGGAACAGAGGAGTACGTGTTCAGTTGCCCTGGACAGAATATTGCTGTGAGAAGGAAAAATCGTCGGCTATTATGATCATGTGTTTCACCCTTTCCCACAGCTAAGAAGACAGGTCCAGCCACGTAGGGATGATGGCAAGGTGTTTAGTATGCCACAAGTAAAACTGGTCAAGTACTATCATTACCATGCCAAGCTTGTTCATGCCCAAACACACACCCACAACCACACATTGACTCCCACTCCTGAGAAGCACAGTGCCGAGAGCATCATGCCATTAGTTAGCACATTTGGCCTAGTAGAAATGTCAATTGTTTGTTGAAGGTGGAAAAAACATCAGATTAGCACCAGATTAGATTTCCTATATTCTTTGGATCCTTTGCTCTCTCTTCTTAAGGCCCTGCCCCCACTTCCTCTTTTTTTTTTTTTTTTTTTTATTTTCACAGGTGGTTCTTTTAGAACTGTGTGCAATGTTAGGGAACTTTAAGCCAGCTATAATTTTCCTTTATTCTTTCTTCATCCTGGGGAACTTTGGAGAACAGAAGGATCTCTTTAAAACTCAAATCAAGCCATATCACACCACTTTCTGAACTCACCACTTTGTCACATTTAGAATCATTGCCAAACTCCTGACCAAGGCCTTGAGGCCCCGTGTAATATGACATCTCCGTTGGCTCTGCTCCTTACCCCAGACATGCTGGGCTGCTCACCAGGGCCTCTGCATTTGCCCCTCCTTCTTCTGGAGTACCCTTGCCTGCCTGTTCTTGTCATGCAGCAGTGGCTCAAATGCATCTTCTGGAACGAGCTCCCAAGAGCCCCAACTGTCCAACTGCCCAACCGTGCCAACCACATCACCCACCACGGTCTTGGGATACTCACTGGCATCCTCCAGTGAGACGTGAACTCCTGTTGTGTTTACCTGAACATGCCCCAAGGCCTAGGCCATGCCAGGCCCAGAGTCAGGATGCAGTTGACGTTGGTGAGTGGGATTCGTAACAGCACTGGAGCCTTCGAGTGAGGGGCTGCTGGAGGTTCCATCTCAGAGACTTCCATGACTTGTCATTCTTTGGGCTGCATTTAGGGTCCTGCCTGAGTGCCTCCAGCCTTTGCAGCAGAGTATCTGAGGGAGACGTGAGGCCATCCCATAGCACGGCTTCTATTTTCATCCCTTAACAAGCAAGGTTAGCCTCGGAGACCATGAGAGAAATTCTGAGGGCCATGTGATAGGCCAAGCCACTAGCCAAGGCACTTCCTTTTTTTTTTTTTTTTTTTTGGCATTTCCTTTTTTATTTTTTTATTTTTTAAATTTTTTTTCAACATTTTTTATTTATTTTTGGGACAGAGAGAGACAGAGCATGAACAGGGGAGGGGCAGAGAGAGAGGGAGACACAGAATCGGAAACAGGCTCCAGGCTCCGAGCCATCAGCCCAGAGCCTGACGCGGGGCTCGAACTCACGGACCGCGAGATCGTGACCTGGCTGAAGTCGGACGCTTAACCGACTGCGCCACCCAGGCGCCCCATGCACTTCCTTTTTTAAAATGACCTCCTCCCTCCTGTGGCTGGAGGCAAGGATTCGGGCTATGCTAGAACCCTGCCAGCGTCTACAAAAGATTGTTTGCCAGGGTGGCTAGTGTTGTAATGGTAGTTGGTTTGGGGGTCTGAATTGGACTTGACTTTTCATGAGAAGCAAGCAGTGTGGTTGAGAAGGGCTTGCCTCCCCAGACTGCTGGGGCAAGAATGTCTGGGGAGCCCTTTCACAAGCCACCCAAGACTCTCCAGTAGACTGATGGCACAGCCCAGGCTCTAGCTGGCGGGCACTCTCTTGGGTAAAGTACTGCCCTACTGGAGGTCAAGTCTGCAATGCAGCTGATCAGGCAGGCAGTCCCTACCCATCTGGACCAACCTGAAAAGGGGAAGGTAGCTGTTGGTCACATCATCACAAGTTATGATTAGCAGACTGGGTCCGAATAGCCAGTGGCTTATCTCTGCATGCCATCTGGGCTCACGACTCACCTATGTCTCAAAGAACTCAGACCTCAAGCAGGTGAGCATTTCTACCTTCCCCCAAGAGGAGGATGTTGCTCTCTTAATTGTGATGTCATGTCACCTGCCATCTCCCCTCCCCCCAAATACCATGTGACTATGAAGCAGATGGAAATGTGTGGAAGTTGCAGGGGTCCTCACACACAGAAAGCTTATTCCTTCGGTGACATTTACATGAGTGTCAGTGAGGTGGCTGATCCAGGATCTACCAGGGGTCACAACATCTGCACGCCCCATGTGTAGAGGCCAATGCACTCGGTAGGATCCTACATAAATACAAGTGTCAGGACGGGACTGATGCACAGAGACAGAGGGACTGGGCATGAACCTTTATTCTCAATTCCTTTTGAGAACGAACATTCACAAAGTCTCTCTGATGTACTTTTTTCCTCTTTTGTGTCCCTTTCCAAAATATTGTCTTAATTAGTGTTCTGGGCCATGGACATTCAAACGAAGAAAATCAGATGCCAGTGGCTTCATGATTTTGTTTCATTTCATCTTCCCAGGAGTGCTGTAGCCCTGGGTCCTTAGGCTGTGGCCAGTGATGGCTGCCCCATGCTTGCTGGGGAGGACCCTAAGGGGCAGGAAGCCCACAGTCACACTGCCCCAGCCGGGCTCCTAATATTTGTCCAGATTCCCACAGCCTTTACACCCTACTGCCAGACAGAAAGGAGGCATCGACTTCCCAGTCTGGCACGCAGTCTGGTACCCAGCTTTCCAGGCTCTGTATGAAACCCATTCAGCTCACAGCGAATCCCCTTCCTCCTTGCCTGAAACAGCAAAGTCACAGAAATGTCTTCTGTGGGGCCCCAAAAAGGTTGAGTTCCCAGTGACTGTCCCAGGATGGAGCTGCCGGGCAGGGTGCAAGAATCACACATACCACACCTTTCAGGGCACGTCACCTAAAGTTGTGGGCACTGCAGGCACAACAACACAGGTCCCACTGCTACAGTCCTGCTGACGTGAAGGCGGCACTTAGACTCCACCTTGGCCACCGCTGCCCGCTGCACCTCATCAAGGCTGTCGGCAAAGGGCAGCACAGGGGCCCCGGCGAAGAACTGAGCCGAGAGGTTGTTAGTGCTCAGCCCTGCTCCTCTGAAGGCCTGGAAGACCCAAGGCGGGAAGGAGGAACCCTGGGTGAGCCCCTATCCCTAAGGGCCCCAGGAACAAGGGCCTGCTCGTAATGGCTCAGAACCGCTCATAACAGCTATTTTCCTAGGGATGTCTGACACCTGCATGACACCTGCATGTTCTGGAAAACTTCAGGTGGGGCCACACCTGCCATCCCCATGGACACCAGACTCCCCAAATCCACTCCACTAGGTGACTTCTGATGCCAGGAAATCTCCAGGTTAAGATTTGGGAAGGAGGCATCACTGAATGATTAGGAGGCCGAGCTTTGTTGTAATGAGGACCTAGGTTCCCCAAAATCTGAGATCAGATACTTGCAGGCTGAGTGACCTAGACAAGTCATTTCATTTTTCTGTGCCTCTGTTTCCTCACATTAAATGGGGTAGGAGTGGGTCCCCCTTTTAGGGTTGGTTCCAGGGGGAAACAGAAATCACCTGCATAGTGATCGTGTCACAATAAGCAGCGGACCAAGTTGACATGTTGGGCAGCTGAAGGCAAGAGAAGTTCAAATGAGCCAGCAGTCCACAGTCTGTGCTCACTGGAATAGTGCCATCAGTCACCTGGTAGGCCTAGGACAAGACTACCATCTTCATCATGGCAATATCTAAAGCTGCAGCCTCCTGGGGTGCCTGGGTGGCTCGGTTGGTTAAGCATCTGACTTCGGCTCAGGTCATGATCTCAAGGTTCGTGAGTTCGAGCCCCGTGTCAGGCTCTGTGCTGACAGCTCAGAGCCTGGAGCCTGCTTCGGAATCTGTGTCTCCCTCTTTCTCTGCCCCTCCCCCACTTGCGTGCACGCCCGTGCTCTCTCTTTCTCTCTCTCGCTCTCAAAAATAAATAAATGTTAAAAAAAATTAAAAAGAAAAGCTGCAGCCTGCAAGGACAAGGAGATGTGGTTAGAAGGGCACAACCTGAGGGCAGACCGCTTGGAAGAAAAATGAGCTTTACAAGGAATAGAAACAACAGCTCAGAGCAGAGACCTGAGGTCCCGCTGGACCACAAGCTCTGTAAGGCAGCCCCCGCCTGGTGCGTGGAGTATGCCCAGCATCTAGTGAGATGGGGTGGAGGCCTCGGTGGTGGTGACTGCGAGGGTGACTCAGGATGTTGTGTGAGCAAGTGCTCAGCCAAGGACAGGCTCGGAAACGTGGGAATGTGGATGTTTTCCCAGATGACAGGGAGCACCACCAGCATACACAGAAGGCAGCACGTGGAGGGGCACATGCTTCCCTCAGGGTCACAGCCAGCTCGGTCTCCAACCTGACAATGGCCGACGGCCAGCCACGACTCTGGGGAACTGAGCCACAAGGATCTGCCCTGGGTCGGGCGTTCGAGGGAGGCCCCTGAGAGCCTCCTCTGTATCTGGCACTAGAGTGCTGGGGAACCAGGAACTCGAGCCTGGGCTGCCCTCCCCAACCACTGAGGCCTCTCAGCTAAGGGGCAGAGGCTGCCCCGTGAAGAGCTGGAGAAGGAAGGGTCAGTGTGGGCATCGTGCCTGCCCATGAGAAGTACTCGGAAAGATCTGCTTAAGGAATCATGTCATGCTTGAAAATAAATCTTCTCTTTTGGTTAGTTCCTTTGCTGGTGCGGTTTGCCTGACACTGCACCAACGAGGCCTGGAAGTCCAGGCTGGACACAGCTAAAGCGGGCATAAGGGGGCGGGGAGGCGGGGGGGCACGTGGACGCATTGGCCCATTGTCTTGGACAGAAGTTCACCAGGCCAGTAAACAGAAAGTTCAGAGCTCTTTGTCTCTTTCCCAGTTTTGAAAAGCTGCCTAAATACTTCCAAGCAGAATTAAAGCAAAGTTATTAGTGTCAAGGAGCCAAGCTTTTTCTCCATGATTTCCTGAACGGGGAAGGAAGAGTCAATGTCTAAGATTCCCAGGATGGATTCCCTCACCCCAGCCTAAGCCCTTATTATCCGTGGGGCCCCTCAGCCTCCCGTCTTATCCCCTGCCACATCCATGAGGTGGGCGGCTTTCTGCCCCAGCAGCCGGGCAGGCTGCATCTCCACGAGCCACCGGGCGATGGATGTCTGCCAGGGGCTTCCGAAGGCCTTGCGGACTTCACCCTTGGACACAGGAGAGGCAGCCCGTGGGCGTGGCACCGGTGCCCTGCAGAGGAGATAGTGGAGGCACACACAGGCAGTTTTCAGGGAGAAGATCCAGACACAGACAATATTCACGTGCACTGTGGAGCTAGTCACCATGGTAGCTGCACAAATTACTTCCAGGAATCCCTTTCCTCCAGTGGTTCAGCCCCCTCTGGGCAGGCCTGGCTGCCAGGCCTAACAGTGTTTAAAAAAAATTTTTTTTAATGTTTATTTTTAAGAGAGAGAGAGAGAGACAGAGTGTGAGTAGGGGAGGGTCAGAGAGAGCGAGAGGGAGACACAGAATCTGAAGCGGGCCCCAGGTTCCTAGCTGTCAGCAGCACAGAGCTTGACGCGGGCTCAACCCTGAGATCATGACCTGAGCCGAAGTCGGACGCTTAACCAACTGAGCCACCAGGCACCCCTGGAACAGTGTTTTTAGATCTGAACTGGCATCTGGCCCAGACCTTCTGGAAATGAGGTAGTGACTGTGGGCTCCTCACAGGCTGGGGAGTATGCCCACTCTCACTGTGGCCCAGCTTCGCTTTCGCAGGGCGCTTGGGAGCAAGGTTGGGGTGCCAGAGCCCCCTGGTGGTCGGTTATTGCAGTGGGGATTCTAGAGCCTGAAACTCACAAGCAATTAGAAAAGGTTGTAAGGGATTCTTTTTTTTTTTTTTAATTTTTTTCTCTTTTTTAAAACTAAAAACAATTACACAAATAATGTATCTCATGGTAGAAAAAGTATACTTTTCAAATAAAAAAAGAGAAAGGGGTGCCCAGATGGCTCAGTTGGAAGAGCCTATGACTCTTGATCTCAGGGTTGTGAGTTCAAGACCCATGTTGGGTATAGAGATTACTTAACCAAATAAATAAATTAAACCTTTTTTTTTAAGGGAGAAAATAAGAATATACCAATCATCTAGTCCCTTCTAGTTACATGGTGGATGTCCTTCTAGACTTTTTGTATGCATACACATATAAATATATATATATATTTTTTTTTACAAAAATGGGGTCATACTCTATATATTGCTTTGTAGCCTGCTTTTTTTTTTTTTCCATTTAAGAGCATATAGTGAACATCTTTGTTAAGAAATAGGTTCCTCCAGCATCATTTTGGAATTTCACTGCAGCTCGTACCTGGATTTACCTGACCAGCCTCCAGTCGATCTCCTTATAGGTTGTTCCCAACATTTTGCTTTTACAATCGGTGTTGAAGTGAACCCTCTATTGTCACATCTTTTGTTGACTCCTGTTTATTCCCTGATGCCCAAGTCCTACGAGTGGAACTGCCACGTTGGTGCTGTGCCCCTTCTGAAGACTTCTGACATGTGTGATCAAACAGCTCTGTGGGAAGGCTGGTCTGAGTTTCAGCACAGGATGGGGCTGAAGTACCATACCCGAGCCCTTAGAGAGGAGCACTTTCTTTTCTTTATTTTTTTGTTTGTGTTTTTTTCTCGTTTTAATTCCAGGATATTCTCATAAAATGTTACGTTAATTTCAGGTGCACAATATAGTGATTCAGCAATTCCATATATTACACAGTGCTCATCATGATGTGAACTCTTTTCTTTTTTAATTAGGCTCCATGCCTAACATGGGGCTTAAACTCATGACCTCAAGATGGAGAGTCACGTGCTCTGCCAACTGAGCCAACCAGATGCCCCTTGATAAGTGTACTCTTTAATCCCCATCACCTATTACACTCATCCCCCCCCCCCCCCCCCCCCCCGGTAACCATCAGTTTGTTCTCTATAGTTAAGAGTCTGTTTCTTGGTTTGTCTCTCTCTCTTTTTCCTTTGTTTTGTTTCTTAAATTCCACATATGAGTGAACCACATATTTGTCTTTCTCTGGCTGATTTCTCTTAGCATTATACTCTCTAGCTCTGTCCATTGCAAATGGCAAGATTTCATTCTTTTTATGGCTGAATAATATCCCGTTGTATATATACACCACATCTTCTATATCCATTCATCAGTCGATGGACACTTGGGCTGCTTCCATAGTTTGGCTATTGTAAATACTGCTGCTATAAAACATAGGGGGGCATGTATCCCTTTGAATTAGTGTTTCTGTATTCTTTGGGTAAATACCCAGTTGTGTGATTACTGGATCATAGGGTAGGTCTATTTTTAACTTTTTGAGGAACCTCCATACTGTTTTCCACAGCGACTGCACCAGTGTGCATTCCCACCAACAGTGCAAGAGGATTCCCCTTTCTCCGCATCCTTGCCAACACCTGTTGTTTCTTGTGTTGTTGATTTTAGCCATTCTGAGAGGTGCGAGGTGGTATCACATTGTGATTTGGCTTTGCATTTCCCGTGGTGTTGAGCATCTTTTAACGTGTCTCTTGGCCACCTGGATGTCTTCTTGGGAAAGATATCCGTTCATGTCTTCTGTCCATTTTTAATTGGATTATTTGTGGGTTTTTGGTGTTGAGTTGTGAGGAGCACTTTCTTTTGAAAGAAAAAAGAACTAGTCAGCTTCAACTCAAACAGGTGTGAATCATAGAAGGTTTGCTCGGTAGTCCAAACACATTGGACAGCCTTTTTTTCTTGGTACAGAGATTCCTGTGAGACGTCTGTTCGGTCTCAAGGGTTTGCTTCATTTTTGTGAAATCGCTGCCACTGATTTGAATTACCATTCCCGGCAACAGCTCTCTCTTGTGTGGGCTTCCAACCTTGGAGGGGATCAAAGAATAAAGTTTTCTGTGGACACGCTGGGCAAGAAGGGTGATTTAGGGCTAGACACTAGAACCCCAGGGACAAAAACCACCAATATGGGTTCTCTCTGGTGTCTGAATTTTGAAGATAAGCTAGGAGCAGAAGTGGTCCTCACCAGCCCATGACCCTTTGGACCTTGGAACCTGCCCTCCGCTGCCATAGAGGCTGGCCTTTTCCTTCTGATCACCTCGACAGAGTGAGACCCATTCTGCTCTGAATTTCCAACTTCAAAAGTAACAGATGCAAAGCAAAGACAGGGTCGCAGCTTCTTGGCAAGAACATCATCTTGTTTCACCTGCTAAGTGCTCTCAGAAAACAGTGAGGATTTGAGGTCCAATGGCAAAACAGACAGGTAGCTCTGGGTCAGAGCGGGCACACACGAAAGCACTCAGTGTGGGCTTTCCTGAGCGCCAGGACCCTCCCTGAGTACCCAGTTAGCCGCATGCATCAGTGGATGCTGCTGGGATTCAGTCCTCTCTGGGTAATCTCGAAGCCCAGCCTGCCCAGTATTCTCCCTCAGGCATGTCCCCTCTGCTCAAACAGGACTTCACCCGCCGTGGCCACTGAAACCCCCAGGCAATTCCCACTGAGCAATCTGTCTACCTGTTTCCCTTGGGTGTGTTTATCCCTTGCCTCAGTTCAGGTCACCTGCTGGCAACATTCCTGTCCTTTACTCAGCCTTCTAACTGGGACATGGTTGAAGGGGAAGGGAGGGTAGGAAGGAGCCTATTAAAGAGGGACAATAAATCACAGATTTATAATGTTACATGCATATTTTGCCATTCCTTCTCTAAAACGTTATCACTCTACCTTGAACTGAAATCCTTGGTGGGGTGTGACTACCACTGTAGTGATCCTCTGGAAACACTGAAAATAAAAATGTGAATACTGTTAGTGGAGAGAAAGAGGCTCTGTGGGAGGCGCTCCAGGCCCAGAGGTCAGCTGTCCGCTGGGATCTAGAAGACAAGCTTTGCAGTGCACTTCTCCGTCCTGTGTGGCCTCCTCACCTCAGATTCTTGCTTATCTTCTAAGTTCAGAAAAGGGAAAAAAGAGTATGAATACCAGTCTGAAATTTGCCTGGCAGTTGATATTCACGTATGGAAATCACATGCAGGAGCGTGTGACCCTCCCAATGTCGTCATACCCTTGGAGGTTTTGTGTCCTGAGCTAGAGCGCGGGCTGCCCAAAGCCGCTTCCCCAGGCCAGACCCACACACAGAGGCGAGCTGCTCCCGGGTGCTAACCTTGGAGCGTCCTCTAGCCCAGACTGTGTCAGAGACGGGATGATTTTTGTCCCCGGGGTATCGTGGGAACCAAGAGCATGAAGCCAGTGGCTTGGGGCACGCGGGTCTATTTTTCCCATAAACACACCGAGTTGGCAGCGGGGATCCAGGGAAAGGAGAGAGGCAGACCCTCTCATCTGGCACCCGGGGCCCTGGGCTCTCTTTGCAGACGCAGTCCTGGCCCAGGAGAGCCAATGCCAGCAAGCAGATAGAGCTCATTAAGACTTCACATAATCAGATGAGTACGTGCAGGCTCCTGACCAGAAGTGAGAGCTACTGGTTTTTGTCCCAGTGAGGAAGGAATCCAACATCATAAGAGCAATTAAAAAAAAATTTTTTTTTAAACCATGTACAGTTCAAAATATAATTTAGACACAAGAGGCTGAAAGCTGCTACTTTATCACGTCCTGCTGTCCCCACGGGCTCCATCCCATCAACATAATGGGCACAGGGTTCTGAATCAGGCCAACCCTTCACTCTGGGTTTACATGCGAGCAGGGGGCTAGTACCTTAGGCAAGTGACTCAAGTCACTTCCTGGTCTTAGTTTTCCCCTCTGTAAGACAGGGATGGCAATTTGTACCTCCTGGGAAGTGAGGTGCATACAGCATTTAAAGAGGGCCCTGCAAAGTTCCCGCATGATGAAGGGCTGGATTATCACTAGCTGCTGTGATGTAGCACCTGATCTCACAGCAGGCGGGGGTGGGGGGGGGGGCGGGAGGGGCACTGAGGAAGGGTTTGCTGCCTCTGCTGGGAGCGAAGAGACAGAATCTCCTTTGCATCCTGTTTCCCAGGCAACAGCAGGGCAGAGATGCACTTATCAATACAGACCCATGGAAGTGTCACTGAAAAATGAATTTCAGGCCAAATGCCCGAGATCCATCCCTTGTGACCATCTGTGACATGGAAACCCCCCTCCTCTAGGATGGAGGAGAACTCATGAGGCACCCCGAGAGCACGCCGGCCTAGAGCTGGCAGGGCCCCCTCCCCATCCTCCTTCTCAACCTCCCACCCAGCCCCACCCCGGCTCCCTGCACCCAGAGGGGCCCCACAGGGATCTGGTCTGATGAGGAAGAGCTCCAGGGGGCGGTGCCCCAAGCAGGTGCCAGGGGCTGGGTCATAGCAAAATAGGAGCCAGCCTTCCCTTCTGGTGACAGTATCGGTCAGTGGGTTTGCTCCTGGGGCCATATTGACCAGAAGCTCCGTGTATGTGGAGCAGAACAATTAAGTATCTGACAAGAAGAGAAGGCGTAATGGTGACTCCCATGTCCATATTCAAGACTTCAAATACCCTGGAAGTGTGAGCAAGGGCTCCCTCCGAGTCAAGTCGCCCTCTGACACCCTCATGGAAGTTCTTCCACAAGCCCCGCCATGGACCTCCTTTGTTGAAAGACGACAGAGAAGGAACTGTGGGGGCCGAAGACTCACAGAAGCCCAGTACCTGTGGCTGCTGTGATGTGGTGCGTGGGGACAGCCCCTGAACCAGCTTCCTTTGAGGGGCAGTTTTGTTCCCTGGACAAGTAACCCCAGAATTTTCAACATAGCTCCCGGGCAAGTAACTAGGAAGTCTAGCCTGGGGTTCAGGAACTCTGGCCTTCAGTCAGACTACCTGGTTCAGAGTCAGCCCTGCCACACCTGGCTGGGCAAGCCACGGGATCAGTTTCTCCATCTGTGAAATGGGACATGACTACCCACCTATCAGTCAGGACTACTGAGTTGTAGCAATAGAAACTGACTGTGGCTAACTCGGGGGGGGGGGGAAAAGAACCGAGTGTAAAGGTTACCAGGAGCTCAGGTTAGAGAATGAAGCTCAGAAATAAACAGGGATCCAGGTACCCTAGAGGGTCACACAGGACAGGATACTCAGCAGTCCTGCCGGGGCCCCACTGCTATGGAATGAGTGAGTGCCAAGTTTTTTTCTTGAAAATACTGTTCATTCTCCCAATTCCAGAGAGCCTGGCTGGCCTAGCTTGGCTCATGTGCCCACTTCTTGCCCAAGGAGGGCTGGGCTGGCACCCGGACTGACAGTTCTGCCACTGTATCCAAAGGAGGGGAAGGAATGCCCCCAAATGAAACTGGGGTGCTGTACCGAGAAAGAAGAATGAACACTAGGCTGCCCAAACCCAATCAGTGTCCACAACGCCCACTCATCTGGGTTGCTGTAAAGATGAAATGAGATGAGGGGCACCTGGGTGGCTCAGTTAAGCATCTGACTCTCGATTTTGGCTCAGGTCACGATCTCATGGTTCGTGGGTTCGAGCCCTGCATCGAGCTCTGCGCGGACAGTGATTCCCTCTCTCCCTTCTGTCTGCCCCTGCTCTAAATAAATAAATAAACTTGAAAAAAAAAAAAAAAGATTATCTGAGATGACCTGTAGAATACAAAGCGTCTGACACAGAAGCAGACAGGCTGCACTAAATGTTAGCGATTGTGAATATAATCAGCATCACTTCTTCTCACTGGGAGGACACCAGCTGGCCTGACTTTTGCATTTATACTGAGCCTGGTCTAATGACGTACTTCCAGGATCCGTACCTGCACTTGTCTCATTGTTTGTATTAAGCTGATTAGCTCAATTACCAAGGAGAAAAAGGGCAGATTTATTGAACAAATAAAGCAGGAGAGGGCAGGAGAAGAAACACAGGAGTTCTGAAGAGGCAGAATAAGGAAATGGATCTAATCATCTCCCTGTGTTTGTGTGGGGGGGACCCACAGAATTTGAGCCCAGCAGATCTGGACATGAACCCAGGCGCTGTTATTCCTAGCTGTGTTCCTGGACACATCCATTTCCTTACTTGTAAATCGAGGTTAACAATGCTTATTACCTCACAGGATTTGTGAAATACACCGTAAGTGGCTACGTATGTCTTCCCATTTACGGGAGTAACCACACTTGGGATAAAAGCCTTGAGCTACAGTTTCACCGCTTTGCCCACAAATCTCCATGATGTTCCCATTCAGGTATAACTGGAAGTAAAATGATCCCTAATCTCGGTTTTTCCTCAGCATTCCTTTTAGAGTCTGGAGGTGTTTGCTGTGTGCGCATTTCCTTTTCCAATGCTTCCATGCCCTTGATGGGCTTACATCACATGTGAGAGCCTGAAATGTTCTGGCCAGCCATGGAGGGGAGAGGCAATTCACACGTTAATGATGGGAGCCTAGAGCAGTAAGCACCTTCGTGATCAAAAGTTGGCAATATTTGGGGCGCCTGGAGAGCTCAGTCGGTGGAGCGTGTGACTCTTGATCTCGGGGTTGTGAGTTTGAGCCCCATGTTGGATGTAGAGATTACTTAAAAATTTTGAAATCTGCAAAAAAACCCTTGGCAATGTTTATTAAAACACTAAATAGTCTCATTCTTGGACAGTGTTTTTACTTCAAAGAATTTATCCTGTTGTAGAAACAATAAATGTACACAGAAGTATGTGAGAGCATTCAATGCACCTTGCTTGCAAAGGATCCAAACCCGCTTCTTATTCTGGAGGACTCTTTCATTACATAAATTTTAGTGGGATCAAGGTATAGTCTCCTACTGCAGAAAGTGAAGGGGGCCAGACATGCCCTCCTTCTCCCTGCTTCCAGGCAATAAAGGCGAGGCCATGAGACCTACTCCCCTGCTCCCCGGCCAGCTGAAAATTCCCATCTCAAAGTTTTGAGTCGGAGTCCTGAGGAAGCTTCCTGAGATCTCCCAGCCAGCTGGCTGCTTTTATGACAGCCTTGGCTACACCCCCTGCAGCCTGCCTTCCCTTGGCTTCTAAAGCTGGGTCTTCAGCCTCCTTATCCATGTCAGCAGCTAGCTAATGTCCTTCCCTGCTTAAGTGATCCAGTGACCTAGCCTACTGAGACACCAATGGGATCCCTCAGCCAGGGGGAGGGTAGACAAATTACGTACACCCACACTGCAGAAACCCTAGAAGGTCCATCTCCAGGCACTGACATGTCATTAAATTAAATAAGCAAGTGGGAGATTGAAATGTATACAACAATCCCATTACAACATAGGAATGATATGTTAGTATGTAATAGAGAAAAGCAGCTGGGAGCCTAATATGCCGAGCTGTTGACAGCGATGATCTCAGAGGGCAGGGGATTTTAGAGAGCTCTTTCTATGTTATGAACTCTTCTTACTCTCGTCATGTTTGAGCTGTGGTGGTTTTGCAATAGGTTTGTAACCAGAAAAAAAGTGATAATGCCATTTTCTTAAAAAGTAGATGATGGTTGGGGCGCCTGGCTGGCTCAGTCGGTTAATTGTCCGACTTCGGCTCAGGTCATGATCTCATTGGTTGAGCCCCTTTTTGGGCTCTGTGCTGACATCTCAGAGCCTGGAACCTACTTCGGACTCTGTGTCTCCCTCTCTCTGTCCCTCCCCGGCTCATGCTCTGTCTCTGTCTCTCTCTCTCAAAAGGGCACGTCTCTCTCTCTCCGTCTCTCTCTCTCCATCAAGGGCACAGAAGCATTGGAAAAGGAAATGCACTCTGTCTCTCTCTCTCCAAAAATAAACGTTAAAAACAAATTAAAAGAAAAAAAGATGATGGCTGCAAAACGTGTGCTCCTGAAGATCTCAAATAACTTAAAAACTAACACAAGCCAAGACTCACCCTGACAAAGAACAAGCAGGTATTTCCATTATCAGCTAAAGTAGTGTCACTCTGTTCAATGGCTGAAACACAGTTTACAGTTGACTTTAGCCCTTTACTTTTGACATTATGGGTTCTTTAAAGAGACTTTATTGGGGCACCTGCGTGACTCAGGCAGTTGAGCATCTGACTCTTGGTTTCGGCTCAGGTCATGATCTCACAATTCATGGGATTGAGCCCCACGTCAGGCTCTGCACTGAGAGCGTGGAGACTCTTGGGATTCTCTCTCCCTCTCTTTGCCCTCCCCTGTATGTGCAAGGTTTCTCTCTCTCTCTCTCTCTCTGAAAATAAGTAATTAAACCTTTTAAAAATAAGAGGCTTTATTAACTGATGTATTTTATATCACCGTGTTTCAAATTTACATAATTCACATATGCACAAAATAAGCCCGCCTGTCCTGGGGGCATGAACCACCCACAGACCTGGTGTTCCTGTGCCTGGGCTGAGGTATCTGGCCATGACACGGTCACACAGAGAAAGCAATGAAGTGGAAACCGAGTAATCTAGAGCTAGCTTTTCCTGATGATGATGGAAAAACAAAGATAATTCATTACAGCCCTCTTGCCTCTTCACTGCTTAGGAGGGGAACAGACGTGTCTGGTCAATGAGCTGGGGTTCCACCATGTTAATGACATCTTACCAACTCTCAATACGCTGCTTTCCATTGAGATATTCAATCAGCAGGGAAGCGGTCCATCCCTCTGCTGAGGCTTGGTGACTCCATAAGCTCTGACTCAGCGGGGTACACATGTCATGGCTTTAGTCACTGATACAGCTCCCTGACTGGTGGGGAAAGGCCCTCTGGAGACAGAACCAGAGTTCCCTTTGAGGCATGAGCCGGGGAAGATTCTGTAAAGGGGATATAACTGCTCACGCCTGAGGTGCTCGGCAGGGACTGTGACCAGCCTGAGTGTGATAGGACCTCGTTGACGGTTTCGTGGCTGGCATCTCTTTGAAAACCCGGAACCCTTCTTTGATGGCAAAATCCCATGCCAGGTTAGACATAAATTCAGGCAGTTTTCCACTTTGTTCGGTGTCCACAAAGCTTGCTTGCCCTAAGCAGAAGCAAAGAAAAACAGTGATTACTCCCAAGCAACCCTTAATAAGAATGCTGTCAGCAGCCACTACCATTTGCTGAGCACTTGGCCATATACCAAACACAGTGCTAAGCGCTCTGCGTGGATTATTATAGCTCATCGAATTCCCGAAGCATTATGATGCTTTTAATCCCCACTTTACAGAAAGAATCTGGGTCTTAGGAAGCGTAGACAAGCTGACAGCAGTGGGCTTGGAGCCAGGAGTCAGGCTCATCTGGACTGCTCCCTGCTCTTTACCTCTTCTTTCCGTCAAGGCACTAAATGAAGCCAGGGACACTCCCAGTCACTTGTGCTGTCGCCACGGGGCTATCGAAAGCCCTGCATTATCTTAGACTGACTGCTCTTGCTGCAAAACCAGTAACAACCATCCCCAGGGACCAAGTTAACGACAGATCTCTGGACACCACTCTGTGCAGATGAATGCCGGTGTCAGCCCTGCAGAACTCACTGCACTTATGCTCTCACTGCTTTCTTTTTTTTTTTTTTAATACATGCATCAAGACTTTTAAAAAGTAAAAAAAATTTTAAATTGAAGTACGGTGTATATACACCCTCTTTATAAAAGTGTATAGTTCTGTGAGTTTAGTCAGGTAACCAGCACTGCCATCAAGATACAAAATATGTCCATCATCCCCAAATTTCCATGGTGTCCCTTTGTACACAACCCTTTGCCCCAGCCCCAGCAACAGTGATCTCTGTTTCTTTTAGAGAGAGAGAGAGAGAGAAAGAAGGAGAGAGAATCTTAAGTAGGCTCCACGTGCAGTGCAGAGCCTGACAAGGGGCTCGATCTCATGACCCTGGGATCATGACCTGAGCCAAAATCAAGAGACAGACGCTTAACCGACTGAGCCACCCAGGCGCCCCACCCCCTTTTAAATCTCTGTTTCCCTAGTTGGTTTTTTCTGGAATGTCACGTAAATATACACATCATAGGGTGTGCAGTCTTTTCACTGTGGCTTCTTGCATTCAGTGAACTGCATCCGAGATCCCTGCATGAAGCGTGTATATTGTCTCCTTATAGTGAGCTTCTTCACAGCCAACCCTCCTAGATTATTTTTAGCATTTCCGTATTCTAAAAAGACTGTGTTTTCCTCATTCTCTTTGTATCGATAAATGGATCTTTGCAGAGGCCTATTTTTCTTCTGGTCCCTGCCACAGCCAATTTCCCCAAGGAGCCATTTTCACAAAGCTTTGGTGTTAAAGATATTATGCTGTTCTTACAGATCAGGAGCCAAATCCATGTGCTACATAGCAGAGAAGGCAGGCCGCCAGACAAGTCTTTACTCAGCACCTTCCGGGGGTCGTCATGGACCCAGGCCCTGGGGGGGGGGGGCGGGGAGGGGGGCAGTCGGGAACCAGACAGCCCCCTTCCCTGAGTCACTGTGAGGGCAGTGAGGGCAGATGCGCACTCTCTCATGAGGGGCTGCATCTCCCCAGCCCGTTGTTACTGACTGCACATGCCACGTGCAAGCAAGACCCCCCCCTTGAACTCACTGCCCTTCATAATGACCTCCTTTTCCTAGCAGAGAATACGAAGCGCTCTCTTCATTTTCCTCTCCTTAAGTCGATCTCCCTCTCAGAGTGCTGCTCTGTCTCTTGGAAAGTCGCCGATAAGAGCCCGGGCTGACTTAAAGCTATCATTACTTCCGTGTATTTTCCCACATGTCGTCTCAGCAGAGGAGACTGCAGCCTCCTAAGCTGTGGTCACAAGCACTTCTTCCGTTCTAGAATTTCAGCAGCCGTCTACCGGAAACCTAAATGTCAGCACCCACATGCCGACTATAAATCAGTGGCCCCCGCCCCCGGCTCTGGGCATGGTTCTCCCCTTTCCCACCCAGTGATGAGCTAACACCACCAAGAATGCCTTTGAAACAAATGCTCCTTCTCCAAACCCCACCTTCCAGGGCAATACCAAGTTCCTCCCTTCTTCAAACAGGAAAATGCTTTTAGACAGAAATAATATTTGCATTCGTAGAGCCGGGTTTCTTCTTCCCCTCGTGTAACATTATTACACTATTCTTCAAAAAACGGATTCCCGGTTTTATGTGAGAAAACTACGTCACTTCCTCTGTGTGTCTGGCTGGCTTCCCGGGTGGGAGGGGAAGGAGCGCCAACAGGATCGGAGGAACGCAGTCGTGTAAGGACAGCACGTGGGTATTCCTGTGTGCTGGAGAGTTTTACCTCCGAGCCGAGGGAAGCGTGAAGCCAAGCCAGTGGCACACAGGACCTTGGAAACTGCCAAATGGCTTCCTGTTAGGCCCATTGGCGGCAATACCAATGGGGTTTACAGGTGTCGAGACTCCAGAAGAGATCATTTAGAGTCCACTCAGCTTATCCCCAGGCACTGGAACAGGATCCAGTGAGAACACAGTCGTCGTCTAGAAAATGTCTACAGGCAGTCAGGCCTGTTCGTCACCCGATGGACCCAACAGCCCTTCTGCTTGATTAAATATTTCTGGTTAGCTTTCATTGCGAAGCCCTAACAAAAACTGGGAAATGGTTGGTTAGAACTAATGCTCTCTGGAGGAAGCAAAAATACGGTTTTCGAGAATTCCTGCTTATTGAGACCCCTATCGTCAGATCAGGGCGGGTGAAAATAGAAGTCATCTGGGTGCCGACTTTTCTCTGAACATTGTTTTGCTCACGACTTTGTACTGCTAGTTCCTAGTACCTGGCTTGGCAGAGGTTCAGATCCTTGTGAATGAACAATCAATTCCCCTACTCCAACTGCCTTTCTCATTAGAATACGGGAACCTGGCTGAGGACGACAGGTGGCCGCCAAGCTTAGGATGTCGATGACCTGGAAGCTAAGATGTTCCCGTTGTACTAGCAAACCCACTGCTGGGTTTCTCTCTACTTGACTTTTGTCTTAATTTTGGAAACTTTCAAAGATATATAAAAATAGAGTGAAGGGTTTAAGGAATCTGGAAGTGTCTACCACTCAGCTTAAACAATCATCAAAGTATGGCCAATCTTGTTTCATTCTCTGTCGTCCCCATCCTCACTGCCTTAGATTTTTCTGAAGTAAATCCCAAGCATTAGATCATGCCATCCGTAAATATTTCATTTATGTCTAATAGCACTTAAAAGCACACAGTACCATCATCACTCTTAAAAAACAGTTAACTGGGACGCTCAGCCGGTTGAGTGTCCAACTCTTGATTTGAGCTCAGGTCATGATCCCAGGGTCATGGGATCGAGCCCTGTATCAAGCTCTTGCTGAGTGTGGAGTCTGCTTGGGATTGTCTCTCTCTCTCTCTCTCCCCCTCACTCCTCCCCCACACGCATGTGCACACGTGTACACTCTCTCTCAAAAATAAACACACTTGGGGCGCCTGGGTGTGGTTAGGCAAAGTGGTTAGGCAACCGACTTTGGCTCGGGTCATGATCTCACAGTTTGTGAGTTAGAGCCCCGTGTTGGGCTCTGTGCTGACAGCTCAGAGCCTGGACCCCGCTTCGGATTCTGTGTCTCCCCCTCTCTCTGCCCCTCCCCTGCTCATGCTCTGTCTCTCTGTCTCTTAATAATAAATAAACGTGAAAAAAAAAACACACTTAAAAAAAAGATTCTCTCTCCACCTCTGCTCCTCTCCCCCCACTCATGTGTGTTCTCTTCTCTCAAATAAAAAAATAAAAATAAAAATAAAGTAAGTTAACTATGACTCCAATATCACTAACTATCCAGTCAGAATTCAAATTTCACTGACTATCGCGTAAATTTTTTTTAGAATTTGTTTTTTCAAATAGGGATCTAAATAAGATCCAAACACTGTAACTGGCTGATGTGTCTTTTAAGTCCCTTTCAATCTATAGGTTCCCTTTTCATCTTTTCTATTCCCCCCTGACATTCATTTGTTGAAGAAACTGAAGTGTCCCCAAATCTGGATGTTGTGAGTGGCTGTGCCTCAGTGCTGATGTTGAATGTGCTCCTCTGACCCTCTGTTTCCTGTAAGCTGGGAGTTAGCACTACGGCTCGGTCAGATCCAGGTCTGACTTTTGGGGAAGCATCAAGAGGTATGTAATGTCTGGCTGTTTCTCTCTTGCTGACATTAGCACCATGGATACTTATTTTCTGGACCCATTAATGTAGAGGGGTGGAAAACTGGTGATACGCTAATTCTGTCATTCTGTCTGAGATACTTCCCTAGAGAGAAACTTTCCCTCAGTTATTTTGTTAGCCTGACACATAATTTGTGAGTGAGACTTTGACTCTGGTTTAGTGTCACTCTTTACTCATGGATTTAAACATACTTGATGTGTTCCCCATTCATTTCAGTTCATCCTTACTGGTGCTCAAAGTGTCCTGTCATTAGCAACTAGGAGCCCATGAGAGCTGGTTCCTGAGTCCTTTAGATATGACCCGAGTAGTCTTCAACAGCCTACTATATGACAAGGTGTTCCAGGTTCATCTGTAGATTGCCTGCCCTAGACCTGAACACAGTCCTGGCTCCTTCCGGTGGGAATGGAATTTAGAGATGATGACATGGCGAAAACTGGGAGTACAGAATGCTACTGGGTTAGTCACTATTTCTAGGACTTTTTGGCGGGTTCTGTCTGCTTTCTGCTGTTCCTTTCTACATAGGAAACAAACTATAACCTGTTTTTCTATCAACTTAAATAATTTAGGATATAGATGATTTCATTTACTATCCCGCAAGATCTAAAATTAATACTAGAGTGTTTACATAGATAGATAGATAGATAGATAGATAGATAGATAGATAGATGGTACATTTATATACACATTCAATTCAACCGTCAGTTCTGAGTAGCAACAATGAACTTTTCTTCCCAGAAGCTCAGACACACAAGATATAATCTAGAACTCCAAGCTAGTTCAGTAAAGCATTTTCCCATGTATGTAAAAGCACCATCAAAGAAGACACATAATCTTTTTTCTTCCTTCAGCAGTCCTCTTACTGGGATTTGGCAACATGTACAAAAAATTAAAATGCACATACTTTAACTTAGCAATTCTAATTCTGGGAATTTATCCTTTGGGTTTATTCACGTATGTGCAGAAGAGGGTGTTCACCAACCACTATCTGTGTTTGCTAAAATGTGCAAATAATCCAAAGATATATTGATGAGAGAATGGGTTAAATAAATTACACTACATCCATACAATGGGACATACTATAGAAATCAAAAACAATGATGTATATCTGTACATATTCATATGGGAAGGTCTCTATGAAATATTGTGAAAATTAAAATAAGTGAAAATAAAAGCAAGGAATGTACTTTATGTTGTTGTAAAGTATATATCTATAATAATTATATGTATGTATATATCCTATATATACACACATATCATATCCTACATATACACACATATAAATATTTCATAGGAATTCTTAAGCATAAAAAATTAAAAATGAAGGTACTAAAAATACATGTAGGATGATCACATTTTTATGAAACTTGGAGAAAGAGAGAAGATAGATACACAGAACAAATTGGGGGACCCATGAAACTTTTAAGGGTGGCGTTTATGTTTAAGAAATGGTACTGAGAAAAAAGGAAAATAATTTTGTATTCTTTACGACTGAATTCTTATCATGTAAGTTTTTACTTAAAAAATTGTATGTTATGTTAATAATTTTTTAACGTTTGGGGCGCCTGGGTGTGGCTCAGTTGGTTAAACGTCCGATTCTTGATTTTGGCTCAGGTCATGGCCTCACGGTTCGTGAGTCGGAGCCCCACATTGGGCTGTGTGCTGGCAGTGTGGAGCCTGCTTGGGATTTTCTGTCTCTGTCTCTCTGTCTCTCTTTCTCTCTCTCCCCCTCTGCCCTTCGCGCCTGCACATGTGCACACTCTCTCTCTCAAAATAAACATTAAAAAAATTTTTTTAAGTTTAAATATTTTAAAGAATACATATAGGGGCGCCTGGGTGGCTCAGTCGGTTAAGCATTCAACTTCAGCTCTGGTCATGATATTGTGGTCCGTGAGCTCGAGTGCCGTGTCCAGCTCTGTGCTGACAGCTCAGAGCCTGCAGCCTGCTTCGGATTCTGTCTCCCTCTCTCTCTCTCTGCCCCTCCCCTGCTTGCACTCGGTCTCTCTCTCTCAAAAATAAATAAACGTTAAAAAAAATTTAAGAATACATACATATATATATATATATGCGCTATTAATGACAGATGGTTGAGTTAACTGAATATTGTAGAATTCTGGCCAAATTGGTCACAGGAGGGTTTCCAGGGGGAGAAGCTGAGTGGTTGGGACTCAGACCCTCAGGCAGGCTGTCCTGAGCCACCCATTACCTGTGAGCGAGCGCTTGTACAGTCCCTGCAGGATCGCGGCCATGCGGAAAAAGGAGAAGGCCATGTAGAAGTTCCAGTTCTCAGTAGGAGGGATCCCCGAGTGAAGACAGTACATCCTGAAATACTCCTCTGCAGTAGGGATTCCCAGCTGAGTGAAGTCACAGTCACTGAAACCTGAGGCGACAGACAGAGCCATGTCTGGGCAGTGACCACACACTCCCTTGTGGCCACAGGTATCTGAATTATGAAAATCACTTCCTGCCTTGGAAATGAGTGTTACAACGAATTCACAGGGTCAGCTCCTTATTTCAACAGCTCTTCCACCCCCACATGGCTGGGATCCTGGCACGAAGCTATTCACAAATTGGCCCTTAAAAGTTTCAGACTAAATTGGCAGTAGTGGAGGGAATGAGGGGCCTCCACTCCCACCTGGGCCACAGTTCAGGGTGGATGCATAGGATTTTCCATCTGCCATTTGACAAAAAATGGTATTGAAAGAAAGATCCTGCCAAAGTTTGAAAAAAATAATTACAACAAATCAGAAATGTGTACTGATTTCCTTCATTGGTAACATTTTCATGGCTTAGAAGCATGTAATATATTTTGTTCCTGGGACTTTGTTCGGAGTATACCTTATAATATAGGCAAAGAGACTCCTACAAAGATGTTCACTGCCTTTTTTTGTGAGGGTTGGGGGGAGGTAGCGTAAAAGAAAAATTGAAAACAAAATTAAATATCCAAATGAGATACTGAGATATTTGTCTTAAGACATTTGTCAAATGTCTTGATTAAATTAATTCTATTCAAAAAAATCCTATTTCATCATTAAAAATGATGCTGTAGAAGAAATACTTAATGGCATAAAAACATGTAATTAAGTAAAAAAAAAAAACAGGCCATAAAATCATATAATCACGTTTTCATTTAAACAAATGTATGTACACACACCAAAAGATGAAAATGTTGGCAGTGCTCATCTCTGGGACTATTGATGATTTTAACTTTTCCTTTTGTTATTTGTTGGCTCTAACATTTTATTTTAATTTTTTATTTTTTTAAATTGACGTCCCAATTAGTTAGTATATAGTGCAACAATGATTTCAGGAGTAGATTCCTTAGTGCCCCTTCCCCATTTAGCCCATCCCCCCTCCCGCAGCCCCTCCAGTAACCCTCAGTTTGTTCTCTATATTTAAGAGTCTCTTCTGTTTTGTCCCCCTCCCTGTTTTTATATGATTTTTGTTTCCCTTCCCTTATGTTCATCTGTTTTGTCTCTTAAAGTCCTCATATGAGTGAAGTCATAGGATTTTTGTCTTTCTCTGACTAATTTCACTTAGCATCATAGCCTCCAGTTCTATCCACATAGTTGCAAATGCAAGATTTCATTCTTTTTGATTGCCGAGTAATACTCCATTGTATAGACAGACCACATCTTCTTTATCCATTCCTCCATCGATGGACATTTGGGCTCTTTCCATACTTTGGCTATTGTGTTGGCTCTAACATTTTAAAATAAGTTTGTATTTTTTATTTAGAAAATTAGATAGAAATTAGTTGAGTAAAAACATAGGAGGGGCCTATGCACACATCCTTCTCGCTTAAAATACACCTACACATATTTCCCTCCACTGGCAGGAATGCATTTTCCAGCCAAACCACCAGGACCTCAATTTCATGCACCAACCGATCACGGTTACTTCTGTGCCTCAGGTGCTTTGAGAATGGAGCTGCCCTGTTCCCTCTTCTCCCTCAGCTGTTCCTACCTCGCAGCAGGGACCCGGGAAAACTGGATGGCAAGTAGTGAGCCAGGCAGCTGGAGGCTACGTCCACAAGGGGGTCGCCTAAGGTAGAGAGTTCCCAGTCAAGGACGGCAAGCACCTCGGCCTTTTCTGGATGGAACAGCAGGTTGTCCAGCCTGAATAAGCCACAAAAGGAACGGAAAGACAGCTCTGAGGAAACTGAGTGCTAGGGGTGTGTCCTGTGCTGGGTGTCTTCCATTTGCCCCTGCAAATGCACTCCCCACCCTATGAGCCCCTCAGTGCCCACGTCCACTGGCTCCCTTGCCCTATGACTCAGGTGGGCTCAGCCAGTGAGGACATCAGCAGGAGACGAGAAGGAGGCAGATAGGTGAGGGACGCTATATTCCTCTCCCAAGGGCCATAAGAGCTGTGGTCCAGGAGCCCTCTCCACAGAGTGACCTCTCTGGGTTCTCGTCCTTCCTCCTTCCCTCTGATGGATTTAAAACTGGTCTGTACATTCTTTGACACTTCTTACACAAAAGGAAGAGTCTAATTCTTTGCTGCTTGAGGCAACTGGCTTCTGACAAATATAATGCAGGTGGAAGTGATGCTAAGAGACTCTAGAGACCAGCTCAGAAAAGGTGACCAGCTCCCAGTCAGCCCTCTCTCTTGGAACACACACGTTTGCAGCCCTGAGCCACTTAGGTAAGGAGTCCAGCTGCCCAGAAGCCGCTATGCTGGAGGGACCACGTGGGAGACCAAAGAGAGGCCCAGGGAGCCCAGCTCAGTCTTCTCTGCCCCAGTGCCAGGCATGTGGGTGAGCCTTCAGGAGAGTCCAGCCCCCAGCCTGACAGCCTCCCCAGTTGAAAGCAGCTATCCTGTCCCCAGACAGCAGATTTCGTGAGCAAAATAACTGCCATCACTGTTTACAGCCATGCGGTTTTGGAGGAGTCTTTTATGCAGTCGTAATAACTGGAGCACACACTTGCACTTTCAAACCTAGGGCTGTAATAACTCCCACTGTTGCACAGGACAGCCCCCCATCATAACGAATTTTCTGGCCCCAAATGTCAAGAGGCCAAGGTGGAGAAACCATGCCTTAAAAGGGCACGCACAAGGAGATCCTCTGTGAAGAAGTAATTCTCAACTATAAATTGGGTTCAGACTAGCTGTTTGATTTCCGCTTCAAGGGCCCTGCCCATCATTTTCCACGTCTAGATAGTCACTCCTCCTCACAGCCATGCCTACCTGAAGTCCCCATGCACCAGTGTGGTCTTCTGTTGCCTGGGAAGATGGTGCGGCAGCCATTGGATGAGCCTCTCCATCGCCGGGATGGTGCTGGTTTCTGAGGCTCGATAGTGCTTAATCCAGGTTTGCACCTGATGTGGAATACAGTCCCCTGAGGGAAAGAGAATGAGAACATGGCATGCCACTCTAACATCCTCCAAAAGTTCCAGAAGGTAACCAAAACAGTGAAAGTCTTGTTAATGCTCTGTGGTATCATCTTCTTTTTTTTAATTTTATTTTCTTTTATTATTTTATCTTTACTTTTTTTTTTTTTTTTTTTTTTAATAATTTACATCCAAGTTAGTGAGCATATGGTGCAACAATGATTTCAGGAGTAGATCCCTTAAGCCCCTTACCCAGTTAGCCCATCCCCCCTCTCACAACCCCTCCAGCAACCCCTCCTCCCCCTCTGTTTGTTCTCTATGTTTAAGAGTCTCTTATGTTTTGTCTCCTTCCCTGTTTTTATATTATGTTTGCTTCCCTTCCCTTGTGTTCGTCTGTTTTGTCTCTTAAAGTCCTCCAATGAGTGAAGTCATATGATATTTGTCTTTCTCTGACTGGCTAATTTCACTTAGCATAATACCGTCCAGTTCCATCCACACAGTTGCAAATGGCAAGATTTCATTCTTTTTGATTGCCGAGTAATACTGCATCAAATATATATATATATACACACACACACACACACACACACACACACACAGCACATCTTCTTTATCCATTTATCTATCAATGGACATTTGGGCTCTTTCCATACTTTGGCTATTGTCAATAGAACTGCTATAAACATTGGGGTGCATGTGTCCCTTCGAAACAGCCCACCTGTATTCCTTGGATAAATACCTAGTAGTGCAATTGCTGGGTCATAGGGTAGTTCTATTTTTAACTTTTTGAGGAACCTGCATATTATTTTCTGGAGTGGCTGCACCAGTTTGTATTCCCACCAGCAGTGCAAAAGAGAACCTTTTTCTCCACATCTTTGCGAACATCTGTCATTGCCTGAGTTGTTAATGTCAGCCATTCTGACAGGTGTGAGGTGGTATCTCAGTGTGGTTTTGATGTGTATTTCCCTGATGATGAGTGATGTTGAGCATTTTTTCATGTGTCGGTTGGTCATCTGGATGTCTTCTTTGGAGAAGTGTCCATTCATGTCTTTTGCCCATTTCTTCACTGGTTTACTTGTTTTTTCGGTGTTGAGTTTGATAAGTTCTCTATAGATTTTAGATCCTAACCCCTTATCTGATATATCTCCTCCCATTCCATTAGTTGCCTTTTAGTTTTGCTGATTGTTTCCTTCGCTGTGCAGAAGCTTTTTATTTTGATGAAGTCCCAATAGTTCGTTTTTGTTTTTGTTTCCGTTGCCTCTGGAGACGTGTTGAGTAAGAAGTTGCTGCAGCTGAGGTTAAAGAGATTTTTGCCTGCTTTCTCCTCGAGGATTTTGATGGCTTCCTGTCTTACATTGAAGTCTTTCATCCATTGTGAGTTTGTTTTTGTGTATGGTGTAAGAAAGTGGTCCAGGTTCATTCTTCTGCTGTCCAGTTTTCCCAGCACCACTTGCTGAAGAGACTGTCTTTTTTCCATTGGATATTCTTTCCTGCCTTGTCAGAGATTAGTTGGCCATACGTTTGTGGGTCCATTTCTGGGTTCTCTATTCTGTTCCATTGATCTGAGTGTCTGTTTTTGTGCCATGTGGTATCACCTTCTGATGACCTAGGAGTTTCTCATGTGATGCTCCTGCCATCGTGGCTGGATTTCAGTGTGATCTGGGTACTGTTTCCAGCCACATGGCCTGCAAGCCTGATCCCTGGCCCTCTCAGACATCCGACAAGCTTCCTAACAGCCTTTAAAAAATCCCTTGTTGGCTAAACAACAGTGGTTGGCTAAGAGCATGGAGTCTGGGGCTGGGCTGCCTCGGTATGTTTCCCAGCTCTGCCATTCTCTATCTTTCTGATCTCAGACAGGTGACTTAACCTCTCTGTGCCTCAGTTTTCCCTCCTCAGTGAGATGTTCCTCAGAGAGTTGTTGGGAGGATAAAATGTGTAAAGGCCCCTGGAAATGTTCCTGGCATGTAATACTACTACATGAGTATTTGCTATCATTATTCAGTTGTTTGCTAAGAAACCCAAGAGATACCAAAGTTGAGGAACTTGCAAGTTATATCTGGGACCAGGACACTGGAAGGAGTTCTGGAGTCAACTCAGCTCACAGTCAAGGTCTTCAATTGATTTCACTTCTCTGAGCCTCACTTGCTTCTTCTATAGGAGTATATTGACACCTAAATTCCACAAGACTGTTGTGAAGGCTAACAGAAATCCATACAGAACATGCCAGATACTTAGCTGCACAGAAGGCTGCTCCATGAATGGTGGCATTATTGTCCCGGTTATTGTCAATTGATCATTATTAATTGTCACTATTAATATAACTAAAAATTAATAAATGTGTCAGGTCCCTGGATCTAAGCCAAGCCCTCATCCTTCATCTGAAAGAGCAATGGTCCCCAGAGGCTGAAGGGTTTGAAGATAAGGATAGAGACGTCAAGCTCCTTCTGTGCAGTCCACTCACAGTTGGGGCATCCAGACATGAGCCCTTTGGAAAATCTAGTTGGGTCATGAGAGGTGGAGATCAAAATCCACAGGAATTTAATCCAAAACAAATCAAGCCTTTAGAACTAACTTCTGGTTTTCAGAATTATAGGAAATAGAGTAAAGTAAACCATAAGGAAACAATCAAGACAAATATATAAGACAACTGACTTGGTCTTTTTTTTTTTTTTTTTCCTTGAGAGACAGAGAGAGACAGAGAGAGAGAGAGAGAGAGAGAGAGAGAGAATATCTTAAGCAAGCTCCAGGCTTGATCTCACAACTATGGGATCGTGACCTGAGCCAAAATTAAGAGTTGGATGCTTAACCAACTGAGCCACCCAAGCGCTCCCTGACTTGGTGTCAAAAAATTCATTAAAAAAAACAGGTGGGGGGCGGGGGGACTGTTCTAGATTCCTTGATCAGATCCTGATATGGGGGAGGGGGACTCATTTATAAAAGATATAAGGGGATAACTGATGAAGTCTATCTGAATATGGATTGGGTTTTAGATATTCTGGGGAAATTTTTAATTTTCTTGGATGTGATAATGGTATCGGAGAATGCCCTTATTTTTAAGGAAATGCATAAAGTATTTAGGAGTTAAGTGTTAGGGTCTCTACAACTTTGTTAAATATATAGGGAGAGAGACAAACAGAAGAAGAGGGAGAAGGAAAGAGAAAAGTGAATATGGCAAAAGTTCAGCATTGTTAAAATTAGTAGCGGGCATGTGTAGTTATTCATTGTACTATTTCACGTTTCTGTAAGCTTGAAAATTATCAGGCTAAGAAGTCAAATACAAAACTCACAGGAGCTGAGCCTTTGTGAAAGGAGCCCTTCAGGAAAACCTCCGATGTGGATTTGGAACCTCCCGCCCCTCACACACACCAGCCCAGGGCTGCACACGTTCCATTTTCACAAGAAGCAGACGCAGCTGCCCCTGTGTCTCTGGCTCTGCTGGCCGCTGGTCTCTCTCAGGCCTGCCAAAGCGCTGAAACATCCTTCCTGAAGCAGACTGCCCCCCTGGGATAAGGAAGGAGGATTATGTGCTCCCTGCAGGTCCTGGGTGGTGAAAAGGTTCTTTGTGGTAATTGGACTGCACCTGAAGGATCTTTGTCAAAAGTCCCTCTTGATTAGAAATCCTGTTTGTGTGCTCTCTCAGTCTTTCTTTTGTGTTTTTACAAATTTAAATGTGTTCTTTTGAATAGATAACACATTCACAAGGCTTGGACAAAAGGGCAAACAGTAATCTTTTTCCCACCCCTCCGCCCAGCCATTCAGCTCTTTTCCTCCCCCAAGGCAACCCACGTGACCAGCTTCTTAGGTATTCTTTTGGAGATATTCACTTGTGCCAGCAAATATTTAAATGTATTTGAATATGTAAATTAATTCAAATAGACCGCTCTTTACACAAATGGTACTATCTATTTATAGCCAATGCCCTGCCAAGCAGCTGGATTCCTGACATAACCAGAGAAATTGCAGGGTTTTTTTGAAAAGAAAAATCTAGTGCGCCTGTAGCTGGATCAGTGAACCTGAAGCATGACGAAAGTGCTTTATGCTTTCAGACTCAAAACATAGCCAGTGGCCTGGGATGCTGGCCCTTAGATCACATGAAATCACATCAGATTTCTGCTTTGTCTCTTGATGCTAAGAAGTCAGTGGAAAAAATGTCAAAATAGTCTATTTTTTTTTTAACGTTTATTTTTGAGACAGAGAGAGACAGAGCATGAACGGGGGAGGGTCACAGAGAGAGGGAGACAAAGAATCTGAAACAGGCTCCAGGCTCTGAGCTGTCAGCACAGGGCCCGACGCGGGGCTCGAACTCACGGACCGTGAGATCATGACCTGAGCCGAAGTCGGACGCTTAACCGACCAAGCCACACAGGCGCCCCAAAATAGTCTACTTTAAAGGCACAGGGGGCACCTGGGTGGCTCAGTTGGTTGAGCGGATGGATCCTCTGTCCCCCTCTCTCTGCCCCTTCCCTGCCTGCACTCTCTCAAAAACATTTAAAAAGAAAAGAAAAGAAAAGAAAAGAAAAGAAAAGAAAAGAAAAGAAAAGAAAAGGCACAGGATCCATTCAGACAGCACATGGGAGAGGCTTCCATAAGCTGTTGTCGCTCTAGGACTGGATGTTACACTGCCCACTACTTCATTTGCCTAAGGCTTTATCTTCATTCAAAGCACCGGGACAGCTGCCACCTCATTTGCTTTTCAGATCAGCCCTGTGAGGGAGGCAGCACAGGCCTTTTTTTTTTTTTCACACCAAACCTTTACTATTGAGAAAACTATGAGGAGGTAATGTGACTTGCTCAAGGTCGCTGGTAAATTAGCATCCAACTTCTCCTCCAATGCTCCTTCCACCTTGAAACAACGGATCAATATGGGCAACATGGGTTGTCTTTGCCCACTTGCCCTTTTACTGGTGAGTAGGGCTGCCAGATAAAATACAGGATACCCAGGGTGCCTGGGTGGCTCAGTTGGTTAAGCGGCCAACTCTTGATTTCAGCTCAGGTCATGATCTCATGGCTCTCATGGGATTGAGCCCACTTTCAGGGACTCTGCACCGACAGCATGGAGCCTGCTTGAGATTCTCAATCTCTCTCTCTCTCACTCCCTCTGCCGCTCCCCCACTCATGCAGGCGTGTGCTCTCTCAAAATAAATAAATAAACGTTAAAACAAAATACCCACTTGAATTTGAATTTCAGATAAACAACACATTTTTATTTCCAAATGAGACTACCAAGGTGGAGGGGAACCCACAGGGGATGATACGGAGCCCGCTGTACTTGGAAGGGATGGAGGACTCCCTCAGTATGGGCTAGGAGGTCAGCAGGCCTGCTCTGTTGTAGCTAAGTGTCTCAGAGTGATCTGAGTAGGGACTCAGATCAGGTGCCCGTGGAGAGGTGGAACTTTAGGTACTTCGGCAGAAACGGTAGGAAGTTGATATACACTGGACACATACTATAGCCTTGGATGTGGTCCTACAGAAAAGAGGCACATTTAGGCTAAAAGCAGAGAAAGAAGAAAATACAGCTTCGCTGAGAGATTCTTTTTGACTACAGCCAAGAATACATGCTGGTCAAGAGTCAAATGATACTCGTACTTTCCAGGTCAGAAAGAGTGAAATTCTTTGGCTTGTGCTGAAGTTTGTGCATGCAAAAGCATGGAGACATTTGTGACAGTGGTTTTAAAATTGTGTGTGCCTGTCAAATTCATAAAATGCTACACTTCAATACACCTGACTTCAAAAACAAAAACAAAAAAAAAAAAAAAAAAAAGGGAAAGCAAAGCAAAAACAGACAATAACAATGAGGATGAGGAGCAACTGGTACGCTCAGACATTAAAAAACAAGCAGAGGGCACTTCGGTGGCTCAGTGGGTTAAGCGTCAGACCTCAGCTCAGGTCATGATCTCACAGTTCTTGAGTTCAAGCCCCACTCTCTGCTGTCAGTGGGGAACCCGCTCCGGATCCTCTGTCTCCCTCTCTCTCTGACCCTCCCTCGTGCTTGCTCTCTTTCTCTCTCTCAAAAATAAACATTAAAAAAAAAAAAAAAAAAAAAAAACAAGCAGAAACAAACTCTGCAAACAAAATACCTTGGCATAATGGCATTTTAAAAGTCTATCCTTGTTGAAAAGAATATTTAGGGGAAAGAGTAAAAAACAGAAAAAAGTATCTTAAATACTCCTGGCTGGTATCAGAAAAAAGATTAAAATGGTCTAGCAAGATAAAGTTGCAGAGAAGAGAGATTCTGTAGTCCATGAAGGGATGTACCCAAGGATAGGATGTCGTATTCTAGGTAAGTGACACCTCCATTAAAATGTAACTGGATTTCCCAGCAGGAGGCTATGAAGCCCACATCACACTTAGCAAACACTAGGTGCGTGAACAACCTGACATCACGCAAATCCTAAAACCAGGGGCACCATGAGGAAACTATCAGCATGAAAGACAAATGGCCTTGTGCTCACCGTGTTTCGTGTAGTCTTCTAGGCCCGTAGCCTTGAGGTCCACGCTGTGAATTTTGCACAAGACTCTGTTCATGGCAGTGTAAATGGCCCGCCTCTGGGTGGGCTCCAAGCCTGGCAGAGAGGGGTCTCTGTAGATGAGACCTGGGCAGTACTCCATCAGATAGAAAGGAGTACCGATGACCCTGGGAGGGACACAGACAGGATGTTTCAGTGGCCCAGCTCATAACATGGCAGGCTGTTAGTCATGGTATTGCTCTAACTGTCCTGTGTGTTCATTCGAAGAACTGAGGAAGGAGTTCAGGCCCAGGGTACTGGATGTTTCCTTTCTCCTTCGTACACGAGCACAGGTTAGAAGCACCCCATCCCCAAACCAGTCCACACACACAGCCCTGTCTATACTTCCTTGCCCGCATACCTCTCTTCCATTAGGTCCACTTGGAGAAGCTATGGAATGGAGTTTAAGAGTGATAATGTAGGAAAGCATATTGAGAGGAGGCTAGACATTACTAGAAATCAGCTGACTGTTCTAAAAACTTGTTTTGAAAATTCTACCATTAAAACTGTTTATCCTGATTTGACCATGGGCTAGAACTTAAATTTATTATTAAATTATTAATTATCTTAAGTGTAATAATGCTGCTTTGATTATGAAAGAAAATGTCTTTATTTTTAGGAGGGGTATGCAACTTACTTCAAAAGATTCAGCTAAAAATATATATAGAAAAAGAAAATATATTTATAAAATGTATAAAATTATAAAATTATTAGAGTGTGTAATTATTATTATATAAAATTATTTATATCATACACCTATACACGTATGTAAACATACATATATTCACACAGAAGGCAAATATGGCAAAATGTTAGCAACATTTTAATCTAGATGAGAACTCTTTATGCTACTTTTTCTTTCAACTTTTCTATGTTTCAAAATGTTCATAATTAGGTGGGACAAAAAAAAATTCAAAAAGGTTATTGCAAAGCAGTTTAAAAACAACTTGGAAGGACCACAATAAAAGATTAACAAAAACAAACATGAAGCTAGGTGGATCCAATTCTCACAAAAGCAAGTATTTCTTCATCTTTCAGGATAACTTACAGATTTGTGAGCTCTCGGGGTTGGGGGCGGGGAGGGAATGCTCTAAAGTCTTTCTTCTCTCCCATCCACATTTTGTCTTCATTCTAACAAACTGGGATTTGAGCGACTAGATGGGCTTTTCTCTTCTGTAGTTTGAATATGTAATAAAAAATAAATCCAGTGGCGTCTGCGTGGCTCAGTCGGTTAAGCGTCTGACTTCAGTTCAGATCATGATCTCACAGTTTGTGAGTTCGAGCCCCGCATCGGGCTCTATGCTCACAGCCCAGAGCCTGGACCCTGCTTCAGATTCTTTGTCTCCCTCTCTCTCTCTCTCTCTGCCTCTGCCCCACTTGCTCTCTCTCCCTCTCTCTCTCAAAAATAAATAAACATTAAAACAAATTAGTCAATCAATCAATCAATCAATCTGGAAACACCTGGATGGCTCAGTGGGTTAAAGCATCTGGCTCTTGATCTTGGCTTAGGTCATGATCTCACGGTTTGTGAGATTGAGCCCCGGTGAGTGCAGAGCCTGCTTGGAATTCTCTCTCTCCCTCACTCTCTGCCCCTCCCCCCCAGATAAATAAATAAACATTTAAAAATAAATAAATAAATCTCATCATTACCCTGAGTCTTCACAGAGGTCAAGAACTCTGGGGACAGGCACCCCAGCATTTGCAAGGGCTTTCATTATCCTGCCAGAATAAAGAGAAATGAATGAAAATGCTGGCTGAATTGATGAGATTTTCTTGAAATTATTTTTCTGAATTAAAATTAGTGTACACAGGAATTAAAACAGAATTCTAAAAAATATCCAATTGACCCCGAGGTATGCAAGAAGAACAAACAACAGATGGAACAAACAAAAACCAAATAGCAAAATTATAGACTTAAGTCAAATATATCAATAGTTACATTACATTGATTAGACTAAACATTTCAGTTGAGACAGAGATTGTCGTATTGCACAGAAAAGCAAGACCTAGCTACATGCTGTCTACAGAAGACATTCTTTATATATAAAAACATAGGGAAAGGAGCACCTGGGTGGCCCAGTCGGTTAGGTGGCCAACTTCAGCTCAGGTCATGATCTCATGGTCTGTGAATTTGAGCCCTGCGTCGGGCTCTATGCTAACAGCTCAGAGCCTGGAGCCTACTTCTGACTCTGTGTCTCTCTGACCCTCCTCCACTCACATTCTCTCTCTCTCAAAAATGAATAAATGTTAAAAAAAAATTTTTTTTTAATTTTTTTTTTCAACGTTTTTTATTGATTTTTGGGACAGAGAGAGACAGAGCATGAACGGGGGAGGGGCAGAGAGAGAGTGAGACACAGAATCGGAAACAGGCTCCAGGCTCCGAGCCATTAGCCCAGAGCCCGACGCGGGGCTCGAACTCACGGACCGCGAGATCGTGACCTGGCTGAAGTCGGACACTTAACCGACTGCGCCACCCAGGCGCCCCTAAAAAAAATTTTTTTAAAGAAATAGCCACATTAATATCAGAGAAAGGACACTTTAAGACAAAGAGAAGTACCAGAAGCAGAGGGACATTTCCAGATGATACAAGAATTAATCCATCAGGAAGATACTGCCATCATAAATGTGTACATGCCTCATAACAGGACTTCAAAATGAAAGAAAAACGATGAGAATTACAGAGAGAAACGGACAAATCCACATAGTTGAGACTATAGTACCCCTTTATCAGTAACTGATGGAACTAGAACAAAACTCAGTAAGACAAAGATCCAAGTGATAGTACCAACGACTTGACCTGATGGCCATTCCCCCAATACTCAACAAGGGCAGGATACACATTCTTTTGAAGTACACACAGTACGTTCGCCAAGATAAATCATATGCTGGTTCGTATGATTAAGTAACGGAAATCTTAAACAGTATTTCTAAGATCTCAATGGTATTAAACTAAAAATCATTAATTTATGACATGTAGAAAAAGCTCAAATATTTGAGGGGTGCCTGGCCGGCTTGATCGGAAGAGCATGCAGCTCTTGATCTCAGGGTTGTGAGTTTGAGCCCCACGTGAGGTGTAGATTACTTAAATAAATAAAACATTTTTTTAAAAAGCTCCAATATTTGCAAATTAAAGAACACACTTTCATATAAGCCATGGGTCAAACAAGATATTACGAGGGAAATTAGAAAATATTTTAAACTGTAATAACAATAAAAAATACAACATGTCAAAATTTGTGAGATACAGAAGTGCTTAGAAAGTAATGTATAACTTTAAATACTTGTAAAAAGACTTTAAGTCAGTTACACTATGAAGGAAAAAATAAGCCCAGAGTAAGTAGATGGAAAGGAATAAAGATAGAACAGAAATAAATGAGACAGGGGCACCTGGGTGGCTCAGTCGGTTAAGCGTCCGACTTTGGCTCAGGTCATGATCTCGCGGTCCGTGAGTTCAAGCCCCGCGTCGGGCTCTGTGCTGACAGCTCAGAGCCTGGAGCCTGTTTCAGATTCTGTGTCTCCCTCTCTCTCTGACCCTCCCCCGTTCATGCTCTGTCTCTCTCTGTCTCAAAAATAAATAAACGTTTAAAAAAATTAAAAAAAAAAAAAGAAAGAAATGAGACAGAAAACAGAAAGATTTAATAAAGTGAAACACTCTTCTTTGAAAACAGTTGATAAATCCCTAAATAGACTAATGAAAGAAAGAACAAATTATCGCTCAATATCATGAAAAAGAGGGAAAATCACTACAGATCCTATATACATTAAAAGGATAATAAAAGAATATCATGAACAATAAATTTGATAGATTAGACAAATGGACAAATTCCTTGCAAATTATGACTTACCAAAACTAAAACAGGATGAAAGAAAATATCTGAATAACCCAATATTTATAAATTGAATCCATAATCAAAAAACCTTTTCCTAAAAACTCCAGTCCCTGATGGGTTTACTGGTAAATTCTATGAATCACTTAAGGAAGAAATTTTTTCATGTTTTAAATAGAAAAATAATTACTCAGTCTTTTTTTTTATTAAAAAAATTTTGTTTAACGTTTATTTATTATTGAGAGACAGAGAGACACAGAGCGTGAGCAGGGGAGGGGTAGAGAGAGGGGGAGACATAGAATCTGAAGTAGGCTCCAGGCTCTGAGCTGTCAGCACAGAGCCTGATATGGGGCTCGAACTCACAAACTGCGAGACCATGACCTGAGCCGAAGTCGGTCGCTCAACCAACTGAGCCACCCAGGCGCCCCAATAATTACTCAGTCTTATCACCAGTAACTGGCTCCTGCTTTTTGCCTGCCTGGTGTCCTTTCCTTGCTTCAAGTTCTGATAACATACCTGGACTTTCCTTTAGGAAACAGCTCTCCCCCACCGTCAGTCCACATGGTCTGGGTGGGACTGATGCAAACCCTGGTTCCAAGGATGGGCACAAGACCCAGATTTGGCCAATCTGAATACTGCATCCTCCTGACCCCAGACAACACATTGGGCCAATGAGTCAAATCTCAGGAGGTACGCTGGAACATTCACTGAGGTTACGGAGGAAAGAAGAGTGGAGAGATGAAGAGAGAGAAAATGAGTGAGTCCCGGTGACGTTATATGGGCCCTTGGATCTGGTTATGCCTGAAAGATTTAAATTGTGACGTCAATAAATTTTACTCCTCTTCCTTTTTTAAAAAAGAAGACTTAAGTCAGTCTAGGTGGGTTTCTGTTGCTTACAGTTGAGGAACAGAAACATGCTAGTCCAACATGACCATGGTAAATAATGTTGTGTTTTTTTCTAATATTTTTGTTTCAGTGCACAAGTCTTTAAAAAAAAAAAAAAATAGGCGGTGCCTGGCTGGCTCAGCTGGTACAGTGTGTGACTCTTGATCTTGGGGTTGTGGGTTTGAGCCCCAGGTTGGGTGTAAAGATTACTTAAAAATAAAATCTTTAAAAAACAAAACAAGAAAACAGGATAGAACTATAGGTGGCTTCTATCTGTTTTATCACGTTAAAATTTTATCATGGCATTTTTGTGTCAGGCATATTATTGGCTACACTAATAGCACAATCATTAAAGCTGGGCTGTGAAATCCTACTGCCTCCCAGGTATGATGCCCACCTCCGTCACTCACAGCTAGTTGTGTGTCCCTGGAGACACCGCTTAACCTCTTTAATCCTCGCTTCTCTCACCTATAAAATGGGGATCATAATAGTAACCTATCATGAGTTGTTGTGAGAATGCTTTGGGTTAACGATACATCCAAAACATTTATTGCAGTGCCTGGCACATACTAAACGCTCAGTAAATGTCAGCTATTACTATTATTGTTGTTATGGCAACAAGTAGATAGACCAAGGTTTAATCATCTCCTGATTATTGTACCTTTTGGGTGTTTGCAATTTTTTATTAAAACAACATTGTGGTGACCATATTACTGCATAAAGCTGTTTTCCCTATTTAGAATTATTTTTTAAAGAGACATTCCTCTAACTGGAATTGTTAGATCTCAAAGTGTGACTACAATGAGGTTTTTAATAAATTGTATCATGCTGTTTTCCAAAATTCCCAAAGTTGTTCAGATTTACCTTTGGCATTTTAATGTTTTTTTGAGAGAAAGAGTGTGAGCAGGGGAGGGGCAGAGAGGGAAAGAGAGACACACACACACACACACACACACACACACACACACACACAGAATCTGAAGCAGGCTCCAGGCCCTGAGCTGTCAGCACAGAGCCCAACACAGGGTTAGAACTCACAAACTATGAGAGCATGACCTGAGCCAAAGTCAGATGCTTAACTGACTAAGTCACCCAGGTGCCCCTACATTTAGCATTTTTTTTTAACATTTATTTTTGAGACACAGAGAGAGCATGAACGGGGGGAGGGTCAGAAAGAGAGGGAGACACAGAATCTGAAACAGGCTCCACGCTCTGACCTGTCAGCACAGAGCCTGACGCGGGGCTCGAACTCGTGAACCACGAGATCATGACCTGAGCCGAAGTCGGCCACTTAACCAACTGAGCCACCCAGGCGCTCCCCCCCGCCCAACATTTAGCATTTTATAAGCAGATACTATATTACATTTCATCTTCAAATGCCCATTTTATTCCTTTACTAAAATGGAAATTCTCTGCATTCCTGGATTTTTGGAATGTCACCACAGCCCTCCAGAATTCCTCAGTACCCCCGGGAATGGTCAGAGTTCACAAGCAGGATGCATGAGAATAGAGTGGGGGTTTCACACGTTTAGGGTTTCTTTCCTCTAAATACAAACCTGCTACTATGTGGGTACATATATAAATGTTCAGAAATAGCTACAGGTTTTCTCCTCTGATGACCCCCTAAAGCTTCGTCATTCTCAGTCACCATTGCCTGCAATACTTGGAGAAGTCAGATTCTAGGAACTAAAAAGTCCAAAGAAGAAAGAGTAAATAGTGAGAACAAGAAGGGACCAAGAGCCAAAGTCACATTTTCCTTACTACTCTGCAACATTCCTTCTACAGAACATAATGGGCTGGAAGGAAGAAGGAAGCAGAGGAAGAGAAAGGCTTCCAGTAAGTAAGTAAATAAGTAAATAAGTAAGCCCCGCTCTGGAGACCATCCAGAATTTTCATCTCAGTTTCAAAGAATTTGGAGCTAGGTTTTTTTTCAACCTGCTATGTTTAAATTTTCCTATTTTCAAAAGAAACTATTTTATTTGGGATGGGCTGTAATGCAACCCATTATTATTTTACAGATTTTATTATGGAAAATTTCAGACATCTATGAGTAGAGATTCATGAAACAAACCCCCATGTAGCCAATTTCAACAACTACCAACTCAATGCCATGCTTGTTTTGGCCTCAGCCCCACTGATACACTGTTTATAAGACTAAAGGTCTTGGGGCGCCTGGGTGGCTCAGTCGGTTAAGCGTCCGACTTCAGCTCAGGTCACGATCTCACGGTCCGTGAGTTCGAGCCCCGCGTCGGGCTCTGGGCTGATGGCTCAGAGCCTGGAGCCTGCTTCTGATTCTGTGTCTCCCTCTCTCTCTGCCCCTCCCCTGTTCATGCTCTGTCTCTCTCTGTCTCAAAAATAAATAAACGTTAAAAAAAATTAAAAAAAAAAAAAAAAAGACCAAAGGTCTTAGTCTTTAAGACTAAAAGGTGAGACTAATGAGTAGTCCAATAATGCTTTTTCCACCAGAGGTTCCAAAAAGGTCTAGTTTCCTACAGGTTTAGGTACAGAAAAGAGAAGACAAACTTCTGAATAAAATTAGGTTACATGTTCTTATTTGAGATAATTTTGGAAATTCATACTTGCGGTTTTAAATGTCTCAAGGTAGTCTGATGGAGAGCTGACTTGTCAGCTCAGGGCTGAGCTGCGGAGGATGGAGGGGAGCACACCCCAGCTCTGAGAAGTTACCTGAACTCCCTCTCCACTGCATGGGAGGATGGAAGGAGTGTCCCCGGGGGCTTCTTCCGCAGAACCAGCTGGTGGTTAGCTAGCCTGATGTAGTAGGTTGGATTTGACTGCCCATGATCAAACTGAAGGAGTTCCAATGGGCCTGCAAGTTTGAAAACAAAGATAACGACAGTGGTTCGGAAGGATAGAGCTGGGCATTCCTGCTCTCTAACAAGTACCGCATTTGGGATGCAGGACATTCTGATTAGGGATGCACCTCCGACTTGGGCACCAGAAGTGATGGAGGCCCAGGCCTACTGTGCCAGCCCAGGTCCACTACAGTGTGGCAAAGGCCACTCCATTTACACCACAATCATCTTCACTTTGTGCAGGTGTCCATTTTGTCCTTCTTGCCAACTCCCGCTCCACGAAGAAAAGCTTTTCAGTTCTGTTTATCAACCACAAGCACGGTCATGGCAACCCACCATGCTGAAATGGAATGCTTTAAGCCTGAGGATGAAAAGCGCCCTTGTGCATCCCTCAGTCCACACTCGGCCAAACCACGCCTGAGACTGGCGTGACGGCCGGGAGGAGCTTCCGCGGAGGCCTGTGGCTTGAGCTGAAGTGCTTCCCTGAGACGCTCTCTCCCACCCCAAGGGGCTCAAATCCGTGGCTCCCGCTCAGGAACATCCTAATTAACCTTCAGCTTCATAACGAGACTGACTCTGGACACAGATTCGTTTCACATGGTCAGAAGAGCAAGAAACTGGCATTTGCCTGAGTTAGCTGGAGCTGGCCTGCTCAGAAGGGGCCCCTCAGCTTTGCAGAGGCCCTAAGAACAATCCAATCTCTGGAAAACATAAGTGGAGCTCCACGCAAAAAGTCTTCAAGGATTAAATGGGTGAGGCAAAACTTTATCACCAGGTGGAAATGTCTTCCAAGGCCCCCGAGGCACCTATTTTTCTGAGAGAGGAATATGAAGAATCAAAGAGGGGCCTTTGAAGGGATGGAGACAACTTGTCACACTGTAAATTTATGCAGCTTCTTAAGTCACCTCCACAAAACAGGCTGTCATCTCAAAACATTTAGACTCAAACACCCCTGGGCACGTACACAGTCTCCAGATCCCAGGCGATCCCTGCCACACCACCGTCTCGGGTGGAAGAGAGGGTGAGTGTACTTTTGGGGTTCATGCTTTTCCCCAAGCAAAACTGAAAGCTGCACTCAGATCCACTGAGCTCCATGGCTGTTTTCCTCACCACACAGCCTCTGTCTCCAGCATATTCCACTAGGGTTTGAAAGTGAGAACCAGACTGAAGCCTAGCCTTGAAAGAGTTGGCAAAAAACAGAACTTTAAATACCTGTGCTTTGGGTCCCCAGTAAGTCTTTGAGGTACTTCTCCAAGGAACCTCGTGGAATGTCCATTGTCTTTCTCATGGGGCAAGTGTTTGGAACAATCATTCTCAACGTAAAACCCAAACGGGTTTCTAATTCCTTTACTGCAGTTTCTGGGTCATCAACCTGGTTTCAAAGAGAAGACTGAACATGTACCACCAGTCAACCCTGACCTGGCCTCCTGTCTGTTCTCTAAAAGGGCAGTTTTTTAGAGGAAAATATCGAAGAAGTCACGTTTCTGAGCAAGGACTTTGGAGGCCAAGATATTCAGCTAATGAGGAAGCTGTATAAAGACTTTGCTCTTCCCATTTAATTCTTAACCACACTAAACTTTCTTATTGGCTGGGAAGAGTGCCAGTTAAGAGTCCACGATGCTCCTTCATGCCAGGAGGGCATGATACTGTGCTGCACCATCAACCCTGTCCCTATGGCCCATCAGCTTCATAATGGAAACGCAAACACAGAAAGCTGGACAGAGACGTCCTCTCAGGTGGCTTCTTGTGCTTCACAGCCATGACCTGGGTGGTCCGTGTGGCTGGTAGCTGCCGGCTCCCTACCCAGAACAGTGTCACAGGGACAGCCTAGCTGCCATCCCAAATGTCTTAAGCCTGCCATTCACCTCCTTGCATAATTCTTTTCTCAAACTGCCTTCTTAGTGTCTGTCTTACTTCCTTTCAAAAATAGAGTGGCTTGTCATGTAAATATCCTAAAATTAATAAAAAAGAAGACCACAGCAACATGGGGGAAAACCACTAAACACAACTATGATTGTTAACAGGACAAGCTTAGAAATGCTGATGCTAGTGCCTAGAGCACAGCAGGGGTTCAAAAAATAGTGATCATTACCTGTATGGTGTGAATGCCAAGGCTGGCAGCCGCTTTTAGATTCGGTCCAAGATCATCAAGAAAGATGGACTCAGAAGGCGGCAGGCCAAGCCGCTCCAAGCACAGCTTGTATATCCTGGGGTCTGGCTTACAGACACCTTCTAGGCAGGACTCCACGACCTGAGCGAGGGACGGGGATGAGAGATGAGTGTCCCTAAAAGGTGGTGCTCCCACATGCATACTGGCATATTTTTTAAAAGAATAATAGGAAGACCATTGAGATTTGTTATAATAAGTAACTTCAGAGTGTTACGATATAAAATGATGTTGCTTTTTAAAGTTGGAGATATGGTAATACCAGGTTACTAGCTGGGGGCAAGCTCAGAAAACCAAAGTTCTGGTTCAGAAACAGCGACCTTGCGCATACAGCGAAGCCACAATGGGCCTCAGTGTCATCGTCGGCAAAGTGGTGATGCTAATAGCTATCTTACCTATCTTAGCGGTTGTTGAGAAAATTAAATGAAAGTTGAGTGGTTCCAAAATGATGTTAGCATTTTGCTAATGTTAAATATTGTGGCTACACAGAAGAGCTGTAGATTTCTACTTCGCCATTTTTTCAGAAAGAAGGGAGGGGCACCTGGGTGGCTCAGTCAGTTGAGTGCCCGACTTCGGCTCAAGTCATGATCTCATGGTTGGTTCGTGGGTTTGAGCCCCACATCGGGCTCTCTGCTGTCGGTGCAGATCCTACTTTGGATCCTGTCTCCCTCTCTGCCCATCCCCAGCTCGTGCTCTCTCTCTCCCTCTCTCAAAAATAAACATTAAAAAATTTTTTTTTAAAAAAAAGAAGGCGGCACTGTTTACTAACTACAAAAGGCACATGACCTTAATGTCTGTATTTCAGAAATTAAAAAGCAAAACAGCCATCCTCAACTTATAAAACTCCCATGGGAGAACAGACCCCAAAGAGACTGTTCATGGCAAAGTACTATTCCTTTCACGCAAAGAGCTTCCTGTGTCCTGACAACCTCACTTCCACTGTGTATCTGGTCTGGAAATGCAGTGGGGGGTGGAGAGTGGGGGGTGGGTATGCTTCAGAGGGTCCAGATGAAACCCTGCAAAACCAGACCCAGTGCCAGGCAACCTCTGATCCATCAACCTGCAGGTCCTCTTACACTGTCCCCAGGGCTTAATCTCCTATAAAGTGGGCCTAAAACAGCCACAGAAGCTTATAACTGACACCCTCTGGTCTGCCCTGAGAATAGAACTCAATCCATGCTCACTCCAGGAAGGACTCAGGCTCTCCAAAACCAAGGACAAACCCTTCCCTCTACTCTACATTTGCATTATTCAGGGTTGGGTGAGAACTGCCCTTTCAGGAAAATAAATATCCTAAATAAATTGGACCACTCTATTTAATCTTCCTTGTCTCTTAAGGAGCCGAATGAACTAAAAAAGACAAGCTCCGTGTAAAGAAAACATCAGTAGTGGGTACCAGAGAAGCTGGGTGTTTCAGACACAGACCAGTGTCCACACTGCGGGAGAACAACACAGCTGTGCTGGCTGAGACAGACAGAGGGGGTGGTGAGCCCAGTGAGCCAAGTTCTCACAAGCAGGCATCTCTCCTGAGGGACTATGTTGAGGGTCACTGTATTGGGGAAGTGAAAAAATTCTCCAGATTTAAGTTTGATAAGATCCCCGGCCTTCTCTTTCTGTTCTATTTTGCAAGTTGAAAAAGTCCTGGAGATGTAGTTCTTAACAATGTGAATATACTTAACGCTACTGAACTGAACACTTAAACATGGTTATGATGGTAAATTTTATGTTATGTGGGTTTTTACAATAAAAAAATGTAAAAATATTTTTAATTGAAAAAAATTAGATGGAAAAACATTTTGAAGCCGAGACAGATTCCTATAATACTGGTTTAAGAGTTCAGCCTCTAATGTTGACAGAGAAAACATCTATGTATGTGTGTGTGCGTGTGCTTTAGAGAACAAAAATCTAAACCCTTGCCCTTGATGAAATGTTTTTAAAACTCCAGGTCTTCTGCAGACCTAAGATACGAAAACCCATCAGAAAACTCTTGGAAAGCACATGCCAAAGTGCCTGTGAAGTCTGAATAAACAAGTCCATTTTTTTTTTTTTAAAGAAACTCATAGGTCTTTTAAATTGTAGCTTCATTTGAAGGGCTGAACGTGAGCCTGGACAATTTAATTTGTCTAGATGAAGATATCATTCCTATAGCTGCACTGCACTCTGAAAATAACCAAAACGTACTGAATACTGACCATGTGCCAGGACCATGCAGAGAGCTTTGCATGCATAATTCTGTGGGATGCACGCAGCGACCCTACAACAAAGAAATTGCTATTCCCGAATTACAGAGGAAGAAACTGAGGTTCAAGGAAGCAAAGCCACTGCCCGTGATCACCTGGCTAGCAAGCTGCAGAGACAGAATTGAATCCGGCTGAAGTCCCGGAGCACTCGGAGGGGAGGGGGCTTGGAAGAGCGCTGTTTGTGTCCCACGGGGAAAACAACAATCAAAGCAGGTGGGGAGCTAGACAAGGTGTACAGAGGGGACAGGACTCTATCTCTGACAGGCTTTCTATAAGAAGGAAGGAGGACGTGGGAGGTGAAAACAGCACTAGGCTGAGAGGTTCATTTCCAACATTTGCCCTCTGAATTTCCACCTGTCAATTTTACTAGCTTTTATGTTCTAAAATAGCACTATCCAACAGAACTTTTCAGAATGATGGAAACGCTGTATACGCTGTCCAGTATAGTAGCCACTAGCCGCACGTGGTGAGTGAGCACCTGAAATGTAGCAGGTGCGTACTCTGCGGGGCAAGGATCGTGTCTGTCACATTTGCCACAGTATCCCTTCACGTGTAGTCAGTGGCCAGCGCGCAGTAACTGCTCAGTAAGAATCTACTTTCTAACTGAAGTTTAAGCAAGTCAGCTACGAATAATTCATATCTGTCCCAGGATGATAATCTATTTCTCTCTTGGGGAAATGGGGAATCGTTTATAGGAGTAACCTCCTGGCACAGAAGACCATCTTTCACTCAGTATGTTCTCAGGGCAGTTTGATGGTCTAGCACTGGGCTATCCAATATAGTAACCACCAGCCATATGTGATTATTTACATTTAAACTAATAAAAATGAAATAAAATTCAGTTGTTAGTGACACCAGCCACATTTCAAGGGCTTAATGGCCATATGTGACTAGAAACAACCATATTGGGGGCACCTGGGTGGCTTGGTCGGTTAAGCGTCCGACTTCGGCTCAGGTCACGATCTCGCGGTCGGTGGGTTCGAGCCCCGCGTCGGGCTCTGTGCTGACAGCTCAGAGCCTGGAGCCTGTTTCAGATTCTGTGTCTCCCTCTCTCTGTGACCCTCCCCCGTTCATGCTCTGTCTCTCTCTGTCTCAAAAATAAATAAACGTTAAAAAAAATTAAAAAAAAAAAAAAAAAAAAGAAACAACCATATTGGACATTTCCATTACTGCAGTAAGTTTTATTGGATAGCACTGGTCTCAGGATTAATGCCACAGAAATAAAGGGCAACATCACTGGTCTTTTTTTTTTTTCTTTTTAAAAAATATTTACTTAAGTTATCTCTACACCCAATCTGGGACTCAAACTCACGATCCTGGGATCAAGAGTTGTACACTCTGCTGACTGAGCCACCTAGACACCCCAACATGGTTGGTCTTTGAAGAGATAAGGTCAAAGGTCCCTTTAGATGTGAGGGCTGACGGAAGTTTGTGAGTTATGTGACGAATAAGGTTCAAACCCAGAACATGAAAGAGTCTCTAAAGCTGAGGTTTCAACCAGTTATCAAAGACCATAAATGCTGGACCTTGCTGAGAGCTCAGAGATGTTTTAGAAGTCCTCTTTTCATCCTGTTAGGTCTAAATCTAATTTAGTCAAGTTAGACTGACTAAGGAAACCCATTCACTCAAGACCTGCTACGAGGCAGTGTTTAATGATGCATCCTAAAGCAAGGACAGAGACTCTGTTTCGATAGTTTTGGATTACTTCAAGCTTACCACATCAAACTGTTTCCGGTCCAGGGGCAAAAAGCTTTTCCCGTTGGGAAGATAAAAATTATTGCTCAAGACTGCAGTCCGAAGGCCTTTTGCCCGAATTTGAGTTATGGCCTCAGTCATCACTGGGAACTGCTTCGCCACTTGCTCACTGGTCAGCAGGGAGAAAAAGGAGCCCACAGGTACGGAGGTCTTTGACTGAAAATGGGGGAGGGGAAAGGAGAGGCAGCAATAATTAAGAGTAGGAGGAACAGCTTATGACCAACAGAGAAAAACACGGCTTCCTGTCTTCCTACTGCTACCTCGTTTGATTTGCTACCTAAAGGAATTGTCCCTCAGCCCCGGTGCAGAACTTCACATACAAGGTTGTAAAAAGTAACTTCAGGTGACAGTGGTGAGGGAATGGAGCTATTTATATCAATAGTCCAGTTAAATTAATTCTTTATTTCAGTCATGGATTGGCGATTTTACTTATTTATTTTTAAATGTTTACGTATTTGTTTTTGAGAGAGAGAGAGAGAGAGAGAGAGAGAGAGAGAGAGAGGGCGCGTGCACAAGTGGGGTGGGGGTGGGGGGCAGAGAGAGACACACACACAGAATTTGAAGTAGGCTCCCAGGCTCTGAACTGTCAGCACAGAGACCAGTGTGGGGCTCAAACCCACAAACTGTGAGATCATAACCTGAGCTGAGATCCAGAGTTAGATGCTTAACTGACTGAGCCACCCAGGCACCCCATGGATTGGCAATTTTAAAGAATATCAGAATATCCAAGGACAACTCAAGCTAAAAGTATATTAAGCAGGTATCATTTCATTCTTTTTTAAAAACTTATTTATTTTGAGACAGAGAGAGCACACACACGCAGAGGGAGAATCCCAAGTAGGCTCTGCACTGTCAGCACAGAGCTCAATGCAGGGCTCGAACTCATGAACTGTGAGATCATGACCTGAGCTGAAATAGAGTGAAACACTTAACCGACTGAGCCACCCAGACGCCCCTATAATTTAATTCTTAATGATCCAGAAGACATGTAATGATTTCGTATTGTGAACTTCAGCTTCTGACCCATTTTTCATTTTTAAATTCAATCTACGTGGGTTTTGGAAACTGTTACCATATTTCAAACATTTGCAAAGGCAGGTCTGCTCTTTTATACAAACACACACATACACACTGTGGAACAGCTTTCTTGAGATACAATTCACATACCACACAATTCACCCATAAACTGTACAATTCAAAATTTTTAATATATTCACAGTTGTGTAACCATCACCACAATCAATTTTAGAACATTTTCATCACCTTGAAAAGAAACTCCATATATATTGGCAGTCATGTTCCATTCTACCCCCCATTCCCAATACTCTCAGTCCTAGAAAATCACTAATCTAAGTTTCTATTTCTATTGATTTCCCTGTCCTAGACATTTCATATCAATGGAATCATACATTATGTGGTCTTCTTGACTGACTTCTTTCTTTCACTTAGCACAAAGTTTTATATACCTATTTGAAATTGTGGTAAAATATATGTAACATAGGAGCAGTTGGGTGACTCAGTCAATTAAGCATCCAACATTGGCTTAGGTCATAATCTCGGGGTGCAGTTCAAACCCTGTGTCAGGCTGTGTACTGACAGCTCAGAGCCTGGAGCCTGCTTCGGATTCTGTATCTCCCTCTCTCTCTGCCCCTCCCCTGCTCATGCTCTGTCTCTGTCTCTCTCTCTCAAACACAAAAAAATAATAAAATCTTTAAAAAAACATCCATCACATACAATGTACTATTTCGACCACTTTAAGTGTGCAGTTGAGCGGCATTATGTACATTCATTTAAAGATTTTTTTTAATGTTTATTTTTGAAAAAGAGACACAGAGCATGAGTGGGGGAGGCACATACTTTTAGATATATGTAGTTAAAGTTCAGTACTTGGGGATGGAAGAAATGCATTAAAAACTTAAAAATGGCGGGGCACCTGGGTGGCTCAGTCGGTTAAGCGTCCCGACTTTGGCTCAGGTCATCATCTCATGGCTTGTAAGTTCGAGCTCCACATCGAGCTCTCTGCTGTCAGCACACAGCCTGCTTTGGATCCTCAGGCCCCCTCCTTTTGTGCCCCTGCCTTGCTTGTTCTCTTTCTCTCTCTCCCAAATGAATGAATTTAAAAAGTTTTTTTAATTCAAATGGATTATTAGGTTTTCACTTATTTGCAGTTTAACCAACTTAATAGCTGAGTATTGCACCCAAACTCTAGGCAGAAAGAATATGTAAATTCAAGTATGTTTATCACTCACGATTTCAGAGCAAAGTCTCCCAAATTGCTGTAAGAAATCCTCTGTTGTTATCTCTCCCCTCATAAATTTCATCCAGGGCCCCTTTTCACCACCTGAGATAAAGGCCTGCAGTATAGTTCCAGGAGGGATATCATTTTGTAGCTCCCATTCTATAGGAATTAAAATTTGCAATGAGTGAAATACATTCAGAGATGGCTGGGGTTTGGAAAGCTCAGGGGAATTACCACCAGTCCCTGTGACGCTGCTGTGGTGCCAGGGGGGGATTCTCACGGGAATTAGGAGAAACTGAGGAAACGCAAAATCTCAGCCTTAGACCCCAAGGCAACAGTGATATGGAGGGGACACTGCTGTTAAGCATCAGGTCCTTACCCTCTACTTGACATGACTCTGGACACTGCATTATGCATTTTCTTCCCTGCTCTCATCAGCTGCCTCATGTACCTCAGGTCGCTCATACACTCCTGGCACGTAGTAAGAAAACACAAGCGTAATAAGCCACGTTCGGACAGCACACCAAAACAGGCCCTTCATTTTGTAAACTGGAGTCATCCTCTGTGGCACCAGAACTGCTACGCTGAAACGTTCACTTGGGGGATGCGGTCTTTGCGGAATAAGGAAGAAATTTTCCTTTTTTTTTTTAATGTTTATTTTTATCCTTGAGGGGTGGAAGGAGAGTGCGAGCAAGGGGCAGAGACAGAGAGAGAATCCCAGGCAGGCTCCACACTGTCAGCACAGAGCCCGACACAGGGCTCGAACTCATGAACTGTAAGATCATGACCTGAGCCAAAATCAAGAGTTGGATGCTCAACCAACTGAGCCACCCAGGCGCCCCTAAAGACGATTTCTATCCATAAGAAGTTCAGGCAGTGGATGGATCAGCATTTGTGTGTACGGGGAGTCTTTGGACAGAGGCTGCTTTTTCTTGTACCAGGTTGTGTGTTTTCTTTCTAAAATATAGCTGCTATGGGGCAAATATATATGTAGCAATCATAAGTATTTCTAAGACATAATATACTTTACACATTTATTTTGTTTTGATAAAGTAGGGCCTGTGCATTGAAAATATTTGACAATATAGAAAGTATAAAAAAGAAAGTTAAATGACAAGCAATCTCCCTTAGAAATAATCAATGTTACTAATTTGATACATGTTCTTTGAGAATAGCAAGACTTAAAGCTCAATCCAAATAATCCTACTTATTTGAGAACTAAAATGTGTAACATTTTTTATGGTCTCAGAATTGGCAAGCATGTAAGGAAACTGGCACTCTTGTAGACTGTTGATGGGAGTGGAAAGAAGAACAACCTCTATGGAGAGCAAAATTTTAAATATACGTTTGATGTAGTAATTCCACTTCTAGGAATTTCTCCCACATATATATTTATAAAAGTCAGCAAAGATTATGAACAAGGCTGTTTGTGCAGAATTGCTCATGATAAAAAGAACGAGGAATTTAAACACATGTCAGTAAATCGCTTGTTACATCAACTTTGATACATCCATAGAATGGAATACCACACAGGTGTATAAACTAGACCAAGGATATGCAAAATACGGCCTGGGAACCAAATCTGTCTCCTATCTGCTTTTGTATTCATGTACTACCGTCTATCACTGTTTTCTTGCTCCAACAGGAGAATTGAGCAATTGTGACAGATTGTGTGGCTTGCAGAGCCTACTTAGCCCTTTATAGAAAAAGCTTGCTACTTAAAACACACCTTGATAAAGGATGAACTGACCTGGGAACATGCTAGACAGGGACACTCTACCCAGGGAGGAGGTCAGAGAGGCTTTCACAGAAAAGAAGTCGTTTTTTTGTAGTTGTTTGTTTGTTTGTTTTTTAAGTTTATTTATTTTTAAGAGAGGGGGAGAGAGAGAGCGCGCACATGAGCATGCACAGGGTACGGGCAGAGAGAGGGAGACAGAGAAAATCCCAAGCAGGCTCTGCACTGTTAGTGCAGAGCCCAATGCAGGGCTTGAACCCACAAACTATGAGATCATGACCCAAACCAAAGTTGGACACTTAACCAACTGAGTCACCCAGGTGCCCCAAGAAGTCTTAAAGTCAATATTAATAACCACCACAAGATTTATTGAGTGTGCAAAATACTCCAGGCACTGTGGCAAGTAATATACTGTTTAGGTCACCATCAAAAGTACAAGCAGGATTTGAACAGGCAGAGGAGGCAGGGAAGGGTGGCTGCCAGCAGAGGGGAGAGAACTTGCAAAGACACAGGAGTGTAAAGGTGTTCGGCAAATTTAAAGAACATCAAGCAGTCCACAGAGGCTGAAATGTGGGAAATGCTATGGTACGTGGACACGAGGGCTAATTTGCAAGAGGCCTTGGATACCAAGCGAAAGCTTCTGGGCTTAATCTAAGGGACAAAGCACAGGCACTCGAGGATTTGAAGCAAGGGAGGGAAGGGATGGGATCTGCATCTCAGAAATGTAACTCTGGGGGCTGCATGGAAGGTGGAACAAAACCCAGAGCGCCAGAGGCAGAGAGAAGAGCTAGGAGGCTCATGTGATGGTGCAGGTAGGAGACGGTAGGGTCCTGAACCTGGGCCGAAGCAGAGGGAGTGAAGCGAATAGGTTCTCAAGATATTCTAGAGAAAGCTGAGAAGACTCCTGTCCAGTGATCTTTGTTTTCTGTAAAAGAAGAGATTCAGCTGTCTTCCAAGTATGAAGGCTTGGGTGGGGGGAGTAGGAGACTGCTGGGAGGTCGGAACAGCCCTGTGGCAAATGCCAGAGGAATATGAGCAGAGGAATAGGGAGGCTGAGGGACCAGCTGCAGCAGAAGCTAAAAAATTGCTCACCAAGTCAGTTTGCTTAGCTGGGTAACGTGAAAAGGAAAACCTCACTAAAATGAAGTCAGGACGCCAGAAGGGGGAGCTCGCACGCCCTTCCAACTCCGTCAATGACAGACACCAACAGAAGAATCTCCAACAGGAAAGGATGGTGAATTACTGGCCCCAACAGGAAAAAAGATGTATGCTGAACTGACTACCCCACCAGCTCGGCTAATGAGAAACCATCATCACCATGAACTCCTGCCTTTCTCCAATGGACTTTTGTTCAAAACAAGCCCTCCCAACTTCCTCCTCCTTCTCCATAAAATGTTCCTCTCTTTTGTTTGTTGCACTAGCCTATGGTTTTGACCAAAGCTAGCTTGTCCCAAATTGCAATTCTCCGCTATTCCCAAACTCATTTTTGCTGGTTAAATAACTGTTTCATGTTTAACGTCAATAGTAATTTTTTTTACCCAGGGACATATAAAACCTGTACTTGGGTTCGTTTAGCATGGAGAATCGCCCAACCAGTTACCATAGAGGTCAGCTCTTTGGCCCTCTTTTATTCCTGCTGGCTGGAATGAGAATGTGATGGCAGGAGGTAATGCAGCCAAGATAGATCAGGAGGTGAAACTGAAAATGAAGAGTATTTGCAGCAAAGCGATACAATAGACACAACCTGAGTGCCTGATATCACCGAGCAACATACTAGCCCCCTACCACACACCTGAGCTTTCATGTGCCAAAGAAAGAAACTTTGATCTTGTTTTGGTCACTGTTCTGTTAGGTTTCCTAACACTTGAGGCCAAAATTAATCCAATGCGGGGCGCCTGGGTGGCTCAGTCGGTTAAGCGTCCGACTTCGGCTTAGGTCATGATCTCACAGTTCGTGGGTTCCAGCCCCATGTAGGGCTCTGTGCTGCTGACAGCTCGGAGCCTAAAGCCTGCTTCTGATTCTGTGTCTCCTTCTCTCTCTCTGCCCCTCCCCAGCTTGCGCTCTGTCTCTCTGTCTCTCAAAAATAAATAAGTGTAAAAAAAAAAATTAATCCAATGCAAGTCAGTTGAACTGAGTAAGGAAAAAAGTAAACCAGGAGGGGCTGATAAAGGATCAGAGACTAGAGGTTTGATCTTGAAGGACATAAAGCAGATTTCTCAGGCAAGCAGCACAGTTCTCAGAGAAAGGTAGTTAAATTCTACCAATACCAATAACAACAATAACAATGGCAGCTCATCATGAATTGGGAATTTAAGTTGAGATAAGCACTCACTGTGCTACGCAAGTGTCTTCTGTAATCATTTCATTCAACTCTCCCCAAATCCCAAAGAGGTAAGTACCATAATTAGCCTTAATTTAAATTTTATTTATTTATTTTGAGAGACAGAGCCCAATGCCAGGCTCAATGTCACGAACCATGAGATCATGACCTGACCCAAAACCAAGAGTCAGACACTCAATCTACTGAACCACCCAGGCACCCCTATTAGCCTTAATTTGATAACAAAATGAAAATAAAGACTCAGAGAAGTTGAATAATTTACTCAAAATACTCAGCCACAAAGTGGTGCTTGGAATTTGATTTAAGAGCCAGAGTATCTCCCCCTGCCCAAATCTTCCTCTGTCTCCCCTTACCTCACTTCATTCCCCTCCACCCCCAGCCTAGTCTCCAGAAGTAAAACAGAATAAAGAGCTCACCTGCAGCCACTCTCCCTGGAGAAGGAATGAGAACTCCACCCATATCAAAAATCACCGCTCTGTAGGGGCCGCCTCCAGAATGTGTCCAGTGCCTGGCTCCCTGGTGCTTGCACTGGATGTGCTTCAGGAAGGCTGCCGTCCGAGGCTGCTGGAGTTGTGACAACTGGAAGAGCCATCTTATGTACATGTTGAGGCCAAGACTGCACGAGAAGACACAGGGCACAGCTCGCCTTCGTTGCCCCCGGTCCAGTCCACCATCTTAGAGCTCAGGTGTGCCAACTTGGCATCTCCACTGATCTCCAGCCAACACTTCAAACCACAACCAGAACTGAACCCTCCCTGACTCCTCCTTTTTCTCAGTTCCTTAGCTCAGTAAAGGGCTCCACCATTCAGCTACCTGCTCAAGCTAGAAAACTGGGATTCACCCCTGACTTCTCCCAGTCCCCCACCTGGGGCGAAACTAGATGCTCTGTGCTGTCAAGTCTTCCTCCTGAAAGCCGCTGTCTACCTGTCTCCACCTACTACCCACCGATGAACTTGCCCACAGATCATTGCAACAGCTTAACCGGTTCCCCTGCCTCTTCTCAAACCCCCTCTTCATTCTTCACTCTTCAAACAGAGTAAGAGTGCTCTTTCAAAACTGTAAATGCGGCCACCTCCTAATGCCACTTAAAATTTTCAATGGTAGTGGAGCACCTGGGTGGCTCAGTCAGTTGCGCATCTGACTTTGGCTCGGGTCACGATCTCGCACTCTGTGAGTTCAAGCCCCACATGGGGCTCTGTGCTGACAGCTCAGAGCCTGGAGCCTGTTTTGGACTCTGTGTCTCCCTCTCTCTTCCTCCCCGCTCACACTCTGTCTCTCTCTCAAAAATAAAGATTAAAAAAATGTTTTTAATAAAATAAAAATTTCAATGGCAGGATGCCTGGGTGGCTCAGTCGACTAAGCGTCCAACTCTTGATTTCAGCTCAGGTCATGATCTCACAACCATGAGATCGAGCCCTGCATTGGGCTCTGCACTGATCGTGGAGCCTGCTTGGGATTTTCTCTCCTCTCTCTCTCTCTCTCTCAAAATAAATAAACATTAAAAAAAATAAATACATAAAATAACATTTTCAATGGCTCCCCCACCGCCCTCAAGACAAACTCTTTAGCCTTCCTCAAGAGGCCCTCTAGATCTGCCCCCGACTTGGGGTAGCAACTCTCTTTTAACCTTAATCCAGATGATGTGGACATGCAAATCTGCATGCCGCTTCCTCAGACCCATGATGTTCTCCTCCAGCTACCACACCTTGGCCTATGCTGTTTCCTTGCCCTGGACTGCTCCTTTCCACCTGTTACCTGGCTAATTCCAAATTGTCCTTTGGGCTCTAGTTTACCTATCACTTCCTTCATGAAACCTCTTCTGGCTACCAGAAAAGACAGGTGAGAAGTCAGTAAAAGGATACCCAGTACTGACCTCCTCCTAGCACTTACCCTCCTACACTTCGCTGCAACAGGCTCCTAACTGTTCTCCATTTGCCTCTTTTTTTAATGTTTTATTTATTTTTGAGAGAGTGCAAACGGGGGAGAAGCAGAGAGAGAGAGAGGGACAGAGGACTTGAAGCAGGCTCTGTGCTGACAGCAGCAAGCCCAATGTGGGGCTTGAACTCACGAACCATAAGATAATGATGTGAGGTTAAGTCAGATGCTCAACGGACTGAACCACCTGGGAGCCCCCATTTGCTTCTTTTCTAAACGTACTGTCAAAAAGTTCGGGGGGTGAGGGGGAATCATATACATATAACACATACATATGTATATAGACTTACACATATATAGGTATAGAAATAATCCAAATATGGCAAAATGTTATTAGTCTATTTAGGTGAAAGGCAGATGATGAAAAGCATATGAGAGGTCACTCATATAGCATCTAGACACAGTGTAATATTCTTTCAACTTTTCTGTATGTCTGAAATAAAAAGCTGGGGTAAAAAAATAATTAAAGCAGGAGCGCCTGGGTGGCTCAGTTAGTTAAGCGTCCAACTTCGGCTCAGGTCGTGATCTCACGGTTCGTGGGTTCAAGCCCCGCATCGGGCTCTGTGCTGACAGCTCAGAGCCTGGAGCCTGTTTTGGACTCTGTGTCTCCCTCTCTCTCTGCCCCTCCCCCACTTGCACTCTGTCTCTCTGTCTCAAAAATAAATAAACATTAAAAAAAATTTTTTTTTAAATAATTAAAGCAAATTCTATTTGCTGTCAGTTTCTCATGAAAATCTTTACACTTTTTGTGTGTATGCTTTTTCTATAGTTTAAAAGCTTATTAAAAATCAGGTTTGAGGGGCACCTGGGTGGCTCAGTCGGTTGGGCGGCCGACTTCGGCTCAGGTCATGATCTCGTGGTCTGTGAGTTCGAGCCCTGCGTCGGGCTCTGTGCTGACAGCTCAGAGCCTGGAGCCTGTTTCAGATTCTGTGTCTCCCTCTCTCTCTGCCCCTCCCCTGTTCATGCTCTGTCTCTCTCTGTCTCAAAAATAAATAAACGTTAAAAAAAAAAATTAAAAAAAAAAATCAGGTTTGAACAAAACGTTGGTAAGACAGTCTGTAAATTTACAGGAGCCACTTCAGTGCCTCCATAAGGATTCCACAAGCTATGTAAGACTCTAAAGAGAGGATTCTTAAGCAGTAAATCTTCAAGATGATACAATGTGTTTTTCCTGTAACTGGAAAATTTGCTGAACTGGGGGTGGGGGGTGGAATTTTGAAATGAAAAACTTAAAGATTGATTTGCATTTTCAGTTTTACTTATGTTCCTATGCCAAGGCCAAGGTTTATGATGGAAGGAGTTTATTTATAGGCTACTAAAAGCGTCAAAACGTTTTGTGTCAGGGCTTAACAGAGATGAAAAGTGTCTCTGGGGCCTGAAGGGCTGACTTTCATCTTAACTGAGGATACTAATGGATGAATGGGCAATGCTCCCATGACCAGCTTGCTTATTCCTTCCAACTAGAGATGATGGTTCTGTTCTAGCCACTTCCCAACACTCTCTTCAGAGCAGCAAAACACTGATTTCTGATCCCTCCAGGCTGGGGTACCTATCCACTGACTGTAACATCTCTCCCTGCTTCATCTGCCGGTAAACTTCCACTTATTTTTACCTCACAGCCTCAGTTTTACCTTTACCTCCTCTGCAGAGGCTTTGCTTTTCTTTTAAAAATTTTTCTTTTTTTAAGTAGGCTCCACACTCAATGTGGAGCTTGAACTCAAGAATCTCACGTTCTACCGGCTGAGCCAGGCAGGCACCCCGGGGTTTTTTTTCTTTTCCCAGGCACTCTCTGGCACTACTTTTTTTTTTTTTTTTAACTCCTATTGCTTCTTCTCCATACCTTCACCAGAGCATTTACCCCATTACACAGCCAACTGTTTGCACACCTATCTGCTCCTGTAGTTGTAAGTTTCTTACAGAAAGGCGTATCTTGCCGTTTCATCTTTGTACATATTTCATCCTTGTGTATATCCATCCCCTGGGGCTTAGCACAGCATCTAGACACATAGCAGGTGCTCAGCATAAATGAGCTGGAAGAATGAATAAACTGGATGAATCAGAGAATTGGGGAAGGGAGGGGACAGGTTTCACGGCTGATAGCCACAAAGAACTGTTACAAGCCCAACTTGCCCGTTGCTAACTAACGATTCTAGTTCTCTGGGACTGGCATCTTTTTTCTGTAACACGGAGAGTATTTGTCTTCTCCGAGACTTTCAGAACAATGAGATTAGTATGATAATGTAGATTTGCTACTTAATTTATGCTTTTATAAACATGCACACACAGTATGTGTTGTCACATGCTAAGATGGTTTAGTAAAGAGGCTTTTGAGTGTTGGCTTTAGAATCAGATTGCCTGGGTATGAATTCTAGCTCAGCCACTTACTAAGTGTAAGAGCCTGAGCCAGTTTCTCTCGCTGGGATTCAGGTTCCTCCTCTGTAAATGGGAATAATTATACAACGGTTTCATACAGTTGTTGTTACTACTGCATGAAATAAAGTATGTAAAGCACTCAAGTTAATACCTGACACACTATTACCTACTACTGTAATAATTATAAAAAGTCCACAGATCTTGCATGTTATATGCATATACTATGTGAATACATATATGCATTTTCACAGCAATTCTTAACAGGGGGTGATTTTGGTCCTAAGGGAACATTTGGCAATGTACCCAGACATTGTGGGTTGTCACCACTTGGGGGGGGGGGGGGAAGTGCTAGTGGGTCAAGACAAGGATGCCAGCAAACATCCTATAAAGTATAGGACACACACACACACACACACCAAAAAATGATCAGGACTCAAAATGTTAATAGTGCAAAGATTGAGAAACCCTGACATAGAGAGTATACTGAAAGGTGACAGCGTGCAGTCACAAGCTAATAGACTTATGTCATGTGGTCATGTTATATGCATATATCGTTCACGTCCCTACACGTGTCCAGGACATGCTGTGACACATCTTAGATGTCTTTATAGCATACGCTTGGAATAGCATTCTGTCATGTGTGTGCTATGTAGGTCTGTATGTCTTAATGTCTATATGCTAAAGGCAGTCTGACGTACTGGAAAACAAAGATGAATCTAAGAAAAGTGATAAAGAGCCACAGGCTCTATTCATTTAATACTCACGGCTGTGTAATATCCTAGTTTTACGCAACACCTAGCTCAAGGTCACACAACTCACTGATCAAGGTCGACTCCATAACAGGAACTATGCCTGTTTATCTTATTCACGAAAATATCCCATTACCCCACCAGCGCTTAGGCTCTCAGTAAACTTCGTGAAGTGATGCGGCGGAGAGCAGGGCCCAGATCTAGCTGCAGCACCGCGCACGTAACCAGGCCACCGCCCTAGACAGAGTCAGAAACACTGCAATCGAGTCCCTATTCCTGAAGCGCCTTCAGAGAAACGGATTCACCTCTGAGCTTTAGCATACCTATCTGTAACGTGTGGCTAACACAAAACAACTCCACTAGCGCTAGAGCGAGTGGTGAAACATAACAAAGGCAAGAGCGAGTGGCGAAACATAACAAAGGCAAGAGCTCGCCATATGGCTAACAGTTCCTCGGACAATTCGGAGCTCGCGGAGCCGAGGACCCCTCGCCGTCGGCTGAATTAGGCTGGGGGCAATGCCTCTCGCGTAGGTAAACTCGGGCCTGGGCGCAAACCCACCGATCGGCCTAACGCGGCAGCCACTGCCCTCAGTCTTCGGAACGTTCCTCCTTCCCAACCTCTTCGAGATCTCCCCGGGAGCGCAGACTCACCTCCGCGCCGTCACGCCAGTCACGTGCCCGCTTCCCCATCCAATCGGAGCGCGCGCTGATCCGCGCATGCGTAACCCCGCGCGTCGACGACGGCAGCCGGGAGGCGGAAGTGAAGGTTGTTGTGGCTCGGCTGGTTGCGCGCGGAGCTGCTGCTACCGAGGCAGCGGCGCCGGCGCTGAGGCGGTGGCTGCGCTGCCGACTCTGGACCTCTTGGCCTCTCGGCTCGCCTCCTAGCCTCGCCTGAGCCCGCCGGGGCCCGCGCCGGCCAGCGCTTGCCCTATGAGTGTGTCACTGGTTGTCATCCGACTGGAGCTTGCGGAACACTCGCCCGTCCCCGCCGGCTTCGGCTTCAGCGCCGCGGGTGAGTCCCGCGGCCTCGCAGCCTTCCGTCTAGCCCCGTGCCTGGGCCCGGGGAAAGGCGGTGGCGAGGGTCTTTGTCTCAGGAAGAAGCTGAGAGGTGGTTGAGATTCCTCTTACTCCACCCATGCTAAATAGGCCGGATGTCATTTCTGGGAAGCCCTTCCCGGCCCATCCCTCCTGGTGCCTTCCCACGGGCACCCTTTATACCTGGCACGTCGCCCTCTCCACCCGGGGTTAGAGTCAAGTTTTGTAAGTTACTTTCCTCTAGGCTTTGTGAAGGCAGCGACTGCATCCCAGAGATGCTGACGGTTTGTGGTTTAATTAAATCGTTCCTCTTTGGAAGAATATCTATTTAGGTGCCCTGCAGCCATAGTAATAACTAAAATGAGTACACTTCCTATGTCCCAGCACTGTACTAAGCACCTTGTATGTGTTATCTTTAATTATCTTTACAACAGTCCTGTTACGTAGATGGGTGGTATGCCCCTTTTACAGATTGGGAAACTGAAGCCCAGTGGTTGAATGACTTGCCCACAATTATCTGTAGGTGGTAAAACTGGGATTCTAACTTAGAGCTGGACTTGAGAGTCTGAGCTGTTCGTTACCAGCCACACAGTCTGCTTCGTGGCGAATGCAACTATGACTGCGTTTCTTGAACCTTAAGCAATTACCTAACAGTAACAGTTATTCAAGAAGAAATCACTGAATGCTCACCATCTGCTGGAACTTCAGTTGTTTGCAGAATCAGACATGGTCCCTGCTGTAATGGCTCCAGCAGCTCAATGGGGAGAGATGAATTAAATAATTGCAGAATTATAGTACTGCAGAATTATTATTAAGTAATTGTAGAATTACAAGTGGGAAAACAGCTGTGGAGGAAAGGAAGAGTTTGGAAAGGTATTACACGAGGATCTCTTTGGTTTGAGGAGGGGACATAGGGCAGGTAGATATGGTGTCCTTGGAAACTAACTTGAGTGTGTGAATTTTGGAGCTGCAATTTAAAAATTGAATAGGATTTAATGGGTTACAAGCACCTTTCAAAGACTACAAGTGATCTCTCTGAGTTCTGAAAGTCAGCTTAATTGATATTAGGCACATATACATCTCTAAATGGGTTATTCATTGATTCAACAAAACTTTAAAGAGTTTGCACTGTGTGCTAGGCACTGTCGTGTAAGTGCTGGGGATACAGCGGTGGGCTAAACAGGCCTGGCTCCTGCTCTGATAGAACTTGTATTAAGGATATTTCAATCGAGTCTCCCAAGCTCCTTTCCCATTTTTGTGTGTTGCATTGATTTAAGACCGTGATCACAGATTTTCATGGTATGATGCATGGCATGAGGCTAACCTGGGGTGTTTAAGAAGACTGCTAAAGGTTTTTGAAATTTTTGTTTATTAATGGACTTGATACCTTCATTTGGAGCTCAACACAGTTTCACTTTACCGGAGATTACTAAAAGTGTTGGTTTGTCTTGGCATAATCACTCTTGAACTCTCTAAAGCTCCTATTCTCGTTGATATGCTTTAAAGTGCATGATTTCACTATGACAACCCTGCATTTCTCAATTTATTGCACTGGGAGTTTATTGACTGTCTGCTGGGCACTAAGGAGCCCCAGAGGTGAGTGGGATGGACACCACAAAGGCATCTGAATATCTTGGGGGAGGGCAGCAGAGAGGAAAAGGAAGGTTTTTGATGGATACATTGAAAGTGGAGAAGAGCTTGTTTTATTATCAGATATTAATCATTCATGTGTTCTTTAGCCGGGGAAATGTCTGATGAGGAGATCAAAAAGAAGACACTAGCTTCAGCTGTAGCCTCTTTAGAAGGGAAGTCACCAGGGGAAAAAGCAGCAATCATACATCAGCATCTTGGTCGTCGAGAAATGACAGATATGATCATTGAGACCATGAAGTCCAACCCAGGTATGCTTTCTAAAACCCTAAACTCGTGTAACATAAGCTCATGGTTGCCTGTTTTATACATGTCATTCAATGAGCCCATGATTTTGACCTCTAGCATACTTTTATCTTTCACTACCTGTGTGCCTTACTTGAGGTTGTCAAGCCAGATTTTAGCCTCTCCAAATATTTCTCCTAAATTAATACTAACAACATGGGTTGACAGCTTTATTCGGTGAGGAGAGCTACTTGCCATCTAGGTTAGTGGCAGATCATGAACGAATCTAGATAAGCATGTTGTGTCTCCCACCCCCTGCACACGCCCTTTCAGCTCCCTCCAACCCAGAGCCTGGATGTATGCTACGTCTCCAGTATGAAGATGGTCAGAACTGGTAGGTTTGGCTTTCAAAATTAATAGCCCTGAATGTCCCACTTAGGAGCACATGATGGAAGACGCCTGCTTTTATTATGGTGCTGCCAAATGTAAGAGCCGTCCTTAAGTTTCTGTGGGTGTTAATGAAATTTTTATGGGATAAAGAGTGCTTTTAAGTTTAGGCGATCCCCCAAACTTGACTGTGGTGTAAATACATTTCTTACCGCAATTCATTACAGTTTCTCTGTCCAAGTTTATTTTTCTGACTCAAAATTTTAACCTAATTAGAATCCTTCCACCTATCAGTTTATAATCTGCTAATTTTTGATTTGTGAAAGATGAGCTGAAAGCCACAATGGAAGAAAGGAAGTCTTCAGAAGCATCTCTCACTGCACAGAGAAGTAAAGATCAAAGTATAGAATGCATAAACGCTGCTCCCGATTCTCCATCCAAACAGCTTCCAGACCAGATTTCGTTCTTTAGTGGAAACCCATCAGTTGAAATAGTTCATGGTATTATGCATCTATACAAGACAAAGTAAGAAAAAACCTTTTCCTTTTGAGTTGGTCTGTTTTTTGTCTTAGGGCAGTGAAAAATGTCTTGCCCTGAAGGGAAGAGGATATTTTAAGGTTCAAAAGCATAGTACTTTCATATATTGTGTATTGGAGAATTCTTAGATGTTTTATATTTGGTTAATCTTATAGATTGGGTCATAGTTTCTTCTCATAGAAGAAATACGTAGATACACTTGAGAAAATACTTAAGAAAATATTCCCTGAGAAGGTAGGCATGCAAGAGGATTGGAAAATTGAAAGAAAGAAAGATAAAAAGAGGAAGAAAAATTATAAATGATTCATAACATCATTGTGCCCACCTATCCCCACCAAATCTTTACTAAAGAAGTTGATAAGTCAGTTAATGGATTACAGTGTTGTCATCTCTTTTTACCCTTTTTTTGTGGTCCAAACAAAACTTATAACAAGCCAAAGGAAAGGAAGCATTTGGCTAGAAAATCAATAATCTGGGTTATCAGCCCCTTGGATAATTGGTAGCTGATCTCTTTAAAGCCTGTCCTTGTCCTAACATGTTTGCTAGGTCCCCACTGGGAGACAGTGGACACTCGGGTCACCATTTTGGAGCACAGCTGTTGAAGTGAATTTGCAGCATTTCAGAAGCAAATTGCATTGCAGGAGGTTTTTTCTTTTCCTCTCTTCCAGCTATTCCTACCCAACAACACTTTCTGTAATCTTCAGAGTCCTGTCTTCCTAGTTCTGAATTCTTTCTTATATTTAGAACTCTCTTCTAAACCCCTTGAGAGAAGTCCATAGTTGGAGTTGCCCATTAGCTTGTAGATTGAAAGTTACTCTGGCCACCTCTCTTCCTTCGTGGGGGCAGTTCTCTTTAACTTCCAGAATAGTGATTTTAAAATTTAAAAATGAAGAAGAAAAGAAAAACAGAGTTGTGCTTCTAAGTTACCTAATGAGACATTATTGTTGAAAAGCTAATGAGAATAAAACACAAACTGCAGATTTATAAGCGTAACAAGCTTTTAACTGAAGACTAAAAATGTCAGTGGTGGATGTAATATAGGCCATTTCAAAGCTTACCATAAGCTCTATTGCAGGTATGTTGAAGGGATTCTGCTTTTACCCAGGTAGTGTGTTTTCAGGTATTATAACACTCTGTTTAAATTGATCTGTGAACTAATACAAGGTTTATTTTTTTCTATTTTCTTGGACATAAAAGTTGTCTAATTAGTGTTGTCTGAACTAACCATACCTCATCTATTCAAGACAGTCTAATTATTGTCTTATTAGTAAGATGACCTCCTTAAAAGAAGATGTGAGGCGCAGTGCCATGCTGTGTATTCTCACAGTCCCTGCTACAATGACCAGTCATGACCTTATGAAGTTTGTCGCCCCATTTAATGAAGTAATTGAACAAATGAAAATCATCAGAGACTCTACTCCAAATCAATATATGGTGCTGATAAAGTTTAGTGCACAGGTAAAAGTTAAGATATTAAAAATCTCTTTGCCACAGAAACTGTGTTTTTGAAACTGTGTGATACTAGCCGTGTGTGATTTACAGCATTTTGCACTTAAGACTCTTGATATATACCTATCTTTGAGGGTATTGTTGTCATTCTAGAAATCCTTCTAAATTCACTAGCAGACACACCATGCTAATTCATACCCATAATTTTTTATAGAGCGGATTGGGTATGAAATCTAGGGTTGTATTTTATTTATCCAGTAGTAACTATTCCAGTAGAGCAGTAGATCCCAAACTTTTTGAAACTGATACCATATTCTTATTTGCCACTATGACACTGTGCCCCTGCTTTTCTCATTCCCCTTTTAAAAATTATTATTTGGCACATTTTAGAAAATAAAATCCATTTTATATTTATGTTGGTGACAGATTGGGGATGTTCCTTGAAGTATCAAAGATGCTTTAGAGTTCTGCTTGAAAATCCCTGCCACAGAGAGAAGCAGTGAAAGGATGGTGATATTTTCTATTTTGAAAAGTACTTGCACATTATTACAGATACTTTTTGATATAAGAAGGTTTTGCCATTCACTTCATTTCATTTGTTGCATTCAGCAACATTTTCCGGGGGCCTCAGTTATAAAGGTGTTGGGAAAATATTCTCTTGGTTTTATATGTTCATTGTGAAGCGTATGCATTCATATTTGTATGAATATGAAAATAAGATAAGCCTGAGGTATTATCCAAGTTATTTAAGTGCCATTCTATCCACAGGTTTTAATTTGTTGTTGTTGTTTTTAATGGCTGTTACATTTGTCCATTCATTAGGTTTAGAAATGCAGCTCTGTCAAAAGTGACTTCTTTCTCACCTCATTAGGAAACAGCCTTCTTGAATTTGCCCCAGATCAACAGTTCTGGCTTACAGATTGACAAAGAGTGGGTGTGCCTTTTGATCATTTGCCATTGCCTCTGACCAGTTACCAAGATCTATGGGTGAAAGGGAGCCGTGACACGAGGCCCACTTGTCCTCTCCTTCCTCATTGCAGAAATCCAGAGTTGATGGCAGTAGCAGTCATTCGTTGGCCATGGGGAGGAAATTAAGAGAAGTGAGGGCTGGATTATGTTTGGGCCTGTTCTGTGGGCCACAGAAAGAGAACCCTTAGTGTAGCACTCTGTGTACAAGAGGGTACGTGATTGTTACCTTTAACCTTTACAGAATACCCCACCATTGAAGTGAGACGTTTAAAATAATGAACCTTCCTGCATGCAGACTTAGACTTCACAAGGTGACAGTGAAAATGGAAAAGCACTTAAACAGCTGTGTTCACTGACTGTCGGGAGACCTTCCATGGTCACTGAGGAGCTTTGCAAACAGTGGGCAAGTGGTACCTTTTAAATCTGGTAGCACATGTAATACGAAGGATAATGATGATAATGTGCAGTCTTACTGACTGCTTAATTCTACACCACTCGTTGCACCAAGTGCTTAACGTGTATTATCTCCTGTAGTCCTCACTACAGCCCTGTGAAGTAGATAAGTACTGTTATTATCCTTGTTTGACAAACGAAACTGACTGCAGAGAGAAGTTAGTAGATTGCCCCCAGTGACTGAACTGAGATTTGAGGCCTCACTTTAATCCTAGGGCATATGCTTCTTCCAGTAGGACTGGATGAAAGTGTGCGGAAAGGGAGACAGTCACTGTTGGTAAGAAATTGTAATGGCAATATTTTAGTCATAGCTCCTACTTAACAATTGAGGGAGATCGGCAAGTAACACAAGAAAAGTCACCGATTGGGGAAGAACGTTTAAGAGCTTTATTAGACCTTTTAAATAGTCTGAAGTCTGATAAACCCACAAACTATAGCAAGGGCCACCCCTTTGTGGTGTGCATGTAATGCTGTGGAAAGTTTCTACTACTGTTCATGGATTTTCTTTGTACTTCTGCAATCTCTCCACCTGTCTTTTAACCAGATGTTGGTGGCCCAAGTTCACGGTTATTAGTTCTGAGACAAATGAAACAGTGTGCTGGCCCTTCCCCATGGAGATAGTACCCTTGATCTGAGAATCATGAGTTGTACTATTTATTGCTGATGTTGGATCTTAGGGTCTGAGGCTCATCCTATCAGGGATTTTCTGAGTTCTAAAAACACTTTCCTGGTATAAGACTTGAAGTTGTTAAATTAATACTGGGCCCTAGTGAAAAAACAGTCAAAAGGTAAAAACTATTAAGCACTTACTAGATGCCAGGCCACATAAGTGGTTTTCACATATTAGCTCCTTGTCCTCTCAACAATGCTATGAGCTAGGTGCTGTTAGTTTCATCTTTTATAATTGAGGAAACACACATGGATAAGTCACTTGCCCAAAGCCAATTAAGTGTAGGAGTTAGATTTCAAACACAGACAGCCAGACTCTGTAGCCTGGGAAGCTAACTGTATTCTTATTCCTTTCTTTTTCTCACCGGAGAAGTTTTTGGGTTTTTTTCACCAGAAAATTTTTTTTTTTTTTTTTTTTAATTTTTTTTTTTTCAACGTTTTTTATTTATTTTTTTGGGACAGAGAGAGACAGACCATGAACGGGGGAGGGGCAGAGAGAGAGGGAGACACAGAATCGGAAACAGGCTCCAGGCTCCGAGCCATCAGCCCAGAGCCTGACGCGGGGCTCGAACTCACGGACCGCGAGATCGTGACCTGGCTGAAGTCGGACGCTTAACCGACTGCGCCACCCAGGTGCCCCTCACCAGAAAATTTTTAAAAAGAGTAATCCTCTGTATCTCCTATAAGCTCTTAAACTTCTTTTGGCCTCAGCTTTATGCTGTAGTTCTAGAGTGATAACGCTTACGTGGTTGTACCGTGACCGTCAGAAAACTTAGTGTTCGGGTAAGGAATTTGTAATTCATCAGAACACAGGAAGGCTGGAGGGGGTCAAGTTTTGTAGTGCTTGAGGACCGAAAAGGAGAGAGAAGCTCTCTGTAGAGTGTGTTGGCTCACTTTCATTTGCATGCTTGGGACAGCCTAGGAGACCCATCTTTTGAGAAGCAAAAATATATTTTCCACACTATAGTTTTGATCACTGTGACAGTAAAGGAACCTTGATCATAATGGGTTTTCCTTTTTCAAAGTTTATCCTGGGAAGAGAACAATTAGAACAAAAGACTCAAAAAAAAAAAAAAAAAAAAAAAACCCAAACTGGGCTTCTTAAAAATGTTGGGCTCTATACAATGCAAGCATTTTATTTTTTTTTTCTTCAACGTTTTTTTTTTTTATTTATTTTTGGGACAGAGAGAGACAGAGCATGAACGGGGGAGGGGCAGAGAGAGAGGGAGACACAGAATCGGAAACAGGCTCCAGGCTCCGAGCCATCAGCCCAGAGCCTGACGCGGGGCTCGAACCCACGGACCGCGAGATCGTGACCTGGCTGAAGTCGGACGCTTAACCGACTGCGCCACCCAGGCGCCCCGACAATGCAAGCATTTTAAATAAAAGAGCTGTTTCTTCTGTGTTTTTTGCAGTTAGTTTCAGGCTTTTGTTTTGTGCATTTCAGCAGTGGGCTGAAGTAGGAACCATGTGTATTTTGTTCTTTACTCTGGTCCTAGCACATAGCACCGTGCCTGGCACATGCTGGGTGCTTAGTGAATATTCAAACGAGCGAAGCTACATTTCCAATACCGAGATTGTAAAGAAAGAGATCTATGTGTTCAAAACATATATTTCCTTGTCATGGATACACAACTCCCTCAAGAAAAGAATCGCTTGTCTGGTGTTAAGTAGATTTTGTCACATGCTCTGACCCTTCCTCTGAGAAAGCTTGGTCACGTAGCAAGCATTCACAGAGCTGGAGGTCTGAGGAGGAGTCTGCCTTTCCTCAGCTGGCACACGTGTAGCCAGCTCCTGGTGGTGCTTGAGGCCCTGGAAAGCTGACCTGTGGCCCTCACTTTCAGTGGTCACTTCCCTCACTGTGCTGCTTACTATCCAAAGCATTTGAAGAAAAAGACGTTGCTCTTGAAGAATGGGGGAAGCCATTTTAGGTTGCCTCTTAGTAGTTAAGAGATTTATTGTCCAAGAACCGGCTCTTAACATTTTGAAGTTAGGGGCACCCGGTGGCTCAGTCGGTGAAGCATCTAACTTGGGCTCAGGTCATGATCTCACAGGTCGTGAGTTCAGGCCCCACATTTGGCTCTGTGCTGACAGCTCAGAGCCTTTAAAAAAAAAATTTTTTTTTTTTTTTGAAGTTAAAATGCACTGTACCCAATACAGTTGTTTCCTGAAAAGGAAGCTCCCACTCCCGCCCTCCAAAAAAAAAAAATCAAAATCTGTGTTCAGAATTGATTATCCTTCCTCAGCTGCTTAGTTCCTTTGGTCATATTAAGAAAACATAAATAATCAAGAATCCACACTTGAGTTACATCATTGGAGTGAAATTAAAAGGTGCCAAGAAGCTTGCAATCTTTTGCTATAAGGTTCAGAATCCTATGAAGGTAGACAGGCAAGACTCTTGCCTGGTACAGACTTGAATCTCATCCTAGAGGCTGACAAAGTGGCATTTCCTTTTGTAGGACAACTCCCCCGCCCTGCGCACTTGTCTACATTGGTAGGGCCAAAGCACACAACTTCCTGTGTTTGGGTTAATGCCTGTGTGGGAGTAAGATCTAGACAGACCTCGGCCTTTCAGATGCCTCTAAAAATTGCTGAGTTTAAAAAACTGAAATTATGTCTTTGTTATTTTCTGTGAAGGCTACACTAGAAGGTTTGGTTTACTTGTGTTCATATTCACAAATGCACAGGTGCCTTTGCAGCCTTACCTACAGGGGACTGTTTCCCCTGAGTCTATCTTCCGCCTCAAGGAATAAGACCATTTGTATTTTATGTTTTTTTATTTTTATTTTTATTTTTATTTTTATTTAAAAAAAAAATTTTTTTTTTAAACGTTTATTTATTTTTGAGACAGAGAGAGACAGAGCATGAACGGGGGAGGGTCAGAGACAGGGAGACACAGAATCTGAAACAGGCTCCAGGCTCTGAACTGTCAGCACAGAGCCCGATACGGGGCTTGAACTCAAGGACTGCGAGATCATGACCTGAGCCGAAGTCGGCCGCTTTTACCGACTGAGCCACCCAGGCGCCCCAAGACCATTTGTATTTTAAAGACTGGTTCATCTTAAACCTCTTGATCTTGGTCAAAGGTTTTGCTTTCAATATTATACACTAAGTTGTTTAAAACCTCCCAATGGGATCCTTATCTATGATGTATCATTGGCTTTTTGAAGAGAAGGAGTTGGCTTTTTCCTCCATACCGGTACCTGTGGTCCTTTACTCTCCCTAACATAGATGCTGACGTTTTTTAAAAAGAACTCTTTGCTAACAATCATCAGTTATGATTGAGTTCTAAGTTTTGCAAAAATAAGTGTTTACTTTTAGCTGCTGAGAAAGTCCTGACTTGAGGAAAAAAATACTGATATCAAGGGAAATGATGACTGTTGTTGGTTGAATATTAAAGTCATACTGGCTGTCAGCTTTTGCACTTCAGCAGTTTCTCCTGGTTTAAGTGAGATTGTGATGTATCAGGAAACATTGTAGAGATGCGAGGTATTGACCTACAGAGTTTGACTCACCTATGAACCTGCTTCCTGCTTCCGTAGATGGTACTTTTGACAGTTGCTTTCTCTCCTAAGTATAAATTTTAAACGCTGATGAAGAGAATAATTGAAGCTATGCATCTTGAATAAAAGCATGTTTTCAGGATATCTCTCTTAATTTTTTCCTTTTCTCCATTGGTATACCTAGGCCGACGCAGACAGTTTTTATATGGCGTGCAACGGCCGCCAGTTCAATTCGATAGAAGATGATGTTTGCCAGTTGGTGTATGTGGAAAGGGCTGAAGTACTAAAATCTGAAGATGTAAGTGTGCATCATTCTTATATTTTACGTATATGTTGTATACAAGAATATATATATATAAGAATGTATATAACATATATATATGTATACCTATATAGGTATGGATATAGGTATAGGTATATATGGGGAAAGAGGGGAATGAAGAGTGATTGCAATGAGTACAAGGTTTCTTTTTAGGGTGATAGGAATGTTCTAAAGTGTTTTTCTTCAAATATCAACCCTTAATCCCTGTCCTGATCCTTAACTCTGTTTAGGTAACAATTTATAATTGCTCTGGTTTGCCATCGTCTGTGGGACCTCTTCCTACAAAATGTGCTCAGCTCACTTAAATCATTTTCTAAAGAAAGTAGTAGATTCAACTCTGTTATATTTTTAAGATTTCCTTTCTTCTAAAGGAGACCTAAAGGTCTTTTTACCTTGAAATCAGCTTGATAGAAAGAAATTCAGGTTTGATTGTTCTATCATTAGGTTAGGTAAAATAAAAATTGACAGAGGGGCGCCTGGGTGACTCAGTCGGTTGAGCGGCCGACTTCGGCTCAGGTCATGATCTTGCGGTCCGTGAGTTCTAGCCCCGCGTCAGGCTCTGTGCTGACAGCTCAGAGCCTGGAGCCTGCTTCAGATTCTGTGTCACCCTCTCTCTGACCCTCCCCTGTTCATGCTCTGTCTCTCCCTGTCTCAAAAATAAATAAACGTTAAAAAAAATTTTTTTTTTTTTTTTTTAAATTGACAGATGATAAAGTCAGGCTTCCTTTGTGCCAGGTGCTATGTAAGGCTTCAGTGTAGGAGATTGTTTTCTCTAAATGAATACGGCTTCTTGAGAGATTTCCTATAGAAAGCTACTCTTCAGGGACCATAGATTAATGTGATTTTTCTCAGCATGTCCTTACATGTATGTCTCATCTTTGCTTCAAGAATTCCTGCTCACTTTACAGCTGGCAGGGCTCAAGGGAGACATCGCGGTGGCGGGGGTGGGGGTGGGGTGCCTTTCTTGACCACAGACCGTTATGCCCCGATTTCATACCCTATTGTAGATTCCTGTACTTTTCTTACATAGCAGTTATGACCACTGGTAATTATACTTTTTCATAAATTTGACTTTTGCCTCTCTCTACCAGATTTTAAGCTCTATGAGGACAAGGCCTGACCTTGTGCTTTGGGATCTGGCGAATCTGCTTTGCTCACCATTGTTCCAAACCTAGAACAGTGTCTGGCCTACATAGCAAGGGCTCAATAAGTGTGTGTCAAATGAATAAATAAACCAGTGTTGTTGATGCTATTATCACGTAGTAGGAAGTGCTACGTTTTCATTTACTCTGTGGAAAAATCAGTCCCATTTCTACTTGGCTGCTTTTATTCACTTACGTTGTTAGAGTTCCATACCCTTAGAAGTAGAGCTTGGAGTCTGGTAACATTTGAGATTCTCTGTTAAGCTTTTGGCAGCTAGTCTCTCTTTCCAGAGTATCAGCTCCATGAGGGCAGGGGTCTTTGTGTGCTTGTTCTCCACCATGTCCACAGTGCTATGAGTATAAAGGGTGCTCAGTCAATATTTGTTGTATGAATGAAAATCTTACCGATTTAAACTACCTGCACAGAGAAGAAATGTTGAAAACATCCTACCAGGAGTCAGAAAGCAACAGGTAAACTAGTTAGTTAAAAACAGATCTCTTAGAACTGTGGAAGAAGAGTCAGGCTTACGTGAGGTATTTCCCCGTAGGGTGCCAGCCTCCCCGTGATGGACCTGACGGAGCTCCCCAAGTGCACGGTGTGTCTGGAGCGCATGGACGAGTCTGTGAATGGCATCCTCACCACGTTATGTAACCACAGCTTCCACAGCCAGTGCCTGCAGCGTTGGGACGACACCACGTGAGTGCAGAGCTAATTTCTCACCCTGCCAAAGCCTATTATCACCCTTTCCCAGAATGAAAAACAGCCACCACCAAAAATGAGCCATTCTAAGCGCTTGACTTTATACACCTGGGCGCTACAAAGGTGAAGGGGTCACACGGAAGGGCCTTCCATTTTTCTTCACTTTCCTCTGTTCACATGGGAATCCGCATCCTTAGACCGCGTCCTTCTTAGTATGCTGATTCAGAATCCTTGTGGAGTTTCCGAAAGCAGCATGAATTGTTTGCTTCCAAAAGCCAGAGAATGGGGGGGTGAGGGGGGTAGGAAAGCTTAGCTTTGAGGCTCTTATACACAAATGAAATCTAAGTCTGAAGTCTCATTTATCACTTGCACTTGATGTTTACCATTTCCTCTGGCTTTCTTACCAATTGGGCTATGGTAGTAGTCTCACATTTTCAATTTAGCGTGTTGTTGAGGGCTCAGTGGCCAGTGGTAATAGCAGTCACTAAGTATGAAGCACACACATGCCTACACCTTCCTGTTTCCCAGTGCAATAGAGGCCTTGTTTGTAGGGTGGCATAGCACAGGCAAAGAACTGAGGGGTAAGTTGTACCACGTTTTTTTGTTGCTTTGTTTTGTTCTGTTTCGTTTTATTATAAATCAAGGGTTGTTCCTCCCTTTGTAAACTGTGCTATGGGACTTAGCTAGACGAGTAAATCAGACAGTGGCCTGGGTTTCCCAGTAGAGAGAGGAAGGAAGGCACAGAATCAAATAATTGTACAAATGAATGTGCAGTCACAGCTGTAACAGGTGTTACAAAGGAGCAGTGTGCAGCGTTGTGACTAGGGAAGTAGAGGCCTGATAACAGCCAGGGCTGCCTGAGAAGTGCAGTCTCCAGGAGGATGAGGAGGCGTTAACCAAGGAAAGAGGGGGACCTGAGAGAAGGCATTGTGAGGGCGGGGATGCGCATGGAAAGGGCAAGATCACATGGCAAAGCCCAGAAGTTAGGAAGGTGAACATGTAGAGGAATCTGTTCTCCACCCCCAAGTGACCAGAAGAATTCCAGCTTTCACAGAGCAGGGACCTTGTCTGGCTTGTTCACTGCTGTGCCCTTACCTAGCAGGAGACCTGGCGCATTGTAAGGAGCTCAGAAAATACCCTTGAGCAAATAAACCCTGGGTTTTCCCTCGAGAAAAGCCCCACTGAGATGGACGCACTCCATAAAGTATTTATCTGTATCTTGTGTCCTTGTGTCTGTCTGCTACACCGTTTAAGTTCTGGACGCTTCTTTGTTCCCTACCACTACAGTTCAACTCTCAGTGCAGGTTAACTGCCCCAGGAGCGTAGCATTTTAAAGTTAGAAGTTGGCTCAGGGACCATATTGTCCAGCCTCCTCATTTTACAGAGGAGGTAACTGAGACCCAGACATGAAACATAGCATGTTGAAAGCATCCTGCAGAGAAGGCCAGAACTGGGACTGGAATTCAACCATCTGTATAGACAAGCCTCACGGCTATCCTCAAAAACACACAGTTCTTTCAGCAAGTAAGTTTCCGCCCTCAGTATAATATGCACCGAATAGTGCTAGGGGTGGATGGGAGAGAATCAAACGTAGATCCTCCGCAGGGAGTTTCGGCCAGCTAAGGGAGTTTACACCTGTACATAAGTGCAATCCAATTCAAGGTAGAAACTGGAGAGAGTAGAGTTGGTTTGCCCACTGAGGGTGGCCAAGAAGGGCTGCGTGGAGAAGGCAGCACTGGTACCAAGTCTTGGAGGGTAGTTTTTTGACACATGCAGATGTCAGAGAAGGATATTCTGGGAAGGTTTCCCCAAATATCTCCTCAGGAAGATAAGATGACAACTCAAAAGTTATTTTTGAAGGGGAAGGAAGGGTTTAATAAACTGTTAATCATCTTTTAATCAATGAGATGGTATGTCATAGAATACTACATATGTAATACCAGTAAGGTGATTTTTGTAATTTTTTCCCTTTTCTCTTTTTAATTCTCAGGGATCATCCTTAACATTCCAGAAAGCTCATTCTGGCATAATGTAGGAAATAAGATTGCAGAATTAATTTATTGTTTAATTAAAAAAAATTTATTTGAGAGAGAGAGAATGGGAATGAGCGGGGGTGAGGGGGGCAGAGAGAGAGAGGGAGACTGAGAATCCCAAGCAGGCTCTGCACTGCCAGCACAGAACCCAATGCTTGACCTCAACAAACTGCGAGATCATGCCCTGAGTCAAAACCAAGAGTCAGCCGCTTAACTGACTGAGCCACCCAGGCACCCCTGTTTGTTTGTTTTAAGGACTCTTTTTCTCAGTAAATACGCTATGCTTTTTTCTTTTTCTTTTTTTTTTTAAGAGAGAGCATAAGCAAGGAGAGAAGGAGAGGGAAGGAGAGAAAGAGAGAGAGAGAATCCTAAGCAGGCTCCACACTCAACACAGCCCGACACAGGGCTCAATCCCATGACCCTGGGATCATGATCTGAGCCAAGATCAAGAGTTAAATGCTTAACTGACTGAGCCATCCAAGCACCGTATTGTTTTTTAATCCAACCACTACCACAGTTGCCACACAGATCGAAGGAGTGACAGAGCTAGTTTGTACCTTTGACAAAACTGCTTGCTGCTTGGGGCGCCTGTGTGGCTCAGTGGGTTAAGCATCTGTCTTCGGCTCAGGTTATGATCTCACGGTTTGTGAGTTCAAGCACTGCTTCAAGTGAGCTCCGCTTCTCTCTCTGCCTCTCACTCACTTGTGTCTTCACTGTCTCTCTCTCAAAATAATAATAATAATAAATAATAAAATGATCAGTGTTGTGATTTTTTTAAAAAAATGGCTGTGTGCTGCTCACTACAGCTGTCATTCTTGTTTCTGCAAATTTGTCTTCCAGCTTCTTTTAAAAGTTTTTATTTAAATTCCAGTGAGTTCTAGTCCCTGGGCACCTGGGTGGCTCAGTCGGTTGAGCATCTGACTCTAGGGTTTTGGCTCAGGGTATGATCTCGCTGATCCTGAGTTCAGGCCCCCTGACAGGCTCTGTGCTGACAGCTCAGCCTGGAGCCTGTTTCGGATTCTGTGTCTCCTTCACTCTCTCTGCCCCTCCCCGCACTGTGTGCATGCTCTCTCTCATAAATAACATTAAAAAAAAATTTAAATTCCAGTGATTTCTCTCTCTCTCTGTCTTTCTCTCAAAAATAAATAAACATTAAAATTTTTTAAAGAAAAAAGGGTGCCTGGGTGGCTCAGTTGGTTAAGTGTCCAACTTCAGCCCAGGTCATGATCTCACAGTTCATGAATTTGAGCCCTGCGTTATTAGGCTCTTTGCTGTCGGCACAGAGCCCACTTTGGATCCTCTGTCTCCCTCTCTCTCTGCCTCTCTATGTCTCTTGAAAATAAATAAACATTAAAAAACAATTTTAATTCCAGAGAGTTAACATACAGTGTAATGTTGGTTTCAAGTGTGCAATATGATTCCGCATTCCCATGCAACACCTGATGCTCATCACGCGTGTACTCCTTAACCACCATCACCCCCATCCCGTCCCCTCTGTTAACCATCAGGTTGTTCTCTGTAGTTAGGTGTCTGTTTCTTGGTTTGTCTCTCTCTCTCTCTCTCTCTCTCTTCTCTTTTCCCCTTTGCTCATTTGTTTTGTTTCTTAAATTCCGCATGAGTGAAATCATATGGTATTTATCTTTTCTGACTGACTTCACTTAGCATAATACTCTCTAGCTCCATCCAGGTCATTGCAAATGACAAGGTTTCATTCTCTTTTATGGCCGAGTTGTATTCCATTGTATATATATACTACATCTTCTTCCCCCATTCATCTATTGGTGGACACTTGGGCTGCTTCCATAATGTGGCCAGTAGTGATAATACTGCTCTAAACGTCAGGGTGGGTGTCTGGCTTCTCTTTTGATACTAAACAGAGATAGACTAGATCATTTAGCTTTCTCTTAGGAAATGCAGATAGAAACTCCTCATTTGTGATAGGAACTTCATGTTCTTCCTGCTTATTTCCTTTTCTTGGTTTCATTTACTCAGTTGGGTAACAAATTGGATGTGAGGTGTATCTTAAGCATTCTTTCTTCTTGGTGCCGATTCACAGTTAGCTTCAACTATAACCCACTTACTATCATTTTTGCCTGCCTGATGAAAATATTCATGACTGGTACTTAGTGTTACTTTCTCTTGAGAATAAGAGAAAAGCATTAATGGATTTTTAAATGCCTTTTCCCCCCAGCTTTATCAAACTATAACTGATCACCAAAAATTGTATGTATTTAGGGGCACCTGGCTGGCTCAGTCACTAGAGCATGCGACTGTTGATCTCAGGGTCTTGAGTTCAAGCCCCACATTGGGGGTAGAGATTACTTAAAAAATAATAAATAACATCTTTTTAAAAAGTAACCTCTGTCCCCAATGTGGAGCTCGAACTCATGACCTTGATATGAAGAGACACATGCTCCACTGATTAAGCAGCCAGGTACCCCAAGTTTACTTAAAAAAAAAAAATTGTGTATATTTAAAATGTACATGGGGCACCTGGGCTGCTCAGTCAGTTGAGCATCCAACTTCAGCTCAGGTCATGATCTCACAGTCTGTGGGTTCAAGCCCCGTGTTGGGCTCTGTGCTGATAGCTCAGAGCCTGGAGCCTGTTTGGATTCTGTGTCTCCCTCTCTCTGCCCCTCCCTTGCTTACACTCTGTCTGTCTGTCTCTCTCTCTCTCTCTCTCTCTCTCTCAAAAATAAATAAACATTTAAAAAAATGTTTAATGTACAACCTGATGACTCAACATACATATACATTATGAAATATTCACAAACAAGCCAATCAGCATGTATCTATCAACCTCTTTACCAGTTTCCTTTTTTCCTTTGTGTGTGTTGTGAGAACACCCAAAGTCTGTCTTCTTAGAAAATTTCAAAAACAATACAATATTGTCAACTATACTCACATTGATGCAAACCGGTTTCCCAGAATTGATTCATCTTGTATAATTGGATCCCATACGCTTTGACCAACATCTCCCTACTGTGCCCTCCCTGCAGCCCATGGTGTCCATCTACCTTTCTCCTCTCTGTTTCTGTGGGTTTAGCTTCAGTGCCATTTTTATTGGCTTTTTGTAAATTGAAACTTGAGTACTTAGCACTGGTATCCTCTTCCACATGTTCATTGTATGGTAAAATATCATGTGCATTTCAGGAAATATATCAACTTTTTTGATGGGGGTGAAATTTATTACAGATTTTAGTTCTAACTCTTAGGAGCAATCTAGAGAGGACAGGGTACATTTTGAGTGATTTAGATCTTTGGAAAATGGAGGTAAGGTAGATGGTTTGCAGTAAAAAAATACTTTATGGATAACCAGACATAAAATTCATAGCTTATCTTACATCCCTAATTCTAACCTGCACATATTTAGTTCTTTGGTTAAGCTTTAGACAGAAGAGTGAAAAAAGGTATGAAGCAGATCAAGATTCCTCCCTTTTTTTCTCCTTTATCAAGATTTTGGGAGTTTTGTTTTGTTTTTTGTTTATTTTTTTCATTCTGCAAATATTTTTGAGTGATATCCTTAGTTATGATGAATTGTAACAGATATTTTTGATATCTGTTGATATCCTTAGTTATGATGAATTGTAACAGACAGTACGTGAGAGACAGAAGATTTAAAATATGGTTTTTGACTTTTGGTTCTGTAACAACTCTCTTTTGTATTTGATCTGTGCTGTTACTTTCGGTGTCCTGCACAGGTGTCCTGTGTGCCGATACTGCCAGACTCCAGAGCCAGTAGAAGAGAATAAGTGTTTTGAGTGTGGCGTTCAGGAAGTAAGTGATGGCTGGTGGGAAAGAATAATGAACACAGCTTTAATGCTCTGGGGATTTCTTTTGCCCTGTGTGCCTTAAATTCTTTTAAATTCTTTTTCAGACTGATGCTTTTGTTTTCTTTTGTCTAAGGTCATGCAAGATATATGAATACGTTATTTTACACTCTGAAGCAAAAATCTCTGTGCTTTTATTTTTTGTTTGTTGAAAAAGACTAGACTTTTACTGATAAATTATGAATATTTGTCTTGCCATTTCCCTAGAGTTCCTTAAAAAACCAGAGGGAGAAAATGACCCATAAAAGCACCCTTGCTTTTTGCATTTCAAACACATATTTATTCAAAACTCCTGTAGAAACAATTCACCTTCATTCTGTGTCAGGGCCTTTCCCACTCTGAGTGAGCCAGGTCATGTGTTTTTGTACAACTAATTAAGATGTCGTCTTCTCCTTGGCAGAACCTTTGGATTTGTTTAATATGTGGCCACATAGGATGTGGACGATATGTCAGTCGACATGCTTATAAGCACTTTGAGGAAACCCAGCACACGTATGCCATGCAGCTTACCAACCATCGAGTCTGGGACTATGCTGGAGGTGAAGGCCATTCTTGTTTTCTAATTTGGATTCATTCTGCATGAACGTGTCTCCCTTAGAACCTCTCCTCTTCCTCTTCTCTCACAGCTTGAAATCTTCCTGACTGCTGTGGCAAACTTGAATTCTCAGGGTGCCCCATAGCACACTATTTCCTGCAAATGGCCTGAATTACACATTATAAAGAGAGTTAATACTTCTATACTTGCCCTCTGACTCTTTCTTAAATTCAAGTGAGTTAGCCCACTTGTACAGAAATATTGCAAGGCATTTAATTTAGACCTGTAAAAACAAAAATTCTGGCCAAGTTGAAAGTATATGCAGATCCTTTTCATTCTAAAGAAACAAGCCTTGATTGACTGATTCATTCTTTTCTTTAGATAATTATGTCCATCGATTGGTTGCAAGTAAAACAGATGGAAAAATAGTACAATATGAATGTGAGGGTGATACTTGCCAGGAAGAGAAGATAGATGCCTTACAGTTAGAGGTAAGATACTTTGTTAGTAATTACTAAGTACCTTTTTGTACTGCTTTTTACTATCCTACCTTAAAAAGTGGCTTGGGCTTTTACTCTTGCCATTTATTTCTGTATGTCAACTTTTTTTTAAAGTTCTATCATTGCTGTGGAGGATTATTAAAATACTTTTATTCTATCTAATTTTCTTCTTTGGAAGTCTACGCTTCACTGTGTCTTACTATTTTGAATGGGATGTTTCTCATTGTCTCAAGCTCAATGTTAAGGTGGTTCTCTAGCTGCAATAAAACTGAAAGTTAAGAATCTTCCTGTTGGCATCACAGTAGCAGTTGGAAACTGAGCAGGTCAGAATGAGGAAACCCCAGTAGCACCCTTCCATGCCCAGGAAGCTTTTTTACATGTCTTGGACATTTTATGAAGTAGACGCTTACATACTCAAAGTATGTATTTTATGAATTTGATGTTTACATATGTATGTCTAAAGCCATTTGGGAGTATTCATATATAGTTGAAGAAACAACAAAATTAGCACAGTCTGATTTTTCACTGTAGTAGTAAATCCCACCTACTATAAAATTAGTATGTTGTAAACGTTACGATAATGAAGGAAAAGTTTAAAATGAGTCTTGTTTTGTATTAATTTCAATCTGATTGTTTTAAAAACAAATAGCTTAGGGGTGCCTGGGTGGTTCAGTTGGTTAAGAGTCTCACGGTCTGTGAGTTCAAGCCCCGCGTCGGGCTCTGTGCTGACAGCCTGGAGCCTGCTTCAGATTCTGTGTCTCCGCCTTTCTCTGCTACTCCCTTGCTTGCGCTGTGTCTCTCCCTCTCTCTCAAAAATAAATAAACGTTAAAATAAAATTTAAAAACAAATAGCTTAGCCTTGGGAGGAAATGGATATTTGAAAGCTTGGTCATCTCCGGACTTTTATGGTCTAATAGATTGAGTAGAATGGCTTAAGATAAGGCTGATGTTTTTACCATTAATTGTATTGATATGAAAAAGTTTAAACCTTTTACATTAAGTTTTTAGAAGTAACCCTTCCACCTTAACTCTAGGTATATTCATTCAACAAATGTTTATTGAGGGCTGCTGTCTGTCGGCCATTCTTCTTGGTGCTGGGAATGCAGCATTGAACAGACTCCCTGCCCTCGTGGAGTGTACGTTCTAGGGGCACACACACATTCTCCCATCTGTCCTTTCTCCCTCTTTTACCTTCCTTCTCTTCTCTAGCTTACAAGCACATTCAGATCTCCTTTTAGTCTTTTAGAATGGTTTTTCTGAAATGCAGATGTCATGTTGCTACTCCACGGCCCACATTTCTCAATATGATGCCCCCGGGCCTTCTATAGGCCCCATCTGCCCATACCTTGCACCCTAGCCTCATTGGTGTTACTCCTTCATCTTGAAGAGATCCTAAATGTCCACAGCTCACATCTGGGTCCAGTAGTTCTCTGGAATCAGATCTCTGTCTTTACCTGTCTCCTCCACCTCTCTGTTGAGAGCCCTCCCATATCTCTCCTTCTCTCAGACGTCCTCCCAGGCCCTACTGTCATAAGCCATCTATCCTTTCTCAATAGTTACACATTCATTCACGTTGTTCATTCATTCATGCATTCAGGTAGCAAACATTTCCTGACATCCAGCATGTGCCAGGCACTGAGGCTACAGAAATAAAGTTAGAACCCTCACTTTCGAAGAGTTCATATTCTAGTCAGGGAGATCTGGTGATTAAGTGCTAGCATCCTAAGTGCTGTTAATGACAGGCACTATACCCAGGGAGCTGAGAGGGGTGCTTAACCCCAGGCTGGGCGGGACAGGGACAGCTTCCTAGAGGGTGGTGAGCTGATTTAATACTTTGGTTTAAAAACCTTGGGGTTCTTCTTAAAATTAGCTTGATGGGACACCTGGGTGGCTCAGTCGGTAGGGTGTGTGACTTTGGCTTAGGTCATTATCTCACAGTCTACGGGTTCAGGCCCCTTGTGGGGCTCTGTGCTGACAGCTCGGAGCCGGGAGCCTGCTTTGGATTCTGTCTCGCTCTCTCTCTGCCTCTCCCCAGCTTGTTCTCTCTCTCTCTCTCTCTCTCTCTCCCTCTCTCTCTCTCTCCCTCTCTCTCTCTCTCTCTCTCTCTCTCAATAATAAATAAATAAACTTAAAAAATTATTTTAAAAAAATAAGCTTGAACAGAAACTTATTTGCTAATGTACATTTCTCTGCTTTCTTGTCCAGACTAGATTGTAAGCCCCAGGTCAGGAGTGTAATTGACATCTCTGTATTCCCATGGTTTGTTGAGCAGAGAATAACCAAGATGTAATACGTGTTCTGATGATTGTATTTACTCTTCTGTAGGGCATTAAAAGTCAGGTTTTGGTTTTTTTAATAAAAATAAATAAAAGTCAGGTTTTAACTGAAATTCAGAAACTACAGTGATTTATGTGTTGGTGTCTGTTCTCTGTTTTTAGTATTCGTATTTACTAACAAGCCAGTTGGAATCTCAACGAATCTACTGGGAAAACAAGATAGTTCGGATAGAGAAGGACACAGCAGAGGAAGTAAGTTTCTGTCTGGACTGCTGCTGACGTGCCACACGGCAGGGCTATCTGATGTTGGGATGGGAGAAGGCAGAATACAAGAAAAAAGGAATGCTGGAATCATTCTTAGGCTGATACAGAGATAGAGAATTGTCTTGCCTCTAAAAAGAAACCTTTGTCATATGTCAGTTATATCTCAATAAAGCCTGGGTGGGGGGGCAGCGGCGGAGAGAAGAAAGAAAACAAGAATTTGGAATCAGTCGGCTCACCCCGGTAATCTAACTTTAGATCAGGATTCCAGAGAGAAGTGGTTAAAAACATGAATCATCATCATTATATTACAGACATAGCCCCTGAAGGCAGTGTCAGGCAACAAGAAATTCTAGACCACAAAGAGAATGAAATTAGTCAAAATGAGGAAAAGGAAGAGGCAAAAATATGCTGTTGCAAATGCTGTCAGCTGAGCATTATTTAAGAAAGGGAGGGAAGCCAACATACACTCTCACCTAGGGTTACCAAATCGAAAAGAATGTATTAAAACTGTATGCCGAGCTCTGTATTATACTAAATATAAGGAAGAAACAAAATACCTGCTACGTACCCTGAAAAAAGAAAACTTGGATTTGAAGACTTGAGTATTTTGGTATTTTTGATTGGGAAGAGATTTGTTTGTTAAATCAATCAGGTTTTCTACGCCTTGTGCAATTCCATTAAAAAAATAGAAGTATGTACGTGAGGACTTGTAATTTGAGTCAGCCAGTTGGTTTGTCAGCTTGGGAACAGCTGCTTTGAGGAGCTGCGTGTGGGCTTCTGTGGCACCAAGATGGTGCTGAGCCCTTCAAAATTGAAGAGAAGAAAATCAGGCTGAGGTGTTAGAGCTTCGGTGGTTCCCGTGATGCCTTGTTTGTCTAGGACACAGGTTTTCAAATTTAGCGAAATCCTTGAAAGAAGATGCCACTCACTCCTCCACCAGGTAGAAGAGGAAAGTGGTGTGTTTTTGGTGGAAACCCAGATGGAGGGCCCAGAACTTCACCTGCTTGGTTTTCCCATCGTCTCCGGCAGGTACAAGGGACCCTGACGGTTCCAAAGAAAGCATTTTGAAAACCAGTGAGCTCCTGAGGGTTCACATAGAATGGGAGTTCCAAGAACCTTTCTCAGGTTCTAGGGACAGTGTTCATCATTCACTGATCCTCTTAGTAGTAATACAGGCTTTTCAATTTTTTTTAATAATTGGGGTGCCCGGGTGGCTCAGTCAGCTGAGCGTCCGACTCTTAATTTCAGCTCAGGTCACGATCCCAGGGTCGTGGGATCGACCTCAGTATGTTGGGCTCTGCGCTGAGCGCGGAACCTCCTTAAGAGTCTCTCCCCCTCTGCCTCCTTCCCCCACGTAGGCGCATGTGCTTGTGCATGCGTACTTTCTCTCTCTGAAATAAGATAACAACAATGAAACAAATAAATCCTTAAATGATTATTTTAGTAATCTTGTGAGTCCCTGGCATAACTAGATCTTCAGAAAGGGACTGCAGAGCCAGGCTCAGGTCTCATCTGTGTGGTAGCTGGGGTTATCCTGGAATTAAGCAGGCAGGGCCAGGCTCACCCATATGTCAGGCCCGTTGGCCCCAGTTTCTGCGTATGCCTACAAATGAGGAGAAATCAAGGTTCTCAAATTAAGGCTTAACACCAGCTTTAAAATCTTTAGTTCAGGGGCGCCTGGGTGGCTCAGTCAGTTGAACGTCCGACTTCGGCTCAGGTCACGATCTCGCGGTTGGTGGGTTCAAGCCCCACGTCGGGCTCTGTGCTGACAGCTTGGAGCCTGGAGCCTGCCTCGGATTGTGTGTCTCCCTCCCTCTCTGCCCCTCCTCCACTCGTACTCTGTCTCTCAAAAATTAATAAAAACGTCAAAAAACAAAAAAGATCTTCAGTTCAAAGTTGTTGATGTAGTTTTTATCAGAACCTTCCAAGTGGTGGAGGTGCCTTTCCAGAGGCACTCAGGGTCACTTGCTGACCGGTTCTGAATGGGGCTTAGAGCACACATGGGAAGGACATGCCTCCGACAGCACTCAGGAGGCCGAGCTCTGGTTACTGCCACTTGGTGTCAAGTCCTGAGTCCCTAGGAGGAACACTCAAAACACAGCCTCAGTACTAGGCGTTTCCACAGGGGGGGTACCTAAAGTGCTTCGTGCAGACCCTTGAGAGCTAAGCTTAGGGTTCTCTCTGCCTTTTAAGACCCTTTAGGATTAACTGCATTCCCTAACGAATGCCTAAAGCTCATTTTTCCTTTGCCGTACAGCTATGGCCTGCAATGTAGTGCAGAGAGGTTTAGAACTTGGGTCCAGTCCCAGACCCACCACGCTCTAGCTGGGTAACTTTGGGCATATTGCCTCACCTTTCCGTAAGCCTGTTGATAAAGTTGACACACTGAAGTCTCTGGCTTCTTATCAGATATAAAGGAGATACTGCTTACAAAACATCTGGCTGGTGCTTGGGCCATAGGATTTAAATTCTCAGTCCCTTTCACCTCCTGCCCTTTCAGCTAGTACTGCCTCACGATCCACCCAGCCTCACTACTTCCCATCCAGTCTTCTCCCTGTGTCCTCGGACTGGTAGAGGTGAGGCATTTCTCAGTTGGGTAGATCGTCACACCTGACTGAATCTAATGTCTGCTTAGCTGGACTTCAACAGACTCTTGGTTTCTGACACGTAATACGCCAGAATCTTAAAATTCTCTTCAGTTTATAAGACAATGTAACATGAATTCGTTCTCCCTATATTGCATTTATAAATTAACTCAAAACAAGAACTGCTTATGTTCCATGTGGCTTCATGGTACATGAGAAAATTTAATAATGAGGTTTTTTTTTGGTGGGGGGGGGGATAGGGACCCAAACAGTTAAAACCCATTATTACAATTTTCTTGGATTAGATTAGTTTGTTAGATTATTTGGTTAGTAATTTTTGGAATGTGATCTCAGGAGGAAAAACACGTGGTGAGTTAAGGAGAGGCTCTGGTCTGGCCTCTGACAGACCGTCTCCTGTCTTACTGCCTGAAGCTCACTCTTTACTTCTGAGCAGTTTCGCTTGGCGTTTAGCTGTGATCCGTTGTTCATCCTTGTATGGGGAAACAGTAAGGGGTAAAAAAAGGGTTTCTCCAAATGTTTATTTCTGTTACAGAAGTTCTTTCAAATGATTGTCTCACCTGTTCTTAGTTTGGTTTATCAAAGTTACGGACAGGTCATTGCAAAAACGCTTGTGAAGTTAGCCCCAGAGACCCCACAAAACTATGCCTCTTTGAAGTGAAACTGATCTCCGTTTGCTCTTCCAGATTAACAACATGAAGGCCAAATTTAAAGAAACAATTGAGAAATGTGACAATCTGGAGCACAGACTGAATGATCTCCTAAAAGAAAAGCAGTCCGTGGAAAGAAAGTAGGTGTAATTGGTCTCTTCTTTAACTTAGCTATTTCATTTTTACAGGTAATCTCCTCCATTCCTATGAACACGCTTTCCTTTTCGAGGGTGCCCATCACTAGGTTTTCAGGGGTCTCCCTATTTATGGAGCAAACTTGTTGTGACTTCCTGTTGATTAAAAACGACCGCATTTCATGCCAGATGGGTGCTGTGTGGAATGCAGAGCTCTCTGCTGATGTCTGTGTTCGCTGTATGTGCAGATACCTTCCGCTGTTGCCTGTAGAGGGCAATTCCCTTGTGCTCAGAGCTGCAGCTTCTCGGAGCCATGGTGGCTGAGAACTGGCAGGAGAGAGAATATGTCTGAGCCGGACACGGTGTGTATTCTGGCCTTAGGCAGGAATTAAAGGCCAGAGTTGTTGGATATGGAGGAAAAAATTCAAGAACGGCATGGCAAGAACATACTCTACTACTGTGATATGGGGAGATAGTTGCTGCTCATGGAAATTACCTTTCTAGTTTAAGTATATTCACAAAAATAATTGGCTTTTTACTTCCAGACAGTGGATGAAAAATAAGGAGGAGAATTTTTAAGAGCTTTTTTTTTTTTTTTTTTTTTTTTTTTAAGAAACCTTCATTCTGGAATAAATTCAGGTTTACAGAGGTTGCTAAGATAGTGCAAAGAGTTTCCATGTACCCTTCACCTGTTTTCCCCACTGTCAAAAGTTATTTTAATAGTTTTTCTTTGTATTGTGGTAAAATCTATATAACAAAATTTGTCCTATTCACTCTAAGTGTATAATTCAGTGGCACTAAGTGGCATTCACAGCATCCTGCTACTGTCACCATCATCTGTTTCAAAATTTTTTCGTCACCCACAAGACTCTCCACCAAAGGTTTTTTTTTTCTTTTAAATATTTTCTTGTTTTTATTTCTTTCCCCACACTCTTAAATATCTTATTTTTTAAGGAATCTCTACACCCAACGTGGGGCTTGAACTCACAGCCCTGAGATTAAGAGTCTCATGCTCTACTGACAACCAGCCAGGTGCCCCAAAGGTTTTTTTCTTTTTTTAAACTGTTCTAAAAGCAACACTACAGGATTAATAGAAATTAAAATATTCTATAGTTTCAGCTCCCTAACAAATTCAACTGTATTAAAGAATTAAAATTGGAAGTTTTCTTCCAGGCTGTAGATTTTGCTATCTAAAGATTACCACTATTCATTGATGGTACCAGTGAATATTTACTCTTCCAGATCTTTTGTTGTACCCATATGAATGTCTCACATACCTTTTTTTCTAGAAAAATAGAATAATATTAGGTATTCTGTTTGGTAAAATATTCCGTTTCTGAGATTTTTTTTTTTTTTCATACTGACACTTGTAACGGCTGCATGGTATTGCATTGTATGGAGGTTCCCTGATAATTTTAACCGGTCCCCTATTGATAGACATTTAAAGTTGTCTCAAGTCTTAGACTAATATAAACTATGGTGCAATGAGCATTTTTCTCCATGTTTCTTTTAGTGCAGTCTTGAATATATTTTATTGGATGAGTTCCTAGAATAGGTATGTCAGAGGGCATGTGAAATTGTGGTTTTTGGAGTTACTGCCACGCTGACGTCCGAAGAGTTTGTACCAGTTCGCACTCCAGTGCCCACGCGGGGAAGTTCCTCTTTTCCCACGGTTGAGCTCTTTGGCATTCCGATACTTAAAAATGGTATATCCAGTGATGCTTTAATTTGTAATTCTTGCCTTGTGAGTAAGATTGAGCGTCAAGAATAAGGCACTCCCTATTCTTGAAAACTCTTCTCCAGTAAATGCAGTGAGGTCAGAGCACTTGACTCTCCAAGAATGTCACTTTTCCTCATAACTTCTTTATCGTAGCTGTTATCTGTAAGCCATCTATTTAACCACAGACTGCAAAACAAAGGAGCAGTAGAAGTTTTACCATGAATCATAGAATCATTTACACTATTGAAAAATTTCTGAGACTTAGAAAAACTGTTACGCCGCCGACTAGAGCGGAATCCTTGCTTCGTACAGCAGTCGCGGTGGCGGCACAGTGGAGACTGTGGTGGCAGTCTCCCTCCGCCACAGGAGGGAGGAGTCCAGTCCCTAAATGGATTCTGAGATCACAGCGCCTCTGTTCAATCCCAGAGCAGAAAGCGGACTGTGTCGGCAAATGAAAAAACATGCTTTTGTCTTCCTTTGTTTTGCAAAAGGTGCACTCAGCTAAACACAAAAGTGGCCAAACTCACCACAGAGCTCAGAGAGGAGCAGGAAATGAACAAGTGTTTGCGTGCCAACCAAGTCCTCCTGCAGAACAAACTGAAGGAGGAGGAGAGGGTGTTGAAGGAAACCTGCGACCAGAAGGATCTGCAGATCACCGAGATCCAGGAGCAGTTGCGTGACGTCATGTTCTACCTGGAGACACAGCAGAAGATCAACCACCTGCCTGCTGAGACCCGGCAGGAAATCCAGGAGGGACAGATCAACATCGCCATGGCCTCAGCCTCCAGCGCCCCCTCTTCGGGGGGCAGCGGGAAGCTGCCCTCCAGGAAAGGCCGCAGCAAGAGGGGCAAGTGACCTTCTGAAAACAGACGTCCCTGAGACTGGTTTCCCTGGCGCAGTGAGGGTGTGCTGGGGCTTCAGCTAAATGTGAGGGCGGACCTTAAATAAGTACAAGTGAGGACCGAGCCGCAGTTGTTTGGATCTTTCATTTGCTGGCGTGTGGTGCGATGAACGTAGGGGTTGCTGACTAGGAGCGCCGATGGAGATGGGCCGTGTTTTAGAAGGTGGCTGCTGTTTTCAACCGTAGTAGTTCACTAACCTCAGACATTCTAATGACCATTTTGCCTTCCTACTTGATAGAAGCCCCAGCTCTGCTGTGCATTTTTCCGTTGTATTTATTGAGTCCGTGTATTTGACGTTCAGGTCTGGGGTCGGTTTAAGATGTCGAATTTTTTTTTTTGTAACCTCAAAGGTAACGTTACCTGAGGTCTAGCAGCTGCTTTAAAGAGAGGTTTGCACTGGCCACTGAGGATTTATGAGAACTCCCCGGTGTTAGTCTGACGTCCTTGTCATCCCCTCCCTGCGTCTGGGAAGAAGAATTGGTTGAATGTCATATGAAAAGAGGCTGGGCCTGTAAACCTTTAGTCACTAGCCTGTCACAGCAGCCTTCTTTTGCTCTAGGACTAGCCAGGAAAAACAAACAACCCTGGGGCAGGCTGAGCAGACTCAGTGTAGGGAAAATGGTGGTGCTTCCACTTTGTTTATTTTCGATGACTCCAGGCCACATTATGAACCTCAAGTAAAGAGGAGGCTGAATGGTTGCTCTAAGACTCCGATCTCAGAGTGGATTTCCTAGCATCTAGCAAGAATCAGCAAGCAGATTTATCATCCATGTGAAAATGGGCAGCGAGGCCTCTGACTAGCTGATTGTGTATTTTGCTAGGATCAGTGTTTTCTGAATGTTTACAAAAGATTGGGCTGCATGCTCAGGTTGCGGCTAGAGGGAGCTTGGGCAGATTTTCAGTTATGCTTTCAAGATACAACCAAAGGCTGTTTCTAAATCCGAAAATTAGAATTTTAACAGGGCCCCTTTAAAACAGTCGTGCAGTGCTCGTTGTGAGCCAACAGAGGGGCTGTGTACTTTCTCTAGAAACCTTAACGTCAAGTAATTCATAATACGCAGTAATTAAGCCAAGTTAAAGGAAGACCCGTGTTGGAATTCAGCTTCCAGAAGGGGTAGCTGGACGCTGAAATGATGGGTTTTGTTTTCTGCTTTAGAATTAGCCAGAGTTTTCCAATGGTCACATTTTAGAATTGTTTTTAGCCTATGGTTAGGCCTCATCCCCTTTGGCGTAAATGTCCTTCGTGTTCCTTGTTAGCACACAAACTGTATTGCTAATCACCATCTATTTTTGTGGGATGCGCTGGAGCATTTCCCAGAAACCCTCACCTGTAACTTTGCGAAATGAATGTACTCAGACATTCTCAAATTCTACTTAGGGCAGGCCAACCCTGGAAGTGCCCCTTGGACTTACATATACAGACACCTTAAAGCAAGAGTGGGAATGTAAAGCGTAACCTAATTCTCTTTCCTATAGAGATTCTATTTTATTTAAAATCTATTTTTACACCAGTTAGAATCCTGCTTTTTTGGCCAAGTACTTGTCTTGCATGTCTGACCTTGCAGAAGCTGGGGTGGATCGTAGCATACTAATTACGAGAATTAGAAGTAGTTTACAAAGCTTGCTCGTTCCTCATTTTCCCATGATCACCTCCACCAGGCAGCCCCACCACCAGCTGGGGGAACAGAGGTTTGCAGTACAGGTGGGATAAGTGCCCTGAAAGGCTGTGCCCAGAGGAATGAGCAAATAGGCAAATGTTTCCAAACTACTTGAAGGTTTAAAAATGTTTTCCAGGAAAAAAAGCATCTTATCAAGATACATAAAGAAAGTGTTTTTGAAAAAGGTCAAAGAGTCACGTTTGATTTTGACAAAATTACATAAGATAGAAACTGTTAGTATTTTCTTCACGATGGAAATGAACCACTTAATATATCCGTACTACCTTGAACAATGAAATTGCATTAAAATAACCGAACTTTGAAATGATTCTGCCCCGTGTGAAATTTGTGTCTCACTGGTTGACATTTGCTTGGGAGCTTGTATCTAAATAACCTAAGAAGGTGTCAATGACCTGAATCTTAAAACAGCACGAAAACCATCCCCTCAACAATCTAGTGAGCAGCTAGATTATTCATCTTCCTACCCCCCTTTGCTCCAGCTTCCCAAACTAATAAAAAGTAGCTGAACCAAATATAGAATAAGGAAAATTATCTGAATTTAAAGGGTCGAGATAGGATGAGACCCGGCACACAACTCTTACAAATGCAAAGCAATCAACTGAGACTTTTTACCAGGCCTTCTAGCAAGCCGAGGTAGTTTCATTTTTTGAAACTGTCCCAGATGTGACTTGTTAGGATACGCTGGGCAAGACAAGGCCCTGAAGCAACTACCCACTCCACGCTTGCGCAGGGAGGTAGGTTGTCCTAAGCAAAAGGGCTGAGAAATGAATTGAAACAGCCAGCCAGTTGAATGTAGAGGACTTGGCAAATCACGAATGAACAACCTTCTGTCATCACTTGGAAACCCCTCTCCTGGTACAGTCGGGATACACAAGTTACAAACGTCATCCTTGATTTGGCTGCTGTGCGTTCTGCCACGTAGCTTGGGCTGGTGGCAAGCTTGGGCTCCCACAATGAAGTCAATGGGCTTATCTAAAAAAGGAAAGCCACTCTCCCATTTGAGGAAAGCGATTTCATTTTCTCCAGGATAAAGCTGAATTAACTGCCGCGGTGAATTCTGCTGCGTTAATTTCTTTCTTGGCAGCAGAAGGGAAATTTTTCAGGAGTCTCTCAAGACCCAGCTCCTGCTCCTTAATGGTGCTGGGGGACATCTAAACTACTCAGAGACCTGGCCATCACCTTAAGCGAGTTTAGGAAGCCACCAAGTGTTCTCCGACAGGCCTCTGCTTCTGGCCAGTCCTTTTCACTTGTGTCCGTGAAGGTTCTGGAAGTGGGAGTTCCAGGATATCTGTATAGTGTCCACACCAACAGATGTAGCTTTTAAAGTTAAAAATTTTAGGGGCGTCTGGGTGGCTCAGTTGAGCATCAGACTCAATTTCGGCTCAGGTCATGATCCCAGGGTCGTGGTGTGGGATCGAGCCCGCATCGGGCTTCATGGTGTGCGTGGAGCCTGCTTGGGATTCTCTCTCTCCCTCTCTTTTTCTCAAATTAAAAAATAAAAAAACCAAAAAAAAAAAACAACCCATATATATACGTGTATATACATATATATATATATATATATATATATATATATATATATATATGAAGTTAAAAGAGTGAAGTGAAGTGAAAAGGAAAAGTGAAGTAGTAATAGGAAGAAAAGCCTTTCCTTTCAGGAACCCTCCCCCCCACCCCCCACCATTTTGTCCTGGAGCCAAAGCCAAGTGCCTCATCCTGTGTAACATGAAGTTCATTTTCACCCCCAAGCACTTCGCTTTAGTCACCCAGGAGCAAAGAAAAAATATTTTTGCATTGGTGCATCAGGAGACCTCAGGGAAGTTACATAAAGCTTCTTTTATTTTTTACCTTTTCTTTTTGGGGAGGGGTTGTGGCCTCTTTATCCCGATTAATGTTATAATCAACCCTTTCATGCCTTGTTTTCATCACTTAAAGGTAATAGTAACCATTTACCACTTACTGGTAACCCTTTTTACCCGGCCTCCCCGGGACTCGCGCCCTCCCCGGAATGCTCAGGCACTTAACAATATCAGGTTCTGTTAGACATTCATTTTGAAAGCTGTACTCCCAGAAGCCAAAACTACCTCAGCAGCGTTTTAGCTCGTATGCTTTTCACCAACGTTGAGCAGTCTCTTATTATAATTCTGGAAGCTTAGGTGAGCACGAAACGGGCGCCGCAGTTGGTTCTTAATCTGGATTTTGCATTCTCAGTGCATTAAAGAAGGCCAGGGAGAGATGAACAATCTGCTGTTTTGTACAAGATGATTGTGGTCTTTGGGGCCTAATGTTGAATTGCTTCGGGTCAGAAACTTCTCGTTGGAATCATCTGGAAAATGTGGTTTTGGTACTTGGCACGGAGCTGCGCTGGTGCAGATAACATTTGTTACTCCAAGGCTAATTACCACGCGCACTAAGTGAACTAAAGCAGCTTTGCTTCTTTTCAGACCGTGTTCTAAATCCCCTGGCCCCAAACTCCTTTCAGATCCAGCCTCAAAATAAATGCAGAGATGTTTGACCTGGCCTCTGTGAAGATGTCTTTTGCCATCTTTGGTCTGGAAGGAGCAGTAGATCCCAGACCAAATCTCCCTGTACGTCTGTTTCCTCATTTAAAAAGGAATGGTTTTGGGGGGGGGCCTGGGTGGCTCAGTTGGTTGAGCGTCTGACTCTTGATCTCAGCTCAGGTCTTGCTCTCTCAGGGTGGTAAGTTCAAGCCCCACGTGCGTTGGGCATGAAACCTATTTAAAAAAAAAAAAAAGTGCACTGAGACTTCCTTCAGCCATCTCAATTCCTGATTGTAAATTCTCAATCCCTTGGTTATGGCCCAATGGGCCAAGAGTCCAGACCTTCCCTAGAGGCCTGGGGGCAGTTGAGCGCCATTAAGACAATGTCTCCCTCCACCACTTGAGAAACTTGCCTGTATCACTTTACATCATTAATATAATGGTTAGCATCAAAAGACTTTGGTGCTAACTGGAAAGAAGGAACTCGGACTAATTTCTGGGGCAAAAGAACAAGATCACAGATCTAGAAGTGAAGAAGAGTCCATGGAAAATTTTAGGAGGAAGAGGAGAACTGCTCTCCTGGAAACACTCCAGCGGGAGAGCAAACAAATTGTGACTTATCACACACGCCAGAGGGTCCTCCGGCAGCATCTTCCAGGAATTATCTTTCGTGAAAGACTGAGCCTTAGCCGTGGCCATGCCCACTCACACATTCTAACTGATTAGTTTGTGCTCACACGGAAACTATGAGCCCAAAACCGTCTGCAGAAGAGACAGCAATAGAAGAGCCACGTCACACAACTTTCCCACCTCCTGGCCCCACCTGTCCTCCGGGGGGGTGGGGGGGGGTGGGGGTGGAAACAACCTCAAATCCTCTTTGCAAAGTGCATGCCTCAGGAAAACAGCTTCGTTGCATTTGTTTCCATGCTGCAGAAAATCAACACTAACTGGCTTTGATCCCAAACAGGGCCAACTGCAGAACACAGAGATTGTGCAGCCAGGAACTCAGAGGCCTCCTCCATCTACCCTCCCCCGCCCAGCACATTCGACTTCAATTATGTGGGAACATGCCTGGGCGGGGGGGCTGCTGCCAGAACTCTCCTGGCCCCGACGGAGGAGGCCCTGTGCTGTGGCCCAGAATCTTTCCTAAAAGTCCATACAGGATCTCTCGGTTGCTGCCAATCGCACACTCTCCCTTTGGCGAGATTCCTAGCTCTGTTTGGCCAGAGCAACACTAAAGCTCTCTTCCCTTACTTTCTTCCTATACGCTGGGTTCTCCGCTCCCTGCGGCCCCCGTTCCCCTCACGCTTATAAATAAGAATGTTCCACTGCTTTTCGGAACCAGAATAATCCCGAGAAAGATAACTTACACCGAGCCCTGCCTCTCTTCTCTTGGAGCCTTCAGGAGACGGCTTTTTGGTGAACTCTTAAAAACAGTTTTCTTTTCACCTGCTGAGATAACATTCTTGTGAGAAGGGAGGTAATTGACGCTAAGAACCCTGATTGTGTTACTGTTGGCTTGTGTGAACCCAAGGGGACTTGGAAAAACCTAGAAGAACATCCCCAGGAGAGACCTCTTTTCCAGCACCAAAGAGGCAATCCAGAGGGGCAGACCCAGAATCCCTGTTTTCTTTGGTAGGACCCAAAGCTGATAGAGAATTAGAAGTGCAGAATTAGAGAATTCTCCTGCACTTGCTGAGCATTAGAGGCGGAAGCAAGCTCTGCCCTGTTTTGATGTGTCTGGTTCCAAGGGCTAGTTCAATTCCTGCTGACCAAACCACAGTTGCCGTGCTGAGTACTTTGCACGTACTATTCCATTCAGTCCTCAAGGCCAGCCTGGTGAGGTAGGTGCAGTTACCCCACTGTACAAATCAAGAAACCGAGGCCCAGTAGGAGACAGTTCAGGACTGGCCAGCGTTGGCTGAGGTTGTGTAGCTGACCCCTGAAGAGGGCAGTGCTCAATCCCAGCATCGCCTGAGTCCAAAATCTGGGCTCCTCACCCACTCTGCTCTACTGCCCCCCTCTAACTCTGGAACTTGGGGACAGAAAGGAAACAGCTCCCAAGACCTGTGTTGTGGTTGCTTTGGGAAAGGAGCCGAGTACCGAGTGGAGACCATGTTGGTGTGAGTGAAACAGTCCAGTACGCCCACCCTCTGCAAGCCTCCCCCTCTCCTCCTGGAACTTTCTAACTTCTCCCTGTCTCCTCTCCCACTTCAGTGGGGCCTGAGCCAGAGCTGATAAAGAAGGAGGAAGAAAACCACGCCAGTGGTTTTCCCCCTCCACCCAAGGGCTGGCTTTGGGAAATCACTTCATTCCGATTGCCTGTTGTGGCCCCTTCACTCCGGGGAGGCTTGGGGCCCAGTCCACACAAACCATTTACGCTGACATCTCGGTTCTTTTATATGGAGCTTCATGGAAACCAGGGTGCTTCCCCAGCTGGAAAAGTTGCTTCTGGAACAAAACTATCTAGACTCTAAGGAGTCCTTTCTTTGAGAATGTAGACTCAGTTACTGCCCCCAGAGGCACAGTCAAACAGGAATAAACAGGCTAACCGGAAACTTTAGATTCTGCAGGGATCAGCTTAACTTGTGGCTTCAGTTTGTTACAGAATAAACAGAGGAGAGAGAAAGCCTAGAACAAAATTTTTATACACTACAGGGGTATGTTACAAAGCGGTGTTAATTTCGCAGGTATAGACTGGTCTGTATGTGTCCACGTGTAGAGGTCTTCCCAGAACTTTTTCTGTCTTCTTCTTTTTTATTAATGTTACAGCAAGTCAGGGGCACCTGCGTGGCTCAGCCGATTAAGCATCGTGATCTCATGGTTCGTGAGTTCGAGCTCCGTGTCAGGCTCTCTGCTTGTCAGCGTGGAGCCTGCTTTGGATCCTCTGTCCCCTTCTCTCTCTTGCCCCCTACCCCCCTAAAAAAATATTAAAAATTTAAAAAAAAATAACCAAATATAATTTAGAATCTAGATTCAATACCTATTATCCTATTTACAATTATATATTTTAAATTCTATAAGACAATTGCAAGAGCATTATATTTTAAGATAGACACATGTATTATTTATATGGTTTTTATTTTTGAGGTGTAATTAGCATATAATAGAATGCAGCTCTCAAGCGTTCAGTTGGATGAGTTTTGACAGTTGTCCACATCCGTGTAATCACCACTCAAACCAAGATGTAGAGCATTTCTATCTCCCCCCCCAAAATAGGATGTTTTATTTATTTTTTATTTTTTAAGTTTATTTATTTATTTTGAGAGAGAGAGAGAGAGAGAGCGAGCACAAGTGGGGGAGGGGCAGAGAAATGAGAGAGAGAGAGAATCCCAAGCAGGCTCCATACTGACAGCACGGAGCCAGACATGGGGCTCAAATTCACTAACTGTGAGATCATGACCTGAGCCAAAATCAAGAGTCAAATGCTTAGCCAACTGAGCCACCCAGGTGCCCCAGGATGTTTTATTTTTATTATTTTTTTAATGTTTATTTTTGAGAGAGAGAGAGAGAGAGAGACAGAGCATGAGCATGAGCATGGGAAGGGCAGAGAGAGGGGTAGACACAGAATCTGAAGCAGGCTCCAGGCTCTGAGCTGTCAGCACACAGCCCGACGCAGGGCTTGAACCCACAAACTGCGAGATCATGACCTGAGCTGAAGTCAGATGCTCAACTGACTGAGCCACCTAGGTGCCCCAGATGTTTTATTTTTAAAGCAGAAAAATATAGAGAGGAAAATTAAAAGTATTCTTATCAACAGAGGAAACCATGAACACTGAACTCTTTGAGTTGTTTCTTCTGGTGTTTCCCATGCGTATTGTTTCTCTAGGTTTATTTGTTCTCTCGGTAATTACGTGAGGGCCTACTAAGTGCCAGACACAATCAGGATTCGAGGGATATAGCAGCAAATACAACAGTCCCCGTCATTGCTGCCCTAAAAACAAATGAAACTGTATGGGATTTCAGATAACTGTAAGTGCTAGGAAGAAATAGTGTAAGGGGATGGGAGGGAAGGGCTACTGTAGCTAGGGATAGTCACAGAGGCTTCATGGTCGATGCTGTACAAAAAAAATGCTTGATTCGGACTTGCCTCCAGAACTATGAGGGAATCGACTTCTATTGTCCTAAGCCCCCCAGTTTGCGGCTCTTTGTTACCCTAGGAAACTGACACACGGGTCTGACAGCTGCTCTCTCCTCCCTGGCCATTTCCCATTCCTGCAGTCCACCTGACTACTTACCACGTCCTCGCGAAGGCTCTTCTCGTCCCCAGGAGTAGCCTGGCTCCCCCAGGCCATGGGTTCTCTACACATCAGTAATCATGAGTCATCCCTGGTCATCTCCCCCAGCCCTCAGGAGAGGGATTCTCAGGGCTGGGTCCCGGCCTTTCTCTTCCTTCTCCTCTCTCTAGGTGACCTCACCAATTCCTGTGGCTTGAAAGACCATCTTGATGCAGTGAGATCCCCAGATTTCTATCTCTGGCATAGATCCTGCTCTGAGCTCCAGACTCACAGCTCCATCTGCTTGCTCAATGTTTCTGTTGGGATGTTGCATACACACATACCTTCTTGCGTTTGAAAGGAATGCTTCCATTCTCCCCCACGAATCTAGCTCTACCCCCAGCTCCGGTCTTTTGTCTTGGAGTAAGAACCATCCTCAGCGGTCCAGTAACTCGAGCCGGAAATCGCCCTCGATTCCTCCCTCTCTCCCCTCCCCAGCCATCCACAGGTCCCCCAGATGTCTGCAGAGCAGACTCTGTCCAAGCCACCGTCTTCCCTCACCTGGACAATGCAGTGGCTTCCTTGCTGGTCTTTCCACTGTTACTCCTGCCCCCTTCCAAAGCATCTGTGACACAGCATTGCCTCCCCGCCCCCACTTAGGACGTTTATAAAACCCACGCGTGGTTTTCCTGGATCTTAGAATAAGATCTTGCGTGATCTGGCCCTGACCTGCCTTTCTAGTGTCATCTCACAGTACTCTCCCTCCCCGTCACTACTTCCCAGCTCCATTGAGACCTACACAGGGTATATATTCATAAGCTATCACAGCCGTAACAAAGGGCCACAAACTCAAAGGCTCAGACAACAGAAATGTATTGTCTTGCGGTCTGGAGGCTAAAAGTCCAAGATCGAGGTGACTACAGGGGTGGTTCCTTCTGAGACCCTGCAGGAAGGATGTGCTCAAGGCCTCTCACTGCAAGCAGAGATCTGGCAAGTATTTTCCCCTGCCCCCTGCCACCTGGACAGGTAGTGCAGTGCAGAAATTTGTGCCCGGGCCTGGGTTCAAATCCCAGCTCTGCCACTGCCTGGCTGTGTGATCCAGGGAAAGTTATGTGACATCTCTGAGCAGTGACTTCATCTCCAAAATGGAGACAGTAGTGGCATGTGCCCCTCAGAAGATTGTGGGAGGATTAAAGGACCTGGTGCTTAGTTCGGCTCAATGCGCACAAGTAGTGGTCTCTGTGTTAGCGTTTTCCCTGCTCTCGCTCTCCCCCAGCCTGTGTTAGTGGTCCCTGTCCTGCTTCCTGGTGGCCCCTGTGCTTATCTCTGTCACTGTCCCCTGGCTAGACGATATGCATTTTGAAGGTGGGGGCCATTTTCCTTAATCCGCACAAGGCCTAGCCCAGAGGAGCCCCTCAACACTGGACTGTTGGAATGAATGAATGAATGCACAAAGGTCAGGCAGAGTAAAACCAAGCACGCTTTGCATGATCGAAGGCAGGCAAGGGGCAACTTCACCTGTAAAATGCCAGCACCTAGCACCTAGCACTTCCCCTAGAACGTACAGGGCTTTAATAAACACCTGCTGAGTGAATTGGGAAGGGCAACAGGAAGAGTGCACAAAATGTCTGAGGGGTTTGGGAGAGGGCAGGGTGATTGTGACTGCGCACGTCAGCGATGGCTTTAGGGACAAGATGGCAATTGAGATGGACCTTGGAAGGACAGAGTGGACTGGCCTCTCCTGTGGCCTATATCTTTGGAGCGCTAAAGCAAGTCTGGAGAAAACTGCCTTGAGCACATTCCGCCAGAGTTAGAGGAATGTATCTGTGAGATGCCTTCAGCTACAAGTAACAGAATCCCAACTGAACGTGGCTCACACAATGAGGGCTGCATCTCCCGCAGTGAGAATGGAGGTAGGCCAAGTCCTGGATTGGCTAAACGAGTGGCTTAACAACCTCACCAAAGACCTGATCCAGAAGCCCTCCGAGAGACTTGCTCTCACGTTCCACAAGGCCAACCACGGTTCAGTTCCCAAGACCAGAGGTGGGCCTCACCACCCTGGAAGCTCAAAGAGGGTGAACGTGTGCACAACTGCGCTGCTCTCTTAGCAGATGGAAGAATCATAATTGGCTGTAGCCAATCATGGGAATCTTATTCTGCTATGCGAGAGCTCAGGGTCAGGGATGGTGACTAGATTATGACTAGATTATGGTCAATGAGATGGAGAGGGACGTGGGCTGGGGATTTCTGGAAAAGATGTTACCCCCTGAAATAAAAAAAGGTGAAAATGAGAAAGTTCCTTTTCTCCTGCCTCCTTCCTTTCTTCTTTTCTTGCTTCTCAGAAGGCCACTGTGCGAGGCTGTCACAGCAGCCATTCTCTGATCCAGAGGAACAATGTGATAGGCAGGCTGAGGATGGCAGAGCAGAAAGAGAGAAAGAACCTGGTTCTTGATGACATGGTCGAATCACCAAGCCAACACTGGAGTTGCTTACCTCCAGACAGCTAATTCTTGCAACAAACAAACCTTTATCACTTAAGTCCCGTTAGTTAGGGACTTAAAGCATTCCTGATTGATAGTCTCTAACTCTGTCTAACCTTACTTCCCTCTATACACTTCACATTCCTTCTTTGCTGGTAACAAGTGAATTTGGGGCTGCTGGTGGCCATCTCTTTTGCGGTGTGGAAGGAGACCACTTGAAAATAAAATCAATACGGCACAAAGAACGGGGGAGAAATGGAGAGGGACCAATCCCTGACGTCTCTGTCTGAGGGCCCCTGGATCCAGCTGTGCCAGAAATGAGCCCTAGTCTTAGACCTTGCAGCTACATAAGCCGGTAAATTCCATCCTCCCTGCCCTGCACCTTTGTCTTTCTTAATCCCGTTCTCCTGATTTTCTGCCATTGAAAGAGGCCAGTGTTATCCCTTCAGTGTCTTCCCTCACATCGCATATCATCCCAAAGTATTTGTCAAGGAGATGAATTCACTACTTTACCTTCTGTTTCCTGCACCCCGGACTTGGAAGCTACCCACCCACACTACAGTCATATAGCTAGGTCTCTACACAGTGCAAAGAATTAGACCATGAAGCCTTACAAGTTATAGCCTGTATTTGTCGGGATTCATTCAGGCACAAGTCAGATATCCAACCCCAACTGACAGAAGCAAAAAAAAAAAGGGGGGGGGCATTGCTTAGCTCTTGTCAAGGGAAGTCCAAGGGTGGGGCTGGCCTTGGGGACTGGGGTCACGCATCGGCCCAGCTCATTAACCACCCAGAGCTCAGTTTTCCTCCAAGTTGACCTCGCCCTCCTTTCTGTACGCAGGCTTCCCCAAGGTGGAGGCTGATGAGGAGGGCGGGACCTCCCCCTGGCTCACCAGCACCTTCTCTCTCCAGCCTCCATGTAGAATCCCATGGCTTCATTTTCTTTAGCCCAGTCTGGGCAACATGCCCCCGTCTGGGACAACCACTCTGACTCTGACCGGATATACCTATGCCATGGGCCCCAGCTCTGTGGGCTTTAGGGCAATGTGACCGTGACCACCTTGTGTGGGAAGATAAAACTCCCCAAAGGAAGGAAGGGAGCTGTTATGCACACGAGGGGGGGGGGGTCAGGAATGCAGGGCCTGGTGGATGGAACAACTGACATCTATCATAAAGCCTTCCCACTACAAACCGGGACTTCAAGAATCTTAATGAATTTCACTAACTGCTTTTGGACTCACGAAATGCCTTTTTGCACCTGTTAAGTGCCATGAGCTATGCGTTAGGAGCTGGGGCAATAAAGACAATCAAGCAGAAGTCCCTACTCCTACAGACTTCACTGTTGAGTAAGTGATCAGATGTGTAAACCAGATATTGTTTGTATGTCATAAGTTGCTATGCTCTGGGAACATGAGAAAGAGTGCACTTCATTCTTCCGGTAGTGGGGATTAAGGAAAGCTACAGAAGAGAAGTGCCATTTGAGCTAAGCCTAGAAATTAAAGTATGGAGATGGGCAGGTGGAAAGGGGTGGGCCAGTCATTCAGCACAGGAAAGAGAAAGAGCAAAGGAGCAGAGGGGAGGAAGTGGCTGGTGGGTCCTGAGAGCGTCAGGGGAGTCCCAGCTGGCTAAAGTGGGGGTGTCACATGTTTGGGTACAGTGGTGGGCCCTCAAAGATACCCACATCCTGATCCCCTGAACTTGTGTGCATTACTTTATATGGCAGAAGGGACACTGCAGATGATCTTAAGATGGGGAGGTTATCCTGAATTAACCAGCTGAGGCCTAAATGCAACCCCAAAGATCCTTATCAGTGGGCGGCAGAGACCAGAGTGGGTAGGAGGTGGTGTGGCAATAAAAACAGAGGGAGAAAAGGCAATGTGGGGCCACAAGCCAAGGAATGTGAACAGCGTACAGAAGAAAAGACGAGGAACAGAGTCTCCCCGAGAGCCTCCAGAAGAAACCAGGCAGGCTAACACCTTGAAGCTAGTTAGCCCCATAAGACTCATTGTGGACTTCTGGCCTCTGTAACTGTAAGATGATAAATGTGTGTGGTTTCGATCTGCTAAATTTGCGGCAATTTGTTAAAGAAGCAATGCAGTAGGAAACGGATACAGGTAGGGTGGTTGATGGAAAGAGAACAGGTTATGAGGGCCTTGTCTATCACTCTAAGAAATTTGGATGTCATCGCCTACAGGACCGGGAAACGAGAGACTCATAAGGGCAGCAGGATTAGGTGGGTGTCTTAGAAAACTCCGCTGTGGTCATAAGAAGGACAGGTGGGGTGGGGCAGGTGGGGAGCAGAGACTGGAGGCCAGTGAGGCTTTTTAGAAGCTCAGGTGAGAGACGACGGCTCTGTGTTAGGCCAGTGGGGACGGAGAGGTGGAAAGAGATAAGGACGTTGTTTCCAGGTCCCAAAGGCCGGATGAGTGAGCATGAGGTGGGGAGGGAGACAGCATGGTGGTGCGTGTACCCACATGGTGGTGCACAGCTACGTGCACGATGCTCCTAAGAGCTGAGGAACAGCATTGCAGAGGGAGAGGAAAGAGTTCCATTTAACTGTAATCAATAGAACGTTCATGCCCATCACCGTGCCCAGGGCAGGGCCTTCTTTCCCATTTCGGTTCTGCTTCACCTCTCTGCCTGATACCAAACCACTAACCACATGCCAAGCCGTGTGCCAAGCACTTGACAAGTATTACCAAAAAACATCCTCGGCCAACCCTACAACGTAGGTACTGTTACCATTTCCACTTCATAGATGAGGAAACCGGGACACAGAAAAGTGAAAGAACTTGCCCGTGGCTACCTGGCTAGCAAAGAGTAGAACTGGCTTTCAACCCCAGACAGTCGGAAGTTGGGAGGGAACTTAGGCTGGCCAGGAAGGGGAGGGGTAATGAATGTGATTTGGGACACACACATGAGTCTAAAGGTTCTTTCTGCAGGATGTTGAGGTGGAAATGGACAGTAGGCAGCTGGCAAGACGGGTCCGGAGCTGACAACAGGACAGCTCTGGGGATTCATTGTCATATGGGCGTGGCCAAGACTCTGGATATAGCAAAGAATGGCCAAGACAGTATAGATGTAAGACGACACGAAGGCTTAAGACATAGCTTGGAGGACAGTGACAAATGGGGCAGGAGTGAAAGAGACCGAGAAAGAGCTGCCTGAAAGGTCAGGGGAGGGGCCCGTTGGTAGGATGTCCGGAAACCTGTCTTATTGTGGGAGTGGGGAGCCGCGGTCAGCGGTTTAGCACGGGGCCAAGAGGCCAAGCAGGGCAGCTTGGAAGAAAGGCCATTGCACTGGGCATTGGAGCATCGGTGACCACTGCCAGAGCACTTTGGGTGGACTGGTGGGGCTGGAAGCCTTGTTATCCAGGACTGAGGAGGGCACAAAAAGTCAGGAGGTGGAGTGGCCATTGCGGACTAGAAGTTTGGTGGCAAAAGGAAGGGGAGTAATCGGCAAAAAGCTTGAGGGAGATGCAAGATGTCGTGTTTCATTTCCAGGTTGGGGGACACTTGGACATGTTGACAGGAAGCAGTAAAAGACGTTGACAGTTAGGTGGAGGTCTGTTGCTTTCACTCTCTGCTCCCAAGTGCAAGTTTTCCCTTGGGGAACTGTCTCCCGCTTCTTGGGACGTCGCCTGTCCCTACTCCGGAAGTAGTCATGTGACTCAGGCCTGGTCAACCAGCATGTTCTTAGCCCCTGGCCTCAGTGATAGGTTAATAAAAGAACACGTGACACAGTTTCCTGCCCAATGAGCATTGGCCATGGGAATTTTGCCGTAATCCTGTCTTCGGGGACTGCCAAGCTGCAGAATGAAAGCATTTTTACTACCACGTAAGGAGGACCTGCCTGGGAATGTAGTCAACACGGATGATAACAGAGCTGAGAGATGGTGAGGGACCGGGTCCCCAAGCCTAATACATTCTTCAGCCAGTTTGTGCAAGGCTGTTGTGCCACTTGAAATGGAGACTCATGGGGAGGGGTGGGTATGATTTTTATTGGACAAGGATGACATCTGTTCTTCTCAGGCTCACTCACAAGCTCACTTGGCTGGCCTCAGTTCCTCCCTGGCTGTTATAGGAGACTTTGGTTCTTGCTACACGGGGGTCTCCTTAAGCTGCCGAGTGTCCTCATGACACGGTAGCTGGCTTCTGCCTGAGCCAGTTGTCTGAGGAAGAGAAAGCAAAAGCGCCAGCCCAAGATGAGAGCCGAAAGCTTTTCAGTAACCTAATTCTGGAAGTGACATACCATTGCTTCCACCATATTGTGTGTTTGAAGCTAGTCACTAAGTCCATCGCAGTCACAAGGGGACTAGAGTTAAGCTTCATTTCTTCCTCTTCTCTTTCTCCTCCTCCTCCTCCTTCTTCTTTTTCAATTTTAAGTAAACTCTATGCCACACATGGGGCTTGAACTCATGACCTTGAGATCAAGGGTGGCATGCTCTCCCTACTGAGCCAGCCAGGCACCCCGGGCTTCACTTCTCAAAGGGAGGCCTATTAGAGGATTTGTGGGGCATAGTTTTTAAACTACCATCCCACCAAACGTCCCCCTAATATCTCATTCATGAGATTGGGGTCACATGGTGATACCTGAACCAGTCACTGGCAACGGGAGTGGATTATTTTAAGGTTAGTCACTTCTGGGGCCGGGCTCAGCTTCCTCGAGGCTCAGGGCTGCTTGGGGGAAGGGAGATGCCTCAACAGAATCGGTATTCCGGGAGAAAGGGAAGAACGGGCGCCCGTGTGGCACCAGCAGTCGGGGGTTACTCAGGGGTGGGTAACTGGGAAGGCAGGGAAGAGGTTTCAAAGGAAGAGGAGCTAAGTTTAAAAATTAAGTCCCAGATCCTTTGGTGGTATATATTTACCAGAAGAAGAGAAAGAATAAGATGAATGGAGTTTCCTTTCTGACTTGGAACCCTGTTTTGTCCCCTCTGCCCTAGAAATTTTGTAATTTGTGTTCTCTGCAGAGACACGATAATCCTTTTTCTCACTGAGTCTTCGCAAAAATGCTAACTATTTCATAATGAAAGTCAAGGTTGCGCTAATTAAAGGATCTAACATGAAGCCTAAACAGTTTTATTTTTAATTGAAGTGAAATTCACATACAATTCAAATTAACCGTTTTAAAGTGAGCCATTCAGTGGCATTTAGTACATTTACGATGCTGTGCAACTATCACCTCTGTCTAGGCCCAACATGTTTACATACTCCCCGCCCCCGCCAAAAGCAACACTGGACCCATTAGGAGTCACTCTCCATCCCCCCGTCCCCCCAGTCCCTGGCAACCACCAATCTACTTTCTGTCTCTATGGATTTACCTACTCTGGACATTTTATATAAATGGAATCATACAATATGTGACCTTTTGTGTCTGGCTTCTTTCACTTAGCATCATGGTTTTGAAGTTCATTCATGATGGTGTATATCAGAACCTCATTCCTTTTTTTTTTTTTTTTTAAATAATTTTTTAATGTTTATTTATTTTTGAGACAGAGCAAGGCGGTGGTGGGGGTGGCGGAGAGAGAGGGAGACACAGAATCCGAAGCAGGCTCCAGGCTCTGAGCTGCCAGCACAGAGCCGGATGTGGGGCTTAAACTCACAGACTGTGAGATCATGACCTGAGCCAAAGTCAGACGCTCAACCGACTGAGCCACCCAGGTGTCCTCCCCCCAACCTTTTTTTTTTTTTGAGAGAGAGAGAGAGCAGGGAAAGGGCAGAGAGGAGAGAGGAAGAGAGAGAATCCCAAGCAGGCTCCACACTGTCAGGACAGTGCCCAATGCAGGGCTCAAACTCGTGAACTGTGAGATCATGACCTGAGCCAAAACCAAGAGTCAGACACTTAGCTGACTGAGCCACCCAGGCACCCCAGAACCTCATTCTTTTTTACGACTGAATATTCCATTGTACGGTTATATATATATATTTTTTTCTTGTTTGTTTGTTTGTTTGTTTATCCATTCACCCAGTTATAGACATATGGGATGCTCCCACTTTTTGGCTACCACAAATAGTGCTGTTATGAACATGCATGTACACATACTATTTTGAGTGTCTGTTTTCAATCTTGGAGGGGTATACACCTAGGAATGAAATTGCTGAGTCACATGGTACTTCCATGTTTAACTCCTGATGAGTGACAAACTGTTTTCTAAAACAGCTATATCATTTTACATTCTCACCAGCAATGTGTGAGGGTTTCAATTTCTTCATATCCTTGCCAACACTTGTTATTTTCCATTGTTTTCAGTGTGACCACCCTAGTGGGTTTGAAATGGCAAAGGAGATTTTAGAGGTGCCCATTAATTACCTAATTATTTCAGATCAACAGGGTGAAAATCTTACATTTGATTTTTCTTAAAACAAAGAAAGAGGGGTGCCTGGGTGGCTCAGCTGGTTGAGTGTCCGACTTCGGCTTAGGTCATGATCTCATGGTTCGTGGGTTCGAGCCCCGCATCAGGATCTGTGCTGACAGCTCAGAGCCTGGAACCTGCTTTGGATTCTGTGTCTCCCTCTCTCTCTCTCTCTCTGCTCCCCCCACCCCCCACTCACGCTCTCTCTCTCTCTCTCAAAAATAAATAAACATTAAAAAATTTTTTAAAAAAAGAAAGAAAGAAAGAAAGAAGGAAAGAAAGAAAGAAAGAAAGAAAGAAAGAAAGGAAGAAAGAAAGAAAGAAATGGAGGTGCCTGGGTGGCTCAATCAGTTAAGCATCTGACTCTTGATCTCCGTTCAGGTCTTGATCTCAGGGTTGTCAGTTCAAGCCCTGCATTGGACTATATACTAGCTGTGAAGCCTACTTAAAAAAAGTAAATAAAATAAAATCAGTTAAAAAAAAAAAGAATGTAAAAGCAAACTAAGCTTCTACTAGCCTTCATCTATTCTAATTAAGAATTGGCTTTTGAACAATTTGAGGGTGGAACTACCCTTGTAAATGCTCTTAGGAGATTAAATTCACTAAAATGTGCTTCAAAACCAGCCAAAGAAGAACAGTGGAAACTCACATTGACAACGTTGAGCCAGGCTCCTAAATAACTACCAGAAAAGTGGAAAGCATTGTGGTCTCCTTGTCACAACTGAGCAAAGCAGAAAAAAAGAAAACAGCCAGAAGCCAGTCTATGATATGTATTTGTATCCATTTAACCATGATCAGAAGAGTTTAATGGAAATGAGCCATAAGAAATCAGATAGATCCAATATGTGTATTTATCTGCCTATCTATAAAATGTGGATACCTTTTTTAAATTTATTTTTTTTAATTTACATCCAAGTTGGTTAGCATATGGTGCAACAATGATTTCAGGAGTAGATTCCTTAATGCCCCTTACCCATTTAGCCCATCCCCCCACCCACAGTCCTTCCAGCAACCCTCAGTTTGTTCTCTGTATTTAAGAGTCTCTTATGTTTTGTCCCCCTCCCTGTTTTTATGTTATTTTTGCTTCCCTTACCTTATGTTCATCTGTTTTATATCTTAAAGTCCTCATGAGTGAAGTCATATGATGGATATCTTTTTTTTTAATGTTTATTTATTTTTGAGAGAGAGAGAGAGAGACAGAGCACGAGCAGGGAAGGGACAAAGAGAGGGAGATACAGAATCCGAGCAGGCTCCAGGCTCTGAGCTGTCAGCACAGAGCCTGACACGGGACTCGAACTCACGAACCATGAGATCATGACCTGAGCGGAAGTCAGATGCTTAACCGATGGAGCCACCCAGGTGCCCCCAAAATATGGATACCTTTGATATCGATCTACAGATATATCTGGATTCATTTATGTTGAATTTGCTGTGTTGTCTGTTTTATATAGGCAAATAGATATAGATGATATAGATATAGATATAGATATAGATATAGATATAGATATAGATATAGATGTAGATATAGATAGATGTACAAATACAATTGACCTTTGAACAACATGGGTTTGAACTAAGTGGGTCCACTTATATGTGGATTTTTTTTCCAATAAATATAGCATAGTCAATGTATTTTCTCTTCCTTATAATAACACTTTTCTCTAGCTTAATTTATTGTAAGAATACAGGACATAATACATATCGCCTACAAAATATGTGTTAACTAACTCTTTATGTTACTGTTAAGGCTTCCAGTGAACAGTAGGCTATCAATAAAGTTTTTGGGGAGTCAAAAGTCATATGTGGATTTTCAGCTGGGGTTGGCACCCCAACCGCTGCATTGTTCAAGGGCCAACTGTATATCTCTTTTATCTTGTTATCCATTTCCGTGGTTGTCCAGGAGTGCATTTATTTAATTTATTTTTTATTTTTTAAATTTTTTAACATTTATTCATTTTTGAAAGGCAGAGACAGAGCGTGGACGGGGGAGGGGCAGAGAGAGAGGGAGACACAGAATCCGAAGCAGGCTCCAGGCTCCGAGCTGTCAGCACAGAGCCCGTCACGGAGCTCGAACTCATGGACCGCGAGATCACGACCTGAGCCGAAGTCAGATGCTTAACCGACTGAGCCACCCAGGGGCCCCTAATTTATTTTTTTTAAGTAATCTCTATGCCCAGCATCTATTACCTCTCTATGGTGCTCAGTCTCATGACCCCAAGATCAAGAGTCACATGCCCTACTGACTGATCCGGACAGGTGCCCCCCAGGAATGCATTTATAAAACACAACACATATAGGACACCTGGGTGGTTCAGTTAAGCATCTTGATTTCAGCTCAGGTCATGATCCCAGGGTTGTGGAATCAAGCCTTGGATCGGGCTGAGTGTGGAGCCTGCTTAAGATTCTCTCTCTTTCTGGGGCACCTGGGTGGCTCAGTCGGTTAAGTGTCCGACTTCGGCTCAGGTCACGATCTCACGGTCCGTGAGTTCGAGCCCCGCGTTGGGCTCTGGGCTGATGGCTCAGAGCCTGGAGCCTGCTTTGGATTCTGTGTCTCCCTCTCTCTCTGTCCCTCCCCCGTTCATGCTCTGTCTCTCTCTGTCTCAAAAATAAATAAACGTTAAAAAAAAAAAAAGATTCTCTCTCTTTCTTCCTCTGCCCCTCTCCCTTGCTACCTCTTTCTAAAATAAAATAAATAAATAAAAAACAAAACACATAATGGGGCACCTGTTTGGCTCATTCGGAAGAGCATGTGACTCCTGATCTTAGGGTACTGTGAGTTCAAGCCTTGTGTTGGGTATGGAGATTAAATGAATAAATAAAAACTTAAAAAAAAAGTCACCAAATATATATCTAGTGGTGATAAGTGGTAGGAAGAAAAATAAAGCAGATTATGGGGGTACAGAGATGAGGTAAGGTGCTGTTGTACACAACAGGGTGCTCAGGGAAGCCTTCTCTACTAAGAAGGACCCAAAATGAGCCCAAAGATCCAAATAAGGTGAAGGACTGAGCCATGTGTACACCTGTGGAAAGGGCATTCCAGGAAGAGGCAACAGCAAGTGCAAAGGCCCTGAGGTGAAGGTGGGGCTGTACTCGGCATGCTGGAAGCCTATCAAGGAGGCAGAGTGTGTGGCCTGGGATGAGCAAGCAGAAGAGCGGAAGGAGTGGAAGACTGAAGAGGTAGTGAAGGGCCAGATGCTTCGGACCTAGTAAGTCAAGGTAAGTGTGTAAGCGTTTATTCTGATGGGAAAGCCACACGAGTGTTTTTAGTAGGGGAGCTGCATGTTGTGACTTGTGCTTTTAAAGGATGACTCTGGACGTCGTTTGGAAAAGAGACTCAGTGGGGTAAGAGTGGAAGCAAGGAGACACATGGGGCCTGAGCAAGCACGAGAGGGAATGCAGCTGGGAGGAGGGTGTGAGTCCCCAGGTGGGAGAAAGGGGCACACCTGAGCGCGGAGTATTAGAGGCGGGCAGGGAGGAAAAGCCGGCGGAGGACGAGGACGCCTTTGCCCTGGTTGCTGTTGCTGTCTTACCTGAGCACGGGAAGGCTGGGAGTAGACATTTCTGAGGTGCAGGCACCGGGGAGAGGGGGCCGAGCTGGCCCGAGAAGTCCTGGGGCCCGCGGCGGGAGAGGTCGGGACGGCAGCCTGCAGGTCACCAGGGCCCGGGCTGGGGGAGGGGGTGTCTGCCCAGAATTGGGGTGCGCTGGGCTGGATGAGCCCGTGTGGCAGCTTAGAGGCCTGAAAGAAGGCGCGTGGCCGTGCCGAGGAGGTTAGGAAGGTGACAGGGTGCCAGTGGGGGCAGGGGAGCAGGAGAGCGTCCAGGGCAGGGAGCCAGGTGGCAGGAGTGTCTCCAGAAGGAGGCAGTGGCCACCCAGGATGAAGTCTGCTGATAAAGCCAGAAAGCAGACGGAGGACAACTGGCTGTGGGATTCTGCAGCCATGGGCAGACATTGAGGAAAGTGTTTCTTTGAAGAGGCGGGGCCCAGGAGGGAAGGGGAGTGGAGGAAGGGGAGATGGGGGCAGCGCGGGAAGAAGGAGGTAGCCCCAAGCAGGTGAGCATCAAGAGAGGATTACTTTTGGGGCGCCTGTGCAGCTCGGTCGGTTAAGCATCCGACTCTTGATTTCGGCTCCGGTCATGGCCTCGCGGTTTGTGAGTTCGAGCCCCGTGTCAGGTTCTGCACTGACAATGTGGAACCTGCTTGGGATTCTTTCTGCCCCTCCCCTGCTCATGCTCTCTCTCTCTCAAATAAATAAAACTTTAGAAAAAAAATTTTTTTTAAGAGAGGATTACTTTTGCAAAGATGACAGGTAATAGTTTACTTAGAAAAATAAATACATAAATTTTAAACATTAAAAATTAAATTAAAAAAAGAAAGATATATTTAGGGGCCCTTGGCTGACTCAGTTGGTAGATCACGCAACTCTTGATATCTGGGTCATGAGTTCAAGTCCCATGTTGGGTGTAGAGTTTACTTAATAAAATAACAATAAATAAAAATAAATTTAAAATTAAAAAAAGGATGAGAGGTATCACAGCATGTTGGTTTGCTGAAGAGAAAGAGCCAGAAGAGAGCAGAGCACTGGGGATGTTCCTCAGGAGGAAAGAGACTATAAGATCTACATAGAATATGGACCATCTATTAGAACAGTGATATTTTCTGGATGCCTAAGTGGCATCAGTGGCTCAGTGGGTTGAGCATCTGACTCTTGATTTCGGCTTGGGTCATGATCTCACAGTTTGTGAGTTCGAGCCCCATGTCAGATTCCCTGCTGACGGCGCTGAGCCTGCCTGGGATTTTCTGTCTCCCTCTCTCTCTGTCCCTCCCCTGCTCACTCTCTCTCTCCGTCTCTCAAAATAAATAAACACTAAAAAAATAAAAAATAAAAAAAAAAGAACAGTGGACATTTCTACAAGCGCAAATAATGTTTCTGTGGATGTGTCCGCTGCTCCTGAACTTTGAATTGAACCCCTTAGGGTTTATCAAATAATCTAAGAATATCTCTCATGTTCTCTTAGCTTCAAAGCCATCTGCCGGTAGTTTATTATTTATTGCTACTTTTTTTTATTACGGTAAAATATACATAAAATGTACCATTTAACCATAAAATTTTTTTTTAATGTTTATTTATTTTTGAGAGACAGAGCAATAGTTGGGGGGGGGGTGTTGCAGAGAAAGGGAGACACAGAATCTGAAGCAGCCTCCAGGCTCTGAGCTGTCAGCACAGCTCACGAACCTCAAGATCATGACCTGAGCTGAAGTTGGACACCCAACTGACCGAGCCACCCAGGAGTCCCCCCATTTTAACTTAAACGTACAGTTCATTGGCATTAATTGCATGCACCGTGTTCTGCAACCATCACAACTATCTATTTCTAACACTTTTTCATCACCCCCCATAAATATCAACTCTTGTCCTTTGTTGTGTGAATTCCTAGCACAGGATGGTTTGGTTCGTTGGTGCTCCCTTATCATCCGCAATGGAAAAGGCGGGTTATGGTTACTGTATGTTTCCGCTCCACTATTAGCACAAAGTAGATAAAGGGGGTAGAGGAGGGGGGAACGCCCCGTGGAAGTGCCCTAGGATGTCGGTGTTCCAAAGAATAAGCGACAATATGTGAACGTGCTTGTGCAAACTCAGGTCAGCCTGTCTACACGCGCTGCACAGAGGCTATTCCCTGAGCTGCAGCGGGGAACACTGGGCTTCGGCGAGGCTTTGAGAAGTTGCGGACCTACTGCCTCAGTTCCTGGCTACCTAGGGCTTTCCCACAGTCCAAGTTGGCACCAGCCCAGCCTGGTGGTTGTCATTCTAGCCGAGCGTCTTACCTTCTGTCTGTCCGTAGAAGGTGGCACAAAACACTCGCTCAGGACTCCACATGCCAGGACACCCACAGCCTCTTTAGGCCTGAGGTGAAAAAGGTCAGAAGGGCAGGGCCCTCCAGGAGACACATAGGCACAGGCCCCCGACGTACCCGTCGCCACTCCCTTTCCCACAGCCTCTTGCCTTTCTTTCCCTCTGGGCCAATACGGAGGGATAAGCTCAACAGACTCTTATTTTTCATTTGGAAGGGGGTGGAGAGGAATGAGAATGGGCCCATTACTTCCCTACTAGAGGCCAGGCTACAAAAAAACAACTTCCAAAGCTTGGCATGAAATAGCCCACGTTTAAATGTAGTCCGTCCATTCACTGGAAAATTATTCAGCCTTAAAAAGGAAGGGAGTTCTGCAGTAGGCTACAACCGGGACGAACCTTGAAGACATTATGGTAAATGAAAGAAGCCAGACACAAAAAGACAAATGTGTGATTCCGCTTATATGAGGTACTCAAAGTCGTCAAATTCATAGAGACGGAAAGTACGAGGGTGGTTACTAGGGGCTGTGGGGAGGGAGGAAATGGGGAATTAGTGCTGTTGTTGTTATTGTTTTTTTTTTTTGTTTATTTATGTTTGAGACAGAGAGAGACAGAGTATGAACGGGGGAGGGGCAGAGAGAGAGGGAGACACAGAATCTGAAACAGGCTCCAGGCTCTGAGCTGTCGGCACAGAGCCCGACGCGGGGCTCGAACTCATGGACCGTGAGATCATGACCTGAGCCGAAGTCGGACGCTTAACCGACTGAGCCACCCAGGTGCCCCTGTTGTTGTTTTTTTAATGTTTATTTTTGAGACCGAGCGAGAGAGAGGGAGACACAGAATTTGAAGGAGGCTCCAGGCTCTGAGCTGTCAGCACAGAGCCCGATGCGGGGCTCCAACTCACGAACCGTGAGATCATGACCTGAGCCGAAGTCGGACGCTTAACAGACTGAGCCACCCAGGCACCCTGGGAATTAGTGTTTCATGAGGACAGAGTTTCAGTTTGGAAGATGAAAACGTTCTGGAGATGGATGATGGTGGTTGCATAACAATGTGAATGTACTTGATGCCAAAAACTGCATACTCAAAAATCGTTATGATGGTAAATTTTAGGTTATGTATATTTTGTCACAAGAAAAAGAAATAGCCCAAGTGGCAGAAAGATTAGTGGTTGCCAGGGGCTGGGGAAGGGGGAATGGGGAGTGATTGCTAATGGTTATGGGATTTCCTTTTGGGATGATGAAATGTTCTAAAATTATACTGTGGTGATGGTTGACAGCTCTGTAAATATATTAAAAACCACTGAATTGTACACATTTGAAATGAGTGAATTACAGAGAATGTGAATTATATCTCAACAAAGCTGTTAAAAGAAAAGTCCAAGTTGGCCATCTTAGGAAAAGTGCTAAATTAACAGATTCTTTTCATTCATTTGCCTTCATTCTCTCTCCTTCTTTTCCCGGCCTTCATTTATTTGGACATTTTCAAGAACTTACTATATGCCTTCCCCCTTTTCACATCTAACTTGTTGAGTATTCTGCTCTAATGCCCTTTAAGGCCTGGGGGGAAAGGAAAGGCTATTAAGGTCAGGCCGGAATAAATGGTGTGTTTGTAAAATGGTACAATAATATTGCCCAATAAAAATGAGATCAAAGGGTTTCACCAGGCCTATGAAGAGGAAAAGTTGAAAATCATCATCTCACAGACCATATCAAAAATCCGGATGAAAGCAGAAAGCTTCAGGCCCATGCCTAGCCATCTTATCTCTACGCGCAGGGGTTGGGCCATTCAGCATGTGGCCTATTCTCCTTTCTGGCAACATAACCTCTGAAAGTTCCCTTGCAGGTGTCTGACTGGCTAAGTCGCTGGAGTATGTGACTCTGGATCTCAGGGTCGTGGGTCCGAGCCCCACGCTGGGTATAGAGATTACTCAAAAATCATTAAAAAAAAAAATGTTCCCTTGCAACTTGAGAACATCTAGTGCAGCCTTCATTGTCAATGAAGGATAATGAGGATGACCTTCCTAAGGTCATGTGATTGCATTTCTGGAGAACCAGTCAGTGTGTTAGCTAGGGTCCAGAGAAACAGAACCAACAAGAGATACGTCTATCCGTATGTAGAGACATTTATTATAAGGAATTGGCTTATGTAATTATAAAGGCTAAAAAGTCCCACAATCTGCCATCTGCAAGTTGGAGACCCAGGAAAGCTGGCGGTGTAATTCAATTTCAAGTCTGAATGCCTGAGAACAAGGAGCACTGATGATGTTAAGTGCCAGTCTGAGGGCAGAAGACCGAGGACCCAGCTCAACTGGTCAACCAGAGGATTCTCCCTTCTTCTGCATGTTTGTTCTCAGTCCTCAGTGAACTGGATGATGCCCACACACAATGGAGAGGACAATCTGCTTTACTCAATCTACCAACTCAAGTGGTAATCTTTTCTGGAAACCCCCTCCCAGACACACCCCAGAAATAATGTTTAACCAGATATATCTGGGCATCCCATTGCCCAGTCAAGCTGACACATAAGATTAATCATCGAAACCAGCTTTGCAGAAAATACACATGGTGCTGTTTTCTTCAGGATGCTTCTAGCAGTCTTGAGTGAGATGACCAAGAATCTGGAGGTTTGGAAGTCATCAGATTGTTAAGGTAGGTTTCTCAGCTTTCTTCTGAATACTGGAAGTCATCGTATTAAAAGAAAAAATAATAATGAGGTTTAAATAGATTTTTCAAATTATCCCATCCCTGATTGTGACAGATTACAAAAAAGGGCCACAAAAAATCTTTCCTTCCCTCCCTTTGGCCTGTCCTTTGCAAAATAATTTTGCAGCTTGTTATTTCACCAGCCCTCAAATCTGGACTTGGGTTTGACTAATGTGACATTAGAAAATGTGACACAGGGGCACCTGGGTGACTCAGTTGGTTAAGCGACTGACTCTTGATTTTGGCTCAGGCCATGATCTCACAGTTCATGAGAGTGAGCCCTACATCGGGCTCTACATTGACAGAGTGGAGCCTGCTTGTGATTCTCTCTCCCTCCCTCTCTCTCTGCCCCTCCCCCACTCGCACTTGTGCTCATGTATGCATGCTCTCTCTCTTGAAATAAATAAACTTTTTAAAAAATGTGACACAAGAAGAGATATGAAGAGTGCCTGTGCATTAGGGCTTGCCTTTCCTTGCTGCTCTTGGGACCTGTGTGACCACCACCATGTGAATGAGTCTAGGCCAGTCTATGGGATGATTAGAGATACTGGCCAAGTTGTCTTGATCCACTCCAGCTGACCTAGAGCCAACTGCCAGCAATGTCAGTGAGGCCATCCTAGACCATCCAAGTCCAATTGAGTCAGCCCAGAAAAGAAGAATTGTTCAGCCAACCCACAGAACTTTAAGGGAAAAAAAAGTTTGTTGTTTTAAGCCACTATGTTGGAGGTAGTTTGTTACACAGCAAATGCTAACCGATACACAAACATTTAGTATGTTCTTAAAAAGGCTTATAACAATAACAACAACAACAACAAAATAATGTGTTAAGATTATCAGAAATTGCAGTAACAGGATTCCTGAGTCATTTTCAGGATATCAGAAGCCTAGCCACTGCTTATTTGCTACCTGAACGCTTGTTCTGTATTGACACACTGAGGACAGAAATGAGCCACATGTGCAATGGAAGAGAACGGGAGTCCTGATCATAGGAGAGTGAATCCAGCTCTCATAGGGCCTCAGCAATAACTTCCTCCAGGCTGCTGGAGTCTGGTGACTAAGAGTAGTTCCCCAGGAGGCCCCTTGTGGTTTCCTGGCTTCAGCGTCTCGGATGAACTAGACTGACACTTTCCCGAATGCCTATAAGGTCGCATCACAAGCTATTAACTGGAAGAGAAGTAAGCTTTATCCAGTGAGTGAATGAAAACTCTGCCCAAACCACGTGTGATGGAAACACATGGGTAAAGCAGCCTAATTGTCTGACTGCCCCTCTCACTGCCTGGAAATGCTTGGGTCATTAGGGGGTGGCCTTGGATGTTGGCCCCACCATTCTGGCCCATGGCTGGTAGTCATTAGCAGGTCTAAATAAGAAGCATATGCCATTGTAGGTCCAAAAAAGCAAACATGTATAAACTGGGAACTATTCTCTACCAAATCAAGTGAGCTCAGGTTTATTAAGTGCCTATTACAGACTGACTCTGTAGGTGCTGGAGGTGAACGGGTCTACCTGATCCCTAGTTCATCTATTTAGTTGAGCTAGCATTTCAGCAGAAAACAATATAAATGTGGCAGAAAGGGATGGGGGTGGGGGTGAAAAGCTCCTGAAACTAGTCTTTTTTTTCTCTTTCTATGGGAACCAGAATTTACTGCCTAGAGTTTGAGAAGGACAGTTTGTGGTTGAATAAAACAAAATTGAAGTGGTAGGGACAGTAATTGATCTTACTTTGGGAAGTGGGAAAGAGAAGGATGTGAAGGAGTCAGCAGTAAGTGACCTGAGGTGGCTCAGGCCACTTCTCTGCCCTGGTGTCACCATCTCTGTAATGGTGGGGGCACCAAAGGAAATCCTACAGATAAAAGTTCTTTGTAAACTATGAAGTGTTATGGAAACAGTAGTTACTCTTACCGATGCCCTAATATTCTATTGTTATTTTTTTAATAAAAGGTAATATGTGCACATGATAAGACAAATTTTCAAAAATGAAATTTCCAACAGTGCAAAAGATATAAAGTATATTTTCCTTCTCCCTAGTCCTCCAGTATCAGTTTTTTTCCTGCCCCATCTAATTTAGATGTATGCATATAAACACAGGTAAAAAAATATATAATATAATATAATATAATATAATAATATATAATATATACTTGTTTAACACAAGTAAGTGTATACCATACAAGACCATCTACACATTTTTTTATGAAATTTTTTTTTGTTTTGTTTTACAATTTTCTGCTTTTGGCTTAACAAGTTCCCTCCACCCCCCGGCTTTACTGAAGAATAATTGGCAAATAAAAAGCAATATATTTAAAGTAGACAAGGTGATGGTTTGATCTATGTAGACGCTGTGAAATGGTTCCCATAATCCAGTGAATTAGTATCTGTCGCCTCCCATGGTTACCTGTTTTGTTTTTTTCTTTTTTTAAACAACAGGTTTTAAAGATCCTTTTGGATCAGTGTGAAGCTCTGCCTCTTTCTCACTGCACAGCTGAGAATATCGCATCTTCCGCTGCATTTAGGATACTCTATGAGGCATCTGACTGCTCCCTGCTGATGGGGCTTCTGTTCTCTGTTCCAAACAGCACTGCGGGGGTCATCCTCGCGCGTTCATCTCTCCACCTTTGTTGGGCCAGAGGAAAGGGGCAGTTTCAGTGTTAATGGGCTCTGCCAGCTGTAGATGGGGACGTTTAACATTCGTCCCTTCTCTCTCTAATCCAGCGACAGGCAGTCGGTAGTGCTGCCAGGTCACCAGAACCTTGCCTTTGATGAAACCAAGAAGAAAAGTTTGTTTTTCTCAGAGAGCCCTCTTAGGCTTTCACTATTTTATATAGGAGAACGGTTTAGAGACCAGATGTTGCAGGCAGACTGCCACTGCCTGGGTTCCGATCCTAGCTCTAACATTTAATGAATGTGGCCATAGGCAAAACGACTTAAACTTTTTGTGCCTCAGTCTCCCCATCTGTCACATGGCAATAATAATCCTATCTACTTCGCAGGGCTATGCAGGGTTTCTCTACCAACCTTGGCCCTACTGACATTTGGAGGGGGATAATTCTTTGTGGGGGAGGGGAGTTGTCCTATGCACTGTAGTGTGTTTAGCAGCATCCTGGCCTCACTCACAGCACACCAGTAACATCTACTCTTCAAAAGTTTTTTTTAAATTTGATTTATGGGAGAGAGAGAGAGAGAGAGACGGAGCACGAGTGAAGGAAGGGCAGAGAGAGAAGGAGACCCAGAATCCGAAGTAGGCTCCAGGCTCTGAGCTGTCAGCATAGAGCCCGACACGGGGCTCGAACTCACAAACCATGAGATCATGACCTGAGCTGAAGTCAGACACTTAACCGACTGAGCCACCCAGGCACCCCGCATTTACTCTTCAATTGTGACGACCAAGGATATCTCTAGACATTTCCAAATGTCCCCTTGGGCGGGGAGGAGGCAGTGCAAAATTCTCCCTTTCCATTAAGAATCAGTGGGTATTGTGAGGATTACATGAGTTCTTATGTAGAAAGCACTTAGGGGGCACCAGGATGGCTCAGTCGGTTAAGCATTCAACTTTGGCTCAGGTCATGATCTCTTGGTTCATGAGTTCGAGCCCCGCATCGGGCTCTGTGCTAACAGCTCAGACCCTGGAGCCTTCTTCAGATTCTGTGTCTCCCTCTCTCTCTGCCTCTTCCCCGCTCACACTCTCTCTCTCTCAAAAATAAGTAAACATTAAAAAAATATTAAAAAAAAAAAAAAGCACTTAGAACAGAGCTGGCCCATAGTGGACGCTATATAAGGACCTGTAATTATTATCATCCTCATTCTCTAGCCCAGGCCTACCTTATGGAAAATAAGTCGTTTTGGTAATATGGGGGCTTAGGCAAGACAGGGAGTATTGTTAAGCTGGTATCTGATTCCACTCTGGAATAAGAATCCAAGTCTTCATTCTGAGATGATAGGTCAGCAGTGCTAGCTAGTATTAATTATAGTCTGATCCCTCTGGGGGCTCTATTGTAGGGTTCCTTGTATCTTGTAGCAAACTTAACAAGCTCCCGTGCTAATGCCCACTTCAGCTGTCAGTGTTGCTGCACACATCAATTTTAAATCCCCTCCTGCAATTCTCCAAATGGTGCATGCTTCAAATCTCTGGTTTCCATAAATCTGGCCGCTGGAACAACAGGCGGCCCACAAAATTCACCCCAAAAAGGGGGGGAATGAAAACAAAAAGAGAGAAATGAGGAAAAACAAAAGGCTGAGTTTCTTTAAATTTCTGGCTCTGCGCAGTGCAAGCAATTCCAAAGAAGAGTAAAGAATTCTTTCTTCTGTGTCTATTTCAGCTGGCATCCAGCTTTTGCTTCGTGAATAATGTCACCGCATCATTATTCTGTCCCACAAGGTAAAACAAAATGAGCAACTTAACAACCAGAAGTGTGCTTGTGTGAAGGAAAGACTCATTTAAAAGCTTTTCAGATAATGTTGCTGTGTTCCCTACTATTTTGGCACCCCCCACCTCTGTTTTTTCAAATCTATGGGAAAGTTGTTACTTTGCACACAAGGTGTTTAAATAATGCCCTCCTGGAAGCACTCCACACCATACACTTTTTCTTTTTCTTTCTTTGTTTCTTTCTTTCTTTCTTTCTTTCTTTTTTTTTTATTGCTTTTAGTCTTTTGGGATTCCTGGAGTGTCTACAAATAGATTAGCCTCTAAGAATTCTGAGTAACCATGGTTAGAAAAAAACACTGGTTTAATTAGCCATGGTCCTATTTTTGAAATTACATCTGCTCTCTCTCTTTTTTTAAAATGAGGATTGGTCTATGCAAAAACTTGAAGAGGATGGATTTTTGGGGGGTGCATGTTAGTTTTGATTTGAATTAATTTTCATGCTTTTGAAAGTGAAATCAAGAGTATTGAGTGAATAATGTATCATCATACATTAAACATGATCCAATGAAGAGAGCTGAAAAGAAATGATTGCAGAAAAATGAATTACTGGAAATACTGGATCATCTGATGTGTGCTGCTGTTCTGAGAGATAGCAAATCACTCTTTGCATTTCTGCTTTGCGTGGTTACATCAGTTTTTCATCCCCAAATCCTCAGACTTGATTAATCAGTGAAGTGATGAAAATTAAAGGGCCCTGTGGCTCACTGAAGGGTCATTGAAAATCAAAAAGCAAGTATAGAATTCACAGGACTAGATTCCCAAGTTTGAAAGGCTCTCCCTATATGCCTCCTCACTTGATACTCTTTTCATTTCTGAAATAGTGGTTGGAATGGTAACAATTATTTTTGAAGTTTAAATTTTAGCACTATTTCTCAATCTCAGAACTCCTTTGGGACAATGTTCTTCATTGTCTTTGATGACAACTCTCCAGTGACACTTGTTGGTTTGGTTTAAATGGCTGCCTGAAAGTCATTTGGGAAGCATTCAAAAATTTACATTCTATTGGATATAATATATCTGATTTCAGCATTTGTTTTTAAATAATTATTTTTAATTTTAAAGATTCTATTTTTAAGTAATCTCTACACCCAACATGGGGCTCAAACTCACAACCCTGAGATCAAGAGTCGTATGCTCCACTAACTCAGCCAGCCAGGCACCCCTTTAAAGAATTCTGAACGCACATGGAAATCATAGGAAATGCACTTTTTTGGTCATCTGTATTGGCTGTCTTTTGCTGCATGACAGATTAGGCCGGGACTTGTTGACTGAAACAACAAAAGGGTTGGGAATCTGGTGTGGCTAAACTGAGCACCTCTAGCTCAGGGTCTCTAACAAAGCCTATTAAGATGCTTTGATCAGGGCTGTAGCCACATCAAGTCTGGATTGGGGGATGATCCGCTTCCAAGCTCCCCACACGGCTGTCGGCAGCCGTCAGGTCCTCACTGCTGTGCTGATACACAACAATTCCTTGCCATGTAGGCCTCTTGGTAGGGTAGTTCACAACATGGCAGCTAGCTTCCTTCAAACACATGAGTGAGACAAGACCATCCCAAACAAAAGCCACAGTCTTTTTATAACCTAATCTCGGAATTGGAAGCCCATACTTTTTTCAAACTTTTTGTTTGAAGGAAGCCAGTAGGTCCGGTGGAAATTCAAGTGGTAGAGCTTTCATGGGGTCTGAACCCCAGGAGAACAGGATTGCGTGGGGTCATCTTACAGGTTGCCTACCACACCATTTGTCTTCAGGTGCATTATCCTGATATTTACATTTGTTAAAAAAAAAACAACTGTTTTTTTTTTGTTTGTTTGTTTTTGAGAGAAAGAGAGGGGAAAGAGAGAGAGAGGGAGAGAGGAGAAGCAGAGGCAAAGGGGGGGGGGGGGAGGAGAGAGAATCTTAAGAGGTCTCCACACTGACCATGAGATCATGACCTGAACCGAAATTGAGTCAGACGCTTTACCAACTGAGCCACCCAGTGGCCCCCTGACATTTACATTGAAAGCTTAAGCCCCCTGAAGTGATGTCACAGTTGCTGTTAAATAGCCACATCTTTAGATGTCCAGAATTTAGGTGAAAGCTTTGCAATAAAACACATCCTTGGTTTTGGGTGGTGATCTTCCTTCAGCAAATAAAAAAGGGGTGTGTGTACAAAACAGACTCGATGGTAAAGGTTCTCTTGGTTTCCATTTTAGTATAAAAGCAGAAGTGGCATTTTAATGATAAACCCTCAAACATTCCAGGTGTGGATGTAAAATGGCAGAGTCACTTTGGAAAAGAGTTTGATAGTATCTTTAAAAAGTTAAATATAGGGGTGCCTGACTGGCTCAGTTGGTAGAGCATGCAACTCTTGATCTCAGGATTGTGAGTTTGAGCCCCATGTTGAGTGTAGAGATTACTTAAAAAACAAAATCTTAAAAAAGACAAGAGTTAAATATAAATTTGCAATACCACCCAACGTTCCATTTTTAGGCATCTGTTCAAGAGAGATGAAAACATGTATCCACACGAAGACATACTTTGCAAATGTTCATAGTGGTAGTATTCATAATAGCCCCCAACTTGAAACAACTAAAAGTCCACCAACTGGTGAGGAGATAGGGGAAATGTGATACATCCATACAATGGGATACTACTCAGTGATAATAAGTAATTAAACATTGATACATGCTATGACATAGATAAACCTCCAAAACATTATGCTAAGTGAAAGACCACCTATTGTTATATTCCATTTATATGGATATGTCTAGAACAGATAAATCTGATGAAAGTAGATTAGTGGTTGCTGGTGCTGAGAATGGGAACCAGGAGTGAGTGCAAATGGGTGTAAGCATCCTTTTGGGGTGATGGAAATGTTCTGAAATTAATGGTGATGGTTGCATAACTCTGTGGATTTACTGAGAATCATTGGTTTGTAAACAAAATGGGTAAATTTTATAATATGAAAATTATACCTCAATAAGTTGTTGAATATATTTTCAACGATAGTGGGTGAAAACTTGGAGCTTTCTTAAGCCTAAAGCAAATCAAGTTCAGCTGTCAGCTTCAGGTTTTCTTATTCCACTCCCTTCAATCTCCCACCTGTCTGCAGTTTGGTCTTAAGACTTAATTCTGGGATCTTGGTCCCAGACATGGTTAACTATCAAATCATTAAACCAGAGAAAGTTGATTGTATTTCTATTATGGTCCTTCTATTTTTCCCCCCCCTCCTCTGTTTTTTTTTTTTTTTTTTTTTTTCATCTCAATTTCCTTTGGGTTAAATTTTAAAGGATTTTGCAACTGTTGGCTTAAAAGAATAGTTTTCTTTTTCTTGTCAACCTTCTTTTTACTTCAGATGGGAGATAAAGCTGATTTCCTACATTTCACATACTTGTAGAATATAATAATTTTTGCCTGGACTATCTAGGAGATTAATTTCCATTTGGTTACTGGAGACTTGTGGCTTAATCATTCTCCCAAGTTTTTCTATGTCTTTACCTTTATCTGACAATTCTGGTAAGTTGAGGGGGAATTTTGGTGTTTCCCCCCCTATCATTTCCTTAAGTAATTTTACTTAAAAGCCTAGATTCTTCACTCAAAAAAATTATCTGTTTGCTTCCAGTTTAATTGCAACACTTAAAAAATAGACTACTGTGCTGGCTAGCAATCTAAGTTAAAGTAAAACTTCTAAAGGGGTCAAGGTCTAAAGTTCGCACATTCTTGTGAGGTCTGCTCTGTTTCCACCACGGGAGACCCCATTATCCATAGCTCTACCAATCACGTACATTTCCTTTTGAGTCTCATGAATAAGGAAAAAAAGAAGTTCAAGTGAGGGAAAATGGGTTCAAATGAAGGTCAGATACCCAAAAAGAGCTTTCTGGCTACTATGTTGCTGGGGTGGAAAAAGTAGGGTAAAGGTAACCAGATGTGGGTGGCCCGGGGAGGTTGCTCGACTCCAAACTTGCTAGTCTTGGCAGGGGAAAAAAAAGGACTGCCTTTAGACATCCAGTAACGCGGTGAGAACCCACTGTGTGCCAGGTGCTGGGGATACAAAGACAACTATGGGATGCTTGTGTTCTAGATGCTTCTTACGTAGCAAGACAGTCTCCGCCCTGAAGGGACTCGCAGTCCATGCTGGAGGTTGCATCAGGTGGGGGTAAACACGGACTCTCCCAGCAGTCTGAAAACACTGAAAGATTACTGGGGGGGCGGGGAAGAAACACTTCCCTCCCGTCCTCTAGACTAGGCCGGCCCCGAGGGCGAAGACAGACACGCCCTCCCGAAGGGCAGACCCGCCTCGAGGAGGGCGGATCTGGGCCGGGCCGGCCGCCGGGCCCTCACCCGACCCCCGCGAATGCGGCCCAGCGCGGCGCCCGCTCCTCACGTGTCCCTCCCGGCCCCGGGGTCGTCTCACGTTCTGCTTCCGTCCGACCCTTCCGACTTCCGGTAAAGAGTCCCCTTCCCGCACCACCGCGCCCACCCGGCGTCGCCACGCGGCGTCTCTGTGTGCCCGACCCCCGATGCGCTCGGCGGCCGCAGCTCCTCGGGGCCCCGCAGCGGCCATCGAGCCACGCCGCTTCGCCGCGGCCAGGTGGCCCGGGCGGCGCTCGCTCCCGCGGCCGGCGCGGCGGGGCGGGCGGGGCGGCGGCGGCGGCGCGGCTCCGGGCCCGTATCCCTCCGCCGCCCCTCCCCCGCCCGGCCCCGGCCCCCCTCCCTCCGGGCAGCGCTCGCCTCCCTCCGCCTCAGACTGTTTTGGTAGCAACGGCAACGGCGGCGGCGCGTCCCTGCCCGGCTCCCGGCGGCTCCTCGGTTTCAGCGGGCCTCCCCGCCCCTTCGTCGTTCTCCTTCTCCCTCTCGCCGGCCCGGGCACCCCCCCGGCCGCGCCATCCCGCGCCTCCCCGCTCGGCGCCCGCGCGTCCCCGCCGCGCTCCGGCGTCTCTTCGGCGCGCCCGGCTCCCGGCTGTCCCCGCCCGGCGTGCGGGCCGGTGTATGGGCCTCTCACCATGTCGCTGAAGCCCCAGCAGCAGCAGCAGCAGCAGCAGCAGCCGCCCGCGGCTGCCAATGCCCGTAAGCCCGGCGGCAGCGGCGGCCTTCTCACGTCGCCCGCCACCGCGCCGTCGCCGTCCTCAATCTCGTCGTCTTCGGCAGTGGCTTCCTCCTCCTCGGCGGCGGCGGCGAGCGCAGGCGGCGGGCGGCCCGGCCTGGGCAGGTGGGTGTCGCGCCCCAGCCCCCTCCGCTCCGGGCCTGGACGAGCCTGGGCCTCGCGTCCCCTCCCCCGCGGCCCACACCGTCGTCCCCGCCCCGTGACCGGCCTGGCTTGGTGGGGTGGGCTGGGGGCCCGCAGTGGGGGTGGGGCTCCCACTCCCCCTTTGGAGCCCGGGGGTTTGGGTGGGGGCCGCTGCGGGATCCCTCCGGGAATGTCAGGTCGTGTCCAGTCTCCAGCAACATCCCCATCCCCTCCCCCAAACGGTCAAGATGGAAGGACTGGGCAGCCTCCCCCTCTCCATTTAAGTGTTGGGGAGGGGTTCACAGGTCTCAGCATTTGTCAGTCTCTGTTCCTCCTTTAACCCCAACATGGAGGGGATGCTTGGGCAGCGCCCCCACCCCGCAGTTTAAATATTAACGTGGAATGGTCTTTAGGTTTTGGTTCAGTCTCTCGAAACTTGCCAACTCCCCCATTGGGGAATAACGAGGGAGGGGGGAAAGTTAGGGCAGCGTCCCCCCTGTCCGTTAAAGGGGCTCATCTGGAATCAGTAGGGTCTGTGAAGCGCCCCTCAGCACCCCCACTCTCTGTCCTGGGAAAGGTCGAAGAACCGGATTGAGGCGGGTAGTGGCCCCCCGCACCCCTCCGCATTTAAATCTAACACGGCGGCGGGGGCTCCCGGACGCCTCTGGAATCGTCGGGCTCCGTGCAGTCTCCCGCAGCGTTCCGCCCTCCCCCACCTGAGGAAGGGGTGGGGGAGTGCCCGGCCCCCTCCCGGCCTCCCTCCTTCCCCCGCAAGGCCTCTCCGCCGCGGGTGGTGGCCGATCCGCATTGCTGTTTCGAGGCCGCCGAGGAGAAGGCGCCTTTGAATAGTGGTGGGCGAGGGCCGGACCCAGGCGTGCGTCAGAAGTCCAGGCCAGATTGGGGACATAAGGGGATGGTGGTGGGTGGCAGGGAGCGGGCACGGTGCAAAATTTTCCCCAACCCTCACCCCAATTTTTGAAATTTCGAGCGGAGAGGGATTGCAGCTGGGGACGTGGTGGGGTTTTCCTAAAGGCAGAAATGCAGGTGTTTACTTGCGTCGTCTCCCCCTTTCCCCCACCATGCACCTAGGTTTGTGGTAGGGACTAGGATCTCTGTGTTGTCTCAGTTAACCGGGTCTGACTCCGGAGGGTGTGTTTGTGCGGGAAGGCCTGTTGGGGGTGTGTGTGTGTGTGGGGGGGGTGGTTGTCAGTTCGTGTTTCACGAACTAAGAAAAAATGCTTAGTGTTCAAACGGGGCAGCAAATGTCAATAGACTCCATTCCATTGTGGCCAGTGTCCTTAACTTGGGGAGTGCCGCCAGGGCTCACCAAGGGCACGCAAGACCATTTCCCTTGTGCCCCGAGCCCATCCGTGTTGCCGGCACTACCGTGCCTTCGCTAGGCCTAGGCGGGGTTGGCAGATTCGACGACGAGGGTCCTCCCTAGACAGACATCCTGGGCTTTAGAAGGTGGGGTAAGGGGATTTTTTTTTTTTTTTTTTAATTTCATGCACTGAGTTTTCTTTTTGAAAACAGGTTTTCAGCAATCTATTTCCAAAGAATTCTCATTTATGACAGGAGAAGTTATCCGTCAAGATGAATCAGAGCTGATTTTTAAGGAATTGTGCTTCCTTCTAGGGAGGGGGAAGGGCCAACATTGGTTTTCTTACTTCTACCCTACCCACACCCCCAGAGTTGCCCCTTCTCTGAACCACCCACAAACGTTAACCTAGTCCAACTAGTTCAGATGAAGTGCTTATTTTCCCAGCTCTTTCGCTTAGGATTCTGTAATTCCGTTTCCCTTTTTCACTGGCATCCATAGTGAAAAATGGAAAAAATTTTGTACATAATTTTTATTGAAAAGGATATCTTTTTTTTCTTCTTAGGTCTCAGAAATTTAGCAGATATATTCAGCTTGTTCAAATAATTGAAAAATAATACTTATGCTTTTAAGTTGCATCAGCTCTCCTTAGGCTTAAAAATTTAATAATAAAGAATTTGTTCCGGAGTGGCTTAAGTGATCAAAAAAATATGGAATGTTTTAGTACCAAAGATCTTTTTCTGTTTCTTGAGGCTTCACGAACATCCAAGGTTAATTTAAATTCTTCCTTGCTTTAAGTCCTTGTTCTTTTATTTGAGACATACATTCTGGCCCTTAACTCATTTTGATAGGTAAGAGATGTTTTTATTCTTATACAGGATTTTAAAGGTACTTGTAGAATTCCTTTTGATTTTGAACTGTTGTTCCTGGGTTCTTTGTAAATTGATTACAATTTCTAGAGTCTCCTCACATTACGTTTGTGTGTATCAGCAGTTAAAATATGTTTCTGGGGCCAAAGGTGAGGAGAGAGAATGCAGCTTTGGGTTTGACATGTTGAAAAGTAGTAAAATATTCTTGAATGTCTAGAAATTCACATGTCGTCTTTAAATAACATTTCATCATACTTGACTTTTTTTTTTTTTTTTTAACTTGAATAGTGGATTTTCATGGCTTTCAAAAACTTATTCTGTCTTAAATTGTCATGTATGTTTTAGAAGGTGGTTTTATATTAGAACAACATACCCATAATGTTAAAGTCTGCATTAATCTAATTCTTATTTTTGCCTTTTACATTTTCATGTTTATGTGGCTTTAGCGATTATGTATGTTATTTGTGTTGTTTTTTTCTCCTTAGCATTGTGTTACAAACTTTTTTTAGGTTTTTGGTTAACCATTCTCCTATTGTTGGAATTTGGGTTTCTACCTTTACTATGCTAGATAGTGGTGCAGTAAACATCTTTATACTAATAGCTTTTGGCTTCAGTCTAATTATTGCCTTAGAGAAAGTTCCCAGGAGTGGTTTTTACTAGGTCAAAGGGCTTCAGGATTTTTATGGCTCTTGCTAGCTGTGCCATATTACTCTTCAGAAGACTTGTATTAGTTTCCATTGCCAAGAAGGTGGCTCTTCTATAGAATGGTTTCTTTGTCAAACACTGTGGGGGATTTTCAAGGGAAAAGTTGCACTTACTGTCAAATGAATACGTTATTAAGTGCTTTTGTTAGCTACCTGATTATTTATACTTGAGTTTGAATTTGGTTTCTCTGAGGACTTAATGAAATAATATATGGGAAGATGCTTTGAAAACAGTAACTGTTAACACTAATGAGGATACATGGTTTATCTATTGTGCTCATACTTCCAAAGACTCAGTTACTTAGTAGAGGAATGAAAGTTCTGAGAAACTTGTTCTGAAGCTTTTGTTGTTGTTAATCTCCCTTATTCATCTAAAAGTATTTTTTATTAGTTGTTAGCCAGTGACCAAGCTATCTTTGTTAACTTTTATATAATTTCATGGCACTATTGGGAATTATCACTGGCTAACCCATATCTCTTCTACTCCCACATTTTCTTCCCTATTTAAAAAAATAATGGGTTTACAATTCTGTTACCCCATTCCCAGTCCTAAATAATATAACATTACAGTTTCTTTGGATACAGGATTAAATGTGAATAAAAACTTATTTTAGTAATTTTCAGCTTAGTACTTTCATTGCTGCTTTCTCTGAAGGCATTGCAACGTGGAAATTACGCTGCAATGTAGTGTAATTTTTCATCATGCTTCCACTTAAATATTTGCAAGATACTCATCTTTTAAAATATTTCTTAGAAGAGCCTAAAAACTTTGACATCATTGAACACATAAAATGATTGAAAATCTATGTACAGGCAGTTATAAGTGCTTGGGATATGCCAGTGAATAAAACAAAGATAGCTGCTTTTCTGGTGTTTACAATTTAACGTAATGAACCAGACAATAAACAAGAGACATTAAATTAGCACACTAGATCTGATATTAGGTAGGAGCTATGGGGGATTAGAGGAGAGCAGATTAAGGGTATAATATGGGAATGTGGGGAAAGGCAGTGGGATGCAGTTTTAAATGGGTTGGCAAGGCTTCTTTGAGCAGGTAACATTTGAACAAAGTTTTGAAGGTGAAGTAGTTAGCCATTTGCTTTTGATCTAGATTAATTAGTCATATGGCCCCATTTGTAATTTATAAGGTTTAAACTGCATCATCCTTTATTAATTCATTCTTTTACGTGTGTATTGATAATAACGAAATTTGTAGTTGGACCAAAAAAAAATTAATTGGCATTTTTAGGTCATCAGAGGTGAGCTATAGAAGGCTATTTATTGAAAGGTGTACATTTTTGGTTTTCTACTGGGCTTATTTATTTTAACCTAATTGGCTTAGTTTTCATTCTCAGTACCTAGAGAAAAAATACACTTTTTAAGTTGGGCAAACACCTACATCAAATTGTCTATCTTTGTCAAAAAAGTAAGCCTGTAGTTGCTTAAAGATACTGCATTTGAAAAGTCAAAACCTTCATGGTGTATTTTCCATGTCTAATTAGACCGTTATAATTTTACACAGGGGATGTTAACTCATATCATAACTATTCAATAGCCATATGTTTTGACTTAAAGGAGGAACTGATTTTTAAAAAAAAAAATTGTTTTTGGTCCTATAGCTGTGTTAGAATTTACTTTTACCATGGCAAAGTGTGTTTTTATTTTGTAATTGTTATTTTTTCCTGGTTATTTCTTATCTCATTGAACTGTTTCACCGTTCAGAGATGTAAGGCTAATAGGGCACTGCAGTGCCTGGGTGGCTTAGTCGGTTAAGCATGTGAACTCTTGGTTTCAGCTCAGGTCATGATCCTCTGCATTGGGCTGAGGTGGGCTGAGCTGCCAGAGCAGAGCCTGCTTGGGATTCTCTGCCCCTTCCCCTGCTCCTTCTCAAAAGAATACTTAACTAGGACTTAAGAATGTAGAATAAAGGAGGTTAAGGCATTCATAGATGTCAGAGAGAAAACCGGTCCTTGGTTCTTACTACAAACGTTTCCAATTGACTAAAGGCTGTACAACACTCCATTAGAATAGAGAAATGGCTGTGGGGGAAGCCAAGTCTGCAGGAGAGGGATAGCCGGGCTGGAGGCCACAGCTCAGGTCCAGGACGGCAGGTTAGTGCATTCACCAGAAAGCACTTGCTTTCCAGTCTCTGGGATGCTGAGGATTTCCTTAGACAAGAGCAAAGTGTTTTTGTTTTTGTTTTTTTAATTAAAAAATTTTTTTTAGGGGCGCCTGGGTGGCTCAGTCAGCTAAGCGTCCGACTTCAGCTCAGGTCACGATCTCACAGTTCATGGGTTGGAGCCCCACGTCGGGCTCTGTGCTGACAGCTCAGAGCCTGGAGCCTGTTTCAGATTCTGTGTCTCCCTCTCTCTCTGACCCTCCCCCGTTCATGCTCTATCTCTCTCTGTCTCAAAAATAAATAAACGTTAAAAAAAAAAAATTAAAAAAAAATTTTTTTTTTAAATGTTTATTTATTTTTGAGAGAGACAGAGGGTGAGCAGGGGAGGGGCAGACAGAGGAAGACACAGAATCAGAAGCAAGTTTCAGGCTCCAAGCTGTCAGCTCAAGAGCCTGATGCGGGGCTTGAACTCACAAAAGGTGAGATCATGCCTGAGCCAAAGTCCGATGCTTTAACTGACTGAGCAACCCAGGTGCCCCGAGCAAAGTGTGTTTTTATACCTTGAAAAAGGTGTTAAGTTTTTAGAAGATTTTTTTCCCTGGAATTAAAATTTTCTATTTTGGGTAGTGATAGTATTTTGGTATCCTATAAAGAGTTGAGCCTGAACAAAACCCTGATTTTGTAGCTATTTCAAATGAATGTGACAACTTTGTTGGACATGTAAATAGAGTTTATTAACAGGCCTGTCTGCTACTGTATCTTTTTAAGTGAAAGTACTTGTTTCTGTTTGTTTGGTTTTTGGTTTGTTGTGAAGCATATCTGGGTCATCTATGACTGTTACCCTACCAATATTTTAGGTCAATACAGTGGTCTTTTTTAGCAAGAGTGTTACTAAAATAAAAAAAGTAGAAAGCTCTTTCCTCTTGAGGTCTTTTTGCTTCCTTAGATGTTAGTCTTAAAAAATAGGGATGTTTTTGTCAGAAAATTTACTCATCAGTGAATGTGAAGCTGGTATCAAGCCTTTGAAAGGTTGTAGCATCTTAATCTAGAATTGTAACGTTCAGAATTTTAATTTTGAACTCCTAACGTTTCCTTGCATTACTTATGCTTGGGAGAAGTTCGAGCTGTATCTTAATGTGTTTTCTGATATCCTTAAAGTATATTTTTCTACTCAAAAAGAACGTCTTACGCTTTTGAATCTTCTTCGTACAATAGTAGTATTTTCCATTGAGGTGCTTGCCAAACAAAGCAGATTTGCAGTTTTGTAGGCAGTGGTGTCATGAACCACTTCCCTGTTATTTAAAACGCCAATTAATTCAAGAGATTTTTATATCTCTTATATATATTTAATATATGTATAAAATTTCATACTTTGTGATAGGAAGATTTGTAGAGAATGTGGTCGCTGATCTGCAGGGGATCTTAAGCTGCCTGAGTATAACGGAGATAAGAGATGTATTTGAACCAGTGTCCAGAACAGGTTTCTTCTTCTTTTTCTTTTTTTTACCTTTTTAAAAAAATTGGAGCATAGTTGACACATAATGTCACATTAGTTTGAGGTGTACAACTTAGCGATTTGATATGTTTATGCATTATGCTATGTTCACCACAAGTATAGCTACCATCTGTCCCATTGCATCACTATTAAAATATCATCGACTGTTTTCCTTATGCTCTTTTTATTCCTGTGACTGACTTCATTTCCCCCTCTTCCCCCCAGAGCTGTCAGTTTATTCTCTATATTTATAGTTCTGATTCTGCTTTTTGTTTATTCATTTTTTTCAAGATTCCATTTAAGAGTGGGATCATATGGTATTTGTCTTTCTCTCTCTGACTTATTTCACTTAGCATAATACCCTGTAGATCCATCCATGTTGACTCAACAGAATAGATTTAGTCTGTTTGTTTGTTTGTTTGTTTAATTTTGTGAGAGAGAGAGAGAGAAGGGAAGGAGAGAGAATCCCAAGCAGGCTCTGTGCTGTTAGTACAGAGCCTGATGCAGGGCTCAGTCCTGCGAACCATGAGATCATGACCTGAGCTGAAGTCAAGACTTGGACACTTAACTGTTCCACCTAGGCACCCCAGAACAGATTTATTCTTGAAATTAGTAGAGAAACAATCTTGTTACAGGTACTGCCTCATTTATATCTGAAAGTTCTGCCTCTTATAATTTGAAAAATAGTAAGTTGTAAATACTCATTGTAGAAAAGATTGCCGAGAATCAAAAAACCCAAACTTCTTTAAAATCATCCACAATCTTTCTTTGAGTAGCTACTGTTGGAAGTTTGGAGTTCATCTTTTCAGACTTTTTATAAACATATATATGATAAACAAGAGGGAATCAAATGGTACATACTGTTTTGGATTCAACAGTATATATTGTCTTTTAAAATATTTCCCTCACGCCTGGGTGGCTCAGTTGGTTAAGTATCTGACTCTTGATTTGGCTCAGGTCATGACCTAAAGGTTTCCAGCCCCAAGGCAGGGCTCCCTGCAGAGCCTGCTTGGGATTCTCTCTGCCCCTCCCCTGCTCACACTCTCTCTGTATCTCAAAATAAATAAATAAATAAGCTTAAAAGAATGTTTCTCTCCTAAAACTCTAGAATTTTAGAGGAGGATGAAGAAATAACAGAAAATCTTATTTTAAAGTAGAAGGGAAAAAACCCTAAGCTTCGAAAAGTTAGGGGACTTGCCCAAAGCAACTTATTTGTAGAATTTTATTATATCCCTCTCTTTAAATAAACACAGACCTAGACGTAAACAAGATCATGCTGTGCATTTTACAGAATGCGACAACCACAGGCAGTCCTTGACCTTCAAGATATCTTTTTGTAACCTTGAGGTTTGGCTCGGTAAAATAGAAGGTCTGGTTCTTTATCTTTTTTTTTTTTTTTAATTTTTTTTTCAACGTTTTTTATTTATTTTTGGGACAGAGAGAGACAGAGCATGAACGGGGGAGGGTCAGAGAGAGAGGGAGACACAGAATCGGAAACAGGCTCCAGGCTCCGAGCCATCAACCCAGAGCCTGACGCGGGGCTCGAACTCACGGACCGCGAGATCGTGACCTGGCTGAAGTCGGACGCTTAACCGACTGCGCCACCCAGGCGCCCCTGGTTCTTTATCTTTTTAAAAAATACGTGTAATTTTGTGCATATGTGGTATGAAATCGACTTAAATGTTAAGTCCTTGGTTGTATTATTTTTAATGGCTTGGTATTATGAGTCGGGGGTTGCTTATGAAAATTTGTCAAAACTATTAACCTCAGGTTTTATTTGCTGAAAATTATTTTCAGTTGTGGTCATGTGAAAATCTGAAATTCCTTAAAAAAATTTTGTTTTTATTTAATGTTTATTCATTTTTGAGAGAAAGAGCATGAGTGGGGTAGGGGCAGAGAAAGAGGGAGACACAGAACTCAAAGCAGGCTCCACGCTATCAGCACAGAGCCTGACGTGGGGCTTGCATGAACTCTCGGGCTTGAACTCATGAACCGTGAGAACTGTGAGAACCTGAACTGAAGTTGGACGCTGGACCAGCTGAGCCACCCAGGCACCCCTGAGATTGCTTTTAATTTATTTTTACGTTTTTAGACTTTTTTTTAATATTTATTTATTTTTGAGAGAGAGAGAACGCTGATCAGGAAGAGAGAGAGGGAGACACAGAATCTGAAGCAGGCTCCAGGCTTCGAGCTGTCAGCACAGCCTGACTTGTGGTTCAAACTCACAAACCCTGAGATCGTGACCTGAGCCGAAGTCAGACACTTAACTGACTGAGCCACTCAGGTGCCCCTTATTTATTTTTATATTTTTAAGGTTTTGTTTTTAAGTAATCTCTACAACCGTCTTGCGGCTCAAACCCACAGCCCTGAGATTAAAGAGTCGCATGTTCCACGGACTGAGCTAGCCAGGCGCCCCTGGTATCCCTTTTAGTTTAAAAATATTCTAATGTGAATTGCTTGTAGTATTAGCCTTGAAGTGGCTGTAAAATAACAATTTCATACCATGTTTAATAGCTAACTGCATTTTGGGAACTGGATAAAATGTAATTCTATGATGGTGTCTTTGTAAATCCCATCAGTTTGTGGTATGAAACTTGTCGGTGATGTAATAATGAATGTGACTTACTTTTATTAAGTATATAGAAACTTCAGAATGTTGTATTCTTTTAAGAATATTACCATGAGATGCTTTACCTAACAGTTTTGTCAGTGGTCAAATACTTTTGATTGCCTCTATGTTCTTAATGCGTTTTATGAATCAAACAATATTTTTAGCAGTAATCTTTGTAAATAGTCCAAATTAATCTTGATTATAGTTTTAGTTAAAGAAAAAGCTAGTTTTGTACTAAATTGTGCATTTTTCTTTTGGGTCTCAAAAACTTTTTTTGTGGAGATTGTGTAGTTATTTTCATTACTGAAATACACTTGATAATTAAGTAAAGACGACCTACAGTTTTTACATTGAAGCTTGTGGAGATTATAGAAAGGACGAGTTCTTCATGGCCTCTTTCAGAGTTTATTTGCTTTTACTTTACATGATTTACACATTGCCAGCAATAGAAAGGCAAAACTTTTAGAGGCGAACACAATGACAGCAGTGAGAAATAAAAATAGCATGACAGAAATTTAAGAGATGAGAGAATTACAAAAAACAGACATGAGAACTAAAGAATATTTCATTTGGCTCTTAGTTACAATTCTATGCCTTAGTAGACCGAATCATTACTATTTCATAGCACAGTGTTGTTAGTTGATGTGCTCATAATAGTGACCTAAGACAAAGTTAAATTGCTATTTTTATATTTTTCGAACTGTAGGTCATGACCCCTTAATAAATTGTAAAATCACTCTAGTGGGTCATGACAAGCATTTTTAGAAAAATGAAAAAGAGTAGAAGATACTAGAATGCATTGCATCGTTAACTTCTGTTTGAGTTAACGTGTATATACTGTATTACAATGTACAGTGTAATACTTTGTTGATGTCACTGATTAGAGACACTGAGATACAGTAAAAGGATTGAGGAAGGGTTTTGTAGTTATATCTAAGCTGGGGTTGCCAGAATTAGTAAATAAAAATATAGGATGCTCAGCTGAACTTGTATCAACAGTGACTAATACTAAAGTGTAGTGTGTCCCACATTGCATGGGACAAAATTATTCATTTATCTGAAATTCAGATTTAATGGGGCATCCTTTATTTAATCTGGTAACTTCAGTCTAGGGTAGAATCAGGGTTTACCCCTTGGTAACTAAAATCTAAGCTCTGTGAGGGCAGAAACTTGATTTTGTTCGCTACTGTGTACCAATCTTCTGGAGCAGTGCTTGGCTGTAGGTGAGGTGTTTGAATGATTGGGGCAAGTCACTCACTCTTGTGCTCTGTTTCTTCATTAAAAGGGGAAAAGAGTACCTTAAAAAGTGAGATTACTAAATTTCTGTTACATTCCATTCTTGGTACATAGTAAACTCTTAGTATGTTTGTTTGTTTGTTTTGAGAGAGGTGGGTGGGGGAGGGGCAGAGAGGGAGAGAGAATCCCAAGCAGGCTCTGCACTGAATGCAAAGCCTGATTCAGGGCTTGAACTCAAGAACCGTGAGATCATGACCTGAACCAGAGTTGGATGCTCAACCAGCTGAGCCTCCCAGACACCACCCCCCACCCCGCCTTTTTTTTTTAGAAAGATTGTAGGGGAAGGGAAGGACAGAGGGCACAGGGAGAGAGAATCTTAAGTAGGCTCCTTGCCCAGTGCAGAGCCCCACATGGGGCTTGATCTTACAACCCTGGAATAATCATGACCTGAGCAGAAATCAAGAGTCAAACACTCAACTGACTGAGCCACCCAGGTGCTCAGGTCTCAGTTGTTTAGAATCATACAGATTTGGAGTTGGAAGTGGCCCTGGTGGATTTTTAGTTCTCATTCTTCTTTACATGTGAGGAAACTAAGGCCACAGAGCTTATTTGCTAGAGTTCTCCCATCACTGGCTGCATAGCTGGCTTTAGAATCTTGTTCCCTTTTCTTTCTAATATAATCTATTTCTTTGTTCTTTAGTTTCTTTTTAAGTTTTGATTTAAATTGCAGTTAGTTAACATGCAGTGTTCGTTTCAGGTGTACAAATAGTGGTACTAATAAGATTTCTTAAGACTCGTTTTCAAAATTTGGTATTTATTCAGTAATGTAAGAAAAGATCCATCTATCCAGAAAAAAATCATTGTCTAAGTTTTTCAGTTAGCAAAGCTTTTACTCTACTTTTGCTCTTTTTTGTTTTGTTTCATATGTTTCAAGTGAAAGTGTCTCTTCAGTCCTTTTATTATTTTTTTCTTCAGTCCTTTTTTTTTAGTTTATTTATTTTGAGAAAGAGTCTCAGAGAGAATGAGTGAGGGAGGGGCAGAGAGAGGGAGAGACAGAATTGCAGTCTGGCTCTACATCACCAGTGCATAGCCATGTGGGGCTCAAACCCACAAACCATGAGTTCGTGACCTGAGCTGAGATCAAGAGTCAGACTTTTAACCACTGAGCCACCCAGGTGCCCCTCTTCAGTCCTTTTATTCATTTATTTATTTACTTATTTTATTATTTTAAAGAAAAAAATTTTAATGTTTATTTTTGAGAGAGAGAGAGAGACAGACAGAGTGCAAGCAGGGGAGGGCAGAGAGAGAAGGAGACACAGAATCTGAAGCAGGCTCCAGGCTCTGAGCTGTCAGCACAGCTCAGAGCCCGACGCGGGGCTCGAACTCACAAACTGTGAGATTATGACTTGAGCCGAAGTCAGGTGCTTAAGTGACTGAACCACCCAGGCACCCCTCTTCAGTCCTTTTTTTTTTTTTTTTTTAATAATTTAACTTATTTTTTATTTTTTAAAATTTACATCCATGTTAGTATATAGTGAAGCAATGATTTCAGGAGTAGATTCCTTAAGGCTCCTTACCCATTTAGGCCATCACCCCTCCCACAACCCTTCCAGCAACCCTCAGTTTGTTCTCCATATTTATGAATCTCTTTTGTCCCCCTCCCTGTTTTTGTATTATTTCTGTTTCCCTCTTCAGTCCTTTCAAATGAAGTTCCTCTGTAGTGTTTCTACCGGTCATTCTTTTCCTTTCTTCTGTGACTATCCTGTTCCGATCCTTATCCTACATGGCAAGTAGGTTTCACTTTGTATGCCAATTCTGATTGATTAGAATGTTATGTAGAGCATTCTGAGATTTCATTTAGTCTTGGGGAAGAAATGTGGATAGAGAAGGAGGTGAGGTGAGTCTTTATATCATGGGCGCCAGAGGGTATGTACTCACTGTAGCTTAGCAAGCATCCCAGTTGGTCTCTCCATGTCCAGACACTTCATCCATACTCCACGGCCCTAAGACTCTTCCCCAAACATTTTCATTATGTTCCATTTCTGAGAAACTTTTACCGGCTCTCATTATTAGCTGAATCAAATCCAGACTATTTGGCCTGATAGCCAGGTCCCTTTACAGATTGTGTACACTGTATTTATTCTCCAGGTAAAGCAGATTATGCCAGTGTAGTCCTCTTCATCCTCTTAAACATAGTCTTTAATGGCTCAGCCCAGATCTTCTCTTGTAGTGTCTCACTGTATGTACCTTGGGAAAATGTGGTTCCTCCTGTGCTGAGGTAGCTTTTTTGGCAGGTGTCATTCCTGTGGTTTTGAACACACAGGGCCTTGTATTTAAGTGTAGCAACTCCTCCCGTCACAAACTTTCTCCTTAGAATGGACTCAGATAGGAGCAAAGCTACTTCCTAGAACAAAAGTGAGGTGTTTTGGGTTTTTTTTCCTGGTTTATGTTCATTTCATAGTCCACCATCCCTGTTATTTGTCAGTTTTCTGTGTTTACTGTGTTTAAACTTAGTCTATTATTCCTAAAGCTGTCATTTTCATTCAACAAGTGCAGCAGCAGTGAGTATTGACAGTGCCGGTCGGAAGAACACATTTAACTATGGTAGAAATGAGAGATTGGGGCACTGGCTGCCCTAGTCAGAAGAGCATGTGACTCTTGACTTCAGGGCGGTGAGTTCAAGCCCCACAATTGGGTGAGAGATTTCTTAAAATTGAAAAAGATGAGAGATGAAAAAAAAGAGTATTAGGAAAATGATGGGTTGGGACAGGATGGGTTATTCTGAAGGAGAGAGAACAAAAAGTACCACGTCTAGTCAGTAATAATCCACCAAAGATAAAGAGAATTAATAGATGAAATGGAAAAACCTGGAAGTTCGCAGCTAATGGTGCTAGTTTGGGAGAAGGCTAACATAGTGACGGTGCTACTGCTGGAACCCCAGTCAAGACTTGCAGATAGTGTCCCCGACACACAGTCCTTGCATGTAGGGTCTGGGCTGCCTCCCATGGTATCGGAGAAGTCTCTTCAGAGAAAGTTATCTTTTGGGAAATGACGCCTAGTGGAATGTTCATATGTGGTCCTCCTGTCCAGACACATGGATGATACACAAGAAACTTAAAAAAAATTTGTTGTTCAGTGCACTGTGATTTAGTTCAGATTGCTAGACAGGATTTAGTTAATCCTTATTGTGGTAGATTTAGTTAATCCTTGTTGTGGTAGATTATATTTTTAATTAGATATATTAAAATATGATTTACATAAAGTTCCCCCTTTTTAGTGTATAGCTCTTGAGTTTTGACAAACTTAAAGTCTTGGAGCCACCACCATAATTATACTATCACTCCATAAAGTTTCCTTGTGCCTTTTATCAGTCGTTCCCCTTCCTCTAACCCTGGCAATTACTGATCTTTTTCCTGTCATCATAGTTTTATCTTTTCTAGAATGTCATACAGATGGATCCATACAGAATACAAGCGTTTTGTGATTGGCTTCTCTCACATACCATAATGCTTTGAGATTCTTTTGTGTTACTGCGTGTAATAGTACTTTCTTCCCCATAGTGTGTGTGTGTGTGTGTGTGTGTGTGTGTGTGTGTGTGTTTTATTTTATATTTGAGAGAGACAGAGCATGAGCAGGGGAGGGGCAGAGAGGGAGATACAGAATCCTAAGCAGGCTCCAGACTTGGAGTGGTCAGCACAGAGCCCGACGCAGGTCTCCAACTCTCAAACTGCGAGATCATGACCTGAGCAGAAGTCAGATGCTCAACCCACTGAGCCACCCAGGCGCTCCTCTTTCCCAGAGTTTTGTTCATCAGGTGTTGGACAAGTTGCAGTTTTTGGCTATTATGAATAAAGCTGCTATGAATATTTGTGTACAGATTTTGTGTGGTCATAGTGATTTCATTTTTCGTGGTTAAATACATAGAAATGGGATTGCTGAGTTGTAGGACAATTTAGTTTTAAAAGTAATTGGCAAACTGTTTGTTAAAATGCCTGTCCTATTTTTCCCCTCAGCCGTGTATGGGATTTTTATTAATTGCTCTAATTCTTGGCAATACTTGGTATGTTAATCTTTAATTTTAGCCATTCTGGTGGCTGTGTATTGGTATTTCATTGTGGTTTGAACTTACATTTCCTTGATACCTAATGATATTGAACTTCTTTTCCTGTGCTTGTTCGCCATTTATATATCCTCTTGGGTGAAAAGGAACTATTTGTGATCGATCTCACTTGTTTGGAAGTAAAAATTTCTGTATTTGCATTGCCTTCTAGGTTTATTTTAGAGCATCTTGAGGACAGAGACAAGTCCCTAGTATAACTTAACAAGCATAGTAAGTGATAAATTGTGTATTGACTGTATGAGCCTTGGTTTCATTGTTAAGCAGATGAGTTTGCTGTCAAGGAAACGTTGTCACTTTATAAAGGAACATGACATTTGTTTTATAGGCATACCAAAGTTAAACTGTTCTTTTGAGTATTTCCTGTTTGTCAGGTTCTGGGGATACAGTAGAGAACAAGCCAGATGAAGTCTCTTCCTTCCTGGAGTAGGGGAGACAAGGCAGAAAGTTCAAACTGCTCCCTCATAATATGTTTGAGTTGCTAATGCTTGCTTCTATCTTATAAAATATTGGAAAGCAGTCTTTTAGATAAGGAGAAGAAAACATACTGGTTTCATCAGAAGATAGGCCCTCTTTGGGTGCCTGGGCGCTTAAGCGTCTGACTTAGACTCAGGTCATGATCTTGCAGTTCGGGAGTTCAAGCCCCGAATCAGCCTCTGTGCTGACAGCTTGGATCCTGGAACCTGGTTAGGATTCCTGTGTCTCCCTCTCTCTCCGCCCTTCCCTGATTCGCGCTCTCTCTTTCTCTCTCTCTCAAAAAATAAACATTAAAAAAAATTGAAAGAAGATAGGCCCTCTTATGAGTGTGTAGTTGTTTTTTTAGTAATCTAGTTTGTTTATTTTATTTTGGAGAGAGTGTGAACTGGGGAGAGGGGCAGAGGGAGAGAGAGCATCTTATGCAGGCTCCACACTCAGTGCAGAGCCCAACGTGGGGCTCCATTCCACAGTCCTGGGATCATGACCTGAGTGGAAATCGGGTTGGATGCTCAACCCACTGAGCCACCCAGGTTCCCCAGTATTTTTTTTTTTTTAATTAAGTAAGCTCTACACCCAACGTAGGGCTTGAACTCAAAACCCTGAGATCAAGAGTTGCAGGCTTAACCAACTGAGCCAGCTAGGTGCCCTGAGTAGTCTAGTATGTTGCTGTTTACTCCTTGTAATGCTTTAGGGGTAGCCACTGGCTAGCCACAGAAATCAGTAGGTTTGAGAATCCTTGTTGTCTAAGCTTGTGAAAGCTGATTAGGGTCATAAAGGAAAGAGGAGGAAAAGTTACTAGTGGAACTCACCTTGAGCTTCCTTTTCTGCTAGGGCATATTCATTTAGTATAAGTATAAATAAGTAAAGTATATGTATTTTTTTCTTATTTGATTATCACTCAGTCCTGTTAGGTAATCTGTTGCCCTGTCACATTTTACCTGTGTGGAAACTGAGGCCCAGAGAAGCTAAGTAAGTCCGTGTTTAAATTTACTCAGCTAAAAGGGAACAGCGATGGAATGACTTAATATTGTTGTAATTAGGATCTCTGAAAAGGTATGCAAGTGAGAACAGAAGAAAACTGGTAATGGATTTAAGGAATGTTAAAATTAGTTTCTTACTTTGATTTACCAGGAATTTGAGTCATTAGCTTGCAGTTCAGAGGCTCCTTAGGATGAACAATGGGGAAGAAAATGAGAATTTGCATTTGTGACAGAATTTATTCAGTCTGTAAATGTTATAGGAAGTCTGCATATTTTTAACCCAGTCTAAAAGGTCAGAGAAGAAATAAGAGCTTCTGTTTATAAAACCTTTTTTCCTATATAAAATACATTAAGAGAAAACTAGCATTTCTGAGCCAAGTGGTGAGTAGTAGCCATTTTTCTGAAAAAAGTTTAGGTATCTGTGATGTGGAAACAGTTTATGGCGAACTTTCTATTTATAAGATGATAGTTCCCATTTATTCTGTACCTATTAGATTTCAGGCACTGTGCCTAATGCATTATGTGTGTGTGTATATATATATATATATATATATATATCCTTTATTTGTTTTTTACTTTTTTTTTTTTTTTTTGCTTTAGAGAGAGTGCGAGAGAACGCGTGAGTGGGGGGAGGGGGCAAAAGGAGACAGTGAGAGAATCCTAAGCAGGCTCCACTCTCAGTGCAGAGCCCATCATGGGGCTCGATCCCACGACCTTGGGATCATGACCTGAGCTGAAATCAAGAGTCAGATGCTTAACCGACTGAGCCACCCAGCTGCCCCAAAGCTTTAACTTTTAGTAACTGTGCTCCCCTGCTTCTAGTATAGCTCTATGACAACTGATAAAAATCAATGAAAACCATTTGGTTATAATTGTTAGCCATAAAATGGCTTCAGTTATCCAGACTTAGCCCTGGCAGTTCTCTTTATTTATAAATGAGTCTGGATCCAAAATCTGTGATTTTTTTTTTTTTTTTCTTCAAAGTTTGGAAATAATGTTATAAATGGTGGTTAGTATTCTGCACCTGCCTATTTTATCAGATTGTCGATTGTAACCCATAATTAATTTGAACTAAGTAGTATTGTACTATATCATGGGTTGAGAAGGTGTTTGTGGCTTGATCTAAGAACCCAAACACCACTTAACGTTTCTATATGAAAATAAGAGTGTAGAACCCAGTTCTCCACTCTCTTGGTCTTGTTAGAGGCTGCATAGCCCTGGGGCTATAGGACATACTGAATAAGACTTCAGCACACATTAATCTTTCGGAAAGGACTAATAGTTGAGGAAATGGTTGCTGTCCTCTTTGACTTTAGGGAAATTGAAATTCTTGGTTCAGTTATTTGCATGGGCCAGTCATGTTAGACGATCATAACATTTTATTTTTAATTACTGCAACACATTACTTTTTGCCCACCAGTTTAATCTAGCCTACCTTTTGCTGTTAGACTTAAACTCTTCTTTGGTTGTTCAAAAATCACCCTGCTCCCAAGCCCAAGGTCCTCTTCACCTTCAAGGCTTTCCATGATCTATCCTAGGGGTTAGCAAACTTTTTCTTTAAAGAGCCAGATAATCAAAGCTTTGCATGCCATATACAGTCTTTTTGGCATATACATGCACACATACACACACACACACACACACACATACACACACACATACACAGGTCCTTTAAAAATGTAAAAATCATTCTTAGCTCTGGGCCATTTAAAAACAGGACATTTGCCGGGCAGCTTATAAAGCCTCATTTTATCTTTTTGATCCTGTTTTCCATAAGCTCTTCAAAGCATGGTCCATTTAAATCAGTATGGTCTCCTCATCGCCTCTGCAGGTACCAAGCTCAGCCTTCATTTCCTGCCTGCTCTTCCATCATTTTTCTGCTTTTCCACACCCTCATACTTCTCTTTGTCATCCTTACTTAGATCCTCTAAGATCTAGCCCAGGTCTTCCATTGAAACATATTCTCACTTATTTTTCTTTTTATTAATTCCTGTAGAACTTAGTTTGTCCCATATGTTAGTTTTCTTGAGAACTTATTCCATGTTTTTCTGTAGTTAACTGCAAGAATAAAGATTGACATTTTCCCTCAAACTATTTTATGGAGAATGCCTGAAATTACTATTTTCTTTACACAAACCAGTATTCCTTCTGTTTGGCATCCTATTCCCTTCCCACAAATTTGAATTTTAGAATTGGAAGCTTGTGTTTCAGATCATCATGACTCATCCTCTTTGTTTCACACAAGAGCAGAAACTTTAAATGACATGTCCAAAGTCATACAACAATTTGTTTAGCACACCGCCTCCTTACTTTGTGACATAAGGCAGGGTATTTTATTTGTGGTTGAGTTTCTTCCACTGTGAAATGGGGATGATGGGAATTAAATGAATTATGTATGTAAAATGCTTAAATCAATGCCTGGCATATAGTAAGTGTTTGTAACTTTTAACTGTTATAGCATGTTTGGAAATCAGTAGAAACTGCATGAGCAAGGTAAGGTTGCAGAGTGCTTGTTGGTAGGTTTGGGGTAGTGCTGGATGAGTGGATGCTCTTCAGCATTTTGTTGAGCTTGTGTATGTATACTGTTCATTAATTCAGTGTAAGTTTGAAGCTGTGAGACTAGAACAGTTAAAAGATGAACAAGGAGCACCTGCGTGGCTCAGAATGTTAAGTGTCCAACCCTTGGTTTCTGCTCAGGTCATGATCTCGTGGTTCGTTGGATCAAGCCCTGCTTCAGGCTCTGTGTTGACAATGCGGAACCTGCTTGGGATTCTCTCTGTTCCTCCCTCCTGTGTGTGTGTGTGTGTGTGTGTGTGTGTGTGTGTGTGTGTGTCTCAAAATAAACATTAAAAAAATTAAAAAGATAAACAATTGTTGAATCAGTGTTACGTTTCTGAAACTAACACTGTTAACTAGCTGGAATTAAAATAAAAAACTTAAGATGAATGAAACCTCTCTGCTTCCAGGTTATTCGGTAGAGTAGGAAAGGCAGGCATGCAGAGTGTAAACTGGTAGCACTGAGAAGGGAGGGAATGACTGCCTTGGGTGGGTGGTGAAGAAAAAAACCTTGAAAAAGACCCAGGGTGTTGAGATGGATCTTGAGGAATGGCGAGTAGTTTTCAGTGAGGCCATGGAAGAGAAGAGGAAGTTCTAGGATAGGAAGTTTGTGCTAAAGCAGAAGATGCTATAAACATGGTGTGTGTAGAAAGATATGATTTACAGTGTGGTGGAAGAAATGGAGGGGTGGTACTTGCTGAAAGCAGAGGGACAGATTTGGAAGCCCTTGTAGTTAGAGAAGAAGTGAAGTGAGTTTGAAATAAATACAAATGAGGGGCGCCTGGGTGGCTCAGTCGGTTAAGTGTCCAACTCCAGCTCAGGTCATGGTCTCGCGGTTCATGGGTTCAAGCCCCGTGTCGGACTCTGTGCTGACGGCTCAGAACCTGGAGTCTGCTTCGGATTCTGTATCTCCCTCTCTCACTGTCGTCGTCCCCCCCCCCCCCACCCTGTTTCTCTCTGTCTCTGAAATGCGAATAAATGTTAAAAAAATTTTTTTAAATACAAATGAGAAATTTTTTAATAGAGAGTTTTAACATATATGAAAATAGAACATAGCTGTCCTACATAGCTGTCACTTAGCTTTAGCGGTTATCAGTAAATGGCTTACCTTTTTTCACCTGTAGTTCCCTTTTCCTCATTATCACTTGTTGTCTTGGAAAGGGGATTAAAATTGTTTTGAGGCCCTGGGAAAGATTAATGACCAATGGCTAAAACATTGGGACAGAGACTTCATTGAGTTCACTACATGGAAACACTTCTGGTGCAATGGAGGGGATGAATGCTTTGGAAGGTTCATAGGACCAGTGTCTGAAGAAGCTCAAGGAGAGGATTGCAACTGGTGGCTACTCTCCACATGGCTATTTAAATTTATTTATTTATTTATTTATTTATTTATTTAAAATTAGAATTAAAAAGAAATGTTTTTTTTTTTAATGTTTGTATTTATTTTTGAGACAGAGAGAGACAGAGTGTGAGCAGGGGACGGGCAGGGATAGAGGGAGACACAGAATCTGAAGCTGGCTCCTGGCCCTGAGCTGTCAGCACAGAGCCCGATGCGGGGCTCGAACTCACAGACCGGGAGATCATGACCTGAGCTGAAGTCGGACACTTAACTGACTGAGCCGCCCAGGCTATTTAAATTTAAATTTAAGTTAATTAAAATAAAAATTCAGTCCTCAGTCACACTAGCCATATTTCACGTGCTCAGCCGTCACGTGTACTTAATGGCTACCATATTAGGCAGCACAGATATAGAATTTTTTTTTTTTTATCATTATAGAAAGTTTTGTTGAACAGCACTGGACTTGAGTCCTAAAATTCCTTTTTATCTGAGTCTCTTGGTGGGTGTAGCTCGTATCTCAATGTGCCTGGCTTTATGTTATGGCCATGTCCCTTATCCCTTCCTCTTAAGTAAAACTTTATATGAAGAGGATTTTTTTTACAAGTTTAATTTGTGTTGTAATATAAGAAAAATAATTGTGTTAGCTAACAATGATCAAGCATTTATTTAATATGCCAGGCATTGTTCTTAAGCCAGGCTGTCCTTATGAATATCACTGAATTTTTTATAGCCTTATGTGAAGATGCTGTTTTTTTTTTCTTTTCTTGTTTTTAAAGGTACTGACTTTAGGGGCGCCTGGGTGGCTCAGTTGGTTAACGTCCGACCTCAGGTCATGATCTCAAGGTCTGTGAGATCTAGCCCCGCGTCGGGCTCTGTGCTGTCAGTTCAGAGCCTGGAGCCTGCTTCAGATTGTGTGTCTCCCTCTCTCTCTGCCCCTCCCCTGCTCATGCTCTGTCTCTGTCAAAAAATGAATAAACGTTAAAAAAAAAAATATTTAAAGGTACTAACTTTATCACCATTTTATAATGTTGAAATTGAGACACAATGAGCTGAAGTTACGAGGTTAAGGTCACAGAGCTAGGAAGTGATAGGGTCAGAGTAGGGTCTTGGGTTATTTATTTGTATATATTTTGACCAGCAGGTTGTAGAGAAATTAAATTAGTTCTTATGGGGGTGGTAGTTGTTTTGAAACAGTGGTTCTAGATGATTATATGACTGGATTAATCTGGCAGTTGTGTGAATTTAGAGTTGCTGGTCCACCTTAGTTTGCTAAAAAGAAAAAAAACCCTAGCTTTAGTGTTTGGGTTTGTCGTGGCCTACCCCCTACTGCCGCCTTGACTCATTTTTTCAGTGTGGATATCATTATTCAGTAAGTATTAGTTAATAGAGTTTCCCTTTCTAGTAAAAAAAACTGAAATGGTTAGAAGAAAATGACTCACCTAAGTGAGTTAACTGTAAGAGCTGGAATTACATTTCTAGTTTTTAGTTGTCCTTTCTCCTGACAACTGTAGTTTTTTTGTACTATATAAACAAATCGAATTAGTTGGTATTTGTCATAATTCACATAAATTGTACTGTATACTTAATATACTTAATTTATTCAACAATTTATAATATTTACTGTATGCCAGCCTCTGTTAAGCCCTGGGCACACAGTGGTGAAGGAGACAGAAGTGTTTGCCCCCATGGAGTTTATATTCTGGGAGTGGGAAGTGGACAGAAACAGAAAGTAAGTTGGTTGAACACATAATAGAATTTCAGATATTAAGTGCTATCATTCATTAAATATTAACTAAAGTATGAAAACGGTGATATAATAATGGTTGGGGAGCGACTTTTGATAATATGGTCAGGACAGGCTTTTCTGAGGATGGAACATTTAAATCGAAATCTAAATAATAAGCAGTTGGCTGTGTCAGTATCTGAGAAGAGTATTATTACACCTTTACTGGAAAGGGGTTAGCAGGTATGTCTTTCTTACTGTGCCAAAGAATATTAGTTACATCCAAACAACTAGTCAGGTTCTAGAAATCTGTATCAATGAAATACTTGGATTGTATAAGTTATCCAGGCCTGTTGAAAGTTATAGAAACTAGTAAATGACATCTATAGATACAGTGTTGAAGAATAGTAATGAAAGCAAGAATGATGAAAAATGAAGAAATAAAAAGTTGTATAATTACGTTGTGGAGGGCACTACCAATAGAAATTGCATATTCCTCCCCCACCCTCAGGATTTTGAAACAATAAGGGAAGAAATTTTATTCTAGCTAGATTATTTAATGTGTTTCAATTATCAGGAGTGTTCTTGGGTTGTTTGTATATATATTTTGCTTATTCAAGTGGTGAATGAGACAGATAAAATATACATATGAAAATAGCACATTTTAAACTTTGTCCTAGATATAACCTCTAATGTGTAAGTTGCCTGAAGGCAAGGCTCTGTTCATCTGGCTCATTCAACAGATATTTGTTAAATATAAAGTTAAAAAAACTACAATTTTTGAGTGCTTCCTCTGTGCTAGAGTGTTTATTTTACACCTTTAATGAAGTTTAATTGACATAAAATGAGTCCCACATTGTAAAATGTACAATGTAATAAGTTTTGACCAAATGAGAGTGTGTCTGTGTGTGTGTACATTTTTCATATTCTCTTACTTGATCCTCCACAACCCTGTGACTTGACTTATTTCCGTTTTACAGATAAGAAAACTGGGGACCAAAGTGATTAAGTAACCTTCCTGGGGTCACTGTAAGTGGCTGACCTGGGATTTGAAACCGAGTTGTCTGAAAAGTAGAGTAGACCTTTGGGTTTTGGTATGCCCTCTGTTTTTAAGCACTGCACTCTGAAGTCCTAGTGCTTTTGGTTTCCTGGGTTGGGAATATCTGTGATCTCCTCTCTAATTTATCCATAGTTTCTTCATATTTGTGTGTGTGTGTGTTTTGCTATTGGTGATGTCCTTTTGCAACAAAAATTTTTTTGATCCCTCCCCCCCGCCTTAAATAAGCTCTAGGCCCAATGTGGGGCTTAAAAACAAAACCCTCAGATCGAGTCACCTGCCCTGCTGACTAGTCAGGCACCCCAAATTTCTGATTTTGATCAAGTCCCATTTATTTTTTCGTCTGTTGATTGTGCCTTTAGTGTCATATCTAAGAATCCATTGCCAAATCCAAGGTCTTGAAGATTTACCCCAATTTTTTTTCTTGCAAGAGTTTTAGAGTTTTAGCCTTTACATTTAGGTATTTGATCCATTTTGAATTCTTATATATGTTGTAAGGTAGGAGTTCAGCCGCATTCTTTTACATGTGGATATCCATTTGTCTCAGCTCTATTTGTTGAAAAGACTATTCTTTTCTCAGTAAGTTGTCTTGGTTCTCTTTTCAAAAATCATTTGACTATAAATGTAAGAGTGTATTTTTGGACTGTTGCTATTTCATTGTTCTTTTATCCTTATGTTAGGAGCATACTATCTTGATTACTATAGGTTCTCATTTTGAATTCCTGATATATCATTTCTTCTGTAAATATTTCAATGTATATATTTCTCTAAGAGAATGAAAGTTTTAAAAACATCACACTTGGGGGCAAGGCACCTGGCTGGCTCAGTCAGTAGAGCTTGTGACTTTTTTTAAAAATTTTTTTCGATGTTACTTTTTTGAGAGAGAGAGAAGGGGAGGGGCAGAGAGAGAGGGAGACACACAATCTGAAGCAGGCTCCAGGCTTCCAGCTGTCAGCACAGAGCCCATTGTGGGGCTTGAACTCAAGAGCCGCGATCATGACCTGAGCCGAAGTCGGACACTTAACCGCGACTGAGCCACGCAGGCACCCCTTAATTCTTTAGTATTAGGTAATGTCTAGTCATTTAAAATTTTCCCAATTGTGTGTCTCTTAAAAAATAATCTGCTTTACTGAAGTATAGTGTACATACAGTAAAATTCACCAATTTTATGTGCAATGTAATGAATTTTTAGCCTCAGATTAATTTTGTTACAATTTACATATAGTAAAATTTAACCTTTTTTAGGTATGTTTTAGGAGTTTCTTTTTGGCTCTGCCTTTAGTTTGGGGAGTGGCAAGTTTAAGGTATAGTTTACATGCAGTAAACTCATCCTATTCAGTGTAAAGTTCTTTGAGTTTTGGCAAATGTATAGTCACATAATCACTACCACAATTCAGATACCACCCTATAAAGTTCCCTCTGTACTTTTATAATAAACATCCTTTCTTCTCCCTTAGCCCCTGGCAGTCACTGATTTGATTTCTGTATAGATTTGCCTTTCCAGAATGTCATATAAATGGGATTATGGATTATTTTTGTGTCTAGCTTCTTTAATTTATCACAGTGCTTTTGAAATTCATCCATGCTGTGTGTAGCATGTGTCAGTAATTTGTAATTTTATTACTGAGTAGTATTCCACTATTCAGGATGTACTACTGCGGTTTATTCATTTATCAGGTAATAGACATTTGGGCTGTTTTCACTTTTTGGCTATTTTGAAGAAACCAGCTCTGAACATTCACATTCATTACTTTTTTTTTTGTTTTTTTTGTTATTTAATTAGGTTCTTTGTAAGAAATTTAGAACACCAATTTGTGAGGGTCAACTCCATTCGTGAGAGCAAACACAGAGCGGAGGTAGCCCTGAAGCTGAGGAACGGCTTTGATTTTTGGCAGAATTTGCGAGTCCACAGCTTTCTGATCAACCTTGCGCTGCTCTGTAATCTCATATTTCTCTTTCTCCGTGTCGAAGATCTCACCTTCCTGGTGTCTGGGCTTACGCAGCTTCTTCTTCTTGAAGTAAGCATCAGTGAGGTGTTTGGGGATTTTCACATTGCTGATATCAATTTTGGTGGAGGTGGCAATGACAAATTTCTGGTGTGTTCTACGCAGAGGAACTCGATTAAGGGACAGAGGTCCAGTCACAAGTAGCAAGCCACTGCTCAGTTGCTTCAGGAAAACCACTCTCTTGCCTCTGTGGCGCCCAGTGAGGATGATCAAGATGGTCCCAGGAGTGATGCTAGCTCGCAGTTTCCTCACATGCTGACTAAAAGGTTTTTTGCCGTGGCTCAACAGCTTCCGAGGCACATCTTCAGTAGGATAATACCTAGGCATTTTGCGAAGTTTAACCACTCGGGTACCACCATTCTTGTCACCACCAACTGGTTTTGTGACAGTAGCAAGAACCTTCTCCTTCTTTTTCTTTTCAATCCTGGATTTAGCTGCTGAATACTTCCTCTTGTACATGGCCTTTCTCGAATACATAGCCGATCGGGAATACCTGCCAATTCCTCTGACTAGGACAGGGTTTCGGCTGCAGTGGGGCTTCCCCTTCTTTGGCGTTTTAGCCTTGAGGTTACCCTTCTTAACCTTGCCACCAGCACCAGCCTTCTTGGCTTCAGGTTTCTTCTCCTTAGCATCCGGCTTCTCAGCTTTTTCGCCCGCCATCTTGCAAGATGGGAAAGAGCTCACATTCATTACTTTTGAATACGTACCTGGGAGTGGGGTTGTATAAGTCTGTTTGACTTTATAAGAAAATGCCAAACTGTTTTCCAAAATGGCTGTGCCATTTTCCATTCCCACCAGTGGTGTGTGAGAGTTTCAGCTGCTTGGCATCCTTGCTAGTGGTTGGTATTATCAGTCTTTAATTTTATTAGCTAAGTCTACTTGCTTAAATGACTGTGTAAGTCTTTTGCCTGCTTATTGAGCTATTTATCTTCTTATTAATAAGTTCTTTGAGTTCTTTGTAATTCTGGGTATAAGGTTATTATCAGACATAACATTTTGCAAATGTTACCTTGTCTGTGGGTTGACTTAATTTTCTTCTTCTTTTCTTTTTTTTTTTTTTTTTAAATTTTTAATGTTTGTTTATCTTTGAGAGAGACAGAGTACAAGTGGAGGAGAGGTAGAGAGAGAGAGGGACACAAAATCCAAAGCAGGCTCCAGGCTCTGAGCTGTCAGCACAGAGCCTGATGCGGGGCTTGAACTCACAAACTGTGAGATCATGACCTGAGCTGAAGTCTGACGCTTAACCGACTGAGCCACCCAGGCGCCCCGACTTAATTTTCTTAACAGTCTTTCAAAGGACAGAATACTTGAAAATTGGATGAAATCTAATTTGTCAATTTTTTGCTTTTATGGTTTGCATTTTTTCTGTTCGAAAATTTTTGTCTAACCAAAGGTCATAGAGATTTTCTCCCATATTTTCTGTTAAAAGTTATACTTAACTCTTTTGTGATTAGGTCATTGATACATTTTGAGTTAGCCTTGACAAGCTTTTGTTTCTAGTAGCTTTTTGGTAGATTCTCTTAGGATTTTCTGCCTAAATGATCATACTATCTTTATTATTAAAGACAGTTTTCCTTTTTTCTGTCTAGTCTTGCCTTGATATTGCCTAAGCTAGAACTTCCAGTTCTAGTGTCTCTTCATTTTATTTATTTATTATTTTTTGTGATGTTTATTTATTTTTGAGAGAGAGAGAGCTTTTGAGCAAGTGAGCGCTAGTGGGGGAGGGGCAGAGAGGGAGAGAGACTGAGGATCCAGAGCAGGCTCTGCGCTGACAGCAGAGAGCCCAGTGCAGAACTTGAACTCATGACCCATGAGATCATGACCTGAGCCAAAGTCGGACACTTAACTGACGGAATCACCCAGGCGCCCCCATTTTATTTTTTTATAATTCTAATCAAGATTCTCGTGAGATTCACAAGTTGATATGTCATCCATTTTAATCTACCTTCTGCCTCTTATTTTATGCTAGGTGCTTTTGATTCAGTGATCAGTACAAAGTCCCTAACTTTGTGGAACTTGCTTATTGTCATCAGAGGCACATTAGTAAAATACCTTGATTTTTCAAAAGGTGGATCAACATCAATTCCATTGTAAAGCTTAAAGATAATTAAATGAGAATAAGAACACTTTGACATTTCTCGGTTATGTGTACATTAAACTTCCATGAAGAAAGTATTTAATAAACTGTGAAGAAATTTGTTTTAAATATTTATTTATTTTGAGAGAGCACGAGGGAGAGAGAGCTCTGCACCACCATGGAGCCCAACTTGGGGGCTGGATCCCATGAACCATGAGGTCAGGACCTGAACCGAAATCAAGAGTTGGATGCTCAACCGACTGAACCATCTAGATGCTCCAAGAAATTTGTTTTAGAAATAATGGCTCATGTAAAACAGCAGTAGACTTTATTTTTAAAATTGTAGTTGTTGACATTGCAGCCACATTTTTTTTTCAGCGCAGAGGTTGGCAAATCTTTCTTGAAATGACTCGGATAGTAAGTGTTTTAGACATTATGGGCCATATAACTTCTCTGTTGCATATTCTTGGCTTTTCTTCTTCCTTCCCCTCCCCCCCTTCCTCCCTTCCTCCCTTCCTCCCTTCCTCCCTTCCTCCCTTCCTCCCTTCCTCCCTTCCTCCCTTCCTCCCTTCCTCCCTCTCTCCCTCTCTCCCTCACTCCCTCTCTCCCTCTCTCCTTCTCTCCTTAAAAACCATACTTAACTCAGAATCTCAACAAAAACAGGTTGTGGGCTGTAGTTTGCTGACCATTGATTTACGTAATGATTACTTTGAAATCTTTCTCCATCTTTTTCTTTCTACTTTGGGCGCATTTATTCATTAGATATTTATTAAGTGTATATCATATGTGAGCTATGGTTCCTTTTTGCTGATTTTGGTAAGCGGTACAAAGACGTGTAAGATACTATGTGCCAATCTTTGTTGTTTAGGTTTTATTTCATCCAGGAGCTTTTGGCCAAGGGCATGAATGAATGGGCGTTGAAACCCAGGAGTTTCAGTCTAGAGAGTACTGTGTGTATTTGATTGGGATGTCATATTCCAAGGAAGGTTTCTTGAAAGATGACATTTGAGTTTCAAGGCTGTGTAGGATTGAATTTTTCTATTACAAGACATTAAAGACATTTTGGACGGTAAAGTAGAAGTTAATAAATCATGTAGAGTTCCTAATTTAAAAAAGTGTATAATTTTAGATATATAGAAAAGCTGCAATGATATTACAAATAATTCTATACCCTTCACCTTCATTCTTTATGTAATATTTACTTTTTAATTTTTTCTCTGTTAAATTAAGATACACATATATAATTTGTTATAAAATTAAAATTATTTTATTAAACGTATGGGAGACATGGTGCTCCTTAGCCCTAAATAATTCAGAGTACATTTCCTAATAACAAGGACATTCTCTTTCAAAACCACAGTACATTTGTCAAAATGAGAAAATTAATGTTGTGTCAGACTGTTATCTATAGACCTTATTCAGATTTCACTCGTTCTGATGTTCTCTACAGCAAAACAGAATACTCTTTTGATGGCCCAGGAACCAATCTGGGATTATATGTTACATTCAGTTGTCATGTCTTTTTGGTTTCCTTTAATCTAAACTAGTTCCTTAATCTTTGTCTTTTATGACTTGATGCTTTTGAAGAATTCAGGTTATTTTTTTGTAGAATGTCCCTTAACTGGGGTTCCTCTCTTTCCTCATGATTTAGATTCTGATTGTGCCTTCTTAGCAAGAATACCACAGATTTGCCATGTTCTTATTGCATGATTTGGGGCAGGTACATGATGTGCATATTTGTCCCATTGCTGGTACACTGTTAACTTGGATGACTTGGCAAGGAACGGATAGGTTTTTCTTTTTTCTGATTTCTTTAATTTTTTAAGTAACCTCTACCCCCATTGTGGGGCTTAAACTCAACGACTAAGAGTTGTGATCAAGAGTCGCATGCTCTACTGACTAAGCCAGCCTCGCGCTCTAGATCTGCTAGACTTCTTTCCTAGAAAATTATTTTTCACTTTGTCATTAATCAGTATCTTGTGGAGAGTTGCTTTATAACTATATAAATATCCTGTTTCTGTTTTACTAGATTTAGCATCCATTGGTGATTTTTGTGTGAAACAGTTTATTAAATGGCTACCAAATTGTAACCTTTTAATAACGTCATTCCTTCTACCTTTATTAGTTGGAATTCACTTGTCGGGTTGACAGGATGACAAGGAGATGGGGCTTGAGGTGAAGGAGCAGAGAGCTCAGTATTAGGATGGCACAGATAATTTCTGTGAGGACTTCATCTTCATAACCTAGGAGTTATGTGAAAGGGCACAGAGTCCAGATGAATGTCTCTTTCTTCTTCATGATGGACTGACCCTTTTATCATAAAATGTCCCTCTTGGGCACCTGGGTGGCTCAGTCGGTTAAGCGGCCAACTTTGGCTCAAGTCACGATCCCGTGGCTTGTGGGTTTGGGCCCCGCTTCTGGCTCTGTGCTGACAGCTCAGAACATGAAGCCGGCTTCGGATTTTGTGTGTGTGTGTGTCTCTCTCTGCCCCTTCCACACTCCCACTCTGTCTCTCTCAAAAATAAACACTAAAAAATTTTTTTAAATGTCCCTCTTTCTAGTAACACTTCTGTTTCGTTAGATACTTGTACAGCCACTGCAGCTTTCTTGTATGTGCTGTTCTTACGATATTTCCTTTTCCATCCTTTTCCTTTCAGTCTCTTTGTATCTTTAAATCTAAAATTCCTCTCTTATAGACTGTGTATGGTTGGATCTTGTTTTTTTATTCACTTAAGCCTGTGTCTGCAGTGATTCTGTCAGTCTCCTATGGTAGCCTCTGACTACAAACTCCACTGTTTTTGAGGGCACCCTTTGGCATGAACTTCTCTACATGCTGTTGCAAATGAATTTCCGCTGGGAAGAGAATCTGAGCTTATCTCTCTCTTTTTTTTTAAATGTTTGTTTATTTTTGAGAGAAGGAGAGAGAGAGAGAGAGAGAATGGGGGAGGGGCAGAGGGAGAGGGAGACACAGAATCAGAAGCAGGCTCCAGGTTCTGAGCTGTCAGCACAGAGCCCCACGTGGGGCTCCAACTCATGAACCATGAGATCATGACCTGAGCAGAAGTCAGATGCTTAACCCACTGGGGTGTGGCCCTCCCCCCTTTTTAATTGTGGTAAAATGTACATCGCATAAAAGTTAACCTTTGTAACCATTTTTAAATGTGTAGTTCAGGGGACCGAAGTACCTTCACTTTGTTGTGCTCCCGCCTCCTCTATTAAGTTCCAAAATAATATCCCAGAAGGAATCCCTTTACCCACTAAGCATTTGCTCCCTATCCCAGCCATCCTTAACTCCTGGTATTCACCAGTCTACTTTTTGTGTCTATGAATTTGACTACACTATATACCTCCTATAAGTAGAGTCATACAATAGTTGTCCTTTTGTGTATGTGGCTTCTTTTCACTTAGCATGTGTTCATCCTTGTTGTATGTGTCAGAACTTCATTTGTTTTTAAGGCTGAAAAATATTCTATTGTATGGATATACCACCTTGTGTTTATCATTTGTCAGTGGACATTTGGGTTTTTCCACCTTTTGGCTATTGTAAATAATGCTGCTCTGAACATTGATGTACAAATATCTGTTCAGATCCATGCTTTCAGTTATTTTGGGTATGGATTCGGGAGTGGTATTGCTGGATCATAGGATAATTCTGTTTAATATTTTTTAAATTTTTAATGTTTATTTTTGAGAGAGCATGAGCAGGGAAGGTGCAGATAGAGAGAGAGAGAGAGGGAGAGATTTTTTGAAGCAGGCTCCAGGCTCTGAGCTATCAGCATAGAGCTTGATGTGGGGCTTGAACTCATGAGTGGTGAGATCATGACCTGAGCTGAAGTCGGACGCTTAACTGACTGAGCCACCCAGGCGCCCCAATTCTGTTTAAATTTTGGGGGACTGCCATACTATCTTCCACAGCAGCTATAACATTTTACATTCCCACAGGTAGTACACATGGGTTCCAGTTTCTCCACATTTTTCCAACACTTGTGATTTTCTGTCTTTTTTATAATAGCTTTCATAGTGGGGGTGAAGTGGTAGCTCATTGGGATTTTGATTTGCACCTTTCCTGATGACTAGTGATGTTGAACATCTTTTCATGTGCTTATTGGCTAACTGTATAGCTTCTTTGGAGAAATGTCTATTCAAGTCTTTTGTCCATTTTTGAATTGGGTTGTATGTTTTTTTGTTGTTGTTTAATGAATTGTAGTTGTTTATTCTGGAATTATCAGATACATGAAATGTACATATCTTACTCTGAAAAGTGGTGTCTTTACTCTGATAACTGATAATCCTTTGCATAAGAGCTTTTAATTTTGATGAAATAATTTTTGGTATTTTTTTTAATGTTTATGCATTTTGGTGTCACAGTTAAATCATTGCCAAGTTTAAAGTCACGAAGACTTTTCTCCTGTGTTTTCTCCTAAGAATTTCATAGTGGTAGCTCTTAAATTTACATCTTTGACCCATTTTGGGTTAATTTTTGTGTATGATTTAAGTTGTAAAGTTTCACCATATATGTGAGGGTTTATTTCTGGGCTCTCTATTCTATTTCATTGGATTTTATGTTTGTCCTTATGCCAGCACCACACTATTCTGATTACTGTAGCTTTATAGTAAGTGTTGAAATTGAGAAGCTACACTTTGCTTTTGATTTATGTGTCTTTAAATTTATAATCATTTTCCCTCCCTCTACACTGTTTTTTTCTTCTCATGCCATTTATTTGTTGCATAACCCATCTTTTGTTAGGTCAAATTTACCACATTCTGGGGCGCTTGGGTAGCTCAGTGGGTTAAGCACCTGACTCTTGATTTTGGCTCAGGTCATGATCTCAAGGTTGGTGAGTTCGAGCCCCAGGTGCAGAGCCTGCTTGGGATTCTTTCTCTCCCTCTCTCTCTGCCCCTCCCCTGCTTGCACTCGCAGGCTCTCTCTGTTTCTCTCTCAAATAAATAAACCTAAAAAAAAATGCCACATTCTGGGTTTAACGGATTTGTAACCTCATGGTATCAGTTAATATATTCTTCTACACCCTGTTTCCCGTAAACTAGTAGGTCTTGATTAAATCCAGGCTCCAATTGCATCATATCAGAAGGTACTTTTTTTTTTAACCTAAAGAGATTGTGAAAAACATGCAGAATGATAAAAATGAAGCCCTGCACACCTGTCACCTCGTCTCAACAGTTATTAACTCAAGCCAGTCTTATTTACAACCCCAGCTATTTCCTCCTTCCTGTATTAGTTTGAAGCAATATAAACTACTGTTACTCTTTAAAATTTCTTTATATTAACTTGGCATTTTGAATCACATATTAACTTGATATTCAATAACTATTGAAAGCATATAATCCTGGATATGATTGTTTTGTGAAATATTCATCTAGTCATAGGTATGTTTAGGACTAGAATATGATCTTGGCTTTTTTGAAATTTAGTTTCTGTAACTATATGAAACATTAACTTGCTTTGTTCCAAAATACTAAAGAAAAAATTAAAAGTAAAGCATCTCTAAATGGATCCCAAAAGAAAAAACAAGAATGAATTTAAACTTTTAGCATAAGTTTCAGAGAATGCTCCTATGGTATGCTAACATTTCCCTTGGTTATTCCACCACTGGAAACCATTCCATCAATGGTTTCTATACTCCGTACCTCTTGGTATTGCTCTCAGCCCAAGCCCAAGCATGATTTGTTCTAAGTAAACCAGGTTGTCAAACAATTGCTCTTTATTAGTCAAAGATGTAATTGTATAATCAATAAAAATATAGAAGTCCCACCTCACAGAAGTCTTTAAATTCTTTTAAATCGCTTTATGGGGATGCAGGTGAATTTATGGGTACTGAATTGGTGGCATTTAAATCTTAACTGTGGTATCTCAGCAACCACTAAGATAAGGTAACCCTAAGCAAGATTTTTAGCCATTTTATGTAGCCTTTAAGTACAGGCTACAAATAAATAGAAAACCCCAATAAATTCAAATGAAATGAATTTATTTGAAAAAATTTAGAAATTTGATTAGGTTTAATTGTGAAGGTAGTTTATTCCTTGTGACGCAGTTTTAGAGAGGCAGTATAACCTAGAAATGAAAAGCCTGGACTTCGGGTCACCTGGTTACAATACCAGCTCTCCTGCTCATGAACTAGAGGATTTTAGTCAAGATAATTAACTAAGGTTTGGTTTCCTCACCTGTAAAGTGAAGGGTAAGAGATTGGACATAGTGCTTATCATAGGGTCTGGTTTTTGCGGTATTAGTTACTTACTATTATTATTCTCTTCCTTAGACTTTAGTAATTTCTCTCTCGGTGCTATGTGTGAAGCAAAGAGTTACGGAATCAGAATGTTAGAAATGGAAAGAATTTCAGAGGTGTTGTGGTCGGATGTTAATTTCTAGATGAGAGAGAGTGATTGGGTTGGAGAGCAAACCAATCCTGTCCTTGGAGTTCTAAGATCAGTGCTATTTTACTGGGAATTGGCACCATACATACTGGTAGACTCTTTAGACCTGAATTGTACTTCTCTTTGAATGTTTTAAATTTGTGGCTTGAGTATCATGGTTATTTTATTAAAATGAGATTCCAGGGGCGCCTGGGTGGCTCAATCGGTTAAGCGTCCGACTTCGGCTCAGGTCATGATCTCACGGTCCGTGAGTTCGAGCCCTGCGTCGGGCTCTGGCCTGATGGCTCAGAGCCTGGAGCCTGCTTCCAATTCTGTGTCTCCCTCTCTCTCTGCCCCTCCCCCGTTCATGCTCTGTCTGTCTCTGTCTCAAAAATAAATAAACGTTAAAAAAAAAAAATTAATAAAAAAATGAGATTCCAGTCCTATAATTCCAGAGTAACTAATATTTCTGAGGAGTATAGAATTTCACTCTATTAATGTTTCTATCATTTCATAAAGGGCCTAATCTTTTCCATTGGAACAAGCCTTAGGTTGTGTTATGCTCTGTAACTAAACTCACTTGACAATATTGTCTACCTTACTAGAAATTACTTGACAGCTGACTTTGGTGTACGGCATTGTTTCAGAGGTAGGGGGTTGGCAAGGAAAGACACTTGTTATATAGATACTGACAGAGGTACTTATTATTTAGAAATGAAAGTGCTCTGAATTATTTAACTTATTTTCAAGTGTTTTTCTGCACTTGTAAACATAGTGCCTGTATTTAGAGACCAGGGGGAAAAGATGGGAGGTGACTTTGATGTCAGTCAATATGTCAGTTAAATCAGGAACAGAATTTATATTTTATTCCCAAGTAGTTTTCTCCAACAGAGTGAGAGGTTACTTTTGGAGTAAAGATTATTTAGTATTGGTTATTTTTTCCAGTAGGCTATTTTTATTTGTACTTTGTTTTATTTTGATCATGTTCACATTATTTCTTCCTTCCTCCCTGCCATGACCCATATCTTTTCTGGGCCTCTGAGCCAGCAAACACAGAGAGAACCATACTTAGGTAGCCTTTATAGTTAATATTAGATGAGCCTTACCCATGGATTGCCTATGCTTTATTTGAATGGAATTATGCTTTGAAGGAAATTTAAATTTGAAAAATTTTTTTAGTATGTTTAGCCTGTTGAATTTAATAAACATAGTATTTAATTTTTTCAGAGGTCGAAACAGCAAAGGACTGCCTCAATCTACGGTGAGTAACTTTAATGTTAGTTGGTTGGAAAAATTGGTAATGAAAATGTGATTTCTGAACCGGTGGACCAAAGCCAAGGTAAAAAAAAAAAAATCCTTTTTCTTGAATTTTATATCTTACAACGTTAAATTTTTTTTTTTTATTTTTGAGAGAGAAAGTGAGACAGACTGTGAGTGAGGGGTAGAGAGAGAGAGGGAGACACAGAATCCGAAGCAGGCTCCAGGCTCCGTGCTGTCAACACAGAGCCTGACACGGGGCTCGAACTCATGAACTGTGAGATCATGTCCTGAGCTGAAGTCAGATGTTTAACCGACTGAACCACCCAGGTGCCCAAAGAAAATTTTTTTTAATGTTTATTTTTGAGTGAGTGAGTGAGTGAGCGAGAGAGAAGAGAGGAGAGAGGAGAGAGAGAGAGAGAGAGAGAGAGAGAGAGAGAGAGAAAACGAGCAGTGTAGGTGGCCAGAGAGTGAGGGGACAGAGGATCCGAAGCAGGCTCTGTGCTGACAGCAGAGAGGCTGACGGGGGGACTCAAACTCACAGACTGTGAGATCATGACCTGAGCTGAAGTTGGACGGTTAACTGACTGAGCCACGTAGGCACCCCTCATAACTTTTATACTTCAGTACTGTTTGGTATAAAATTATTAGCTATGTATGTTGTTTTTTGAGATGATTTTATATGCAAAATATAAAATTTTCTGTTAATAGTATTTTTCTTGCCTAATAAGAAGTTATTTGTTGTTTTATAAATGGCTAAAGGCAAATCTAAATGCGAAATGCCTAAAAAAGATCAATGGAACACCAGGACTGGAGTTGCAGAGTTCTTTGGGTGTTTGGTTTTGAATTAATGTGCTATCTTTTAGTTCCTTCCATTTTTCTCCCTTGGAAAGAGCCTTCTGGTTTTAAAATTTAGAACTTTTATCAATGAAAAAATCCATGATTGATGGATACGTGCTGAGGGAACATAGTGAAGTGTTTTCTGCAAAAGACCCCTCCACCCCATTTATTTATTTACATATACTTAAACCTATTTAGTGTACAGGTCTGTGAGTTTTGATGCATACGATTGTGTAACCACCACCACAGTCAAGATAATGGGACATTTCTCTCACTTTGAAAAATCACTCCTGCCACTTTGTAGTGAACCCTCCTCCCTTTACTCCCCAATATTTGTGGTTTTGTCTTTTCTCATATATGGAAGTTCACTTTTGCTTTTTTGTGTCATGTATAGTCAAAACATTGTTAGATGGTATGACTGATTTCACTTTTGAAAACTTAAGCCTCTTCTCTAAGGAAACAAAAGATTGTAGTAAAGTAAATCTTTCTTTAATGCACATAAGGTATTATAAAGCTAACTAAACATTTTGTAACAAATTAAATGTTAACTCTAATATGTATACACAAGGATAAATACTGATTGCTAATATTTTTTTCTTAAAATTCCAGATTTCTTTTGATGGAATCTATGCAAATATGAGGATGGTTCATATACTTACATCAGTTGTTGTAAGTTACCAGATTATTGGGGAGAGACTGCCTGGCGCGTAGTGCAATAAAGTAATTTCATGGTGTTGAAATGTAGATGAATGATTCTCGCAGTATCATTTCTTAGGTCACAATCAGGATTATTTAGAAAAAACAGAACTCCATCCAAGCTATCGTGACTCACTATAAAAGCATTCTTGTTAACCCTACTATGTACAAAATAATAGTAGTAGATGATTGTCTTTAGTGCATTGTTTTGTCACTTAATAGAACCAGAGTCAGAAATACTTAACTTCAGTATTTAAATGCATACTGCAAACTCTGAGCAGGGCCTCCTGAGGAATTTTGAGAATTCAGTGTATTGTTAATGTTTTAAAATTTTTTATTGTTCTATCAGTAAATACCTAATATGTTGAATGAAGCCTGATGAGCTATATAAAAAATAAAATGAAAGCAACTGTCCCTCAAGACTGGGTAGCACACTGTTTCTTTGATAAATTAATTGTATGTTTTTAGGGATCCAAATGTGAAGTACAAGTGAAAAACGGAGGTATATATGAAGGAGTTTTTAAAACCTACAGTCCTAAGGTAATTTTTACTCTTTTCTCTTTTTGTTGAATGTAAAACCCCGTGAATCATCAACTGCTGTATGTTTGTATGGCTTCCTGACAGTGTCTGTTAGTTTCTGATTTAATAATTTAATAGTTATGATGTGGACATGTTTGTCACATTTTCACGTTTAGTTACTTTACCACTTAGATTTTGCTCTTCAGTTTCAAATACTGATTATTTTATAAACTATTTTGTATAATCAAACTTGCTTTTGTGGGCTTATTACAGTATCTTGACCTTTTCAAGCATTGTGGACCTGAAGAGGGATTGAGTGGTTCATTATTCTATTCTTTATCACCATTAGTTTACTTAAGACAGACTATGTAGCAGGACCAACTTGTAGGTGAGAAGTATTTTGAATGATGGAATAGATAATAGGTCATATTTCTGAGAAAAAGGTTTGATTATAAGATTCTCTTGAGATAGATTATTTTTGTCAAGGGCATTTAAGAAATAGTACCTTGATATGCTGAAGAATTCTTATATTTTATAAGTGTTTTCAATATTTACTCATGCTTCTCATTTTAGTGTGATTTGGTACTTGATGCTGCACATGAGAAAAGTATGGAATCCAGTTCGGGGCCAAAACGTGAAGAAATAATGGAGAGTATTTTGTTCAAGTGTTCAGACTTTGTTGTGGTACAGTTTAAAGACATGGACTCCAGTTATGCAAGAAGAGGTGAATTTTGATTTCCTAAATATGTGTCATGGTTTATAAGATTTATTCAAACAAAGACTTTATGCATTGATTATACAGACTTTTTTTTTTTTTAAGAGTAACCTGATTAGGACAAATGGGAATTTTAATGCATTTTTGTTGGAAAATATTTAAAACTTCAGAGGAAGATTCCTTGATACTTTAGGATAAATAATGAGAGTTTGTGTTCTGTTAAAGTTTGTAAGGGATTTTCAGTCTATAGTTTCATGGTCAAGAATGCTACTGATTATACTCAACTGAAATTTCTTGTCCCATTTGGCCTTCAGTTCATAAACTTTTCATTTTAAGATGTTTATAAATAATGCATATGTAGTTTTATCATGCTTATAGTTCCATAAATGTTATAGTTTTATGACCTGGAAATAACATATGAGTAAGAGAGAATGGGCAGAGAGCTATGGATAGAAAAACAGTGGCTTAATGAAGATGAAAAAGATAAGTAGAACATGCGTATTTAAGAAAACATTCAGGAGGGGTGGAGGAGAGGAGAAAATGGGTGATGGGCATTGAGGAGGGCACTTGTTGGGATGAGCACTGGGTGTTATATGTAAGCGATGAACCACAGGAATCTACCTCCAAAACCAAGAGTACATCTTACACACTGTATGTTAGCCAATTTGATAACAAATTATATTAAAAAAATAATAAAACATTCAGAGTATGGGACTGTTTTGAAAAACTAAAAGGGATGACATAGTTATATTAAAATTTAGTCCATTTCAAATGTCCATTGAGGAGGAAAATATGGGAATTACTGTTACTCATTTGGAGAGTATATGCGGTGCTGAGTGTTTAGCATCACATTGAAAGGCTCTGGGCAATTTTGAACTTGGCTCTAACCTTTTTTTTTAATGTTTATTTTTGAGAGAGAGAGTGAGACAGCGAGAGCGTATGTACACAAATGGGGGAGGGGTAGAGAGAGAGAGGGAGACACAGAATCTGTAGCACGCTCTGAGCTGACAGCCGAAGTGGGGCTTGAACTCACGAACTGTGAGATCATGACCTGAGCTGAAGTAGGACGCTTAATCGACTGAGCCACCCAGGGGTCCCTTGGCTGAAAAATTCTTAAATTGATTTTTTCTGGTCAGATTCTATAGTCAATTCCATTGTGAGTTGTAACTCCCCACAGTTTTTGATTTTCATCATTCAGCTGTTTTTGTTGCGCTCATTTTTCTGCACTGTTTTTTAGAAATTACAAGCCACCAGAAAGTTAAAGCCTTTCCTTTGGACCTCTTAAGGTTCTCACCTATAGTTAGCTTGTTTTTTCAGAAGCTAGCAGTGCTAGGTACCTGTAACTGGTTTGCAGTGCTGGAGAAAGCACTGTGTTCTGTTTTTGTACCTTCTCAAATGTCTGTGTCTCTGATTTACAACTCTTTGTCTAAGAGTCCTTCAATGGCCCATACAAGGAAACAAGTCTTTTTTTCGTTGCTGCCTTTGGAGTTGATCTTATTTATGCCTAGGACCACAAAATTATATTTATGCTTATACTGTTGAAGTATTTCACTGTTTTAAATTTAAAAATTGACTTTGGATAATAAGCTGAAAGGGAAAATACAGTTTTAGTTGAATCTAGTAGTACATGGCACTCTGGAAAAAGTAGTGGTCACAACAACAACAAAATGTTCCTTACTCTGTTGGGTACCAGGCCATTTAGCTAATAGCCATTTACAATACGCTTTGTCTTTTGTTCTTAAAGTGAATTAGCATTTCCTAAATTTGGAAAGATAAATGTTACTTGGAAATATCTGTGGCATCCCATTCTTTGATCCTCTTCAAAATTAATGTCTTAAATTTTTTATTTTATTTTATTATTTTATTATGTCTTTATTTCTTAGGTAATTTGTGTTCATTGTAGAAAGCCAAGAAAAAAGATCAGAGCGACAATTTTGACACTATTCAGTACACTCATAACGGGATGGATGTATTTTGCTATATACATAAAAATATAGTTTTCTTGATGAGGACATCCCATAGTGGAGTAATTTCAGGTATTTTATTTAAAGACTGTAGTGGTTTAGTGAATTATACAATTGTGTCCAGTGCATGGTATCCTGAAAATAGTATTAAGTCATGTGTTGAGGATTTCAGGTCCCTCTCTCTCTCTCTCTCTTTTTTTTTTTAAACATTCATTTTTTTGAGAGAGAAAGACAGTGTGAGTGGGGGAGGGGCAGAGAGAGGGAGACACAGAATCTGAAGCAGGCTCCAGGCTCTGAGCTTGTTAGCACAGAGCCCAGCGTGGGGCTTGAACTCATGAGCTGTGGGATCATGACGTGAGCTGAAGTTGGACGCTTAACCCACTGAACCACCCAGGTGCCCGAAGGATTTCAGGTCTCTTAAGCCAGATTCTTCATACTGTCCTGGCAGATAGTATTAATACTATCCTTGCCCTCTATAAATATTATTTTGGAGATGCTATTAGTATAGAAAAAACTTTTTAGGGTAATTAATTGGCATGGTTCATTAATTACAAAAAATTAAGACATGATTAAGTAACTTGGTAAAGTGAAGACACAAACCTAGCAGCTTCTAACCCCCCAACTCATGTTCTTGAACACTGTACTATTGTGACATAAATTATGTAGTCTCATTTGTTGTTTAGCTTAGTCAGAATAAGCCTGCATTTACCTTAAGGGATTTCCCCACAAAGCCAAAAGTAAACAAAATTCCTGTATAGTATAAATATGCAGATTATTCAAGATTCTTTTCTTTTTAAAATCTTTGGCTTTATTTTGGGGAAACTTTTAAAACTTAAGTTAGTATGGCTTTTAACTTCTTAATTCTGACTACTGATTTTAGTAAGTTTTTTTGTTTTACTAGGTTTTTAAAGTTGTCACATTTGTACACATATGCAAGTGAATAAAAGGCCTAGAAATAATTGATCTGTTTTTTATGATATGATGGGTAAGTTTCATGTGATCTCTTGAATGCTATACATGTTACCAGTTTGAGTTGTGGGCAAAATGAAGAGTAACTCTGCATTTTGTAAGCTGTGGATTCCTTTTGCACACCCACAATTAGACCGTCAGGTTATCACTGGAAAATTCGTGTGTGTTTTATCCGTTATCTGAATTCCATTGCAGGCAGATATGGGATGCTCTTATTTTCCCCTCTTCATTTTGCTATTTTGTAGGGCATTCAGCTGCTTTTTGTCTCTGCATCTTTCTACTTTGGAATTGGCGTATGATCTCTACTCATTTTTTACTTTCCTGTTTCCAGTTTTCCTTTCTCACTTGATTTTCTCCTTCATTCTCTTTCTGCTTTTTCTTTTGCTGCTTTTCTCATATTTTGCTCTTTAATATCTCAGCTACATTTTAGTTCTGGCTGCTCGTCTTTCTTCATTCTCCTAACTTACGCTTCTTTCTACTGCTTCATTTCCTTAAAAGTGTTCTCAGTCTAGGGGTGCCTGGGTGGCTCAGTCGGTTAAGCATCCGACGTTAGCTCAGGTCATGATCTCGCGGTCCGTGGGTTCAGGCCCCGCGTCAGGCTCTGTGCTGACAGCTCAGAGCCTGGAGCCTGTTTCAGATTCTGTGTCTCCCTCTCTCTCTGACCCTCCCCCGTTCATGCTCTGTCTCTCCCTATCTCAAAAATAAATAAACGCTAAAAATAAAAAAATAAGAAAAAGTGTTCTCAGCCTAGAGAACAGGGGCCAGCAAACTTCAGGCCTGTGGGCCAGATTCACTCATTGGTAAATAAAGTTTTATTGTAACACAATATACCTGCTTATTTTTGTGCTGTGTGTGGCTGCTTTCATGACACAGGGATAGAGTTGAGTGGTTGGAATAGAGACTATATGGCTTGCAAAGCCAAACAATATTTATTACCTGGTCCTTTACAAAAAAATCTTGCCAATTCTTGTCCTAGATCTTTTTTCCTGCTGCGTTTGGTCTGTTAGGGCTGATCAGAAATACGTACTGTATTGTCTTTGGTGAAATAACATAGAATATACTTTGTCTCTAAACTCATGCTTTGACTCTAATCTAGTATTGTGTAATTTCATTAAGTCCTTGTTTGTGACCATTCGAATTGGATTTAGTTTGAAGAATCACTTTCTTTCCAGCTCTTTTGTCACAATAAGTGAAAAATCACATATGAGAAAATTAAGTTACTGGGAATGATCTCCATCCTCAACTATTTGCCCCCTCCCTTACCTACAACTTTATCTTCCCCTTGCCATCATTACTCTCTTTCCTTTGGTTTTAGTAGGTGGGATATTTCACTTCCTGTTCAATCTCAACTTCTCCAGTCATGCTTTTGACTGTGTTCCACCATTCCTGGGTTCTTGCTCTTTTCTGTCACCTCTGTTTCCAGACTCTTCAACCTCTTCCTCTCTAGTTGCTCCTTCGCTTTAGCCCAAAAACCTATTCAAGCCCCTCTATTCCTGAAAAGAATTCCTTTTTGTCCTGGACTCTTCTTACTTACTATCCTGTCTTCCTTTCTTACTCAAACTTCTTGACTCTTAGTTTCTACGGACTCATCGCATGGTAATCTGCCTTTTATATTCACAACTTACAAGCTTCTGGGGCTACCAGTAACGCCTCATTCATAGGTCCTCTGTACTCTTTTTCAGACTTAATATTGATTTTGGCACTGTTGATTTCGTCCTTCAGAAAGCTGCTCTTCTGTTTCTCATGTGTTTTATTCATCACTCCTTCTGTGCTCATTCTTGGGCTTTATATCTGTTAAAGTGCTCTTAAATGTGTTTGTGTTCCCAGTGTTTGTTTTTTTGCCCACTGCTCTTACCGTGTATCAGTTGTTTTATACTCTGCTAATTTCAGTTACCATATATAAGCCTATTGCCAACATCTTTGTATATTGCCTTTACACCACGTTGTATTATAATTACGTTTCTCCCCTATTATACTTTGAGCTTTGTAGAATTTTTTTTAATCCTTGGAGCCTAGTATAGTATTTCTGTGCATAGGACAGGCACAATTGTAAATGTCTGTTTGAGTGAATGAAATTAGGACTTACACATACTTAAAAAAAAACAAACAACTATTTTATGTAAAGAGTGAGAAAACTAGAAGCAGTCTTACATATACAGCCTGCCAGCAAATACTTATTGAGCTCTGGATTGTGTTCGTTGCTGTGCTTGTTGCTATAGACAGTACAGAGAAATTCAAGACTTAATCTATTTTGGGTCCCTTTTGAGAACTTAGTGAAACTGTATACCCTCACCCTAGAAAAAACTGTGCACATGGACTTTTACACTTAATTCTGTAGTGTTCACAGTTCCCTAGGGAGTTCATGTACTCCGTATTAAGAAGCTCCGCTCCAGGCATTTTCGCAGTTGGAGATACCAAGGCATGTGAAGGAATTCAAGAAAAGTGGAATGTTACAATTAGTGGCATTGAATTCCAAATAGAGTTCAGAGACATGAAGAATTGTATTGGTTGTAGTAGTTGGAAGAAGTTGGACTGTGAATGTGTGATAAGAGGGTAGTGAGAAAGTCATACAGATTATTTTATTCTGGTGTGGCACTATTGTGTTCTCATGTGGTTGTCCTGTAGCTCTATAGGGCAAGGTCCTACGAGTAACAGAGAATTATCTCTTCTGAAGGGCATGATATTAGGAATGCCGTGTCAGTTATATCTAAGAAGAGACAAATCTCAGCTGGCTATGACCTGGGAAGACTTAAATTCTGAGGATCAATTTAAATGTGCTCTAAATTCATTCGTGGGTGGTGTTCTAGTAGGGCAGTAGGCTCTGTAGATGGGCAGGAGGTGCTAATGTTGGACAGGCAAGCAGCTGTAAAGTTGAACAAGTGCTCAAGATCAATAGCCTGCCCTGTGGCAGGAGGGAGGGTAGGCCCTGTGGTGGGTAGGCAGATGGGGTGATGGATAAGCAGGTGGTCTTGGCCGGGGGCTATCCAAGGAACTGTGCAGGAAAGCGCTATAAAGAAGTTGGTGTGGGCCTGTGGGCTTTGGACTAGTTTTTTAGTGAGCCTGCTGAGTAACTGTTTTAATATTCTTCTGTTAAAACTGAACCATTAGAGAGTCTACTGTTTCAGCTTTGCTGTGGGCTAGTGAGAGAAGGATGTGTGTCCATACTGGGGCCAAGTAGTTAAGTGGAAACTCGCATTTACTGAGGCCAGTATGGAGATTTATACAGAGATTATTCAGTTAAAAAAAAAAAAAAATATATATATATATATATATAGTGGAACAGGTGATAAAAACAAACAAACAGATACAGTAGAACAGGTGATAAAATAAACAGATATAGTAGAACGGGTGATGAAACACCAAATGGAGTAGTTTGAAGTACAATAGGGAAATATTGCATGTTTATTAAAATACCTGATTTATTAAAATTTCATTTCTTTATGTGTTTTTAGAGCATATGGAAACTCTGCTGTATTCTTCCATGTGTATGCCAAGGTCAAAACAATAATTCTTCATTTATTAAAAACAAAATAGGGGCACCTGGGTGGGCTCAGTTGGTTAAGTGTTTGACTCTTGGTTTCAGCTCAGGTCATGATCTCACAGTTTGAGTTCAGGCCCCACATAGGGCTCTGTGCTGACAGTGCAGAGCTTGCTTGGGATTCTGTTTCTCTCCCCCTCTTTGTCTGCCCCTCTTGTGCTCACACGCGCTCTTTCTCTCTCTCTCACAATAAATAAACACACTAAAATAAATAAGTAAAAATAAAAAGCAAACAAAACCACTAGAATAAAATAGGATTTTATTTAGATAAACAAAATAAAAATATTGTTTAGTACTAATAAGAGGAAGGTCTGACTTAAGATACATATGGACATTACTGGTCACTGTTCAGCGTCATTAATCAGCTACTGATATAAAAGGAAAACATTCTCAATAGGAACAGAACTTAGAAGAATGTAGAGACAAACATAGTACATGTGAATAGGCTGAAGATTTTTTATGAAAACACTGCTGAAGGACATAAAAGATTTTACTAAATGGAGAAAACGTGCCGTACGTTGAATGGAAATATGTAACACTTGAAAGTTGTCTTTTTTCCTCAACATAATCGCTAAAGATAACATCTCTATCTTTATAGAAAGTGAGAAAATGATTCCTACATTTATAAGGTAACATTTATTAACAGAAGAATTTGGGAAAATTTTTTCTACAAGACTCATGAAGGGAGGACTTGCCCTACCAAACATTAAAATGTATTAGCATTAAAACATAGTTGTCAAAGTGGCAAAAAATAGAGAATCTAAAACAGAGGAAATTCATATGGGTGTTTTGTTAATATATGATAAAGATAACACTTTAGATCTATGGTAAAGGTGGATTATTTAGGAAATGGTGTTGGTACAACATTTGGGGGGAATTAGATGCCTATTTCATACCCATCATCAAAATAAACCCTAAATGGTTAAAAAGAAGTAATTAAAAAAAACCCAGTCATGTAGAAATACGAGAGCAGATTTGTGAATTTATATCATTTTGAGATGGGGAAGGACGTTATAAGCATGACCACCAAAGCAAAAATTTTTGCAAGACTTAGATGTGTCTAAAAGTATCATAAATTTTAGAAGACATGAGGGGTGCCTGGGTGGCTCAGTCGGTTAAGCATCCGACTCTTAATCTCAGCTCAGGTCTTGATCTTGGGGCCATGAGTTTAAGTCCCGCGTCGGATTCTGGGCTGACAGCTCAGAGCCTGGATCCTGCTTCGGATTCTGTGTCTCCCTCTCTCTGCCCCTTCCTCTCTCATACTGTCTCTCTCTTAAAAATAAATAAACATTAAAAAAAAAAAAATTAAAAAAAATTTTAGAAGACATGCTGCAAACTGGGGAAAATCGAATAAAAGAAGTTTTACAGATGGCCAGTAAACGTATGGAAAGGTAGTCCACCTCAGTGGTAATCAAAGAAGTGCAGTTTCAAAGTAATAATGACTTTTAATCTGTCAGCTTGCTAAATGGGAAAAGTGAGCAAGATTAATTACCGGCACATGATAGACAGTCAGAAAACAACTTACACTCTGTTAGTGGGGACCGTTTAAGTCAAAACAAGTAGCATTTTTGAGCTGTCTAGTAGGTAATTCAGATGAGTCCAGGAAGACAGTTTACTTGGTAGTATTATGTAATGCTGGTATACCCAGTTAGTTACTGTCTGCTTTTAGTTTTATTTTTTCTCTTGCTCTGTACGGTCTCCATTAAGTCCCAGGAATAGCACATATGTAAAAAGTAGTAATAAAGCGGGACAGTGAGGGAATGTGGATAAATGATCTGCATTTTAATTTCTATTACATTTGACTGTAAATAGAAATTGCTTTTTTACCCAGATCAAGAGAGTTTTAAGAGCATGTGCACTTGAACAGTTGTTCTTCTAATTTACATAAGGACAGTTTATATGTTTGCCAACGAAACAGAAAGGTGTTTGTACAGCTGTAAGAATTGGAATTAGTTTTATTTACCAACTTTTTCTTTATTTCTCAACACTTCGCTGTAAAATTAAGTTGTCAAAAGAATATTGAATAGTAATGGCAGTTCAGTTCCCAAATTCTGTTTTTTTGCTTCCTGAACATTTCTGAATTTACTTCCCCCACCCACCCACCCCCAGGTTTTCGACAAAATCTTTCTTTCCATTTTCCTTTCTCTCTCTTTAACTTTTGAGATTAAAACAGTACCTTTTATAAAAAAAAATTGGTCTAACAATGATTAGACCCATTTCATTCTTTCTGATGGCAGAGATTAAAGACTCCTCCTCCCCTGTCAAAATGGAGCTCTGAACCAGGAGCCTAATGAAGAAGCTGAAAACTGTGTCACCATCCTGATACCCCACTCCACAAAGTATCTTTCTATTGGCATCTTGTTAGAGTTTCTTTTGATCTCTTTTGGAGATAATATGAGAAATAGAAATGTTACATTCTGTGGAATCTAAGCGAAACAAGCCTTACGTAGTGGGTTTCCATTTTATCTAGTTCTGTGTTCTATTTATCACGCTTTGCTGTAGAATTTGGTGTGCATTTGATTGTGTGGAGTCTTGACTATTGATATTCATTTAGATCTTTTCAAAATTTATTTATTTTATAAGAGAGAGAACACAAGCACGAAACAGCAGGGGAGGGGCAGAGAGAAAGGGAGAGAGAGAATCCCAAGTAGGTTCCACGCTGTCAGCACAGCCCAACTCAGGCTTGTGAACCCACAAACCATGAGATCTGACCTGAGCCAAAACCAAGAGTTGGATGCTTAACTGACTGAGCCACTCAGGTGCTCCTTCATTTATTTAAAAAAAAAAAAAAAAAAAAAAAAAATTTTTTTTTTTTTTTTAATGTTTATTTATTTCTGAGACAGGGAGAGACAGAGCATGAGCGAGGGAGGGCAGAGAGAGAGAGAGACACAGAATCCGAAGCAGACTCCGGGCTCTGAGCTGTCAGCACAGAGCCCGACGCGGGGCCTGAACTCACGAACCGCGAGATCATGACCTGAGCCGAAGTCGGATGCTCAACCGACTGAGCCACCCAGGCGCCCCAGGCGCTCCTTCATTTAGATCTTTCAAAGAAATACGGTTTCTGGGTTTAAATTTTTATTGCTGATGCTTGGTTGATTTTTAAGTCTTCTACAGTAGTGTTTTAAATGGTAAAATTTCTGAAAATTTCAGTCCCATTTTTAATTCTCCGTATTTAGATTTTTAAGAAAATTGCTTCTCAAATGTTATGTTACCAGTTGCAGTGTTTTTGTGTTATGTAGTGGGTTAGTAAAAATAAGATGAAATATTTTATCTTAAAAATATTTTGCCTGAAGTTTAGAGAATCCAATATATACATTTTATAGAGTTTATTAATCAAGAAAGTAAGAACTGCTTTTTTTTTTGAAAGATTTTTAATGTTTATTATTGAGAGAGAGAGAGAGAGAGAGAGAGAGCGAGCATGAGTGGGGGAGGGGCAGAGAGAGGGAGACACAGAATCCAAAGCAGGCTCCAGGCTCCAGGCTCCAAGCTGTCAGCACAGAGCCTGACACGGGGCTCGAACCCACAAGCTGTGAGATCATGACCTGAGCCGAAGTCAGACGCTTAACTGAGCCACCCAGGTGCCCCAAGAACTGCTTTTTAATATTTAAGTTGTATATATTTTTCTCTCAGGGATTTAAAAAATATCAGAGTACTATGAAATATAATCATTTTATGTAAGAAGAATGTGAGGTTTCTTCATCATTAATGTATTTTGGCATAAATCAGTGTTACAAAGAGCTACTGACTCTAAGCACTTTAAACTTTTGTTCAAATACTGTAGCATCAGAAGCATTTTTAGGGCCATTTATTGTCGAAGCCCTATTGTGTGCACTTTCTAAATGTTGCATTGATTGAGATTGTCCTGTTTCCTACTTACATTCTAGGCTTATCTATTGGGCTCCATATGTGGGACAGAGACAAATTAAATTGCAAGCTGTGTTTAACAAGAATGGTATTTAGGGTGTGCTGCTGCTTCTTCTTCTTCTCCTAATTTTTAATGTTTATTTTTGAGAGAGAGCAAGCATGAACAGGGGAGGGGCAAAAAAGGGGGGGGGGGGGGACAGAGGATCTATACTGGGCTCTGTGCTGACAGCAGAGGGCCCAATGCAGGGCTCAAACTCACGAACTGTGAGATACAACCTGAACGGAAGTCGGACGCTTAACTGACTCAGCCACCCAGGCACCCCAGGGTTTGCTTTTTCATATCAGTTAATTCTTTCCAGACTTTGGTCAAAAGGGAACTTGGACCAGATCTCAGAAAAGAACAAAAGAAAACGATTTGGGTGGTTTGTTTTCTTTTTTCTTTCTCTCTCTCTCTCAAAAAAAGAAAAAGAAAGAGAGAGCGCGCGCGCACACAAGCTGGGGAAAGGGGGCAAGGGGGAGAGAGAGACAGAGAGAATCTTAAGCAGGCTCTGTGCTCAGTGAGGAGCCCAATGCAGGGCTCAATCCCATGATCCTGAGATCATGACCTGAGCTGAAATCAAGAGTTGGACAGTCAACCACCTGAGTCACCCAGAGGCCCCAGGCTTGGTTTGGTTCTAACTAGAAAACCATAGAGTCTGTTATTTTAATATTTATTAATTTAGTTTTAACACAGTAGGTGATGTTTGGACTGAAACTAAAGACTCCCAACATGATATACTATCCTTTTCCTTGGAGCTGCTTTTTGCTCAGGAAAGAATTTTTTTTAGGTGGCTTACTGTGTTTCAGAAAGCGTGTTATCGCTGCTTTCTTTCCACTGTATTTGCACTTTTGAAGTTGATATCCTTTAGATTTTACCTGCTACAGCTGTTCTGATAGTCTCCATCTCCATTTTCTTACTAAGGTTCTGTCATTTTTTCCTTGAGTGGTAAATTTACTTTGAGTTCTGGGACTCAGAAATTTTTATGGAAATCACAGTTAGAAAGTAAGTACTACTCTATGCCATGTAATTTTGTTGTCAGAGAGCAGAGAATAATGACTTTTTTTTTCATAGTTGCATATAGTGATCAGTAAGAAGAGACCTCCCCCTGTCTTTTTTTTTTTTTAAGGCTGCATTTTGAAGTTGTGTAGTCTTTATAAAAAGTGTGTTGCTATGCTTTTAAGTGGATGACATTCGTTTTCAGTCTTTCCAAGGTAGCTTTTACAGCGATGCAGTCTTTATTTCCATATGAGTAAATGCTATCAGATGCTAAAAGTGAATTATGTCCACAATAAAATCTGATTTATGTAATTTTTCTTTTAAAGGAATTTGAGGCTTTGTAGCCTTGAAGTTTTTCTGATTTTACCATTTGGTTGTCATTTCAAAAGAGAAGAAATGACTACAGCCTTAAGTCACCAGTTATGATTCAGTTTCTGAGATCAATAAGCACTGTCTGTAAGAAAGTCTGTATTTTACTACTAGCTTTAAACAAGATAATGTGCAAAGACATTATTTAGGTACTTTATTTCAGGTTAACATAAAACAGATGATAATATGATCACTGGTTTGATACATTATTACCAGTCAAATGTGCATTCATAGATTTGGATGCAGAGCAATAGGCCTGACAGAATAAGCAGTTGCCTGTTTTGTGACCAGTGTTACTTGAAAGTTGTCAAAATGAATGCCTGTTCAACTAAAGTTAGACAAAAATGAATGTGTTTCTCGCTTGAAACTTTGTTCCTGTTGGTAGCTGTATTATTTTGAACCATCAGTACAGTAGGCATCAAGCCCCAAATCCTGAACACCAGGAAGCTCCTGCTTCTGTGTCATCTCTTGAACTGCGTGCCTCGGTTAAGGTCAGGACATGGCAGTGCAGGGTCCTGACTATCCTGAAGTTTCTCAGAAAGTGTATCTTCTGTCCCCTTTGGCCACATAGTTTTGCCAAGTAAAGATTTGTCTATTTAAATACTGGCATTTTCCCTCATTGCTGAGTCACAAGACAGCATTGTGGAAATAAAAGATTTCAAGCCCTGAAATATCTCCAGATTTTGAGTTGCCTTTTGGTAAGGTAATTTTGGGGAGGGGACCAAGGTGACCTAGTCCTCATTTTTTGGACTGTTGAGAGCAATATTGGATTTTTTTTTTTTAATTTTTTTTTTTTTTAAGTTTATTTATTTTTGAGACAGAGAGAGACAGAGCATGAATGGGGGAGGGTCAGAGAGAGAGAGAGAGAGAGGGAGACACAGAATCTGAAACAGGCTCCAGGCTCTGAGCTGTCAGCACAGAGCCCAACGCGGGGCTCGAACTCTCCGACCGTGAGATCATGACCTGAGCCGAAGTCGGACGCTTAACCGACTGAGCCACCCAGGCACCCCTTGGATTTTTCTTAATAACAGTTTTATTGATACATAATTCACATACATTATAGTTCGTTTAAATTGCACAATTCAGTTTTTTTTTAGTATATTCATAGAATCTGTCACTACAGTTAATTTTAGAATATCTTCACTCTAAAAAGCCCCACACCCTTTAGCAGTCAGTCCCTACTTGGTTCCAACCTCCCCAGCCCTGGAAGACTACTAATCTTTCTGTCTTTGTGGGTTTGCCCATTGTGGATATTGCATAGTAATAGAATCAGAGAAAGGGGCACCTGGGTGGCTCAGTCTGTTAAGCCTCCGTCTCTTGGTTTCAGCTCCGTTCATGATCTCATGGTTCGTGAGTTCAAGCCCAACATTGGGCTCTGCTGACCGTGCAGAACCTGCTTGAGATTCTCTTTCTCCTCTCTCTGCCCCTCCCCTGCTTGTGCTCTCTCGCTCGCTCTCAAAATAAATAAATAAACATAAAAAATTTTAAAAAGATAGAGTCATACAGTATGTGGCCTTTTGTGACAGGCTTGTTTCACTTAGTATATGTGTTTAAGGTTCATCCATCCACGTATCAGTGAATCTTTTCATTGCCAAATAATAATCCATTGTATGGGTATACTACATTTTTATTGGCATATAAATAACATACGATGTTATATCAATTTCAAGTACCTCACATTGATTTCAACACTTGTGTACATTACCCAGTGCTTGCCATGACAGGTATCGTGTAGTCACCATCTGTCCTCATACATTGTTACAATATTATTGACTATATTCCCTATGCTGTACTTCTCATCTCTGTGACTTCTTTTATAATTTGAAGTTTGAGACTCTTAATCCCCTTTATCTATTGTGTGCTTTCCTTACCTCCCCACTGTCAACCACCAGTTTGTTCTCTGTGTTTAGCTTTCTGTTTTTTGTTTAAAAAAAAAAACAAAACAAAACAAAAAAAAACCCTTTTTTTAATGTTTACTTATTTTTGGGAGAGAGAGAGAGAGGGAGGGAGGGGCAGAAGGAGAGGGAGACACAGAATCCAAAGCAGGCTCCAGGCTCTGAGCTGTCAGCTGTCAGCGCGGAGCCTGTTGCAGGGCTCTAACCCATGAACTGTACAGTCATGACCTGAGCTGAAGTTGGATGCTCAACTGACTGAGCCACCCAGGTGCCCGTTTTTTGGGGTTTTTTTTGAAAAAAAAAATTTAAAGTTTATTTTTTGAGAGAGAGAGAGAGAGAGAGAGCACAAGTGGAGGAGGGTCAGAGAGAAGTAGAGGCAGAATCCCAAGCAGGCTCTGCAATACCAGTGCAGAGCCCGATGTGGGGCTTGAACTCAAGAACTGTGAGACCATGACCTGAGCCGAGATCAAGAGTTGGACGCTTAACCGTCTACGCCACCCAGGCCCCCCGCCCCGCCCCGTTTTTATTTTGTTTGTGTTTGTTCATTTGTTTTGTCTTTTATACTCCACATGGAAGTGAAATCATATGGTACTTGTTTTTCTCTGATTTATTTTACTTAGTGTAATGCTTTTTAGGTCCATTCTGGGTATACTACATTTTAGTTACGCATTTATCAGTTGATGGACATTTCATTTATTTCTACTTTTTGATTGTCATGAATAATTCTGCTGGGATCATTGATGTTCTGATTTTTGTGTGGATATTTTGTTTTCATTTCTTTTGAGCATATACTTAGGGGTGGAATTGCTCGGACATATGTGAGAACTCAAAGTTTAACCTTTTAAGGGAACTGCTGGGATGGTTTTTGAGAGTGGCTGTGTCATTTTACCATCCCATCAGCAGTATGAGGGCTCCAGTTTTTCTATCCCTTCATCAGCAGTTGTCTGTCTTTTTTATTATAGCTATCCTGGTGGGTGGTTGTGAAGTAGTATCTCACGTGGTTTTGGTTTGCATTTCTGTAGTGATTAATGATGTGAATCTTTTCATGTGCTTATCGAAAGTGTATAATCTCCTTTGGAAGAAGGTCTATACAGATCTTTGCCCACACTTTAAATTAGATTATCTTTTATTACTAAGTTGTAAGAATTCCTTAAATATTCTGGATACCATTTATCCCCTTATCAGACATGATATGTTTTCCCCATTATGCGGGTTGTCTTTTCACTTTTTTGCTGGTGTCCTTTAAAGCACAGAAGGTTTCGGTTTGGATGAAGTCCAGTTTATCTTTGTTTTCTTTGTTGTTGTTTGTGCTTTTTGTGTCCTATCTAAGCAAGTTGCTTACTCCGAGATTATGAAGATTTGTTCCTCTGCTTTCCTGTAAGATTTTTATAGTTTTAGCTCTCATATTTAGGTGTCTGATCCATTTTGAGTTAATTTTTACATGAAGTCTGAGGTAGGGCTCCAGCTTCATGGTTTTTTACATGTGCATATCCAAGTACAGTATTTTGAAAAGACTGTTCTTTTTCCCATTGAACTGTCTTGGCACCTTTGTTGTTGAAGTTACATTGATTATAAATGTAAAGATTTACTTCTGGACTCTCAGTGATATCCCATAGATTTGTATTATCTGTCCTTATGCTAGTATTATACTGTTTTGATTACTGTACCTTTGAGTAAGTTTTGAATTCAAGTGTCAATCTTCCAAGTATGTTTTTTTTCAAGATTGGCTGTTCTGAGTCCCTTGCATTTCCATGTGATTTTAGGATCATCTTGTCAATTTCTGCAAAATGACAGCCGGGATTTTTAATAGGGATTGCATTGAATCTAGAGATAATTTTGGGATATGTTACCATAAATCTTCTAGTCGAAGCACATAATACATCTTTCCATTTACTTAGGTCATCTTTAATTTTCTTCAGAAACGTTTTGTAGTTACCAGTGTACAAGGTTCACACTTCTCTTGATAGCTTTATTGCTAAGTATTCTATTTTTTTGGATAAAAAATACCCGAAATGGGGGCGGCTGGGTGGCTCAGTCAGTGAGGCCTTCAACTTCAGCTCAGGTCATGATCTCACAGTTTGTGGGTTCGAGTTCTGTGCTGGCAGCTCAGAACCTGGAGCTTGCTTCAAATTCTGTGTCCCCCTCTTTCTCTGCCCCTCCCCTGCTCATACTCTGTATCTGTCTCTCAAATATAAACATTAAAAAAAATCCAAAATGGAATTTGTTATTGTAAATGGAATTTAAAAATTGTTTCTCGTTTTCAGATTAGAGCAGTATTGTTTTATAGTCTTTATACCTAATGTAAATCTTTCTTTTGACTCTTAGTAGGATAGACACTAAATTTTGAGCTTTAAGTGAGAACATACTTTGAGCTTGTCTGTTCTGCTTCTGTATTGCTTATTTATTAATTTTCCACTGATTATGCCATTTATGCACGTCTGCTTTGTAAAATTCCTTGTCTGCAATAACCAAAACAACTTTGTAGTTAATATTTTAGAGGGTCAGATATTTGTTGTGTTTCAAAGTAACAGTATTTTATAAAACAACTTTTGGAGATAAAAGCCAAAACTTTCATTCCTTTGAAGCAAATGATAAGTAAGAGTGGACAACCTAAAATATCTAGTCTAGATTGAGTCTTAGAGACTATGTAAGCTGAACTGGATTTACCCTTTTAGCTCATAGTACACTTCCAGAGTAGTCCCATCTTTTTCATCCATCCTTTTTCTTGAACTGCTTGTAGTGAAATAACAGACACAAGGACTATTTTGGCTTATGTTTGGGAAGAAAGTTACTGTTTTCTTCCTTTTACCTTGCTTTGTAAACTTTTCCTTGATAATGTCACATCCTCATTCTTTTCTTCCTCTCTGTTTCCCTGGATAGTTTGTATCCAAACATTACTGTAATTTCCTAGTTAACTTCCTTCCAGATCCTGTCACTTCCAGTCAGTCTTGGACATTAGCACAAAGAAATTCTTAAGCATTGCTTTTATTTTCATTTCTTAAAAATCTACAGTATCCCCTGTTGCTTACAAAATAAAGTTGAGATGCTGTACCTTAACATTCAGGGCCCTTCCCAGGGGAACTTCTCTTTTTTCTTTTTCTTTTTTTATTAAAAAAAATTTTAAAAATATTTATTTATTTTTGAGACAGTGCAAGAGACAGCGTGCAAGCAATGGAGGGGCAGACAGAGGGAGACACAGAATCTGAAGCAGGCTCCAGGCTCTGAACTGTCAGCCCAGAACCTAATGCGGGGCTCGAACTCACGAACTGTGAGATCATGACCTGAGCCGAAGTTGGACGTTTAACCGACTGAGCCGCTCAAGTGCCCCTTCTTTTTTTATCTTAGTGTAAGAGAGAGAGAGAGCAGGTGGAAAGGGACAGAGGGGAGCGGGGAGAGAGAGAGAGAGAGAGAGATAATCCTAAGCAGCCTCCATACTCAATGCGGAGCCTGTCGCCTGGCTCAGCCCCACAACCTTGGATTCACAACCTGAGGGGAAACTGAGAGTCAGATGCTAAACCAACTGAGCCACCCAGGTGCCCCTGACTACTAAAATTTACTGTTTTATTTATAGCACAGTAGTTTGTTTTCCCCTGCCTCCAATGAAATGTCACGTTGAACATGTTTACAACAAAGTAGTGGTGAGAGGAAAGTTGGGAAGGGAGTGGTGTCCTAGAACCTTGACTTATCCAGCTTTCCTTTTGTCTGTTGAGGTACCCGTAAGAAATCATAAGGTTCATGGAACAAAGTTGGAGAGCCAGTTGTTTACCTCATGTACCGAATACTCAGCATTCCTATACTCTGTGTGTGACATCTTTTTTCTCCTAATGCATTATAATTTTCTGCAGTTTAGAAACATAGTTTATAGAACTAGGGATGTGTACTCCCCATGGTGGCTAGCATTATGTTGTACAGATAGAAGGTGGTTCCCAACATATATTTATTTCCCAATTGATATTTAAAAAATTTTATTATACTTACTACATTCAAATCAGAGGAAAGCTAGTTTTGTTTTTTCCTTACTTAGACATATTGCCATAAGACTATTAGAAACTGGAATTACCACTGATTTTCAGGAAACTCAAGAAAGCAGTTGTTTCTAGCCATTCTAAAAATGGCTTTCCTACAACATGACATATCCAGATTATATTTTTCTTATAGAAGATTGCTTCTAGGCAATCTTAATATCCTTCTAGGCATTTTAATTTTCTTTTAAAATATAAAAAACAAAATCCTAAGTGTTAACTTTAACATAAGGCCCAAATGATTCTTACACAAGTGAGAAAAGACAGAAACACAGGTAAGGGAGTTAAGTATTAAAACATACATACATACAGTCTATTTGAAGTTACTTTAAAATAATTAATTTGCCTTTCGTATTGTGTGTGTTAGAAATGCATATGTATTTGGATTTATATCAGTGTGTACAATGTATTCATTTGTGAAGAGTAGTATCAAATCAACTTGTTTGAAACCGTAAGATTAAAAGATACCATACCTTAGAGAATCATTTATTTTTATTTTTGTGCTAACCAGGGTAAAAACACCCCCCTTTCTGCTTGTGGGTCACAAAACTCATTTTCCTTGCTCAGTGCCCTAGAGGCAAAGATAGGATTAATTGGTTCTTCTCTGTTTGAAAAAATGACATCCTTTTCTATTATAGTAGGAAATTATTTTTAAGTGACTTAAAATTTTGTATAAGATTTAGGGATACAAGTGGTTGGCCTTCTGTTAATTTTGTTGTGTTGGTGTGTCCTATCCTGTAACAATGTTGTTGGGTGTCACGTGACTGTGGACCAGTGTGTTCTTCCTTATGTTAGCCTCTCCATCTACTGGAAAGTCACAGTTTTGCCACTTTTGTATTTTATTTTATTAAACAAGACTTTTTTTAAATTAAGATTTTATTTTTAAGTAATCTCTATACCCAACATGGTGCATAAGCTCAGAACCCCAAGATTGAGAAGTCATATGCTCCACTTACTGAGCCAGCTAGACATCCATACAGAAAACATTTTTTTTTTTTTTTTTTTACCTCTTAAAATTTTGTTTTTAAAGATGTTTTATTTATTTTTGAGACAGAGAGAAAGCATGAGCTGGGGAGGGGCAGAGAGAGGGAGACAGGAAACCGAAGCGGGTTCCATGCTGACAGCAGAGAGCCTGATGTGGGGCTCGAACTCATGAGTGATGATCTGAGCTGAAGTCAGACGCTCAGCTGATGGAGCCACCCAGACACCCCTAAAAATTTTTTTTTGTATTTATTCATTTTTGAGAACGACAGAGACCGAGCACGAGTGGGGGAAGAGCAGAGAGAGAGAAGGAGACACGGAATCCAAAGCAGGCTTTTGGCTCCCAGCTGTCAGCATAGAGCCCAACGCAGGGCTTGAACCCTCAAACCTTGAGATTATGACCTGAGCCAAAGTTGGATGCTTAACTGACTTGAGCCACTCGGGCATCTCTCCACAAAAGACTTTGAAAGACAGGTGTTTGGTTGAGAATTTCAGCTGCTGGCACAAGAAGATACAAGTAGAGATGGCTTTGTTGCTTCTTTCGGGGCGGGGGGTGGGGGGTGGTATGTGCATTGCAGAGAGAGATCCTTGTTTCTTGTCCTGACCCTGCCATGTCTGAAGTCAGGATGAGGTATATTTTATTTTTAATAATTTGTATTAGCTCTTCCCAGTTTGTTGTCTCTCCCAAATTTTCCAGGTAAAGAAAAAACTTTGGGGCTGACTTTCTATGGATCTATCTAACCTCAAAGACTTGAATTTTGTGGTAATACAATGTCATCTCCGTGGTATATCAGATAAACTACTTATAGCATGTAAAAAACATAATTACTTATTTTGAAAGAGAGCAGGGAAAGGGCAGAGAGAGAGGTGGGGTGAGAGAATCCCAAGTAGGGTCCATCTACACTGTCAGTGCAGAGCCTGATGCTGGGCTCGAACTCAAGAACCGTGAGGTCATGACCTGAGCTGAAACCAAGAGTTGGACTCTAAACTGACTCATGCACCCGTTAGCATTTTAAATATTAAATAGTTCTGTTTGATATGCCCAGAATTAAAATTAGGAAATAGTTGTGGTCATTCATAATGGAACGTATCTGGTGCTGCATTTTTTAGTGGGCAAGTGCTGTTGTCTGGTGTATTTTATAACTGTAGCCGATTGGTGTTTAGAACAGAAGAGTATAAACCTTTGAAATGCATTCAAGTTTCCCATGGTTTTGTGGCTGGGACCCTGATACCTTCAGATGTTTTTGCAATGGTAGATGTTGTAAGAATTAATTCTCAGGTTGGTCATTTGGAACAGAACACTATTCCTGTGTAAACTTACGTCTTCTAAGCTATGTTATTCAGTACCTTTCATTTCTATCTTATTTTAGCCGTCTGCTTTCATGACTTTGTCATCATCTGTAACTGCTTTTCTTTCATAGTGCCCTCCCCCCCCCCCCCCAGGGTCTGCTCTGATCATGGTCAGCTTAATCTTTACTCTTCTACTCCCTTTTTTCCTGTCCCTTTTAGGACTCTGACCTTTCCATGGCCATCTTTTTTTTTTTTTTTTTTTTAAACCTGTTTCTGCCACCTTTATCACCCCCTTTTTTAAAAAAAATTTTTTTTACGTTTATTTATTTATTTTTTTGAGAGACATAGAACACAAGTTGGGGAGGGGCAGAGAGAGAAGGAGACACAGAATCCGAAGTAGGCTCCAGGCTCCGAGCTGTCAGCACAGAGCCCGATGCGGGGCTCAAACTCACAAACCGTGAGATCGTGACTTGAACCGAAGTTGGATGCTTAACTGACTGAGCCACCCAGGCACCCCTGTGATCACCCTTTTTGATTCCTTACTCTGTCACCTCATTTCCTTTATCTATCACAGAATGTTCTTTCTTCTTGCTTTTCAGAACATATAGGCAGAGTCCTTAACCTGGATCCATGGATTCCCAAATGGTTCATGGAGAGGATTCAGGGCATTGATAAACTTGGATGGGAAAAAATATTACATCTTTGTTTTCACTAGTTTCTGATTGAAATTTAGCATTTCTGGGTGCCTGGCTGGCTCAGTCAGTGGAACATGTGACTCTTGATCTCGGGGTCATGAGTTCGAGCCCCACCTGGGGTATAGAGATTACTTACAATCAAGCAAAAAAGAAATTTAGCATTTCTTTTCCATTAACAAATCGTTAGTATTAGCAGTATCTGTGACTTTAGCACTTATAGAACTCAGTTAATTTCATATCACTTGTATAGATGTAGATATCTTGACATGTTATGCTCCTCACCTTTTGAAAATTATAGTATTAAATTTGCTGTTAGATCTTACAGATTAATGCATTAATAAAGAAGCATGTGTATTACTGTTGCACTGATTTGGATTTTCAGATTTTGATGCCTACATTTCATTATATTTGATCTCTTTTGATTTCCGATTTATTTTATGCGTTTAAATCCATAGGCTCCCCCCAAATGCTAAGGGGGATCCATGGATAAAAGAAAGGTTAAGAATCCCTAATCTAGATAAAGGTTCCCGGTGCCCCATCTCCTTGCATTTCTCTCATTATTATTTTATTATTTTTTAAGTAAGCTGTGTGCCCAACGTGGGGCTTGAACTCAGGAGACCCCAAGATGAAGAATCACATGCTCTAATGACTGAGCCAGCTAGGCCCTCCCCACCCCCCTTTGAATTTCTGTCTTACTCCTTTTTCTCCCTCTTGCCTGAGAACGCCTCCATTTGTCTCCTTATTTTGTTGTGCCTGTGCACACATCTTGGCCCCTTACTGTGTTCATTATCCCCATCTCGTTTCTGTTTTTTTTTTTTTTTTTCTTTTCTAACATGTATCTTGTTTTAATACTTTGCAGAAATATATGTAGATAAAAACCTCAGTATTTTATAAAATATAACTAATGCTTTAACCTCTAGTATGTGTAGTCTTTGTGTAATCATTTTTGTTACTTGAAGATTTGGGATAATCAGGGAACACTACTATTGATTGATTGTTGTTTTGTGTGTGTGTGTGTGTGTGTGTGTGTGTGTGTGTGTGTGTGTGTGTCTGTGTTTTAAACTTTAATTCCAATATGGTTAACATACAGTGTTATATTCGATATACATGTACAATATAGTGATTCAGCACTTCTATACATTACTCATTGCTCATCATGGTAAATGTTCTCTTAATCCCCATCACCGTTTCACCCATTCACCCTCCCCGACCCACCTCCTTTGTAGTAACCATCAGTTGTCTGTAGTTAAGAGTCTTTTCTTGGTTTGTGTCTTTCTCTCTCTCTTTTTTTTTTTTTCTTTGTTCATTTGTTTCTTAAATTCCATGTATGGGTGAAATCATATGATATTTATCTTTCTCTGACTTTTTTCACTCAGCATTATACTCTCTAGATCCATCCATGTTGTTGCAAATGGCAATTCGTTCTTTTTATGGCTAAATAATATTCCATTGTATATACCACCTCTTTATCCATTCATGTATCAGTAGACACTGGGCTGTTTCCATAATTTGGTTATTGTAAATAATGCTGCAATAAACAGGCACATGTATCTTTTTGATTTAGTGTTTTCATATTCTTTTGAGTAAATTACCCAGTAGCGGAATTACTGTATTGTATGGTAATTTTATTTTAAAGTTTTGGGGGAAGCTCCACACTGGTTTTCACAGTGGCTGCACCAGTTTGCATTCCCAGCAGTACACAAGGATTTTAAATAAGAAATTTATTTATTTATCTATTTGTTTATTTTTTTATTTAAAGAAAGGGACGGTGCCTGGCTGGCTCAGTTGGTGGAGCATGTGACTTTTGATCTTGGGGTCTGGAGTTTGAGCCCCACTTTGCACGTAGGGATTACTAAAAAAACAAAAAGTGCTCAAGGATTCTTCACATCCTTGCCATCACTTGTTGTTTCTTGTGGTGTTAATTTTAGCCATTCTGAAGGTATGAGGTGATATCTCATTGTGGTTTTTGATTTGCATTTCCCTGATAATGCGTGATGTTGAGCATCTTTTCATGTGTCTGGCTATCTCTATGTCGTCTTTGGAGAAATGTCCATGTTTTCTGCCCTTTTTAAAAAATTTTGTTTTTTTATTTTAGAGAGGATGAGTAGGGGAGGGGCAGAGAGAGGGGGAGAGAGAATCTGTAGAGCTCAATCCCACGACCCTGGGATCGTGACCTGAGCTGAGGTGAAGATTTGGATGCTCAACTGACTAAGCCACCCAGGTGCCCCTCTGCCCATTGTTTAATTGTGTTTTTGTTTTGTTTTGTTTTGTTTTTTGGTGTTGAGTTGTAGAAGTTCTTTATTATTTTGGATACTTAAAAAAAATTTTTTTTAAATGTTTATTTAAAAAAAATTTTTTTTAACGTTTATTTATTTTTGAGACAGAGAGAGACAGAGCATGAACGGGGGAGGGGCAGAGAGAGAGGGAGACACAGAATCCGAAGCAGGCTCCAGGCTCTGAGCTGTCAGCACACAGCCCAACGCGGGGCTCGAACTCACGGACCGTGAGATCATGACCTGAGTTGAAGTCGGATGCTTAACCGACTGACCCACCCAGGCGCCCCTTTAATGTTTATTTTTAAGAGAGACAGTGTGTGAGCAGGGGGAGGGGCAGAGAGAGAGGGAGACACAGAATCTGAAGCAGCCTCCAGGCTCTGAGCTGTCAGCACAGAGCCCGACGCAGGGCTCAAACCCACAAACTGGGGGCGCCTGGGTGGCTCAGTCAGTTAAGCGTCCGACTTCGGCTCAGGTCATGATCTCACGGTCCGTGAGTTCAAGCCCCGCGTCGGGCTCTGTGCTGACTGCTCAGAGCCTGGAGCCTGTTTCGGATTCTGTGTCTCCCTCTCTCTGACCATCCCCCGTTCATGCTCTGTCTCTGTCTCAAAAATAAATAAACGTTAAAAAAAAAAAAAACAAAAAACCCACAAACTGCAAGATCATGACCTGAGCCGAAGTCGCACCCTTAACCAACTGAGCCACCCAGGCCCCCCTATTTTGGATACTTTTTACTGGATAGGGCTTTTGCAAATACCTTCTACTCAGTAGGTTCTGTTTTAGTTTTGTTGATTGTTTCCTTTGATTCTGTTTCTGCTATTTTGATGTGGTCCCAATAGTTTATTTTGCTTTTGTCATTGTCAGAGAAATTATTGCCTGTGCCCTCTTCTAGGATTTTTAGGGTTTCGGATCCCACATTTAGATCCCTAATCCATTTTGAGTTATTTTTGTTTAGGGTCCAGTTTCATTCCCCATCTTGTTTCTTTGTACTGTTCTTTAATATTATTTATGTATTATGTGGTTTAGTATATGCTTATAGTATAAAAAGTCATACAGAACAGAGGAATGTAAAAAAAGGGTAATATGCCTCTGGCTTCCAATTCCACTACCCTGGGGAGGTCTGTGGACTAGTGTACAATTTGGAAAATTTTTATCTTAGTGATATTCAAGTCTATTTTAGACCTAACCCTCTACTTCCCCCTACTTAATTCCTGCTTTGTGTTTTTGAAGGCATAGATCAGCTGTCACTTGTAAAGCCACAGCCTTTTATTCCTCAGAACTTAAATTTTAATACTTTTTACATTAGATTCTAAAAGATTTGCTTCATGTCTGTAACTACTCTCCTACATGTGGGAGCTCCTTCAGGAAAAGGCAGGGATTGTGTCTTAGGCCCTAGCCTCTCCAAAGTCAGTGACTAAGACACTGTAGGTACTCAGTAAATGTTAAGAATGAATAAATGGCCTCTCAGTTTCCAGGATGGCATCCACTGTAACTGATACACTGCGTAAAATGGTCCACATATAACAGATGGTATATGGTGAGAATACTTTTTTCAAAGTTCTCGAAAAACAATCACAGTATTCTTAATTGATCAAAACAGAACAATAGCATTGGAATAAATTTTAAAAAATTGATCTAGAACTTCAGTGAGAAAAAGCAGATTTAGTTGAGAGATGAAATGGGCAGCCTAGGGCTTTGGCAAAGACTTCTGGAAGCACATTTGACTATTACTGATGTTAAGTCTGGTAATGATTTTTAAATTTAATCTAGTTTTATGTCATCATGTGGTTTTAATAAATTTATATTTATTCGTAATGTGTCACTAGCATTTCACTTATTTCGCTATTATTCTGATCCTTTAAAAAGGCCTCAGACAACTTGGAGTGATTTTTCAGAATCATAATTGGGAGGTAAAAGAGGAAGAACTGAGGAGCAGAGCTCATATCGTATTTCCTGGGTGTGGGACTGAGGGATACTCAGGAGAGAGGTGGTGCTTTGGTTGAAACACTTCTTTCTTTTTTTTTTTTTAATTTATTTTTTAAAGTTTATTTTTATTTTTGAGAGAGACAAAAACAGCATGAGTAGGGGAGGGACAGAGAGAGAAGGAGAGAGAGAATCCCAAGCAGGCTCTGTGCCATCAGCACAGAGATGTGGGACTTGAACTCAGGAAACCTCAGGAAACCGTGAGATCATCACCTGATCCGAAACCAGGAGTCAGAGGCTTAACTGACTGAGCCACCCAGGCGTCCCAAAACACTTCTTTATTATTACCACCAGGTGGCACCACTGGCCCAGGGTGACTAGGTTTCTGCCCAGAATGAGAAGGGAAGGTTTTGAGAGCCCATCGCTGTGGGGGTAACATAGAGGGGTTTGCGGGTGTGTGTGTGTGTGTCAGAGGGAGGTACATGTATACCCTTTTCCCCTCTAGTCTAGAGCTTTTGGAAAACTGAATGTGTATAAGGCAGGGAATGAAGTACATGAAGAATTTAAACCTTTATTATCTTATCTGATAATTTTTATTGTTTTTCTTTTTTTCTTTCTATGCCTGTAGTTCCTTCAGAAACAGGTAACATTTTTCTGACAGCCTCTTTGTATTCTTGCATCTTGCTTTTATAATGCTTATGTTTCTTACCATAGAGGGTAATGGAAAATTAACATACTCTCACATGACATTGGAAAAATCTGCATGCAAATTGCCACAGTTGCGATTAGATTATAGACAATTAATTTTCCAAACTTTGCAGAAATCCTGGCTACAACATTTTACTATTTAAGACCAACATTGTTTTTTCAAAAATCCAAACATGGGCGCCTGAGTGGCTCACAGTCAGGTGTCTGACTCTTGATTTTGGGTCAGGTTATGATCTCACAGTCGTGAGATTGAGCCCCGCCATCAAGCTCTGCTCTGTGTGTGAAGCCTGCTTGAGATTCTGTCTCTCCCTTTCCCTCTGCCCCTTTCCTGCTTGCAGCTGTGCACGCATGCACGCACTGTCTCAAACAATCCAAACATTGAATTTTCAGAATTTACAGTATTAGATACTGTTCACAGTGTAGAATGAAATATCCAGGTCTTGCCTCCTTGTAGCTGATAATTATAGAGTGTTGGCCTGAAATATGGTGTTTATGACCAGGGTTTTCCCCAGTATCCTAACACTATAGCTTCATTTTTGTGCTCTCTACTTCTGTTCATCTTTTTTACATCTTTCTCTAAACTCTTTACTCGTCTTTAAAAAGGGACTTTCTGTGGTGCCTGGGTGGGTTTTTTTTTTTTTAATGTTTATTTTTGTGGGGGAGAGAAAGAGAGAGAGACCGAGTGTGAGCAGGGAAGGGGCAGAAGGAGAGGGAGACACAGGATCTGAAGTAGGCTCTAGGCTTTGAGCTATCTGCACAGAGCCTGACGCAGGGCTCGAACCCATGAACTATGAGATCTTGACTTGAGCCGAAGTTGGATGCTTTACCGACTCTTGAGTTTGGCTCATGTCATGGTCTCCTGATTCATGAGTTGGAGCCCATGTTGGGATCTGCCCTGACTGTGGGGAGCCTGCTTGGGATTCTCCCTCCCTCTCCCTCTCTCTAGATCTCCCCTGCCCCTGCCCTGCTCACAGGTTCACTCTGTCTCAGATAAACAAACCTTAAATAAAAAAGGACTTTCTTTTGAGAAGGATTTAAAAGCAAGAAATATCAGTATTAAGAGAAATACAACTTTTGTGTTTTCTTTTCCCCCTTTCTGCCTTGAAAGAAAACTGTCATGCTAAGTAACAACATGTGAGTAGTTTACTCCTTTTACAAGATCGGTATTATAAACAGAAGATTTAAGATAACAATACAGTATTGAAAAAAATCGGTTACTTATTAATGGACTCTTAATACAGCCTAAAATTGTGATCAGCAGATTAAAACTTGGTTCAGTGAAGTGTTAGATGCTTGCTTTTCCACATTGGGTCCCTTTTGGTTTTGTGTAGGATAATACTGATAAGAACACATTTATCAATTTGAGGACAGCTTGACTCAGTCCTTGTCTTTCCTGAACACTTTGACAGACACACACGCGCACTTCCGTGAGAATAAGTCCATTTATGTGGTTCTGTAAAAATATCTCTTGCTGCTTTGAGCTTTAATTTCTTGAATAAAAAGAGTATCATCTTCAGTTCTGGGTTGCCACGTAAGTAAATGCTTTATGCACTGAAGCAGATGCCTTTCAAAAAACTAGTGTAATTAAAACATGAATAGGATCAGCAGTATAAGTTAATAATCGTAATAATCGTATTGCTTACTGCAAAACAGGACATGACTGGCTTGAATTTTCCTGTATTATAGTTTTCTGTTCTGTTTTTGCGAGAAAATAGGGAATTTCAGTAAGTTCAGGAAGTTATGACTGACGTTCTCTTGAAGTTTTACTGGCAAAATTAATTTTTACCAAGAATTCGTGCAACCATAAGGTGATATAGAATATGGCTCGTATCAGGTGAATGTCACGTAAGGCCAAGTTTTTGGGACCATTAGTGTCTTCCATCTGAAGGTGTCATTATGAGGACAGCAGCATTCTGTTAGACCCTCTTAGAGAGCTTTTCCAAGGTGCGCTCATCTTCCGGTGGATGCTCTGTCCCACTCCTCGCTAAGGCGTGCTGTTGTTGGGATCCCCCCTGTTATGCTCTTAGCTCTTGTAATTGCTAGTAATAGGAGCTACGCTGCTGGAAGAGCTGGCAGCTAAGCCCACAGGTGCAGTTATGCTTTTATTTCCTGGTGTGCACGCACACACACCCATCCATCCCTAGTTTGGGATGAGAGGAGGTAAGAGCTAGTAGTGACACTGGGCTTGTAGTGCCATGCCTAAATTGGCTGGCTCGAATTTCTTTGGAATCACCTTGCCCACTGGGGAGCCAATGACCGTTATAGAAATCGTACCAAATAAAAAAAATCCCTCTGGAATTTTCTCTTTTAAGAGACACCGCTGTTGATACTTCCTTTTCCCACTCCTTGGTGGCAGCTTATAGTAAGGGTGAAGGCATAGTGACTGGGAGCTAGTATCTTCTAGCAGAAAAGTGTGATTCCCTAGCCCTGTGCTAGGTGGTAACCCTGTGGGCCCAGCCATTTAAGCGCAAGCCTGTATCTTCAAAGCATTTCCCCATACTATTGTTGCCCAAGTAGACTTACTTACCTGGTCCTAACACCTATCTAGAGAAAAATTTTCTTCACTGGACAGCAGCTACTAGATATTTCCTGTCAGCTGAGCATAGTAATGCTCTCACAAGCTAGTGCTCCTCGTTAACATTAGTCAGAGGAGGAGAGAGCACAAAGAGTGAGAAAGTGTTGGTGGGAAGTCCAGGTACATAGGCCTGCCACCTGAACCTTCTGGGGATAGGTGACACTGTGGGGCCTGAATTTTGTAACAGAGTTACAGGGAAAAATGGATTCTATGAAGGGTTTGGTCACTTAGACTGGCTTCAGTTACTGATGGCGAGAGCATGTTAGGATATTGCCCTCTGCATGTAGACTTGGATTCAGAAGTTAAAATATCTCCATATGTTTGGCTGCAGCTCTGAGATTGTATCTAATTAATGCATCCATTAAACAAAAACCCTACTTCAGGTTGGATTGATAGAGATCTTCTGGATCACTTCTGAAACACAAAGTACAGTAATTATTTTTAATATAATGACTTGTGTGAATACCTTAAAACATACTTCATATGGCTTAAAATTATTTGGGAACATACCTTCACTGAAAGTTTTTTGAAGATGATGGTATTAGAAGCATGACATCTCTGAAAGCCTACCATTAATTCTATTCTTTCTGTTTCATAATTACTTTTCACATACCTCTTTGTTGATGATTTATGTATGTATTAGCGTAGCCTGTTGTCTGGCTGTATGATCTTTCAACTAAGTCCATCTTTTGCAGACGCTTTTACTGACTCTGCTATCAGTGCTAAAGTGAATGGTGAACACAAAGAGAAGGACCTGGAGCCCTGGGATGCAGGTGAACTCACTACCAGTGAGGAACTGGAGGCTTTGGAAAACGACGTAGTAAGTAAAATCTTTTTGCTTAGTATCAGACTGTGGTCATGTCATGTGATATGGTGTGACCTCCTATCATTTAGTTTTAATTGAAGTATATTGTCATCATTGTAGCGAAGGTATTTAAAGCAGCAGTTTTTTTGTCTAAACAGAGACTTCTCCCCACACTTAGGAATTATTCCTATGTTTTTAAAGTAAATCATAACAAGCAACTTACAAATTTAAATTGGAAAGCATGGGAAACTGGAAATACTGGCATGTTTTGCTTTGAAAGCTTTACAGAAGAAGGCAGCCTAAGAAAGGGGTGTCTTAATTGTTGACTTTACCTAGAGGTGAGGTCAAAGTATGACTCTTAGGCTTCTTGTCTGAGGAAGAGGTACTCACTATTGAGATACGTAGTGAGTTTACATAGTTACCTATAGACATTGGGATTAGAAGACTTTAACTTTTTTTTTGAGAGTTTAAGTTTGTTGGTTTTTTTTATTTATTTATTTATTTTTTTAACGTTTATTTATTTTTGAGACAGCATGAACAGGAGAGGGGCAGAGAGAGGGAGACACAGAATCTGAAACAGGCTCCAGGCTCTGAGCTGTCAGCACAGAGCCCGATGCGGGGCTCGATCTCACGGACCGCGAGATCATGACCTGAGCCGAAGTCGGCCGCTTAACTGACTGAGCCACCCAGGCGCCCCAATTTTTTTTTTTTTTTATTTTAAGTTTATTCATTTTTGAGAGAGAGAGAGAGAGAGACAGAGCATGAGCAGGGGAGGGGTAGAGAGAGAGGGAGACACAGAATCCGAAGTAGGCTCCAGGCTCCAAGCTGTCAGCACAGAGCCTGACGCGGGGCTCGAACTCAAAAACCGTGAAATCATGACCTGAGCTGAAGTCGGACGCTCAACCGACTGCGCCACCCAGGTGCCCCATAGTTGTTGTTTTTTTAAGTTTTAAGCGCAGAGCCTGACACAGGGCTCAAGCTCATGAACCATGGGATCATGATCTGAGCTGAAATCAAGAGTTGGACACTCAACCACCTGAGCCACCTAGGCACCCCAGAAGACTTTTACTATTTACTGGATATCCTCCTGCACAGTTTAGATTTTTTATATGGAACATATACTACTTACGCAGTTTTAAAGCCTCTATATGTAACTGATCTCCAGCCCACACGTTAGCCTCAAGCAGTTGCTTGATTGGTGGTATTACAGAATAGTCATGCCTGGAGTAGCACAGAAGGACCCAAGATTGATGGGTGCCTTCAGAGGCAAGCTTTAGTATTAAAGTTGCCATCAGAAATACTGGGATAATGCTGTGTCCTCTTTCTGAGATGGATAAGGATTATGCACTCTATTTTGTCCCTTTACACCATTCAGACTTTAAACGTTGAAGGGGTTGCAACATTAGTGAAATGACTATCTAGGCATTAATATTCACTAGTGAAGATTTTTGCAGCCTCTGCCCCCAGTTGGTTGATTCTTGCGGATTAAAGAATGCAGGCTAGCTTTTGACAGTGGTAGTTTCCTCATAGAAGTGTAGAGTTATCTACACTGAGGTTACAGGTTAGCATACTGAGCCCTTTGCTCAGGGCCCATAGAAGCTGTTAATGTTGAGACCAGTTCTAAAACCCAGCTCTTGTGACTTTGCACAGTGATTGTGTGTTTACTCTCTCATGCTGCTGTCTCTTTGAGCATACCCAGGGGAAAGGGGGGGATGGCCAGGATCTGGTACCATGCTCACACCTTGAAATACGGATGCAGCAGTGAAAGCTTTGGCTTATTCCCTTCTTCCCCCGAAACTCTGGAAGTATTTTTGGCTGTCAGAAAGCATCCTTTATCCCTCGTAGATCTCATGATCAGTCAACTCAAGAAGGTCTCAGGTATTTGCCCTATAGAAAGATGGCTGTTAAGGAGTAGGGAAAGAATTCTGACCTGAATGCTTACGTTTTATGAGGTAACTTGAAATATTCTAAACTTTTACATATATTGTCTGAAATAATTGTTTTATATAGTCATTTGCCACTTTGTAAGGGGTGATATATAAAAGAAAAATTTTTTCTTAAAACGTTTTTAAAGGAAGTTTTTGCCTGTTTTTTAATTAGCTAGATTTTGCTGTTATATATGATAGATAGTGTTAATGCAGGATATTAATTGTACTTAAAGAAGAGAAATACTTTGTCATTTTGAAAAATGAACTTTATTTTCTTCTAGTCTAATGGATGGGATCCCAATGATATGTTTCGATATAATGAAGAAAATTATGGTGTAGTGTCTACATATGATAGCAGTTTATCTTCATATACGTAAGTTTAGAAAATTGACTTTTTTAAGCGAATTTGTCTTTGATTTTCATCAGCTTATGTTAGGATGTTGAATAAATAAATATTTCTGTTGGATTTTAGTTTAAATAATTATGTGAAAGAATTAATCCTGTCACTACCTAGGCTGATAAATTCTCATTAAAACGGAATACATTTAGTTTACATATAACCTAATTTTATGCTCTAGATAATTTTTTTTTTTTTTTAAGCTGTAAAAACTCTGAATTTGCAAGTATAGATGTTATGGGGCAGTAGTCAATTTAACCAGTTTTGGAAATGTTACATTCCTCTAGGGAAAAGTGAAACCGAAAAAAAAGCTAATTTTGACTTATACATAAGTAGATCAGTGTAATTCTTCTATAGTTCTACCCGTATTTCAAACTCTCAACTTTCTTAATAGTGTTTTGGGACAGTTCTATAAACTGTGACTTTAAAATACTCACTTTGCTTTTTCTTTTCCTCACGTTTCAGGGTACCCTTAGAAAGGGATAACTCAGAAGAATTTTTAAAACGAGAAGCAAGGGCAAACCAGTTAGCAGAAGAAATTGAATCAAGTGCCCAGTACAAAGCCCGAGTGGCCCTGGAAAATGATGATAGGAGTGAAGAAGAAAAATACACAGCAGTTCAGAGAAATTCGAGTGAACGTGAGGGCCACGGCATAAACACTAGGTATTTAAAGGAAATCATGATGCAGTATTTTGGATACACAACTCAAGGTCTGTGTGAGAAGGTGTATTATTATTATTATATTTCATCTTCCTTTAATATAGCTTAGGTAGAGAATGCAAGTGGAATTGGTTTAAGATTCTGTTAGAGAAAAGATTATAGTAATTTTGGAAAATATTTTTTGAGCATCAAGCTTTACGAAGCCAAGTGTTGGAAATACAGTGATGAGCAAACCAAGGTTTGGAAGAGCTGCTTAAAACACAGTGATCAGATAGGGGTGGGGGTGCACAGAGCATAATAACAGATCGCTAGGATTTGCTAGATTAGAGGTGTGTTCAAAGTATTAAGAATATCCAGAGTGAGGATGGCCTACCATGTAACTGTGGAGTCCGAGAACGCGTCACAGAGGAGGTGATGTTTTGTGATAAGATAGTACATGTGTCTACTGCCCAGAGAGAAGTATGAGAGGGGCATTCCTTGCATGGTGAAAAGACACGTGAAAGAACCTAGCCAGCTGAGGACGAGGCTGGTTATTTTGTACGTCTGGAATACAGGGTGCTGTTGGGGGTGCAGTGTTGGCATCTGGTGATAGGAACTGAGGTAGTGAAGGACTTTGTGTCATGTTAAAGAGCACGCTGTAGGCAGGGGATGGTGTGAATGAACTCTGGGACATTGAGAGTTGGTTGAAACAGGGAGACAAGTTAGTGTATTGAAATTGTTCAAGTGTGAGAACTTGGTAACCACCTAGGCCAGGGCTGGTGATAGAAAGGTTAGAAAAACCAGTTGACCCTAAGGTTTCTCTGATAACTAAGTTGATTGATGTTTGTACTGGTAAAACATAGAGCAAGTGTGAGGGGAGATAGAGTGAGCTTGTTTGTTCAATTTATCGCAGTTGAGGGGCTCGCAAGCCTTAGATAGATTTAATTCGTAAACACGTGTTGAGAACCATCTGCTACATACCTGATAGAATAAGATATAAATTCTTGAAGACACAACTTAGAGTCTGAAGGTTGGAATTAAAGTGTTGTTCGGTGGGAGATTTTGAGACTGTGGGACTGGCAGTGTGGATTTTAGGATTCGTCAGTATTGCTGGTATTGAATGAAAATCCAATGACTAGCCACAGACCAAGAGGAAACAAAATAGAGAAAGCAAGGACAAAGAAAGTTTCAAGAAGACAGACCACATTTGATATTAGAATCGGCCGTCTAGAGGCCAAGTAGGATAAGAATGAATACACTTGTTAAACTTTTTTGCTTAGGAGGAGAATCTGAGAGAAAAGGAAAGGCTAGAGGCTAGACCTGAGGGTAACATGGAAGAATAGGGGTGTTTGGGAGTGAGACAGTTTGGTTTAGTGTTTAACCTTTTTATAACAAGCATTCGCTTCTGCCTAAATTACTTTTCAATTTGTTTCATTGGCCTGATATCTATTAGGATGAAATGATTTAGAGGATCTCTCATTTTCAGGGAAAATAAATATATTCCTCCTGGACAAAGAAACAGAGAAGTCATATCCTGGGGAAGTGGGAGACAGAATTCACCGCGTATGGGCCAGCCTGGATCGGGCCCCATGCCGTCAAGATCCACCTCTCACACTTCAGATTTCAACCCGAATTCTGGTTCAGACCAAAGAGTAGTTAATGGAGGCAAGTATTTTGACCAAATTTGTCAATGTCAGTGATCAGATACATAGTTTTCTAAGTATTTAAGTTTAGCATAATTGGTAAGAGCATGCACACCTTCAGTGATTTCTGTGGAGTAGTTTTTACTTCAAAACTATTTAAAATTTGCTTTTGTGGATATCAAATGAGTAAAATTTGTATAAGTCTTTGGCATATATCGTATTTAGTATGATGAGATTCTCACATGGTATGATAAAGTGCTAAATTTAGCCAAAGATACTCACTTGGCCAAAAAACACTCCACGTATAAAGAAATTGGAAACTTTGGGTAGGCTCTCAATTTTTTAAAACCCTGGATGATAAAATGATTTAGACACGGTTTATATGGAAAATCCTAGTCTGTGTGAAACACTCAGTGGTTAATACAGGTTCATTTTCGTAAACTGTTTATACATTTATATTCTGCTTACTTCAAGAAAGGATTTGAGGTAACTTGCTGTACAAGACATGACCAAGAGTCATGTGAAGAAGGTGAAGAAAGAAATGTGCTTAAATAAACGATAAAAACAACTCTTAGTTTAAGGATGGATATTATAGTTTAGCAGAAGTAAAGTGAAGGAGACTTGCATCTTTAGAGCAAGAAGATATTTTTCCGCTCTAAATCCTAGGGTGTGGATCTTCCGTGTGAGTCTGGGATACTGGACAGCAGTGTTTTAGGCCACAGGGAAATACAATAGCAATACTACTTTACTCACCCGGGAACAAAGTAGACGTTCAGTTTAAGGTATTCACGTTTGGAAAGCTAAAACGGAAAGGAGAGAACACTGAGTTTCCAATTTCAGTTGTTTCTGTTGAGTCTCTCTCCAGAATTCCTCTCCAAACAAACACTCTTGAGTATTTTCTGTACTTAGCGTTGGGGGTGAAATTTCTTTGCTCACTGAGTAAAGAATTTTAGTTGTTTATGAACAGAATTTCCAAGTAAAAAACCTGAAGGGGGCTAGGAAATGTATGATACTCAAGTGTGTGGAACCCTATGGAGAGGAGACCTGGACTGTTTCCTAAGATTAAGGTAAGTGCTGTGTGCTGTGTAATGTTACACATTAGCTGTATCTTTACCTGTGCCTGTCCCTCAGTGTCACTTTATTTGGTGATGACTGCTCTGTAGTTGCATTCTTTATTAAGCAGTCTCTTAAATAAGTGTTTACTGTATAAATTATTTAGCAGGTCCCCCTTCTTTTTTCTAATTTGTTAAGATTGGAATGTTTTCTTGAAAAGGCAATGAATATTAACCTTTGTCACTCCTGTGACTCAAAAAATAGTAGTAATGGTTTATTTCTACTTAAAATGGACTTGCTTGATGAGATTTCAAACTGAGTCTTCGAGTGTAAACTAGATGAAAATCACAGATGGTTATAAAAAAAACCCAGCATTTTTAATGGGATATAATAGCTGCTGCTTATTTTCATGTTTCAAAAGCTAAAACTAATATAGTAAATAATCTTATTTTCCTGAGTTTTGTGATTTATTGTGTGAAATTATCTAGTTTATGTTATATTCCTTTTAATGATTGATTACTGAGAAACAGTTATAGAACCAGGATTAATAGGCAGAAAGTCTTAACTGTCTTCTTCAATAGTATGTGTAGATCCTAATTAACCCTTTGGGAACGTGTGTTCATTTAAAGAGACTTAATTTTAAGGAGGTTAAAGTAAAATGTGAATTTATGTCAGTTAAGTTATGCTAAAACTTATCACAAATCAAATGACTGTCCTCAAAGGGTTAAAATGTACAAGAAATCATTTTTGTCATTTTACTTTTTTTTCTGTTTACTTTTTTCCCTCATTTTTTTCTTTAGTTTTTATACTTTCCTTCATATCATTTGTTCTGTCAGGTGTTCCCTGGCCATCGCCTTGCCCATCTCCTTCCTCTCGCCCACCTTCTCGCTACCAGTCAGGTCCCAACTCTCTTCCACCTCGGGCAGCCACCCCTACACGGCCGCCCTCCAGGCCCCCCTCGCGGCCATCCAGACCCCCGTCTCACCCCTCTGCTCATGGTTCTCCAGCTCCTGTCTCTACTATGCCTAAACGCATGTCTTCAGAAGGTACAATACCACAATTTGTTCATGTTTTTGTTTGTCTTTGTTTAACTCCTATGTGAGTTTATAATTACAAAATAGTTTCCTCTTCATTATTTAATAACCTATAATTTCCGTGTTTTAACTTTAGTTTATTAAAACTATTTCTATTAACCTTTTGTTCATGAGAAATGTGGTAAATACTGTGTGAAGCAATGAACTGTCCTGGATTGTAAGAATGAGGGTTTAATCTCTGCCTGGTAATGATGCTCTTTTACAGCCCCAGAAGGTCTACTCCAGGTTTCTGTCCCTCTCAATATGCAATGTAAACAGTGGCTAATGATGAACAGTGAACTTTCTTTACCCAGTCTTGGCCTTACTGTAGAAGCTATCATAAAAAATAAAATAATGATAAAAAAGAACCTATTATTTTACAGTTACTTGGCCAAGGTACTAGTGAACCTACCTGTTGGCCATAGGCAGGAATGGTGGTTTAGAGGTCCTTTTTGAGAGGGACAGTCCGTGTAGTTGCCTTCGTGTGTTTACTCTTAGATTATAATATGGAGATTGGTCTTATGTTTGGGGGATTTAAGAAAATTAGCGTCATAATGTTTTCTAGTGAAAGTCTAATCTGGAAGAAGTCCTTGATCTAAGATAAAGTTGTTACTAAAAACCATGTGCCCTTGTCAAAAACAAAACAACACAAAACAAACCTGTAGTTTTCATGCAATATTTGATGCTATACCCTCTGTTGCTATGTAGCAAATACATGGAGGTGTATTGTAGGAAGGTCACGTTTTAATGTAAGTGCAGTGCATATGTTAAAGACCTGTTTTCTGAATAACTCCTTTTGATGTTTATTTCAGAGTATTTGTGTTAGAATTTTGATCTGCTTTGTTCATTAAAATCGCAGTTGATACAGTTACTGTTGAGACTAATACAGTTTTCTGGCAGTGCTTCCCTGGAGAAAACTATGTTGGCTGCTTTTTAATAAACTGTTGCCATCTAGGCAAGACGGAGGTCATGGGATCTTCACTAAAGTAGCTAACCTTGAACAGCATGTTGCACTGATTTTCAAGGTGACTTCCTTGCACAAAAGTGCCCGTAATGGTGGCCACTAAACAAGAAGTTAAATTCTATTGAAGTATTTGTTGGGATGCATTGTTTGAGTAAAAACAGGACTCACTAGTGAGTACGTACATCTTCACCACAGTAAATTGTCAGGACTGCTTATGGACTGACTATTCGGGCAGAAGTACACCCTCTGCATATTGAGAGGCTGCTACATTATCCAATTTTTCTTTTTAACTAGTTTCAATTAAACTCTTTTCCAGTCATGTAGTTAGATGACACTGAAGCATGTTTAAAGTGTGAACTTCACAAGTAAAACCACTAAATATTAAATACAATGGTTTTATGTATTTAGTATAGGTGAGTACATTTTGTTTCTGTATTTTATGTATTATCAAAAAGAATGAATTTTTTTCCAAGTTAAGAGTTTGATTTCATTGCGCTATACCAATTAGCCTTCTTGTTCTTTTTCTCTAAATGGGTGTAAAGAATATATATATAGATACACAGTTACCCAATTCGTAATTCAATTTTTTTTATGTAAATCCCTTCTCCAGTTGAAAACTATGATATATAACATTAACATTTCTTTTTAACATTGTGTCCATGGGTAAATTCCTACTGAGAACACAAATTTGTTTGACATTCTAAAGAGTTCAACAGCAAGGTGAGGGTGAAGATTGGCTTTGACATTAACAGTGAGTTTTACTGAGTGTTAGCACTGTCTGGCTTCTCTACTGAGAGCAAGTCTGTCTACTGTTTTCACCTGATTGTTTTGTTCGACTGCAGAGTAGACTTTTTAGAAATAGAAATCACAAATGGGTTGACAGAATTAATGACCGAGAATTTTGACAATTTATATAGTGCAAATTTCTTCTCCAAATGTCAATTATTCTAGTGTTTCAGGTCTTTTCAGTAGAATTTTCAGCTCATAGCCTGGTTAAGTATGAGAAACTGCTTACAGGTGAAGACTGCTTTAAGGCATGGGTTGTAAAATTTATTACCATGGCAGAAGAGGTAGATAAACTAAGATTTTATAGAAATTTAAGAAAGGTGTGTAGATATGTTTCCATAGTATAAAAGCATATAGGGATCAATAGTCTTTTATTTAAAATTTTTTTTCCTAATTTTAGAAGTAATACAGAAAATTTGAGGGGAAAAGCTAAAAGTGTGTGGTAAAATAAAACTTAGGTAACCATAACTTCTGTTAACATTTTATTGTTTTTATTTTTATATGCCTACAAGTAATGGATATAGATTAAACAAATTGCCAAAAGTCTTTGAAAAGTTATGACATCTCTTTGATTTCTTATGTCAGCTTCATCCCTCCCTTCCTTTAAAAATAAAGGGAAATAATCTAAAATTTATTTATAAAACCTTATGGCATTCCACAAAAGAATTCTGAAAGAATATGGCCAAAAATACGTTGTTTTGTTTTTGTTTTTGTTCATTCTTTTATAACCAAGGAGAAAGTAGAGAGAGAGGTGTGTGTGTGTATGTGTGAATGGGGTATATGTGTTTAGCAGAAAAGTTGTACTGATGGACGTTGTATCATTTATGTGATGTTCACTATTCCTTTCTTAGGGCCTCCGAGGATGTCCCCAAAGGCCCAGCGACACCCTCGAAATCACAGAGTTTCTGCTGGGAGGGGTTCCATTTCCAGTGGCCTAGAATTTGTATCCCATACTCCACCAAGTGAAGCAGCTGCTCCTCCAGCAGCAAGGACCAGTCCTGCGGGGGGCACATGGTCATCAGTGGTCAGCGGGGGTAGGTAACACTTGGCTTGGAACATAATGACAGTGTTCATTTTGTAATTCTGCATGTACAAAGGGCTCCACCACTCACTATATGTTAGAGCAAACCGTGTGATCATTCTGAGTTTCAGTTTTGTTAATGGGTTAATTTCTGCCTGTTCTACTTTATGGACTTGTGATAAGATTCATATGAGATTTGTAAGTATGAACATAAGTCATAGTTTTATAAAGTACCACTCAAATATAAAGCAAATACAGTATGAGGGACCATACTTCCTATCTTCTTAGCAGTTTTGTCCACAGATTCATTCCACAAACATCTGGGCTCACAGTGCTATGTGTTTCTAAAATTAAAAAAATTTTTTTTTCTAACGTTTACTTATTTTTGAGAGAGAGAGAGAGACAGAGAGTATGCGAGCCGAAGAGGGGCAGAGAGAGAGAGAGGGAGACACAGAATCCAAAGCAGGCTCCAGGCTCCACGCTGTCAGCACAGAGTCCGATGCAGGGCATGAACTCACAAACTGCGAGATCATGACCTTCGCCTTCGCCGAAGTTGGCACTTAACTGACTGAGCCCCGCAGGCGCCTGCTTTGTGTTTTAATAGCATGTGTATATGGCGCTAATTTCTGATTGTATTTCCCTTATGAAGAATATCAAACATAACTCGAGGGGCCCAAGTTTTATCTGTGATTAGCCTGAGGAATGTGCTGACAGCAGTTATAAAATTATAAAAAATACACTTTGATAAGAACTTACAGTTAATTTAATGTTTTGCTTCCATAACTGTGGAGAGTTAGAGCACGCAGTGATAGAGGTTTTTTGTTTTGTTTTTGTTTTTGGTTTTGTTTTTGTTTTTTTTTATCATCTATCTTAATCAGCACATAGAATCTTTAAAAGAAAAAAGATCTTGGGGCACCTGGGTGGCTCAGTCGGTTGAGCCCCTGACTTTGGCTCAGGTCATGATCTCGCAGTCCGTGAGTTTGGGCCCCTCGTTGGGCTCTGTGCTGACAACTCTTGAGCCTGGAGCCTGCTTGAGATTCTGTGTCTCCCTCTCTCTCTGCCCCTCCCCCACTCATGCTCTGTCTGTCTCTCTCTCTCTCTCTCTTTCTCTGTCAAAAATAAACATTTAAAAATTTTTAAAAAGAAAAAAAGATCTTTATTTTTAAAAAATGTTTTAAGTTTATTTATTTTGAGAGAGACAGCACAAGTGTGGGAGGGGCAAAGGGGTGGGGAGAGAATCCCAAGCAGGTTTCGTGCCAACAGCACAGAGTCCAACGCGGGGCTTGAACTCACAAAACCGTAAGATCGTGACCTGAGCTGAAACCCAAGAGTCAGATGCTTAACTGAATGAGCCACCCAAGTGCCCCCAAGAAAAAAGATGTTTAAACTTAACCAGAAATATCTCCAAACTCTGCTGAATGCTTTAGTTGATATATATTGCTCAGAATCATGTATGTATAATTTTATTGTAAATTCCCTTGTACTTCTGTTTTCTTCCTTGATCTTTAAAGAAAACCAAAAGAAATTAGATTTTAGATATTAGAAATTAGGTATTAATTAGGATAATCTAGTTAGAAATTAGATAGTAGTTATTAGAAGGAAATGATTCATTTAACAAGAGAATGGAAGGTCTAGAAACCTATTTCTTCTGTTGTACCATTAATTATTTGACATTACTTAGAATCTGGAGATGGATTTGAGAGTAACAACATGATTATAGAAGTGAAACAATAGAAACTGTTGTTATATTTATACGCAGAATAGTGTTACAGGTTTGTTTTTTTATACTTATTAGAAAATTGACAGTCGTTGAAGTTTCCTTTCCATGATCCTATGACTTCAAAATGTAAAGAACAACTAGAGTGAAGCGAATTGAACCATTTTCTCTAAATCTTTGAATCTGAGTTCTACAAATAAGTTTATAATGGAACAGGAAACCTATTAGATGCTTACTTGAGCTCAAGTGGAGTATGAATCCCAGCATGAATTACCTTCCTCTTTTGGCTAAATTGGTTCCCCAATTTTCTTAGTTATTGCAAAGTGGCTCTTGAAGAGGCAAAAAAAGAACATACAGGATTGGCTGCAAGCTGCCAAAAGGTGTTTGAGCTTATTATTTGAAGGAGGAACAAATAAGCCCATTTCTTTGGGACCTTCTACCCCATTATTAAAGAGACCTCTCATTTCATCTTAAAAAGTAGTGTTTATCCTGTCTTAGAATTCCAGGATCTAACGTGATTTAAAGTACTTCCTTTTAGAATTAATACATTTACTTACAAGGAAAAACTACATTTGTACTTAGGTATTAATAATTGTTGTCATTCTTCAGATACTTGTGTTCTCAGTCACCACCACGATTCCTTAAGACTTCTGAAAAGAAAACAGAGTGATGGGATAAAGAGTAATTGGGATGGTGGTCAAATTAGGACTATTTTACCTGTATTTTCAAAGAAGCCTCTTTGAGGAAGTGACATTTGAGCTGAGAATTTAACGTATAACTTTTCTCTTTCTTCTAGTTCCAAGATTATCCCCTAAAACTCACAGACCCAGGTCTCCCAGACAGAACAGTATTGGAAATACTCCTCCTGGGCCAGTTCTTGGTTCTCCCCAAGCTGGTATTATTCCAGCTGAAGCTGTTGCTATGCCTGTTCCAGCTGCATCTCCCACGCCTGCCAGTCCTGCATCCAATAGAGCTGTTACCCCATCTATTGAGGGTATGTAAGAAAGGGCTTCCAGCTCCAAAATGTCATTTGTGAAGTTCGTTGTTAGAGTTTAATGTTAATTGTATGAAAAATGCAATGTCCATTCATAGGTATATATTTGAGCATACATTTAAAATTTTATATAAATGGAGTTGTTTAAGTAATACTACTAATTTCATAAATGTTATTCTTGAACGTCTGTTAAACAGGGCTGACATTCTTGGGTAGTAGCTATTAATATAAATAAACTTACTGGTGTTTGATAGGTCTGCAAAGGAGAAAAGCTTCTGGTTAAATGGAAATGTTTTTTCCCAAAAACTATAGTAAATAAAAATTGTTGAATATTTTCCCATTTTACTTTTTTTTTTTTTTTTTAAATGTATTTTTTTTTTAGCTAAGGATTCCAGGCTTCAAGATCAGAGGCAGAATTCTCCTGCAGGGAATAAAGAAAATATGAAGCCCAGTGAAACATCACCTAGCTTCTCAAAGACTGAAAATAAAGGTTAGAGCTTTAAAAAGTCTTCTTGTATAACTTGGAAATAGGAAGGATATGTCTGATCTCATGCCAAATACAGATTGTTTTTGGTCAACACTTTTTCTTAGGATTGTGTGTATTTAAATGCATAAATTGACCAATGTCAAAATCTGTGATTAATATATTGAATAAAAGAACTTATTCATTTCTCGTATCTCCTCCTAAAAGGAGTTTAAGTTAAAGATTTGCAGTAAATCTGTATTTAACTGTTCCACATTTCACAGGTATATCCCCAATTGTTTCTGAACATAGAAAACAGATTGATGACTTAAAGAAGTTTAAGAATGATTTTAGGGTAAGTGTTACTATTGATTAATGAGTTAGGATTTTAATGTCCTAAGAATTTTCATATCCTTCATTTACAAAATATATGCACACCCAGAAACCTCGAATGATGTGTGTAGAAAGCTAAGCATTCTTCAAGTTGTCTTTGCCTGTACTTTTAAGTAGGTAACTAAAATCATGTACTATGATAAGAACTAAACAGGTATCAAATGAAAGAGAATATAATTGTGACATTTGAAGCCATCATAACATAAGTTATTATTTGGTGTTCATTTGATTACATTATTCAACGAAGAGTAGAGCAAAGCTGAGGCATTAATTACCTGATGTGGCGAGTGGATGATGGACTGGACCTCAGTGTTCTTAGGTAGTTGCAGATTTATACTTTGTGCACAAATGTATTGATAGAAATCTTTCTCTAAAACCATTTCTCTGTCTTAAGTCTTGTTAACATACTCTAATCTCTCCTGGATGACCATTGCATTCTTTTCTACAGCCTTTACCATAGTAATACACTTTGCATTTCAAGTCATATTTTGAGACCAACTCAGGAGGTCATCTTGAAACTTAGCTTCTTAGAGGGAAAAGATCTGATGATTAGCCTTAGAAAAAAATGGCTTTCTTAAGAGATGAATCAATCAGGGGCGCCCGGGTGGGTCAGTCAGTTAAGCGTCCGACTTTGGCTCAGGTCACGATCTCACAGTTCATGGGTTTGAGCCCCACATCCGGCTCTGTGCTGACAGCTCAGAGCCTGGAACCTGTCTCACATTCTGTGTCTCCCTTTGTCTCTGCCTCTCCCCCACTAGTGCTCTGTCCCTCTCTGTCAAAAATAAAAATAATAAAAACATTTTTAAAAAATTACAAAGAGATGAGTCAAATCAAAAGGCAGCCTTTTCCTAGCTTGCGTTGGCTTCCTAAAAATTAATAAATTTTTGCTGATAGCTTAATTTTTATTGTCACCATTCAAAATATTACATATCATATTTTATCACAATTTATTCAGCTTTAGTGCTGTTAATAGGTGTGAATTTTAATTTTTTAAGCTATAGTTAATGCATGGATGGGACACCAAGAATTATGACTGAATGCCCAGATGTCTGGTTTAGTATGTCATGCCCTCCAACACAATTAAAGCCCTCCTGTGTACTTGGCTGCCTCAGCTGCATCCTCCTGCCAGAGGGAAGGGTTTCTTTCCAGTGCAGTTCTTGATGCTGTGTCATTGAGTAGATTCCTGAAGAAGAGATGATACTATTTTGCATGATCTTCCGTTTGTTATAAATTGAGCTCATGCTATAGGAATTGCCCATTTCCTTAGCATTTTTTACAGTCAGACATTCAGGTCCCTTCTTACTTTAATTTAATTTATTATGTTTTGAAGGAAAAAACATTTTTACTTTGGAGCATATGAGTTAGTACATTTCTTGTAGCAGTTATATTGAGATATAATTTACATGTTATACAATTTAGCCATACAAAGTGTACAATTCAGTGGGTTTTAGCATATTCACAGAGTTGTACAACCATCACCACACTTAAGTTTAGAACATTTTTCTTCGGGGGCGCCTGGGTGGCGCAGTCGGTTAAGCGTCCGACTTCAGCCAGGTCACGATCTTGCGGTCTGTGAGTTCGAGCCCCGCGTCGGGCTCTGGGCTGATGGCTCGGAGCCTGGAGCCTGTTTCCGATTCTGTGTCTCCCTCTCTCTCTGCCCCTCCCCCGTTCATGCTCTGTATCTCTCTGTCCCAAAAATAAATAAAAAACGTTGAAAAAAAAAATTAAAAAAAAAAAAAAAAAGAACATTTTTCTTCGCCCCAAAAAGAAACACCATAGCTCTTAGCAGTCACTCTTTTGCTTTAAACCCCCACCCCAACCCCTCACCTTTCCCTAGGTCCTGAACAGTTTACTTTCTGTCTCTATACGGTTGCCAGTTGTAGACATTTCATATGAATGGAATCATGTAATATGTGGCCTTTTGTGTCTGGCTTCTTTCACTTAGCGTAATGTTTTCAAGGTTCATCCATGTTGCACCATTTAGAAGTACTTCACTGGTTTTATGGATAAATACTATTCCATTGTATGGATATACCACATTTCATTTATCCATCAGTTGATGTCTCTTTCAGTTATTCCCACGTTTTGACTATTATAAATAATGCTGCTATGAACGTAGTGTAGTTATATTTTCATTTCTCTTGGCTATAGATATCTAAGACTGGAATTCCTGGGTCCTGTGGTAACTCTGTCTTTAGCCTGTGGAGGAAAACGTCCAGACTGTTTGCCAAAGCAACTGCACTGTTTTGCATTTCCACCAGCAGTATATGATGTTTTCTGATTCTCTACATCCTTACCAACACTTGTTATTGTCTTTGTTATTAGAGCCATCCTTGTGGTATCTCATCGTGGTTTTGATTTGCATTTCTCTGATGGCTGATGATGTTGAGCATCTTTTTATGTGTTCGTTGGCCATTTGTATATCTTTTTTTAGAGAAATGTCTATTCATTTAAAAAACTGAGTTGTCTTATCAAGTTGTGAGAGTTCTTTATGTGTTCTGTGTACAGGTCTCACATCAGATACACAGTTTCTATATTTCTTCTACCATTCTGTAGATGGTCTTTTCACTTTCTTGATGTTGACCCTTGAAACTTGAAAACTTTTGATTTTGTTGAAGTCTACTTTATCTTCCTTTTCTTTTATTGCGTGTGCTTTTGGTGTCATATCTTAGAAACTTTTGCTTAATCCATAGTCATAAAGATTTATTCTTATTTTCTTGTAAGAGTTTCATTTGAGGCTGTGATCTCTTTTGAACAATTTTTTAATATTGTGTGAGGTAGGCTTCCAGATTTATTTTGCATGTTGCTCTCACTTGTCTCAGCACCTTCTCTTAAAAGGGTACTGAATTGAATAATCTTTGTCCCCTTGTGGAAGCTCCGTTACTGGAGTCTGAACTCTCCTCCATGACGTCTATATGTCTCTCTTTTTGTCAGTACCACAGTGTCTCTAGAGTTAGTATGTTTTTAAACAGCCTACAACTTCATTTAGTAGGAAACATTACGTAATGTTCTTGTACTATTAGATCACAACTTCCTGCAATCTTTAACACTTGACTCTTAAATTCCAGGTAGTTGTAGGATTAGCATTCTACGTCTTTAGGACTTCTAATCTTACTTCTGTTGGGGGCCTGAATAAGTGTGAATGTATTATTAAGTCTCTTACAAGTAACTTTCTGGTCCATAAGTGAATACTGGAAAGCAAGGAAATAGTATTAAGAATGTTTGAGAGTAAGCTTATAATTTCCTAAAGGTAAAATAGCATTATTAGTTTACATTTATTATTTCCTATGTGTCCTACACTGTCCTAAGTGCTTGTGTGATAAATCCCTTAGTGTCCTAACATCCCTTTGAAGTAGGTTCTATTCTTTGAGGCAAAGACAAGTTAACTAATTTGCCCAGAGTCACATGGCTAGTTAAAAGAAAGGCCTGGCCATCTGTGTGTTCAAGTTTCTAGTAGTGCATTGGACAGTATCTAATGCATAGCGTGTCCTACATAGTGCATAGTGTCCTGCATACCTGCATGTCCTGCATAGTGTTCTGTGAATGAATCATCAGAGCCATCCTCATGACATGCACTTGGCCTTGAACTGGGGTGGTTCACAAACATCTGTAGTCTTTCATTGAGACAGAATTAGGAGTACCCTGTGGTTTTGTTTTTTCCGTTCATTTTCCTTGACACCCATCTGTAGGATCTAATGTAGCTGTGTGCAGGTTGCTGATAGCTTTATGTGTGTAAGAATTGCTAGTAATTTGATCTGTTACAGATTAATGGTACGAGGTTTGGAGGTAAGTAGACTATCTGGTTTGAATCTTGCCTTTACAAAACCATAAGTATGACGTTGAAACATGTTATCTGCTTCTCTGAAGCTGAAATGGAATTACTGTAGAACCGATTTCATAGTGTTCTTATGAGAATTAAATGAGATGCTACCTGTAGTGTTTAACATAGTACATGACCCACAGTGTCTATTCAGTAAATACTAATTCCTATTAGCAAAGTAAAGATGATCGAGAATTTTACTGTCAATCAGTATTTTCTTGTTCTCTAAGTCACAGAAGAATTTCAGTTTTCCCATTAAAAGTTTATACTGCCCAAAGCAACCTATAGATTCAGTGTAGTCCCTATCAAAATACCAGTGGCATTTTTCACAGAAACAGAATAAACAATCCTAAAAATTGCGTGTTACTACAATAGATTTCAAATGGCCAAAGCAATCTTGAGAAAGAAGAAGAAACCTGGAGGCATTCCTGATTTCAAACTATGTATAAAGCTGCAGTAATAAAGAATGTTACTGATGTAAAAACAGCCATATGGGTCAGTTATAGAAATAGAGAGCCCAGAAGTAAACCCATGCATATATGGTGAACTAATTTATGACAGGAGCCAAGAATATAGAATGGGGAAGGGACAGTCTCATCCATAAATGGTGTTGGGAAGACTGGACTGTCTAACACTATACCCAAAAATTAATTCAAAATAGATTAAAGACTTGAACGTAAAACTCCTGGAAGAGGGGCGCCTGGGTGACTCAGTCGGTTAAGTATCTGACTTCAGCTCAGGTCATGATCTCTCGGTTTCGTGGGTTTGAGCCCCGTGTCGGGCTCTGTGCTGACAGCTGGGAGCCTGGAGCCTGCTTCAGATTCTGTGTTTCCCTGTCTCTCAGTCCCTCCCTGACTCATGCTCTCTCTCTGTCTCTCAAAAATAAGTGAAAACAAACAAACCAGAAAACCTCCTAGAAGACTTCGCCATAAGCTCCTTTACATTGGCAGTGGTGGGCAGCAATATTTTTTGGTTTGACATCAAAAGCAAAAGTAACAAGAGCAAAAATAACACACGGCAAAGGAAACCAACAAAATGAAAAGGAAACCTACTGCATGTAGAAAATATTTGCAAATCACATAACTGATACGGAATTAATATCCAGCATGCATAAAGAATTCCTACAACTCAGTAGCAAAAGAACAAGGAAACTGATTTTAAAATGGCAGAGGGTCTAAATAAACACTTTTCCAAAGAAGACACAGATAGGCAACAGGTCCATGCACAGGTGCTCACCACCAGTCACCAGGGAAGTGCGAATCAAAACCACAATGAAGTATCCCCTCACTCTTTTAGGATGGCTATTACCAAGAAGATAAGAAGATAACAAATGCTGACCAAGACGTGCACCTTTTGTGGAAACATAAGTTGGTTCAGCCACTAAGGAAAACAGTTTAGAAGTTCTTCAAAAATAAAAATTAAAAATAGAACTACCATATGATCTAGCAATTTCACTTCTGGGTAATTATACAAGGAAATGAAAATACTAGCTGAAAAAGATAGCTGCACCCCATGTTCATTGCAGCATTATTTACCATAGTCAAGACATGGAAGCAACCTAGGTGTCCATCGATGGATGCACGGATAAAGAAAATTGTGTGTGTATATATGTAAGCACACACAGATACACATGTATTTTTATATAACATATACGCAAATGTGCACATGCATACACGTTATGTAACAGAGTATTCAGCCATATAAAGGAAAGAGATCCTGTCATCTGCCATGACCATGGGTGGACCTTGAGGGCATTATGCTAAGTGAAATGTCAGACAAAGACAGATAATTGCATAATCTCACTTGTGTGTAAAATCATAAAGAAAGAAAAGAAAAAAAACTCATACAGGTTGATGGTTGCCATAGGCCAGGGGGCAGTGAAATGGGGAATGGGGTCAAAAGGTACAAACGTCCAGTTATAAAATAACAGTTACATCAGGAGATGTAATGTTCAGTATGGTGACTACAGTCAGTAATACTGTATTGTATTTGAAAGTTGCTAAAAGAGCTGATCTTTTTTTTAAAAAATATTTATTTTGAGAGAGACAGTGTGAGTGGGGGAGGGGCGCGCGCGCGCGCACACACACACACACACACACACACACACACACACACACACACACACAGAATCCAAAGCAGGCTCTAAGCTCTGAGCTGTCAGCACAGAGCCTGATGTGGGGCTCGAACTCGTGAACTGCAAGATCATGACCTGAGCTGAAGTCGGACGCTTAATTGACTGAGTCACCCAGGTGTCCCTAAAAGAGTTAATCTTGAAAGTTCTTGTCATAAGAGAAAAAAAATTGTAACTGCACTTCACGGCTGTTAACTAGACATACTGAATTTGCAGTATATACATATATTGAAGGAATATGGTGTACGTCTGAAACTAATACAACGTTATACATTAATTGTAGTTCAATAAAAGATAAAGTTCAATTTTGGGGAAAAAGTCTTCAGTTTTCACTTAGGTTTACTTACTATACTGCAGGTAGGAAATACAGCAGAATGCTCAAAAGTATGAATTGTGCCTTAGTTTGCCCATTTGTAAGGTAGTGATAATAGTGTCTATATCACATAGGTCTGTTGTAACAGCTAAATGAATGAGTTTGTAAATCATTTAGAACAGTGTCCAACCACAGTATTATCGATAGATTTTCCTTTATACGAATACGACAATAGAAGTCTTATTTTTGCCTCAGAGACTCTTATAAATACTCAGAGAATCTTATGCAGTATACAGGTGGTCTGTTAGGTTGGTAGCCTCTACTAAAGACTTATGTGAACAAATGGCGGCTTAAACATTAAGTGCCTATATTGTGGCTTAAATTGCCGCCGGGTGCAAATAATGTTCCTATCACCTTTTGCCCTGAGCTGCTTGTGGACTTTCTAACTCTATTGGTGATGCAGTGAGGCTTGAGATGCATAATGCTGTGTGCCAAGCCTCAGGAGTGAGACTTTGACATTTGTTTGCCCGTCTCGAGGCTTGAGACATAGTTTGTGTCTGTTCAGCCTTGCAGTCCCTTCTTGGTGCTTGGAGCGGCTGCTTATATTCTCATTGCCTCTTCAGCTTTTTAGGTGGTGCCTTTTTCCTTCTTTTTTTCTTGTTATTTCCTTCATCTATTTCTCTCTCTTTTCTTTGGAGTATGGCATCTTAAATCATCTTGGGACGGTGGTAGCATTGTTTTCTTCTGGCCGGCAAACTTAAAAACCTCAGCAACTATTTCATTGACATCTTTTGTCTCCTGCTTTTCTTCATGGTACTTGTATTTTGCAGTTTCTTTCTTTACAAGTTAGAAGGTCTAACTGACCAACATGTCTAGTCCAGTGTCCCTTTGAATCCACCTACTTGTGGCTTCCCAGCCCACTACTTCTTGAGTCCAGGCCCAGGACTTAGTCCAGCCTCCATAACGGTCACTGTATATGCTCACTTGGCTCCCTCCATTTCATTTTCCGCAAGACTACTATGTTCATCTTTGTGAACTACCAATCTGCTCAGTACTAAACCTCTTTAAAATTCTTCAGTGACTGATCGTTTTCCTGAGAATTAAAAGCTAGAGTCCTTAACGTAGCTTTCAAGTTCATTTATCATCTTGTCCCTCTTCGGTGAATTTGCCATTTCTTTACCCACGCATTTGTGCTTCAGCCAGTAGTGCTTTTCTGTTTCACAGTGTGGAGCCGTCTTCTTCTCTTCCCTTTGATTTTTAAGCATGTTGTTTCTTTAGCTTAGACAATTCCATTTTCCAAACTACTACTCCCCGCCCTCCCCCTCCCCCCCCCCCCCCACCAAATCTTTTCTACCTTAGACTCGATGACTTTCACTGAAGAACCTTTTTCTAGAAGTTGCTTTTCCTGTAGGATCCCATAGCATTTACCACATTTTGTTAAGTATCTGGTCTCACCCAGGTGATGGGCTGTTCGAGGATAGGAGCTCTTCCATGTTTTCCATACCGAGCAGGCACAATTTCTGACACAGGGAAGGCAGGAAGTAAGTATTTAACTTTTGAGTTTAGGACGTTGGAGTGCTTAGATGACTATGGTTGTGTTGCATATACATTGTGTTCTGCTATTATTGCTTTATAATAAAAACATTCTTAAAGTAATGAAAAAAGCCTTATTCGGTATATCTCAAGCTTACAAATATTAGTTTGCTTATACTCGTGGAGAAAATTCATTATAAAGTTATTTAAAATATTTAAGCATAATTATTTCCTTTATTTAGTTACAGCCAAGTTCTACTTCTGAATCTATGGATCAACTGCTAAACAAAAATAGAGAGGGAGAAAAATCAAGAGATTTGGTCAAAGACAAAATTGAACCAAATGCTAAGGATTCTTTCGTTGAAAATAGCAGCAGCAATTGCACCAGTGGCAGCAGCAAACCGAGCAGTCCCAGCATTTCCCCTTCAGTCCTCAGTAATGCGGAGCACAAGAGGGGACCTGAGGTCACATCCCAAGGGGTTCAGACTTCCAGTCCGGGATGCAAACAAGATAAAGATGATAAAGAGGAGAAGAAAGATGCAGCTGAGTGAGTAGACCTCGAATTGAGCACATCCTGTTATTTGCTTAGATGTTTCTTAAAGGGTACAGGGCCCTTCAGCTCAAGAATCTGTCTGGACATTTGGACCTGTTTTGTAGGTGGACCTCAAGTTACAAACAGCTGGGCTAAACCAGTGATGTCTTAAGTACATCAGGTCTTTGCACTCTGCACTTCTCTTTTCCTTCCCCATTTTTGTTTCCCATGGTCAAAAACTAGACTAAATTAAGAAATTTTTTTTTTCTGTAAATGTACAAGGAGTTGAAAAATTACTGGCTTTTGGGAATTCTGTCCCCTGGCCGCTAGTCAGTACCCACCTCCTGGCTCTGCTGCTGAGACCAGAAACTGTCACTGCCGAGAAGAGGAAGAAGTATCTGGTGCCCCTACTTGGAATTCAGCATGTTTTCTAGCATAAACAGTGTTTTACTTAATGGTTAGATTTGTTAAGATAAACTTAATTCTGCACATTCAGGGTATTATCAATTGAATGGATCTTTGTGGGCTAGCCTCAGAACCTAATCCAAGCTAACCACTGTTAATTCATTTGTTCTGGTCTCCATACAGTCCAGTTATGGCTGAACTTTTGGAGTGCGGCTTGTTGATCAAAAAGAGTGCTGCTGCTTAATTTGAAGCAAAAGTTTTTATTTCTTAGAGTCATGATTTTTCCCAAGGCATGTCACGGAGGAAACGCTTTGTCACATTAGAAAATACTGCGTGCTAGGGGGCACCTGGCTGGCTCAGTCAGCAGAGGGTGTGACTCTTGATCTTGGGATTGTGAGTTTGAGCCCCATGTTGGGTGCAGAGGTTACTTAAAAATAAAATCTTAAAAAACAAACAAACAAACCCATGTGCTAGAGAATTGATATATTAGGGATTGCTTTTAGGAATATTTTGTCTTACCAGTTTAAATATTTGTTGATTGCCTCTGAGAGAAAAACTATATATTAACTTTTTTTTTTTTAGTTGCCCCTTTTTGGCCGATCCTTATCAGATTAAAGAGTGGGGAATTCGTGCATATGTTTTAATGAAGAAGATTAGTGATTCAGTAAGAATTGTTTAATGTATGTTCAGCAGTTTAACAAAACAGGTATGGAAGACTTGAGAGAAACATAAGTTCCATGCAGATTTTACTGGCCCTTTTTAATTTTCCCCTGATTTAGGCAAGTGAGAAAATCAACACTGAATCCTAATGCAAAGGAGTTTAACCCTCGTTCCTTTTCTCAGGTAAGTTTGTTTCTTTCTTTGAAGTAATCTAGTCTCGAAAATGATAAATGTAGTAGTAGTAGGATTTCCCCCATACCTGCCATCTAAAGTCAGTTATAGGATGCTGAAAAACCTGTAGTTTCTGTTCCTTTTTCTGTGGTCATTTATGAATACTTCTGAGCCATGGAAAAGGTTCATGTTTTGAGCCATGGAAAAGATTCATGTTTTGTTTTGTCATCAGTTAGATGTGATCTGGGGCAAATCTTTGAATCTTCCTCACTGGCTGGCTAGCGATGAACTATTATTCTATTAAATTTGTAAGAAGACATTTCTTTACTTTTAGAAACACTTTCCAGGGGGCACCTGGGTGGCTCAGTTGGTTAAGCATCTGACTCTTGATTGGGTCATGGTCTCTCAGTTTGTGAGTTTGAGCCCAACATCGGGATCTGCGCTGACATCGCAGAGCCTGCTTGGGATTCTCTCTCCTTCTCTCTCTGCCCCACCCCTGATGGCTCTCTTGTTCTTTCTTCTCTCTCTCTCTCTCTCTCTCAAAAATTAAGTAAACTCTAGGGGTGCCTGGGTGGCTTTGTCAGTTAAGCGTCCAACTTTGGTTCAGGTTGTGATCTTGCGGCTCATGGGTTCGAGCCCCATGTCAGGCTCTGTGCTGACAGCTCAGAGCCTGGAGCCTGCTTCGTATTCTGTGTCTCCCTTTCTCTCCACCCCTCTCCCACTCACGCTCTGTCTCTCAAAAATAAGTAAACAATTAAAAATAATTTTTTTAAATTAATTTCAAAAAGATGTTAAAAACTTTCTCCAGTTCCTTAAGGATCACTTATTTTTAGGTGCTTAAAAAGCTGTCATTTTTAGTAGTATTATTGATGTTGGCAAATTATTGTAATAAATGAGTTGGCAAATTTAATTTCCTACATAACTTTTTCCTTTTATTTTAAACATATGGAAGTTTATTTTCTAAAGTTTTTTTCATTAAAAGGGACTAATTTAAAGTGAGTAGATCTTAGAAAGATGAGAAGATCAGTTTTCAGATTGCAATAATAGCTTTTCATCTGAAGATAGTTGATTTTTATTTTTGTAGCCAAAGCCTTCTACCACCCCAACTTCACCTCGTCCTCAAGCACAACCTAGCCCATCTATGGTGGGTCATCAGCAGCCAGCTCCAGTTTATACTCAGCCTGTCTGTTTTGCACCAAATATGATGTATCCAGTCCCAGTGAGCCCAGGCGTGCAAGTAAGTCCTAGAATTTAACGTGCACTTACCCTCCCTAGTTATTTTTATTTGACCCCAAGCACTCTCTAGGTATGGGGTGACTTGAGGTAGTGATGGTGAAACAAAAATACTTGAAAAGAGGAGGCATGTGATGGCATGGTATGTTTTTAGTATAAAATGTGAGAATGTTTTCTGGTGAGAAAGAAAGATGGTTTAGATTTACTGGTTTGGGGTTTGTCCTTTTAGGTGTGAGTGTGATTTTATTTTTTAATGACTCCTGGCAAACCAGGAGACCTCAGAACTAGCTCTCTAACAATATACCAGTAAGAGAAAATAGTAAAATATATTCTTACTATCATAAGAGCCTAATTTTCATTTTTTTTTTTTTTAATTCTCTCAAGCCTTTATACCCTATACCTATGACGCCCATGCCAGTGAATCAAGCCAAGACATATAGAGCAGGTAAAGGTGAGAATAATCCTGCCTGTGTTTGCTTGTAAGTGTGCATGCTGCATGAATTAAGTAATATTTGTGGTTCAGCTTTGACTTTTGATGAGCCTGTATGCTGACTTGTGGTACCCAACACTGCCTAAGGTGTTCAGATGTATTTTTTTTTTTAATGTGTATTTATTTTTGAGAGAGAGAGTGTGCATGCAGCAGAGGGGCAGAAGATCCAAAGCAGGCTCTTTGCTGACAGCAGAGAGCCCAGTGCGGGGCTTGAACTCATGTACCATGAGATCATAATCTGAGCTGAAGTCAGATGCTTAATGTACTAAGCCACCCAAGCACCCTAAGATGCATTTTTATGAACAAAACTAGGAGAGGAGAAATGCTCATCAGTTATGATTGTTCAAAAGAATTCTTTGAAAAGAATAATTGAATTCTGAAGTTTTCAATGTTAAATTTTGAGGAGTGTTTGTTAAATTATTTTACCAAGTTGCTGACCTTTGAATTTTTTTTTTAATTTTTTTTTCAGTATATGAAATTTATTGTCAAAATGGTTTCCATACAACACCCAGTGCTCATCCCAAAAGGTGCCCTCCTCAATACCCATCACCCACCCTCCCCTCCCTTCCACCCCCCATCAACCCTCAGTTTGTTCTCAGTTTTTAAGAGTCTCTTATGCTTTGGCTCTCTCCCACTCTAACCTCTTTTTTTTCCCCTTCCCCTCCCCCATGGGTTTCTGTTAAGTTTCTCAGGATCCACATAAGAGTGAAAACATATGGTATCTGGCTGACCTTTGAATTTTATACTAACCTGCAGTTCCCCACCCCCACCCCTACTCCCCATCCAGAATTTCTTTTTGAGTGGAGGCCAGCTCACTTCAGAAACCATCAGAATCTTCATAGTAGAGGGATGTTTCCTCTTCTTAAGATGGCATTATAGTATAGTATGGCTCTTGGTGTGAGAGAGGCACTTTATCTTCAGGAGGCAGGGTCATTTCTAGTAAGGGAGAACAGGCACATGTCAAGAACAGCACCTATAAACATATGCTATGCTCAGAAGATGGGAAGTGACTGGATAATTGGTTTGTCCATAATTCACATTTGGCAATTATCAAGATTTTGCCATATTTACCTGAGGGTGCTTTGTTTTGTTGCTGAAGTATTAAAAGTAAATCGCAGACATCATGCCATTTTATTCCTATGTACTTAGTGTATATCTTTCTGAATTATGGACTTTTTTTTCTTAGATGGCCAGAGTGGTGTTATCACACTTTATAAAATAAACAGTAATTCCCTTTCATCTAATAAATTTATCTAATCGATTATCCTGATTGGATCAAAAATCACATTTTTAGGGGCGCTGGGTTGGTTAAGTGTCCAACTTCAGCTTAGGTCATGATCTCCTGGTTTGTAAGTCGAGCCCCAAATCGGGCTCTCTGCCTCTACCCCCACCCCTACCCCCAAACAAATAGACATTTTTAAAAAAATATTTTTTATAATTGATCTGTTTTGAATATGGATCAAAATATGATCTATACATTATTTTGTTTATTTAAAAAAAGTTTTTTTAATGTTTATTTTTGAGAGAAACAGAGTATGAGTGGGGGAGGGGCGCAGAGAGAGAGAGACAGACAGACAGACAGACACAGAAACTGAAGTAGGCTCCAGGCTCTGAGCTGTCAGCACAGAGCCCGACACGGGGCTTGAACCCACGAACAGTGAGATCGTGACCTGAGCCAAAGTCGGACGCTTAACCGACTGAGCCACCCAGATGCCCCTGATCTATAAATTATTACATTTATTACATGTCTTTGTAGTTCCTTTTCTCTTTGTTCTCCTGTTACTGCTTTGTGGCAGGAACCAGTTGTTATGTAGGAATGTCCCGTATTCTAGATTTGTGTCTCTACTCCTTGTGATGGCATTGAGTACTTCAGTTCAGGTTTAACTTTTTTGTAGGAGAGAGGTAAGAATATTTAAGATGATTATCAGTGCTTTATATTAGATCATTCAGGAGGTCCACAATATTGGTCTTATTCTGAGTATTGGTAAAATTAAGGGCTCAGGTGGTGATAGCCCAATCCTATCTTTTTATCTGTCTTTTAACAAATTATCACAGGGCTTAGCTGCCTAAAACAATAAACGTAAATTATCTCAGGAGGGTCAGAAATTCAGGAGTGGTTTAACTGGGTGGTTCTGCGTCAGAGTCTCTTAAGAAATTGCAGCCAAGCTGTTGGTTAGAACTGTAGTATATGAAGGGTTAAATGAGGCTGGACAATCTACTTCCAGATTCAGAGTTGTTGACAGGATAGTGCTGGTCATAACGTGGCAGCTGGCTTCTCCCAAAATGAGTATTCAGAGAGAAATTGATCTAAGTGGAAGCTGCAGTGTGTTTTACAACCTAATCTTGGAAGTGACATAACTTCTGCAGTATGCTGTAGATTACACAAAGCCAACCTGGAACAGTAGAAGGGGACTACACAGGGGTGTGAATACCAGGAGGCAGGATCACAGGGGCCCATCTTGGTGAGCCTGTTTCATTTTACTATAATGTGTATAAAATAGTCTTTAAATATTTGTTGTCTAACTTCTCCTTACTGTTTCATTAAGAATTGTGTAAGTGCCAGTTTTCTGAGTGAGAAACTGTTGGTGTCTTTGCTACTTCCAAAATACTGTCTTCCAGAGTTACTGAGTCATGTCAGTGGTTTGATACATCGATAGACCAATCTGATTGGACTTGTTTTCATTTGTCAGGGATAGCTTTTTGATTATTTTAATTTTATGCATATGCAAAATATTTGTAAGATTGCAAAGTGGAATGACATAAAGAGATCATTCGGAGAAGTCTTGCTTCCAGCCCAGTCTCTTCCACTTGTACTTTCTCTAATCACTTCTGTTCTAGTAGGTGCATCATTTTTTTTTTATCATCAGCAGATGATCGTTTAAAATTATTTTGTTTGTCCTCACAGTGTTTATTTTGTGAATATTCATTTTCTATAAATATATATTTTTAAAATCATTTTATTTAAATATAATTCACATGCCATAAAATCCATCCCATTGAAGTACACAGTTTAGTGGTATTCAGCGTATGAGAGTTGTCCAGTCATTGCTACAGCACATTTTAGAACATTTTTGGGGTACCTGGCTGGCTCACTTGGTGGAGCATTGACTCTTGATCTTGGAGTTGTGAGTTTGAGCCTTACTTACATTGGTTGTAGAGATTACTTTTAAAAAGAAAAAAAAAGACCATCACTTTATCACTCCAGTAAGAAATCCTGTACCTTTTAGCAGTTACCCCTCCCCCTCCCCATGCATATACACTCTCATACCCTAGGCATAATATGCTTGCTTTCTCTATAGATTTGCCTATTCTGGATATTTCGTATGAGGGAAAACATGTTGTATGTAGGCTTTTCTGCCTTGTTTCTTTTACTTCGTGAAATGTTTTCAAAATTCATCCATGTTGGAGCATTTATCAGTACTTCATTCCTTTTTATGGATAAATACTATTCCATTGTGTGGATATACCACATCTTATTTATCCGTTCATCAGTTGATTCCTCTTTGGGTTGCTGCCACTTTTGAGTCTTATGAGTAATGCTGCCGTGACCATTTGTGTGCAAGTTTTTGTGTAGACTTATGTTTTTATTTCTCCTGGAGTGAAATTACTGTGTTGGAGTGTATGCATCATTTTATATTTCTACCATTAGTGTACAAGGATCCCAGTTTCTCCACATTGTTGCCAATACTTGCTATTGTCTTTTTGGTTATATCTATCGCAGTGGTTATAAAGTATCTCATCATGGTTTTAATTTGTATTTCCCTAATGACTGATGGTATTGAGCATCTTTCTGTGTGCCTATCAGCTATTTGCATATCGCTGTAGAAAAATGTCTATTCAGATTCCTGACCTAATTTTTAACTCGGTTATTTGTCTTTTAATTATTGAATTGTAGATGTTCTTTATACTCTCTGTATACAAACCCTTTATCAGATAAAGTATTTACAAATACTTCCATTTGATGAGAGTTTTAAAAATTGCTTCATGGTGTCCTTTGTAGCACAAAAGTTTCGTTTTATTTTTTACTTTTTAAATGTGTATTTATTGTTTAGAGAGAGAGAGAGATATTGAATGAGCGGGGGAGAGGCAGAAAGAGGTGGGGACAGAGGATCCGAAGCTGGCTCTGTGCTGACAGCAGTGAACCGATGCGGGGCTCAAACTCACCAAATGTGAGATCATGACCTGAATTGAAGTCGGACTCTCAGCCAACTGAGACAGAGCCACCTGGGCACCCCTGGTATTTTTTTTAAGTTTATTTTATTTTGAGAGAGACACACAAAGAGAGCATACATGTGTGAGCATGTGAGCGGGAAAGGGCAGAGAAAGGAAAAAGAGAATCCCAAGCACCAGAAGCACCCTATAAGCACAGAAGTTTTTAATTTTGATGCAAATTCATTTGTGTTTTTATTGTTGTGGCTTATGCTTTTGGTGTTATATCTAAGGAAAAACCATTGTCTGAACCAAAGTCACAAAGATTTACTGTGACTTATAAAGAGTTTTATAGTTTGGCTGCAACATTTATTAGATTGATAATCCATTCTGAGTTAATTTTTTTAAAGTTTTATTCGTTTAAGTGATCTCTAACTCCAACATGGGGCTCAAACTCCTGACCCCGAGATCAAGAGTCACTTGCTCTTCCTACCGAGCCAACCGAGTGCCCCATTCTGAGTTAATTTTTGTGCATGGTATGAGGATAGGGATCCAAATTCATTCTTTTGCATGTGGTTTTCCACATACCCCAGCACCATTTGTTGAAAAGACTATGTCCTCATTAAATTGTCATGACGGGGCACCTGGGTGGCTCAGTTGGTTAAGTGTCCAACTCTTGATTTTGGCTCAGGTCATGATCTCACAGTTCGTGAGTGTGAGTGCCACGTTGGGCTCCGTGCTGACAGCACAGAGCCTGCTTGGGTTTCTCTCTGCCCCTCTCCCACTCATGCACGCTCATGCTTGCGTGTTCTGTCTCTCTCTCTCTCTCTCTCTCTCTCTCTCTCTCTCTGTCTCTGTCTCTGTCTCTGTCTCTCTCTAATAAACTTTAAAAATAATAAAATAAATTGTTATGGCATCTTTGTGTTAACATTTTTCTTCCATCATGTAAAAAAGGAAGCATACTATATGTACTGTTCTGCACTTGTGGGGTTTTTTGTTTTAAGATCTATTCCATAGAAATTACTGTATATTTGTGTATCAGGCTTTTCTCATTCTTTTTTTTTTTTTCCTTTTTGTATTGGTTGGTTGTCCTATTGAATTAGTATGGATAGATACAGGTCCTTTTTCTGATGTGTGTATTTCAAACCTTTTTTTTTTTTTTTTTTTTTTTTTTTTTTGGTAGTCTGTGGCTTATTTTCTTAAATGTCTTTGGAAGAACAGAAGTTTTAAATTTTGCAGACCATTATTTCAGTTTTTCTTGTATGCTTATGCTTTGGTTTCCTGAATTTGCATACTCCAAGGTTGCAAAGATTTTCTCATGTTTTTTTTTTTTCCTTAAAAGTCTTCTAATTTTCTCCTGAGATTTACCTTTGAATTTTTTGGTTCATAGTTTTTAATATTTTCCCCACTCATGTAGTGAAAGAAATTATACGCATTTTCTTTCAGAATGCATACAGATTCCTTTTCTTAACATTTAAATCTCTCATCTATTTGGAAGTCATCGTGTATACTGTATAAGAGGAATCTAGTTAATCTTAATCCAAATGGCTATCCAGATTTTTTAAATTAGTTGTTTTCTATAATTTGCATACAATAAAATATATTCCTTTGAAGTGTACATTTTGATGAATTTGTATTTACTCGCAGCCATGTGTTATTGCCTCATCAACCAAGGTGTAATGATTGTGCTTTATGTCTGTTCTTTGTCAAACTCTACTCACCTACCCCTGGCTTCAGGCAACCATTGACCTGCTTTCTCTTACTATAGATTAGATTTGACTTTTCTAGAATTTTTTTTAAAAATGGAATTATATAGTATATAGTTTTTTGCATCTGGTTTAAACAGCATAATAATTTGAAAATATTTCATGTTGTCACCTGTATCAGTTCTTTTTTATTGCTGAGTAGCATTCCATTTTGATGATTAAACTATAATTTACTTGTTACAGGTTTGATAAATATTTTGGTTATTTCCAGTTTTGGGCTATTACGAATAAACATGCTGTAAGAGCATTTGTGTACTGGTGTTTGTATAAGTATTTGCTTTCATTTCTTAAACACCTAGAATGGGGGTTTTTGAGTTGTATGGTAAGTACAATTTTAAATTAATAAGAAACTGATCAGTTGTTTTCCAAAGTGATTGTATCATTTTACATTCCAACTGATCAGCTGTGTGAGAGTTATAAATATTTTACATTCTTGCCAACACTTGGTATTATCTCTTTTTAATTCTGGCCAGTCTAGTGGGTGTGTTGTGGTGTCTCATTGTGGTTGTAGAGTGTGTTTCCTTAATGATTACTGATCATGGGCAATTTTTTCATGCATTAATTGACTGTCAGTTTTTGCAAAAGTGTCTGTTCAAATTTTTTCCCTTTGTTCACATTGGGTTTCTTTTCCTACTAATAATTGTCTTTTATCAGAAATGGGTGTTACAAATATTTTCTCCCAGTCTGTGGCTTGCTTTTAGCCAGATTTTCATTTGAAGAGCTGGTGTTAAATTTGATGAAGTCCCATTTATCAAGTTCTTCTCTTATCACTCATACTTTTTTGTGTCATTACTGAGAACTCTTTGCCTGCCCTAGATTGTGAATATTTTTATGTTTTCTTCTAGAAGTTTAATATGTTTTATCTTTTCCAAAATTAGGTATATGATCAATCTGAAATTAATTTTTGTGTAGGGCTTGAGGTTATGTTGAAGTTCATTTTTTCCCCATATGTGTATATGCATATATTCAGTTTTCTCAGCACTAGCCTCTGTCTTACTTATTATCTCTGCATTTTCAAATTTTTTTTTTTTTTTCAACGTTTTTTATTTATTTTTGGGACAGAGAGAGACAGAGCATGAACGGGGGAGGGGCAGAGAGAGAGGGAGACACAGAATCGGAAACAGGCTCCAGGCTCCGAGCCATCAGCCCAGAGCCTGACGCGGGGCTCGAACTCACGGACCGCGAGATCGTGACCTGGCTGAAGTCGGACGCTTAACCGACTGCGCCACCCAGGCGCCCCATCTCTGCATTTTCACAGAATTCAGTTGACCATATATATGTGGTCTGTTGCTGAACTAATTTTTATTGTATTGATCCGTGTGTCTATCCTCATGCTAGTATTCACTTTCTTGATTACTGTTACTTGATAATAAATTTTAAAATCAATTCATGTAGGTGCTCCGGTTTTATTTGTTAAACTTGTTTTAGGTACCCTAGGTTCTTTGTATTATCAAATAAATTTTAGAACCAGTTTGGAATTATGCATTGTATCTGAAGATCAGTTTGTAGGGGAATTGTGTCCCCCTTTAACAATATTGAATTTTCCTGTTCAGAAACATGGTATATCTCTCCATTTATTTAGATCTTCAGTTTCACCAGTGTTTTGTAGTCTTTTTCATTGTATAAGTTTTGCATATATTTTCTTAAATTTATCACTTAGTATTTCATATTTTTATGCTATTGTTTCAGTGTTTTAAAATTTTTTAACACTGTTTACCAAGTATATAGAGATACACTTGATTTTTTAATATTGAGCTTGTGTCTTGTCTTACCACTTCGCTAAACACATTTATTGTTTCTATAGCTTTTTAAAAATGTTTGTCGGTTTATTTATTTTGAGACCGAGATGGAGTGCACGAGTGGGGGAAGGGCAGAGAGAGGGAGACACAGAATCTGAAGCAGGAAGCAGGCTTCAGGTTCTGAGCTGTCAGCACAGAGCCCAGTGCGGGGCTCAAACCCATGAACCATGAGATCATGACCTGAGCCAAAGTTGGGCACTTAGCTGACTGAGCCACCCAGGCACCCCTCTAGTAGCTTTTTTTAGACTTAGAATTTTCTGTGTACACCATCATAATCTAATCACTGTATCTTTTTCTTGCTTTATTGTACTAGCTAAGTCTTCTAATACATTACTGACTAGAAGTGACGTGATCCTTACCATGTTCCTGTTCTTAGGATAAAGAACTCATCCTAAGTTCTTACTTACACTGTTATTATTATCTTACACTGTTAGGTACAGGCATACTCCCTTTTATTACATTCCACAGATACTGCCTTTTATTTATTTTTTTAAATAAAGTGAAGTTTTGTGGCAACTCTTTGTCAGGCAAGTCTAAGTCTGTTGACTTCATTTTTCCCACAGCGTTTGCTCAGCATTTGTCTCTGTGTCATATTTTGGTAATTCTCATTATTTTAAATGTTTACATTATTTGTTTTATATACATATATATACACACACACATATATATATTTACACATACATATATATATATATGATCTGTGATTAGTGATTACAAACTCACTGAAAGCTGAGATGATGGTTGGCATTTTTTAGGAATCAAGTATTTTTTAATGTATGCATGTTGTGTTTTGTAGACAATGCTGTTATGCACTTACAGGCTATAGTATGGTGTAAACATAACTTGTAGAACGATGGGAAATGAGAAAACACACTTGACTCACTTTGTTGTGATACTCACTTTATTGAAGTGGTCTGGAACCAAACCTAGATATCTCTGAGGAATGCCTGCATACAGTTAGGTGTGGTTTCGATTCCTAAGTTGCTGAGGTTTGTTGTTTTTTTTTTTGTCATGAATGGTTGGTTATTGACTTCTGTTAAATACTTTGTTATGATGATCGATGATCATATAGTTTTTCTGATTTGCTGTTATTTTGAAGAATTACATTTATTTGTGAATTGAACCAGCTTTGCGTTCCTGGCATCCCACTTACATTAGTCATAGTGTATCATCCTTTTTACACATTCCTGGATTTGACTTGATAGTGTTTTGTTTAGGAGGTTTTTCACCTATGCTTTTAGGGGATATTGATCTGTAGTTTGCATTACTTTGTAATGTCTTTGTACCGTTTTGTTATCCAGTTAATTGTGGCCGTTTGTCTAACTTACCAATGTAGTAGCCTAAAGTTGTCATAATTTTTATTTCATTTTATTATTTTTTTAATGTTTATGTATTTTTGAGAGAGAGAGAGAGAGAGAGACAGAATGTGAGTGGGGGTGGGGCGCAGATAGAGAGGGAGACACAGAATCCGAAGCAGGCTCCGGGCTCCGAGCTATTAGCACACAGTCTGACATGGGGCTTGAACTCACGGACCGCGAGATCATGACCTGAGCTGAAGTTGGACGCTTAACTGACTGAGCCACCCCGGCGCCCCTTCTTTATTTTTTTAATGCCTGTAGTCTCTGTAATGATGCTCTGTATTTCATTTCTGGTGCTAATAATTTGTTTCTCTCCCTTTTTTTCTTGATCAGTCTCGCTAGAGACTCCTTGATTTTTTCCGAGAACCACTTCTAGTTTCATTGCTTTTTCTATATTTTCTATTTTGTTTATTTTTGCTTTTTATCACTTAATTTCTTTTGCTTTCTTTGGATTTAATTTGCAGTTTTTCTAGTTTCTTAGGGTGGTCGCTTCAGTTGGTGATTTTCAAACTTTCTTTTCTAATAGAAGTATTTAAAGCCACAGATTTCTAACCATTGTCTTAGCTGCATCCCCAAAACTTACTATGTTGTATTTTCATTTTTACTTAATTCAGAATATTTTTTGTCTTATAATTTCTTTTTTGACCAGTGGGTTATTTGGCATTGTGTTGAAATTTCCAAATATTTGAGTATTTCCAGATGTATTTCTGTTTTTGAATTTTAAATTCCATTATGGCCAGAGATCAAATTGATATGAAATGCTATTTTTTATCATATATTAAGGGCCCATGTGCAGTTGAGTCTATTTCTGGGGTTTTTTGTTCTGTTCTATTAGAGTGCTTATCTCCGATAGGACTACTTTTTCATCCAGCCACTCCCAGGTTTTCTTCTTTATTTTTGAGCTTCATACATATCTTGACTACTAAAAAAAAAAATAAAATAAAATAAATAAGTTTTTTAAAAACCTATTTATTGAAAATTAAAAAATATATATATAGCAGTTAGAATAGTACAGTAGTATACAAGTACTTTTGAAAATCATACACTCAAGGACAATTTTGTTTCACCTGTAACATCCCTTCCCTTTTAGATTATTTTGAAGCATGTCTCAGATATATCATTTTATCTGTAAATAATTCATTTTTCTGGAAATATTAGGGCTCTTAAAACAATAAAACACCTGTAAGTACCATTATCACCCCTAAATAGAATGAACAGTTCTTCCCTGATATCCTCAAATTTCTCTAGGTATCTTTAAAATATATGTATATTTTTACAATTAATTTGTTCCAGTTAAGATCCAAATGAGGTTTACAAGTTGCATTTGTTTATCATCTTTTAGTCATTTTTAAAAAATTATTTCATGTTGGGCTAACTGTCTATTACAAACATTTTTGAAAGGCTTTATCAGCTCACAACCAGTGATGGTCATTCATAGCCTCACTGTCTTACACCCTGCCTTCACCGGATTATTTTGCAGCAATCCTAGACATCATATAATTTCACCTATCAATATTTCAGTGTGTATATTTAAGAGTTACAGACTCTTTGTTTTAAAAATCATAGTTAATAGTGCCATTATTTGCTCCTTTAAAAATTAGCAATTATTTTTTGCTATCCAGAGTATGAATTTCCATTACTATCTTTTTTAGAGAGAGCGAGAGCAAGTGGGAGAGGGGCAGAGAGAGAGAGAGAGAGACAGGATCCCAAGCAGATTCTGTGCTATGAGTGCAGAGCCCATTGGGGGGCTTGAACTCACGAACCGTGAGATCATGACCTGAGCCGAACTCAAGAGTTGGACACTTAACTGACTAAGCCACCCAGGTATCATTTAATATTAAGGTAGATTAAATTTAAGGAAAATATATACACTGTAGACCCAGGTATATGTCTGTATAAATACATATGCGTATGTGCAAATGAGTAGGATAGTGGTTGCTATTAGCGAAGAAAATGGTATGCAGACGGTGGAAGGGAGGATTTAGTTTTGTATAATTGAATTTTTTATGTTTAAAGATTGTAGGGGTGGCTAGGTGGCTCAGTTGGGTAAGTGTCTGACTTTGGCTCAGGTCATGATCTCACGGCTCATGAGGTTGGAGCCCTGCATCAGCCTCTGTGCTGGCAGCTCAGAGCCTGGAGCCTGCTTCAGATTGTGTCTCCTTCTCTTTGCACCTCCTCCACTGCCCTGCTACCATGGTTGGTCTCTCTCTCTCTCTCTGTCTCTCATAATAAACATAAAAAATAAAAAAAGATTGTATTCAGACATTTTCTGTATGTGTAACTAGAATTTTAAATCTTAAGACTGTACACTGGCCTGGCTTTCTAATTTTAATATGAGAGTCATAATCAAATATCAAAAAATAGTGAAAAGGTTCAGTTCAGTTAGTGAATTTAATTAGATAACCTTTCATTTGATAAAAATGTTATAGGAATTTGGGGTGGCTTTTCTTTACTAAAAGGAACTGGCTTTTTCTTCTTAATGTTTTACTTAGTTTTGAGAGGGAGAGCATGAGCAGGGGAGGGGCACAGAGGGGGAGACAGAGCATCAGAGGATCTGTAGTGGGCTCTGTGCCAACAGCATCAAACCCATGTGAGACTCGAACTCCTGAAACCCTGAGGTTATGACCTGAGCCAAAGTTGGACATTCAACTGACAGCCACCCAGACACTCCAGGTATTCTCAGGGCACCTCGGTGGCTCAGTTGGTTAAGTGTCTGACTCTTGATTTGGGCTCAGGTCATGATCTCACAGTTGGTGAGATGGATCCCTGCATCAGGCTGTGCACTGTCAGTGGGGAGCCTGCTTGGGATTCTCTCTCCCTCTCTCTCTCCTTCTCCACTCACTTGCGAGTGTGTGCTCTCTCTCTCTCTCCCAAAATAAATAAACTTAAAAAAAAATTATGTGGAGGGGCACCTAAGTGGCTCAGTCAGTTGAGCGTCCGACTTTGGCTCACTCAGGACATGATCTTGTGGTTCACGAATTTGAGCCCTGCATTAGGCTTGAGGCTGACAGCGTGGAACCCACTTTGGATTCTCTGTCCCTGTGCCCCCCCCACCCCCCTGTCCCTCCCTAGTCCCACCCACCCCGCTCCTTTCCCGTTTATGCTCTCTCTCTCTCAAAAATAAATAAAACATTTTTTGGGGCGCCTGGGTGGCTTGGTCGGTTAAGCGTCTGACTTCGGCTCAGGTCATGATCTCACGGTCCGTGAGTTCAAGCCCCGCGTCGGGCTCTGTGCTGACAGCTCAGAGCCTGGAGCCTGTTTCAGATTCTGTGTCTCCCTCTCTCTCTCTGCCCCTCCCCTGTTCATGCTCTGTCTCTCTGTCTCAAAAATAAAAAAAAATTAAAAAAAAAAAGTTAAAAAAAAATTAAAAAAAAATAAATAAAACATTTTAAAATAAAGTAAAATTTATAAAAAGAAATATGTGGACTCTGAAGATCAAATTCAGAAAGATATTACCATCTTCATTTTTCCCATTTTCATATTGGCTTTTCTGAATAGATAAAACAGTATATAGCTCCCCTAAATGTATACTAAGAAAATTCACATATTTAAGATAAAAAACAAGTTTTGTCACTAAACTAGTAGTTACTTGTATAATTCTGGTGATTTTATGAAGATGCCAAGTTATACCTTCTTTGTGCCTCATACCTTGTTGTGGGCAGTGGTTCGTGATTCTTCCCTCAAGTGGCTTTGTTAACATCACTCCATAAACCCATCACAGACAGCAATCAGTGTTACAATAGACATGCAAGGGAAAGATACACAAAACATGCAGCCAGCTCTTTTGGGCAAACTGGGAAAGATACTACAAAGGAGACGACAGTTGAGCTGAATTGTTCTTCTTTTTTTTTTTTTTTTTTTTTTTTTAGTAATTTCTGCACCCATGTGGGATCCAAATTCACACCCTAAGAATCACATTCGCTACTGACTGAACCACCCAGGCACCCCATGAGTTGAATTCTTAACTAGAATTTTAACAGGAGGAGGACCATAGGCAGAAATCTGGGTGGAATAATAAAAGACGAAAAACATTTTTTAAAAAAGAGCTATTTAGAAATCTGCTACGTGATAGCATGTGATGCTGTGTTTTGAGAAAGCAAGAAATTGTGTAAGAATTCAGTGGTAGGAAGTTAAGATGGAGTTAAGATTAGTATTGGCTCTATACTGGCTTTTGTGAACTATTGTTTTTCTTTGTATACGTCTAATGCCCTTCTGTAGCAAGCGGCATAATTTGGCATATCAGACGGGTTATCTGAGTAGTAGTATGAAAGAAACATTTTATCGTGCTGTAAGAGTCTGATGCAGGGATTTGATCAAATCTGGGGGTCATTATAGAGGGTCTCTCTGAGGAAGTTGCTTTCAGGCTGACACCTGAAGGATGAGTCAGAGTTGTCCAAGCTGAGCTTCGAGAATCAGTGTTTGTGACTGAGGCCTAATAGCACGTGTGGCAGGAAAATAGCCCAGAGTGGCTGCAGCAGCGGAGGGAATGGTATAACATGGCATTGGAAAGGCAGGCAGGGGGGTCCAATCATGCCCAGGCTCGTGGACCGTGTTCATGTGTTTGATTCTGGAGATGCTCTTTTCTAATACTAAGTCATCTTTTGTGCAGTACCAAATATGCCCCAACAGCGGCAAGACCAGCATCATCAGAGCACCATGATGCACCCAGCCTCAGCAGCAGGCCCACCGATTGTGGCCACCCCACCAGCTTATTCCACACAATATGTTGCCTATAGTCCTCAGCAGTTTCCAAATCAGCCTCTTGTTCAGCATGTGCCACATTATCAGTCTCAGGTAAGGCCGATACGACCGAACTCTTCATTTTTGTTCCATTTAAATAACTTCTAACTTTTAATATGGTAAAGGGGTTTTCCTTTATAGTTGTGCTGTGTGTTATGGTGAAGTAGATAGCTAAGGATTTGGGGGTCTTTTTCATAGAAGATTGCTGATCAGTGTTAACGTATTTCAAAGGAAATAGCCAAAAACAGTTTTAGGATTCTCAGACTTGTTTCTGGAAACCATGGAGTTAAGACATCTAACTAAAATTTGCTTGACTGTATTGGATAGTTTAATGTTTTCTCTTTATTTTTTGTTTGAACACAGCATCCTCATGTCTATAGTCCTGTAATACAGGGTAATGCTAGAATGATGGCACCACCAGCACATGCCCAGCCTGGTTTAGTGTCTTCTTCAGCAACTCAGTACGGGGCTCATGAGCAGACGCATGCGATGTATGGTAGGAAGACTTTTGTTTGTCTCTTTCAGTGTGTGTGACTATTCTTAATTTGTTTTAAACCTCTGAAAAGATACTTTAAGAATAACTTGTGCCATTGAGGGTCAGGAATCTAAAGAAAAGATGAACCCATTTCTATAAGTTTTGGCAAATCTGTTTCTAAAACTCCTCTGTCTTCAGATGTTTCTCCTTAGTTTAACTGAAACGTAATGATGTGTGTAACAGAAAGCATCTTTTGTGGAGAAAGCCATCTTCTTCCTCTTCCTCATCAGTATTACCACCACTTGGCATGGCCTGCCTAAGGCACAAAAGAAAGTTTTACCATAATGAAAGCACTCTCCAGCAAGAAAACATTCTGCTTCTCTTCTTCCCCTGGAAGTTACTGGCATTACATATTTTTATTGCTCTTTGTTAACATTTTAACAAATGTTAACAAATGTTAAAATGTTAAAAAGTATGTTTTTGCCTCATGCTGTATTTTAAGTGGTCAGAATAGTCTAACATTAGATATGCCTTAGACATTAGTCACATTTTAAATACAGTCATCATAAGCAATGGTAAAATGAAGAAAAGTATCCTATATAAAATAATTAAATGGTATATATAAGAATAATAAGCAGAAATCTCCATCTGAGTTTTATGGCTGGAGAACTTTGTGCAGGTCAACTTAGGTGTCTGAGGTACTAAAATAATATGGTTTTCACGGTTGAGAATTTAAGATTTCCACTTACATCTTGTAATATAGAATCAGTGAGTTGACCCATATTATAGTTTTCAAAATCACGTTAAATTAGTGCCGATTTCATTAAGATGTAAATTTTGTTGTGAACTTTCCTGAGCGCTCCTGTGCGGTCAGTTAGGTTTTCCCATTGGCGTTTCAATTTTTAGAGTGTGAGGAGAGAAATTCAAGTTCATTCATACAGATAAAAAGTGTGCCACTCTTAGAATGAAATCATAGTTACATGTGATTACATGGCCATTTCAGTTCTTAACCCTTTTAAAACTTTTTTAATGACTAAGAATAAAGATTTTCTCCTTTTTAACTTCAGGTGACACTTGATTTTAGAGGTTCATAAGACTAGGTGGGACTCAGGCAGCAGGAATCATCCTTCTTGTCACCTATAACCTGCTCGTGCTTACTTCCTGGAGACATGCTTCTATTGCATATGTTCACAGTGGTAGGAAATCTACATGATCATAGCCATGGTTTTTATAAAATAACTTAAATCTGATCTTAATTTTCCACATTATCACTTAAAACTTCCTGTGTGGATTATTCTCTTTGAATTAAAATGAGGTAATTGCTACATTTTGGGAAACTTTCTTACAAGAAACCCATTCACAATTTAATTGAAAAGTATATCAACACACTGATTTTGGTTATGATTGCTTGTCATTGGCTTGTCTTAACCAGGACTAAATATGTATAAAAAGACACCATTGACTCATCATGTACGCTTTTATGCAATTTGTATATATTTCAACAATTTTCTGGTTTGCTAAAGGCTTAGGTGAAAAGTTCATTATGATTTTTTTATATATTTCTGATAAATACATCATGATTTAACAAGTGGAGAAAACATTTCTCTCCTCCCATTTTCTGGCATATTCCCCTTTGAATAAGATCTAAAACTTTTGAACTAAAATTTCCATTGCTTTTAGAGAACAACTGTCTGTGTACCCATGCTTTTGAGACATTGTAGTAATACTGTGATGTTGAGAAGAATCTTTCTCCTCAATGTGTTCACTCACTGCCAGCATCTGGTTTTTCCTTTTGGATGAATGTTCGTTGGTTTGAAATCGCTTGTACAGTAAACACTGTATTTGAGACACTAATGGTTTTATAACTACCTTCCCAAAACTTTTCTATTTGAAAAGCAGTTGGCCTTGGACCCTGAAGTCAATTGAAATATGGGTAAATCAGAAATACTGCAAACAAAACATTAGACCTAATGTCCAGTGAAATCTGGAGTGAACTAGTCATTAAGACCAGTTTTTTTAATGCCAGGAGAAAGTTGCTCAGCCAGATCTGAACTGCTCTCCTGCAATTTCCATGGCTTGTATTTAATTGATGTCTGTTGATGAGGAGACAGGTTGAGGTGAAGCTCTGGATTTCATATGATTGTTGCTGGTTACTCAGGGTTCTCATTTGAGTACTCCATACTCTAAAAAGAACCGTAGGAAATGAAGTATAAGCCATAATTTAATCTACTAAAGCAAATTCATTAATTCTTCAATAATTATTTCAGTTATTTTAGATCTTCCAAATCTTAATTATGCCAGATAAAGACACATAGATATGTTTTCAGAGTACATTATTTTAAACTTAAGATGTATCTGTTGCTTAGAAATGCTAATTTTACTCTCATACCCCTCGAGCAGTTTATATTTCATATTCCCAAAGGAACCAAATGTTTTTAGTATGAATTATGTTTATTGTTAAGATCTGTTCTATCTAAACATTTTCAAATTTTTATGCAAACAAAAGAATATGCACCGAGATGTTGGCAACAGTTCTGTGTCACCTTTTTGTCACTTACCAATTGGATGGCCATAGCAAAAGGCTTTGAGAATAGAAAGGACAGTAATGACTAAAGACTGATTGTTATCTTCAGATGGTTGGTATGCCGACAGATTACTGAACAGTTACATTGTTAGGAGTTATCATACATTCTAAGTAGTTGTTGACCTTGTTCTCTTTCTAGCTATCTTAGAAAGGATTTTGATTGCAAAAACTTCATCTCTTTGACCTTAATCTAACTTTCATCATTGCCCCATCCCTCCTAAGAAGTTTTTCTTAGGAGTAACGAAAGAAGTTCCTTTTTGTTTCTTTAACATCTTGTCTTGTAATTCACCTAATTTTCTTTTAGGGCAGTGGCATTTTCCCTTTCAGAAATAGTAATGAAACTTTCTCTACCAACTAGAGCCATCAAGAAGAGTTAGATCCAGAATCCTTTTTGAGTTTGTTTTTGGTAGTTTAATGCAGATAAATTAGAAAATACATGAGGCAAAAAGATTGAGAATGCACCTGTTATCCCTCCACCTGATAATTACCTGTTAACATTCTGGTGCATATCCTTACAAGTGTACCTACACCCCATTTATGTAAACATTTTAATAAGGAATGATATCACACCCATGTTTAATAATAACTATTTTTTCTTAAGTTCTGGGATTCACTTCCAGATGCCTGATAAATATCTTACAGAATAATGATGTTTTTATTAATAATGATTTACAAATCTGTTTGAGTCTTTTGAATTAAACTTGGTAAATACTCTCTTATTTTCGTACATTATTTATATTAAGGTTATTCAGTGGAATGCCATGTTGGTCTTTCGATTAGATGATTTTATTCATTTAAACAAGTCAGCATGTGGAACTCAGCATATCAATACAGAAGAAAAATGTTTCTTGGTTCAGCCCTATCTTGTTTAATTTTGTAGCAATGTTTAAAGTACTTGTCATCTCTTGTAAAATAAGAAAAATGATTTATGCATGAATACAAAAAGAAATTTATAAATATGTCAACCTTTCCAGAAAATTAGGAAAATGCACACCTCAAAAGGCTAATTTACCTTTCTATTTCCCAAATTCAGCATGCCCCAAATTACCATACAACAAGGAGACAAGCCCTTCTTTCTACTTTGCCAGTGAGTTGGGTTTTTTATACTAATTTTTATTGAACAGTAAAACACTTTTTAAAGAATACATGTTAAGGGAGTAGACTTGTTGAGCAGTATTTTCCTTGTGCCAGACAAAATCATTGAAAATAATGTATATTTGTAAATAATTCAGAGTTTTAAAAAAAGGAAATATAACCCAGCTTAAGAAAGCTGGAGTTAATTAAAAAATTGAGTTGCTTCAGAAATTAATTTTTGCATACCAAGCAAACATGTGACTGTTTTGGAAATGCCTAATATTTTCCTTGTTCAGAGAAACTTCTCCAGAAATGCATTTTTTTTCCCTTTTTTTTCAACCAAGCCACAAACTTAGTATAAAAAGCTTAAAATATTAGGCTTTTTTAGTATCCTGGCTAGAAGAAATTTATCCTTATAAGGATTTTTAATTGAATAGGTTTGAAAATTTAGGGAAGAAACATTTCTGTCTTTTCAGTCTTTGCATGACTGAAGGTTTAAAATACTCAAGTGGTAGACACCCAGGATGTTTTGAGCTTCACCAGGAAAGCATGACCTAGCTGCTTGATTCTGTTTGGCAGCACTGGCCCCTCTCACTACCAGTGAAAAGGTAAATAAACGATGGCTCCTAAATGGAGAAAGTCTGGGCAGGGCTCTCTTTTGGAAATGAACGTGTAGGGTACATCCTAATTTATTTTGTAGGGCAGTTTTTAAGTAAGGCTAGTCGTGGACTTTTGGTATTTGGATAGGAAAGGTACTAATTTGCAGAAGTCCTTCAGAAGTGTATGCCAGTAATGAGTAACTTTATGTGCAATATTATATTCTAAGGGATATTAAATATTAAAATTTTAGATACTAAATTTTGGGTTACTTTAGAAAGACTTAATGCCTGAATTTACTAAATGCCAGATTTTAAAAAGTGTTGAGAAAACATTTTGACTTAAGCTTTCATTAACTATGCCATGACTTGGTATCCAAAAATAAGTGTGTACTTGTTATTTATTTGGTGCTAGGAATTGTTAACAAATTTAATCCTTTAATAGATGCTCTTTAAAAAGGAGTCTTGCTGTATATCTGTACCATTAAAGGGAAATTTTGTATGTGATATAGTATGTAAAAAACAGTTTCAGTAATTAATTTTATTATGTACTCAATTTGAGGTCTCAAATGTAGTTATCCTCACCATCTTACTGTCTCTGTTTAATAATTTTGGAGTCAGTTTCCTGGTAAGTAGCTAAAAGTTTCTTAATCATCACACCTAAGTATTAACTGCCTTAGTATAACTTCCCTTAAGAGGAATTATTAGTTCTTAAAAGAAGCTAACAGTGGGGCTGCTATTTATAATTTAAGTTGCTGCTTGTACCACCCCCTCCCCACAAGCCATTTTGCCATGGTTTGGTCTAGTTGCATTTTACCCCTTTTTAAGAGTTTTGTTTTCATTTTTAGTGTTGCAGTGCTGGTGATCTCTCATGACTTGTGCATCCAAGGTCAAAATGACAAAACCTAGTTACAAATTAAAGGCACAACATTATTGACTGAACTGGCTTCAGTAAGATCATGGCTTAGGAAACAACTTTTAGAATGTGGTTAATGTTATGAGGATTTGACAAGTCACGTATTTAGAGTTGTAAACATTTGTATCAAGGAACACAATGAGTGAGGAACTTTTGGACCAGGTCTGACCCAAAAAAAGCAATACTTCTTTGATTAGCCTGCATTAATCCAGATTTCATGAAGGCAACTCAATTTTTATAAATAGAAGTTTGATGAATAGGTAAATCAGAGTTTTGAAGAACATTTATTTTTACCTTTTGGACTCCTCAGCTAAATTAGCAAGCATGGATAATAAAAGCAGTTAAATGCTTGACTTAGCTCTGTAAAGCCCAGCATTTACTGTTCTTCACTCTCCACTTCTCCCTTCTCTGATTCCAGTAGATTTCTTCTACAGTTTTATTCTATCTTGATTCCTTTCTCTTGGCTCTCTCTTCCCTTCCACCTTTTCCCCCGTCAGCCTTTTAATGTCCCTCCTATCCCGTCTTTCTTTGTCTCCTTCATAACTGGCCTTTTGAGGAACCAGACCATATTTTTGTTGTCATAAAGATTGAATTAAAGTATCGATTTCACATTTTTCCCAGTCACCTACCCAGTTTTCCTACGTAATATGGGAAAAGAGTTCCTGGATGAGGTACTGGTTAGCAGATATCTTTTAAGCAAGGAGATAAACAGAGGAAAATATTTCTAATTAAACTTTTAAAAGTTTTATTTGCAGCTAATGAAGCATATTTACATGTCCTTGATTTTTCTTATGATGCATTCTAGTTTGCTGGTGCTTAGGTAGGGAAAGGTTGGGTGTTTTAAAACAAAACCTGTATAGATGCACGCAGTTTGGATTACTTGAAGTATTTGTGCTGTCGGTGCAAAGGAGCTATAAATTATAATACTCTAAAGCCTTTCACTGTTGGTAAAGTACTCTCGCAGAGATTCCTTTTAAAAATGCACAATAAGACATATTTCATCTTTAATTTTTTCCAAATAATTTCAAGATTTTAACCCTTTTAAATTGATGAATTACTTCATTACGAGACGTAAAGACATAATTATTCTCTTAATGAGGTCCTGTTTCTATGTGGGAAAATTAGTAAGACAGCACCCAGCTAGAATTTATTTATTGTTTTTAGTTCCTTAAAATTTTGCTTAGAAAGTCATTAAGACTACAAACATTTCTTGAATAAATAAAGCTTAAAAAATAGAAACTCTGAGATTCTGTACTCTCTCTTTATGAAACCTCATAAATAGAATATGGGATTCAGGAATTGCTTCCCCCTGGATAGATTTAGTCTTGTTACAAATGAAACATTTCAGAAGCTTGGGGTGTATGGAGGATTTTAATGCTAGTAGTTTGAAAATAAGGAACACGAGGGGTGCCTGGCTGGCTCAGGCTATGGAGCATGCTACTCTTGATCTCTGGGTCATAAGTTGGAGCCCCATGTTGGGGGTGGAGATTACTTTAAAAAAAAAAAAAAAAAAGGAAAAGAAACGAAGAAAGAAAAGAGGGAGGAAGGATGGAAGAAAAGGAATGTGAATGATTTTAGACGTCACTATCCAGTAGAACTTTCTATGATGAAAGTATGCTATAAATTGTGCTGTCTAATCAGCAGCCACTAGCTACATGTGGCTATTTTAGTTATTTAAAAATACATTTGAAAAATGAGTGTAAGATTTTTGCAGGAGTAGAGTCCGGTTCAAAATTTATGTCAAGTCTTTTAGACCAAGTCAATGTCTAGACACTTTGAGGGGTTCTGAAAGTTAACCTAGTGAATGTGATAGTGGAAAATGGCCTTCTAATAAGCAAATGATGTAGAAGAAAGACACTAACTGACTTTTATTGACTTGTGGGACCGTGGAGTTAAGGAAATCAGCACATCATTCTTCCCAACTCCCAGAAGACAGGCACTGACTTCCTAGAAACACCCAGAGAGTATCTTGCCACAATTTTCCTTATTAATATATTCCAGTGTGTATTAACTCTCATAATTAGGGAAATGTTTTCAGTGTGTAAACCAAAGTGTTTCGTTTAATCTGGGCATTCATGAATATTCATTAATGCCCACTCTGGTGTTGGCAGTGGATGCACAGGTGATCCTAGCACTGGCTGTTTGCCTCGCCCTTCCCTCTTTTAAAAGGTGCATATATATAGGGCACCTGGCTGGTTCAGTAGGTAGAGCATGCAACTCTTGATCTTGGGATTGTGATTTCAGACCCCATGTTGGGTGTAGAGACTACTTTTAAAATACACACACACACACACACACACACACACACAGTTGGGGAGATAACCAGTTAGGCTGGCATGTTGGTGGCCTTTGGCCCTACAGTGTCAAGCACTGCAGAATTGCTTCATGTGCCTAAACCTAGCATAACGTTTCCATGGGACATGCCCGGTGCCACCTATGCTAGTGACTCTTGGCCGTCATGCCTCTTAGACTGCCAGAGTTAGGGTGCTTGATCTCAAATCAGTGCTTGTTTGTCCCTGTCAGTCCCCTGTATGTCTGTGTGTATGAGGTACATGAGGGAGCTATTTGAGAATTGTTTCTGTGAATGGGCTTAGCTTCTCAGGGATTTTAGGATGACTTTGAGAAGTCTGGAAGTCCCCTGTTGCTGGGGATGTATCTTGAGAACACTTAGCAGCTCATCGCCATTCATGGTTAGATTTATATCAGTGTGTTGTCAGTAGTCACTGGAAGCAGTGAATTAGTCTTACTGTGATTTTGGTTCTCACATTGGTGTTTTAGGAATACGTGCACAAATGAATTTATGCCTAATCTCCCTGTTTTGTATCAAGGTATGGTCCTTGCTGAGATTCATAAAGGATTGGCTTTGGGTTATCTTTAATGAACACATTTTTACTTAAAGTGGCCTGTCATATTTTCTTTGAAGTTACTCTAACTAGTAAGAATCTTTCTAAAGACTGGGATGCTTTGAAGGGAGTTCATTTTTCCACATAGTTTAGGTAATTCCATTTACTAGATTTTTTAAAGCAAAGGTGAGAGATCCTTGAGCAAGGAGGGCCCAGGGAATAAACTGAGTGACTTCTGTGATCAGCTGGGAGAGACTGTGGTCATTTGGCCCTGAAAATAGAGCCCTGACCTTGCCGCATACCTTATCCAGCCCTTTCTCCCAGCCCCAATACAGTCAGTGCCTAGGGACACTGTGCCCACTCCAGGGCAGTAGCATGGTGAGGTTAGCCAGATGATGGCCTTGAGCTAAAGAGAGAGAGAGAGAGAGAGAGAGAGAGAGAGAGTGTGTGTGTGTGTGTGTGTGTGTGTGTGTAAAAGAGAGAGAGAGAGAATGATTTCTGCCTATGCTTTTAAGTTGCTTTTTCAGGAGAACCTAGTGACTGTTTTAAGAGTAAATTTACACTAATTAGATTTTCATAAAATGTATACAGCTGGGTTATATAAATGCTAGTCTGATTGTTAAGTAATAACTTCACACTTATTTTTTCAAGAAAATGGATGATTTAAATGGAGTAAAATAGTTTGGTAAAGAGCATAAGTTAGACCCTGAGTATCATGAAAGCTCAACTGATGAGGCTTAGGGGAGCAGTGGAGACTGTCCTAGATGTCGACCGTACACACCCTTTTTCTTCCACTTCAGTTTCCACTGGCTCCCTTGCTCAGCAGTATGCGCACCCTAATGCTACCCTGCACCCACATACTCCACATCCTCAGCCTTCAGCTACCCCCACCGGACAGCAGCAAAGCCAACATGGTGGAAGTCATCCCGCACCCAGTCCGGTTCAGGTAAGGAGAGACTCCGAGGTCTTGTAGAATTGTGTCCTCGTTTTGTTTACTGAGCGTTCTGTGCAGTGCGGGGCAGAATGCTCGGTACCACGTGATCAAAACACCCCGCAGCTCTGCCTCATGGAGCCAGCCTACAGCTCTGCAGGCTGTGCTCCTGGGATTTGCTTTTTGTTGTTGTTACTGTTAAGTCCTGTTAAGATACATACTGAGAATAAGGTGATTGGGTAAGTTCTGGAAATATTGATTGAAAAATCTAATTTAACATCACATAAGGAATATGCTTGGGGCTTTTTTTTTTTTTTTTTTTTTTAACTTCATTACTGATGATTATACAATGAGTTTTTTTCCTGTTAGCTTCTGCAGTGGTGTTTCTTAAGGGAGCAGTTAAGGATCTCTTTGATATCTTTCAGTTCCCTGGGGCAGTGGTATTGTTTTACCTCTGCTTGGCTGAGGGCTATAAGGGCTTGCGCCCAGAAAGGAGTGTCTCTGAACCGGAGGTGCCCCCTCCCCTCCCCCCCCAGCCATGCTCCTACTACCCTGCACATTCTCTGGTCCTTTCCACTGCCCCTCATCTTGGATGGACCCAGTGGAGCCTGCTTTCATATGCAGAGTTCAGCTTTGTGTGTGACCTTAACTGCTTTTCATTCAAGAAGTGGTTTTCTCAGTTCTTTCTTGTGGCTTTGCAGCACCATCAGCACCAGGCCGCCCAGGCGCTCCATCTGGCCAGTCCACAGCAGCAGTCAGCCATTTACCACGCGGGGCTCGCACCAACCCCACCTTCCATGACCCCTGCCTCCAATACGCAGTCGCCACAGAATAGTTTCCCAACAGCACAACAGACCGTCTTTACGATTCATCCTTCTCATGTTCAGCCGGCATACACCAATCCTCCCCACATGGCCCATGTACCTCAGGTAAACCAGCTTTAGCCAACTTTCTCTGAAGACCAACTAGAATATGAAGGTTATCAGATAAGCAGCAAGGAGCCAGATGCTCTGCAAGCTAGGAAACCCTGTGTGTGATGCCATTTGCCTGTCTCCCTTTTCCTGCTCAAATACATGTGATCTGGCCCTAAATGAATGTTCGTGTGGTTTTGTAATGGGATCAGTGAAGTTGCTGATTGGTCAGTCCTTTAATGTTTCCCATCTGAGACCTTAAAAATATCTCTGACTTTGGAATGCAACCCAGTCCTTCTTGTGTCTGCTTTGCTATGTTTATATAGCTTCACTGCTATGTATGTACACATTATGTATATGATATATATATTATATATATATTTGATATATATATATATATTCTTCCTCTTCTTTTCTCCTTCCCTCCCTCTCTCTCCCTGTCTCTCTCTCTCTCTTTTTTACACACACACACACACACACACACACACACACACACACACACACACACGAGAAGTCTGGCAGGGAGGGTGGGCCTTCACAAATTCTCAGCTCTCCAAGGTGACAACCCTGGGCCTGTCAGCTTGAATGTTAGTCACACGAGTTTCAGAGAAATCTCTCCATTTGTTTTCCTTGCCTGTCGGTACACCCACTTTGACCATATGTTGTACTTCTTGAAAAGGCTTGGCCTTGTTACATTGGTGCAGTGTAACTAGAAGTCGGAAGCACTCAGGTGTCCCACTTTTCTTAAAGAGCAGCCTGGGAGCCACTTTGGAGCTCACCTCCAGTGTAAGCCTCTAATGGTTGAAGGGTATGGTTTGCCATCTCAATGGTTGCTGGCTGTATCAGCTGCTGAGAAAAGTCCAGTGCAATCAAGGGCCAAGTTGGATTATCTTAATAAGGAGCTTCACTGAAGTTGGGCTCTAATGCTGTCCTTGAGGCCCTCCCTGGAGCTGTTCAGAGTGAATTGGCTGTATTTGATGTCTTTTTTTGCCGCTTTCATAACGGAACTCTCTTGGGGAGGTCTAAGCTAGACTGCCTCACTGAACTCCATTTCATGTTGGATAGTGCACCACTGAGGCTCTGGTGTGCTGGGGGCTGAAGATGTGACTCAGTTGGAGCTCAATCTCAGAATGCGACCTTGTAACTAGAGTTCGACAGCTCTGGGAAGTTTGGGCGTCCTCTGCACAAGTGAGGGTTCTGTAGTATGGCGCACTGCAGTGGATGATTTGCTTTTGATAGTGGGGAGGGGAGCCAGTTTGGTCAGATGTGGGCCAGCATGGTTTGGCTGAATTAGGAGCTTCATGAGAGCTGGGGTCCTGTAGATGGCTAGCAGAGGCTGGTGGCTAAGTAGGTATGTGAATTTACATGTAAGTTGGGGTTCCTAAAACCTCACTTTTGTGTTTTTTGTGCTGAAAGAGAAAAAGGTTAACCCCTTTGGGGAAGTTCAGATCTGCCATGGGCCCATTTGAATACGTAAGAGTAAAAAGAGCATTTCATTCAAGGCTTATTGTGGTCTAGAACAGTGCACAGTATGGGAGGCAGGAAAGGAGGGCTCTTCCTGGCCCTGCCAAGTGTCCCCCCCCTCCCCCCAGCACTCCCACTCCCCCTACCCCGAGCTGGGATCCAGTGATTTGGGCTGGCTGAAACCTTTCCAACTTGACAGTGAAACCAGGTTGCACTCGTTATCATATAACTTAGTTTCGGGACACAGGTCTGGCCCAGATAATTTCACTTTACTCCTCCCCGTTTCACTGGCGCCATTTACTGCAGCCTCCTCCTCCTGCTCGGTCAGCACGTCCCTTATAGTAAGAGGCCTGAGCATCTCGTCTTTCGCTGCCCTGACTCATTCTTCACGGAGATGTACTGGTGTGCCGGCAGGAAGCAGAGGGGAGGGACAGACAAGGAGAGGGCTAAGTAATCCATGGATTACTCTTATTATCTGCTTTCCTATTTAAAAGGGAGGTTGTCTTTAAACTACTTCAGGTCCCACTTGGAAGCCAGATTCTGAAGCATCATTGCATCTCACCTCCTATTAAGTTGAGAAAGCTGCCCTTGGATCAGATGTCTGAGCTTTGTGATGACCTTGCCCCACATACATAGAATCCAGCAATCAGAAATGTTGCAGGCCAGGATGTTGCAGCCCTTATTTTTACTCAGGCTCACTAGGCGCCTGCTCCCTCAGCCTCCCTGGACCCGCTGAAGGGTGAAGCATGTCAGTAGGTCACTTGATGATCCACTAGGGCATGTCCTCAGAGAAAAGGGCCCTGAGGGCCCCCCTGTCGGCCTTTCCTGCCCCACCAGCCCAATGAAAGGAACACAGTTGACATGTTGTTTAAGCTGGAGATGTTGCCTGTATGCGTAAAAGAGCTCTCTGTTTCAGGCTCATGTACAGTCAGGAATGGTTCCTTCTCATCCAACTGCCCATGCGCCAATGATGCTAATGACGACACAGCCACCCGGCGGTCCCCAGGCCGCCCTCGCTCAAAGTGCACTACAGCCCATTCCAGTCTCGACAACAGCGCATTTCCCCTATATGACGCACCCTTCAGGTGAGGCGTGTGTGTGCAGGGGCCGCCGGGCACCCCAAAGCATTCTGCTCGCACAGGTCGAATGGCAGGCAGGGCCAGCGCTTCAAGCCCCGCATTTGAGAACTAGCAAGACCCGCCAGAGCGTGCACAGGAGGGACTGTGACGATCAGTTCAGTGTCAGGGCCTGAGGCTTCCAGGAGCTGAGTCTGTGTGTGTTCTGATGGTATACAGGATTTGGCTTGATGAGAAGCAGCAGCAGCATTCTGTGTGGCTGACGCATGCTTAGGACTCAGTTGGCCTTCCTTGTTAAAGAGGCTGGACAGGGCAGCGTTTTCCTTCCTTAGTCTCCCCCTCCCCAGTCTGACGGGGGTGGTTACCACCATGGCAGAGTTTGATTGTAGCTCTGGAGAATACTACTGATGAGAAAGTGTGCTGTGTGTGGATCGGTTTTGAGTGTAGCATTAGCTCCAGCCTATGCCCTGACAGGGAGAGAATGCCCCGTGATTGTGCTCTAATACTTGATGGCTGCCATGGCAATATTTCACAGTCTAACCTGTTACTTTGAAAGCAATACTGGTGCTTGGCTGGTATTTGGGGAGGGGGTATGTTAAGGCCTTTTTTTCCTACCCCGTGAGCAACAAGTCTTCTGGGAGTTTTATCTGAAGTGGTTTCCATCTGACTGGTTTGTTTCTACCCACCCACCTGCCCCTTCCCCTTTTGGTGCAGATGGGAGGGGGAAGAGTGGATTAAATTTTGAGTCTTGTTCAGGTAGCACGAGGATAGTTTACAGTCGTGTGCTGCAGAGACACTAGGCTAATGTGTGGTGTTGCCAGTTTCCTGTTTAAATATTCACTTTTCTTTTTTACAGTACAAGCCCACCACCAACAGCAGTTGTAAGGCTGCCCTGGAGGAACCGAAAGGCCAAATTCCCTCCTCCCTTCTACTGCTTCTACCAACTGGAAGCACAGAAAACTAGAATTTCATTTATTTTGTTTTTAAAAAATATATGTTGATTTCTTGTAACATCCAATAGGAATGCTAACAGTTCACTTGCAGTGGAAGATATTTGGACCGAGTAGAGGCATTTAGGAACTTGTGGGCTGTTCCATAATTCCATATGCTGTTTCAGAGTCCCGCGAGTACCCCAGCTCTGCTTGCTGAAACTGGAAGTTATTTATTTTTTAATGACCCTCGAAAGTCATGAACACATCAGCTAGCAAAAGAAGTAACAAGAGTTGATTCTTGCTGCTATTACTGCTAAAAAAAAAAAAAAAAAAAAAAAAAAAAATCAAGACTTGGAACGCCCTTTTACTAAACTTGACAAAGGTTCAGTAAATTCTTACCGTCAAAATGACGGGTTATTATTTATAAATCAAGTTTGATGAAGTGATCACTGTCTACAGTGGTTCAACTTTTAAGTTAAGGGAAAAAACTTTTACTTTGTAGATAATATAAAATAAAAACTTAAAAAAAATTAAAAAATAAAAAAAGTTTTAAAAACTGATACCAAGTTAGTGTGTGTTTGTACAAGCTTAAGATGTTTCTGTTATAGGATACTTCATATCAAGGCAGGAGGGCTGAGTGTACTTTCTTAAATCCTGGAAGGTTAGTTGTCAAATGACTTTTCTTCTTCACCTTTAGTTCTGGTTCAAGGTATCTCTAGAAAAAGACAAGACTGAGACATTCTCTTTGGTGGATAAAGGTCCGCTCCGGAAGGAGGAAGGCTGGCCAGAGCTGGGCAGCACTGAGATCCCACATCCTCAGCCTGACGCTGGTTCTGTAAGCTTCCTTTTTAATATCTCCTGAACCCAAATGAGTGTTGTTAGTCACAAGTCTTCCTGATTCACCCATCTTTTACCAGTAGAGGGCAGGAGACCCTGCTTAAAAAGAAACTGATAAATCCCGAGAGCTGAAAAGCAGTGATGCACAAAGTACCTTATCGCTGTAGATTCACAAGCATTTGCTAATGTTCCAAATTTGTGGGAGGAGGACAAAGGGAAAAGCAAGTAGTTGAGCAGAGCAAGGATCTTGCAGAGACCACAGTCCTGTTATAAGAGAGCTTTAAATATTGTGGCAACAAATCAAGATTCTGAAAACTTTTTTTAATTCCTGTATAGCAGTTTGTACATTATAGCAAAATCTGCATTATTCAAGAATAAGTTACTTGTACAGTACATAAACAATACATAAAAATTTGCCAAATACTTTCTGCCTATGATGATACAGAATGGATCCATTTACTCTGTTGTCATTACAATGTGCTGCTTATTCCAAGCAAACGCTGGATGTCAGATGTGTCCTTGTTAAGAGGCAGTGGATACTATACTATCAAGTTCCTCTAGCCTGTGGGAGATGTTGGAGCTCACATGACATGTGCGATAAGAGACGTAGCCCTGAATTAAAAGCATGAAGGAATCCCAGGCAACACTTAGGGAAGAGTTCAAGGCCTTGATTTTTAGGTTAAAGAAACTGTTATGTAAAAATAGTGTTCTCTGGCCTAAGATTTTAATGATTGCTATTCCTTTTTCCTACACGGTCCAGAAATGATCAAAGGCAGAAGATTTATACCAGATAAAGCCATATGGATTGCTGGTCTAAAATTCAAGGCAGGTTAGTTGACTTAATTCTTTGGTGCTGGTGACTATTAGTTTGTAAAAGTTGATTCAAGACGGAAGAATGAAGTGATGGTGCTGGGAGCAGTCAGGCTATCCTTGTTGTTTGTAATTGGAGATAACTGGAGGGTCATGATGCTTACCGTCCTTTTGGCACTCAGAGCCTGGGCTCCCGGTAGGGGCTGTTGGTTCCTTGCTGCCAGCAGCGGTCACACTGGGGCCAGGAGGAGGAGGGTGGTGGGATATGCTGTGACCACGATGGGCTGGCGGGGACATTGCCTCATTGGCTGTGAAGGCATCAAGCCCAGGGAGCCTTTGCCTCGAGCTGAACCTGCTCTAGCAGAAAGTAAAGGCATTGGCTCAGTGTCACTTCTTCCCAGGCCATGAGGGGGCTTTTTTTTCAGGAGGTATTTGAGCTGTCCTGGCAACTCAGACATGTTTAAAAAGGAAACGTTTTCCTTGAACACTTTACACCGAATCTGGAGGTGGGTGACTCCCAATTATCTGTCACGGAGTCTGATCTTGTCCTTTGTAGCCAGTGGCTCAGAGCTGCTGGTTGGCTGTGCCTGGCTTGCCTCCTGGCATTAACCTGAGAATTGTATGGTGAGAAGCTAAGGAGTGAGTGCCCCTGCCTTAAAGAGGTCACATCCCAGATGTTTACACTTCTGGCTACAGGGAGGGGAAAAACTTGGGTTGTTGGCTACTTGGCCCCTTTCCTGTGCAGACAAGGGGAAAATCTGTACCAGTGACTTGTCAGCATTGACTTTCTAGAATGAGCTTTCTCTTTTAAAAGAGAAATAGGAACAGTGCTTACTTTTCTGGATCACACCTCACTTAGTATTCATTACTTAGAGAAACCTGCCTTGTGTAGAAAAGGAAAGAAAAGTGTCCTTAGAAAAAGACCACCTATTTGGATCAGGAATGGATCTGCTTTGCAATCTGTGAAAACACTCAGGAGCATTGGTTTTTAAAGTGGTGAAGAGGGGACTGCTTCCTCCCCCCCCCCCCCATTTTTTTTTTTTAACAGAAGTCTGACCTCTGGGAGAACAGAGAATGGCTGGAGGGAGCAAACCAAACCCTCACCCCAGATAAGGCAGGCAGTAGTTAGTCGTAGGCCAGGGTTTAAATTTAGTTTCTGAGTGATGTGTCTATAAATGTTAAGTTGTGCTAAACTCTCAGTTTCCTAGAAGCCAGCCTGGTGACTGTGTCAAATGGCTCTGCTGGCACCCAGAGCAGCTGGCTCCACTCTGTCACTGCCCCCTTGTTTCTGAGCCTCCGCCTGAAAGTTCTGGGAGGAGCCAGCCCCCCTGTGAATTCTATCCCTGGTGAAAAGCAAGTATAGATGGAGATTTAACTGCAGGACCCCACCCCCCAGCTGTTGGAGATGTGCGCCCGAGTGTGTACGCACACACATTCCTCCTCAAATGAAGCAGCTGGAACGGAACACTGAGTGTGGGCTGTTAAAGGAATTTCTCACTAGTTGTGGCACCAGATTTCCTAGTTCCCATTTTGACTCAAGAACAAGCCTAAAACCTTGCGGGATAGTTTATGAGCCAGCCATTAGATGCTTGGGTGGGGGGGTCCGAGCCAGCCCTGGTGGTGAAGGATTTTTTAGAAGAAAGGGGCCAGGAGCCCTTCCTCCCTTTTTGCTTGCTCCTCCCTCGCCCCTTATCACCCCTTGGGTAAACTGGTTTAACCATAAAGCTACTGTAAACCAGAATCCAGTTTTTTTGTTCGTTAAGGCACCAGGGTAGAATTCCTCCTTGCCACCCTGTTTCAGTAGTTGCCTGAATTTCCCTGAAAGGGTGACGTACTTCACTTCTCCACGTTTAGGAAGGACAGTGGCTACTCAGCAGCAGGTGACTGTCCTGAGGATGCAAAAGACACAGAAGCCAGGCATGCTGGCTCAGACCGGGAACAAGTCAAGTAGGGTTTGCATAGCTGTCTCAGACTTGCAAAATCGCATGAGTATTAAAGAGTGCAACAAAACAAGCAATGGTTTAGTTTTGAAACCTGAATCCTTTGAAAAGTTAATCTGAGGTAAAGTGTTTAAAATCATTTTAACCTTGAGCTTTGTCCCGAAGCTGAGTCGGAGCAGGATTGATGTGTTCACCTACGGCACAGGGAGTGGCAGGCCTCCACGTGGACCGAGGCCACAATGGGTAAACCGTAGGTGAATCCAGGGCTTGTTAGTGTTTTGGGCTTCCTGACGACCCTCCCACCCCCCCGAAAGTCTGTCATCAGCTGTGACAGTGTCAGTGAAAAAGAGAACCAAGGTTCGGCCTGCCAGATCTGGCCCTCACCCCACCACCTCCTATAAGAGGGATGGGGACTGGTCCTAGGGACCCAGGGTGGGAGCTCGCGGCCTCTGCGAACAAGAACTACATCTGTAAACAATAAGGAGAAAGCCAGGTGATGGATGGATAAAACTTATAGGAGGCCCTTCAACAGGCCTAATAGAAGGGTCACATCCAAACTGGAATGAGCAGTTAACAGTGTCCCTTAAATCTCTCTCTGGAAGGAAGGAAAGAAGGTTACATTCACAAGTTCACATCTCCGCTTGCTTGTGCTCCTCGGGGGCACGTGTGAGGCCTAGGGTTCCTCGCCGCCCGTCAGAGAGGCGTGTACTGATTGTCTATGGCCCGTAGATGGCTCCGGGAGGAGGAGTCCATTTCGTAGTCTGAGTCCCGGGCTCGACTGGTGGCTTCAGGCTCCAGGTGCCGCAGGCTGTTGGCCAGTTCCTCGGGTGAAGGCACCAGGTGGAATATCTGCTCTGGGGGAGAGGATCGGCCTGGGAGACCCTCCGGGCCCAGCCCCCGTGGACAGCCAGAAGAACTGAGATGGGGAAGGCCCAGCTCCGAATCCCAGTGAGCGAGGGAGAAAGGGAACAGGACAGTGCTGGAGGAACCTGGGGGACAAGTGACCAAGAGAGAGACCGGCGCTGTCAGTCTTAATGTGACAGAGGGGCTAAATGTTGAAAGAACACAAAACCATCGCTGTGGCTCTGGGTTTGCAGCGAGCGTTTACCCTCTGCCGCCCACCCCCTTTATCAAGGGTCACACCTGGTGGCTGGGAGACGACTACCACGTAGCTGGACAGGCGGACGTCACAGGCAGCACCGCACTCAAGCGGGATGGGCGAGCGCTGGAAGTGGTGGAGCATGTCCACGACAGAGGGGAAGTGGAGGTGCTGCACTCGGCACTGGCCCCGCTCGGTCAGCGACAGGCGCAGGTGCTACAGGGGGCGAGTACAGTAGGCTCAGGCACTGGCCGCTGCAGGCCTTCAACCTGGGGGCAGGGGGACCAGCCCGCCTGCCGTGCCCCATACCTTGGCTATGCCTTGGAAGTTGAACGTGAGCACGTACTCTCCGCGCCGGGTCTCACTCTGCCGCACCAGGAACACTCCATGAGCATCTGGACCCTGCAGCTGAACCAGCTGAGCTGCCTTCACTCGGGAGATGGGGCCATGGAACCAGGGGTAGCAGGACAGGAAGTGATCTGTTTTCTGACAGGTTGGGTCCAGCAACCCCCCAGGAGAAGCACCTGGTAGACAAGATGGGGGATGATGGCCCCCTGTGGGTGCCTGAGGTCCTGGGCTAAAGCTGGTTCTGACTTGCATGGAGGACAGAGGCCTAGACCCACTCACCTTGGTTCAGGGAATCTGTGCTCCCCCCCGGAGAGTTGGACGTGCCAGGCTCTAGGGCTGAGGGAATATGCGTCTCTGGGTCTGTGCTCTCCAGCCTGCTGAAGAGGCTGAGGTTAGGATCTGGGTAGATCGGGGGAGCAGGAAAGGCTGTGCCAGGAGTAGGGCCCTATGTTCTGGGGCCTCACCCTTGGCCTGTGCACTCCCGGAGCTCAGCCATCCAGGAATTCAGCTGCTGCTCGTCCTCCACCTCGAAGATGATGTCGGTCCGGTCCTTCACCTGGTAGGGAGGAAAGCAGCGAGCGTGTGGGTGCCTCAGGTGTGTGTATGTATGACCCCCCCCCCCCCCCCCGGGTGTGGAAAGCTGTCACTCACCTTCAGGACAAAGGTGTAGAGGTTGTCCGGCATCTCGAGGCGTGTGCATCGCCGGACCTCCTGGATGTTGGAGCAGGTTGCCTGTAGCTTGGGCTTTGAACTCTAGGTAGGAGACCAAGGCAGACACTTGAGGTTTGTCCCTCACGGCCCTTCGCCCACCCAGGCCTCTGTGTGTTCCTGCGGTCTTCCCGGGGGATTAGCTTGCCAAGTGAGCACTCATGATGCCGGGCCTGGGGCAAGGCCTAGCATCCTGGTTTGCAGAAGCCTGCCGAGGGCCCTTCTCCCATAGCTTCTTAAACACTGACTTCACCCCCTAAACACTGCGACCTACAGAAACCAAAGTGCGATGAGGGCCAACGCCCTCGTGACCTGAACCTGTGGACACTCCAGCTGTGACGTGTGTTTGCCTGCTGACATCCGTCTCCCCTTCCACTGGTGGAACAAAGAGCCCCGAGCCCAGCCAGGTCACGTCAAAACAGACCTGGAGAGTGGACACGAGGACATCCGATCCAAGTCACATTTCCCTGTGTGGTGCTGACTGCCAGGGGCTTGGGTGATCATCCTGCCTTTAGCTTCTCCCTCTGCCCCGCGTCAATTCCCCATTAGTGCAGGCTTCTGACCCAACATCAGCCATAGGAAACCCATGATGTCACCACATCTTAAAGACAAGAAACACAATTTCTTGGAGGTGAAGTCATTTGGCCGAAAGAGGGTAGATCGGTTTTAACCTCTGTCCACAGCATACAGCCTAGAACCTCAAACTCCCACAACTGCCTGCCTTCAAATCTGAGGATAAGGAAGGGTGGGTTTGGCTACAGGGTGTGGGGGCCAGGGGAGGGGTGGCAGAGTAGCTTAGCCACAGGCTCTTGGGGCCTCTGCCAACATGCCTAAAGAGGCAAAGCCTAATCTGGCCCCAGTTACAACCAGCTGGAAACTGACCCAAAACCTTGGGCCCAGGAGGCTCCCATGACCTCCAGCATACACAGGGATTCAGAGTGCGTGGGAGGTGGTCCCCTACTGCTTTGCCACCAAGAGCACCTTTTCTGACTCAACCTGGCAGGAGCTGACCTTGGCAGATGCCTGTTTCCAGGGAGCCAGCATCTCCTCCTCTTCCCTTTGTGATCAGACTGATGAGATTGTTTTTCCAGGGTCACGAGATGATCAATGGCTGCTCCCAGCACAGCCCAAAAGCAGATGAGAACAAAGGAAGAAGGCAGAGATGATGGGGGAATTGATGGGAAAACCCAACTGGGGCCCTGCCTCCAGTACTACTTCTCTTCCCCTGGGGCCAGGAGACATCCAGGTGACCAGGCTGAGCAAGCCAGCATGGGGCAGAGGCAGAGAGATGGAAACGAGGCAGGCCCAAAGGCTAGTTTTTGGTGCTGTGGCTTTGAGGGGAATCCGACCTCCGCATCTCAGGCAGAAGTTACCTTTTCAAAAAGCAGGGCAAGAGCCCATACCCACAGCCGTGCGTGTGGCTGCTTCAGACACGCAGGCACCAGGAGTCTCCGATGGAAGGATGGTATCCTTAGGGCCACGCCACCTGCCTTCAGCCCTTGCCCACCCACTGGAGCGCTGGTGAACAAGGAGGCAAGGAGCAGCCCGGCAGGAGAGGATTGGCCAGACTGGGGCTCTTTCCCAATGCAGGCCCACCGCCAGCAGTCTGGGGGGAGTGACAGCGCTAGGAGCCGAGCCCCTGACGCTTACCCGCGGTGGACTGCATCGTCAGACTGATGTTACGGAGGAGGGAGCAAGCTCAGTCGATCCCAGCCCTAAGCGACCAGTGCCAGCCAGGGTGTTTTTATCTTTCAAGTTTTCCCCCACACCCCAATTCCTCAGCCTGGGATGGGAGCCCATGACATGTGGGGAACACAGGAGTCTTGTGCAGTACCTAAATGGTCCCTGGGCGTGCCAGAGTGTGCAGGACTGGCAGCTTTCACAGCCAGCCTCTTACAGCCTCTATTTCCCTTCTGTAAAATGGGTAAGGTACAAGGCTATTTCCTTCCTTCTCCTTTTGCAGTTGGCTCTGCTTGGCCCCCAAGCCTCCCCACTGGCTCTGGGCCCTCAGGATCACTGGGAGGAAGTAGGCCAGGCCAAGAGGGGAACAGGCCTAGTCTCCCTTTCGGTTCTGCTCTGGGCCTTGGCCCCAGGGTGAATGCTGAGATTAACCAGCAAAGCCACTGGTTTCACTCTGAATGTGGGGCCTTCATGCCAGCACTCTCCCCAGCAGCTGAGGAACTGCTGACCTGGCAGGCAGTGGTAAAGAGAGGATTCCCCCTCCTCACCCACAGCCAGCCCTGGCTGCACAGATGCTGGCTCCCATCTGCCCACTGGCTATGATGACACGGGTTCTTCCTGACTCTTCTCAGGCAGCCTGTGGGAGAGCTGCCTCAGCCAGCCCAGTTGTCGTGCTTGGAGCCACAGAGCTAGGGGCAGAGCCAGGATCTGAACCCCAGCGCTGATGTATCAAATTGTGCTGTCTGGAGGTGGGGAGAGGCCAGAGGCTCTGCCCAGGCTGGAGGCGAGTGAAAGAGCATGGGGCAGAATAAACCCGGCCTGTGGCCACAGCCCTAGCTGGATGGCCCCAGAGCAGGACTTGGGAGCACTAGTCATATGCAGAAGGACCAGTGGCTGCCTTTCTGGTTGAGTAGTGTGATGAGACAGAACCGGGATGGAGCGCTGAGCCCAAACCCTGGGGCTGTGTTAGCAGCTACCCAAGCGTTAGTTTGATTGAAATGGCTGCACCGCTCCAGGTACTGTGGGACAAGCAGTCGGAGGTCAACACAACATAGCCCCACCCCCACCACTGGGGAGTAAGTTCCAGCTCCCAGTATTCACAAAGCTGGCAGCTTTCCAATGGCCACTGTGACTCCAGGGGAATAACCTATTTCTTTCTGTGCCTTGGCTGCTAGGAAGCTCAAAGGCAAAGCTACAGATCAGCTCTGACATTGTCCCCACCATAAGGCTGGCATTTCTACAGCTGATTGTATCTAGGCTTTATACTTGCCTTATCCTTCTAGGTGTTACTGTTCAGTCCTGTCCTTGCCTCCTCTTGTATAACCCTGGACAGGCAGCTGTTGTTTGGTGTTTATTTTTGAGAGAGCACGAGCCAGGGAGGGGCAGAGAGTGAGGGAGACACTGAGCTGTCAGCACCGAGCCTGACGTGGGGCTCAAACTCACGAACTGTGAGATCGTGACCTGGGCTGCAGCTGGACACTTAACCGACTGAGCCACCCAGGCGCCCCAGTTTTGTCATCTGTAAAGCAGAGATACTTAGACTTAAGTTTTTATTTTGAGGCATGCAAGTGGGGGAGGCGGAGAGAGAATCTCAAGCAGGCTCCATGCTGTCAAGAGCAGAGCCTGACACGGAGCTCAGTCTCATGAACCGTGAGATCATGAAGAGCCAAAATCAAGAGTAGGACGCTTCACAGACTGAGCCACTCAGGCACCCCCGTAAAGCAGAGATACTTAATAGTAGCTCTCTTCTCGCACAGTTGGTAGGTGTGGCGACTGGGGAGCTATTGGAAGCGAAAAAAATGGCCTGATAAAGAGCTGTTAGATTTCTAGACTGGGGTCTGAGGTCGCCCAAGGTGGATAAAGCCTGTAGTGTTACAGGACTACACCTTCCCCTCCAAGGGGCCCAGGACCTGGAGATAACACCTGGCATTCTTTCAACCTTACAGAACCTCTTTGTAACCTGCTCCTTACCATCCTGCAATGAAATTGATATGTAACCTGACCTACCTATGTAAGTGCCCTGATGAAGATAAAGGAAAAAGAGGATGTAATTTGTATTAAAATAAAATGTATTTCAGTGTGATTATGCAGATAATACAGTGAGCTGCTCCAGTACCTCTGAGTTTGTTTTAAAAGATGAAGAACATAAATGAGCCAGAGGGCAGGTAAGCCCTCAGAGGACAATTGGTCTGTTCAGTGGACACTAAAACAAGGCAGAAAGTTCCAAGTGCTTCTATGAGGCTGCACCATTCTGGCTCTAGGTTTGTCATCTCCTGGACTTTTAGAGGGTACGATGGACGTTTTTGCCTCAACCAATATGGGTTTACCTGTCCTCCCTGACTCCCGCTGACCCAGGAGCTTCCTTGCCCGCACTGGTGGGACTTTTGGGCTCAAATCTGCCTAGACAGATTGGGAGTGACAATTGGAACCACACCTTTCCTATCTCCCTAGGCCTTGTTTTCCCTCACACTGTCACTGGAAACTGTCCCATGACCTGCCGTGCTAAGGGACAGGGGATACCAGCACTGCTGGGCCCTTCTAGAGTCTTCCAAGGTAACAGGCTGTACCCCACTCTGCCGTGTTCCCACAACTGCCCTGAATGAGGCCTGTCACCATTCATTCGTTCAAGACCCCAGCAGAGGGTCTGGCCCAAGCCCCCTCTGAACTGCAGGTGCCAGTACCCCCATTCTCAGCAGGGATGAACTACACAGTCCCTGACTCACACAGAATTTCTACTATAGTAAAGGAGACAGGTACCAACATGAAGGAGAGGGTAAGGACCCAGACAGACAGGTGGGGGAAGCAGTGAAGGGCCACAGAAACAACATGGCCTCCCCTCAGCTACGAAGAGAGCATAGCTGAGCTCCCAGGCACCAGGAGGCCTCATCACAAAGGCCCCGGGGGGGGGGGGGGGGCACCTACGGAGGCTGATGGAACTTGTGTCACACATTGAGGTAGTTACAGCAGTGCCCCAGAAGTCTCCATGCACTCTTGAGGCCTTGGGGGTCAGTTTGGGCTTGTTCTAAGGCAGAGATGTGCAAATGGCAAGATCAGAAGTTCCAGGGAGTTCACGCTGAATACCTTGACAGAAACATACCTGCCAGCTGGGCCAGCACAGCGCTTAACCTCCCCCTCCACGGGAAGGTGCAAGGGGAGACAGCACCTGACTCACAGCCAAGTAGCAAAGAGCCTGGCATGGAGGGCCCAGTGGTGTGGGCAGTACAGGCCCTCACAATGGCCTCATCCCATCTACTGCATCCTACCTGGCCACTGGAGAAGCTTCCATCCAGTGCAAGCCTTGAGGAGAGGCATCCCACCATCTGGAATCCATCAGACGACACCAGTCCCCTGGCAGGCTCCTCTCTCTCTCCCAGTACTCAGGGCCCTCACCCCTCTCCTACAGAGGACAGCAACGGGACAGGAAGATCTAGGTCCAAGCCTTGTACTTGTGCCACAGCACTGGTGCCCTCTAGGCAGCATCTCAGTGGCCTGGAGCTCAGCTCGAGGTGGCTAGACAAGTCCTGGCTCCACTTAGTCCCTCTGGAATCTTGGGCATGGCACTAACCACAGCTCAGCTTCCTCCTTAGTAACGTGGGGACATTTACCTCCCAGGAAGAGGGAGGATGGGAGGTGGTCTTGGATAAGGGCTTGAAAACTTAAAAGACTCAGAGCCAATTCCAGATCCTGGTCAGAGATGGCTGGGCCGCCCCCCACCCACTTCCTGCCCAGAGCCTGAGTGGGTGTTGCCTAGATGAACAAAGGATGAGACATCACTGTGGAAAAATGTTCATTTGAGTCTTATTGATAGGTATCAAAACACCAGTCTAAATACCAAAAAAAGAAAAGGCCCAGTTTTATTCCTCCCCCCCCCCCCCCCACCCAATTTTAAGTCTGGTTACAGGGGTCTCAACTGGGAAGGAGACAACTGCTAGAACACAGAGTTCCACTTTTTACAGATCTCTGAGCTACCTGGCAGCCAATGCAAAGAGGGATCTCCAAGAGAGGGCAGCCTCTTGTGCATGGAGAATCCCATGCACAGTCCACTTAAGGCTCTGAGCGGTGCCAGCACCGAGAAATCTGTTGAACCCAAGTGTTCCCCTGACTTCAGCCACCCAGTGTCCTGCTCAGAAGCTAGCAACCTTCTCATCCTAGGGCTTGGGAATTAGTCTTGGCCCTGAATCTCAACTCTGCCTTGTTCTCTGTGGACAGATGGTACCTGTCCAGCCTGTCCTCATACTTGTAAGACCTAACAATGCCACTAATCTCCCATGAGAATCTGGTGATAGAATGTGTGCAGAGGTGCTTCCACTGGGTAGGGAAAGGTCCTGAGGGATGCGCACAGGCCTTAGAAAGATTCAATCTGCTCAGAAGCAAAAAGGCCCCTCCCTGAGGAAGCTTTCCTCCTTGTTACTCCCCGTGTCTGCCTGCATTTGGCTCACACAGCTGTCTCCCCACTTACACACTGTGAGCTCAGGAGGGTCTCTCTCCTTTTCCATCTTTGTCTTCAGCAGGGCACAGAATGGGTGGCTGTAGATGTTTGCTGAACACCACAGAGTGGGGAAGGTGGAAGGAAAGTCATTGGAGGCTAAGAGAATAGCAAGAGCCAACACTCTGTGGCCAGAAGGTACAGCCAAATCCGTAAGATGGCAGGGGAGTTGGCTGTGGCTAGAAATGATGCTGGCAGCCTCTCCCCCCCCCCCCCCCCCGCCTTTAGTGAGCACGTATTATATGCCAGGCCTTAGGGCCCAGGCTGTCCACCAGTAGCCTCTGGACTAATTAATAAGCCACCGCCATTGAAATTTTTTTCCCAGTTTCACAGAAAAGAGCATCATACTGAAGAACGGAGGTAGGAAGGTCATTGTAAAGGATAATCAACATTAGGTATGGTGATACTCTCATGAGAAGACCCTTGCCACCCAGCTCTGGGCCATCAGTCTGCATGAGGAACAGTGATGGGGGCCTTCTGTGCTCCTCTGGCCACCCGTGAGGCTGGTGTCCCGTCCGCCACTTCACAAAGGCAGTGCCAAGGCTAAGAAAACCTCCCAGGGCTACTGGTCATGACACAAAGGGTGCATTACAGCCAGCTGGCCTGTGACCTCTGGAAAGAAACCTGAGGTCTGCATTTTAACAGGAGCCTGAGGTGGATCTGAAACCCGCTGGCGCCTGAGAGGAGTGCTGGGTGGGAAGGCCACGCCCGCCTCCCCTCTCCGTCCCTCCTTCCCAGGCACTGGGCTCTGTCCATCCCATAGAGACAGAATGGCCAATGCTGGGGGCAGAGGAGGTGCACACGGGGCGCCCTGCTAGAGGATGAGGGGCCCAAGTCCTCACCATTGCCTACGAGGCCCTGCACCACCTAGTCCTTGTGACTTTCCCAACCTCATGTATTGTCCTGTCCTAGTGCCGCCCTGGCTGTGACCGTTCTTACGTGTACCTTACGTGTACCAAGCACACTGCACCTGCTGCTTCCTCTGAGAGACAGTCCCCCATGGGCCCACAAACCTTACTGCCACCTCAGGAAGCCCCTTCCTGACCACGGTGTTTAAATACACGGTCACAACCACACAGCCCCCTTTCCTTCCTTCCCTGCATTTGTCAACCTGTGAAACAGGCTCCGTGGGGACTTGGTTTTGTTCACGCAGCATCCCCAGCACCGAGCACAGTGAGGCAGAATGTAGGTGCTCAGTTTCTTTCCCACAAGTACTCCTCACTGGCCTTTTATTTGCCAGGGATCGCTGAGTGCTGGGAACCGGGGGCTGTGCAGGAGTGACGGGTACTTCAAGGCAGTGAGGTTGGAGGACACGCAGACAGTTGGGGACAGGAGCCGGGCCTCCCAGGGCTGCAGCTGGCAGGGGCAGAGGACTGGCCGAAAGGAAGACGCGACACCCCACCTCAGCACTGTAACCCCCCAGTTACAGATGGAGAAGTGGAGGGCCTGAGGGGCAAAATGAACTTGACCCTGACCTCAGGAGGAGCTGTGTAGAGCTGGGGCTCAGACCCTTGTCTGTCTAGCCCCAGAGCCCACCTCCATCCAGATGGTTCTTCCCAGCCCCTGTGTTCTCCCTCTGCATGTGCAACATGATGCCTGATCCAAACTGTGGCCTCGGCAGAGAAAGCCTCCCCTCCTCCAAGGAACTTTCTCTGGTCACTAAGTCGTGGTTAGTGCGATTCCTGTGCCTCTCCCTCAGCACGGGTCTTATCAGGCCTGGCCATGACTTCCTGATGAGGCAGCTGCCCCCACCATCTGACTGGGAGTTCCTCTGGGGGCGGGGACAGGGCACCAAACCTTGTTCTGAGCTGGGGCCCAGCACCGGGTCTGACCCAGAGGAGGGGCTTGGAGTGGGTTTGTCAGATGAGGGACTTGAGTAGCTGGGTGGGCACCTGGGGCCCCAGCCCTCAGATGCGGGGGCGCGGAGGCACATGTGGGGTGTGGTGAGTTATCTCACACCCCTTGTTCCCTGGCTCCTTTGGGGGCAAACTGAAGGCAATGAGCCAGTTCCAGGGGCTGAACAAATGTTGGAAGGTCACTTCCTTCCTTGGGCCCCAACCCCACCCCCCACCCCCCCCACCCCCCACACACAGGCATTCCCATGCCTGCTTCAGCCACTTCTCAGGTGAACCAGGATAAATCACTTTCCTGTGTTTTTGCTTCCTCATCTGTAAAATGGGGGTGAAAATGGAACCCACCCACCGGGGCTTCTGTAAGTGGCCCTGCTTGTGGCCTGAGTACACAGGAGTCCCCCAGACTCACCCAGTTCACTGAGCCAGATTGCCCGACTTGGTCTGCCCCCTGTGCCTTATGCCCTCTCTCAGGAGAAACAGGAAAGGGATGGGAGAAGCTTCTGGAAAGCCACATGCATCAAGTCAGCTTCCCCCCTTACCTGGCAAGCAGGATCCCTGCCCCAGTGCCAGAAACAGAGATACCAACCCCCCCCCCCCGCCCCCCCGAGCCCCAGAAAGGCTCTGGTGACACAAGACTCTCAAATGTAAGAACCCTGTTTATAAGAACAGAGTCCCCATCACCTGCCCTCCCCTTCCCCCACTCCGAGACCCTCACAGGCCCTAAGGAGCCCCTATAGTGTGGATAATTGGCCAACGATGCTGAGATAGGAGCTGGGGGCCTGTCTAAAGCCCCACCTGGAATGAGTTCCCCTTCAACCCCATAAGGGTCCCCCCCACATGCCAGATTCACAGTGACAGTCACAGAGCCCCCTCTGAGAGAGATGGAGACAACCCCTTCCACAGAATCACAATGACAGGGACACAAAGCTCCTCTCAGATGCTAGAGCAACCTCCCGTGACAGAGACAAACACCCAGACATGGAGATCCCATACAGAGGGAGGCAGCACCCTCGACGCACAGAACCGGTCTGGGATCCCCCTGACACTCACTGCATCCCCTCCGGCGAGACGCGGGTGCCCTGGTTCCCGAAGAGTGGCCAAGCACGGATGAACTTCGACTGCGAGGTCGGCCCATGGGGGGCCACACCCAAGCTTAGGGGGGGCATGGCTTAAGAGGAACCACCCTTGGAAGTTCCGCGTGCCCTGCACCGGCTCGTGGGTGTAAGTGAACAAGTGAAACCGTCGGCACCTTGATCAGCTGATCTTGCCCCGCCCCCCTGCCCCCATTAAGGTCGCAAAAGCCACCACACCCGACACCACCTGGGACAGGGCCTTGCAGGGATGGGAATGGAGGGAGCCAGGGCCCCCCACCCTTAGTGGCCGGGCTACATGCTGACACCTCCGGGCTTTCTCCCTTCCACACCTGTACTCAAGTTGTGCCCTCCACCTAGGGCACCATCCTAGCCAAAACCCTTGGCTCTCAGGGTGGCAGATTAGGATAAACAACTGTCCATACCCTGGAGCTGAGCCACTGTGAAGAGTCGGTGGACGTCACAGGCTGCTTGGCAACCAGCTTCAATCAATTCAACTTATGTCCCGGGTGGCCCGGAACGTTCTTGCAGACGGAAGTGGCATCTCAGTCTGGGAGCACTCAGCAGGCCCAGAGACCGGTCCTGAGCAGGGTCATTGGGGACCAGCCAGACCCCTTCCCATCCCCCCCCTCCCCACCGCCCCCCACCGCTGCTGACCAGCTGCCATGAGCCCACACCTTGAGCAACCACATCCTGCTCCCAGAGTCCTCGCCAGGAATCCTCCCTGCCCCCATATGGGCTCAGAGCCCCAAGGCCCATGCACTCTGTCCCCATCCACACCTTGTCCCGGGCCGCGCCCTGCCCTCACAGTGCTGCTTGCTCCATCCACCTCGGTCCCCAGGGACACCCCAAGCCTTGAGTGCCGGGCTGTGGTCAAGACGGAAGGGGAAGCCATAGCTTCAAGAGGTCACATCACGTGTCCAGGTGTGCCATCAAAGTAGACACTGACCAGCTGGGCCTTCCTGCTGCCCCGGAGGGCGTGCTCTGCAGACTGTGGGGACGAGCCCCCGAAGAAAGCTGATGGGCCCACTGGAGGCTGCAGGTGATCACTGCAGGTGTCATGGGGCCAGGGGTCCTGGAGCTGGCCGGCCCCCTCCCCGGGGCTTAGATGAGGTGGCCGCAGCCGTCTGCCCTGCTGTGACGTCGGAGCAGTCGGGCGAAGCCCCTCATCCCGGTGACACGGGCTTCAGCCGCAGCCAGAGCCCCGTGTCCGCCATGCCGGCTGGGGGGGGAAAGCCGTGGTTAAGAGGCAGCCTCTGCCGTGGGCCCGGGGGGAGGAGCACATCGGAGGAGAGGGGCGCTCGACACCGGTCACCCAGCGAGACCCACCGCCCGCCTTCTAAGAATGATGATTCAGGAGAGGTGAAAGCGAGGGCCTCTGGGGCGCCAGGAGGGCTCCGAGCCCAGGAGCTGCCGGAAACAAGGGCGGGAGCCAGAAGCTGGCCGGGTCACAGCTGCAGCCGCCACCACGCTGGGAGCTCCCCCCACCCCACCCCCACCCTTGTGAGCGTGGCGGGACAGGGCCTGGTGACATTACCCCTAGCCAGCGTTCAGTGAGTGCTTTCTATGTGATACGCCTTCACACGCAGCATCTCCCAGACACCGAAAAACAACAGGAAATCACACCAGCCACAAAGAATAAAAACCAGATGGATTAAATAATTAAAAGTGAAAAAGAAAACCAAGACAAAACTGGAAGAGAACCCACGTATTTATCTGATTCAGGGTGGGAAGCCCCTTAAGCAGAAAAGACAAAGAACAAGGCTGTAAGGGAAAAGATCCCTGTAGACTTAAAAACCTCCAGAGATGAAGAACCTGAGGATTGAAATTCAAAAGTCAAATGGCAAACCAGGGAAATATTTGCAACATGAGACAGCTAATATCCACGTAAAAAGTTCTTGCAAATCAATAAGAAAAAGGCAGACATTGCTGTAAATGGCTTGTAAGCCACAGAAAAATGTATATGACCAAGAAATGTAAGAGAAACAGCTCAAAATCCATAGGACACAAAGGAGACTAGTGGTTGCCAGGGGCTAGGGAGGGTGAGGACAGGAACTGAGACTGACTGCTAAATAGGTACAGTTTCTTTCTAGGATGATGGAGACGTTCTGATATTAGTGGTGATGGTGTGTGCAAACCAATGGACTGCACTTTAACATAGATGTCATGTGACTTATAGCTCAATGGTTTTTAGAAAGAGGAGTGGTCAGGGGCGCCTGGGTGGCTCAGTCGGTTAAGCATCTGACTTCGACTCAGGTCATGATCTCGTGGCTTGTGAGTTCGAGCCCCCCCCGTTGGGCTCTGTGCTGACAGCTCAGAGCCTGGAGCCTGCTTTCGATTCTGTGTCTCCCTCTTTTCTCTGCCCCTCCCATGCTCCTGCTCTGTCTCTCTGTGTCTCTCAATAATAAATAAATGTTAAAAAAAAAAATTTAAACTAAAAACAAAATAAAACCAAACAAACAAAGAAATGGTCGGTTCCACGGTAATCAGAAAGGACAAGATAACAACTTCCCCTCTAGAAGTTGGCAAAGGTTTTAAAAATAATAACCAGTGTTGGCACCTCTGGCAATGAGAAGATAAATGGGTATAACCTTTCTGGAAGGCTGTTTGAAAAGGATCAGTCAGAAGCATTAGAAATGGCTAGTAAGCACATGAAGAAAATGCTCAGCATCATTGGCCAACAGGGAAATGCAAATCAAAACCATATGAGATACTTCTTCCCACTAGGATGGTTACAAGCAAAAAGACAGACAAGAGCTGGTGAGCAGGTGGAGAAGTGGGAGCCCTTGCCGGTGGGAACATGAAATGGTGCAGCCGCCATGGAAAGCAGTCTGGCAATAAAACGTTAAGCACAGAATTATCATATAACCCAGAAATTCCACTCCTAGATAGATACCCAAGAGAAATGAAAACATTATGTCCACATAAAAACATGCGTGATTGTTCACGACGGCCAAAAAGTGGAAGCACCTTAACATCCATTCACTGATGGATGGATAAATGAAGTATCATCTACCCACATAATAGAATATTACTTTGCCATAGAAAGGAATGGAGTCCTAACACCTGCTAGGACGTGGATCAACCTTGAAAACACGACGCTAAGTGAAATTATGCCAAGCAGCTTCTTTCAGGCTGGTCACAGAAGACAGCATATTCTCTGATTCCATTTATTTGAAAAGCACTGAACAGGCAAATCCATAGAGACAGAAAGCAAATCTGTGGTTGCCCAGGGCTGAGGGCGGGGAGGATGGAAGGGGGGGACTGGTAATGGGTACAAGGTCTCCTTCTGAGATGATGAAAATGTTCTAAAAGCAAATCAAAAGCCACTGTACTCTTTAAATAGTTCATTTCACATACTTGTAAGTTGTATCTCAGTAAAACTCAGAGAGAGAGAGAGAGAGAGAGAGAGAGAGAGACAGACAGACAGACAGCAAGCCTGTAGAGGCACTCTTAAAGCCTTCGACTCAGCACTTCCCTTTCTAGGAATTGAGCCTGAGGAAACAATCAGAGATGGGTACCAAGATTTACGTACAAGATGTCCGACAGTTGTGCCTTCGAGCGGGGAAGTTAGAAATGACTGAATTAGGAGTCTCAATAAATACATCACAGCTTCTCTGTGTAAATGAAATACTGCACAGCCAGTATGAAAAAGACATTCTTGAAAAATATTTCAGAAAAATATTAAGCAGAAGAAAAGCAGGTAACAAAGCAGGATGAAGAGTGTCAGCCTCACAAGGGCTGGGCTTTTGTCCGAAGGTTTCTGTCTATATTTCTCACATGCCTGGCACCCGGAAGGGGCTCCAGAGGTAAGCGTTGAATGCAGAATGGCCGAATGCTGAAGGAATTGCAATGTGGGGGAGAAGTCAGAAAAGCAACGCAAGAACAAAGGTCACAGAGACTTCTACCAAAATGGAAATGCTGGTTGTCTCAGAGCAGGATGGGGAGTGGTTTTCAGTTACCATTCTATGGTTTCCACCATGAGCTTTATTATTAGAAAACAACACCAGAAATTAGGAGCTCAAATGTGGAGGCCCTCGGCGCATTAGTTTCCTAGATGACGTGAAGATTTCAGATGAAACAGAGCAGGGCCCCTCAGTTCCACACCGTTCCCTGGAGTGAGGTTTCTCTCTCTGTTGCTGTTGTGGACCTCAGACCCCCCCCCCCCCACCCCGCCCCATAGTCAGAATTCAAGCCAGGCAGGTAATGGGAGGATCCGGGCATGGGCCACAAGTGAGGGAGGATCCAGAGGCCAGGTGGCGGGTGCCGCTCCAATCGTCCCCCACTGGTTCCGGAGCCTGAGATGTCAGGGGAGTCCATGGCCTGAGCAAAACAGTGGCCTCTTCTGTTAGGGAGGGGAGATAGGAAAAAGGGGTGTGGGGCCCCAAAAAGGAAGCTGAGGCGGCCCCTCCTGCCTTCGGGGAGGAAGCTACCCCCCACCCCACCATCACCACTGACGGCCAGCCGCTCAGAATGCAGAGATCTCTTTTCGTGCATTTTGGTTTCCTTTTCCATTCACAAAGAAGCGGGTGGGGGATTTCCAGCAGCGGCCTGACTAGCTTGCTGAGGCTGTCAGCTGCTGCCCAGTACAGGCTGCTGCCCATCCTCAGGAGGGCACCTGGGGACCCACCTCTGGGACGTGACAACTTCCTACCCAGGAAGCCGCTTCCTCCACCTCTTGGATGAAAACCGATCATGCCTTTGCCGAGCCTGCTTTTGACTCAGTCACCCAGCAATGCCAAGCACTGACATTCCATTTCCCAGAATGGAAAACTGAGGCTCAGAAAGGCCAAGCTCCCAACCCACAGTCGCGTAGCAAGGACACGAGAGCCAAGATCTGAACCTAAACCTGTCTACCTGCCCTTCTGCCTGGCTACCGAGCTCACAGCCCAGACTACGATGACAGTCTTGTCCCCACACCCTATCCCTCAAACGAAAACAGAAGGCCCACTTTCAAGAAGCTGGAGAAAGCAAACAGGCCCTGGGGAGCAGGAAGGGCAGTGGAAGCACCCCCAAAAGTGCTGGGAGTAAGGGGTGAGAATAAGTGAACGTCAGTCCCCCCCCCCCCCCCCCCACACACACACCGCTGGATTCGGGGGCACTTTCTAGCGTGTGGATTCCTAGAATTTGAGCTGAAAAGAAGCATGCCGATATCCTCTGCCCACAGTTTCAATAAGGCCAGGGGTTTCTTCTGAGTGGCAGACTACTTTTCAAAAGTGATCTTACACAGAACCCCAGTAAGGGGCAGATAGGGGGCATCGGCGTGTGCATTTGGGGCCCCCACGGGAACCCTGCTCACCACCACCCCTTCCTTCCCTCCCCCACCAGTCCCAGATCAAGCCCCTTTGCTGCCCATTTCACAGCTCAAGAGAGGGGTGGGGACCAGCCCAGGTTCGCAAAGCAGCTCAAGGCAGAACAGGACAGGAACCCCATTCTCACCGTGGGAGCCTTCTGCCTCTGGTCGCCCCGGGAAGGGGGAGGACTGGGGCGCCACCGGCCTCTAAAGCTCCCAGCTGTCTCCCCATAGGGACACGGGGGCTCTGCCTGGCCCAAGAAGATCTTTTGGGCTGTCAGTGGAGGGTGGGTGGTTTCTCCACCTGTCTGGGGGCCGAGGGCAGGCCCACAACAGGTGCTGTTCCTGGCTCTTCCTCTTCCCAGCTGTGTGGCCTTAGGAAAGCCTTTCTTCCTCTCTGTGCCTCAGTTTCCTCTATGAGATGGCTTCATCATTGTGCCCCTCACAGCATTTGTGGTGATTCCACGGGGTGTGTCAGATGCGGTGCCTGTTGTGTTGCAAACAACTAATAAAAATAATGACAACAGGGGCGCCCGGGTGGCCCCGTCAATTCAGCATCCAACCCTTGATTTCAGCTCAGGTCACGATCTCACGGAGCCTCAGATTGAGCCCCACGTCAGGCTCTGCACTGACATCGTGGAACCTGCTTGGGATACTCTCTCTCCCTCTCTCTGCCCCTCTCCCACTCATGCTCTCTCAAAACAAACAAAATCTTAAGAATAGTAGTAATGGCAATAACCACAGCAGCTAAGCTTTGATGAACAATGACGGTGTGCTGGGCGCACTTGAGTGCCGCACAGGCGGAAGCTCAGTTAACCCCTCTGAACCCCCACAGGTAGGGGCCAGCCCTCAGCTAGTTTTAGGAAGTATCTGAGGAAACTGAGGCACGGAGGGGGGGGGGGCACAGGGCCCTTCCCAAGGCCACACAGCTCAGAGGGGGCAGGGGCAGGACTCAAACCCAGGTCTGTCCGAGCCAAAAGGAGGCTGCCCCCTCCCGCCTGGCCGCTTCCTGCCCGGCCCTCCTCCTCTTCCTCCTCTTCCTCCTGCCTCGGAGAGGAAACCACCAGGCCTCCGGCGGACATCCCTTTCTCTCTGCTTCCTCTTTCCCACACTCCGGGGGCCCGGGCTCCGGGTTCAGGCCCCTGGGGTCCGCGCTGTAGCTCCTTCTGCCTCTTCCAGCCCCGGCGTCCTCAACTGTAAAGTGGGCGCGGTGCCACCCCCACCCTGAAGAACCACAGCGAGCGGTCAATAGGCTGATAGGGATGCGCCCGGGAGAAGGGGCCTGGCCGTCACTCAGGCTCGCACGAGCACCTACTGCTGCACAGGCTCTGAGAACTGCCCGACCCGCAGTTCTGCCTCCCGGACAGACCCCGGGCCCAGGTGGGGAGCTGAGGGCGCCCGAGGCCTGGTTGCCTCTTTCCACAAACTGGGCCCCCAGACTGTCCCCGCTGGACTGTGTGCTGTGTGCGGGTGGGGCCACATGGCTTCCAAGCACCCCAGGAGTGGCTGCTGCCTGGAGACACGTGCCTGAGGCTGCCCCTCAGCCACCCAGTCGGCACATGCCATATCCACGGCTTCTCCCACACCATCAACCCTGGGGGCAGGTGCCGTGGCCATCCCGTCTTATAGATAAGGAAACTGAGGCCCAGCAAGGCTGAGTGACTTGCCCAAGGCCATCCAGCTCAGAAGGAACAGAGCGGGAATGGCCCTGAACCACAATGTCCAACTGCCCCCCCTCCCAGCGACCCCCCTAAGTCTAGCGGCCCAGCCCCTCCCAACCAGACCACTTCCTCCTGGGGGTGCTCGTGGCCTGTGGTGCATGTGGGGGGCTCAGAGCTACGGGCTGAGTCCCCGAGGTGTCCCCCCATCTCCTTCCTCTACCTCTTCTCCAGGCCAGGGAGCAGAGACCAAGGGCAGAGTGTGCTGGGTGAAGGGGACACTGGCCAGCCCCCTCTGGGCCTCAGTGTCCCCATCTGTATAAAGGGCGCCAGACAAGATGGTCACAGGGAGCCTTTCCTGGACTGAGAACTCCAAACAGATGCCCGCCACCCACACGAGGCCACTGGTTAAACACACAGCCCCCAGGAATCATAAGTCCTTCTGAAGGAAGGACCACCACACGCACCTTGGGTTGCACGTCCACACCACATGCAGCTTGGGTTCTGATCCCACCCCAGCCACTCCAGATCTGTGTGACCTCAGGCACGTCACCTACCCCTTCTTCACCTATATTGCCCCATCTATGAAATGGAGGTAATCCCAGTAGTTCTCTCATAGGGCTGCTGTCAGGAAAGCCAGGTCGGTAAGGTCCCTGGTAGAGAACAAGTGCCAAATAAATGTTGGCTAAAAGGTGAGTAGCTAGAACGCCATCACCCCGCTGTACAGATGAGAGAAACTGAGGCTCGGCCCCCAGACCTGGCGGGGCTTTGAGACCATTTCTGCCAACCCAAGCCTGGATATATGGGGAAACTGAGGCCCAAAAGAGCAAAGGGTCGGCCCACATGCCATAGCCAACCTAGCCATGCTTCACCCCTGGCCCGGTGGCTGCTTCTGTACTCTCTTCCCTCCCCTGGGGCCTCCACACCTCCTGCCAGGCTCTCCCTCTGCAGAGCACAGGCTGGGTCACTCTTTCGATGCTGGCCCTGCTCTGCCAGATCCACGGACTTCATAAGAGAAACCAGAAATCTGGATTCTTCTGTGAAATCTTTACATTTTGTTTTTAAATATTTTTCCTTTTAACTGCTGAGTAGATGGCACATCTCGGGCCTGACCTGCCCGAGAGCTGACACTCTACCCACTGTGGCTCGAGGAGCCAGCTGAAGAGCGTGGCTGGGGCTTTGAGGTGGGAACCCCTTGGGATCGGGGTTCCACCCTCCTCAGCTGCATGACCCTGAGCCAGTCCCTTTGCCCCTCCCAGCTTCAGTTTCTTCCCTGTCAGATGGGCCAGTGGCCTCAACCTCACGGGAAGGACTTGAGATCAAGTGTTTAGGGCAATGCCTGGCACACAGTAGGTGCCCATTCGAGGTAGTACTATGCTGCCCCCCATCCTAGCCCAACCCTGGGCACGCCCAAGGGGGGGTGGTTGCCACAGATGAGTTGCCACGAAGACTAGAGGGTCCTGAAGGAGAAGGATCATGCCACAGCCCCCTAAGGGCAGCCCTAAAGAGCACAGGGAGCCCCAAGGGGGTTCCTCCAGCCCACCGCCACTGCTGGGTAGTCCCGGCAGGCGTCTCAGCCCACGCACGGGGCCCAAGTCCTCCAAGGGCTCCCACTGCTCACAGACTGAAACTCCCAAGTCCTCACCGTGGCCACAAGGCCCCCACCTAACCCAGCCCCAGCACCTTTCCAACCTTCTCTCCTCTTGTTCACTCCACTCCAGCCCCTGGCATTTGGTTGTTCTTTAAAGTCTCCTGGTTTGCGGCCACCCAGGGCCTTTGCCCTTGCCATTTCATTGACCTGGGACTCCTGCACCCAGATCTTCCGGGACTGGCACCTCTTCCCACTCATGGGTCACGTCCCGCCAAAGGCCCTTCGGTGACCACCCCCCACGTGGCAGCAATCCCCAGTCTCTTCCTGAAGGCCAGAGCACAGAAGGGAGGCCCATCTCCTGCCCACCTGCAGGGATGCCACTGAAACTAGAGAAAGCTGTGACTTCTCTATCCATCTTTAGACACTGGAAAAAGCCGGTGTCTCCTCCAACCACCCTCCAACCCTCCCTCCCCCCACCGCAGCCTGACTGTGGCCTCCACTTACACCCCCATTAGCAAGGAGCTCCCTCCGCCTGCAGCCCTCGCGATGCCCCTTGAGGCGACTGCTATCACCCCTGCTCACAGATGAACAGACCGAAGCTGAGTGGGGAAGAAGCCGACCAGGGTCGCACAGCTGGTCAGAGGCAGAGGTGAGGCTGACCCGTGAGCCCCTGAACACCTGGCCTCAGACTCGGGAGGACGTTTGCTTGGCTGAGGCCCGAATTCCGTGTCCCCGGGCGGCTGCGCTGTCTCAGTTCTGGTCCTCCAAGCCTCTTCCTGCTCTGGTCAGCAGGGCCTTCTCCAGGCCGGCACTGGCACCCTCTTAGTGACAGAGCTTGGGTATGCATCCAGAGCTCAAGCCCTTAACCACCACCCACCGGTTGCCAAACCTTCAACCTTCCAAAGCTGTTCCTATAAACAACTCCAGGGTCAGAGATCGAGGCTACCCACCTGGCAGGCATACTCAGTCAAGACTTAGAGTCTAAGTATCCTCAGCCCAGAGACTAAATGCCCCAAGTCATTCAGGGAACATTCGGGAGTAGCCCCCAGACTGTTCCAAACACAACGGGAAGCTGTCGGAAGGGAAGCGGCGGGAGCTGGGCTGCTCCATTGAGACAGATACTTTGGGGAGGGGCCGGAAGGGGCCCCGCCAGGGCCGTTTGCTTTGTGGGAGACCCTCCAGATCTCAGAGCGACCACCGAGCCTAGGACAGAGTCCCAAGGCCCAGCTCGTGCTCCCTCTCAAAATAAATAAACATTTTTAAAAAGTTTAAAATGTAAAGATTTTTACATTTTTAGTAAGTGTAATCTCTACCCCCGACATAGGGCTTGAACTCACAACCTCACTGACTGAACCCCAAGGCTCGACTTCACCAGGGCCCGAACACCACCTCTGGCCCCTAAGGCCTCTGAATGGGGCCCCACCATCAGGGCTCCTGAAGAACAGCAGCCTCGACAGGGCGTGCCAGTTGGACACTGAGAACCCAGACCAGCACTGGAAATAAATGTGTGTTCTCAGCCCCAAAGTCCTTACCGGTGTCACCCATCAGTGACACTGAGTGCTCTGCGTGCCAGGGACTCTCCGTTGACACAACAGTGCCACAAGGCGGGAACTATGAGCAGTGCCATTGTAAACAGGAGGAAACTGAGGCTCAGAGAGGTGATGTCACTTGCCTAAGGCCCCAGAGCTGGCTTTCCAAGATGGTTATTTTAAGCAGAAGTTGTTTCTTAGGGGCGCCTGGGTGGCTCAGTAAGTTGAGCATCTGACTCTCGATTTCTGCTCAGGTCATGATCTCACGGTTTGCGAGTTCAAGCCCCATGCTAAACTCTGCACTGACAGCATGAAGCCTCCTTGGGATTCTTTCTTTCCCTCTCTCTCTGCCCCCTCCTACTCGTGCTCCCTCTCTCAAAATAAATAAACAAAAAACAAAGTTTTTATTTATTTTTATTGTTTAAAGATTTTTAATTTTTTGTAATGTAATCTCTACCCCCAACGTAGGGCTTGAACTCACAGCCCCAAGATCAAGTGTCACACGCCCCACTGACTAAGCCAGCCAAGCGCCCCAGAAATTGTTTTTAAAAATGAAGTTTTATAGGGAACCCCATGCTGTCACACAGATAAGACCATGTGTTTGGGCCGCTATTTGCCTTTCATGGTGCCATAACCTCAAGACTTTAAAAACAAAGAGAAGAGTTTTTATCTGCACTTGCGTTTTTCTGACAGCTTCCCATTGTGTTTGGCATAAAACACTAACTCTTCACGTGCCCCTCTGACCACACATACCCCCCCCCCATACCCCACCTTCCCTCCCTGTGCTCCCAGCATATTCTTCAAAGCACACAGAATGCTTACCCATCTCAAGGCCTTTGTCCATGCTGTTCCCTCTGCCTGAAACACTGGCAGTCTTTTTTATTATTATTTTTCTAAGATTTAGTTTTTAATCTCTACACCCAACTCGACCCACGACCCTGAGATTAAGAGTCACATGCTCTACTGACTGAGCCATCCGGGTGCCCCAACACTGAGAGATTCTTAACTCAGGATTAAGACTGTGGTTTGGAGCACCTGGGTGGCTCCGTCAGTTGAGCATCTGACTTTGGCTCAGGTCATGACCTCACGGTTGGTGGGTTTGAGACTTGAGTTGAGCTCTGTGCCGACAGCTCAGAGCCTGGAGCCTGCTACAGATTCTGTATTTCCCTCTCCCTGCTCATGCTCTGTCTCTCTCTCTCAAAAATAAATAAACATTAAAAAAATTTTTTTTTAAATTTAAATAAAGACTGTGGTCCAAAAGTCACTAGCTCAAGACTCACTAGGAAACTTTGGCAATTAGGACAGTGTGGTGTCAGCCTAAGGAGAGACACATGAGCCAATGGAACATAAGGGAGAGTCTTCCAGAAGCACACAGGTTATCCTTTATTTAGTATAAAAGCAGCATTGCAATCCAACAGAGAAAAGATGGTCACATCAGCAAGTAGTGTTGGAACACCTGGAAGAATCATGACCCCTGCCTCACACTGTACATAAAAACTAATTAGACATCGATCTTGGTCCAAAATGTGAAGGCTCCCCAAAATAAAGTTTCCAGAAGAAAAGACTTTTTAAAAAGATTTCCATGACCCTGAGTAGGCAAAGATTTCTTAAATAGGACACAAAAAGCACGAACCATAAAGGAAAGCAATCGATAAACTGGACTTCATTAAAAGTAAGAATTTCTGTTCATGGGGGTGCCTGGGTGGCCCAGTGGGTTAAGCGTTCAGACTCTTGATTTCAGCTCAGGTGCTGATCTCACTTGGGACTCTCTCTCTCCTTCTCAGTTTGCCCCTCCCTGGCTCACGCTCTCTCAAAATAAGTATTAAAAAAAAAATCTGTTCATGAAAAGATTCCATTAAAGAAGAAAAAGGCAACCCACTGAGTGGGAGATGATATTTGCAATAAAAGGAAATATATCCCAGATATATAAAAACTCTTATAGAGCAATAAGAAAAGGAGAGACAACTCAATAAAAATAACACACACATCATAACAGGTTAATTCCAGTGGCCAATAAACTTATGAAAAGGTGTTTAACCTCATGAGTCATCAGGGAAATGAAAATTAAAGCCGCAATGAGAAACTAGTACACATCCACTAGAAATGGAAAAAAAAAAAAAAAAACAACTTTCATACACTGCTGGTGGGGACATAAGATCATGCAACCACTTTGGAAAAAGTATATGAATTTCTCATAAACACGCACTTACCATATGACCTAGCAAGGCCACTTTGAGGAATGAGAAATGGAGAGAAAGGGAGCACGTGTGCACACAAAGAACTAACATGCAGATTTCATAACAGCATGAAAGTCCCAAAGTAGAAACAATCCAAATATCCATCAACAGGTGAATGGATAAGCTAACTGTGGTACATGCATACAAATGAGCTACTGATGCACACGGACAAGTCTCTCTACAACATCACACGGAGCAAAAGGAGCCAGACGTAAAAGGCAACATGCTGCGCGATTCCATTTGTGTGCAGTTCCAGAACAGAGAACTGGAATCCCCAGAGTAGGAATCAGGGGAAGGAGGGGGTGGCCGAGGGATTACAGACATGGAGGAGGTGGGAGGGAGCCCCCCTGGGTGCTAGGTCACTTGGGTGTGCACAACCATGGCCACATGGGTGGGGCTTCAGACGCACTCCACCCACTTCAGTGTATGCATGGGACGCTGCCCTGAAGTTTAAAGAGAAAGGTACCTTACGTGAGAGGGTTCCTTGCCAACACTCCATCCCAACCACTGAATTAGGGCCCCTCAGTTATACTCCCAGAGGCCCCACTGCTTTTCCTTTAGAACACAATATATGATTTATAATTCCATGTTCTTTTGTAGGTTTATTCAACGGCTCCCACTAAGATGCCAGTTCCCCAGCACCAGCATCTGTCTGGTACACAGTAGGCACTCAATAAATATCTATTAAATGAATAACTAAGTCTTCTCCATTCAGACCTTGACCCCCAAGGGCTAAGGTTACATCGGCTTTGCGCCGTCTCTGGAAGCATAATAGAACCACAAAGAGAAAGGAATGAGGTGAAAGCCACGTGGTCCCATCAACTTGATACATCTGAGTCAAAGATGGAACTTGTCAGGTGTGTGGAACACCTTGACCCTTCAGCCTCAACTGCACAGCTGAACAAAGTTGTCGAAAAGGAAAAAAAACACACAAAATTTTTAAAACTTGAAATAAGACATCAACAAATCATGGGACTTGCAAAGGAATTCAAGTGACAGTTTTGAACCCCCTAAAAAAAAAAAACAAAACCTCCTATTTGTCATGGTCAGTCTGGGCCAGGGTTTTCAAGGACGTGGACCAACCTGTCACAGCCCACATGACACCCACATACAGTGTCTCTGGACGTTGTACAAAACCCCTGCCCGGTACGCCTCAAACCTGCCATCAGAAACAAGGAAAGCCTGTAGAACCTGTCAAAGCCATTAGGCACATGAAAAGGGACGCGACAGCTGAATCGAATACGGTGTGCTGGAACCAACAAGGCGACATTAGGGGAAACGCAAAATGCAAAGAACTGCGGAGTTCACAGTAGTGAGCAACGCTGGGGCCTCAGTTGTGCAAACACACAGTAACGTACGACGTTAACAGGCAAAACTGCTGAAGGATCTTTGCAACCTCTATGCAAATTCGAAATGGTCTAAAAGAAACACTTCATTTTTCAAAAGGCCTGCTTTCCTCTGGGGGCTCTGCGGCCGCCCGCCGGGACCGTCGCGCGCCCCTCTGAGCGCCCTGCGCGGGGAGCTTACCTTGGGCGGGTCGAAGAGCTCCAGCACGCGGTCCGCTCCGCCGTCGGGGCCCCGGGTGCGCCGCAGCGCCAGCCGCCCCCGCTGCCAGCGCGCCCCGCTGTCCATGGACGCTTCGTCCGCCAGGCTGTAGCGCAGCGCTGCCTCCTTGAGGGCCTCGGGCGGCGGCTCGCGGGCCAGGCTCCAGGGCAGGAGCTTCCTGGCCAGGCCGGGCCGCGCCGGGCCTTCACCCGCCTCCCCCGCGGCCCCGGTGGCGGACAGCTCCCCGGCCGAGCCGCGGCGCAAGATGTGGCGGAGGCTGTGGCGCAGGTGCTGGAAGGTGCAGGCGGCGGACGGTCGCGGCGGGGCCAGCTCCTCGGAGCTGCGGGCCTTGGGCAGCGCGGGGGCGGCGGGACCGGGGCCCGACTCTGCCGGGGACGCCTCGGCCTTGGCCGGGGGCCCGCGGCCCGTGTCTCGGTAGTCGCGCGCAGGCGGCGCGGCCCGGGACCCCGGCGGCCCGGGCGCCCAGCCGTCGCGCACCTCGCGGCAGAAGTAGCGCTGGAAGAGGTCGGTGAACTGCAGCGACACGAGCTCGGCGCGCAGCGGCGCGTGATGCGGGTGCTCGCGGGCGAAGAGCCAGTACTGCCGGGCCAGCTCCCGGGCCGTGGCCACCGCGTGCAGCTCGCAGAACTCGCTCCAGCCCCGCGGGGACGGCGACGCTGCCGCGGCCGACGAGGGGGGGGCGGACGCAGAAGAGGCCGAGGAGGGCTGCAGGGTGGGCCCGTTCATGGCGGAGACCGAAGTGGGGCGGCCGGGCTGAAAGACACGGTGGGGAGGGCAACAAAGAAGTGAGCAGGCACACGACTACTTGAACCCGTCACCGCGAGACACGTTATTCACCAGGCACGACATCAAAAATTGAAAACGACCATTAATACCCGGTGCTGGTGAAGATGCGTCGAAATGTGCACTCCCCTACAACGTTGCCGGTATCCTTAACAGATACAGCCTTTTTTGGAAGGCTGCTTGGCAGGCTCGGTTTCAGACCCAGGAATTCCACTTTCAAGTATTCAAGAGAATGCTTGCTCACACGTGCAGAGAGGCACTTACAGGACAATCCCCTACTAGATGTTTTCTGCCCCCATGTATATAATAGGGAAAAAGTAGATACGACTTAAATGCCCATCAGTCAGAGACTGGTAAAGCACACTGTGATACATCTCAGCTGGAATATTCTGCAGTAGTGGAAAAGGTAGAGGGAGGTCTATGCTACCACCCGAAGGAACAACGCAGACTCCGTGATCCAATTTACATGAACACACACGATACCAAACTGCCAACTTTTTATGTGTACATAAATGTGTTTAAGTGGTGGGCAAGAAAGGTGTGGCTGGAGGAAACCCACCAGAAACAGTGTTTCCCACAGAAACCTGTAGGAAAGAACTAGAATTGGAGTTTCAGGGGGAAAAGTAACCAAGGAATATTGCTGCTACTTGTCTTTAGAAAATATGGTTAAGAACACGGAGCCTGTGTCAGATGCCAGCACCACCACTTACTAGTTACGTGACTTTGGATGAGTTATTGATTTTTCTCTGCCTTAGAACGATTGCACCTGCCTCATAGGACTGTCATGAGGATTGAGTTAATAAATGTAAAGACCCTCAGGACTTAGGAAAAGCCTACTAAGGGCCGGCTGTTGTTATTATTTAAATATTACAATGAGCGTGTATCATTGGCGTCAAGAAAAACATAAAACAATGAATGCAAAGGAATCAATTAACAAGACTCACAGAGGGGTGCAAAGGTGTTTCCTGCTCTGATGGGGGTATGTCAGGACAGGCAGATCCTTGCCCACCCATCCCAGCTGGGGCTCCGTTCTCCTCCCACCTCCATGGCTCCTTCTTTGGCGGCACACAGTCAAAATGGCAGAAGCCCCCCACCCTCTGCTGTCCGAGGTGCTGAACCCCGGACCTCTCTAATTACCATCAGTACCGTCTTTTCTTCCAACTGGGCCTGGGCCCCTGCTGGGGACCACATAACCATGGCTGCTTATCCTCCCCACACAAAAACCTATTACTAAGGGCCTACTGTCACATGACTGGACCTCTCTGAACCCCAGATTCCTCGTTTGTCAAGTGAGGAGCGCCATGGTACCCACCTCATGAAATGGTTATAAGGAGTCCTTGAGAGGCTCTCCAGGTAGAGACCTGCACCTGGAAACTGAGGATCTTTCTGCCACACACCAGTGCACAGGCACCTTCTGTTTGTGACTCTGTGCATGGTCAGGGTGGGACAGACCTGCTGGGCAGCTGCAAAAACAATGAGGGCTGCCCCTGCCATCTCTAGGCCATCGTGGTGACCCTGCAGCTAAATGCAGCAGGACACCCCAGACGGTGTCAGTGGGGAGGGCGCTCTGCACAGAGTCAACATTTTTGCACATCACAAGGTCCTCGAAACCTACATTCAGTGAGCACTTTGCACACAGTAGTTAGTAACAGCTGCCAGGCAGGAGGGAGAGGAGCCATATAGGCCCTTGATCGCCACACTCTACCAAACCACCCCCCCCCCTGCAGCTGAAATGGGGCAGCGAGGGGCAGGGGGGGTTACCTGCATGTGTGTGTGTGATTTGTCCTCAGTTAACCCATGCCTCCACACAGGTGAGGCAAGCACTGTCCTCCCAGGTTAGGGGGCCCAGAGAGGGCTCGGATTCCAGACTCAAGCTCCTGCCCGCCTGCAAGACCCTGTATGATCTGCCCCCGTTCATGCCTGCTGCCTCTGGGCGATTGCCCGCTTTCAGCTGCACACAAAAGGCAGCTTCCCAGAGCCCACCAATGGAGTCAAGTCCTGAACTTGTCCTTCAGCACACTGGCACATGCTATCACTTTACAGCTATGATCACTTAATTAGTGGCTGTCTCCCCACCAGACTGTGAGCCTCACGATCTGCTCCCTGCTCTGGTCCCAGTTCCTAGCATGTGGCAGGAGCTCAACAAATGCCTGCTGAATGAACGAATGTATGAATACAAGAGGTCAGATGAATTTGCAACCTCTGGCTCCTCTGGCAGATGCCCAGTGGCCAGAGCCCATCAACGACCCCCCTCACTGGGCCACTCCCCACTCCCACCCCCACCCGTGCAGCCTGGAATCCCTGTGCCAACTGCAGGGCCGAACTCTGACAGGAGTTTTCTGGGAACAGTGTGCCTGATCCACGGTCCCTCACTGCCCGGGCGATGGCCGGCAGCCCTCCTCCCCACACTTCCCACTACAGCTCTCCCACCAGAAATGCAATGTATTCCAAGCACCTGCTGGACATCAGGCATTTGCCTAAAGCATTAACTCTCCCGAACTTCATGACAGCCCTAGGAGGCAGGGCCCATAATTACTCCCACTTTATAGTTAGAGAAACTGGAGCACAGAGAGGTCCCACAGCTGGCAATTAGAAACTCCCACAGAAGTCACCCCCAAAACGCCTGATCCGGGCCTGAATGCGCACCATGAGGAAGACTCATTTCCCAGTGGATGGTTATTGAATGAACGAGATCCAGGGGTGCCTGGGTGGCTCAGGTCATGATCTCATGGTTCATGGGTTTGAGCCCCATGTCAGGCTTTGTGTTGAAAGCGTGGAGCCTGCTTCGGATTCTCCGTCTCCCTCTCTCTTTGCCCTTCCCGCACACGTGCTCTCTCTCAAAAATAAACATTAAAAAAAAAAAAGAATGAGTGAGATCCAGAGGAAGGGATATAAAGTTCTCATTCAGCTCCTGCTGGAGTCAGGAGGCCTTAGCTTCTCCGTCCAGGTTCCAAACCTGCCAGGTGGTCAGGAAAATAGCCACAGGGTAGAAGCTTAAAACCAACGATTCAATATTTTTGTACGTTGTGACATGATCACAGTAAGTCTAGTTATTATGTTGTATACCTGAAACTAATGTATGTCAATCAGATCTCAATTTTAGAAATAACAATTTAAAAATAAAAATGATGATAAATGACACTCTGGCTGGCTTTCCACGTGCCCTGCTCTGTGCTAAACACTTTGCAAATACATTCACTAATCCCCCCTGAAGGGGGGGGCAGGGGGGTCCTACAAATATGTCCATTTTATAGATAAAAAACCAAGGCAAGGGAAGAATAGCTTGCCCAGAGTCACACAGCCTGTGAGGCACAGAGCTGGGATCAGAACCTGGCTGGCTGTGCTAGCGAGCGATGCTGCTTGATACATGAGTGACACTGCTCACTGTCCCCTGCACCCTCAACCTGGGCTGGTTGCCCCTGGAGGGTCGAGAGGCCACCTCATTCCTGCTCACCCTGCCAGGGCCTGGTCACAGAAATATTACTTGTATGAATGAACTCCCGGGATTGAGGGGGGCTTCTGTTTGATAGTCACGCTCTCGGAGCTATGCTCCTGACCCACATGGACAAACAGAAAGGGCTGTGGGGCTCTGAGAAACTCACCAAGATGCACCCCCCACTATCCAGGGGACCTCTCGTGGTGGAGCTAGCAACGAAACCTGGTTCTCGTCCTGCCTCTACCACTTCTTTGCTGTGTGATGCGGAAAGGGGGCTTGCCTCTCTGAGCCCATGTCCCCATCTGTAAAATGGATCAGGGTTCAGCTCTTGGCATTTACTAGGAGCATTCGGAGAACTGATGTCTGTGGGGTGCTGGGACTCAGTAAACAAGTGGCTGCTGCTGTGGTTGTTGTCAGCAGAGAGGAGCAGCAGCGTCAGAGAATATCAGGCCTGCAGCCATGGAAGCCACAGGGGGAGCCTGGCCTTGAGGGCTGGGCCAGCAGGGAGCGTCATGGGAGCCTGAACAAAAGGCCTTCTCAGGGGAGAGGAGGCTCCAGGCAGGAGCTCTGGGCAGGAAATCACCAGTCAGAGCACTGAGCACTCAGCTGTGGCCCATGTCTGGGAGGGGGGCACGCCTGGGAGGTTTCCTGGCTGGGCGGGCAGCCAGGCCGCAGGAAGGTGGTCCCCTCCTCGGGCCTCAGCCCAGGTGGTAGCCATTTATTGAACATTTACTATGTGCTAAGCAATTGATCAGATCACACCAACTGTGGGATCAGGGCCTGAAAAGCTCTTAGCAGAAAGCATTTGTTAATCATCTGAATGTTCCTAGGAACCCCAGGCTTCGGCTGGAGGATGGGAACGGGGGTCTCTGGGGCATTTCTACGCCCCCTCCCCCACTAGAGCATCTGGAAGCCCGGGTGGCCAGAGGAATGAACAGATTCCTCCCACCTGCTCAGCCTGGGCTTCTGGGGCAAGCAGTTCCCAGCTATGTGTGTGGAGGTGGGGCTCCAGGATTTCCCAAATCCCACAGTGGGGTGAGGGACGAGGATGATGTTACGCGGGAGCAGGAAGGTCGAATCCTGGCGCCCCCTTCCCCCCAAGTCCCCAAAGAAAACACATAGAGATGGCTGTCTCCACACCCATCCTAGGGTGCCAGAGTAGTGTGCGGGCATGAGGGGGGGGGGCGCTTCTCAGGACCCCCAGTTCAGGAAAACTGTCCACCAGACTGCCTGCTAAGGGCAACCTGGTGAGGGCCTTAAAGCCTCAGCCGAAGCTTGGTGTCCCCTGTTCAAACACCTATCCATCCTAAGGGACCCTTGAGCCTCTACCAAGTCAGTGAGAAATGAGGCGCTGAACAGCTGGGAATCCCGGCTCTAAGCAGGGAATCTGAGCTGTGGGGCCCACGCTAACCCGTGACCCCAGAGACTGAGGCTCATTAGCCTCCACTCTAGCCGATCACCCTGGGTAATAACGTAACCTGGGGAAGCTAACATTTTCTGTGTAATTAGCAGGCTCAGGTGCGGAGAAGGCCTTTCTCCACCTGTGGGGACTTCACCTGCCAAGGCAGGGGGAGGATAGATTAAATTGTGGTAAACGAAGTTAAAATGAGCCAGTCCAGAGCTTCCGCCCTCCCCCAGCTCACAGATGTTTGGGCAGGAAGTCTCACACCTTCATAGGGGACACCTCCTCCAGGGAGGACTCCAGGTTGACTACAGGCCACATTTGTCCTTCTACAGGAGCATTTGTCCTTCCCATCTACAGCACCAACTTCTCCAACAGGCCAGACCCCCCGCCCAAGGAAGCCCAGAGAGGTGGGGGGGATTCCAACACACCCAGCCTGGCAGTCAGCCCGCTGCCCTTTCACACCATTCAGGCTGTCTAGACTGTGGAGAAGCTCCTGGGAAGTAGGGAGTGCAGGTTCGGAGGCCCTGGGGAGGCTGAGAGGTGGGTTCTGTCCTAAATCATCAGGCAGTCAGTGGAGGCCTGATGCACCCTCTCTGGGGTCACCTAGTGCCCGGGGACATTTATCAGGCTGGCACAGTCTGCCAGAACAGGAAATGTCCTCTGTCCCCATGCCAGGCCTGACACCCTGGCCACACCCCCTCCCCCACACCCCACCCGGGCTTCAGGAGAAAACCAGGGACTATCCCCCCAAGAAGGGGCAGTACTCTCCAGCCCCACCCCCTCTCATCTAGCACGTGACTTCCTTTAACTGCCCCTGAGTTGAGGAGAGAAGGGTGAGAATCTGACGTGGGGAAAGCCTCTCAGGGAGCCCCATACCCTACAATGGTGCTGCTTTGCAGGATCAGGAGAGGCGAACCCCTCCCTTCGCTCCTCACCTTCTCTGGACCCGTCCTCCTGTGAGAGGACACCAGAGTGCCAGACTCATGCCAGAGGCCCTCTTTTGTGACCACCTCCCCCCAGTCGTGTTTCCAGTCCCCCAGCCCCCCAAGGTTAGCACCTCATCAGGCACCCTGTGAGTCAGCTCCCGGTGAGCAGGGCATAGACTTCCTCCCTCCCAGGCCTCCCTGGAGACACACGGGGCAGTGGCAGCCTCCCCCCTACCCAACCGGGGTGGGGGCCCACATCCGGACAGGCCCCCAGGGGCTCCAGGCCTGGCTCCCGAGGAAGCCTGCAGCCCGGCCCCCCTTGCCGACCCCTGACAGGGTGGCGTGGGAGGAAAAATCTTCCAGCCATCTGCTCAGCTGCTGGGTTTCCGGTCGGGGCGGGGCTGGGGGGACACCAGGAGGACTTGCTCTCCTGGGGAAGTGTCCCTTGCCCCTGCCGAGGGGGAAGAATACCAGGTCGAGAAGCCCAGTGATGGTCAGTGGGACCCCGGAGCCCTGACTGAGGAATGCTGGTTGCCCAGGGGTCAGGGCCCAAGTAAGTGGGTGTCCAGCTGTAGCCTTTGGACCTGCCCAGTTTCCAAGGGACTGCAGGCCCCCGGAAGTCAGGGAGCTGGGGCGCAGGGCTCCTGGGTCCAATTAGGCCTGACTCAGCGAGTGACCCCAGCTGAGTCACTTCCCCTGGGCAGCCTGCCCGCCTCAGTTTCCTCAGGGAGGGCGGGTAGCTGGGAACAGGGTCTGGCTGGGAACAAGAAACATGTATTACACCTCTGGACTCCACGGCGGGCTTCTCGCATCTGCCAGATGGAAGCTACTTCCTGCCCTGCCCAGCCTAAGATGCTGAACACCCGGGGAGCCCCTTGAGACCATTTTCCCGGGAAACCTGGCAATTAAGTGCCAGCCCCCTCTGGGGCACTAACAGCAGTGGCTCACACTTATTGAGCACCGACTGCATGCCAGGCATTATGCGTACCACTTCTCAACACAATTCTCTTGTGCAGTCATTAGTACTCCCATGTCATAGAGAAGGATATTGGAGCTCAGAGAGGTTAAGGGACAAGCCCAAGGGCACACAGCCATAGGCAGTTATAGCCAACACAGTTCAAGCCCCTACACTATGCCAGGCTCATACACTCCAGGCTTACCCTGGAGAGGCTGGCACTCTTGGTCCCCATTGGGCAGATCAGGCCCAGAGAGGTCAGGGAACTTGCCCTAGGCCTCACAGCTGGAAGCTGGCAGATCCCAGATTTGGCTCCAAAGGCCATGCTGCTACCAGGGAGAGGTGGGAATCTAACAGGAGAGGCCTCTCATTTAATAATATTAATACCATCTACGATTATCAGGTGAGGCCCAGCACTGAGTGCCTTATGTGCCTCTCGCCCCACCCCCCCACCGCCAAAGTGGGCTGCCCTGGGACTGGGAGGTCCCTCCAAGTACCTCCATCCCTGCCCTTGGGGAGGCTCCATCCAGGAGGTGGAGGGTGTCCTGGGGTGGCACTGCTGGGCCCAGATATCCAAGGGCAACCAAAGGTTGACCCGCTGTAGGGCTACCACTGTATCTGGAGAGGTTCTGCAGAATCTGATTTGCATTAGAAACTCCTATCTATCCGAGAAAGATCAAGTCTGGTCTTCACAAGAACGGGGGTCAGGAGGATCAGGAAGGAAAACAATCAGAGCTGACACCCACAACAAACAACAACAGTCTCATTCTTACTACTACTACGCCTGATCAAAGTGTTCTAAACACTTGGTGAATTCACTCATATAGGGTTCCAAAGACCTTAAGTATGAGGTACGATTATCACACCCACTTGACAGATGAGGAAACTGAGGCTGGGACGGGGAAGCAAGACCTCATAGCCAAGAAGCCCCATCACCTCATCCTCGCCTGTGTCTTCAGATTCTTCCCCCAAAGACTCAGGAAACCCCAGAGCTGCACATGCCGGAGGTATTCAAGGCATGCTGATGAACAAGCATTTCCCAGCCAGTAACAATAACGCTAATGATGATAGTGATGAAAAATCACCACCACCACCACCTGTAATTGAACCCTTTCCCTGCCAGGTAGCAGATGCTTTGCACACACTGGCTCATTCAATCCCTACCACAAACCTGTTATTATCCCATTTCACACAGTGGGGGGACTGAGGCTCACAGGTGTCACTTGCCCATGCCTTCAGCTGGATAGAAGCAGCGGGAGAATGGAACCTAAGCCTCCAGGACCTTTCTCTTCCACTGCTGAGTCCCTGAAGGTCCTCGGACCCTAGCAGCTGGTACTTCAGTCCAGCCCCTTCCCAGCTGGCTGCCTCTGTGGCCCACAGGGACCACAGAAGTTCTAGGAATGTTCACCCTTTGGCTCAGAAGGATCTTCCCTCCCAGAGGAGGGTTGTGGGAAAAGGCTCAGAAAAAGTGAGCCTGTTAAAAACCCTTCCAACTTCCCAAGCGGGCCCTGGCCTCTCATCTGCTGACCCCAGCCTGCCCAGGCGGCCTCTGCCTGCTCTCCCCCCACTTGGGCTGGCTCTCCAGCCCCCGCAGGTCCCAGAGAGCCTCCGGAGCTGTTTCCGCTCTGGCAGCCAGGTCAGTGATGGGAAATCCAGACAGGACTTGCGCCCACAGCCCTGGAGACCCATGTGCCCATCGCCTGGCAGGGGCCCTACAGCTGGACCGTTAAATAGGGAGGCAAGATGGGCTGGTTGCCCTAGCTGAGCCCAGCAGCTGGTGGGTGTCAGGGGATGCTCATCTCCCAGGCGAGGGGGGTGTGGGTCAAGTCTCAGCCCCTCCTGCTCCCAAAGCTGGACCTTGGCCCTACAGACATCATCTTGCCAGGCCCTCTGCTCTGAAGCCCCCACCCGCAGCCCAATTTCACTTCCTCCCACTCAATCAGGCCTGGCCATGCCCCTCCCTGGAGGCCTCCAGCTGCAGGCAGTGACCTCCTCACCTACATCATCGTGGCAGGGAATGGGGAAGAGAAACAGGAGAATGAGGAAATTAAAGAAGGAAAAAAAAAAAAAAGAAGCAGGACAGGCAGGCAAACCCCCCTCCCCAGTTCCTCAAATGCAGTCCCCATCATCCCAAAAGCCCCCATGGTCAGAGAGAGGGAAGGGAGGGGATTTCTGCACCAGGCATTAAAGGCCTCTGAAATTACCCTCCCAGGCACGCTGACCTATAAGACAAGGCCTCCTCTGCATCTTTTTTTTTTTTTTTTTTTTTTTTTTTGATGGGAGGATTCACCTGAGCTCCAGGTCTGGGGTGTGAGGGCACCAGCTCAAAGAGACCTGAGCTGTGGGGCTCCCAACCCTGTGAAACTCCGGACTCAGTGGCTTGGGGGCACCTGGCCTGGGCCACCTCTGAGATGTGGGGACTGTGAAGGCGGGCTTCTAGCATCCAGAGATACCCTCTTAGCCACATGGCCCTGGGCTGGGAGAGTGGGGAGGGGCAGGGGCAGGTGGCCCCACTCCCAGAGGGCTCTTCCATCCTCATAGCCTTAGTTGACTACTTTCACTTTCAAGGTCCAAGCACTTGACCCTAGACCTCTCCTCCCCGGGCACATGTTGAGGGGGGACTGTTGCTCTCAACTGACCGGGCTACTTTAAGAGAAGGTAGACTGGGGGTATTAACCATACCCTCTCAGCGCCTTCCCACTGCCTCCCCTATTACATCCCCAACACGTGTGTGGGTGGGGGTGTCGGCGGGGAGAGTGTCGCAGGAGCTGGGGAAGGGTCACCCCTGAACACCCCATCCGGGTTAGAGGCAGGGCAGTATTTCAGGCTGTTGTGGGAGTGCGCAGACACCGGGCAGAACCGGACAGGGGGGCTCCTCTTCCCCCATTAAAGCCCTCCCAGCCCCAGAGGAAGGAGCGCTGGGAAAGGCGGGCTTACCTGAGACAGAGGGGGTCCGGGCCCGGCCGGCCCATGGCGTCGCGCGCCCCCGGCCCCCCGAAATCCCGAGGGGGCGGGCGGGCCCCCGCCCCGGGCGCGTTCTCTCCCGCGCGCCGGCTCCTGGCTCGCGACTCGCTTGAGCGGGGCTCAGGCAGGAAACCCGGGCTCGGAAAATGGCCAGCGCCTCATCATTTCCGCCGCCAGCGCTTGACAGTTGCGGGAGGATGCGCCCCCGGGCCGCCACCGGAGAAACTTTGCCGTTGCTGCCGCCGCCGTCGCCACCACGGGCCGCGACAGTCCGGGCGGGCGGCCGGGCGGAGGCGGTGGCCCGAGCCCATGCCGCCCCGCGCCGTTATGTAAAGAGGAACCGGCTGTGCAAGCGGAGCCCGACGGGGGAGGGAGGCCAGGGTGGAGGCGGGGCCAGAGTGGGGCGGGGCTTCAGGAGACCACGCCCCTGCCCCCCCGAGAGCCAGATCGGCCGGAGGGGGACAGCCCCTGAGGGCGGGGTCGGACCTGGCCCCGCCCATCAATCCTCCTCCGCCGCGGCCGACCGTGTCCAGGGGTCTCAAACTCGAGCCTGGAAAGAGGCGGGGCCCTACCGAGCCACGCCCACACCTCGCCCACCCGATTTCGCATCCCGAGGACTAAAGAAGGGAATGAACTACCGAGGGGCGGGGCAACCTTAGTCCCACCCACCTAGCTCCTGCAGACCCCCAGGTGCCTCAGCGCTGCGGGGGCGGGGCCAGATGGAGGAAAGGCGGGCCTGGGGGCGGGGCTGGGCAGAGTCTCTTGGCCTCGAAGGAGCGCGCCCCAGCGACTCCCTCCTGGAAGGCCTTATCTGCAAGCTCGGGATCGGTCCGTGCAATAGCGACCACGGCTTTCATCACCCCCGGGGGAAGGATCCCAACCCCGCCCGGCCCCGACTATCCGCGACTCCGCCGAGCCGACCCGCCACGGCCCTAGTACCCCCACCCCATTCAGGTTCGGTCCCCACTCTCAGTTCTGCTCCTGCCACTCTTGGTGCCTGTGGAGACCGACCTCTTTTGGGCCACTACTATCGGGCCCCACCCCAGGAGTGCATCTTTCTCCAGGAAGTCCTCCCGGGCCGCTGGCACCCGTGCCCCCTGGGCTTCCCTGTCTGCTCTCCCCCGTGCTTTCATTTTCTCTACAGGCCTTATATGGGGTGAGGTTGACAGTGGGGTGCCCCCTAGTCTCAGGTGGAGCATACACTCGGCCAGCCCTTCCTCCAACACAGGGGAGGGAGGGAGGGAAGAGAGGAATGTCTGCTCTTCTCTCCCTCCCACGACAGGAAACAAGTCGATTAGGCCCCCAGCTCGCTGGAGCCTCATCACCCCTTCCCAGACACCATACTCCTCCAGTCCGCTGCCTCCCCCTCTTAGTAGCTTTGGGCAAATTACTTGACTTCTCCATACCTCAATTTACTCATCTATGAAATGGAAATAATAAGAGTACCCACTCCACTGGGTTGCTGTGAGGGTTAAATGAGTCAGTGCATTAAAGCACTTACCGTTGGGCTTTGCCCAAGGGAAAACACTGCTACATGGGTGTTAATCAGGCTTGGGTTCTGCCCTTGGAGCTATAGAAAGGGGTTCCCCAGAAGATGGGGATTTCCAGACTACCCAGATGGGGATCAGGGTTGGTCTGCTGTAGGATACTTGAAGTCCCATAACTGTGAAGGAACGAGCAATGAACGTGCTTTCCACAAATACTTGTTAAAGCCTACAGTGTGCCAGGCATTGTTCTAGGTGCTGGAGACACAGCAGTAAACAAGACAGACACAAATATGCCTGCCCTCATGGAGCTGACACTCTGGTGGGGGGACATGGAGCATAAGTACGTAAATAAATGGGATAATGCATCCGGAGGAAGATAAAACAATTACAGGGTAGACAGTAGGAAGGGGCTTAGACTGGAGGCTTGGGGGAATACCTTTCTGAGAAACTAACATTTGAGCTGACACTACCCCTTTCCCCCATCCTATAGCAAGAAGCATCTGGGCGTGATAAAGCTCTGGAAGGGCATTCCAGGCCAAAGGAACAGTGAGTGCAAAGGTCCTGAGGTAGGAAAAAGTTTGGGGCTTTTGAGGAAAATCAAGAAGGCAGTGGTGATACCTACACTCATAGATGGGAAGAGATGGAGGTGGAAAGTCAGGCCAATCACACAGAGACTTGAAGATCCTGGTGGCAAGTTTGGGAATTGTCCTATGGGCAACAGGGAGCCACGGAGGGTTTTTGAGCAGAAAGATCTGTCGAGCTTTGGATTGGAGCTGGCAACCGATTAAAAAGTGTGCCAGTAACGTTCACATCGCCTCTGAGGATTTGGGACAAGGGGGGTGAGGTGTTATTAGGGAAGCCTAAACCAATCACTCCATACTAGTATCTCTGTATATAGACACCTGGAGAGACTGAGGCCTAGAGAGAGCAGTTACTTGCCTGCAGTCACACAGCTGCCAGCTGGTGCACCAGGTACACAGCAGTTGTCAAATGGTTGCTGAAATCTGCCAGCCACAAGCACTTTCCCTCTCACTGCCCAGACGGCAGTTCTGCTGACTTAAATGGAGACTTGTGGTTCTTCCCCTTTTTAATCACAGTGCAAGCCTTCTCTCGTGCCAGATTTCTCAGAAGCCCAAAGTGGTTTCCCTTCTCGCTTAATTTCTTCTCTCCAGGCGTCCCCTCCGGAGTCCAGTTTATTATTTCAATGCTCTCCGCGACTGAGACTTCTCACTCGGTTCCCGTTTTTCCTTAGAAAGCCAAAGGGTTTGCAACAAACACCACTTCTGTCGCCTTGCCCTAGATTTGAGCGCACCCCAGCTCTGAGCTGTTGGCTGCACGTGGCTCCTCCCACTTCGCAGGTCCCTGGGGCACAAAGTGAGACGTTTATCTGAATTCCCCGAATTCCCCGGAAGCCGGTGAGATGGTCTCGGCAAGCAGGTCCCACCGCCCCCCTTGCTCCCACGCTGACCGCGAGAGCGCCTGCTGGCTGCCAAGTTCCGGGACGGGGGACTCTCCGCGTTAATAACAGTAATGAAACAGCAGCCACTGACAACATTAGTAAATACTTATTAATACCGTTAACAGTGATATTAACAACTGATAGTAATAACAATAACACAAAAGTTAACCAGCACAGAATTAATAATAATGGGAGCAGTAACAATAAAATGATAATATGAACAATAGGTAATAGGTCTCATTAAAAATAATAATAGGGATTACCATGATAAGCGCTGAGTAAAATAAATTAATAAATTAATAATAATAATAATAAGGGGCCCCTGGTGTTTCAGTTGGTTGAGCGACTCTTTTTTTTTTTTAATTTTTTAAAACATTTATTTATTTTTAAGACACACAGAGAGACAGAGCATGAGCTAGGAAGGGGCAGAGAGAGGGAGACACAGAATCCCGGGCAGGCTCCAGGCTCTGAGCTGTCAGCACAGAGCCCCACACGGAGTTGGAGCTCACAAACTGCAAGATCATGACCTGAGCCGAAGTCGGACGACCAGCCGACCCAGGCGTCCCTGAGTGTCTGACTCTTAATCATCTCAGGTCATGGGGCGCCTGGGTGGCTCCGTCGGTCGAGCGTCTGACTTCGGCTCAGGTCATGAGTTCGTGGTTCGTGAGTTCGAGCCCGGCGTCAGGCTCTGTGCTGACAGTTCAGAGCCTGGAGCCTGTTTCAGATTCTGTGTCTCCCTCTCTCTCTGACGCTCCCCCATTCATGCTCTGTCTCTCTCTGTCTCAAAGTAAATAAACGTTAAAAAAATATATTAAAAAAAAATCATCTCAGGTCATGGTCTCAGGGTTGTGCTGGGTGTGGAGCCTGCTGAAGTTTCTTTCTCTTTCCCCTGCTCACATTCCCTCTAACAAACAAACAAACAAATGTTACTATTAGCTATTATAGAATTAATAGTAAATATAAAATAACAATAGGATATTAGTAGTAACAACAAATATAATAACAGGTCTAGGATTAATAGTAATAATAGTAGCTAATGGTATCAGGATTAATAACAATAAATACAAACTAAAACTAGGACAGTAGTAAGATGAATAATAAATATGGGGCCGCCTGGCTGGATCAGTCAGAAAAGCCCGAGACTCCTGATCTCAGGGGTCGTGAGTTTGAGCCACACCCTGGGTGTAGAGATTACTAAAAAAATAAATAAATTTCATTTTATTTTTTATTTTTTTAAATTAATTAATTTATTTATTTTGAGAGAGAGAGAACACGCATGAGCAGGGGAGGGACATAGAGAAAGAGAAAGAGAGAGAATCCCAAACTCATGAACTGTGAGGTCATGACCTGAGCAGAATCAAGGGCCGGACACTTCACTGAGGGAGCCACCCAGGCACCCTTAAACTTTATTTTTTTTTAAATGAAGATCAAAAGTCTTTTTTTTTTTTTTTAAGTTTATTTACTTATTTTGATAGAGGACTAAAGTGAGCATGAGCTGGGGAGGGGCAGTGAGAGAGGGAGAGGGAGAATCCCGAGCAGGCTCCATACTGTCGACGAGAAAGCCTGATTCGGGGCTTGATCTCAGGAACCATGAGATCATGACCTGAGCTGAAATCAAGAGTCAGACACGTGACCCACTGAGCCACCCAGGCACCCCATAAAAAATGTAATAATCGGGGTCCCTGGGTGGCTCAGTCGGTTAAGCGGCCAACTTTGGCTCAGGTCGCCATCTCACGGTCCGTGAGTTCGAACCCCGCGTCGGGCTCTGTGCTGATGGCTCAGAGCCTGGAGCCTGCTTCTGATTCTGTCTCCCTCTCTCTCTGCCCCTCCCCTGTTCATGCTCTGCCTCTCTCTGTCTCAAAAATAAATAAACGCTAAAAAAAAATTTAAAAAAAATGTAATAATCAAGGTGGCATAACAATATAATTGTAGTTACAGTTGCAGGACTACTAACACTTAACAGTTACAGGACTAAAAATAACAAATAAAAAAATAACAATAGGCTAGAATAGGATTCACAGTAATAGATATAATAGTGTAATCATAATAGCTAATCTAGGATGAATGATAATACGATTAACAGCTTTTGAGCCTTGCTTCCTGTCAGGCATTGCTCTATCCCAGTGCTGACAGGTGACGGCAATGTGCTACCTGCACTTGTCCCAGATGTTCATCACTAGCCACGTGAGGCTACTGAGCATTTGAGATGTGGTGCCCGTCACGGAGGAACTGAATTTTGACTTTCTGTAAGGTTAACGAATTAACATTTGAACAGCCGCATGTGGCCGGCCATCACTGTAGTGAATGACACAGCTCGGGACGTTTTGTGCACATGTCAACTCATTTCACTCTTGTGAAACCCCTGGGCTAGGTCCTATTATTGTTGTTATTCTCTCCATTTTATTATGAGAAAACTGAGGCACTGAAAAGTTAAGTCATTAGCCCTGGTCAGAGTCTCCCCACTTTAGAGGCACCTGGGTGGCTTAGTCAGTCTCACGGTTTGTGAGATCGGGCTCTGTGCTGACGGTGTGGAGCCCTACTCAGGACTCTCTCTCTCTCCCTCTCTCTCTGTCCCTCCCCACCCTCAGAATAAACAAATTAACAAAAAAGAATTTCCCTACTTCAAAGACAGAACATCATCGTCTGAGGAGACCCCTAATTAAGAACGAAGGCTCTGGGGCGCCTGGGTGGCTCAGTCGGTTAAGCATCAGACTCCGACTCAGGTCATGATCTCGCGGTTTGTGGGTTCCAGCCCCGTGTCACGCTCTGTGCTGACAACTCGAAGCCTGGAGCCTGCTTCGGAGTCTGTCTCCCTCTCTCTGCCCCTCCCCCACTCACACTCTTGTCTCGCTCTCTCTCAAAAATAAACTTTAAAAAAAAGAACCGAGGCTCTGGACTCACCCAGACAGGTTTAGAATTCTGTGTTCTGCATCCTCTTAACTGGGTGATCCCTTGGACTCTCTAGGCGTCAGTTTCTTCATCTGTAGAATGGGGACGGTCACAGGGCTGACTTCATCGGGTTGTGGGGGAGAATTTGATGAGAAAACTTAGGGTAAGGGTATGGGAGTTTGGACCGCACTTGTGTATACCACATGCTCGACGGAGTGTTGATTGTAATCTGTAATTGGATATGAGTTGTACATCCCTCAAGGAGTGGTTGTGAAGAGTGGTGGCCACAGTGACCAGCTATGTAGGCATCAGACCCTTACACCCATTTTACAGATGAGGACACTGAGCTTGAGCGTAAAGACTGTCGCCTAAGTTCATCCAGCTAGTGAGTAGAGGCCTCCGCGTCTACATCTGTAAAATGTGCTTCTGCAGACCTGTCCTCTTCCTACTGGGAACAAAGTGTGGGCCACAGGTGGGGATGAGGCCTGGGTGCCTGGTCTGCCCCCTCGCTGGGCAATGGCTGTGCAGTGGACTAAATGTTTATATCCCCTCAAAACTCACGTTGAAATCCTACCCCGCGAGGTGATGGTGTTAAGAGGTAGGGCCTTGGGGAGGCAAGCAGGTCATGAGAGCAGAGCCTTCATGCATGGGAGTATAAAAGGGACCCCAAAGAGATCCCTCTCTGATTTTGCCCTCAGGAGAGGTTACAGCCAGAAGGCACCATCCATGAGCCAGAAAAGGGACTTTCACCAGACGCTGAATCTGCCAGGGCCTTGATCTTGGGCTTCTCAGCCTCCAGAACTATAAGAAATACATTTCTGGTGCTTAGAAGCCACACAGCCCGGGGGCGCCTGGGTGACTTAGTTGGTTAAGCATCCGACTTCAGGTCAGGTCATGATCTCATGGTTTGTGGGTTCAAGCCCCACGTTGGGCTCTGTGCTGACAGCCTGGAGCCTGGATCCCGCTTCAGATTCTGTGTCTCCCTCTCTCTCTGCCCCCGCCCCGCCCCTCGTGCTCATGCTTTTCTCTGTGTCTCAAAGATAAATAAACACTGAAAAAAAAAAAAAGCCACACAGCCTGTGCTATTATGTTACAGTAATCTGAATGGACTAAGACAGAAAACTGGTACTAAGAAGTGGAAAACCGCTTTAACAAACACCTAAAAGTGTAGAAACAGCTTTGGCTCGGGGTGATGTGGGTAGAGGCTGGGAGAGTCTGGGGGTGCCCTGAATAGACCATTAAGGGTGATTCTGTTGGAGACCTAGAAGAGGAGAGCTACAGAGGGCACCTAAGACGTTGGAAGAATGACCCCAGAGACCTTTTGAAGGTCACCAAGGGTCTGGGTGGCAGGGGGATTTCAAGGGAGGGGCTGCTGCTTCGGGCTCCCCCCCACCATCCACTGCCCCACTGTGGCTCCAGAAGGCCTCCAGTGGTGGGTGCTGTGCCCAGCAAATCTGTGGGGGTATGGCTGCCTCCGCCCAGATTTTGGAGGAGCTGCCCATGCACCGCCCAGGCGGTGAGCCACCTCTGGCACGGGGCCACAGCAGAGAGCCCCCACCAAGTCAATGCCCAGCAGAGTCCCAGGAGCAGGACCCCATCATGACTCCAGGCTGTAGAGCCTCCTGTGTCCGATTCCAGAGATTCTGCCCGGAGGGCTGAAAGCAGTCATGTGAGCAGTACAGAGCTGTAGGGGCCCAGCCCCGCCCAGCAAATCTTTGGGGGCCGGAGCACCACCTCAGTGTGTCAAGAAGGCAGGATCCCCCACCCCAGAGGGTCTGGAAGAAGGGACCACAGCCCTAGTGTGCCTGCACAGCAGGGCAGCTAGCCAAAAAGGATTATTCGGGAGCCTTAAGGCTTCAGACTTGCTGGGGTCTTGTCTCTCCTTTCCTTCCTGTTTCTCCCTTTTGGAATGGGAACGTCTGTCCCACCACGGTATTTTGGAAACACGTTTGCTTTCACAGCTAGAGAGGAATTTGAGTCTCACTCATAACTGATTTAGGTGAAACTTTGGATTTTAGACTTTCGAAATGATGCTAGAATGAGTTAAGATTCGGGGGCTGTTGGGATGGAATACATGCACTTTGCGTGCATAAAGGATGTGAATTTGGGGCGGCCAGGGGCAGAACGCCATGGACTAAAGGTTTAAGCGCCCCCCCCTCCCCCAGTGGGTAAGACAGCTGGGGCTGGAGTTTCCCAGGCCTGGGCTGTGTGACCTCTAGCAAGAGACTTCCATTTTCTGAGCCTCAGTGCCGCTAGTCTGTAAAATGGGTATAACAGTAGTTGGGCAAAGGGAAGGGAGATTGTGTGGGACACTGACTCCCTGGTAGATGTGCTCAGTGAACGCTCTACATGCTGACGGTCAGTCGGCAAATGACAGTTGGAACACACCGGGCTCCTCACTGTTCCTCCAACTCACCTTCATGCTCCCGGTTCAGAGCCTTTGCACTGGCTATTCCCTCTGCCCAGAAAACCCTTCCACAAGATCTTTCCTTTCCATCCCTCCCTTCATTCACTCCCCAGAGGTCCCTGACCACCAAACCTAACACAGATCCTCCCCGTGGCTGTCACTTTCCATCTCCGTCTGGCCCCACGTCTTTTTCTCCCACCTCGTCGTGAGGACACTCAAGCAGCTTTATGAGAGGCCCACATAGCAAGAACTGAGGCCTCCTGCCAGCACCCTCCAGTCCTGGTCAGGCCTTCAGATGAGGGGAAGCCCAGCCCCTGTTTGGACTGCAACGCCATTAAAGACCCTGAGCCAGAAGCACCTAGCTAAGCTGTTCCTAAATTTCTGACTGTATGAAATAGTGTATGTTCACCATTTCAGGCCACTACGTCGGGTAGTAACTTATTACATAGCAACAGTAAACTAATACAGAACTCAAGATGGCTTTGGGCGTGCCCAGCCAACCCTTTCTCCACCCATCAGGACCCAACTGAGGCTGGGAGATTCAGGAGACAGGGTCCTTGGCCAGAAAAGGATTATATAGCTGGGCCCTTCTTCTTTCCGCCTGGGCAGTCAAAACTCCCTGGCGGGATCCCTGGGCCAAGGGGAGTCATCTGCCCAACGCAGGTGCCTGAGGCCACCCGCGCCTCTGCTTCCTTCCCTCCGCTTTGGTTCCCTTTTCTGCCCTCCCAGTGCCTTCGCCTCTCACATTGCCCCAAATTCTTGCCTAAGAAAGGGATGAACAGTTTTTACAATCTGGACTCCATTTCTGGAAGCGTGCACCACGCGGAGACCATCACAGGTAATCCTCCCCATTGTGAGCGGTTTGCTAGGAATTTCCCCCTTTTTTCAGATGAGGAATCTGAGGCACCGGGCGGTGAAATGGTGTGCCCAAAGTCGCACAACAAAGTGACTGAAGCAGGTGGTCTGCACTCAAGGCCTATCTGATGGCAGAACCCCCGCTCAACCTGCGTAACGATAATAATGATAGTCCTAGAAGAATTAGACATTATTAGGGCATCATGTGTGGGCACTATTTTGAGGGCTTTCCATGGGTTCGCGATTTAATTTTCCTAACAGCTGTATGAAGGGAAGAATGTTGGGGGTTTTTTTTTGGGGTTTTTTTTTGACAGAGGAGGAAACAGGCAAGAGAGCTGTGAAGTAGCCTGTGCAAGTCACAAGGGCTGGTAAGTGGCCCCGCAGGCATTTGCAATTAGGCTCCAGAATTCTGACCGTGGCTACGGTCGGTCGTCAGGGGCGGCCCTGCGCCCCGCGCCTACCCCAAGGGCTCCCACCTGGCCCGGCCTGGGAAGCTGCGAGCCGCCCCCTCTTCCGCCCAGGGAATCTGGTTTTGGAGGGGAAGTGACTCAGTGGCCTGAGGTCTCGCAGATAATTATTCACTTCCAATCCTGGTAATTAAAGGCCGTAATGGCTCTGCAGAGGATGCACAATCTAGTTACTCCCGCGGTCCCACCCCTGCCCGAGGATCAGCGTGGGGCGCACGAGCTTCCGGGGCGCGAGCTCCGCGCCCTCGGCGGTGGCGGCCGACTTGCGCGGGGCTCTGGCGCCCCCCGGTGGCCGCTTTGGGGGTGATGGCGGGCTGGGGAGCGGCTTCCTGAGCAGCCTTGAGGACCCCAGTCTGGCAGGCCCAGTGCTGGGCCCCTCCTCCTGGGATGGGGCCAAGCCTTCCTGGAAGCCTCCCGGGATCCACGTTTGATGCCTCCCGTTCACTATTAAACGGCCACCAAGGTCGAGAACACGGATTGGGGACATGGTTTAATGGCTGGCTTCTTTAGTCCTGGGTCACCCTGGGTGAGTGACTTGGGCTCTCTGAGCCTGTGTCTTCAGCTGTAAAACATGAATAAGGGATGAACCTAGTTCACAGGATTGTAGTGAAAATTAAGCTAAAATAATTCATGTGAAAGTCCCTGCCACGTGGTAAGTGCTCAATAAATGCTGTTGTTGTCGTTGTTGTTGTTATGAATTTCCAAGGCCCAAATTTGATTATGTGCCATGTCTCGCCCCTGCTCTAAACCCTCCAAGGCTCCTATTACCTTCTGACTAAAATTCAAAACCTCACCCTGACACACCAAGCCCCTTCACAGTCTCGTCCTCAGCCATCTCCTCTCTCCACAATGTATCAAATGTCCTACGCTCTGGCTATGCTGTAACCAAACCAGACTTCTTTCTGTTCTTTGCTGCAATATTTCCAGAACTTTGCCCATGCTAGTCTTACTGCCTGACACTCCTTTTCCCTTTCCTCTGCTTGGCAAACTCCTACACATCCTTCAAAACCACCTGAAAGGCGACCCGTGCCTGAAGTCTACTCCTGTTCCCTGAGGGTGTTGCCTCTTCTGGCCTCCTTTGGCGTCCTCTCTGTCAGACCTCTGAGGGATCGGGGGTTTGTCCCTTGTGGTGCAAATACTCATTCATCTGTGTGCATGCCCCCCAGACTCTGAGCTCTTGGAGGGTCAGGCTGATGGTTGGCTCACCTTTGAATCTCTGGCATGCAGCACAAATCCTGCACACGTTAGGTGCTTCAGAAGATTGTGTTGAGACCACAAGAAAAGTAGGGTCCTAAACCAGCATCGGTGGGTGGTGATTCCGAAGCACGCCGTTGTTACGGGAGCCTCGGTTCTGTCCCCGTCGTGCTGGTCTGACCTCTCTACATCTCAGTTTCCTCCTCTGCGAAATGGGGATGAGGCTAGTACCTACCTCACAAAGTATTTGTGAAGATGAAATGAGACTCTGTGCGTAGAGCACGTAGCCCGGGACGCTCAGTGATGCTGATTACCGTTAGCTCCACCTGTTCTCAAGTCCTTCCTTTACGCCGAGGAGCAGGTGACTGAGAACAGTGTGATACGACCCTCCCACAGCTACACTAAAAGAGGCAGCAAACCGTTGCCAAAAGAATCGATGGCGGGTACTCAGACACTTGCATATGAACGTTCATAGTAGCGGTATCCACAGCAGGCAAAAGGTAGAAACAACCCAAATGTCCATCAGTGGATGAGTGGACAAACAACATGTGATCTGTCTTCAGCCATGAAAAGGAAGGACTGACATTCGACACGCCATGGGCGACTCTCAAAACGGTATGCGGAGTGAGGGGCGCCTGGCTGGCACAGTCAAGATACCCTGCAACTCTTGATCTCAGGGTCGTGAATTTGAGCCCCACGTCGGGCGTGGAGATTGCTGAAAACAAACAAAACAACGACAAAAACAATGTGCTGAGTGAAGGAAGCCAGACACAGACGGCCATATATTGTAAATTCCATTTATGTGAAATCTGCAGAAGAGGTAAATCTATAGAGACAGAAAACAGATCGGCGTTTGCTAGGGGTCGGGGGGGTGCAGAGCGGGGAGTGACTGCTAACGAGTACGGGGTCTTGTTTCTGGGGGGATGAAAATGTTTTGGAACTAGATGGCTGTGGTGGTTGTACATTGTGAATGTGTTAAATGCCACTGAATTGTACTTTAAAATGATTGATTTTATGTTGTGTGAATTTCACCTCAATTTGTTTTAATGTTTATTCATTTTTGAGAGAGAGAGAGAGACAGAGAGACCGAGCATGAGTGGGGGAGGGCCAGAGAGAGAGGGAGACACAGAATCAGCTCTAGGCTCTGAGCTGTCCACACAGAGCTTGACAAGGCGCTTGAACCTACGGACCACGAGATCATGACCCGAGCCAGTTGGCCACTTAACTGAGCCACCCAGGCGTTTCTTACCTCATTTTTTTTTTAATGTAAAAAAAGAAAAAGCGTTAGTTACAGGAGTGAGCTTTGGAGGGCTTTTGGAGATGTGTCTTCTTTATTCCTCTATTCCCCAAAGGTCAGTCTTAACCCCAAAACGGGCTCCTGGAGGCTGGGAAGTTGGTCTCCTCCCCCCAGGGTGGCAGAGGCTGGGGGTGTCCCAGAGGATCTGACATGAGTGTGGGCCACTCCTCATCTGCAGGCCAGCCGGGGTGGCTCTGAGACCCTAGTGACCATGCTTGTGGCCACGTGGCCTTGCCAGCATCAGGCGACTGAGGTGGCTTCAGGGTGAGCCAAAGGACCCGCGGGACAGTTGTCAAGCGGGAGCAGGTCCTTTCTGCAGAGTGAGACCCAGAGACACACAGAGAGGGGTAGAAAGTGGCTACTGGGGAGGGAGGAATGGAGCCACCGTGCAGGCATGAACTTGAGGGCAGAGGCCGCAGCGTCCTCTGAGGGCTCTCCGGGGCTGGGCTAGGGGGACCACCTTGGCCATGGCTTACTCCTGGGCCAAGAGCAGGACTCTGGGGTCAGCTGCCTGGGTACGCCTCTGGACTCTGCCACATATGCTGGCTGTGTGACCGTGGGCGAGTTACTTCACCTCTCTGAGGCAGCAGAAGCCACAGGGCCAAGGAGAGGAGGAGCAGAGAGGAGGAGAGGAGGGAGGGAAGTGTTCAGCAATACTCTTAGAAGAAGCAGAAGTAGGAAGCTAAGGGCGGAGGGGTGTGCAGGGAGCAGCTGGGTCCCAAGCTGGGCTCTCTTCAGCTTTGGGACGTTGCCCACGAGTGGAAGCCATCAGGGTGGTTGCCTGACTTCCCCTTGTTATGGTGGCAGCACCTGATTTTCCAAGCAGTTCGGGATGTCCCCTGGGGCTGACCTTCCTGTCCCTGCTCCAATGATCGGTTCAGGGACGGGCAGGTGAACCCACAGGGCCAGGGACAATCGATTCCAGGCTCAGGCAGAACAGTCCGATAAGAAAATGTCTTATACCACTCTAAAATTTTAGAGCTGGGAGGACATAGGCTCTGAGCTTCTGGAGAGCGATCTTGCCTCAGAATGAATACACTCAGAGCAAAGCAAAACTCAGAGGCACAGAAACAGAGTCCTGACGATAATGTCTACATCTAGACCCGAAAAGCAGTTACTCTCAGACTTCTTCACCACGTGAGTCACTCAATTCTTCTTTGGCCGAAGCCTGTCTGTGTGCAGCTTTTAGCCACTTAGCAACTGAGGGACTCCTGCCAAAGAGCACCAGTGGGTCCTCTCGGGAACCCTACCCCACAAAGGTTCCTCATGGGCCTCTCCTGCCTGAAACGGGAGACAAGGACGTGGTCCTGGGGTTGGAAGTGTGGAGTCCCGGGTGTCGGGCAGGCTGCAAGAAGCTGGGGCTCCTCAGGGGCAGGAAAACACTCTGCCCGTTGGGCTGAGATCTCTTGAGCCCCTACTATGTGCCAGATACTGTTGCGGGTACTGGGGATACAATGGTGAGCACTACAGACACTGTAGTCTGTTCTCAGGGTCACAAGTTCAAGTCCCAAGTTGGGTGTGGAGGCTACTTTTTTTTTTTTGAGCCTACTTTTAACTAACTAACTAACTAGCTAACTAACGAGCAGGCGAAACTCGGAGGAGGTTTAAATCCTTGGGAGAAAGGATTCAGGAATTTGGGGGGTCAGCGGCCAGGAGAGGATTTGGGGAGGGAGGAAAGAGAGCCCCCCTACGAGAGGGAGGGGATGGGGGAGGAGTTGGCAATGCTATGGAGCGAACTGGCAAGACCTTCCAGGTCTCTGTGCCTTTGGCAAAATTCGCTCCCACTCAGGACCCAGCCTCAGCCTGGTGGTGCACGTATACGGGAGGAGGGGCCCTTGGAGTCAGGGACTCCAGCCCTTCTTGCCACTCCCCTCCCCTCCCCCCACGTGCCCCCGGGTGCGCGGTGTGCCAGGCCAGTGTGCTGTGGTGAAGGACGGTTTCAGTTCCTTCTTGGGGCTGGCCGGTCCTGCCCACTGTTGGGGTGGGGCAGCCGCCGTGGAAAGAATCTCTGCCTCAGACCCCAGCTTGGCGCTCGGTCTTCCCCTGCTGGTGACGGAGCCAAGGAGGGGAGGCGAGATCTGGGTACAAGATGGCACGTCCTGTGGGCACCTTCACAGGAGGACCGGCTCAGGCCCTGAGTCAACCTAGCACCTACTATGTGCCCAATACTGTGCCAGGCGCTGCGAGCAAAGCGGGCCAAACTCCCTGCCCTCGTGGACCCATCTTCTAACGGAGGTCGGGATAGTGTCACAGGTTAGGCACAGAGTCATCAAACCCAAGTACACTGCCTACACTTGATTTCTCCTGTTTTTTTTCTTTTTCTCCTACTTCATGTGCCCCTTTGCCTCCTTATGAGTTCTTCCTCATCTCCTAGGCTTCTGAGAAAAACCCACGGGCCTCCTGATCTCATCTCTCCTCTCTTCTTGCTCTTTCTTCTCCAGCCACACTGGCCATTTTGATGTTTCTCGCCTCTGAGCTTTTGCATTTGCTGTTCCCTCTGCCGGGAATGCTTTTCCCTCTGGATATCCGCATGGCTTGTGACCTTATTTTCTTCAGGTTTTTACTGAAAAGCGCTTTCTCAGGGAGGTCTTCCTTGGCTCCGCCAAGCTAAAATGGCAAAATGTCATTCACAATTCCTATGTTCTGCCCTTTCCTTATTTTTTTCCTTGACAGCTAACTTCATCTAATGTATTGTATGAGTGTTGCTTCATTTTCTTCCCACTCTGATAAGGGAGGGGAGGAGCACTTGTCTATCTCTCTCTCTTTTTTTCTTTTCTATTTATTATTAATTTTTTTAAACATTTATTTGTTATTTTTGAGAGACAGAGACAGAGACAGAGTGTGAGCAGGGGAGGGGCAGAGAGAGAGAGACACAGAATCCAAAGCAGGCTCCACGCTCTGAGCTGTCAGCACAGAGCCCGATGCGGGGCTTGAACCCATGAACCATGAGAACATGACCGGAGCCGAAGTCAGACCTTAACTGACTGACCCGCCCAGACGTCCCCCTCTCTCTTTTTTAAAAACAATTTATTGACGTGAAATTCATATGGCACAAAATTGACCATTTTGTTTATTTTTATTTGTTTTTTAAATATTTCATTTTTAAGTAATCTCTACACCCAACATGGGCTCAAACTTATAGCCCCAAGATCAAGAGTTGTGTGTTTTACCAACTGAGCCAGCCAGATGACCCAGAACTCCATTCCTTTTTAGGGCTGAGTAATATTCCATTTAATGGATGTACCATATTTTATTTACCCATCATCCATTTTTTAATGTTTACTTATTTTGTTATTTTTTAATTTTTAAAAAATGTTTTTATTTTTGAGAGCAAGAGAGACAGAGAGACAGAGCATGAGCAGAGGAGGGGCAGAGAGAGAGAGAGAGAGAGAGAGAGAGAGAGAGAGAAAGAGAATCTGAAGCAGGCTCCAGGCTTCAAGCTGTCAGCACAGAGCCTGCTGCGGGGCTTGAACTCATAAACTGTGAGATCATGACCTGAGCTGAAGTCAGATGCCCAACCAACTGAGCCACCCAGGTGTCCCATTAATGTTTATTTATTTGAGAGAGAGAGAGAATGGTAGGGGCAGAGAGAGAGGGGGACAGAGGATCTGAAGCAGGCTCTGCACTGAGAGCAGAGAGCCCAATGAGGGGCTCAAACTCATGAACTATGAGACCATGACCTGAGCTGAAGTTGGACACTTAACCCACTGAGTCGTCCAGGTGCCCCTGTCCATTCACCCACTGATGGGTGATTGGATTTGCTTTCACCTTTTGGTTATTGGGAATATTGCCGCTATGAACTTTGCCGCTATGAAAGGAACTTACATGTCCTTTTTTAAAATTAAATTAAATTAAATTAAATTTAATTAATTTAATTTAATTTAATTATTTAATTTATTTTTTTAAATTCTATTTTTAAAGCTTATCTTTATTTATTTTGAGGGAGGGAGGGGCAGAGAAAGAAAGGGAGACAGGGATTCCCAAGCAGGCTCCAAGCTGTCAGTACAGAGCCTGATGTGGGGCTCGATTTCACAAATTATGAGATAGTGACCTGAGCTTAAATCAAGAGTTGGGTGCTTAATCGACCGAACCACCGAGGTGTCCCTTGTCTGTCTTTTTAACTCATATCCCTTGTGCCTGGGACACAGTCGTGCTCGATAAATGTTGGACAGAATGACTGGAGGAAACAAAGGCCTTGGACTAAGTGGGGTGGGGTTGGGGTCACATGCCTGGAAGAGGCAATGGCTGAGTGAGGATGTGAGAGAGGGGCCTGGAAGTGAGCCACATGTGCAGAGGCCCAGAGCATGGTGCATTGTGGGAGCAGAGGGAAGCCAGGTGGCTGAAGCTGAGGGAGTGGGGATAGGAAACCACGCATCTAAGCGCTAGGGGTGGGGGGTGGGCAGAGACTAGGACGAGTAGGGCCTTGTCACTCACGGGAAGGTGGTGGACTTGCTCCTGAGTCAGGGGGGAGCCACGGAAAGGCTTTGAGCAGGAGGGTCCCATAACTTGGTGTGCCCTAAGTTTTACTAGGATTCCCTCAGTGGAAAATGAATTCAGCAGGTTCAGCGGCTGGAGGGGCAGACGAGGGACTGAGAGGAGGCTACGGCAGTCATCCTGGTGAGAGCTGATGGTGGCCTGGGACGGGGAAGTGGTGGCAGAGATGGAGAAGTGACAGACTCGGACATGGTGTGGAGGTAAAATCATCAGGACTGGTGATGGCAGCCATCCCAGTTCTGGTTCTCCAATTCCCCTTTCCAGACTTCTGAATCACGGCCCCTTCTCCAGCTTCCCCAATTCCCAGCTGCAAAGATGCTCAGCTGTCCGCTGCGGCCAAAGCTGACCTGAGCTGCAGTCGGATGCTTAACTGAGCCACCCAGGTGCCCCTCTCTTCCTCTCTCTCTGCCCCTTGCCCCCTCGCCTGTGTGCATGCGCGAGCTCTTTCTCAAAATAAGTGAATAAACTTAAAAAAAAAAAAACAGTGTTGCACGGTGACAGGCGGTGATTACACTTGTGGTGAACAGAGCAGAAGTACAGAGTTGTTGAATCACTGTGTTGTACGCCTGAAACTGATATAACATCGTGTGTCAACACTACCTCCAGGGGGAAAAAAAAAGAAAGTAGATTGATGGTTGCCAAGGGGCTAGGAGGAGGGGAGAATGGGGAGTGACTGCTGATGGATGTGGGGTTTTATTTTGGAGTGACAGAAATGTTCTGCAACTAGATAGTGTTGGTGATTATACAACATCATGAATGTACTCGATTTCACTGAATTGTTTGTTTTGTGCTGGTGACTTTTTAAAGCTGGAAGCCGTATCTTTTTTCTTTTATTTATTTCAGCTTTATTGAGGTATAGCTGACAAATAAAATGTAAGATATTAAAGCATACATACTGATGTTTTGAAATATATGAATATTGTGAAAGGATTCCTCTAGTCTAGTTAACACATTCATCAATGTGTTTCATTGTGTGTGTATGTGTGTGTGTGATAACATTTAAGTTCAACTCTCTTAGCAAATTTCAATTATACAAACCGTGTTATCAACTAGTCACCATGCTATAGATTGTGTTTACTCTAAGATGGTTAATTTTGGGGTCGCCTAGCTGGCTCAGTCGGTGGAGCGTGCAACTCTTGATCTCGGGGTTGTGAGTTTGAGCCCTACGTTGGGTGTAGAGATTACTTAAAAATAAAATAAAATAAAACAAACAAACAAATAAAATGGTTAACTTTTTGTTATGTGATTTTCGTCTCAATTAAAATTAAAATAAATAATAAGGAATTTTTTAAAAAGGACGCCGGGCTCTTGCTTTCCGAGTTCTGCCTCTTTCACCCATGCCAAACCTAAACGTAGCAGAAAGGGCTCTGAGAGCCGAGGTGCACAGACCCCGGGGAGATTTCCCCCACAAAACCAAAACTCCTTTGTGCCTGGCATATTCCTTATCTGGGGAGTGTCTACATTCGGGGAAATTGCAGCCTGCCTTTTTCTGCTGAAGCGTTGTGATGGCACCTGCAGGGGCTTGGCCATTAGGTATCTGTCTCTCTTCAGGCTGTGGGTTTTGGCCCTACTTTCCTCTGTGCTGGTTTTACTATCAGGTAAGCTCCAGAATTCAACCACTCCTCTCCGCTTCCACTGCCTCTGCTTTGCTCTAAGCCACCACCATCACTTGCTTAGACGACCAAAATAGCATCCTCCCCGGACTCCTGGCCTCTACCCTTGCTCCCTACAATCACTCCATCCTCCTCATAGCAGCCGGGGACCATACTGAACCTAAGACAGACAATGTTACTCTCATGTTCTCCAAGCCCTCCCATGGCTCCCCACGCTTCTCAAAATAAAGCTTTCTTATGACCCACAAGGCCCTAAGCAACCGGGCTTTACCAATACTCTCTGACCTCATTTCCTACCATTCTTCCACTTGCTCACTTGATTCCAGCCCCAGTTGGCCGGCTCTCTGTGCTTCAAACAGGCTTGGGATGGTCCCATCTCAGACCTTTGCACTCGGCTGTTTCCTCTGCCTGGGATAATGGTCTCCCTCACTTCATTCAGGTCTCTGCTCCTCAGACAGACTTTCTCTGACTTTCTCTGAGGTCTAAAACCTCACTCTCATTCTTTCTACCCCACTGCTGTGGCTGATTATCTTCCAGGTGCAAATCATTTCCAGAACTCATTTGTTGGCTGATTCAGGAACAGTGACTGGCACACAGTAGGCGCTTAGTAAGAGGCTATAGAATGAATAAATGATCCTGGTCTGTCCTGTTTCTTCTCCTGTCCTCAGGCCAGGACTGGACAATGACTGAGGCCTGGAGGGTGGTGAGGAGGGGGCAGCAAGAGCAGGAAATAAACAAAGGTCCAGGGAGGTAGAACTGTATTATTTTGTGTGGAACAAAAATAAAAGCAATTCCTGTTTGCAGACAGCACCTACTGTGTGCCATGAACTTTGCATACAATGAATGTCTTTATTTTACAGCTGAGGAAACAGGCCTACAGAAGTGAAGTGACTTCTCAAAGGCCCACAGTGCTTAAATAAATGACTCAGGGGGACTTGAATTCACGCCTTTCCAACTCAATTCAGTGAACTTTCCCTCTTCAATGGGGCAAGGGGTAGGGTTGCCGGGTACCCTATGCATATAATACAGTCCTCTACTGACTTTGTAAAAACGTCCAAAATGTGCTGTATTCAGATTTTTAAAATAAATTACAAATTTTCAGCATAGTTGTTTGTCAGATTTAGCAGGGAGTTAAATTTGCGAAACCTAGCAACGGCTAGCCAGGGAGGAGCTCTGATTCCAGGCCTAGGGCTGCAACGACTGGTCCCGCCCAAGACCCCAGAGGTTTTTTCCGGGCGAATCCGCCCTCTGTCCTTACCCATGGAAGCGCGTGGGATCTCAGGGATCTAGGCCTCTTTTCTGGGATAAGGCACGGCGGGGGTGGGGTGGGGGGGGGGGGGGGGGGGGCGGTGATCGTGAACTAGTCGCGGTCCCTTTAAGAGTAGTTTGGGGGCGTGCCAACGGGGGCGTGCCGAACCCAGGAGGCGTGTCGAGCCGGGGCTGGCCAATCCGGGGGTGGGACGAACGCGGGGGCGGGCCTGGCAAGGGTGGGTTGGGAAGGGTTAAAGGGGCGCGCCCGCGGGTCGCGGACAGTCCGGCTGTCCCCGCCTCCTTCCGTCCGAGTGGCGCTCTCCCGCGGCTGCGCCGGCCGGGCGGCCCCGGAGACAAAGCGTCGCCGCCGCCGCCACCGAGTGGGTCCCGGGCCATGGCCGGGCCGCCTTTGGCCCCGCTTATCCCGTCCCGCTGCCGCCGCCGCCTCCCTAGGTTGCTCCGCGAGGTAAGGCCGGCCTGGTGGGGGGACCTACGGGCGGCCCTGCAAGGGGACGCGGGACCGGGCTCGGGCCGTCGTGGGCCTCGGGGTCCCCCGGCCGTCTGGGGAGACCTCTGCTGGACAGCTGCTCATTTGCGATTCCACGTCACTGGTAATTTACCCATTAGGGATCCCAGCTGCCCGGGCCGAACTTGGCCGGTGATCCCCCGCCCCATAAGGGGCCTCCGCCTCTGGGGGAACTCTGGCTCCCACCTTCTGCCGTTGACCACCTCATCTGGAGCTCTGGATGTTCTTTAAGGGACACACCAGACACAAAGGGACAGAGGGCAGCCAGGAACAGTGCCAGACCTGGAGAACCTGCGGGGCAGCCTAGAGCCTGGGGCGGGGGTCCTGGCGTCCCTGTGGCCCTGCTCGGGGAAGCGCTGGTCAGGCGCTCTTCAGGGTTCTCCGCACGTTTTTTCTGCCTGTAGCTGCCACACCCTGTCCCCCATGCCCACTGTTAGGGGACACTTGTGGCAGCTGGATTCAGTCTCAGCACCTGCGGTCTGGCTTCTTGAATTGTGTGCCAAATTGCCATGCCTCAATTTCCCCAGAGTCCTGGGTTCTGGGTCAGCTGTGTCCCTGGAGACCTTGAGCTAATTATTTGCCATTTGGACAGCATCTTTCCTGAATGCTCACTACCTGCTAAACATTTTGCAGAATGGCTCATCAGGATTTATTCTGTCCTTCCCAGAGGGATGGATATTAATATTCTCATTTTATAAGTGAGGCTCAGCCTGACTCACTGAGGCAGTGCTTTTGGTGCCTTTCCCATAGTTTGCCAGTGGGTTTTCCTTGTTCTAGCCCATTGGACCCACTCCACAGCCCATTTGGCGGATGAAGAAACTGAGGCTGGCGAAAGTGAAGTGACAGTCTTAAGCCGAGGGGACAGCTTGGCCCTGGAACCAGAGGGAGGCCAGGCTCCCTCTAGCTTCCTGCCTGGCCATGGGCTGTTGAATCAACAGCAGTGCCCATAGCGGACTCTGAACTTCCTGGAAAACAGCATGAGTGTGAGGAGATAAGTGTGTGACCAGAACCTCCCAGAGGCCAGAGCCCACACCCCTGCTGCTTCTTTCCCTCTCGCTTTTAGCTGGGCTGGAGGAGGCAAGGGTTGGCTGGTGACCTTGGGCCAGGCTGGCCCCATTTGGGCAGTAGCGGGAGGAGGGCTGCTGAGCATCAGGTAAATTGCTCTTCCTTGGCTGTTAATGGGGTGAGGAGACCCCAAGATCAGCCCCTTTGTGCTGGTTGCCTAGAGCATATGACTCTGGGTACAGCATTGTGCCTTTGGCAAGTTACTTCACCTCTCCGTCTCCATTTTCCACATCTATGAGTGCGGGTTGAGGAATAGATCCCCTCTTATGGGAGGGATCAGAAGATCCCTTTTGAGAGGTTTCAGAAGATAATCGTCTGATTCATTCAACAGGTATTTGAGCACCAACTACATGCCAGGCACTGGAATCCAGGCAAAAAGCCCTCTGCCCTCCTAGAACAGGCAAAGACAACCCAGGTAATTTCAGGTTGGCGTATGGGAGAGTGACGGGGGATGGGGGTGGGGGCTCACGTGTACAGGGTGGTCAGGGACTGCTTCCCTGAGGAGGTGATGGTCAAGCTGAAACTGAAGGATGAGAAGTCAGCCGTGTGAAGCTAGGAGAAGGGCAGTCCAGACAGAGGGGCAAAGGCTGCTGTGTTTGAGGAACAGTAAGGAGGCCAGGGTGGCTGGAGCCGAATGAGCAAGGGGGAGAGAGGCAGGGGAGGGGAACTGGAGGCCATGGGGAGGACCGAATTTAATACTGGGACAAGTAGGGAGCCATGGGAGAGTTTATAGTGGAGGAGGGGTGTGGTTGGACTTATCTTAACAGGATCCCTCTGTGGGGAATGGATTATAGTGGGGTCAGGGGAGGGGCCTAGGAGGGAGTTTGGCTCTTACCTTGAAGAACACAGACAGGGAAGGGGCAAGTGTGGAAGCAGGGAGACAGGAGGTGACTGCAGCTGTCTGGGCGAGTGACAATAGAGACCTAGAGTGGGGAGGTGGTAGAGGGCAGAGATTAGGCCACTGATTTGGAAGAGGTTGCGGGGGGTGGGGGTGGGAATCAACTGGGCCTGATGGGTGCAGAGTGGCGGTGAGGGGAGAAGCTAAAGCCATTTGCTGAGACGGAGTGCTGAGGAGAGCATTTGGCAAGGCTGCGAAGAATGTCTACAGCTACCACTGCTGAGTGTGTGCTGTGTGCCGGGCACCATGCTCTGTGCCTTCTACATAGTCACTATGTCATTGTCACAACACCCTGACTTAGGTGCTGTTATGATCCCATTTTTCAGATGTGGAAACAAAGGCCCAGAGAAGCTTAACGCTTGCCCGGGGTCACGCATCCTGGACACTACAGAGCTGACATTTGAACCCAGAGAAGAGCAAGCCGAGACCAGACTGGGCAGAGGGCAGGGAGGCAAGCGGTGGCCTGAGAGGTAGGAGGGAGATGGGGGCAAGTAGGGTGGGTGGTTCCTGTGAGAAATGGAGCCAGGGTCCACATGGAGTTGTTGGGGTGTTGGGGAGAATGCATGAGTCCTGTTTTGCAGAGAGAGAAACTGAGGCTTAGAGCAGGGCAGCCTGTGTCTGCAGTCTGTCAGGTAGGCAGAGCAGGGATTAAACACCCTGAGGCTTCAGGGCCTCTGGCCTTGGCCCTGCTGCTAGGTCAGTCATAGCTTGTGTTGCCTCTTCCAGGAAGCCTTCCTTGACTGCCCGGGCAAGTTAGATGAGGTGGATTCAGTTGGAAGCAATTGCCCCCTCTGCTCTGGTTGCCTGGCTGGGCCCCACTATGGCCAGATGCTCCCAGGAGAGTCACCAGCCATACCTCATTCCTCCAAGCCCTGAGTAAGGCAACACCCAGGCTGGGGAATGAATGTTAATTGAGCACCTTCTGCAATCCAGGGACTTTACATGCTCTGTCTCTTGAAAAATATAGCTACTGTCCTATACAGAAGCCCCAATGAAGTGGCCATGGAAAACCCCCAGGGAAGGTATGGCCACGTTGGGGGCCCACAGTCCACCTCCCAGTAAGTCTGTGTGGCCAATGTTGCCCCCATCATGTACTCTTTCAGGGAAGTAGATAAAAATCACTGGGCCAAATGTATAGAATTAGAGTCCTCTGCTTTAAGTGAGTACACGATGCTCTCCCCATCCCCTCCCTGTAAGTGTGGGCCAAGCCCTGTCCCCTTTACCTGGATCATTTCATAACAGCCTTTTCTGCCTCTCCCTTTCCTCACTCTGCTCTGGCCTCACCGGCCTCCTGGCTGTTCCTCAAGCACAGCAGCAGGTTCCTACCTCAGGGCCTTTGCACTTGTTGTTCCCTCAGCCTGGTATGTCCCTCACCTTCTTCAGGTCTCTGCTCAGATGTTACTTTTCAGTACTCTCCTGACTCTCATTAAAATCAGACATTCCTTTTGCCCCTAAAACCCTGGCCCCTTCCCTGCATTGTATTTTCTACGGCACTGAAGACCATCTGGCAGACGTTTCACCTGTTGGTTAATTGTCTGCCCTCCTCACCTGCCACCAGCATGTCAGTACCACAAGGGCAGTGATCTTGTTACTGCTCTATTCCTAGTGCCTGGAACGGTACCTGGCACGTAGTAGGTGCTTAATAAATGTTTGATGACTGGAGTCTCTGCAGCCCTCTGAAAAAAGTTCCGTTCATATCCCCATTTCATGGCCAGGCAAGTCAAAGCTGAGCTATGAAAGCAGAGCTGGGACCTGAAAGGGACCACAGAGAGACAGCCGGTCTGGTTTCAGGGGATGATGAAAACAGCAGTGCCTGAACCCGAGGCCTGGGTTTGAATTTCAGTTCCGCCCAACTTGCTTTGTGCCCTTCTGCTAGGGACGAACCTCTCTGTCCTTTGTTCCCCCATCGGTCAAACAGGGGTGATGCTAGGCCCTGCCAGCTGAGGTTTGCTGCGAGATTCAATGAGTTAATATCTGTAAAACGCCTGGCATGCGCTAGTCATCCACAGTATTCTTTTGGAGGCGGCCTCTGGGCCCGGTCAGGGTTTGGGCCCTGGCTCTGCTCCTGAAGAGCTGTGTGAGCCGGGGCAGGCCGCCTCTGCCCGGGGAGCCTCAGCGTCCTCGCCTGCGCAAGAGGGGCGTGGAGGGTGGCAGCCAGGCCGCGGTGGGGGGGGGGGGGGGGGGGGGGGGGGGCGCGGGTGACCCGGTGGCGGCGGCCGGCCGCGTGAGTAACCGCTGTGTGCTGGTTGGGGACAGGCCCCGGCCCCCGGCGCCATGAAGCTGAACGAGCGCAGCCTGGCCTTCTACGCCACCTGCGACGCCCCGGTGGACAACGCGGGCTTCCTGTACAAGAAGGGCGGCCGGCACGCGGCCTACCACCGCCGCTGGTTCGTGCTGCGCGGCAACATGCTCTTCTACTTCGAGGACGCGGCCAGCCGCGAGCCCGTGGGCGTCATCATCCTGGAGGGCTGCACGGTGGAGCTGGTGGAGGCCGCCGAGGAGTTCGCCTTCGCCGTGCGCTTCGCGGGCGCCCGGGCCCGCACCTACGTGCTGGCCGCCGAGAGCCAGGCCGCCATGGAGGGCTGGGTGAAGGCGCTGTCGCGGGCCAGCTTCGACTACCTGCGGCTCGTGGTGCGCGAGCTGGAGCAGCAGCTGGCGGCCGTGCGGGCGGGGGGCTGCCCGCTGCCCCCGCGCCGGCCCCGCGCGCTCCCGCCCAAGGAGAACGGCTGTGCCGTGTGGAGCGCCGAGCCCCCCGCCGGCGCGCGGCCTGGCCCCGTGCCCCCGCCCCTGCCCCCCCGGCGGCGGGCCTCGGCGCCCAACGGGCCCCTCCGCGCGGCCTCCTTTGCCCGGCTACACGAGTGGTATGGGCAGGAGGTGAGGGCGCTGAGGAGCCAGTGGCTCAGGAGCCGGGCCCAGCCCTGAGGTCGCCGGAGCGGGGGGCCTGTTTCTGCACGGACCCCAGACGCGGGCCCCAGCCTCACAGGCCCTGCCCCGAGGGAGACCGGGAGGCCTGGTCCCTCTGCTCTGACAAGATGCTGGGTTCTGAGGGCCGCTTTAGGGCCGGTGTGACTCCGCAGGGGCCACGCCCCCGATTCCACCGAGGATCCAGGGCCTGGGGGAGCCTCCTGAAGCCCGACGGCTGGTTTCGGGGGAACTCTAGCCCCAGGCCGCGCCGGAGTCACCCGGCCAAGGCCTCTTGCTGGTAACGGGCCCCCGCTGGGGTGACTGGGACTACATGAGGATCTGTGGGCTGAAAGGCGATGCCCCCGTCAGCCTTGGGCCCGGTGGCTCCTGACTGGACCACGACGTGGACAGAGAGCGCCTTGGCGCTGTGCCACCCCACACCTGGGTTTGACCTCCTTTTGCTCCAGGCCGCCTGGCCGTCTCCAGCAGCAGTTGCAGAAGGCGGCGCAGGCGCAGGTTTTTTATTGCGAGACCCGTATGGTGAGATTGCCTAGTCCCAAGGGCTCTTGGCTTGGAGTGGGGCCCGGGCCGGACTTTACCCTGGGCGTCAGCCAGGCCTCGAGAAGGTACTCCTGGCGCAGTAGCTGCCCTGTGGCTTGGGCCAGGTCTGTGTCCCTGTGGCGGGTCTCACATGCCCTCCTGACACTCCTTAATCGCATCCTTCGTCTGCTTCTCCTGGAACTGGAGCCGGAGCCTGGGGTGGGGCCTCTCGGCTCACCTGACCTTGTCCAGTCCTGGGCTAGGCAGCCGTGGCCTGAACTGACTTTCCAGCAGGTTTCCCCAGGGATGGGTGGCTGTGAGCTGACTCGGCACCCAGAAAAGGCCCGGGTGCTGATCTGGTACAGCAAAGAAACAGCTGCCAAGCTGTGTTTGGCTTCTGGAACCCCCTCGCTCCATTACAGCCCCAGCCCACCTCCACCCCCGATATTCTGATGGGGAGACCAGGTCTTGATTTGCTTCAAGGCCGACTGCTGTTTCACTCTACTCACCACAGTGGCCATTCTTCATCCAGGGAGAATCTCGGGGGGGCTGGGACACCCCCCGGCCTTCAAGCTGGGTTATGTTTACAGTCCTCAGTACCCCACAATGGGGACCACCTGAGGACACATATGCCCCAACCTGTATTTCCCCAGACGGTCCCTCTTGGGTACAGACAGACTTGGCCCTGAGGCCCTTTCCTGCTGTCTTTGGAGACCCTGGAGCTTGGGGAAGAAAGGGGGCTGTCTGTGTGTCTGCAATCACCAGCTCACTGCTGGCTCAGTTGACTGGGGCTTCAGTTTTAATTTAATTTTTAATACTTAGGGTGGTTTTCTTCCCTAGCAATGGAGCTTGGCGTTTTTGCTGCTTTTGTTTCTTGTTGGCTAGTTGGAAGGGATGGGGTGCCCCAGCTCTGGGCTTGGCTGGGGGTGAGGGGCAGTTGGCACTGGCCCCAGGAAGAGGGCCAGGAGCCTTGGTTGGAGACAAAGGCACCTCAAGAATCTCACCGGGTTCTCTACCTTCTCCCCAGCAAGTCCTGCTCTCCTGACAGGTGCCTCTGGGGTCTTTGTACACTCCCATCTCCTCCTCCCTGAGTCCTGAGTAGTGGAGGTGGGGGATGGCTGCTCTTGTTCATAGATTCTGGGTCTCTACAGAGGTTACGAGCTGCCCAGAGCCCATGTCCTGGCCAGACCCAGCTGGTGGGGTGAGGTGTTGACCCCAATCCTGGTGCAGGTGTACAAGCTCTATAAAGGTACAATGCCTATCCCCTCCCCCTCCCCCCCCCCCCCCCCAAAAAAAAAAGCACAAGATGGGGTCAGGCTGCCTCTGTAGTTGGGTGGGGACAGAGATATCCGGCAGCCTGGAAGGAGGATGTAAAGGCTGAAATAAAAAGTTGTCAAGTGATGGCTGATTGTGTCCTTTTTTCCCATCAAAATCTTTGATTGATTTGCCTGGTAGAGTAGGCCCCACAAAAGAAGTATCTAGTGTGTGCTGAGTGCCCCATGCCTGATACCTGCCAGGCACATTCTCAACCTGTTATGGCAGATACCAACTCCATTTACAGATAAGGAAACTGAGACTCAGGTTAAGAAAGCTGCTAAGTTCACATAGCTGAAAAGTGTCAGAGCAGGGATGTAAACCTCTAGAATCCTAGAATTTGAGGGGGGATGGGAGTTGCAAAGTTCCTTTTCCGAGAGGAGAGAAGGCAGAGGGAAAGGTGAGGATTTAAAAGTCAAGTGGGCTGAAGGTCTGACAGTTGGGAGGGGCGTCAGGGATGGCAAACGGAAGAGTCAGAACCTGCCTCTGCTCACTGATCAGTTCGTGGTGCCTGCCCGGGGGCCTGGAGTGAGGGGAATTCTGGAACCAATGCTAGTTCAGGGGGAAAGATTCTGTAATTGATTAGTGATGTCTGCTATGAGCACGGTAGTGGTGCTCATGCTATGTATCTTAGACTCATGGAGCCTGTTTGCTGGGCTAATGGGGGATTCACAGCTGGGAAGGGGCTGGCCCAAGGTCACCCAGCATGATGGACTAGGCCCTAGGTCCTCTAACGTGGATTCAGAACCCGAGTCACACATCTCCCTTGCCAGCCTGGAAAAATCGTGCACATTTAGGAAAATGTGGCTTAGGATGAGCAACCTATAGTCCTCGGTCCACAGGACAAGTTCAAGAATAAGAAATGAAAGCTATCAAGGTCAGGGAATCAGGCCACTGTGAGCATTCTGTGTATGCTGAGTAATTACTCCCACCTCTCCTGGGACCACAGCTGACATGGGAGCTGGGGAAGTGGTTCCCCACACAAGCTGAGTCAGGGTGCTGTCTGTGGTGTTTGTGACCACAACCTCTGCAGGGCCTGGGGTATAGGATGGGGGAAATAGCAGGAGAGAGCCCCAAGAGGGAGGGTCACAAGAGTGCCCTCATCTGCTAGGCTTTTTAGGGCTGGAATGTTGGAATTGTACTTGCAAGCAACTGAAAGGGGGGGGCGGGGAGACAGTCAATACCTAAGTGTTGGGCACCCGCCTGATTATATGTCAGTGTGTCCTCTTGACCGACAGGGCATGTTTGGGGCACATGGTCTAAGGATGACTAAAACATCCCAGAAGCATGACAAAGTAGAGGAAATTGTCCTTAGTCCTTGTGGGGGATACTGTTATATATGCAGCGGAAATATTCTGAGAAGCCACTTAGGGTAGGGGTGAGAACCTCAAGGAGGGCCATCAGGCTGGAAGTTATAGGCCGGTTGCCCATATCCATCCACCCTAAATGGTTAGTTGTACTGCTCCCATTCAACTTTCGGGGATCAGCTAAACTTTAGCTGCTAAACCATAAGATACCTAAATAAACCTAACCAAAGAGGTAAAAAATCTACACTGAAAACTAGAGAAAGCTTATGAAAGAAATTGAAGAAGACACACACAAAAAATGGAAGAGTATTCCATGCTCCTGGATAGGAAGAACAAATATTGTTAAAATGTCAATACTACCCAAAGTAATCTACGCATTCAATGCAATCCCTATCAAGGTAACACCAGCATTCTTCACAGAGCTAGAACAAACAATCCTAAAATTTGTATGGAACCAGAAAAGACCCTGAATAACCAATGTTGAAAAAGAAAACCAAAGTTGTTTTTCACAATTCCGTACTTCAAGCTGTATCACAAAGCTGTAATCACTAAGACAGTATGGTACTGGCACAAAAACAGACACACAGATCAATGGAAAAGAATAGAGAACCCAGAAATGGACCCACAACTGTACGGCCAACTAATCTTCAACAAAACAGGAAAAGAATATCCAATGGAAAAAAGACAGTCTCTTCAGCAAGTGGTGCTGGGAAAACTGGACAGTGACATGGAGAAGGATGAAACGGGACCACTTTCTTACACCTACACAAAAATAAATTCAAAATGGACCGAAGACCTAAGTGTGAGGCAGGACACCATCAAAATCCTAGAGGAGAAAACAGGCAGCAACCTCTTTGACCTCGGTCACAGCAACTTCTTACTGGACACGTCTCTGGAGGCAAGGGAAATAAAAACAAAAACGAACTATTGGGACCTCATCAAGATAAAAAGCTTCTGCACAGCAAAGGAAACAATCCGCAAAACTGAAAGGCAACCGACAGAATGGGAGAAGAGATTTGCAAATGACATATCAGATAAAGGGTTAGTGTCCAAAATCTATAAAGAACCTATCAAACTCAACACCCAAAAACCAAATAATCCAGTGAAGAAATGGGCAGAAGACATGAATAGACACTTTTCCAAAGAAGACAGCCAGATGGCCAACACACGCATGAAATGATGCTCAACATCTTTGTTGAAATACAAATCGAAATACAAATCGAAACCACAATGAGATACCTCCTCACACCTGGCAGAATGGCTCACATTAACGACTCAGGCAACAACAGATGTTGGTGAGGATGCGGAGAAAGAGGATCTCTTTTGCATTGTTGGTGGGAATGCAAGCTGGTGCAGCCACTCTGGAAAACTATGAGCCACTGTGGAAATTCCTCAAAAAATTAAAAATAGAACTACCATATGATCGAGCAATTGCAGTACCAGGTATTTATCCAAAGGCTACAAAAATGCTGATTCGAAGGGGGCACATGCACCCCAATGTTTATAGCAGCGCTATCAACAATAGCCAAAGTATGGAAAAAGCCCAGATGTCCATTGACTGACAAATGGATAAAGAAGATGTGGCGTATATATACGATGGAATACTACTCGGCAATAAAAAAGAATGAAATCTTGCCATTGGCAACCACATGGATGGAACTAGAGTGTATTATGCTGAGCTTTGAGGGAAACTTTTTTGTTATCTGCAGCCAGAGGCTTCCTAGCAGGTAAGCTTGAGAGACTTCAGCTGTCCCCTCTAAGGAGTGTGGCTCTAGGTGACCCAACATAGGGCTACTGTCAGCACAGTGGGGTGAAGGTTAGTGCAGGAGTGGTATTTCCCGTGACATCCTTTCCCTGGAAGCCTTCCATCCCTTCTTCTGAGCGAACAAATACTGAAATTTCTAAAGTCTTGGCATCTAAATAGAAACTCTTCAGCAGCAGTAAAATAAAACACTGCTTGGGGAGCCTGGGTGGCTCAGTCGGTTAAGCATCCAACTCATGATTTCGGCTCAGGTCACGATCTCTCCATTGTGAGACTGAGCCCCGAGTCCAGCTCTGTGCCGAGCATGAAGCCTCTGCTTAAGATTCGTTCTCTCTCTCTCTGTCTCCCTCTCTCCCCCTCCTGCTTGCACACACACACTCTCAAAAAAAAAAAAAAAAAAAAAAAAAAAAGAAAAAAAAAAAAAAGAAAAAAAAAAGATAAACCGCTTAAGCCCGGCTCCAAATTTGTGTCTTCTAATGAAGACGCTTTAAACGGTGGGCCCATGAACTGCTTTGAACTCAGGGCCTCGGGACAGTTGCCCACTCCCGACAGAGGGTCAGAGCCGCCTCAGCCCCGCCCAGCGCAGCTGGGGGCAGTGCAGCTGCTGTCTGGCTGTCCGACCCGGAGCAGCCCTGCAGGCACTTGGGTGCCGTGGCCGCTGCCACTGCACTCCCTCCATGGGCCGAGGGAACTGTTGTTATGGTTTCTCTGGTCGTGGGGTCAAGCGCCCAGGGCAGGGCACCCGGGCCTTCAGGCCGTAGCTCCTGGACAGCAGGGACCAGGTCTGCGGCTGGTGCGCCCCCCAGGGCGTGGCACTGAAATGCCAATCACCGCCTCCCCTGGATCTTCCCTCCCTGTGGTTGCCTGGGCAGGAATTGGTCCTCAGACACAAGCTGAGCCGGGCAGGGTCCCGGGAACTTTGAGTTGGGGGGAACAGCCTAAATTGGGTGTGAGGCAGCCTTGGAGACAGACGGTGGAGCGGTCCAAAGCCCGGCTGATTTCACAGGGTTTCCTCTGGATCTTCCCAAAAAACTGTTTGCACATCTTTAAGCGGCTCAAAATCCCTCTCAACCCGAGTGTTCCAGACTGTGCCAAGACACCCAGTGAACGCTCGTTCTGTACACCTATGCTCTTCTGTTTCACCAGCATCTTCCCTGGAGCCTGGCACACCGGTGGGGCCAACAAAATGAAATAAGTGGAACTGCCTCCCATTTACTGACACCTACGATGTCCTAGTCGCCTGGGGGTAGGTCTTAAAATGCAGATTCCTGGGCCCTGGCTCCTGGAATTATGGGTCAGTAGGTTGGGGCAGGGTTTAGGAAGCTGCATTTTGAGTAGAAAACAGGGATTTTAGGGGCACAGCTTAGGAAATGCTCATTTAATCTTCAAACTTCTTAAAAAAATTTTTTTTTAAGTTTTTATTTTTGAGAGACAGAGAGAGACAGAGCATGAGCAGGGGAGGGGCAGAGAGAGAGAGCGGGGGGACACAGAATCTGAACCAGGCTTCAGGCTCTGAGCTGTCAGGATAGAGCCTGATTCGGGGCTCGAACTCATGAACTGTGAGATCATGACCCAGGCTGGAGTTGGATGCTTAACCGACTGAGCCACCCAGGCACCCCTGAAAGAAACTTCTAAGGCAGTGTAGTAGCCAGCCCCCATGATGGGCCTTGGTGGGCCTTGCCTTGTGGGGTCCACGCCTTTGTGTTGTCCCCTCCCACACGGAATCACAGCAGGCCCGTGTGGGGCTTGCAAATCTAGGTCACAGAAGACACTGCAGCCTCTGCCTTGCTCACTCTTGGCTGCCATTTGTGGGGACACTTGAGCAGCCCTGACACAAGAACTGAAGCCTTCCAGGGATGGCCAGCACCAGCCTGCCTGTCATGGGAGGGCACCATCTTGGAAGCAGATTTTCTAGCCCTAGAGCAGCCTTTAGATGACCGCAGCCCCGGATGACAGCTTAATGGTGACCTCCAGAGGGACCCAGGAGCTAGCACCACCCAGTGACGCCACTCCCAAATTCCTGGCCTACGGAGAGTGAGAGATAAATGTTCACTGTTTCAAGCCACTAAGTTTTGGCATTGTTATATGGTAACAGACAACAAACACAGGCAGATACTATTATGATCTTGTCCATTTTACAGATAAGGAAGCGGACTTTCATGGAAGGACCTTTGATTACCTGATAGCGGACAGTCAAACCAAAAGCCAGTGCTTTCAACAACTAACCCTGGGGGACTGGAGAAGGTCATAAAACCAACTGTCTTATCCATAAAACCAACTTTCTTATCCCTTCATTGTGGCAGACGGGGAAACTGACCTGGGGTGAGGAGTCACCTTGGCTAATGTCGCTCAAGGTGGTGATCCCTGCCCATCCCTCCTGCTCTTGGGTTTGCAGGGGTGACTTCAGCCTCCAGGGTGCTTGCAAAGGCAGCCCAGTTTCTAGGGCAACACATACCCTGTGCTTTTAGCTGTGGAGAGCTTGGCCTTTAGAATGATCTCTAGAATAACTACCCTAGCAGGCATGGGTCAATCAGCTAGGTGAGGTCCGGCTTGTTCATTCACTGGGAGGAGACGGGAGGTAGGGCGGCCGGCCCAATGCAGGAAGTAGGAGCAAAACGAGGGCAGGGGTGGGAAGCAAGGACCACAGAGGCCCAAGCGTCAGGGCCTATGGTGGGGGTGGGCTCTGCAGCTCTCCTCTGGCTTGCTGCCTCCCCAGGCAGATGGAACCTCCAAATGCCCTAAGTCTGCAAGTCTGACCATAGCAACCCCCTGCCTCACACCGTCCAAGGCTCCGGGTGCCCTCACGAGAAAGGCACATTTCCCACCATGCTCCAGGGGGCTTCAGGATCTGACCCTCATCCCTCTTCCTGCCTCCTCCCCAACTTCAAATTCCAGCCTCCTTTGGACCTATTTCCTCATGTTCTTGTCCTTGCTTCTCCTCTAACTCCTATTTCAGGTGTCACCGGAGATGTCCTCTCCTCCAGGAAGCCTTCCTGGACCCCTTTACTCATGCTACTCATGGTTACCCATGTTTCTGCCATTGAATCACTGAGCACACAGTAGGCACTCAATAAATACGTATTACCCAGATCAATGGTCACCAAATTGCCCCCAACTCAGCTCTGTGCTCTGCCCTGTCCCCTGATCTAAACCTACTACCACCTTCCTCCAAAGCCTTCCCCGCTTTCTCATTCCTCTCTGGTCTCTCCACTCCCCACTTGCCCTTACTCCCTAGTTCAGAATTCCACATTTCTGTGTTTTTACTGCATTTTCCACTCCAGATGGGAAGCAACTGCAGACAATGTCAACCCCAAAGATGATGGCCCAGGATGAAGCTTTAGTTCCCAGAGGCTGGGGGCACCTGCTTCTGAGGGTTCTTAGGTGGCTAGTGTGTGTCAGATGTGGCTTCCCCTCTCCTGCCCCCACTATACCACGGGGCCACATCCTAGGGATTTCTGACTTCTGTTTTTCCAGAGCTGTGAACCGAGGGTCCAAAGGGGCAGCCCTTGGCTTTGATTAACTTGAATCCTTACAACCACCTTACAGGGAAGGTGCCACCATGGCCACTTCCACTGTAAAGCTTGGAAAACCGAGGCACAGAGCAGGTTAGACACTTTCCTAAGGTCCTACAGCTCCGACAGGTGGAGCCAGGGTTGAAATAAGGAGGTCTGGCCCCTCGCCCCAGGCTCTTGACTCTCATCCTTCTCCTCTCCAACTCTGAGCAAAGGCCAGGACCGCCTGAAATGTCACCCTTAATGGCTAGCTTGGGACATCCACGGATAGGGGCCATGGCCTTACCTGATGCTGCCCACCCTCCCTGGATGGGGTGCTTGGGTGTCTTAGGGGCCACCCTGCCGGGTTTGGAGCAATTCCTTATCCTAACCAATTAACAATTTTATTCCCACTTTAAGGTGGTACAGAAGGTTTCTAGACAAAGAGCAAAGATCTGTCTTGGGACACCAGGTGGCCTTGGCTCATGGGTGAGTAATGCCACTTCAGGGACTCTCTTGAAGCTACTGGTCAAGAAACAAACCTCCTGCAGCCTGATGCACAGATTCACTATCATAGGTTGAAAGAACGCAACCCCTCCCTGATCATGGTAACAGTAAGTAATATTGAGCCCTACGTGCCACATAGTCTTACATATTTTACAAGCATGATTATTCTTCATAATCACCTTCTGAGCTTGCTGCTGTGATATTCCATTTTCATAGAAGGGGAAACCAAGGCCCTAGTTATACAGCTTGGGTAGGGGCGATGCTGTGTTGGTTACTAGGAAGCTCCTCTCGGCATTTTCCTATCAGGAAGCGGGGGGCACCTGCTACTCACTCCATTGCGGTGGGCACAGCTTGTAAACTGGTTGGTCGTAGGGCCATGACCTGTGGCCACTGATCCGGGGCAGGGCATGATCTCGGCCCCAGAGGTTAACTTGATTCCACCCTGCCGCACTGAGGAGAAAAATGGATTCCAATCCTTCCATTTCCCTTTGCTGGAGCCCGTAGCACAATCACCAACAGAGATGTCCATAGGACCCAGGCAGGTGGCACAGGTGAGGGCTGACGCAGTTCACAGGCAAGTGTCCTGTCTAAAGGGGGGATCTGCTGCGGTCACACTGGAACTTTGGTCCAGCGTGGCCAGACAGGTCTACAGTTTCCAAGAGAAGCTGGTAATTGCGATTTTTATGTGACATGCCCCCATATTTTAATGGTGGCAAACCAATTAAAAGGTCAGTTTTAAAAAATACCGTTTTGTAAAATGCCTCTGAGGGCCAGACTGGACCCCCAATTTGCCTCCCCAGCTGCAGAACAAAGCAAGCAGGACACCCAGACATTATTATACAATTCTGTATTGAGCGACGCGTTTACAGAACGTGTTTTTAAAATTTTAAACAAAGTTCATCAATCTCTCATAGAAACGGTTTTGTGGGTTTTTGTTTTGTTTTTACCGTTATAGGACGTGAACCTGACAAAGTTGTTCATGGGTCTGCTAGCTTTAAGTACAACAGGATTTATGTGTTCAAAAGACTATCCTAAGTGCTTAATCAAATCCCGTCACACAAAAGCCAGATTTAGTCCTCTAAGATCTGTAGTCTACGGGTGAGCCTGGGTTTCAATGTTGGATGGGTTTCGACAGTAGAAAGCGGTGTGTTTCCCTCACGGTTGTCTTGTGACAGGGCGGCGGTGGCTAAAAGGAGACGTTTCGTTTGTTCCAGATTTGATTACTCTGAAAATTGGTCACTGTTTCCTATTGTCAAAATATAAAAATACCTTCCTCTGGATAAAAATGTATACAGTGGAAAACTCTTCAATGCATAGCCTGGGTGTATGGAAAAGGACGTTTTCCTGCAGGGTTTGCGTTGTTCTTCACTGATTGGTGTGGAGACTGCAGCCTGGGCTGGGTGCATGAGAGTTGAGATTTCTGGAACAGCCCTCAATTGTCCCCTTCTGATCACTGGGTTTTACTGGCCTCGTTTTGAAATGCTTGCTGCATCCTTGAGACCCACCAGCCGTCTCCCCCTGGCATTGGATTGGTACCGATTATGGCCACCTTTTCATCGTCATTCTGGATTCAGCTGGGGAGTCAACCAACTCAGCCTTCCCACAGAGAGTTTGAAAAAGGAAAAGAAATAAAAACGGGAGAGAGACAGAGAGAGAGAGAGGGAGAGAGTCAAAAACCAACATGGTGGCGGTTCCATCCAAACTGGGAACTCTCCTGCCAGAGACCCTGACGACGAAGATGCTAGAGGAAGGGCTTCTCTGAGTTGGGGGGATGGAGTCTTTGCTCCCCAAAAGGTCGTGCGCTGGGAGGCAGGAGGGTAGACTTAGAGGCTGGGGTATGGTGGCCATGCCATGAACTCAACCTTCTCGCTTTGTTCTGGACTTGGGAGTTGCAGATGCCTTCCAGAAACAGCACCTGGGTCAACTTGAGAGAGAAGATGGCAAGAAGGAGGGCTGGGGTCTCTAGATAGATGAATCTACTTTTTGGTGCCGGGTGCTCGTGGGACGACCATCGCTATTATTTTCTTAAAACACAGGGAGGGAGAGATGGTGGCCACAGTCCTGCTCTGGAAAGCCAGTGGGGAAACTTCCTGTGCCGTGGCCACGATTCAGGTTGGGGAACAGGGTCACTCTGGCTCAAATGCTGCCCTCCAATCACCTGACCCCACGCCCAGCTTTCCAAAGGATCCAGAAACACATCTCGTCTACAGATGGACAGGCTGGGTGTCCGACCTCCGTGGCCCACAGGCTTCGGACTGGAGGGAGGAGAAGCAGTTTGTTTTGTGCCAGGTCGCGTCTCGGGTAGGACGGCCGGCCACAGCCCACATCTCTACAACACTTACAACGGCACGGGACGTTCTGTGTTATCAAGGTTGCAAAACAGACCACCAGAATGAAACACATCCTCAACGGCATTGAGGTTTTCATTTAGAGTCTTTTGGACTTTGTCTTTTCAGCACGGTTTCTGGAAGGGCAGCAGCAGAGTGCTGTGTCTCACAGACAGATGTGGCAAAAGACCGCAGTTCAAGGGTCATCTAAATTTTGGTCAGTCTTAGAGCGTTTTGTGATGGCTTTGAACAATTGTCTTCTTTTAATCTCATCTAGTGGCAAAAACGACACAACTTCGGTGTATACTTCGCAACAGTTGTGACCGCATCCTGATTTTATAACTCTCTGTAATATCAAAACAGCATTGGCTGGGAATAAATTCCAAAGGATCCTTTATTAAAATATCTAAAAGAGGTCTATAAATATTTATTTTTCTAAAAGAGTTTGGAGTTTCCAGGTGAGAATGTGGTGCCACATCGCTTGTGCCTCCCGCAGAGAGGCCAGGGTGGAGAAGGGGGCGCTCCGCGGGCGGCGGGTGCCAAGGAGAGGCGGTGGTGGCACACGCCCCACCCGCTCCTGCGCCGCGTCCTAGAACTAGGGTTACGACAGAAAACGTAAACTGCATCACACTGCTGCCCACATTTTGATGGTCGAGCTCCTCCCTTCCTTCCCCCGCCCTGCCTGGCAGGGCGAGTGAGAGAGGGAAGGGCGGCCCCCCCGGGTGCCCCCTGCCCTCGTGCGCCCGGCCGCCTTCAGAACTCCCACTCCAAGGCCTCCTCCCGATTGGCGGCCCTCTCTAGCCGGTAGATGATGCTGTTCAGGTTGGCCATCTTCTCGTGTCGCCGCTGCAAGTTGGGGTTCACCTTGGCGCTGGGGTGCAGGGCCCCAGCCGTGTCGGCAGTGGGGCTGGCGCTCGGCACTTTGGCGGGAGGGGCGCCGGGTGGGGATGGGGAGATGGGGGCTGAGGAGGAGGGGACAGGTGACACAGACATCATGAGGCCCGGTGAGGAGGCGGCTGAGGGTGAGTTCAGCGACACCTCCAGGCTGCAGCGCGAGGACTCGGAGACCGACTTAAAACTCAGAGGGTCCGGGTGTAGCCGCTCCCCACCCTCGCTCTCCTGGGGGGGCTGCAGTGAGGGGCAGTCTGGAGTGGTCCCGCCTGGAAGGAGGAGCCCTGGGGCCACTTTCGGGAGTCTGTCATTACCCGGATGGTCGGGATGCGCCTCTTTGGGGGAACCTCGGCCTTCGTCCGGCTCCCCTGGGTCCCGGAGCTGGCTTCCCGCCTCTTCCTCTGCGTCCTCCTCAGTCTGTTCCTGCTTAATCCTCACGTGGGCCTTGTCCTGGGTGGTCGGGGGTAGGACGCGCTCCTCAGAGCCCTCCCGAGGCTCCAGCTCCTTCACAGGAGGCTTCTGGTCCTCAGCCTCGGAGTCAGGGCTCTGTGGGGTGGGGTCTGGGCGGGAGTGGCCCGGTGGCAGGACGCCGGGACCCCCACTGGGGTCGAGGTCTGGTTCGTCTTGGGTCCCCTCCACCAACATCTCCCGGCGCATCCGGGACCTGGGGCAGAGATGGCGGTGAGCGAAGGGCTGGACGGGGGACCTGGCTAACCCTAGATTCGATCCCGACAAGTGGACAAGTGGCGTTTGGTCCCCACCCACTCCCCCAGGGGCTCACTAAGCACTAAGCTTCTTCGCGGGCGGCATCTGAGTGAGCCCCGTCAACAACCTTACTAGCGGGTGCTATTATTATCCCTACTTGGCGGAGGAGGAAACAAGCCTCCGAGATGTTGAGCGACCTGCTCTGGGTCACACGGCCAGTAAGGAGCAGAGCCAGGGCTTGAACTCAGCACTGCTGGATCCCAAAGCTCATGACCTAGACCTGTGCTGCCCAGTACAGTAGCCACTGGCCACACGTGGCTCTTGAGCATTTGAAACGTGGCTAGTCTGAACCGAGATGTGCTCTAAGGGGGAAAATACATACTGGATTTTGAAGGCTTCCTACGAAAAAAGTAGAAGGTCTCATGAATTACGTTTTTATGTTAACTGCACATTGAAATGGTTATTTAGGCTAAATAAAACAAATTACATTTCGTGTGTTTCTTTTTATTCATTTTTTTTAATGTGGCTCCCAGAAAACTTTAAATGCCATGTGGCTCGCATGATATTTCTTTTGGACGGCACCAGTCTAGAGTATTTCTTGAAGCCAAACCCAGATCTAGTTTGTGGCCCCAACTCTCTGCTTCCTTCCTGGAGGGACTCTTAGACATCAGCCCAGAAGGGGAAGTGTGGAGAGTGACTTGTCTGGACCACCCCGGTGCGCACGGCAGAGCTAGGACCAGAACCTGGGTAGCCCAAATTCCAGTCCAGAGCTCGCTCTCTCTCTCCCTGCTTCAACCGCTTCCCTGCTGTCAGAGGGAAACTTGGTCTGACACGTGTTGGAGAGCAAGAAGAGCCTGGACTGGGGCTAACCCCAGCAGTTATCTTCCTAAAGACAAATGAGGGTCAGAGAGGTCGAACGTCTTGTCCAAGGTCATAGAGCAAAAGGGCTTCCTCAGCACCTTCAATGCTGTGGCCCTCTGCCCATTTATATTAAACTACATGTTACTGATATATAATACTAACAATCTAAATTGTAATTATAAACATCATAATAATGGGTGCTTATCATGTATCAGGCACCAGGCCAAACACTATTTGCAGATTATTTCATTTATTTTTCATAATAACCTCATGAGAGAGATACTAGTCTCATTCCTATAGATACAGGAGACAAGGCTCAGAGAGGCACATGCTCACAGAGTGAGCATTTGGGCCGGGAACCCAGTTATCTGGGTATACTCTCCTGCCTCCCTGACTCCCTGCCCAGGTTGGGGATGGAGTGCCATCCCAGGATCCTGGGTCTAGAAGGACTGTGAGGGGTCATTTGCTTCAGTCCCCAGTCTCTCCACAAAGGTGGCCTTGCCCACCTTTCAAGGGACTCTACCTTCACCCTCAGTCTCCTCTAGAAGGAATAGCTGCTGGGACCAGGGAGAGCCCTAGTGGTTTCCACTGAGGTGGGATTGATCGGATGGGGGTTAGAATGGCTCAGTGCCTGAAGTCCCATCATTAGAACTTCCAAACTGTAGATCAAATATAAATGTGAGGAGAATAGTCATTCACACCATAGTATAAACTAGTCTTTTTTCTTTTTCTTTCTTCTATTTTTTTTAATTGCTTTAAAAAAATTTTTTTTAACGTTTATTTTTGAGAGACAGAGGGTGAGTGGGGGAGGGGTAGAGAGGGAGGGAGACACATAACCTGAAGCAGGCTCCAGGCTCCAAGCTGTCAGCACAGAGCCCGAAGCGGGGCTCGAACTCACAGACTGCGAGATCATGACCTGAGCTGAATGCGGAAGCTGAACCAACTGAGCCATCCAGGTGCCCCCCCCAGCCTTTTTTTTTTTTTTTTTTTTTTTTTTTTTAATTCCTGACTCTTAAATCTATAGCAGGGTCTCCCTGGTAATTTATTCTCAAAATATCCTGTTGTTCACCTTTCCCAGAGTTCACTGCAGTTTGTAATGATACATTAATATGAGTGCTCATTTAATAGTGACCTTCCCTGCTGGTCTGTAAGAGATGCTAAGGGCAAGGACTCTGTCTTGTTTTCTTCAGTGCCTGGTACAGAGTAGGTGCTCAATAAACATTTACTGAATGAAACAATATATTATTCTATAACTCTTTGAGAGCAGTTTCTTTTGGGAGTGTAATTCTCTCTGCTTCTTGGTGCAAATTCCTTGTCATCCTTCAAAACCCAGCTCAAATGCCACCTCTTCTGGGAAGTCTTCCCCGGACGGAATTCTCTTTTTCCTTAGCCCCTTATTCTTTCCTGTTTTATAGCAATTAAACCGTAGTAACACTGTCTGGTTCATAATTTTAAGCTCTATAAGGCCAGGGATATTGGCTTTGAACCCCTGTATCTCCAGATCCTGGATCACTGTGCTTACATTGCTAACTATTTGTTGAATGAATATGTTAGATAAAAGTGGAGTGCTCAGTTCCTGTGGGGAACAAGAGGGGAGAGGACATCCCCATATCCCCCAGGAAGGGAAAGGGGATATAAGGATTTAAGGACCTATGTCATTTGCTGTTTGGAAGGCCCCAAGTCTGAGCCAGAGCATAAGCAGTAATATTTAACACCATATTTATGCCTCAAGTTTTTCATTTGATCCTTGATTCAGCATTGTGGGGTGAGTATTAGGTTCCTTATCTGTAAAATAGGGATGAGACTCAGAGAAATAGAGTGACTTGCCCAAGAGCACACGGCCAAGGTGGGACTAAACTCAGGTCTGTGTGATGCCTGTGCCGGGGCTGTGGACAGAGATTTCAAATGTTTCACCTTTCTAAGCTCCCCCTTCCTCTTCTTCCTTAGGGAGCAACACACCTTCTCTCTGCCCCTGGAATACACTGGTAGACTCTCCTGTCTGGCACAACACGGACACCAGAGACCTTTCCTGCTCAGGCTTGGTGGGAGGAGGGGGCCCAAAGACGGTCCCTAGAATTCCACCAAGCCTTCTCCGCAGCGCTCTCCCCTGAACTCAGGAAACCCCTCTGCAGTCTCCTCAGGTACCGCTGAATCCAGTCAATGCCCCCAGCCGGCCCTGGGACTGAACTCCCAGGAGGCCCAGCCACCACTGCAGGCCAGGGACTCCCAAGACTAGAGACTGGTGAGTGGGAGGCAGCCATAGAAGCAGCAATCACTCACTCCCCCAGGAGGGTGGAGGCTAAGGGGCTGCCAGAGAGGTTCCTCTGGCCTTGGGGGGAGAGAGGCCAAGAGCCCCCAATCAGGGCCCCGACACGAGTCTCAGTGGGCTGGTAGGGCTCCTCAGGCTCGTGCCCCAAATACCATTCCTTGTCCCTTCACAGAGGCAGACACAGAGCAAACCGGATGAGTAATTAAGGCAGTGACAACAATGTCATCACCTGCCCCACACCACGTGGCCAGTATTTTGTGTAAATACGGGAGCCCACTGAGTCCTCAGGACAACTCTAGGAAGCAGATCCCACTACGGTTCCCATTTTATAGGTCAGGAGACCGAGACTCAGGGAGGTGAAGTGATTTGCTCAGGTTCTCACAGCTGGGAATGGTGGAGGTGGGATTTACACCCAGGTTTGCCTGGATCTGCATCTCAACACCTAGGTCATACGGCCTCCCCGCCTCTCAGAGGCCCAGCTGGGCTCCCCCGGCCCTGGCATGGGGCCACCCTCCCGGTGGGCACGCCCCAGTACCGCACCTGTAGTTGTGGAACCAGTTGATGACGGTGTTGGTCTTGAGGTTGAGCTGGAAGGAGAGGAGCTCGATGGTCTGCTGGGAGGGGTAGGGCTCCAGCTGGTAGGCCTTCTTCAGCGCCTCCTTCTCCTCGGGCGCCAGCACCACTCGGGGCTTCTTGATTTGCAGGAGGCTCAGGTCCTGGGGCTGCAGGCAGGGGCTGGGGCACTCGGAGCGGGTGGCTGGAGACTCGCTGTCCGAGCCGGTGCTGATGAGGCCGTACCTGCGCTTGAGGTAGGCTGGGGCAGGCGGGGGAGGAAGCACTGAGGGGGGCTGACCCGAGGCCCAGCCCCCAGGGGCAGCAAGCACACGGGGGCGCGGGGAGGGGGCGGCTGCAGGCTGGTGCCCCAAACTCAGGGGCCCGCTGCCACTCTCATCCTCTTCCCCCTCCTCGCTCTGCTTCCACATCCTTCCGGCCCCTCTGCCGAGAGGGACAGGCCGGCCGGTCTGCTCACACCTGCCTCTCAGTCTGGCCGTTAGCACCCAGGTGTCGAGCATGCAGAGGGCTTAGCAGGGCCCTCCCAGGAAGTGCTCAAAACCGGTGCTACTCAGCGTCCTCTTGACAGAAGCGTCACTGAATGTCGCTGCAGTCTTGGGGGCCGGGGAAGGACATTAATGTAAACCATCCCCGTAATTGCACGTCGCACCCTCAAATTGTCAAAATGTAGGGGAGAAAACGAAGCCTACTTCAGAATGGAGGATGTACTTTAATCCTCACCGCAATGAGACTTTTATATTTTTCAGATGAAGGCGAATGAGGCACAGAGAGAGGGGTTAACTTGCCCAACGTCACACAGCCAGGAAGTGGCAGGCCAAGCTCTCAACTGCAAAGTTGACAGATGCCAACAGCTCGTGTGCCCCTCACAGCCTGGCTTGGCCCTGGGCCCTTGGTGCCCTGGGTGACAACTTTTCAGTTCCTTGTATCTCATCTCCCAACCTTGAGCTTTTTAGAATCCCTTCAGCACAGCATGAGATCGGGTGGGCACGCGGCAGGTGCTCCATGCCAGCTCATGTTTTCAGGGATATAATGTAAGAATCTGCAATCGCCTCCACACCCACAAGGGAGGACTCCTGTTTGCTGGACCAATGTTGTGCTTTGTTGTTCAGAATCTGGGTAATAGGCAAAGAGGGATCAGAGAGAGAGAGAGAGCGAGAGAGAGAGCATTCTGGGGAATATGCAGTTGGGACCGGCAAAGACTTTGAAGCAGCTCTGGGTGTATGGAAGGATGCTGGGAGAGGGGAGGTATGGGGATTTTCACGGGAAATATAGTAAATGTTTTAATTGCTTTCAATTATATTCTGGGGGATTGCTATGTTTTTGTTTTGTTTTGTTTTGTTTTTTGCAGCCCGCACCAGGCTGAGGTGGGATCGGTGGGGCCCTGGGTGTATCTGTGTTACAACTACGTACGGTTCCAAAGGGAAAGCCTGTAGTCACACCCGGAATACCCAGTGCTCACCTTTCTTCTCCAGCTTCTTCATGTCCCTCAGCTTCTCCACATTATGGGGGTCACTGAGCCACAGCTGCATGCGCACAAAGGGCTCCCGTCCCTTCAGGCTCAGCTTGTGCCAGGGTTTGGGCCGGGACAGCAGGTCAGACACGGAGCCCTGCGTCAGTCCCAGGATGCTCTCCCCAAACAGCCGCTGCCCTAGGGACAGGGGAGGGCAACCTGTTACCCCCAGGCTGGGAAGAGTGCTCTCAAGAGACAAGAAAAAGAGGAGAACCCGGGGATGTCTCCACTAACTCGGAAGGAAGGACCATACACACCGGGGAACCCACACCAGGTGTGAATCTGGAGGGGACTTTTCTGTAAAAAGGGGGTTGGGGTTAGGGGACCCGACAGCTACCCACAAAAACGCTTTCATAATTTAGGCCTTCTTTCCTCGTAGGAGCTTCCCTGAACGTGTCTGAAAACTTCATGCATACAAACTAGTATCACCTCATTAGAGAGCAATTTGACAGATTCTATCAAAATTCCAATGTGCATATTCTCTGATCCAGCAATTCCACTGCCGGGATCGATTGATTCCAATGGGATCTATTCACCAGTTGTACTTGCTCAAAGGCACAAAGATGCACACGGATGCAGTTTCAAAGGCACTGGAGATAACCAAGATGCCCATCAATTGGGTAAAAAATGTGGGACATCCCTGGCCTGAAACAGTCTGCAACAGGGAAAAAGATTGCAGGGGGTCTGATCATTCTAATGTGGAAGGGCGTCCACAAAACAGTGTTCGTTTCTAAAAAGCAAATTCTAGGACAGTGCGTATATAAATTCGGCTACATGGGGAAAAAAATGAAGAAATAAGGTATACATATATTCTTGCAGGTTTTCAGAAAGTATCAAAGATATAAGAACTGTGGAGGATGATTGGGAGGTTGGGGGAATTTTATTTACTTTTTAGCCCCCCCCACCCCCCCACCCTGTACTGTTTGGTATTTTAAAATAATGAACATGTCTTATTTTTATAATAGAAATTGCAGTGAAAAATTTGGGGTCCGTGTGCACCCCCCTGGGAGAGGGGCATGACCTGCACTGGAGACTCAGAGGATTTTGTGATCCAAAGAATGTAAGAGTTCTAGGACAGCTTCTCCCCTGTATCCCCAGAGGGCAAGGGGCTCGGCACTGGGTCAGGATTGTGCCAGAGTCTCACTGTCAACTGTGGGCTGAGGATTTCAGGTCACATCAGACCTGCCCTCACCTCCCTTCTGTCCTATTCTAGGGACCCGACCCAGGTCAGAGTCCTGGATGCACCTGCAGGCTGGACTCTGGGCCCTGGGATCTCAGTGAGGACACTCTGCTTAAGGCAAATAAGAGCCAATCAAGGCAGGAGGCAGCATCCTTGATTCCCACCACGCTGTACCTAGATTGTTGTCTGTGAGGACCTCTTTGACTCTCTTGGTGATGGAGTATGTGTCCAGCTCGGGGGACATGGCCACAATCTCCTGGATGCCCCCCGTGGCCTGGCTGCCCGAGTACACCTTCCCCCCCAGCGAGGAGCTGGAGCGTCCCTCCGGCTGCTGGTTCTCCTTGCTGCCCTCCAGTGCCAGGCTCAAGGGCTCCTGGGAGCTCCTCTCCGGCTCCGTGGGGCTAGGGGGTGGGGACGGCGAGGACCTCGGTTCCGTGGGACTGGCTGTGGGCCACAGAGAGACAGAGAAGGCAGTTACTGCCATTTGGAACAGACAAATATGGTTTGGATGGCTTGTTTGTTAGGGCCAAGTGTTGGCAACAGTCCATTTTGCAACCACAATAGTAGTATCTTAGGCAGGGACCATCCTGGATGCAAAAACTAGTGAATACAAATTTGATGAGGAGTAGGGTATTTACACGGTCTCTAGGTATTTCTCTATAAGACACTCATTGACGACAAAAGGAAAAGTAGTTAACTCTTCAGTATAGATACTTGGCAGACATCACCGTAACCAAATGATCAAAGTTAACATCGCCAATCAAAGGACAAATTAACACTGATGCCTCCTGATGCCATGTACTGAGAAGAAGGACACAGCATCAGTTCCGTGATATTCCTCCTAAAAGCGCGCAAGGAAGCATCGGACAAAGCTGAACTGAGACAGTCTATAGAATGACTGGCTTCAAAAATGTCAAAATTGGGAAACAAAGAGAGGCAGAAGAGTTGTTCAGATTGAGAGACTAAAGAGACACGACAACTAAATACAAGGAGTCCTGGATCTGATCCTAGACAGGGAGAAACAACATTTTATAAAGGATGGGGTGCCGGGCTGGCTCGGTCGGTAGAGCACGCGACTCTCGATCTTGGGGTTGTGTGTTCAAGCCCCATGTTGGGCATATAATTTACTTTAAAAAATTATGTGAAGAATATTATAGGGACAACCAAAGAAACCTGAATATAGATAGTGGGCTACCTTAACAGTATTGTATCATTGTCACATTTCTTTCTCATTCTTGGGAAAAAACTTTTTGAAGCATTTAGGGGTAAAGGGACATGATGTTGTCAACTAATACCTCAAATGGTCGGGAGAGAAAGAGTGCACGTGTGGCAAAATTAGCGGTTGGTGAGCCTGTGTGTGGGGTACAGAGAGCTTGTTCTATTGTTTCAACTCTTCAGTTAGTTAGAAATTACTTGGGAAATGAAAAGTTACAAAAAAATAAGTTGGCAACCCCTTTAAGCTCAACCGTCAGAGATCAGCTAAATAAAATACGGTCATTTCCCGAAGCAATTAAAAATAACGTAATGAGGGGCGCCTGGGTGGCTCAGTAGGTTAAGCGTCTGACTCTTGATTTCGGCTCAGGTCATGATCCCACAGTTTGTGGGATCGAGCCCCACATCGAGCTCTGTGCTGGCAGCACAGAGCCTGCTTGGGATCCTCTCTCTCCCTCTCTCTGCCCCTCCCCTGCTTGTGCTCTCTTTCTCTCAAAATAAACAAATGAACATAAAACAACATAATGAAAAGATGTCCACATAAGATGAGTAAGTTCTGGGGATCTAATGTACAGTGTGGTGACTGGTTAATAATCCAGCATTTTATATTCGACACTGCCTATGAAAGAGGGACTTTACTATTCCCAACGTAACAACAAAATGGTAATTACGTGAGGCGAAGGATGTGGTAACTAGTCTTACTGTGGCAAACATTTTACAATACATAGGCATATCGTATCATCACCATATCATCATCATTTAAACTCCCACAATGTTAATATGTCAAGTTCATCTCAACAAAGCTGAAAGGATGTCCACAGTACAATGGCATATTTAAAAAGTGAGTTTATAAGCCACAGTTTTCATTTATCAAAAGATGTTTGTGTGAATATATATTAAGAAAGCCAAGTGGAAGACAGGTTGGGTAGGATGACCTTGCTAAAGCCCAGTCCCTGAATCACTCTCCTCTTATCCATGACAAGCCCCTGGAGGCAGGGACCACAGGTAAGTCGTGGGTGAGTCCTGGAGCCTGGGGAAGAAGGAGGTGTTGGGCAGAAGCCTGTTGAATGAATAAATTTGAGTCAGGACCTCTGCTTATCCCTGCAAGGTGCAAAGTGAAGCCTCCAAGTTCTGAGTGGTGACATCACAGCCCTGTGGGACTGGCCGCCCGTATCTGGTGTCAGGAGAACACTATTGCTCCCTGCCTCCCCAAATTGGGGTGATCCTGGTCATCCAGGTGGCAAACATGTGATGCTGGAGCTAACACGTTCCCCCCCCCCCCCCCCCATCACTGTCACCATCAGAGAGGCAAAGCTGGTGGGGAAGGGCCAGTCTGGGGAAGCAAGAGGCTGTTTCAAGAGTCCTTCCCTCGCTGCCACGGGAGAGGGGTTGGGCTCCGCTGGAGGAGAATCTAGGGTCTTCGAAGGCATCTGCCTCTTGGAAAACCTGCATCCCCACCTAAAGGGCCAGCTTTCCAGCCAGAGAAGGAGCGGGATGAGGAGACGGAGGGCAACCCAGATGATTAGCCTGAAACCAGCCAGCCTCCAGGCAGAACGCTGGCCTCTTCTGACTACTCTGACTTCAAGGATTGCTTCTGACAAAATTACTGAAAGATTCAGAAATCAACTCTATCAGGAGGAACACACTAAATACAAAGCACAGAGAGGTTGGACACGGACAGTCAGGTTGGCTGGGGCTTGAGCAGGGGCTCTGGACAGGAATGTGAGCGGGGCAGAGTGGGGAGAGCAGGTGACCACCTGGTCTGTCTGCCCAGGCCTTTCCTGGTTGTCGTACAGAAAGTCCCATGCCCTGGGCAAACGGGACAATTGGTTACGATGAAGAGAGACAGTGAGGGAGAGATGGAAGGAGGGATGGAGTGACGGAGGACACAGAATAGAGTGGGAGAGAGGGACACAGAAAGAAGGCGATGCGAGGAGAGAGACCGGGACAAAGAGACAGTAAGAAAGGCAGCAAGAAAGATAAGGGAGAGGGGAGAGGAAAGATGACACGGAGAGACTCGGAGAAAAGTCGGAGACGATGTGGGCAGAACAGGGCTTCCTCAACTGCTAGAGAATTCTGAGAAGCCTCAGACACATGTACCCATGCCCACCACTGTGGGCTTCGCTGAAGGGCTGGTGATTTGAAGCAGGTTTTGTGGCAGGCAGCTGGTGTGAGGGAGGCCGTGCTTTGGAACCTGCCTTTGGCAAGCAGCTCACCCTCAAGTCGCCGGGCCAAGGACAAAATGGGGGCCGGAACAGGTTCATACTCAACCCGATGGCTGGACTCTGTGGGACCTTATGGGCAGTGGATACCTCTCCTGCCTCTAGGTTGTGGACAGGTGGTGGCTGTGGGGGCCTTGGTTGGATCGGCCACCCCCTACCATACCAAGCCAGCAGCTACCGCTCACATCTCTGCTTCCATGAACCCGGGCCCTGGCTTCCTGGTCTGTGGAGGGACAGGGGTGGCCACGCTCACTGGGCCTCACTCCCTTCCCAATCTGTGAATGATCCTCCTAGCTTTTGCTTGTCCTGTTTCCTCCACGAGGAACACCTTTCTTGATTGTCCTTGCCTAATTCTATCCTACACAACAAAGACATTTTTAAAAACCAGAACCATTAGACATAGAGGAAATGCAGATCAAACTGCAATGAGATACCAATTCACACCCGCTGGGATGGCTACAGTCAAAGGGGGGGGAATAGCAGGTGCTGGTGAGGAGGTGGAGAAACAGGAACCCCTCCCGCCACACTGCTGCCGGGACGTGAAATGGTGCAGTCGCTATGGAAAACAGGTTGGAAGCTCCTCAGCGAGTTAAACATAGAATTATCATATAACCAGGGCACCTGGGTGGCTTAGTTGGTTGAGTGTCCGACTCTTGATTTCAGCTCAGGTCATGATCTCACCATTCATGAGTTCGAGCCCCGCGCTGGGCTTTATACTGACAGCACGAAGGCTGCTTGGGATTCTCTTTCCCTCTCTCTCTGCCATGCGTGCATGTGAGTGCACGCTCTCTCTCAAAATAGATAAACTTTATAAAAAAATAATCATATGGGGCGCCTGGATGGCTCAGTCGGTTAAGTGCACGACTTCAGCTCAGGTCATGATCTCACAGTCTGTGGGTTCGAGCCCCACGTCGGGCTCTGGGCTGACAGCTCAGAGCCTGGAACCTGCTTCGGATTCTGTGTCTCCCTCTCTCTCTGCCCCTCCCCTGCTCATGCTCTGTCTCTCTCTGTCTCAAAAATAAATAACAACGTTAAAAAAAATCATATGACCCAGCAAGTCCACTCTGAGGTATACGGCGAAAGGAATCAGAAACAGGTGTTCAAAAACATGCGCATGGATGTTCATGGCAGCATTATTCACAGTAGCCAAAAGGTGGTCTAAAGGAAATATCATTTGGCCATAAACAGGAATGAAGTACTGACACATGCTACAGCCTGGATGTACCCTGGAAACATATGCTAAGGGAAAGCCGGACACAAAAAGCCACATATTGTACAATTCCATGGATAAGAGGCAAATCCATGTGGACAGGAAGCAGATTCGTGGTTGCAGGGCCTGGGGGAGGGGTGAGTGGGCATGACTGCTTAATGGGCACAGGGTTCTTCTTGGGGGTGATGAGAATGTCCTGGAACTAGGCAGAGGTGGTGGTTGTGTAAAATTGTGAATGTAATAAATGCCACTGAATTGTACACTTTAAAAGGGGTTCAAATGGTAAATTTATGGTAAATGGGGTGGGCACTCTTGTGGACCCTAATGGCTAAATGCCCTGCGTTCTAAGCTTGGCTCTGCCACTACCCAGCGGGTGACCTTGGGCAAATCACTGTCCTACTCAGACCCTCCATTTCTTCTTCTGGAAAGCAGGAATGACAAACAGTCCCTCCAGTCAAGACTGACGTGAGGATTACAGATGAAAGTACCAAGTGCTCAGCCGTGTGTGTGACAAACGGCAGCGGTCATTAGAACTGTTGCGGTGCTTCTTAAAACAGCCTGGTGGGGCAGGCATTTTCAATTAAAATTTTAATTCTAAAATATTTCAAAGTCTAGAAATATACAAAAAAGAAAATGTAAATCCTCCTTCCCTTCCCTGGGTCCATGACCCAAATAGATGTTAACACTCTGTTATTTGTTTCAAATTTCCCTCTTTTTATTTTTAAAAAAAAAATTTAATGTTTATTTTTGAAAGAGGGAGATAGAGAGCGAGCAGGGGAGCGGCAGAGAGAGAGGGAGACCGAATCCCAAGCAGGCTGTGTGCCGTCAGCACAGAGTGTGGGGCTTGAACCCACGAACCCTGAGATCATGACCTGAGTCGAAACCAAGAGTCTAATGCTTAACCAACTGAGCCACCCATGCGCCCCTCTCCCCAACTTTTTTTATGTTTATTTTTGAGGGGGTGGGAAGGGCAGAGAGAGAGGGAGACACAGAATCTGGAGCAGGCTCCAGGCTCTGAACTTTCAGCACAGAGCCTGATGTGGGGCTCGAACCCATGAACCGTGAGATCATGACCTGAACTGAAGTCGGACGCTTAACCGAATGAGCCACCCAGGCTCCCCTCCCTGTTTGTTTTAAAGACAAAGAGCAAGCAACAGGTATGCCTGGGTGGCTCAGTTGGTTGAGCATCCTGAGTCTTGATTTTGGTTCAGGTCACGATCCCAGGGTCATGGGATTGAGCCCTGCATTGGACTCCGTGTTGAGTATGGAGCCTGCTTAAGATTCTCTCTCTCTCCCTTTTGCCCTTCTCCACCACTTGTGCTCTCTCTCTCTCTGAAAAAAAAAAAAAAAAAAAAAAAAAAGTAACAGAGCCAGCCAGAGCCCTCCCCTCGATCTCCTCCTGGTCCCCTTCCCTGTGGAACCCCTCTCCCCAGGCTGGTGAGTGGTGACTCTTTTTGACATTAAAATTTTTTTTTAAAGGTTTACTTATTTTAATAGAGAGTGAGAGAGAGATTGCATGTGCCAGTTGGAGAGGGGCAGAGAGAGAGGGAGAGAGAATCTCAAGCAGGCTCTGCTATCAGTGTGCAGCCCAATGCAGGGCTCAATCCCACAAACCAAGAGATCATGACCTGAGCCAAAATCAAGAGTCAGACGCTTAACCGACTGAGCCACTCAGGTGCCCCAACATTTTGTTTAAGCAAGCTCTACACCCAGCATGGGGCTTGAACTCACGACCCCGAGATCGAGAGTTACATGCTCTACCGACTCAGTCAGCCAGGTGCCCCTCTTTTTGATATTTTAATCTATAGGCTTGTAGCCAATGCTCCAACAATGTGCAGTCTTGTCTTGTGGACACGAACTTCTAAAATAAACCCCATCTCCTGGGATGATTTTGTTGCCTGGTGTTATGGCAGTATTCTTGTTGATCCCTGCACTTCACCAGGACTGACTGGCCTGCCCACTGCTCATCCTGGCAGAGGGAGCCTAGCCTTCCTAGAGTCCCTCCCCTGACTCCATCCTTCCGTTTCTGGCTCTATGACTTTGGGCAACTCTCTGAGCCTCAGTTTCCTCGCTCAGGCAACGTTCAGACTCCAGCTTGCCTGTGCATCATTAATGGATGGACAACAGCCCAAATGTCTGCGCTAAGGATTCTGAGGCTGAATGCTGGATCGCTCGGAAAAAGAGATCAATCAGTGATTCTGGTCAGGGGATGGGAGGGCAGCTCTGCATCCAAAGATTGTCTCCGCTTGCTGTAGGCACCTAGGCGCCACCTAGAGTTTAAAACCACCGGCAGACGTCATTCCTCTGGTTGAAGGAAGGACGAAAAGCAGGGAGACCATCTAGGGGCACACTGGCAGCAGCCCACGAGAGGGTCCCGACCACACTCACCCTGAGAGGCGCTGGGCTGCTGGCTGATGGCCTGGCCGAGCTGGTCTGAGAGCCACAGCTGCATGCGGATGAAGGGCTCTCGCCCCTTCTGTGTCAGCTTGCTCCACGGCTTCGGCCGGGACAGCATATCGCTCACACTGCCCTGTGACAGGCCCAGCACCTGGGGATGGGCGGAGCAGGAAGTGTAGGGAGGCAGGCCCCTGGGACCCCGGCCATCCCCTCCCTCCCTCTCTGCAGGACACTTGGCCCACTGTTCACTCTGATTCCCTGGGAGGCCAGGGCTGCCTTGATTTGTTCTTCATTTCCCAGGTGCCTGCTGTGTGCCTGTGCTGTGCCCACCCCCCCCCATCTGCAGTGCCCTTCCAGATATCCCTACGTGTAAGAATCCTTCTTGATTTTAAGCCCCCTCAAAAGCCCCCTCCTCTAGGAAGAGGTATCTTCCCTTGATGTCATTGCTCCTCCTCTCAGCTCACCTGACTCTCGACCTGCTCCTCTGCCAAGGGCAGAAGTGATGTTCAAAACTACTTAACCACTGGTATTGCAGGGGAACCCTGGCTGGGCTGAGTCTTAACCCTTTGGTGGCTGGACCATTGGGAGGAACGGAGGGTTCTGGAGGAGGAGAGGTAAGTGGCTACTCCTAACCAGAGGGAAGCACTTCACTGCTTTAACAACCATAGACCTGAATGTCAGCCCAGCCCTCCCTTCCCACAGGACCCAGGGACGAGTAGATGCAGGAAAAAGGGTTTGGGGTCATGCAGACCTGGGTTTGAATTCTGCTTTTGCCTTGTTCCTGTTCATGCACACAACCTGTCTTTTCAAGACCATGAACACCGGGGGCTGGGTCCTCCGGTGGTCCACCCGCCCCAGGTCCCGTGGGCCCCACTATCTTCACCTTCTCCCCAAAGATCCTCTGGCAGATTCCATTCTTGGCCAGCTTCTCCTTGACCTGGCGCGTCAGCTCCAGTGTATCCACCTCCCGGTACATGTAAAGCTCGTACTGCTCGGGGGTCAGGGGCGGCACGGTCGGCTTCAGTGTGCGGGGCACGTATGCTGGGTAGTAGGCCAGCCGCCCACCGCTGCCCGCTTCGGGGACGCCACCTTCGGCCTTCAGCTCGCCCACTCTGGGAGGCTCGTCCTCGCCCCCCGCCGCTTCGTCCTCGGGGGCCGTGGGGGCCTCGTCCCCACGGGGCCAGGCCCGCCCGTTGGGCTGTCCGGAGTAGCCGGAGGAGGAGGAGGAGAGGGAGGGTGAGACAGAGGTGTAGGGGCGGCTGAGCAGGCCACGGTCCGAGGCCCAGTGGTGGTCGAAGTAGCCGGCGTCGCCAATCTCCGACTTGACCTTCCGGATGATGCTCTGCACGAAGGCAGCAGGGGACAAGACCGTGAGGGAGGTCTGTGTGGCACTGCTGCTGGTTCCCCCGCCGCCACCACCGCCGCTGCTGTCCTCCTGCTTGACATAGGTCGGAGCCCCATTCTGGCTCGCAGTAGCCAGCGAGGGCCGCTCTGGGGGCGAGGGAGGCACCGAGCGGCCCCGGGGGCCGGCCTCCATCTCCAGCAGGGCCTGCTGTTGCGCCTGCATCTCGCGGCGCGCTTGCTCCAGAATGTTCTTGATGGCATCTTCCGAGGTGCTGGCGGGGGCTGTGCCGTTGGTGATGCCCAGTGGGGCCGTGGAGTTCTTGGACTCACCTGTGGGGAGGAGGACAGGGTGGCCAGAGGCCCACGGTCAGGGGCATGGTTTCAAGGGCAAAGTTGTTCACGGCATCTGTGTGAGTATACTTTGGAGATACTGTGGAGATATTGCAATAAAACCAGTCAAATGAATTTTTTGGTTTCTGAGTGTATACAAAAATTATGTTTATGCTGCACCGTAGTCTATTTGGTGTGCAACAGCATTATGCCTCAGAAAAACCCCAACGTACATACCTGAGCTAAAAAATACTTCATCACTCAAAAATGCCAACCATCACCTGAGCTTTCAGGAAGCCCTAATCTCTGACCACAGATAATCATAACAAATAGAGTAATAATGAAAGCATTGGAAATACTGAGAGAATTGCCCAAATGTCACACAGAGGCACCGAGTGAGTAAATGCTGGAACGATGCTGCCGACAGACTTGCTTGACACAGGGTTGCCACAAACCTTTAGTTTAAACCAAGAGCAACATCTATAAAGCACAACGAAATGCACTCAAAAGAGGTATGCCTGTGTTTATGCCAGCAAAACGTTGGCAGCAACTTCTGTGTCCAACAATCGGGGGTTGGATAAATTACGGTCCGTCCGTATGGCAGAATATTAGACAGCCATCACAAACCAGGTAGACAGAGATTTTAGCATATGTAGAGAAAGTGCTCATGGGGAAAATGTAACGTAAAAAAAGACCTGGCTTTTATTTATTTATTTTTATTTATTTATTTTTTTTAACGTTTTTATTTTTGAGACAGAGAGAGACAGAGCATGAATGGGGGAGGGTCAGAGAGAGGGAGACACAGAATCCGAAACAGGCTCCAGGCTCTGAGCTGTCAGCACAGAGCCCGACGCGGGGCTCGAACTCACGGACCATGAGATCATGACCTGAGCTGAAGTCGGACGCTTAACCGACCAAGCCACCCAGGCGCCCCAAGACCTGTCTTTTAAATGTGCTAAGATCCATCTATGCAAATGTCAAAGACAAGAAAAACACTACAGCACATAAAATAAACTGCTTCACTTATTCTAATAGCAAAATAATGGCATGAACCCAAATGCTCACGGAGAACAGAAAGGATAATGAATAGTGACATGGTCACACAAACAGAATGCTATCCAGTGGTGGCTGCCCAACATTGTGAATATGCTAAATGCCATGGAATTGTTCACTTTAAAACGGTTAGTAAATTTTGCCTCAATTAAAATAAAAGAGTACTGCATGCCTATTGCAGAGAGTTAAGAAAGCAAAACTTAAGATGAAAAGAAAAATCCCCTTGATCTCTCTCTCAAAGGCAACTACATGAAATCTCCTCACGTATTTCCTTTGGGCTGCTTTCTAACTTCATACATGGGGCGATCATACTTGATGTGGGAGTGTAGCCCGGTTTGCCCCCACCCAGTATCAACATGAGTATTTTGTCTTATGATTAGAAGTTCTATCTTTCATGACTGCCTATGCCACGTGAAGGTATAGTCTCTGCTTTATTTACCTGATCCCCCACTGCTGGACAGTTAGGTTGTTTCTAGTTTGTCACTGCTGTGAGCAACGTTAAAGGAATAGCTTGTATATAAATCTTTGTCCCCATCCTGGATATTTCCCTCAATTCCCAGAGTAGAACTCTCGAGTTAGCAGTTAGTCATATTTGTCTCCTCCCTGGGGGGCTGTTAGTTGCTTTCACTCTTGTCAGGGGCATGGGGCAACAACCCGGGCACTTTTTCCCTTGCCCTCTCCTCACAGACCCTGCATGGAATGCCCCTGGCTGGCCCACTCTGCAGTGATGTTGCCTTTTTAATCTCCGTGCTGTCTTGTGTGTTGTTTCTGACCCTTCCACCCCCATGGGAGAGCACTGTACAGGGAGCCAGGAGACCTGGGTTCTCCCTTGGCCTCTGTGTAACTGTGAGTATATCTCTCCCTCTCTGGTCTCAGCTGTCCTGTTGTTTAATGGAAGAGTTCTATTAGTCTTTTTCTCATGGTTCTTTTCACGCCACTATTGTGTCTCGTTCACAGCTGTAACCTGTTTCCAGTATGCAGTACGTGCTTAACCAATGTTTACCGAATGACTGCCTCTCTTGCTCCAGGAGCCGATCAAGAAGAAAGAAACTGAGGTGTACATAGATGGGCCTCAGTGGATTATTTGGATGGGGCAGTGTAGGCTCCTAGCAGGGTAAGCATCCTCTGCCCCTCCCAGAGGGACCAGGCAGGGGGAGGGCCCTTGGCTCTCCAGCAGCAGAGGCTTGGGAATCGAGACACTTGCTCTGAGGTGCCACCAGGGGGCAGCAGACACCACAAAGCGGGAGCATGAAGCCAGCATCAGGTCCAAAGTCCGCTACAGTCTACACTGTGCTGTGCTACACAGTGCTGGGTGCAGGGATGCAAGTTGGTCCCTGGCTGCAAAAAACCCTCAGACTGATAGGAAGTACAGACATGTCAGCAGAGGCATGTGTAACATGAACAAATGCAACAAGAGAGAGAAAAATAATGACGATGTTAACTATGATGATGGCTAGATCTTCAGGGGCATCTTCGACATGCCAGGCCCTCAGGCTGAGTGCTTGCCAGTCCTATTCTCACACAAGATCCTCACACAACAATAGGAAAGGAGTACTAATACTGTGCCTATTTTAAATGTAAGACAATGGAGGCACAGAGAGGCTAAGTAACTTTTCCAAGGTCACACAGCTAATAAACAGCAGAGCCAAAATTTGCAGCCAGGCCACTCTGGCTCCACTGCACCAAGCAATATAGGTGATTATAGGGGGTCCAAGGAGGATCAGTATCCATTCCATCCAGATGGAGGTGGGGGGTTTCCTGGATGAGGTGACTTCTGAGTTGAATTGTGAATTGGCCAGGGGTGAGGACGGCATTAGGGGCATAGGGAATAGCATGAGAATGGACATGGCTATAAGCATTTCATTCGAGAAGGATTGGGGGTTGGGAGGAGTCAAGACCATAAGGCCTGGAGGCCTTGTTGAGGAGCTGGGGTTTTTTAATTAAAAAATAAAATTTTATTTTATAGAGAGAGTGCAAGCAAGTAGGGGAGACGGGCAGAGGGAGAGAGAGAGAGAGAGAATCTCAAGCAGGCTCCACACGCAGTGCGAGCCCACCACAGGGACATGGGGCTCAATCCCACGACTCTGGGATCATGACCTGAGCTGAAACCAAGAACTGGAGGCTCAATCGACTGAGCCACCCAGGCACCCTGAGGATCTGGGATTTTTATCTTGAGGGCAATGGGGAGGAGCTGTGGAAGTGACATGACCCTGTGTATGCTCCAGAAAGATCTCTCTGGCCTCTGGGTGGAGAATGGGCTGCAGTGGGACCTAGAATATCACTGGCAAGACCAGTGAAGAGGCTAATGAAACAGTCCCAGCAAGTGATGATGGTGGCAGTCCAGGACAGCCTCTCGCCCCGCCTGGGTGTCGGGCAGCATCTTCGACAGGTTCCCAGTCCTGAGCTGGTGGGTTCGGGGAGGGGGAGGGGGGTGGGTGCAGAGAGGGAGTTCTGTCTCAGACACACTGACTCTTCGATGTCAGTGCGGGACCCTGGTGGACATTCCCAGCCAGCAGCTGGCTTATGGCTCCATAACTCTTGAGAGAGGTGTGGCCCGGAGAAGGGATGTTTTGGCTGTTGTTGGAACTTCCAGGAGTGGACCAACTCACCTAAGAAACATCAGACTAAAGTCAGAGGGCCTGGGGGGCACCCTGCGTTTGAGGCGCTGATGGAGAATGTACACTCTGGTAGGCTAAATGAGGGTCTCCCAGAGGCACTCACGTCCCAGTCCCTGGGACCCGAACCGTGACTTCACACAGCAAAGGGGACTTTGCAGATGTGATTAAGTTAGGGGTCTTGAGATCCTGGGTTCTGTGGGTGGGCCCCACATCATCACAAGGGTGCTTGTGAGAGGAAGTAGGGGGATCAGAGACAGAGAGGAAGATGCTATGATGCTGGGTTTGAGGATGCAGGAGGGGCCGTGAAGCAAGGAATGTGGGCGCCTCCAGAAGCTCGAGAAGGTAAGGAAATGGATTCTCCCTGGAGCCTCTAGAGGAAACACAGCCCTGCTGACACCTTGACTCTAGCCCAGTGAGGCTGACTGTGGCCTTTGGGACTGTGAGAGAATAAACTGTGTTGTTTTTAGCCACTGAGTCTGTGGCCGAACAGTAGCACGAGGAGGCTAATACAGGGCCCTGGGAAAGTGCAGAAGGTGCAGTCTGGGGGGTAGGAGGAAGGCAGGAAAACAGGGTCTCCCTGGGGACTAGAAAGTGGAGGAGGTGCAGGAAGGAGGGTGAGGCTTCGAGCGTTGTTCTTGACAAGCTCCTGTGTGATTACTGGTCACTGTGTCTCCTCAAAGTTGAGGACATCTGGACAATCCAGACCAGTGCTGCAGCAGTCACTGGGTGTCTCCTACGGCGTCTCACTTGTCACCTTGCAAGGTGGCCAGTGAGGCTGAAGAACTGAAGCTGTAGTTTTATTTAACTTTAAACAGTTTGAATGGATATAGTCACACATGGCTGGTGGCTGCCGTACCAACCTGGACCTGGTGCTTTCCAGGCCCAGACCTTGCTTGGTGCAGGTTGGCTGGCAAAGCAGTTCTGACCTGCTCGGAATCCCCGCCGTGGTGGATGAAGGTGGACCCGGCCTTACCTCCTGCTCTGGGCAGTCCCTGGAGGCTCAGGCCTCACCTGCTGTGGTCACACTCACCCCCTTTCTGGGACTCGATCTCTTTCTTGGCCTGTTCCAGGATGCTCTTGATGGCGTCATCTGAGCCTGTCTCTGGTGTGCGGATTCTTGGGGTGATACTGCCTGGGGGAGGCAAGGGGGCATCTGTCAGGGGGACCTGCATGTTGGGGGTCAGTCCCTGGAGCTGGGCAGGGTGAAGGGTTGGTCCCCTCCTCCCTCGAGGGCTCCAGGGCCAGGGCTGGGAGAGGGAGGGCCAGACCTTGAGTGCGTGTGGCAAGACCGCTGTTTAGCCAGTCTGTGTAACAAACCGGATCTACAAATGATTCTGACTTGAAATAGTATTAGTATTAATATTAATAATAATATGATAACAATGATGGCTGCCACCACCATAGCTAACAGTTCTCAAACAGTTCCTATGTTCCAGGTGCTGTACTAAGTAGCTTATACTCATTTAACCCTCATAGGAGGCTGGCAGATGGGGACAGATGGGGATACTGAGGCATGTCACTCAGTGGGTGAATGGCAGAGCTGGAACTCAAAACTCAGGTGTTTATGAGGTCAAAGCCCGGGCCATTCACATGGATTACCCTAAAAATCAAGTCTGGCAAGGTTGGCAGGAACCCAGGCCATCTCATGGATGGGTGAACTGAGGCTTGGAGGTCTTCAGGAAATACCTGCCAGGGCAGCTCCCGGGCCCAGCCTTTTCCCCACAATGATCAGCCTGAGCTGTCCCATTAGGCCCATGTGGGGAGCAAGAGGTAGCCAAAGGCCCCAGGAAGGAGGGACGAGGATACATTTCGTTATTTTACAAAGGGGGAGGCTGAGGCACAGAGAGGCAAAGTCACTTGCCCCAGGTGACAAAGCTGGGAGGTGGCAGAACTAGGCTATGACCCCAGAGCCTGTGTTCTCAGCCCCCAGCCAGCCTTTTGCCCTGGGCTTGGCTGGGGAGGCTGGGCCCGAGCCCCTCACCTCGGGATGGGCCCTCACCTCTCTGCCGCACCTGGATGGTCCTCAGAGCCAGCACGTTCTGCTCATCCGACAGGAACTGCTTCATCTTGATGAAGGGCTCCTTGCCCTTCACTGTGAGCTTGCGCCAGGGCTTGGGCCGGGCCAGGATCTCGCTGACCGAGCCCTGTGACAGCCCCAGCACATAGTGGCCAAACACCCGCTGCCCGATGTTGTGTTTGAGCAGCTGCTCCTTCACCTGGAATGCAATCTCCGCCGTGTCGAGCTGCTCCTCCTCGGTTCCGGCCCCTGCCCCAGCTGTGCTGCCCCCACCCCCATCTACAGGCTCGGGGGCCCCGGGGGGCTCAGGGCCAGGAGCTGGGGTGGCAGGGGCCGTGGGCGGCTTGGTGCCATAGAAGGCTGGGGGGAACACCAGCAGGCCACCCGCCTCCCCCTTGAAGGTGGCCGGGGGCATCATATGTTTGGACAGCAGTGTGTCCCCTGCCAGTCTGTCCCCAGAAGCCAGGCTGGGGAAGGGGGACAATGAGAAAGTCCTTGGGCCATCGGGGCCCAGGCCAGGGCCCAGCAGGGGCTGCCCAGGGCTGGGGGACAGGGGGTCTTCAGGCCCTGGCGGTGGTGGGAGCTGTGGAGGCGATGGGTAGGACTGCTCTGTGCCCAGGGAGTCCTTGATGGAATCATCCTCTGAAGGGTCCTCCTCTAGAATGCCAAGAGAGACAGATGGAGGAAAAGAGGAGAGACAGAGAGAAAGACAGAAGCGGACAGCGATGGGGGTGGGGAGAAAGAGAGAGAGAGAAAGAGAGAGGGACAGAGAGAGAGAGGGAGAGAGACAAAGAAAGAAATCATGAGAGTGACGCCCAGAGAGTGACACCAGAGAAACAGAGATAGGGAAACAGACAGAAATAAGAGAGATGCACAGGGGAGATGGGATGCACAGGGGAGGGAAATAAGAGGGATGCGCAGGGGAGACACGGAGAGAGGCAGCGAGGCAGAGCCAGCGTGAAAGGCAGAAAGAGACAGAAAGGCACAGAGACAGAGATAGAAAGTGGGAGGCAGAGAGACAGTGTAAGACAGAAAGACACACACATGAGGGAGAAATTGAGGGGCAGGACGAGGGGAGAGAGGGCAGCAGGGTGGGGGAGAGAAGTGTTATAGGCATCCAGCAGTACTAAAAGCTACCCTTCTGATTCTGAAATCCCTACCTGTGCAGGCCTGGCCCACATTCCAGTTCTGGGCAGCCACCCCCACCCCATCAAGAACACTCATTGAGCACTTGTTACGTGCTAGCACCTGGCCCCGAGGTGGGGAGCTCAGATCAATGCCCACCTCAGCAGGATGCCCGTTCCTGGTGCCTGCCTTCCAGCCCTCCTCGTCCTAGGCATCCTATGTGTTTGCACTCCCCATGTGAACAGCACCCACAAAGTGGATCCATTATTAACCCCATTTTATAGATGAGGAAACAGAGGCAGCACAGAGAGTCTTGGCCGGGGCCACATGGCGACAAAGTCATGGAGCCACTGTGTGGGGAGAAGAGCTGAGGAGGTGATCTGGGGAGACAGCAATGTCTACAGGCCATTTCCAGCAGCCTGCTGTGGGGGGTGCAATGTGAATGCCCTCCTTGTGCCCTGTGACCTCTTCCTGCTGCTCACTAAGGATCGGGGATGAGTTGGAGCCTTTTGCAGGGCCTTGGGAGGGCCTGGGTGAGCTGTGTGAGGAAGGCAAGTGTGGACACTGTGCGGGACACTGCCAGCTGGCTTGGCCATGGAGAGCACCCAGCTCAGCACCGGGCACACAGCGGGTGCTCGATCAATGTGCACCCTTTTCTCCATCACTCTCCTGCTTGCATGGGAGGCAGTGGAGAAGGCCAGAGGCCCACAAACAGCCCCCACCCCGGCCCCTTGGCCCCAAGAGCATCCTGCCTCCCCTACCAGGGCTGGTCAGAAGACCAGGCTTTTCCAGAAGGAATTTCTGCGTGGGGAAGAAGGCCTCCTTTGCCATGAGCAACGAGTCTTCGGGCTTGGACATGCCCTGAGGAGACAAGAAGCTGGGCTGAGAGGGCATGGTGGGCAGACGGCTCTCAAGGTCAGCTTGCAACGCGGGGACAGTGGCGGGAACACTCACCTGCGGGAGGCTGCAGGTGCTAGAGGCCAGCTTCATGGCTTTCAGGATGCTGCCAGAGAAAGTGGAGAGAGTCCAAGGCCAGCCACATTCCCCGGGCTTCGGGAGAGGTCTTGAGAGATACTTCCTCTAGCTCATCTTCCCCGATTGAGAACAACTGCCCCACCCCGTGGACCCTACATAACACTGGACTCAGGGCAACGACAGGCCTTGAGTAGCAGGCCCGTGAACCGGTTCCATCGATACCTGGAGGGGTGTTGCGTTAACCCACTCCCACACTCGCGGGCCCCAGCCAACCTGATCACAAGGCACTGATCACAGCACTGACCACAAGGCTACCCTGCATGCTCTCCAATAGGTGGCTCTTGATGGCAAGGGGCCATGCATGGTTAGGTTTTGATACCCAAGGTGCCATGGAGAGGAGACAAGGGCATCACAAAATGGGATGTGGTGGGAGGAGGAAGATCATGCACTTTGCCAAGGGCCCCGCATTGCCAAGGAAGAGGGCTGGGGGTTCTGTGGAGCCCCCCTCTGCTGAGTACCTCAGCTCTGTTTTAATTTCTTCATAGTCAGACTGTGCCTGGAGCTTCTCTTCCAGCTTCTAGAGGAGAAAATAAAGATGGTTCAAGGCTGGTCCGCGTCGTTCTGTCTGGGGATGCCCTGCCTAGATCCTGTCTGCACACCTCCTCTCCCAAGGGCTACCTCTATGGCTTCGGACTTGGCCGTGAGCTGCCGCTCCAGGTCCGCAATCTGGTTGGCAGAGGTCTCCTCCAGTTCCTGCAGAGAATTCTGGAGGTGCTGCACATCCTTCAGCAGCCGCAGGATCTCCCGATCCTTGGAGGCCAGGGCAGCCTCAAGCCGGGGGCCTGAGCACAGCGCGAAGTTCACCTTATCCTGAGGACAGAGTGGGGCTTTGAGGGGCTGGGAGGTGTGGGGCAGGGGGCTGCAGGGCTCCGCCCCTGAATCCCAAACAGAATGGGAAATCCATCTATGGCATGGCCCCCATGCCGTGCACCCCAGAGTGACTCAGCTCCTCCTTACAGGCTCTGGCTTTCCTCTTCTTACCTCTGAGCCTTTGCTCAGGCCAGTCCTACCAGCCTGGATGATTTCCCTCTCTTATTCAAACTGAGGGGGAATGGGCAGAGGAGGTTTTCTGGAGAAAGATGGGTCCAAACTGTGATGAAGTTTAAGAACAAGTTAGTGATTTGGAAAATCGCTTGGCAGCATTCACCAAGGGCAGACGTGTTTCTGCTTGGTATGTGTAGGGAAAAGCAGCCATCTATGCACCAAGATACACATGTGAACACCAAGATGAATATTCATAGCAATTCTCTCTGTAACAGCCCCAAATTGGGCTCCAAATGCCTCCAAGCGCCCTCCAACCAGAGAATGGATGAACAGGTTGTGGTACATCCACACAATGGAACACTATACAGCATTGAAAATGGATAATCTACAACTACTAACACCGGCATGAATCACTCTCTCGGATATACTATGAAGTGAAAGAAGCTAGACACAAAAGTGTGTGTGTGTGTGTGTGTGTGTGTGTGTGTGTGTGTTCCAATTAAGATCAGGTAATGAAAACAGGCACACCCCAGCTGTGCTGTTATAAGTCAGGAGAGTGGTTCCCCTTGGGGAGTAGCCCCCGAATGGGAACACAGGCGGGCATTGTTCTGGGTGTTGGGAATATTCTACTTATTGAACTGGTTGCTGGTTACAGTATCTCTGAAAAACTCAACATGCTATACACTTACGATAAGCTGATAAAGCACATTTTTTCTTATATATATTATACTTCAGAAAACATTTGTTAAAAAGGAACGAAAATAAAGGGCAATACCCGGTGAGGAAGTGGTAGGGATTGGGTATTCCCAGCAGAGGTTACCTCACAGATAAAGGTTTAGGTTTCTACACTGGGCACAGTTCCTATCCCAGCGAGATGTTTCCCCTCCATTCAAGGCAGACCCTCAGGGTTAGATGTGAGACCTTGTAGCTACTGCCCTCAGCCCCAAGCCCCATGGCTCCTCCAGATTTTAGGAAATGGCCCCTTTGTCCTGGAAAAAGACAAAGGAGGTTGATGCTTGGGAGGGCCTGAAGTCGGGCTGGTCCTGAGCTCAGTTACAAATGAATCTAAGAAGCGTCAGAAAAAACAAAACAAAACAGAAAACACAACCTACCACTACCAATACTGGCTATTCTTCCAGGGAGATAAATGCCAATTAAAACAGGAAGCGGATGCCATTAACACATTAAATTAATTAGCATCGAGCGCCACTGTTGTGCTCAGAAAAACTCACCCTCCAAACCGGCAAAATTCCCTATGGCTGATTAGCACAGGCATTTGCTGGGTTCCACGGGGGTTAATTAAGAACCACTGGCAAATTCGTTCTGAGGTGTCCTCATGAGCTCTCTTGCCTTCAGCCTCTCTTGTGCTCACTCTTTGCGTTGTACAGATATACAGGCACATTGCCATATGCACACTGCCTCCTGGGACACAGACACAGGGGGACACACCTACAGACACAGCACACACTGACACAAGGACCTGCTGGAGTCCTCCTGCTGACATGCAGACACACAGAAATACCCAGGTATTAAAGAGATATACTCAGATGGACATGTCACTGTGACACACAGAGACACGTATGTGCTCAGAGATCACATGAGCCATGGGCTAAAACACCTCAGACACACCCCAAACCTACTACTACTACTACGAATAGTATCATCAAATATCCACTGAGCCGAGACTAGAGGGTAAGCACTGTTTTAGGTACTTTACGTGTAATCCTCCCAATAGCTCTACAAGGCAGGTCCAGGTCTTACTTGTACAGATGAGGAAACCGAGGCACAGTCAGATTAAGGATACAGTTATTTGCCCAAAGGCCACCAACAGACACACACATTCATAGTAACACATGTTCACGGAGACATATTCCAATCTTTAAACAGAAAGACAGACACAGGCACACCGGTCTATGTACCAGGGTGTCGGCTGAAGTGAAAACCATGCTGGCCATTTCAGGTTCATGGGTGGAGACTGCAAATCACCCTGGAGCAGCCCGGTTATTATGTGAGGAAGTGGGAATCTAGTCCCTTGGTATGCAGAGATCTGGAAAGAAGGTGGACCAGCTTACAGAAGAAACCCGAGGCTTTCTGGGAGAGGAGCAATGGAGATTCTTTTTTTTTTTTTTTTAATGTAGGCTCCATGCCCAACATAGGGCTTGAACTCACTACCCTGAGATCAAGAGGTGCTCTACTGACTGAGCCAGTCAGGTGTCTTGAAATGGAGACCTTAACACATGACAGAAGGGTAGGTTGGGGTGGCTCTGAATGATATCTCTATGACCCCAGGACCCCAGAGGGGCACCAACCAGGAGGAAAGAAAAAGATGCACTAACTAAGCAGGCTTAACACAGGAACCTCAAGGTTGACGACTAAAGACTGGTTCTTTGTAGCACGTGGCTGTCTGGGAAGCCCTACTGGAATCATGTTTTGGGAACTAAGGGCTGACGGGAGTGTCAGTCTCCCATCTCGGTTAAGCGGTTAAGCGGTCCCACTGCGGTCTGGCAGGAATTGAGAACCAGTGGTCAATGGCGACACCCGGTGGCAACCGCCAAACCACACCGCCACTCTACAGCTCCAATTACCTCCCTCCCACCCATTCTTGCCAGGCATCTGGCAATAGAAATGGTCCTCTTTGGCCTGAGTAAGTTGCTGGCATTTTTGGACAATTTGGAGTAAAGAACGGCCTCCAGAGGAGGATGCTGGACTTCCTATTAATCACATATGGAAGCCTGAGCCTGAAGAGAGCTCTGGCTGTAATTTGACCGTCGGCTGGTAAAGCAAGTCATAGTAATTATAGTAAACTATGCATTGACCTGGGCAATGCTATGCCCACTGTATCCACATACAGTCATGTGCATAATTTCACACGGATGCACATGACTGACTCACAAGACGTCATCCCATCCATATATTCATACTCACCAACACGGCGTTTCCCAACCTTTCCCTCTGACTCTCCCACCATCCTTACCCCACTGGGTCCCTGGGGGGAGCAGCAGGCCAGGCGGATAGAGCTGTTGACTGAGGCGAGTTGTTCTCGAAGGCTTTCTACCTCCCGCTGGGCAGCCTCAGCTCGCTGGGGGTGGGGGGGGGGGAGAATTGGGGCAAGCGCAGTTAAGAGGTGAACAGGGCCATAGTGGATCCCACCATGGCCCTCTGCCATCACTCCGCATGCCTCAGGCAGGGCTGGGCCTTTGTCTCCAGCTCCCATGTCACCTAGCATGGAATGGGGCCTGGATGGAGGGTCCGCAGAGGTGGCTTCCGTGAGCTGTGGCAGGCCCTTGGGCAAGTCACTTCCCCTCTCTGGCTCTCAGTTTTCCTCTTGTGAAATGGGGGCAATGAAACACATCTACTGCAGAGGTGTTCCGAAATACATCTAAATCAGAATGCCAGTTTACTGAACTGGGTCTATGGTAGATCTTAACTCCTCAAAAACTTCTAAGAAAAAAGCCTGGAAGAGAGACTCCGAGTGTTAACAATGTAGCCTTGTGGCTTTAGAGAGAAATCTGTACTTTGTCACTTCCTGGTTGTGCGACCTTAGGCAAGAGACTTCATCTGCCCAGCCTCGGTTTCCCTATTTGTAAAATGGGAATGATAAAAGTAACTACCTTCTAGGATTGTTTGGCAAAGTAAGTGATCCGGTAAAATACAGCTCATTAGGTATCTTAGCCAGGTGCTTGACACATATAAATGTGTCAGTAATTGGTTAACTTTAATAAAACTGGAAGAGCTGGGACTGTATTTTTTCCCTCAGCTGGTGGTGCAGGTTATACTGATTACGGTTGACTTACACGCTGACCTTGGCAATCAAGATGCTATGCCTATTATATGCACCTGGAGACCCACACACATCCATGTTCACATTTTGGTAATTTATTTTTTTAACTGATTTGTTCATTTACTTACTGGTATCCTGCCTTGTTACAGAAATGGTTCAAGACAGTTTTGTTTTGGCAAAGGTTTTGGGTGTGTGGGGCTGTAGAGAAATACTTTTATGTTTCCGCACCGTTTGGGCTTTCCAAGCAAATCTGACTGGAATTTAGGACGTGGGCAAAATGACAAGCCTGGAAATCAGCTTGTGACTGATTAGCCGGGAAGAACTGAAGAGGGATTTACCTCTCTGAAGGCACGTGTCTACGTGTCAATGGCGGATGACATCCCCTGGGTTGTAAAGCTGGGTTTAAAGTTGCTAGAAACCTACCAGTCTTATCTTCCCCTGGAGAGAAGCATTCGCATTCCACATGTGAAGAACCCAGGAACCTCACCCTTCTGTTCATACTGGCACTTGGGAGGTAGTTTTCTCCCTCTCTCAGAAAGTCCCTCTCCTATATAACGACCCAGAGTCACATGGGGGGGGGTTTCCTTGCCCACAGTACAAACTCTGGTGCATGCGGGGTGCTATCTGATTCTTGTCACCTCAGGGGTAAGAACTGGGGCGAACTGGCAGGGTTATTACTAGTAATATCAACCTGCTCTTCTCCAGAATCCTCTTGTTCACATTCTGGATAATATGAATACAGATTTAAAAAACCCTAATGTGATGACATTTATTTTCTTCTCCGTACTTTCTATAATGAAGTTTTACTTTTAAACTCAGAAAAGAAACATTAAAAAAATTGTTTCCTATCCAAACTACTCTAAGAGCTTTGTTCTCGAGCCTACTTGACGGGCAAAGATCCGAAAGTTTGATGACACACAATACTGGCGAGCTAGAAGGAAACAGGCCCTCTTTTAACTTGCTACAGTGAGTGTAAATTGGTACAATTTCACGGTGGGTGGGGGGCAGTTTGGCCACATCTGTCAAATAAAAACGCACAGATCCTCAGCCCAGTAATTCCACTTCTAAGAATTTACCCTATGTATTGGCTCACGCACGTGTGAAAAGATATCCGTGCAAGGGCGTTCACTGTGGTCCTGATGATGATGGTAAAGGATTGGAAATACCATAAATCTTCATCAACAGGGGACTGGTTAGACCACGGTGGGCAAACTGCAGCCTGATGCCTGTTTCGTAAATTAAATTTTTCTAGTACACAGCCACACGCATTCACTTGCATACCGTCTGTGCTTTCACATACAGCGAAGCTGAACAGCTGTGTCAGAGACCCGCGTACCTAAACATACTTACTCTCTGACCCTTTACAGAAAGTCTGCCATCCCTGGGTTGGGAGACAGTGCGTCCATGTACTACAATACTACAGGCAGTAAAACACACGGACTACTTTTATACAGATATGGAATGAGTTCTAAGATATACACATGGAAAAAATAAGGCTCAGAAGGGTGGGTATAGTATATATTATAGTCTGTGTTTTAAAAAGGGGTAAAAGTAGATATATTCATGGGCTTGTGAATGGATCTCTAGAAGGGACCTTAGAAATAGGTAAGAGAGGCTGCCAGGGGGAGGGGAACCGGAGAGCCAAGTTGGGGAGGGAGAAGGGAGTTCAAACTTTTTGAGTTTTGAACTATGGAAATGTATTGCCTATTCAAAAACATCACCCTATGAATGCTACCCTTTTCCGAGTTTCCTCTACAGGCGGGAGCAGGGCTGCCCTTATGCCTGCACAGCCATCCTCTGGGCCTTTGCTCCTGCTGTGCCTTCTCCTGGAATGCCTTTCCTCCAGAGAACAGCTCCTGGGCTTTAGGACCCAGCTGCAAAGTGTGCTCCTCTGGGGAAATGACCACTTGCTCTGTCATCCTGCTGGCCCCTCTTGGCCATGTCCCTGGCTGCTGGCACTGCAGGGACCCGGGGGCAAGTAGAGATGTGTTGGGCCCTTGAGACTCCAGACAAGACCCCATGGCCACACCTCGCCTCCTTTCAGAGTCTTGCCAGCTTTGTCTACCAGACAGCAACACATCTGAGGCCAGAAAAGGCAGAGTGCAGGACCCTTTCTACATAAGTGATAACGGGGACTCGTAGAGGTTAAAGGGCTTTTAAGGACCCGGGCTGGGACTAGAAGATGGGGCCCCAAGGAAGTTTGGGTCCACCCAGTGCTCAGCTGTTGTGGCTGGGATCAAGTGAGAAGGCTGCAGGAGGCCCCTGGTGGGGAGGGAGGGAAAGAAGCCGCTTGGGCTTGTCCCTTGTCACCACCCCAGGCTCTGTGGAACATGGTTCCTCATACAGTCTGGTTGGGACAGACCCACCGCCCAGCTTGGCCTGCGGGCTGGGCTCACCAGTCACTGCTCTGCTGCCTTCCTCCTGCTGTCTGGAGACACCTGGAAAATGTCACCTGCACAGCAGCCACCAGGGAAGGGCACCGGCTTTTCTCTGTAGGCAGCCTCCTGGCCTTTACCCAGGCTGTTCCCTGGCCTGGAATGCCATCCCTCTACATTTTCAATTTATTCGACAGGTGTCAGCAACATGGCCCTTCCTCCAGGACGTCTTCTTCCCTGACTCTTGTGTCTGGTCAGGTGCCCCTTCCCTGACTGTTGCTGCCTGAGTCACCCTATTTCTGAGTGTTCTGCCAGCATCCCCCCTCCTTCTTCTGGGAGCTCAGGGTCCCAAACATCTCCCAGCCCTAGCACTCAGCATGGCACACGGTTCGATAAATATCGATTGGGTTCAGTCCCTTCCCCCCTTTGCCCGAGACCCCCACCCTGGCACATGTCTTCTCACCTGATTAGCCTTCTCCAAGTTGGTCATGATCAGGCCGACTTCATCTGCCCTGAGACAGAAAGATAAGACCCTGAGAAGGGCTTCTGGCAGCCACCAGGCTGATAACCCCAGCCCCTGCCCGAACCTAAGGGTCTTGCAATGGAAGGCTGAGGAGGCTGCCCCCTACCCTTCCTACTGGAGAGAAACCAGGCTGGGAGGAAAAGAGCTCAGGCTCTGGGGGAAGGGGAACAGGGCCTCAGCACTGCGCCCCTTCCGGGCAGCCTGGCCTCCCGCCTCCCCCAGGGGTCCATTCTCCTAAGCTGTCCACAGAGCTACCAGGTGTTTGCCCCTGCTGTGCCTTCTACCCAGGATCCCCTTCCTTAAGAGAACAGGACCCTGAGCTTTAAAGCCCAGCTCTGGGGCACCTGGGAGGCTCAGCCAGTTAAGCATCTGACTTCAGCTCAGGTCACGATCTCACAGTTCATGAGTTTGAGCCCTGCATCGGGCTCTCCGCTGTCAGCACAAAGCTGACACTTCGGATCATCTGTGTCCTTCTTTCTCTGCCTTTTCCCGGCTCACACACGAGCTCTCTCTCTAAGATAAAACATTAAAAAAAAAAAAGATGGGAATGCAAGCTGGTGCAGCCACTCTGGAAAATAGTATGGAGGTTCCTCAAAAAACTAAAAATACAACTACCCCACGACCCAGCAAGTGCATTACTAGGCATTTATCCAAGGGATACAGGTGTGCTCTTTTGAAGGGACACACGCACCCCCATGTTTATAGCAGCACTATCAATAATAGCCAAAGTATGGAAAGAGCCCAAATGTCCATCGACGGATGAATGGGTAAAAAAGATGTGGTATATATATACAATGGAGTATTACTCAGCAATCAAAAAGAATGGAATCTTGCCATTGGCAACTATGTGGGTGGAACTGGAGGGTATTAAGCTAAGTGAAATTAGTCAGTCAGAGAAAGACAAATATCATATGATTTCATTCATATGAGGACTTTGAGACAAAACAGGTGAACATAAGGGAAGGGAAACAAAAATAATATAAAAACAGGGAGGGGGACAAAACAGAAGAGACTCTTAAATATAGAGAACAAACTGAGGGTTGGTGGAGGGGTTGTGGGAGGGGATGGGCTAAATGGGGAAGGGGCATTAAGGAACCTAGTCTTGAAATCATTGTTGCACTATATGCTAACTAATTTGGATGTACATTTAAAAAAATTAAAATTAAAGAAAAAAAAAAGCACGTACTGGCTAATGCAGCAATATTTCCAAGGGTATAAAACACTGCAAAAAGTTTTATGCCACCAGGAAGCCACAGTAATCCAGTTTCAAGGATAGAGAAGAAAATGTCGTGCAGGAGGCGTATGACAAACCACTTCAAACTGGTGTGGAAACGAAGGGACCAGGCATCCAGGATCTGCAAGGTCACTGCTGTGCTGGCACTGGCGGCCCGGCCCCTGCTTGATGCCTGCCCCCCTCCCACCACCGTGCCCTCCAGCCTTTTGTATTAAAATTGGTGGAAGTAGAAAAAAAAAAAAGAAAAGAAAATTTTAAAACCTAGCTCTAAAGTATCCTCCTGGGAGGCCTCTCTCAACTTACCCCCAGGGTGGTCATTTGTTTATTTCCTGCCCTCCAACCCCCAGATTGCCAGCATCGAGGGGGCCAGGTCAGGCCTCATCCACCTCGGCTGCCTCTCTGTTGAGTGTGGGGTGGGGGACACAGGAGGCCTGCGGGGAGTATCTGGTGACTCTAAGCCGCGCATGTGCTTTAGGCATGTTCGGGGCCTTCTTCCGTGCAAGCTGTCCCCCTGCCGCCAGCACTCAACCCGGCATTGCATTGTTCACGTGGTCATCTCCTTCTCGTTTTGGGGTTGCATTCTGAAGGTCATCTCCTTAGGGAAGTCCTCCGTGACTACCCTGGGTAATAGGACCCGCCCTCCCTGTTATTCTCTCTTGCTGCTCTCAGTTCTTCCCTTCTTAGTGTTCACCAGGTGCCCAGAACAGGGCCGAGCATACAGTAAGTGCTCAACAGTATCTGTGAAGGAGCGAATTTATCACTGTATATCATCAGTTACCATCTGTCTCTTCTCTTTAGCTGGGGTCAGGGCCACGTTCTGATGTTTCTTCCAGGGACCCAACACAGCACTGGGTAAATAGTAGGTGCTAAGTAAGCGTTTGTGGAATAAGTGATGTCTTATGGCCACGTTGAGTCCAGAGTAATTTAAGTGAATGACACTCGGCTGAGGATTGGCCTGGGTTGCTGTGGTGAAGACAGTCCTAGGAGGTTGGGGTGATGGGGAGGCCCCTGCCCAGCAGACCCTGCTCCGCCACGACCCAGAATGTCATGTATACTCTGTGCTGCATGAACGGCACAGCAAATGACTGGTGAACAGCTGTGTGCCTATGGGGGTGGGGAACACAGGGTGCTTAAAGAAACAGGTGCTTCCGGCGGTGAGTCAGAGGGAGAAGACTCAGAAAGAGAAGGCGTATTTGAGAGGGTCAGAGGGAGGAGGCATGTCTGGGAGGGTCAGAGGGAGGAGGCATACCTCAGCAGGGTGTTCACTTACTTGGATGCTGCCTCCTCATCGTATTTCCGCCGCAGTTCCAACAGCTCTGTCTGTGTGGCCTTTAACGCTGGGAAAAAGCAAAGAGCCAGGGTGAAGTGCCCCCTGCTTTCCCCAGGAACCCACTCCTGCTGCAGGGCCCAGAAAGTAGAATGAGGTTCAAGGTAGTGAAGGAAGACCTTTCTTTTGAAGGTCTTTAGAACCAGTGACAGGTAGAGCTTCCTGCCCTTGGAGGGGCTTCAAGCCGGTCGGAGGGCAGATGAGATCACCCTCTAGGAGTTTATGAAGCCCAGGGCACCCAGGCAAGTGGTAGAGGTCTGTCTGCCCCATGGCCTTGGGTATGAGCTACCCGACATGCTTAGGTCACTCCAGGACCTGGCAGGTGAGGGGGACAGGGAGGAGCGATGAAGTCAACGGATATGTGTATATTATAATAAATGGGAGATTTCTCATGGAATTCCAGATTTCTAAATCTCCAAACAATCTGGAGGCTTGGTGACATTGGGCCATACGGCAGTGGCTGGCTGGTGCTCAGCAGTGGCCATCTCTTAGTCAAGGCCCAGGTCCTCCAGATCCCACCCTTTCCTACGGCTTTTTCCCTAGTCTGGCTTTCCCTAGTCTGGCTTTCCCTAGTCTGGCTTTCCCTAGTCTGGCTTTCCCTAGTCTGGCTGCTTGTTCGTGCGTCTGGCCCCTACAGGCACTGCCTTTGCCACCCCTGATTTAATTCTACTTCTCAAGGCCTCTCTCCACCGCAATATGGCCTCTGGGGACGGGGCTCGGACCCCCACTGGGTCCACTTCCACTTCCTTCCCAAATTCCCCTCTCGCCTTCCTGATTCTGGAATACCTGAGCCTGTGTTCACAGTGTCACTGTCCCCTTCTCCTCCTCCTCCTGGTCTGACGGGGCTGGGGAGCTGCACGGGGCCAGGGAACACATGCCAGATACATACCTGAATGTAGGACTTTGATCTTTTCCTCTGCCTCCCCCAGTCTGGCTGCCAAAGTGATTTGTACTTCTTGAAGGCCCCTGCAGAGAGACTGAGCCTGCTCAGAATGGCTCTGCTCGTGCCTGTGTGGATGGGCCCTGCCTGGGTCCCCAAGGTGGCCCTCCTGTCTTCCTACCCCTCTTACCTGTTCTCTGTAATCTACACCCCTGCCTTTTTAAAGGGTCCTTAAACATGACATTCAGGCATTTGGCCGCTTTGCTGTTTTGCTGACTGTGTGGCAGCATTTGGGTGGACCTACATCAGGTAGTGACTTTGCCTCTCTGGGCCTCAGTTTCCTCATCTGTACAATAAGGTTTCTAGTGGGGTTTGCCTCTGTGAGTGTTGTGAAACACCTTCAGTATGATGCCTGGTACCCAGTGTTCCCTCAATATCATTAGTTACTATTCCTGTCCCCGGGGAGGCATTTTTTCCCTTCTCTGTGTCAGGAGTTTGGGATGGTCATCCAGCCCACTATAGCCTAGAGCTTAGGTGTGATACAAGTGTCTCAGCAGAGAAACAAGGGCCCTAGCTGGACTGGGGGAAGGTTTATACAAAGCTTGGGTCTTACGTTGTCTGAATCAGAGACTCTAGAGAAGGAACTTTACCCCTGATCCTACACCCTGACCCTCTCAGTGAGGGTGAGGTGTGTGTTACACATTGGCAAAGTGGGTGTCTCACTCAAACCACTCCAGCCACATTCATCTCCTTGCTGGTCAAACACACCAGGCATGTTTCTGCCTCAGGGCCTTTGCACTGGCTGTCCCCTCTGTGTAGAACATTCTTGCCCTATATATCTGCAAGTTTCACCCCCACCTTCTCAGGGCTTTCCTCACCTTCTCAGTGAGGCCTCCCCTCATACCCTATTTAAAACTTCAGCCTCAATGTCATCCCCCCTTCTCTGCTTTCTTTTCCTTCACAACCCTTATCTTCATGTAGCAGACTTTATCTTGTTTAACTTGTGTCTTCCTCATGAGAAGGTAAACTCCAGGAGGGCAGGGAGGTTTGTCCATTTGTTCACTGCTGTGTCCCTAGAACAGTGCTTGGCACACGGCAGGTGGTCCCATAAATACATGGAATGAATGAATAAAGGAATAAGTGAATGAAAGGCTAGATGTAATGACCACCATGAAACTGGCCTAGAAAAGCCCCAAGAATCCAGAAATCATAATAATCCAGGTACTATTGCTCCCACATCAGCTGTAAGGGCAACCATCTACTGACACATTCCCAGTGAGCACTGAGCTAAGTGCATACGTTCATTCTGACCGGAGACTAGGAGTTGACATGGCCTGCCCACCTGATCAGGCTTTGGCACCCAGTTGTCCAATCACACACGAATCTCAGGGTTGCTGTTAATGTATTCTGCAGATGGGGTGAACATCTGCAGTCAGCTGGTGTTAAGTAAAGGAGAATAATCTCAATACTGTGGGTGGGCCTCATCCAACCAGTTGCAAGTCTTAAAAATAAAACTGAGGAAGAATTCTGCCGCCAGACTGCAGCACTGACTCCCGCCTGACAGTTTCCAGCCTGCTGGTTAGCTCTACCAATTCAGACTTGCCAGCCCCAACTGTGTGAACTAAGTCCTTGAAATACATGTCTTAATTAATTAAAATAAAAAATCCTTCCGGTTTTATTTCTCTGGGGAACCCTGCCTAATATACCGCCATTGGTCCCATTTCCCAGCTGGGAAAACTGAAGCTCAGACAGGTGATGTGACCTGCCCAGGGCTGGCCACTGAACCAGGCCTGGATCTCTATCTCCAACCTGAATCCAGATTCCCTGATGGTCCCACCTCCCAGCCAGGTGGGGCAGCAGGGCCCCCCGCCTGTTCCTCCCCACTCACTTTTGTTTCTCTGCCTCATTTCTCTGCAGCAAAGTTTCTGTCAGGAGGGCTTTGCCGGGAATGCCTGGGAGGCGGCTCCCCTCGGTCAGCGTGGGTCCGGCCGGAGACGTCCCCTCTCTCTGCTCTGGAGGGAGGAAAAGAGGGAAAACCGCCCATCGCTGGAAGCGACATGGCAGCCAGAGCCGCCTTCTGCAAACTGGACAGATCGGCAGTGCTGGGATAAGAGTTGATTTCTCAAACTCGAGTGTTAGAGAGAGTGCGGCTGTGGAAACCTGCCATCACGTGGTCGGCTGGGTTGTAGCCGTCGGGGGTGTGTGTGCACAAAAGTCAAGTCCCCATAGTGCCGGCCTCAGACAGCAGGCCCAGGTGCTTCCTTTGCCCTCTTGGACCTGTTCTAGCCTCCTTGGCCTTCTTACTTTTTTAAGAGTCATGGTCAAGTATACATAACATGAAATTCACCATTTTAACCATTTTGAAGTATACAATTCAGTGACATTTAGTACATTCACAGTATTGTGCAACCGTTAGCACTAATTCCAGAACACTGTCATCACCCCAAAAGGAAACCTGTCCCCATTAAGCAGTCATGCCTTTTTCCCCTCCCCCAGCCCTTGGCAACCACTAATCTGCTTTCTGTCCGTGGGGATTTGCATATCCTGGATATTTCATATCACTGGAATCACACATAATGTATGTCCTGTTGTGTCTGGCTTCTTTCACTTAGCAAACTGTTTCTGAGGTTCATCTAGGTTTGTTTTATGGTTAAATAATATTCCATTTTATGGATATGTCATAAATGTTTTCCCATTCATCTGCTGATAGACATTTGGGTTGTTTTCACCTTTGGTTGTTGTGAATAGCCCTGCTGTGAATATGTGCACACGCGTTTCTGTTTGAGCACCTGTTTTCAGTTCTTTGGAGTATATATTACCTAGGAGTGAAATGGCCGGGCCACGGGGTAGCTCTAGGTTTAACTTCCCCTCTCCATAGGTGGTGGCACATACTCAGATGCTCAGTCATAGCTGACCTCACCTGCAGGTGCCCCTGGGCAGGGCCCACATCAGTTGTACCTTTGCAAGCCCCTGGTGGCTCCTTTAGGGGATCAGTTTGTGCCTTTGGTACTGAATTTTTCATGGGGAGAAAGGCTGCTCAAGGGCCGGCCACCAAGCGTGAATGTCTCAAGAATTCCAAAATCTGGGCTCCTGCCCTTGGGCCTGAGTCAGTTAAGTTCAGTCCTGGTTGTTAAACTCCTACTGTGAGCCTGGCACAGCAGGGTGAGTGCAGGGCTGGGCAGTGTGCAGAGTGAGGGCCTGACAGAGCGGTCAGGGCCTGGCTCGTTCTTACACACGCACACATACACTGGGAATATTCCAGGGGCTGAGGCCACAGAAGTGAACAAACAAACAAGGTCTGACCCTTACGATGCAGAGTAACAAGTGCTCTCACGGAGAGACATAGCCTAGGGCCAAGGGCAAGAGCCCTTGGTTTGAATCCCTGCTTGGCCACCTGTTGCTTCTGAGATTCAGTTACCCCTTTGTAAAATGGGGCCAGTGGTACCTCAGAAGGTTGATATAAGAGGACAGTGGGATACTGTGTGAAAGGCACATGGCACAGAGCAAATGCTCTGAAGAGGCAGTTCCCACTACTATTATTCTGATAGAAGGAAGTTCAAACCCTAGAGGCACCTAGAGGGACAAGCTGGCTTGTCAGGGAGGCTGGAAGGGCATTCTGGGTACAGGAAGAGAGTTGGCAAAAGTGCTGTATTTTAGTCACCATAAATCTTCCCCAGAAGACTCTGCCCAGGACTAAGCATACAGCAGGTGTCCACTAGGCACTGGGGGGATGGGAGGGGGCTGTGAAATTGGGAGTGTGCCACAGCAGTCAAACTTTGATTTGGCATGCCTCAGGCCATTATCTTCTCCACAACTCTAGGAGGTAGACCAGGGTTCTGCAAAGACAGCCCTTGGACCAAATCTGGCCCACCGCCTGTTCTGTTTGTGAAGTTTTACTGGAATATAGCCACACCCACTCATTTACATATGTTTTATGGCTTTTTTTTTTTTTTTTTTTTTTTTACAGAGTTTAGTAGCTGTAACAGAAAGCCTACAAAGCCTGAAATATTTACTCTCTGGCCCTTTACAAAAAAAAAAAAAAAAAAAAAAAAAGAGAGAAGGTAATCTTGCTGAACTTTGAGGTGAATCCTCCTCATTTATTCCTTAGACAAGTATCCCTAAACCTGACTCTTCTCTGCTTAATTTTCCTCCTAATCTTTCTCACCACGTGAAATACTAGATATTTAACATTTATTGGTTGACAGTCTCTCCTCTGTAAGGTCAGTGCCACGAGGGCAAGGATTTTTGTCTGTTTTGCTCCTGGCTATGTCCCCAGTGCCTGTGACAGTGCTGGGCTTGAAGCTCAATGAACACCGTTAGATGGCTACCAAGAGCTTTCATGTGCACATTTGCTTCTCCCCAGGAGACCTTCTACCTCACCTGCCAGAGGTAACCACCATGATGGATTTTGTTCATCATTTCCTTGATTTTAAACATTTTTATCATAATATGTGTATACCTAAACTATATTTTTAGCTTTTCTAGTTTTTTGACTTGTCTTATCTGGTGCTGAGACAGCGCTGTATTCATATCCTGTTTCCCTCTACTCCTGGGCACAGAGTAGATTTTCCAGGCTCCTTTGCAACTGGGTGTGGTCATATGAGTGAGTTTTGGCCAATGACAAGTGGCTGTGGAAGTGATGCGGGCCACTTCTGAGCCTGGACCCATAAACCTCAGTATGACCCTCCACATTTTTTCTTTGCCTGTTGGCAAGTTGCCACCAGTCACCGTGACTCCGGATGTCATGTGTTGAAGATGGTGGGACCACCACAGCTGGGTTGCCCGAGTGACTCCATGGAGTGTCCTCTCCAACTTCCCACCCTTCAAATATATTAAGCTTCTGGGATTTCGGGTTGGTTTGTTTCTGCAGCGACGTACCCATAACCCATCCTACATCTGAAACGATAAAGTTGAGTTCCTTGCCCCCCGACCCCTCCAAAGGCGGCCAAGATTGGCTGTTGAAGATCCACAGCCTGTTTTTTCATTATGGACATCCCGTGAAGGCCTTATCAGTACCTTTAGGGCCAAGGAGCTCGGGGTGCCTCTTCCACGAAGCGTGGAGGTCTCGCCGCGGCTGCCCGCTGGGGTCGAAGCTGGGGGGCTGCAGTCTGTCGTCTAGGCCGCGCGCTGCCTCAAACACAGGCACAGGGTCTGCACACACACAGAGAGAGGAGCACGGGAGTGGCGGGGGCCCTGAGGGCTGAGGGCTGCCCAGGCTAAGCTCGCAGGGCCTGGGGGGTCCCTCTCAGGATGCTCTCCATGCACAAGAGCCTTCTGGAGTTGCTCTGATGGCTTAGGAGACCAATGTAGAATTTCTGCTTTATGAGGGAGCCGTCTACTTCAGGTGCCCGCTCAGTGGAGCGTGTGCCATCCCCAGGGGCATGCGTGTCCTGCCCACCTGGAATACTACTAACGACGATAACTGTCACAGCAAGTGCATGTTTCTGGATTCCATGGTGCCATCTGTGGTGGCCATGCGACTGTCTTGCATACCTCCGACCACAGGAGGTCATTAAACGAGGACCTCACTCTGAAATCCATCGTGAGGCCAGTCTTCTAAGACAAGGCCGGCAGGCAGCCAGGATGGGGCCGACTCCCGAGGGCCACGGGACTGCTCTGAGCACCAAGGACTCCCCCAGGGCCTGCTCAGGCTGTCCTGTGTGGATGCTGCCACCCAGTTGCCTGCCTCTCCTTCCTCTGACACTTTTCCCACCTCCCTCCCCATTTTTCTTCCCCCGTGTTTCCTCAATACCATCCATCGACCTACCTACCTAATCCTTGGGGGTACTCTCAGTGCACCTGGGCCAACACACCACCATTTGTTGCATGTGAGGTTGACTAAACAATGGCTTTTCTGGGGGTGAAATACATCCCTGCAGGTAAGATACCCCCCAATTTCTCAATAGCTAAAAGATGAGGAATGTGTAGGTCCTTCTGCCTGGAATTGTTTGCCTCCCCACCCTGTCATCTAGGAAGCACTTCCTCTTCCTTCAGATCTAGACGCCAGCACTTCTTCCACGTGACTTTCCCCACTCCCCACCCTCGGCAGGTACTACAGACACCTGGGTAATGCCAGAGGTCGGGGTGGCGTCTTCTAGGCTACAAAGCTGTTCACGGGAATGGGTTCCCGTGATGCTCCCAGCAGCCCCCGGAAGCTGGCTTGGATCCAACTCATTTTCACAGATGAGGAAACCAGCTCAGAGCAGCCAGGTGACTTGAAGGGCAGAGGTGAGTTTCAAGTCTGGGTCTCTTTCTCAGATGCCGCAAAGGCTTCCTGTCCCAGAGATGTGGACATTTCCAACCCAGCAGCCCAGGTGGGTATTCATGGGGACCCAGGAAAGCCAGAGCCTCTTTGCCCCAGACAAAGGGGCCTGGGTCTGGTCCACAGTCCTTTCAAATGCCCTCTCTCTTGCTGTTCACTCTCCTGGAGTCTCCTGCCACCACCCGCTCAGCCACTGTTCTCTGCTGGGGTGCAGAAGGATTAAGAGCATGGATCCTGGGTCCTGGTCTAATCCGTACTTGCTTTTTAGGATTGCTGGGTGACTCCGGCAAGCAACCCTACCTCTCTGTGCCTCACCATAAAAGTTCCGACCTCATGGGGTGCCTGGGTGGCTCAGTCGGTTAAGCATCCGACTTTAACTTAGGTCACGATCTCACGGCCCGTGAGTTCGAGCCCCGCGTCGGGCTCTGGGCTGACGGCTCAGAGCCTGGAGCCTGCTTCCGATTCTGTGTCTCTCTCTCTCTGCCCCTCCCCCGTTCATGCTCTGTCTCTCTCTGTCTCAAAAATAAATAAACATTAAAAAAAAAAAAAAAAAAGTTCTGACCTCATAAGGCTGGGATGAGGATCCATGCACATAAAGTGCTCAACGCAGCGACTGGCATTTGGTCATCTTGGAACAAATAGAAGCCCTGGCTATTCCTGTCTTTTTGAGCTCCAGTCACACTGGCTTTCTCTTAGTCCCTCAAATGTACCTTCCTACTGTGGAGTCTTTGTACAAGAAAGAGCCTCTGCCAGGAACACCCTGTCCTCCCTTTTAACCTCTTTCAGCTAGTTAATGCTTAATCACCTTTCATATTGCAACTCAGATGCCACTTCTTCCAGGAAGCCTGCCTTGACCAGTCATTCCTCCAATATGAGCTCTCTCAGCTGCCTGCGCCTTTCCTTCACAGCTCTCATTTTAGTTACACTTCTCATTGATTAGCAAGTCCACCTAATTATCACCCACTGGACTGCAGACTCCACAAGGGAGGACTGGGACCGCATCTGATTTTGCTCCCCTCTGGACCCCTTGTGGGTGAACGAAGCCTGCCACGCAACCTGACCCAATAAACATCTGCTGACGGAAGAAACGGGGCAGTGCCTATACATAGGAGCCTTCAGGTCCGGCTGGAACAAGGTCGCCTCTGCGTTTTATCCCTCTCCCTCGCCCCCTCCCACCCCTGTTTGCTTAGGTGGCGGGCGGCTCTGACAATGGGCGTTTGTGCCGAGGTAAGCAGGTGCGCGGGAACGCTGCCGTCTTTCCTCTGTCAGCACTCCCCCCACGCCCCGTCATTAGGCAGGGCCTGCTCAGCGGGGTATGCCATTATGTCTCCCCGGGCTGATGTAATTATACATTGACATAATTAACCCAGCAAGCGCATTAGGCAGGCCAGCTAAAAATTCATCTATAATTATTTGTTGTGTGCATGCTAATGAGTCCATCTGCACTGCCTTTGTACAACACGGACAAATTAATTTACAAGTCTGGATTTTTTAATAAGTTCAAGAAAATGCTTCCTATTGTGTCCTGGTTTTTCAGAAAGGAAGAGAAAGGCGACAAGCACTTGCCGAGGTCAGGGAAGTTAGATAAACACGGGAGGGTGCAGCTCCGAGCGGGCCATGGAGGGCTCACTCTGGTTCCAAGAAGATGGAAAAGATCCGGCTCGTGGCTTGGGGGCCTGCTGGCCACGAGCCTACCCAAGCCAAACAATTACCCTTGGGTGATAAAGGGTATCATCCGCCCCATTTCCAGGGATCAGGTATTGACACTTCATTCTGCTTGGGGGCCTTGTGGGTCACTCCTTGCTGCTTTGCGCACTCCATCCAGGGGAAGCTGACCTCAGGTGGGCCCCTGCAGGACAGGCTAGAGGACCAGGGTTGGCTGGGTCCCCATTCAACACATGTTCAGCAGATTTTAAGGCTCTGGCTTTTTGCCTTTGTTTGCTGGTACAAGGTAGAACATAGTGGTTAAGCTCACAGAATCTGAAGCCCAGCTCTGGGTCCAGATCCCAAGGAGCCTTGAGCCCTGTTTCCCCACTAATAAAGTGGAAAAATACAACAGTTCCTAATTCCTTGGAATTACTTTTGGGAAGATTCTGGCTCCAAATTGGCCAGTAACTTTGGACAGTTAGTCAACCTCTCAGAGCCTCCATTTTCTATTTTCTCATCTGTAAAATGGGGCCACGTGTGTAGGGTGTGGTTGTGATGTTTGGAAGAGAGAACGTAGATAGATTTTCAGTGCTAGGTGCATAGCTGGGCTTGGTAAATGTGACAAGGCTGCTGCTATTACCTGAGAGGAGGCAGCACGCCTGGTCTTGTGACCTGGAGGTCAGCTGTCTGCATGGTAAATGCTCTGTGGAGTCTCGGGACTGGCAGGGCCTCATATGTTCTTATCAGCCCCTGGGAGATGCAGAATCCAATAATCCTCCTTTAAACTGTCCTCTGGGACCCAAAAATTCCATCATGGAAAGTCATACTGGGGAGGGACTGAAAGGGTCCAACGCTCCCCACCCCAGGGCACAGAGGGGCTAAAGTGGGGGTCCTGTGACTTCCCTGAAGTTGGCCAGCGAGTTGGTGGCAGGACTGGGACAGGCCCTTGGGCCTCCTCCTCCCACACTTCCTTTCTGGTTCCCAGTTTGAGGGGAGAAAGCGGCAGGGGGTATTAGGCTGTGACCGAATCTAACAACCAAAGCACTTTGCATGCATTAGAATTCCTTCAGACTTCACCACAGCACTATGTTCCCATTTTAGACAGGGAAGCTGAGGCACAGGGGGCAGGGTGAAGTCGTTTCCCCAAGGTGAGGCCCAGTAAGGGAGATGCTGCTATTCTCCATTTTTCAGACAAGAAAATAAAGGCCCAGAGAAGAGATGCCATGTGCCAAAGGTCACCTAGCTCAGAAGTGGCAGAGGTGGGATTTGAGCTCAGGGTACCAGGCCATTCTTTGTAGTAAGTAGGCCAAACTGCCTTGAGGCAGGGCATGGGAAGTTTCTACTTGTAGCCAGGAGCATGAGGCTGAGGGCTCTATTCGTCTTTTTCTTTTTCTTTTCTTTCTCTCTTCCTCTCTTTCTAGAGAGAAAGAGTGTGCATACCAATGGGGGAGAGGGGCAGAGGGAGAGAGGGAGAGAGACAGAAAGAATCTTAAGTAGGCTCCACGCTCATTGCACAGCCCGATGCAGGGCTGGATCCCATGACCCTGGGATCATGACCTGAGCTGAAATCGAGAGTTGGACACTCAGCTGACTGAGCCATCCAGGCGCCCCTGAGGGCTCTGTTCTTGGCTTTGCTGTTGGCTTGCTGTGTGACCTTAACTAAAGCACCAGACGTCTCTGGGTTCTTCGCCGCTCAAATTCCTATTACATGTGTTTCAACACCGGGTATCAATCAGACAGGGATGGAATCCTGCCGAAGTGAGTGCTTTTGGCCCTGGGCTTATCCCTTAGAGCTAGGATCTACAGGCAGAAAGATAATTTCAAACATCTTCACAGGTTAACTTGACATAAGAGGTATGAATGTTGTGAATTCCCAAAGCAGCCTCAGACAAAGGGAGAGGGGGCCAGGCTGGGAGGCTGAGGATCAGCCTGCTGTGACATCTACAGAGAAAGCCACTCAGGCACTGTGTGTCTCAGTGTCCCCGTCAGTAAAATGGGGACAACAGGATCTACGGTAGAGGCTGTGCAGGGATTCCGGGAGCACGCCGAGCCCCATGACAACGCCTGGCCCCCAGCAGGCTGAGTGAGTGCTGCCTTTATGCTTATAATTATGACTTGTGGCAGCCGTGGAAACCTCCTGCAAGAAGCTGGTGACATACCACGTGCTGCACTTGCCATCTGCTGTGGCATCAGCTCAGAGGCCATGCTTGCCTGGGGCTGCTCCCCTCAACTGGGCCTGACAGGGGTTGCAGAGCGAGGCCACTCCTGCTGATGCTGGAACAGGCAACTCTTGTATCGTGGACTGAACCATGTCTCCCCAAATCCATGTGTTAAAGCTCTAACCCCTGATGTGGCTGTACTTGGAGACAGGGCCTTTAAGGAGGTAATTTTAGGGTTGAGCGAGGACATAAAGTTGGAGCTCTAATCCCACAGGACGGTGTCCTTATGTGGAGAGGAAGACACCAGAGCTCTCTTTCTCTCTGCAGGTGCACAGACCAAAAGCCACGTGAAGACAGCAAAGGCAGCCATCTGCAACCAGGAGGAGAGCTCTCACCAGAAGCCAGCTCTGTTGGCACCTTGATCCTGGACTTCCGGCCACCAGAACTGTGAGAAACACATTTCTTTTGTCTCGGCCACCTGGTCTGTGGTATCATTACAGCAGCCTGAGCAGACCAGTACATCTTGCTCTGGGGCTGCCCGTCAGCCTAGCTGGGACTTTCTTTGAGGTTCCTCCCACCAAGCCTCCTTCCTCCCCTCCCCTCCAGGTTCAGATCAGCACTGCCATCTAAAGGCTCTCCCTGCCTCCTCCTCTTCCTCTTCTTCATCCTACACAGGCATCTCCCCCATCGCCTCTTGCGTATCTAATGCCATCTTAGCATCGGTCTGCTTCCATGGGACCCAAACCAATATGTGACTACTCTGTCTCCTCTTGGACCCTTGATCTTCCCATCTGTCAAATGGGGACGGCCATAGTGCCTCCCCTGTGGGGCTGCTGCTAGAATCTGCAGAGTCTGTGGATGTGAACTGAAGCCCACAGTATGGTGCTGGCATCTTCCAGTGATGAGTCTGGAGCGGGCAGAGCTCACGGGGTGGGGGCGGGGCACATACAAGTCCACGTACAGGCTTCACTCGGCACGAGCTTGTTGAGCATCTGTGGGGGGCACGGTGATGCCTTGTCTGTGTGTAACTGGTATCCCAGTCACAGGATATGGAGGGGAATTAATCCTAAGGACAGTGGAAAGTGACACGTTCCATCTGCCTTTTTCAAAGGCTTATCCAAGCTGCTGTGTGAAAAATCAGCTGTAGAGGGAGCCAGAGGGGAGGCAACTGTGAAGGTCCAAGCAGCTGAGATCAGGGAGGTGGTGGAAGTGGGGAGAGGGTTCAGATTCCAGAGGCAGACGGGAGGAACTGATAGTTCTTCCTATCAGGGTACTAGGTTGAATAGTGTCCCCCCAAATTCATGTCCATCCAGAACTTTGGAACTTGACCTTATTTAAAGACTTTATGTTTTAAGTAATCTCTACACCCAAAATGGGGCTCAAACTTTCAACTCCGAGATCAAGAGTCGTGTGCTCTACTGGCCGAGCCAGCCAGGTGCCCCTTGAACTTGACCTTATTTAGAATAGGGTCTTTGCAGAAGAACTCAAGTTAAGATGAGGTCCACTGGGTTAGGGTTGTCTAATCCAATAACTGGTGTCCTCAAAAGAAAAGACGACACAGAGAGAGACACACAGAGAAGACGGAGGCAGGGATCGAAGTGATGCGTCTACCAGCCCAGGATGCGTCTACCAGCAGGATGGCCTGCTACCACCAGAAGTAGGAGAGACAAGTGGAACAGATTCTCCCTCAGAGTCTCCAGAAGGAACTGACCCTGCCAACAATTTTGGACTTCTGGCCTCCAGGACTGAGAGTGTACATTTCCATGGCTTTGCTCCATAGTCTGTGGTGATTTGGTATGGCAGCCCCAGAAAACTAATACATCATGCTCTGGAGGACAGAAATCCCAAGTCTGTTGACAGAACTGTGCTCTCTCCATCTGTTCCATGCCTTTCTCCCAGCTTCTGGTGTTGCTGGTAATCCCTGGCTTGTAGTTCCTTGGCTTTGGCTCTGTCATCATGTGGCCTTCTCCTCTGTGTCTCTTTCTCTCCTCTTCTAAGGACGCCAGCATTAGGTGGATTAGGGTCCACCTAATGACCCCTTCTTAACTTGATTATATCTGCAAAGTCCCTGTTTCTAAATAAGGTCACATTCATGGGTACCAGAGGTTAAGACCTCCACGTCTTTTTGGGGCACACAATTCAACCCATAATACATGGTAACTGATCAGATACCAACTGTGAGAGAGGCAGGACTGGGGGGCTGTCCAGACTCCAAGTCCCAAAGGAAGGAAGTCCTCACTCAAGTCTAATGTAGTACTTCCCTCCTGCTGTACCCATTTCACCTGGCACCCAGGGAACAAGCCCATTGTGTAAGAGGAAGCAGCAGCTCCTGGGCTCTCACTCTCCTGTGGGTTTATCTGCCCCAACTGTGGAGGCATTGGGCTATGGCTTCAGGAGGATCTGTGTCTGAAAAGCACACAGCAATGATGGTGTCATACTTCCCTGGGCATTTTCTACCCTTTATTTCCTCCCTGCTGCTGCATAGTGGGAATTCTTAGATTTTACGGTGTGTGGGAAACCCATTTCTTCCCACCTCCCCGATCTGGGAGAAATCACAGAGCCCTGAGCTGTACTGCTGGGGGTTGAGTTAGGGAGGAAAAAAATTACTAGCATCCAGACGACTGGAAGATTGCCAAATTACACGTAGGTAAAAGGCTTGGCTGTGGTGGCTGGCAAATCCAAGGGTTTCCCGCTTACTTTATCCAACAGCATGGTTCGATCCATCAGCTAAATGTCACTGGCTGCTCTTACAAACACAAATTGAAAGAGAGAGAAGTGACAACAGATCTTTAAAATGTTTGGAAGAGGTTCCTCAGAGAACCTGACAGTCGCGGGGAACTGGGGGCATCTTGCTTTCATTCCTCAGTCTTCTCTTTCCCCTTGGGGCCCTGCTATGGCTTTTCACATAGTAGGTGCTCAGTAAATGCAGGTTGTTTTCAGCTTCTAAGTTTGTGGTTATTTATTATAGCAACAACAGGAAACGAATAGTTTCTAATGCAGCCATATATTCATAACTACATTTTTTGGAAAGATTATTTGAGAGACACAGAGCACGTGAGCAGGGGAGGGGCAGAGAGAGAGAGAGAGAGAGAGAGAGAGAGAGACAATCCCAAGCAGGCTCCACACTGCTAGAGCAGAAACATGAGGTCATGACCGGAACTGAAGTCAGGAGCTGGATGCTTAACCAACTGAGCTGCCCAGGCGCCCCTCACCAGTACATTTTTACTGAGCACCTACTATGTGTCAGACACTATTACTCCACTTGCCAATTGTTTTCTGAGCATATGCTGTCTGCCAGGGAAGTTTCTGAGCCCTGGAGATAGAGCAGTGAATAAGAGGGAATTTCTGCCTTCCCAGGGTTGACGTTCTAGAGAGGAGAGAGGACAAAGGACAAATAAACCAATGGCAGTAAGGGGGTAGAGAAGAGAAACAAGGCAGGGTCAGGGCAGAGAGTGGCCTGACATGTGTGGTGGGGGAATGGTGCTAATTGAGGCAGGCTGGTCAGGGAAGGCTTCTTGAAGGAGCGGACATTTGAACAGAACCTCGAAGGAAATGAGGAAGCACCGGGAGATACAGGCCCCATTAGTCTGAGAAAGGGTAGTAGACCCTTATGACCAGCTGCCCCCCCGCCCCAGTTACTTTCCTAGAAACACAACATAGCTCGACCTTCACAACAACTGACCCATTTTACAGATGAGAATGTGGGGCTGAGAGAGGCTGGCAATGTCTGGGGACTTTTGGTGCCAGCTTCACCCCCCTTCCCTGTAGGCTGGTCTGCGTGTTGCTGCCGAGGGTGGTAGGTGGGTTCAGAGCAGGCTCTGGCTCTCCAAACACTAGTTTCTGGTCTTTGTTCCCCAAATTCCAGCTACCACCAATCCTGGAATGGGTGGGGCACCCATATCTGGGAAGCTAGGACATGGGGTAGACAAGATGCCCTGCCAGTATCTTTAGTCAGAAGCTCCAGGGAACTGATATTTCCTCACCCCTCCACTCACGTATGCCAGGCGCTTTGCATATATTTACATCTCATTTGATCATCAAAACAATCACCTGAGGGATGCTTATATCCCCATATTCCAGATGAAAAAACTGAGGCCTAGTAAGGTCACCAAGCTAGAAAAAGGCGGAGCTGAATTTGAACCTAGTGCAATCCAAATGCCAGGCACTGGCATACTCACTTCACAACTGCTGCATCCACCTGCCCCTAAAAGATTACCAACCTAACATTTGTCCTTATGCGACTCAGAATTTTTAATTTTTTTTTTAATTAAAAAAAATTTTTTTAAGAGAGAGAATGAGTGGGGGAGAGGGGCAGAGAGAGAACCTTTTTTTTAATGTTTGTTTTTGAGAGAGAGAGAGAGAGACAGAGACAGAGACAGAGTGTGAGCAGAGGAGAAGCAGAGAGAGAGGGAGACACAGAATCAGAAGCAAGTTCCAGGCTCCGAGCTGTCAGCACAGAGCCTCACGCAGGGCTTGAACTCAATGAACTGTGAGATCATGACCTGAGCCAAAGTCAAGACACTTAACCAACTGAGCCACTGAGGTGCCCCAAGAATCTTTTTAAAAAATGTTTATTTATTTTTGAGGGGGGGGGGTAGGCAGAGATAGAGGGAGACAGAGGATCCGAAGCAGAGAGCCTGATGCAGGGCTCGAACCCACGAACCGTGGGATCATGACCTGAGCCAAACCTAGATGCTTAATTGAGCCACCCAGGCGTCCAGAGAGACAGAATCTCAAGCAAGCTTCACGTTCAGCATGGAGCCTGACACGGGGCTTGATCCCACGACCCTGGGATCATGACCTGAGCCAAAATCAAGAGTTGGACACCTAACCGACTGACTAAACCATCCAGGCGCTCCTGTAACTCAGTGTTTTTTAACTTAAAAATACTTTAAAGGAATACCCTGTTACATTATTGTAAACATAACCGGGACCCTGCATCATAACCAGGAGGTGCTTTAAATCATAAAAAATAAACATAAAGAGGGGGCGCCTGGCTGGCTCAGTCAGAAAAGCATGCAACTCTTGATCTCGGGGTCATGAGTTCTCTATACCCACGCTGGGTATAGAGATTACTAAAAATAAATAAATAAACAAATAAAAACTTAAAAAAATAAACACAAAGAAAACAAACAAGAAAACTGATGTTGTTAAATTCTAGTTAGATGCCATTTCTACCCAAGACCGTGAGCCCAAGGCTGGATCTCCCTTGGTTAAAAGGGGAGATTCACAGGCATTCCATAGGTGTTTAAGATGCTCTGGCACCTGACTAAAACTTCATCTAGAAGGAAGCAGGAAGGTGACAGCTGGCACGCTATGCGTTCAAAGTTTCAGTGCTGTGCCAGGTACACTGAAGCTGCTCCCTATGTCAAGCGACCTCACCTGGGGAAGCACTGGGTCCCACCCAGCCCCCAATCTCCAAAGCGACTTGTGTCCCCCTCTCTGGCATCTGGCAAGCCTCATACCCTGGTGTCCGGGAAAGTGACAAAACATCCCCACAACTCCTCCTTTGGAGCCAGGGAGCCCCGGTTTCTGCCGGGCTCAGCACTTCCACCCGAGACCTTTCAGCCAAGACACGCAGCTGCCCAGAGCCGGGCCGGGACTCCCCACTTCACTCCTGCGACATACAGACAGTCGATATATAGATGAGGGCAGCGGCATTGGGAATCAAACGGCCTTAGATCCAACCTGAATGAGAAAGCCCAAAACAGGGGACCCGAAATCAGAAATGTTTGACTACAACAAATCTTTTGGATTAACTGAGCACGCTGGCAGACACAGAAGATCAAATGTGAACCATCCGAGGGGGCAGGTCCTGCCGGGCGTGCAGGGAGGGGGAACGTCGTCAGGAAGCGGGGTGCCTTTGTCTTACAGCCATCAACCTGCTCTTTATGCATAAACTGCTTAATAGAATGACTAATTCATTTTGGTTACATTGGATCTAACCCCTTAGAGAATACTGTCAACGGATCTGTAATATTTTAATACCACACCAGGCTTTCCAAAGGCGTTGTCGAAGGAGATGGTTAAAACATCATCTATTCCATCTTCTACCGCTAGCTGACGCTGTTGGTGTTTTTTCAGAAAGTGTCTGTGGGGTTGGTGGCGGGGTGGGGGGGGGGGGGAGCCGGGGAGATAGGAAAAGCTGTCTCATTCCTCCCACTGTGTCCATCTGAAGGAAAGTGGCATTCGGAGCTTTTTTTAGGAAAGCTGGAGCCGCGAAGGCTGTCCGAGAGGCTGTTTAGAAACACATATATGCAGAAGTATGCGTGTGCCCCTCCAAAATATCTTTGAGACAGAAGCCTTCTCCCATCTGGGCCCAGGCTCTGGGCGCCTGCATGGGTGGGAGGCTCAGGCTATTGGCGGCAGCAGCGAGACTAACTTTGATCCTTTAATCTTAACTCTTCCATAGCAGATGGGGCGTAGGACCCTTACATGAAGCCGTGAGCCATGTGTCCGCCCACCCCCTCTTCCCTCCACCGGCTGCTTTGGGGGTCTTCTGGCTTAAGCATGGACAGAGGGGCTGGAGAAGGTCTTCCTTCTTGGCACGGGGTGGTGGTGGTAATCACAACACTACCAACATAACTGCAGTTACTGTTTACTGAGCACTTACTAGGTGCCAGACACTCACAGGACTTTTACACTCTTCACCATGCTTAACCCTTTCAGAGGTACCAGGAGGTAAGTGTGCTTCTCCAGAACAGGAGACAGGCTGAGAGGCAGAACCAGTTACTCAAGCAAGGTCACCCAGCCAGGAGCAGCAGAGCTAGGACTCAAAGCCATTCCCATTAGAATAAAAACAGTTCCCATATCCTGAGTTTCACAAATTCTAGACAGGCAGGGATAGTGTGTATTTTTGTTTGTTTGTTTGTTTTTTGTGCCCACCTCCTCCCAGGGACAGTGTGTTTTGCTTAACACTGTGCTCCTGGTCGTGAGTGGAGTGCCTGGCAAACAGTAGGTGCTCGATGAGTTGCATGGGGCTACTCCTCTGTGCCAGGCGCCATGCTAAGGGCTCTCCATTCTCTCCAAATGCATCAACTGGCCTATAATTAGGTAAGATCATTATCCATATTTTACAAATGAGGAAACAGAGGATCGAGTGCAGTATGAAATGGGAGGCACAGAACGGGGGATTGGTCCTGCTCTGTAGGCGGGTCCGTCAGCCTGGAGTCCTGCTGGTGCTCCTCCTCACATCACTCTGTTCCCTGAATTCGGAGCTCTGTGACTCCGTTTCCCCTCAGTGAAAGTACCAGGATTTGGAGCCCGGGGCCAGAAGAACAAGGAGTTCTTGGCCACTGGGGGTTAACTTGTTCCTCTTTCGGGTAACACATTGCATTTCAGCAAAGGGCTCACCCTCTTAGTCTAGAACCTCCCAATCTACTGGCAACAAAGACACTTGGCTGTTTGTCACTCTCTTTGGAGGTCAAACCTCCAATGGTTTTGTCCAAATCCTTTTAATTTTTATTATTTTTAGTTTAGAGAGAGAGAGCACGAGCGGAGAAGAGGGGCAGAGGAAGGAGACAGAGAATCTTAAGCAGGCTCCGTGCTCAGTGCTGAGCCTGATGCAGGGCTTGCTCCCATGACCCTGGGATCATGACCTGAGCCGAAATGAAGAGTCAGATGCTCAACCTACTGAACCACCCAGGCAGCCCATCAATTTTTAAATTAAACCTCAGCTGGCTTAGGAGCCAAGCGTCAGGATTTAGGCTCTACCACTCTCTGCTGTGTGACCTTGGGTAAAGTCTCTGAGCCTACATTTTCTCAGCTACACAATGGGACAGGACGGTGGTACCTACTGCCAAGGGGGCTTTGGGGATCATGAACTTGGTTCTGTTGGGGGCTGGGCTCACTGTCTGACACACAGGAAGCACCCGAGAAACAGCCACACAGTGATGGTAGTTTATGCTTTAGAACCAAGTTCAAAGAGTGTCTTCTTTGGCTGTCCTGCCTTGGAGCCCTTTTTCTGCTGGGTGTTCTGGCCATCTGTCTTTGGGTTATGTTGTCCCTGCCAGATTTCGAGTCTCTGGGGGCAGAGGAAGCTTCAAGCTTGAATTCCCATAGGGCTCAGCACTAGAAGGTGCTCAGAGAGTGAACTGGTGAAAAGCCACAGCTGAAATGCCTGTCTTTCCTTCTGAAAGGGAACAGCCATGTATTGAGCACCTACTGGGTACCAGCGTCATGCCAGATGCTTCCATTTAATCTTCTTCTAGTCCTTAGTTACCAGGAGTAGTGAAAGTCAGACAGGTGGCCGTGGGGAGAGAGCATTTCTGACAGAGGAAGTGGCAAGGGCCAAGGTGTGGCAGGAGATGGTGGGGTAATACCTTCTAAAGTTAACTACCATTTTAGGGAAAATCTGGCCTTGTTCCCTACCGGATCAAGTGAGCAGAGGCATATTCAGGGAGAAAGGGAAGGAAGTGAGAGCAAGCAGAAACAACAGTTTCTCATTACACTAAAATCCTTATTTCCTATATTTGTGAAAGTGGCTTATCCACTAGATGGCGGTAGAACAAGTCATTTAGGACAAATGCACAGCTAAAATCTTAACCTCCTTCACTACTTCCATCAACATATATTTCAGATTCATATTTTTAAAAATTAAGATCACAAAAGTACTAAAAAAGCCCCTACAACCTTTAATCAAGAAGGGGTTTTAAAAGAATGCCATGAAATCCAGAAGCCATAAAGCAAAGGTTTGGTAAGATTCCCTGCTTTCTGCAAATATTTTTTGAATGCCTGCTATGTATCATACAAGAGATTACAAACAAAAGGCAAACTAGGGGGGAAAGATAGGAGACATGTTTATCAGGACAAAGGTTATTATCCCTAATATACAAAGAGTGTCTACAAATCATTAAGAAAATGATCTGATAGAAAAATGGGTTGCATGTACATGAATGGGTGATTCACAAAAGAATATGAGTGGTTCATAACATACGAAAAGATATTTAGTGTAACTAATAAATGAATGAGCACCAAATAAATCAATAAGGAGAAAAAAATTCTTATTCTTTCTGATCACTGATCCAGGGTTTGTGGTCAATGCGTGGCTATGATATATTTTCCTTCCCAAGTTTTCTTCCTTGTCCTCAGAACTACAGCACAGTACCAATAAGCTGTGCATTCCAGAGCACCCTAAGTGCCCAACGTTGGAGAGGGGGTCCAGTAAGTTACAGCACAGTCACACAAGAGACCATTACACACGATGAACCAAAGTTACCCAGGACTTTTAATAACACAGGGAAATACAGATGCTCGTGTTGGTTTAGTAAAAGGAAGGACGATTCAAAATGGTACAAGCAGAATGAACGACCGTTTTGAAAAAATACGCAGGGAAAAGATCAGAAAGAAAAGGTGTTCCCACTGCTTCTCCAGTAGGTAGTTTGCCTTCTTTCTACCTTTCTGTATTTTCTGAAGTTGACAGTTGTGCATATGTGGCTTTCATAATTGGGGAAAATTTTTTTAAAACCCTAAACACCGTAAAACATTTTCCTATTCCAGACTTAGTAACTCTGTTGCCTAAACTGCTCACCTCATGTCCTCGATAAATGACAGAGCCTTGAGATTATCAGCAAAGACCTGTGATCCATGTAACTTACATTCTGATGCCAGCTTTACAATGGGCTGGTTATTAAACCCTGCCAAATGCTTTCATGCCTAGCATGGTGAATCCTCTGTCAAATGGTGAGTAGGTTCCAGTATTATCTTTCTGCTAAAGACATAGAAATCAGAGCTCAGAGAGGTGTGGGCCCTTGCCCAAGGTCACACAGCTCAAAACCACCAAGCTGGGAGTCCTACCCAGCTGTGTGTGACCCTGTAGCTTGAGCACCTAAGCTGACCAGACTTGCCTCCTGAAAGAAGCAGCAGGGAGAGAAACGCCTGTCAGGAGCTGCCGTCTCCTGCACTGGATTTTTAAAAACCAAAGTAAAGCAGAAAAAACATTTTGGGGCACTCACCTCTCTCTTCTTATCTCTTCAGCAGTGTTCCTCTGCCTGCCCTCTTACTTGCTCTCTCCTTGTTTCCTTTTTTTTTCATTTTTTTCTTTCTTTCCTTTTTTTTTTCCTTTTCCTTTTAACTAATCACTCAGTTAACAAGTTAGCTTTGTGAAGCTCAGGTCGGTACCTAGTGACTGTGAGCGTGATAAAGAAATCAGCCGCCACCGATACAGAAGTCAGAAAGGTTTAAATCAAATCATCCTCCACAACAATGACATTAATTATGCTTTTAACACGTTTTACTGCTTTTTTTCTCACTTCACGCCACATCTGTGTGAACAATATCCAAAAGATTTACGGTTTTCTTTCGTAATTACAGACATACAGGCTGCACACTTATCAAAATACTTGCTGAGCAATCACGCCATATCGCATTCTCTGCCAAAGATTTGTGTTGGCAGCAGTCATTCAAAACAAAAATGTTGAATCAGGACTTGTGTGGCTTTGGAGGGGGGGTGGAAAGTATTTCGACAAATAATTTGCCTGTCAAGAAATATAAAAACAGGAGAGTGTGCATCCTGGCAAATTTTCTAGGAGTGTTATTTTTCTGGAGGGGGTTGGAGCAGTGTGTGTGTGGGGGGGATAGCGAGCAGGGAAGCTCCGAGCACCAAAAACACATCTGACATTTGGTTCTTGTGTCTGAGGATAAAATTTAATGAGAACAAAAATATGTCTTCCTAATTCCCCTAAGAAATCATTAAAACATTTTGTTATTCTTAAATGTCTCGAAAATGAATTAGAGCCCCTAAAGGGGCCGTTCGAACGGTATGTCTCCATCAGTTAAGGCTCCTTTTCTCCAACTCAGTGACAGCTAGGGACGTACGTCTCCCCCGCCTCTCCACTTCTGGGGAGCAGAGTTGGGAAATTAGACGCGTGGAGTCAGCACCAGACTTGGAACGACCCTTTGGGGAGAGGGCAAGAGGGCATGAAAGCTTCTGGAAAGCTCCGCACCAGTCCTGGGACCTCTCACAGTCCCTGGCTGGCACTGTGGCCCTGTGATTGTATAAAGTGAACCCCAGAATTAACGGCTCTTTGACAAGCAAGGGCCATAGCCTCTCCTCGCCCTCAAGCACTAGACTTGCTGGTGCTCCCCGAGGCTTGCCACTAGCGATGATCATTCGAGCGATGATTTGGTCACCACTGCCACCGGAATGCAAGCTCCCTGAAGGCCGGATTTGCATCTGCAGGCTCACGGCTAGGTCTGCAGTGTCTAGCAAGTACCAGGCACACGGCAGGTACTTGATAAATGCTGAGTAAATCAACGTGTGACAGGCAGAGGGCTTTAGTTGAAAAGGCACCTTTACATTCAAATGCCTCTTCCCCTCCCCCATTTCTATATCTGAGTCTTATTTCTAATTCATTCAACAATTATTAGGTACTTACTGGGTACCAGATTCTGGGTATACAAATTCAGTATGACTCAGTCCCAGGCTTAGAGAATTTCACTTCTAGGGAAGCCAGACACATACATGATGATGAGAATAGCTCAGTCTCCAATTTCTACAAGAAGAGGCTGAGATTCAGAAGGCGAATTAATTTGTCTACAGTCATCCAGCGAGTAAGTGGTCCAGGTAGGATTCCACCCTGAGTCTAGCCCGGAGCCTGGAAAACAAGCCTGTCTCAGTGCTGCCCTTGATGCTACAGGGGAGGTATATGAGGCCCAGAGGATGAGACTTGTGTGGGAACTCCTGGGAGACATCTGTGGGGTCTGCTGTGGGTCACTCTCCAAAGTCATTAGTCACGGAGCCTGTGGGACCTTAAAGACTGAAGAATGAGGGAAATTAAGAGGGTTTATTTTCCCATGATTTTTCCAGATACCTCTGATGAGAGCAGAGACATAAGCAAAGTGCCTGCCACGAATGGGGCCTCTCAGCCACATGCCTGGTATGGTCCTCAGTGAGGGTGACACCTGCTGGGGCTGTGGACATGGCTGTCTAGGCCTCTTGCCCCACAGCCACGTCCCCATAGTGGGTGTAGAGCTCTAAGGGCCGTATGGTCCAGCCTCAGCCATTCTTGCTGCTGAAACATCCTCATTGAGAAGACCCACGCAGCATTCTTCTCTCCTGGGACTAGAGGGCAGGACCAGGGCAAGGAGGGTATTTGTAGTATGCACATGCCTCTATATGAATGGTGGCCCCCAACATATAGGCCCCCAACATTTAGGCCCCCATGCCCTAAAGCCTGGAGCCTGTGAATGTGACCTCATTTGGGAAAAGGATCTTTGTAGATGTAATTAAGTTAAGGATCTTGGTAGAAGATCATCCTGGATTACCTGGGTGGGCCCTAAATCCAATGACCAGTGTCCTTATAAGAGAAAGGAGCTGAAGGTTTGGGACCCAGACATATGGAGGAGGGGCCATGTGAAGACAGAGGCACAAACTGGAATGATATGGCCACAAGCCAAGGGACATCTGGAGCTTCAAGAAGCTGGAAGAGGTTAAGGAAGAGCCCCTCCCCTAGAGGGACCTTAATTTTGGATTTCTGGCTTCCAGAACTATGAGACAATAAATATCTGTTGTTTGAAGTCCCCTACTTGTTACAGTAGCCTCAGTAAATGAACACAGACTCCCTTGTGTAGGCAAGTTGTCACACAGAGCAGACATTCTGGAAATATTTGTTGAATGTGCTGAGACCTGAGCCTCGCTGCTCCTCGGGCATCAGACTCAACCTCTTTGTACCCCAGTGAAGGGGACTGGTTGACCTGTTCCCTTGGGGCTTGTAACACACAGAGGGCAGAACAATCTCTTTTCCAGGTAAGTGCTTGCTGACTGTCTGTCTATCTATCTATCTATCTATCTATCTATCTATCTATCTATCTATCAATTTGAGACAGAGAGGAGAGAGAGAGAGAGAGAGAGAGCGAGCGAGCAAGCAGGGGAGGGGCAAAGAGAGGGGGAGAGAATCTTAAGCAAGCTGCATGCTCAGTGCTCAGTGCACAGCAAGATGTGGGGCTTGATCCCATGACTGTGAGATCATGACCTGAGCCAAAGCCAAGAGTCAGAAGCTTAACTGACTGACCCACCCAGGCACCCCAGGGGGAGTACTTTTTAAACTCTGACATGTTCACAGGGCTCGGGGAGCTTGTGAAAATGCAGAAGCTGACTGGGGCCTGAGGTGCTGGATTTCCAACCAGCTTGCAGGGGGACCACACTTTGAGTAAACAGGCTGAAGGATTCCCTCTTCTCCTAGACCATGGGACATGAGGGACAGCCTCAAGTCAGCACTGCTGTGTCAGTTGCCTAGGGCTGCCGTGAAAAAGTGCCACCAACTGGGTGACTGGAAGCAGCAGGTATTTTACTCTTTCACAGCTCTGGAGGCCAGAAGTCTGAAATTGAGGTGTCAACGGGGCCCTGCTCCCACTGAAGGGCCACAGGGGAGGATCCTTCTCGCCTCTTCCAGTTCCTAGTGGCCTCAAGAACTCCTGGACTTGGGGCCACATCACTCTAACCTGTGCCTCTGTCTACACCTGGCTTTCTTCCCTTGTCTCTCTGTGTCTTCTCTTCCTCCTATAAGGACGCTAGTCATTGCACTTAAGGTCCACCCTATATCCAGACGGTCTCATCTCAAGATCCTTAACTAATTACATATGCAAAGACCCTGCTTCCAAATATGATCATATTCTGAGGTTCAGGGTGGACGTAAATTTCAAGAGGACACTACTCAAGCTACTGTGGTTGCCCACGACAGATGGAGTGAGGGACCTTCTCACCCACAAACACAAAGATTCCACAAACGACCTTGACCTTGGGTAGAAATGATTTTGTCTTATCCATGGCTTGGCTTAGTTGGGATTTCATTTTCCTCTTCATAAACCCCAGCCCCAATCACCAGATAGTACTGATTCCTGGGGCTGTGTGGAGGGGCCCGGAAAGGCCGGGGGGGCTGTCTGGGTGGAGGGAGTTAGCACAGAGAGTCCCCTCCCAGACCCACTGTTGTTAAGCAAATCACTACACTTCTATGGGCTTCCTTTTCTGAGTCAAGGAATGAGAAGGTGGCATAGGATGGGCCATTTTGGAAAAGGGAAACCTTTTACAGAAATGTATCTGTATGTCTTAGGTGTACAGCTCAATGTTCTTAAACTGCTCACTGCTCTGTGATTGACACCGAGATCAAGAAACAGCATCTCTGGCCCCCAGAGGCCCCTGATAGGAACTATCGCCCTCCTCCAACAGAAATCACTCTCTTGACTTCTAACAGTACAGGTTAATTTTTTTTAGTTGAGGTGAACTTTCTAGAACATACAATTTACCATTTTAAAGTGAACAACTCACTGGCCACTGGACATTCACGATGCTGTGCAACCACCACCTCTATCTAGTTCTAGAACATTTTTATCCCCCCCCAAAAGGAGGCCCCATACCCACAGTCACCCCCACCTCCACCCCAGCCCCTGGTAACCACCAATCTGAGATCTGTCTCTAACAGATTTGCCCATTTATGACATCCCGTATGTGTGGAATCTTACATTATGTGACCTTGTGTCTGGCTTCTTTCACCGAACATCATGTTTTTGAGGGTCATCCACGGTATAGCAGGTGTCAGGGCTTTGTTCCTTTTTATGGCTAACTCGTATTCCACTGTATGGATGAACCAGTTTAGCTAGTCACCCGCTGAGGCACACTTGGGTTGTTTCCCCTCTTCATATTTTATGTAATAGAGTCATACAAGTACGGGTTCTTTTGGGTTTGCCTGTCGCTGAACATAAAGTTTTTGAGGTTGGGGAAACATTTTGAGGTCTTTCCTCTGGCACCCTCTGTGCTTCGTGGCAATGGGATGGGGGTTCTGGCAGTCAAGACATGTGGCTCCCCAAGAAGGTCCAGGTGGGAGATCTAGCTCCCTGGCTAATACTGGAAGGTGGTGGGGGAAGGTGGAGGAGTGTGTGGGGACATGTCACGCCAGACTGTGGGCCATCTCCCCCCTACAAGCCTCACCCGTGAGGGCCTAGCCTAACCCAGGCATCTTGGCCTGTTCTTGGATCCCACTGACGGGAGGTCCCTGTGTAATGACCTAACGGCTGGCCGTTCCTTGTCATGAATTATTCAGTTAATGGAAGCCAAGTGTTTCTTACCTGGTGCTTCAATTAATTGCTTGTAAACGCTCAGGAAAGCTGCCTCGGCCTCCTGACTTCTCTTACTAAGGGCCACCACCTTTGGAAACAAGAGAAAGAGTCATGTGTAATCATGGCATCTGAGTCTAGAAGAAAATATGATCATTTTCTGTATCTGCAAACATGGGATGGGGAGGAGGAGGGGAAATGAAAGTCAAAAGTGTAGAGATTAGGAAGTCCAGGTTCAAGGGTGCCTGGGTAGAGCAGTTGGTTAAGCGTCTGACTCTTGATCTCACCTCAGGTCATGATCTCACAGTATGTGAGTTCGAGCCCCGCACTGGGATCTGTGCTAACAGGGTGGAGCCTGCTTGGGATTGTGTCTCTCCTTCTCTCTGCCCCTCCCCAGCTTGTGCTCTCTCTCTCTCAAAATAAATAAAGACACTTAAAAAAAAAAAGAAAGTCCACATTCAAATCCTGGCTGTACTGGATCCTAGCTATATGACCTTGGGCACATCACTGGCCCTCTCTGATCCTCAGTTTCCTCAGCTGGAAAATGGGTGAAAACTAGAACCTCCTATAAATAGGCCTCCCAGGCCTCTTATGGGGACTGAATGAAGCTGCATGTTAAGTGTTTAGCACAGGGCCTGCAACAGAGCGTTTTACTAACAGCTATTATTATTATTGCTGTTATTAAAGGGCAATGCTGGAGATTCAAATATGACACATGTTCTGGGGGAAAGTGTGACACATCTGGGGAACATTCCTAGCTACTGAGAATTAAAGAGAAATTGTTAAAGCTCTCATAAGATGGCAAATAGCTCAACACATGCTTCCTGACTGATGAAAACACAAATGGCTGAATGACCCAGTGGTGAAGCGTTCATTCATGCATTTGTTCTCTTGCTCACAGACTTTCTTCACTCTGCCGGTGAGGTTCCGTAAGATGAATTTCAGCAAGACATTTCTGGGACATACCGCCATCTCATCCCTCTCTGCTCCTGGCTACGAATTCTGAGCTCTGGCCTCACAGCGGCCTTGATGCTGGCTCTTGGTAGCCAGTCCCCTTGGCATAGTCCTGGGCCATCCCAGCACATGGCTAGAGCGAGGTCCTTATCCACAGGCTGCCATATCCCTACATCCTTGGGAATATTCAGGGCTGGGTATCCCCCTTTGGACTGGAACATCCTTATTCTCTGATACTGATATACCTCTCCCTCTGGTGCCAACTTCTTCAATGATGAATCTATGGGGAATATCCACTTGTAAATCACCCTCTTTCAAAGTTGCACTTTTCTTCTGAATCCCAGTGATGTCATTTGGAGGAGTGTCTGTTATCAAATTCCTTCCCTCGATGTGACCTCTGTGAGTACATTGTCTGGTGCACAGAAGGTACTCAACAGAATTTGCTGAATGAACAAATCTAAGCGGGTTGCACCAACTCAAGGTCCTGCCTGTGATGCCATCCTGGAAATGGGAGGGGCCAATTCTGAGACAGTTCATTCAAAGAAGTGGCCAACTAAGGCACAGGCCTTGGGATCAGGTCACCGGGGTTCAAATTCCAGCCCCACTACTTACTGTCTTTGAGTCCTGGAGCAGATAGGTCATTTCAATCCCTATGTCTCTACTTCCTCCTCTGTAAAATGAGGATAATAACATCACACCCTCCCTTGCTGGAGGATCAAATGACTTAACACATGTAACGCCCTTTGTAAAACTCATGGGATGCATTAAGTCGCATATATGTCACCTCTTGGTATGACCGACCCCTTCCTTCTTGCCTGTTAATGGGGACAGGTTCTGTCCAGCGCCGGGTGATAAGCCTCAGGTGCACTTATCTGGCGTGATACGAAGACCACCTGAGAAGGCCCTGCCTCCACACACAGCACACTGGGAAGAATTCAAAAACCACAGAGGTTCCTCTAAAGTCTCCAATATGGCAGGCAGAAATCACATGTGGCTACTGAGTACTTGAAATGTGGCCAAGACCAAATTGAGATGTGGTGTGGGTGCAAAATACACACAGGGTTTCAAAGACTTAGTAGAAATAATAATAAAAAAAATGTACAACTGCTCATCGGCATTTTTTATATTGATTACATGCTGAAGTGATAACATTTTGGATATTCTGGGTCAAATAAAATTTTTTATTAAAATTCATTTCACCTGTTTCCTTGTACTTGTTTTTCAATGAAGGTACTATAACATGTAAAAGTACATGCATGGATCACATTATATTTCTATTGGACAGCATAGCTTGAAGGTTTTACAAGGTCCACAGAGAATTCATTATTTAAGAGGTAGAGGGAAATGTATGGTTCATGTTGAGTAAATGATTTTGTTTTATTATTTTTTTATAAGTGTTATTTTTTTTAAATGTTTGTTTATTTTTGAGAGGGAGAGTGCAAGCAGGGGAGGGGCACAGAGAAGGGGACAGAAGATCCAGAGTGGGCTCTACACTCACAGGAGCAAGCCTGATGTGCAGCTCGAACTCACAAACCGTGAGATCATGACCTGAACCAAAGTCAGATGCCCAACTGACCGAGCCACCCAGGCGCCCTGAGCAAATGATTTCAAAAAGGTCAGTATCAAAAGTTCCTTAAGTCTCTTGCTGTTATTCTGAGAACAGCCTCCAGTATTTTTTTTAAATTTTTAATGTTTTATTTTAATTTGAGAGACAGAGACAGACAGAGAGAGAGAGAGAGAGAGAGAATCTGAAGCAGGCTCCAGGCTCTGAACTGTCAGCATGGAGCCTGACGTGAGCTGTGAACTCACGAACTGTGACATCATGACCTGAGCTGAAGTCTGATGCTCAACCAACTGAACTACTCAGGTGCCCCTAGTCTCTGGTCTTTAAAATTCCAGAGTGAATGACAGTCTTTCATTCATTCAGCAAACATTTCCTGAGCACCTGCTATGTGCCAAGCACTGTGGGCTGAGAACTCAGTGATGAATAATGCAGACTTGAGTCCTAACCTCATGGGACTCACAGTCCAGAGGGGAGATTGACATCAAAGCAGATTCTCCAGATAACTCATTAACTACAAGTGCTAAAGCCTTCGAAGGAAATGTACAAGGGGGCTTTGATAGTGTGTAAGTGGGGAGGGTGACCCCACTTTGAGAGGGGTGACCCAGTTTGGTGGGTGGAACATTAGGAACTGTCTCCTGGAAAAGAAAAGGCAATGGTAAACATAAAGAATGTTCCAGAAAGGTAGAAAATCTACCAAGTGCAGGTAGATTTTAGTTTTTGCTGAGATGGACAAGACACAGTTTCTGTTCTGGGAACTCAGAGCTAAGTGGGAGACACAGCTACACCCAAGGGGAACCATAATAAGAGAGGAGGTGATGCAAACGCTGGAGTCTCTAATGTGATGAGGGAACAATTAATTCAGAGTTTGGGGGGGCATCCTTGATGGGCTAATAAAATAATAATAAAATTATAACATTCAGTGTTTACCATGTCCCAGATGCTCTTACTATCCACGATCATCTCTCCCCATGGACACACCAATCATTGAAGGTCATTATCCCCACTATGCAGATGAGGAAACTGAGGATCAGAGACACTGAATAACTTGCCAAAGATCACCCAGTAGGTACATGGCAGAGCAGGATTCATGCCAGGTCTGGGGGTTCAAATTCCTACTCTGAATCCAGATGCTGGCCCCTTTCTCCTGGATAGAAAAACCCTCAGTCAGTGGGGATAGTCACTCAGACCCCACGTGCAATCTTATGACATCATCTATGGCTGTACCAAGACACGGACTGCTGTGCTGCTGACCTGCAGCCCAAGAAAAGCCATGAGAAATGGAAGCAATTCATCTCCTGATCCCTAGATGGAAAATTATCAAAGATCAGACCGCAAAGTCTGAATGCTTCATTTTACAGTCATCCATGCTGAGCATGTGTGGTGAATGGGGTTTGGGGAAAAGCATAAGAATGTTCCACTGACTTCTAAAAAGGAACTCTGGCAGGGGTGAGGCAAGTGCCAGAAGATTCCTTTAATGTTTCCCTGTCCTTGCCTGTAGTAACCTCTGCTTTCTGCTCATGGTGCTTATCAGTTTGTAAGGGAGTATTGTTTATCTGTGTGACTGTCTCCTTATACCACTGGTCTGCCCATTAGAGCTACACCGTCCAGTATAGTAGCCACTAGCACATGTGGTGACTGAGCACTTTGAAATGGGACTACTCCAAATTCAGATGGGCTGTAAGTGTAAAATATGGGATTTCCAAGTCTTCGGATGAACAAAGGTTGTAAAATATCTAATTTTTTACACCCATTTTATGTTAAAAGGATGACATTGTACATACTGGGTTAAGTAAAATACATTATTAAAATTAAATTCACCTGCTTCTTTTTACTTTTTAATGTAGCTATTAAAAAATTTAGATTACATATGTGGCTTGCATTACATTTCTACTGGACAGTGTTGGTCTAAATCAAGGGATGGTAAACTATGATCCTTAGTCCAATTCTGGCCCTTCACCTGTTTGTGTAAATAAAGTTTTATTGGATTACAGTTGCAGCCATTCTTTTATTTATTGTCTACAGTTGCCTTCATGCTATAATGGCTGAGCTCCTAGTTGTGACTAAGACTCTGGCTGTAAAATAAAAAATATTTGGGGTGCTTGGCTGGCACAGTCAGTAGAGTCAGTAGATCTCAGGGTCATGAGTTTGAGCCCCATGTTGAGGGTACAGATTACTTAAAATAAAATAAAATAAAAAAATATTTACTATCTGGTGCTTTATACAAAAGTTTGCTGATCCCTGCTTCAGAGACTCATCTAATGGCTAGATAATATTTTCAAAAGCAGAGACCTAAAAACATCTTGGAACAGCCCTCAGTTTTAATCAGTTCAAGTTTAGGACTTCCCACAGTAAATATGACTTGAAGACAGTAGCCATGGGGATGCCCTGCCTGTTCAGTCTTGTTTTAGAGCAATGACTTTGTTTCCAGAATACCAGGTCAAAATTCCTAATGGCATTAGAGCCCGATCCGGTACTGGGCCTAATGTCATTAAGCATCTCTTGGTCTCAGTTTGTTCATCCATCAAGTGGGAAGAATGATCTCCATTTGGCAAGAAGCTGCTGGGGAGGAATGAGCTAACATGTGGCAAAGGGTCCCATAGAAGTTGGCAAAAAGCTTTCTGATAGAGCAGTTAATTAAATCTTCTTCCAATCACACAGGATGTGTTTTCCAAAGTCTGCAACTCTAGTGCATTTCACCCACGTGCCCAGACAGGTGAGCTTGGCACAAATAAAAGGCCATGTGTCTCTGCCTCATGGCGGGGCCCTACCACACAGAAGGGCGGGAGAAAGTGTCCAGAATGACAGATTTGGCTTGTGACAGGCAGATCTTTGAAGGCCATCTGGAGAAGGAGGAGGAGGAGGAGGTGGCGGCCAGCTACAGACACCAAGAAGGTCACCATCAGAAATAGCTCAGCATCTGATGGAGCACGTGGCATTTACACCACCCGCTGTAATACGAGGGTGAAAATGTGTTTGGTCCCCCGAGTATGAAAATAACAGGTGCGGAACCAGTTAAGTCAAGGGAGAGGCAAAAGCCTGTTCTAGCCACTTAGCTCTCGTCTGTCAAGTGGTTAAAAGTGGCAAATTCGGGGGCCTCTCGAGGCTGAGCTTCCATAAGCTCTCCGAGCTAGTGGTGACAACATCCACTGGTTATCAAGAACTTCTCTGTCCCAGCTCTCTACAAAGAATGGTCAGAGCTTTTGGAAGCTGAACCCTTATTCAGTGCTCAGTGCCTTATCTTTGGAATCTCCCCCCGCCCCGCCCCGGTGCTCAGATGTGAGCACTGTTATGGCCCCCATTCTTCAGAGGAAGAAACTGAGGTTCAGGGAGGCCAAATCACTTGGCCAACTGAGAGAACCAGTTGATGGCCGAGGCGGCCCAGAGTCCTCTCACTCCAGGGCTCAGGCTTAAACTAGAAACGAGTGCTTCCCAAAGCATGTTGCACAGTCCCCTGGCCGTGAAAAGGAGGACCTGTGGTTAAGTCTGCACACACTTTCTGCCTGCATATGTACAGAATGGACGCTCAGACAAGAGCTGTAGGAAAAAGTCCCCTTTAACTCAGCTTAGCCCAGTGTTTTCCCAAACGCATTCAGGCCACAGAACTTTTTCCTTCAGAGAATAAACCTGGAAACTAAGGTTCTGTGGAACACACTTAGAAAACAGCTTTCTTTTACCACTGGGTCCTGGGCTCCAGGGAGGGTAGTGTGCAGTGGTTCTGGGAGATAGGGTGGGTGTGTTTGATATGGCAGGATTCTGGAAGAAACTGAAGCCTTATGGGCAACTGGGAGGAGGTGGGTGCTCCAAAGATCTCAGGACCAGCACCTCTGAGGAGGACGCAGAAGGGAGGAGATCTGGGGAAAAAGGAATCAGCTCGGGATGGCGAGGGGTGGGGGGTGCCCTTTAATGCTCTCTGAGGCCTGGTTCTCCCTCTGGAGGCCTTGTGTGCAAATCTGAGGGGGTGCGTAGGGAGCAAGGAGGGGTAGGAAGAATGGGTGGAGGCACAGAGAGGAAGGAGGCCCGGAGAGCCAGGGGTGCGGAGAGCTGCAGTGTTCATGGTCACTGAGGGAAGAACAGAGAAGGGGGTCGTGGAGAGTCAGGGAGGCACAGACATCGGGGGAAGCATGGAAGCAGGGGGTCAGAGTGAAGGGGGAGCAAGGGGTGGGGGCACAGAACCCAAGGGGAGCAGTAACAGTGGAGGGGGGTGCATGGAGAATGAGGGGGGGCAGGGGCATGTGGACAACGAAGGGCAGGAAGAAACCCGGCAGCTGTGAATGGGGGAGTAATCTGCTCACTGTGGAGGCTGCTCTGGGGGGGGGTGCAGGGTCTGGGGTAGGTGTTGGTGCCCAGGTCTAGGGGGCTGCTGGAGAGGGGGACAAAAGAACAGACTTGAAAAGTGATTCGGAGATAAACTCCTGATTCAGGACAAGGTGGAGGCTGCTCTGGGCGGGGTGCAGGGTCTGGGGTAGGTGTTGGTGCCCAGGTCTAGGGGGCTGCTGGAGAGGGGGACAAAAGAACAGACTTGAAAAGTGATTCGGAGATAAACTCCTGATTCAGGACAAGGTGGAGGCTGAAGGTGGGGAGGGGTGCGGGGTGCATTTAGTCAAGAGAGAGGAGCAGACTCAGGGGGACACACATAAGAACGGTCTATAACCAGCTAAAGATCCTTGTGGCTATTGTGTCGAGAGAAATAGATGCATTCATTCTGAGCCATAAATATTCTATAGGTAGGAGTGGACCAGGGGTGAGAGGAGGGTGGACATTTCAAGGGGACGCAGTCTTAGAAAGCTCGAAGTTCTCAAAATGGGCCACATTATGAGACACTGAGCTCCCCATCAGGAGAGGCATCCAGTATATGACCACGTATCTGTGAGACTGTCAAGACACTCAGGGAGATTTGCACACAGGGCTTTGGCTAGACTCTCCAGAAGGCTTGTACGTGATTCCAAGATAAGAGTCTGTGTGATAGATCCCTTTACTTTAGAGTAATATTCTGATTTTCTACCACCTGTAAAATGGGGTAACACTTATCCCGTTGGGCTGGTATAAGAGTTATTATCACTAATAATAACAGTGACTACTAAGCACTAACTGTGTGTTACGCACTGTGTTAAGTGTCGGACACGTATTATCTCATTTAATCGTAACTCCGAGGAGGTGGTGTCACCTCCCATTTGATGGATGAAGACGCTGAGGCACGGAAGGGAGAAGGCCACACCATGTGGGAGCTGGGGCTCAGATTCAGCTTAGCTGGTCTTCAAAGCCCACACTTCTAACCCCTGCTCGGGACTGACTCTAGCGGGGGGTTTGTGGAGGCGGCTGGACTCTCTGAAAGAGCTGGAGGAGCTAGGTGGTTAGGGGATTGGGAAGCCAGGAGGGGCCGAGCATCCAGCTCTTCGGCAGAAGCTGATTCTCCCGCCTCACACGGTGTGTCTGTTGGGAGCTCCTTTCCCGGGTTGAGCGCTAACGCTCTCTCTGCTATAAATCATTGATGTGGCAGAGCAAATGAAAATTACAATTTAATGTCGGGGCTTAAATAAGAAATAAGAGTTTGACTCTTATTTTTGTTGGCTATTGTTGATCTGCGCTTTCTCAGCTCCTGCCTGGATGGGGGGCAGAAGGCTGAGACGCTCTCTGGCCTTCTGAGGTGGGGGCACTCCGCGAGGGTCATGGGGATTCTGGAGAGGCCTCATCTAGCAGCTTAGGAGCCAGCACCAGATATTTCGAGATCCTGGCAGGATGGAACAGAATTAATGTATCTGGCCACATGTTACTATTTTGAATCCTCAGGTGTAAGTCACTAATTCAAATTCCATGCTTGAGATCTGAGACACCCCCCCCCCCCGCCCCCCACTCTAGAAGGAACAGCTTCTAGATTCTCCCCTCAGTGCCTGAACCTGCAACAGTGATGGACACAGGCAGGAGCTCAGTAACTATGACAGTAACAGGTGGTATTTACTGAGCACCTACTATGTGCATGCCCAAGGAGAATCATCCCGCCTCCTCCCCAAGTCCCTCAAATACATATTGGGTGCTTTACATGCATTAACTCACTTGATCCTTGCCAAACTCCATGTGGTGGTGTTACAGACTGAACTGTGTTCCCCTGAATCCGTATGTTGAAGCCCTAACCTCCAATGTGACTGTATTTGGTGACAGGGACTTTAAAGAGGTATTTAAAGTTAAATGAGGTCAAAATGGCAAGTCCCTAATCCTATAGGACTAATGTCCTTTTTTTTTTTTTTTTTTTTTAAAGATTCAAAAAAAATTTTAAATGTAATCTTGTTTCCCCAGTGTGGGGCTCAGACTTGTGACCTTGAGATCAAGAGTCACATGCTCTGCCAACTGAGCCAGCCTGGCACCCCAGAACTAATGTCCTTATAAGAAGAGGAAGAGACCCCAGGGCTGGAGGAGCACTGAGGAACAGAGTGAGAAGGCAGCTGTCTATAGGCCAAGCAGAAACTAACCCCGCCATCACCATGGATCTTGGACTTCCTGCCTCCAGAACCACGGGAAAATAAAAGTCTTTTGTTTCAGACACCCAGTCTGTGGTATTCTATTAGCTTGAACTAAGATAGGTGGGCTCTATGGTTATTCCCATAGAAGGAAATATGGGAAACTGAGGCACAAAGAGTTTAAAAAGCAGCCAAGGATATAGCAGCTCTCCAGGGAGGCCCAGGGTTTGGGCAATTTGCCTTCTTGGGGACTAAAATATTACTTTGACAGGAGGTGGGAATAAACCAGCAGGCTGGGCCCTTTTACCAAGAGGATGGACAAATGGTTGCATTAATGGGGGCCATGTGACAGATGCCAAAGGGGAAAGCAGCTGTTCAACAGCAGAGGTTTGAGATTTTAGAAACCAGTCCTCTTCCAGCAGGTTATACTTTTAACCCCAGCTGGTTTCCGTTGAATGCACAGGTGGGGTGAGTCATCCCTTTCTGAGGAGTCATTCCTACACTTGTCCAGCTCCAAAAGCTACCTTCTCCACCTGGGGTTGGCCAACTGTTAGGTGTGAGTCCCACCATGGGAGAGTCTGTCTATCTGTTCATTGCTGTGTCCCCCTTCATGCAACCTTGCACACAGCAGGTGCTCAGTAAATGACTGCTGAAAAATGAGCTCAGGGTTTATGTGTCATCCTTGGGGGTGATCCTAAGGCTGGAGAGAAACCGGTGGAAGTGGCAGTCCTTCCTTTTAGACCACCTCTTAAAGACCGGGCTGTTCTAGGCACTGGGCATTCAGCACCAAGCAAGACTGAATCGAACCGGTACCCTTGAGGATCTGACACTCTCAAGGCAGAGGTGGGCAATAAAATAAGTCATAGTATAGAATGTCTGAAAATGATCAAGGGCAGGGGAGGCAACTAAAGCAGGGAGAGGGATAGGAGTCTGGGGCAGGGTGTGTGCTGCCTAGCAGGGCCAAGGAAGGCCTTGGGAGTAAGTTGTGCAGTGATCTGGAGGAAGGAGAGTATTCCAGGCAGTGAGAAAAGCAGGTGCAAAGGCCCTGGGGCACAAGTGTGTTTGGCTTGTTTGAGTAACAGTGAAGAGGCCAGTATAGTGGGAGAAAGTGAGTGAAGGGGAAGAGAAGGAGAGGAGGTCAGGGAGGTAAAGGGCAGGGGTAGAACCCTGCAGGCCACTGTGATGCCTTGGGACTTTTTTCCTCTGCGGGGGATGAGAAACCATGATAGGGTTTTGAGCAGAGAAAGGGACATGATCTGATAAACGTTTTAACAGGATCCCTCTGACTGTTGTGTGGAGAATGGACTGAGGCTGGCTGGGGTGGAAGCAAGGAGGGCAGAGAGGTGGCTACTGTAATAGTCTGGGTGAGCAAGATGGCACAGGGTGGTGGCAGTGGAAGGGGGAGAAATGCTTGGGTCTGCATGAATTTGAATTTGAACCACCAGATTTGCTCCTTAGGAATACAGCGGCAATGTGGCGGTGGTGAGACGTAACGGGAAGTCAGGAAGACTCCACAGTCTGGGGCATGAACAACTGGATGATCTTAAATGGCCACTGCTATGATTTTTTTCCTTCTTCTGCAGGCCAGGCCAGGCCAGGCCAGGCCGGGCGTGGGCACTAAACCAACACTAATTAAATGAACAAACGGGGACGCCTGGGTGGCTCAGTCGGTTGAGCATCCGACTTCGGCTCAGGTCATGATCTCACAGTTCGTGAGTTCGAGCCCTGCGTCAGGCTCTGTGCTGACAGCTCAGAGCCTGGAGCCTGCTTCACATTCTGTGTCTCCGTCTCTCTCTGCCTCTAACACACTTGCATTCTGTCTCTGTCTCTCTCAAAAATAAATAAACATTAAAAAAAAAATAAAAAAAAAAACCCGAATGAACGAATGAGATAAGGAGGTAATTTAAAAGGCTCTCTGAGCTAATCCTTACAAATCACGAACATAAATAAAACCCCTAATCAAGAAGGATGATGGAGAGGGGCACCTGGGTGGCTCAGTGGCTTAAGCATCTGACTTCTGCTCAGGACATGACCTGATCTCATAGTTCGTGAGTTCGAGTCCTGCATTGGGCTCTTTGCTGTCAGCGCAGAGCGCAGAGCTCGCTTTGGAGCCTCTGTACCACCCCGCCTCCTCCCCTGCTCTCTCTCAAAAATAATAAATAAACATTAAAAAAAAAAAAAGAACGATGATGGAGCATGGTGCCCCCCCCCAGGTAGCTCAAACTGAGCTGTGATCTCAGAGGCTCTGTAGAGGTCCCTTGCAGGCTCTCTGATGAAGTAACCGAGTAGCCCAAGGTAGGAGGGGACAGAGGCCCGGGATCCACTCCAGAGGAGTGGCACTGGCACTTGTCCTGGGGAAGTCAACAGCAGGGAAGGAAACAGGAGAAGCTGAACCTGAGAGTGAGCAGAGCCAGGTGCTGGTTTCAGCTGGCACCTTGAGTCTCTAGTCATCTTTGAGCAAGTCTCACCCTCTCCCTGAGTCTCAAGTTCCCCATCTGTAAAGCGAAGGTGCTGGGCTTAAGTTCTCTTCCTACTTGGTTGTGCAATGGCTCTAATTGACCTAAACAGACAGACAGACACCCTCCTCCCCACACACTGATTCCCCACCCCACTGGTATTTTAATCAAAGGAAGTGCAAGGCCTAGGAACCCACCCGGGCTCTGACTGAGGGGTGGACCTGCTGGGAGAGGACGAGGCAGGGGAGAAAAACACTGTGCAATTTTATTCTAATATTTGTAATTATTCCCAGGCTAAAAATAAGGCACAGAGGAAAGTGTTTTCAAATGTCGGCATTAATGAACACTTTTTATCCAACATAATACAGGCCCCCAAACGCATTTATGTCAGGCTCCCTGAGATCTCGGGAGCGGCGCCCCACGCCGGGCTGGTTTTCATGGCTTGGAAGCAGCGCAAAAATGAAATGTCCCACAAGCGCAGGCTGGCAGGCTGGCTATTAGCAACAGTATAATCATCAATTACGTCCAATCACAAACTACTGATTTTATAATTATCAAATGAAGTTCCAACTTCTCACCTCTGCTCAGTGGCAACTAATATAATCTCTCAGTTCAAAAAGGAAGCTTTTTTTCTTTTTCCTTTTCCTCTTGTGCTCTCTCTCTCTCGTGGGGAAAAGAATTTCCAGGCCTCCACGTAAGACTGCATTTAAATTGCTTGTCACTCAAAACAAAGGCGAACCACTCATTTGTAATTCACCAGCCACCTGAACAGACTGCCTGTTTTCCTTTAAGCATCCATGCACTGGAGCACAAAGATCATTTTTCTATTGTTAAAATTGTATAAGCCAGGGCTTTTTTTAGCAGCGAATACACAATTCCACTTCTCTTCGGAGGGCTCCCAGCATAAAAGGGACAGGAGGCTTTCTTTAGTGCCTTATAAATAAATTTTGCTTTGGAGTATTAAAAAAATCAACTATATGCTCATATAACACACCGAAAAGCTTATTATCAAGGCCGTATATATGTGAGGGCAGGACAGAAGTTATGTTTCCTTGTCCTGCCCAGGGTGTGGCCAGTGGATGAAGCTGGATGATTGAGATTCATTCTCATGGGCGCTGGAAGCATCTGTGTCCAATTTCCTCTTTTGGGAGCTGCAGATACCACAAACGTAGCTCCGTGCCGATTGGCATCTGGCTGGCAGGCTATGAAAGCGGAAGCAACCCAGGAGTGGGTGCCCTGGCTCGGCCTTGCTGTTCTAGCCAAAGGCAGGCTCCAGCTGTGCGTCTGACTTTCTGGCTACTTCACCCCAGAGGGACAAGCCATGGACGACTGTCACGGAGCCCCTGCATGCAACTGACTTGTGGCTCCGCCTTTGAAGGCCAGGCTTGCTTCACAACAGCTCAGTTTTACTGCCTAACTGATTATAATCGTAATACTTCCAAATTTAATCTAGAGCTTTTCATAATTTACACAGACCTTTCATAGAAACGGGTGCGTCTGAGCCTCCACACACTCCCAGGGGTGGCCCTGGGCAGGGAGGATCGTTGTTTCAGAGGCCGAGAGAGGCTGATACAGTGGCTCTGAGTCACACAGGAAGGGCCCAGCTGGAGCGCGAATGGGATCTCTGGACTCAGGGCCACCTGTGTGGCAGGGAATTTGTGTGACTCCCGACCCGAGGTGGGAGAGTAGCTTCCATCATGGGTAAGTTGGAACAGACTCCCGTTCACCTCTAAAATGTCCCCTTATTGCGCCTGAATGTGCTGCACTTTCTGAGGGGGACAGTAACAAATGGGGTTCTTGCCAGCCCACCAGAAGTTATTCATAAGCCACAGCCGGTCTTTCTCTAAAGTAGCCCTGCGGACTAACAAAGATTTTTGATTTAAAATAACAGCGAAACGATTATGTATGATGGTGGATACACGTTACGCATTTGTCAAAACCTATAGAACGTACAACACAAAGGGTGATTCCTAATGTAAAGGACAGACTTCAGTCTATCAATATTGGTTCAGCAACTGTAACGAATGTACCGCATTAATGGAAGACGTTAGACGTAACAGGCTGGTTGGGGGAGGGAAGACAGTATATGAGAGCTCTGTACTTTCTGCTCAGATTCTCTCTAAACCTAACTAAAGCTGCTCTAAAAAAGTCTATTAAAAAAAAAAAAGGACAGTAGTGAACACGTATCAAGCAGTTACTATGTGCCAGGCACTGTTCAGTGTTTAACACATTTGCTTATTTAATCCATACAACAGCTCTAGGAGGCCAGGGTCATTATCCTCCTGATTGTATTGGTGGTGAAAACAAGACATCAGAGAGGTGAAGTAATTTGTCCGAAGTCACACAGCAAGTGGCAAAGCTAGGATTCATACCCTGGGCTCCAGAGCCTGTGCCCTTAGCTATGAGAGTAATGGGGTTTTCACTGCATTCCCACCCAAAGTCTTTCCCCTTGCCCATGGGATCTAGTTGTGTGTAAGAATTCCAACTCGCTCATGGGTGTCACACAGTGCATTAAACTAGGGGTCAGGAACGATGGGGTCTAGGGCCAATTGCACCCCAAGGACATATTTTCTTGGACCCTCTAGTGTTTTAAAAATATTTGAGCCATCAAAATTCATCGAGTTACATACTTAAGATTTGTGCATTTTACCGTATGTAAATTACACCTCCATAAAGTACTGTGAGCATGAAAATATGTGCATATATATTGAGCCAGCATTTAAAAACCAGAAGAGATCCAAATTACTGGCTTCTCTTGGAAAATCAGAGTATCTGGCTACCCTGGGCCCACGTTTCCACTGACAACCAACCACCGCCTGGAGCCAACTAGCTGTCTCCTGTCGAGACAGGCTGGGGGTCTGCAATTCACCGCAGCCTCCCGTGCTCCTGCAGTACAGGTGGGGGCCTATCTGGACCTCCATAAACACCAGCGTTTTCTCTCTGTCCTAGGCAGACATCCCTTTTCTCCTTGCCTTGTCTTCGCCACATTCTTCTTGAGTTCTGTCAGCTTCCTACCTCCTCTCTGCCCCTTCAAATAGTGATTTTGCAGTCCTGATGAAAATCAGGAGTGATGAGCGGAGTGTCCCATACTCGTCCTCCTTCTCACTTCCGGGCAGCTCTACAGAGCTGGCAAACTGCCTTTCCAAACTGCAACAAGATCTTTGTATGAGCCCTCCACGGAATAGATACAGAATGGTTAGGCCCTCCCACTCAAGTCTGCCTGAGCTCAGAGAAAAGAGGCCATTTAGAGTATCTGGATGATTCTACTTTCCTGGTGGTGAAAAACCTGTAGGCATGGTCGAGAGACACCTAGCAGGGCTTTCTGTGTATTCTGGTGGGAGTGGTGAAGCAAAGTGGGCCCTGGAGAGAAAGGGGTGAGTGAGGGGAGAGGAGAGCAAGGGGGCACATGCAGCAGAGGTTTAATAGAGGCCTGTGGCTTCAAGGAAAGGCCAGAGAGCACATGGGCGAGTCTCAGGGACCGGGGTCTGAAACCTGTGTCCTGGCTGTGTGACTTCGAGAAAGTCACTCAGCTTTCAGAGTTTCAGCTTTCATAAACGTAAAATGGGTACAATGATGTGAAGAGCTGCGGGGGGATCCAATTAGCTAGCACTTAATGAATGTGCATGGGGTGGATAAATGAACATCCTTCCTTGACCTCTCTCTGCCTCCTTTCTCCACCTAGAGACCAGCTGGGTGCGGAGACACCAGCAGTTAAAAGATATGCTTCGTTCGCTGTTAATACGGAATTAGGCTGGTTAAGTCACAGATGGCTCTTGGGATTTCTGGGCGAAGGGTTCCAACAGTGTTAGAAATTGGTGCTTTCCATGGGGAATGTGGGGAGGTGGGAGCCACTGGAACGTGAGGGCCGAAGCCAAATTGCCAGTGCGGGCAGAGGGTCAGGGATGCCAAGGATCACCCTAGCCTGCCCCTCAGAAACAACAAGCAGCCTCTGAAACAAAGAGTAGTCCAGGGGTCAGTGTGCCGGACTCAGATGATAGCTGTTGCCTTCTGAGCTGGCTTGATGACCCTGACTCGGCCCCTGAGCTCAATCAGCCATGTGCCTTGGCATCCACAACCCTAGAGAGAGGACTGCAGGGGTCCCAGGTGGCCGTGAGAGGGGAGACTATGCAAGTTCTCCAAAATGCCAGCTCAGAAGAGCAGAGTTAAAAGAGCATACATGCCCTTTATGGAGAGGCGGCCACCCAAATGTCACGAAGCGCCACCCTGCCTAGGCTTTTAAATATAGCAGTGTCCTTTCTGGATGTCTCTGAGGAGTGTGGCTCGAGACAGGCCCATGAGAACCTCAGCTGGACACTCAGGGCACCACTCTGTCTGCTGCCCCGTTTGTGTAGCCAGGGGCTGCGGTTCTCAGCTGCTGCTCGGCTTCCTGAAGTAGGCGGATTCCATTCCCAGCCCCCCTCACTTCTCGGTGGCCCTGGGCAGCCACTGGCCTTCTCTGAGCCTTTGTTTCCACATCTCAGGGTTATGGTAAGGATTAAAGGTGTCTGATATGCGTTATAATTGCTTAGCTCACAGGCTGGCAAACAGACAATGCTTAATAGATGTTGATTCTACTGTTATTAATTATTATGATCTTCAATGTGCCATGCACAATGTGGAGAGGATATGCCCCAGTCCCAGTCCACGAGTCCTACAGTGAGAGAGAGAGAGAGAGACTATGGAAAAGGGCAGAAAGCAAGCAGCATTTTGAGGAGAGAGTCAAGGAGAGAGTGGTTTATCTTGCAGGGGCACTAGAGGAGGGCTTCAAGGAGGAGACATTGGCTCACAAAAGATGAGCAGGAAGTTGATCTGCAGTAGAGGGAGAAGCTGGTGTGTGTCAAGGTGGGAGGTGAGAAACCGCCTGGTATAATCAGATGATACTCATTGCCCCTCCCTCCGAGTCCAAGGCTGCAAACAGGCAGCCCATGGTTCAAATCCCCTTATGAACGTGGTTTTGTTCAGGTTTAAAAAAATGTTCGTTTTTAGCCAACGTTTAAAAATCAGGAGACTTTACATAAAAATCGAGATTTCTAGCTTGTCTGGAAAAATCAGAAAACATGGCCACAGTGTACTCACATTCCTGCATAATAAGACCATAAAAAAAAAAAAAAACAGTGAATACTTACTGAGCACTTAGTGTGCTGGCCACTGTTCTTAGTGCTTTACACACACGAAGTCTAAAAATCCTCATAAAAGCCCTGTACTGTAGGTGCAATGATATGCTGGTAAAGGCCCTGTTCATTTCCGTGGCATAAATATTCCCATAGTGGCAGATTTCGAGCTACCAATATCACCGATGAAGGAGTGCACTGTATGAGTCTCTCCAGCACATCAGTGGTAGGTGAAATTATCATTTCTAGTCCTCAGATAAGGAAGCAGAGGTACAGAGAAGTCAAGAGACTTCCCCAGGCTCACACAGCGAGGAGAGTGGGCAGAGCAGATCTGGAGACAGGTAGCTTGGCTTCCAAGTTTGTGCTCTCAGCCTCCATTATATGCTGCAAAACCCGACTTTTCCAGTCTGCTAGAGCTGGGCGGAGGCCACTCTTTAGGTGGCACACAGAGCCCAGGCTTGCCTCAGTCTCCACCCTGTCATCTCAGCTGTGCCTGCATTGCTCATGCAGCTTAACTGTAAGGCCCCTGTATCTCTGTTTGTATCTCTGCTTTGGGGTATAAAATGGCACCCTGACCCCAGATTGTCCCCCTACTCTACTGGGAACCTTACCAAGTACCTGGACACAAACAGAAGGCACCCAGTGTTGGGGTTGGGGGGGGGGGGAGACGAACTTCTTTTCCTCTCTCCTAACACCATCCCCTAGTACCTGGCACAAAATGCCAGAGCAAACCTTTTAGTTCAAATGCTCTCTCCCCTGTTTCTCTCATTCTCTCTTTGCCAGGAGCACTAACAGCATCAATTTAATGGAAGCAATTTTTCTGTTCCCCTCTTCGCCTCCCACTATCCCATATGACAAAACTTGGAAACAACATGATTTATTGGGGAAAAAATATAAAAAACAGTTCACCTTAGGTTAGAAATGAAAAAAGTTGCTGTATCCCCTGTGCTCTGTTGGGAGAAGTCCTTCCATTTATCGGGGGAAGGGGGCTCAGATGAGGAACCCCATATTCTTTGCTGTTTTCTCAAAGGCAAGCAGCCCTTGTGAAGCCCCCACAACCCTCATCCTCCCAGCTGAGAGCCTAGGATAGCAGCAAATGAGAGAAAGGCATATGTTTGGTGGGAAACGTGGAAATAATCAAGTGAGACTAGATTCATGTAAATAATTTAATTACCTTGCACAGCTATGAAATCTCTTGGTTTCCGCTTCCATTATTAATGATGAATGTTAACTATCAGAGGACATTGGCTGAGGTTTCCTGACATACTGGGGGAGGGGGTTTAGGTGTCCCTAGGCAGTCATACCAGGCTTGTCACTGATCAAACTGGTCCCTGCCTCCAGCTGATCCCACCCCGCCCTGGGATTGACTGGGAGCTACATTATGTACCTTGTGATGGAAGCACCTACCACCACCTATGAAAAGACTTATCAAAAACACAGAACCTGAATGTGACCAAGCCTCTAGTCCAACTGCCTGTGCATAGCAAAACACAGGGCACAGAGGAGCAAATTAGACCACACCTGGCAATACAATCAGAAAAATCTCAGCTAGAGGTGAGGAGACTTGTCCAGAGTCCCTCAGCTGGTGGTGGAGCTGGGATTTGAACCCAAGCTTATGAGCACGGCACTCTCCTGAGACCACATGAGAGGCCAGAGAAAGCGCAGCTGGGCTGCCCAGAGGTGAACAAGGACCAGAAGAGCCCAGAAGTAAGGAGGGCACTTCTGCTGCAAGGGGCAAAGTCCGTCATCCTGTTCTCTCTCTAGGCCGGCTTTCTCTGCTTCTCAACCGATCTCAAACTCAAACTCCTGGGATAACGAGTACAGTGGCCTTGCTGGAGACGTATCAGGAGCTGGCAACCAGCAGTGAGTAGGGAGTCTTCAGGAAAAGTGGTCCAACTACTCCCACATATGAATCACACACACACACACACACACACACACACACACACACGCACACGCACACACACACACACACACAAAGGTGCGGGATGGAAAGGGAGTTTACAGATTAGCAGAAGTAGTGTGACCAACTTGTCACAGTTTGCCTGGGGCTTTTCTGGTTTTAGCCCCCAAAATTTTATACCTCAGGTCCTTCCCAGCTTTACAACCCAAAAGTTCTGTATCCCAGTCCAACCAGGACAGCTGGGTTGCCATACTAGGAGGTACATCAACCAATCCCAATGTGTGGGTCCTGTATGAGTCCTGATATGGATCAAAAATTTTTTTTTAAAAACTGAGGAGCCAATCAGGGACACTGAAGCGTTGCCTGGATATTGGATGATAATAAGAAACTACTGTTAAACAAAAGAGTAACCATGTGTGTTATGCACATTAACTACACCTAACTGTGGTCATCTCTTAGCAATAGCTACACATAGCACACCTGAAATGAATATAAAGCTACATGTCAATAACATCTCAATTTAAAAAACTGTTAAAAAATATAAGATGATATTGTACTAATGTTTGAAAAGGTTTTTTTTAATTTTTTAGATGTATGCACTAAAATATTTAGAAGTGAAATGATCCAATGAATTGGGCTTGCCTCAAAATAATCCAGAGGTGTGAGAGGCAAGTGCCTATGAGCCAACAGTTGTTGAAACTGGGTCCACATGACTCATTATTTTATTTGCTTTGTTTTTGTGGTTTTGAATTTTTCCATACTAAAGAGTAAAAGGAAGGAAGACAGAGAAGAAGAGAGGGAAGGAAAGAGAAAGAAAGAAATGATTGTAGGAAGATACACATTCTTGGAGTCAAATTTGAACACTTGAAATTTACAAGTCTGATCTAGAACACAGATCAGCAAACTTTTTCTGTAAAGAGCCAGAGAGTAAATATTTTTGGCTCTGTGGGACAAATGGTCTCTGTTGCAACTACTGAACTCTGCTCTGGTGAATGCGCATGGTTGTGTGCAATAAAACTTTATTTACAAAAATAGGCAGCCAGCTGGACTGGGTCAGTGGGCTGTAATTTGCCAGTCCCTGGTCTAGAAGGATACCAGCTGGATTCAGTTCCACTACCTACTTGCTACTGTGACTTTACGAAAGTCACCTAACCTTTCCAAGTAGTAGTTTCCTCCTCTGTAAAATGGTGATAATAATAGTAACTATGTTAGAAGGATTAAATAAGATAATGAATGAATAAATGCAGCTGGGTCTAAATCAAAGTGAACAGGTTCTCCACAAACAGCAGACTGTTATCAATCTGTCATACCTTACAAGAATATTTTGTTCACTGCTTAGAATAGCGTCTGGAATGTAGTAGAAGTCCAACAAATATTTGTTGAATTGATGAATGATTATGCCTTCCCCCATTAAGAGAAGAAGGAGAATATGGTCTTCTCACTACTTTTCGCAATGTCAAGGTCTCCCCACCTTGTACCTTGGAAAGGAAACATTTAGAACGGAGACATCCAAGTCTTCCTTCACACTACAAGGAGTCAGCTTCTGAGAAGAACTTCCCAAGAGGTTGTGTAGCTGAGTTTGCTAAAAAGTCAGGAACATTTCAGTGTGATCGCTTAATTTAAGGGGTGGTCCAGGTAAGCGGGCCATCCCAAGCTCTGGTGGTCAATGTGTCACAGAAACAGCAAACTGCTCCACCTGGCCCTCATGGGCCCGGTGGGAGACTGCAACGTAGGCTGGAGGTGCCATGGAGAAGCTGAGCCAACGGGGGAAGTTTTCATCCAGGCTTGGCTGCCGTCTTGTTTGGATTGGAAGTAAACTCTCAACTATTGGAGCAGGGCTCGCTGGTTTTGACTCTCCTTCCACAGAGAACCTAGGGGGTACGTAAGGTCTTGGTGTAGGCGAATCACGTGAAAGAATGAAACAAAATGGCAACAGAGCCTGGCTCTGATGGGCAAGAACTAGAAGCAATTCATTCTCAGCCGCATGATTTTCTTTGTCTTGACTTTGGGGCAAAATATATAGATGCTTAGGGTGGTGGAGATCTGCACACTTTCAGGGCTTTCTACACCCCGAGGTAGACACCTGTCTTCCCTCTCTGTTTTGCTGAGAATCCCTCTACCATTCCTCCAAGAGCAAAACCACAAACACCTGCAGGAACCTAGCAGTGGCTCCACGATGTGAAGGGGTAAGATAAGAGGGAGAGGTGGGTGGTGGGAAGCATGGATGGACAAAACTGGCGAGAGGCTGGATGAGGCCTGACAGCCAGCTGGCTAGTCTATGATCTTTCTTCTACCTGAGATGGGCCACAGCAGCTGATGTTTGTACTGAGGCATCTTCCTGTCCACAGCTGACTGCACCCGGCTGACACTGGTCACAAGCTAGGCTAATGATCTTCATTACCCCAGGAGTTTGAATTTGAGACTGGTTGATTTTGATTTGTCTGAGCTTCGGTGACTGTGGGGTGAACCCGGAGGCTGAGATGGCTGTAACAGGTGCCACTTTCTAACATGTGCAAGAAAGCCAGCCTAGGGAGCGGGAAGGGTAAGGGACTCTGCCCCTTGCAGCAGAAGTGCCCTCCTTGCTTCTTGGCTCACCTGGTTCCTTGTTCACCTCTGGGCAGTCCAGCTGTGCTTTCTCTGGCCTCTCATGTGGTCTCAGGAGAGTGCTGTGCTCATGAACTTGGGTTCAAATCCCAGCTCCATCACTAGCTGAAGGACTCTGGGCAAGTCACCTCAACTTGATGAGCCTCAGTTTCTTCTGTAAAATGGGGAGAATACCAATTCTTTCCTTATAGACTCCTATAAGGATTAAATGGCACAACTGTGTGTCTGGCATACAACAGATGTCTCATAAATATCATCGCAGCTAACGTAGTAATAAATTCTCTTTGTGAAGGCTAGCTTGAGTGGATGTTTGTTTTTTGCACTCCAAGGCTTTCTCTAAAAACGGGCCTCCAGCTGCCCTCAACACCAACGCCTCCCACTCCGAGGCTCAGAAGGGGCTGGGGGTCTCCTTCCCTCCCCCACCAAGGCCTGGGACAAGACCTAGACTGAGACAGAACACAGACATACGGGATTACTCCTGATGGCCCAGGAAGCCCCAGTGTTGCTGTGCCCCCACCCTACTCATTACAAAAAGCAACAGGCGAGGCAAACAGATGGCAGAGAGATGGCTTTTTTCCTCTCCTCCTAAATAACAAGGTGAAAAAAAAAAAAAAAGGAAAGGAGATGAACAGATTTCTACCGTCTAGGAGATCAAAGAGAAATGTCCATTTTCACTGATAAAACCTCACTCAGATGCTGTCCCTGAGCCCAGGCATCTGATCTCCTGGGGTGGCACGGGGAAAGGTCTGGCTTGCTATTGCCTATCGATGTATCATTAATTTCTTTTTGTTTCCTGCTATGGTGTACACCCGACTCAAGGTGAGAGAACGCAACTAGGCTGCGACTTCTCAGATTGATAGATTGCGTTTCTGTGCCGGGTCCGTTTCATGCTTGGTGACTTTGCAGCAAAGCAATTATCACTGTGGAATGCATAATGGCCTAATTAATAACTAATGTCAGGTTGGCCTCTGAGCCATGATTATACCTTGGCAAGCCAACTTTTTTTTTGTTTAAACATTCCAGGAGAAAAATATTATTATAATTGACTGGTTAAATTGTCAAAGTGTCCCTACCCATGGACGTGTAAGCATGTAAGGCCTGGAACAGAGAGGTGTTCTGCTGCCAACTGGCCGTGTGACCTTGCTCAGCATCTCAGCCTCTCTGTGTCTGCACCTGTAAACAGAGCCACCTTTCTGGAACTGAGTGGGATACCTGCATACACACACACACACACACACACACACACACACACAGGTTATGTACCTCTTAATCACTGCTATATCCCCATTGCTTGGCACACAGTAGGTGCTTAGTAAATAATGGTTAAAGTAAATGACTCTGGAGTCAGACTGCCTGGGTGCAAATCTTGTTTCTGCCTCTGATGAGCAGTGTGACCTTGGGCAAGTTACCTAACCTCTCTGTGCCTCATTCCTCTCATTTGTAAAATTTTGATAGCATCTGCCCCATAGGTGGTCATGAGGAATAATGAACTGGTATCTGTAAAGTGCTTAGAATGCTGCCTGGAACATGGAAACCATCATAGCAATGTTTGCCAATATTACTATATGTCAACATTCATGTAATAAATACTTATGTGGCAACCATTGTGTGTCAGGCTCTGTGTTGGACCTGGGAACAAAATAGTCTACAGAGTGCACTCTCTTTCCTTTGGTTAGGGAGGGACAAGCATTATTTGAATAGACAAATAAATATATAATTATAAGTCAGGCTAAATATTATGTAGGATGCCATGAGCGTATGTAATGAGGAGGCTTGATTAAATTTGGGAAGTCACAGAGCCTCTCCTGAGAAAGTGACATTTGAACAGCAATCTGAAAGACGTGTAGGCCTTATGTCAGTGGTTCTCAGCAATTGTGCCCTTCAGGGGACACTGTCTGCAAACACTTCTGGCTGTCCACCTGAGGAGAGGGATACTACTGGCATCAAATAGGTGGAGGTCAGGGCTACTACTCAACAGTCTACAATGCAGGGGACAGCCCTCGCAACACAGAATTATCTGGCCCCAAATGTCAGATGTGCTGAGGTTGAGAGCCCCTGCATTAAGCGGACAAAATAGGTGGGGAGAGAGCATCAGGCAGAGGGAAGAGCAGGTGCAAAGGCCTTGAGGTGGAGAGAGCATGCTTTCAAGAAAGTGCGTAAAGGATGCAAAGAGGGAAGGGGACCGGATGAGAGAGAAGCTACAGGATGAGTGGCAGAGGGCCTCACTGGTGGTGGTCAGAGGTCTGGATTTCATTCCAGGTTCCCTGGAAGTTACTGGAGGGTTATAAGCAGAGAGGCCTGTCACGTGTCTGCCTTCTTAAGAGCTCACCTGGGCTGCTGGCAGAGAGCACTGGGTAAATTAATCTGGAAAACAATGGAGCTGGATTCTGTGATACCTCCTTTCTGGAAGAGACAGAGATGTCAAAACCACATCCCTGTCTAATGAAAGAGGCCTATCCAGAGGGGGTGGCAGAACGGCCTAGGGGACACAGGTGAAGATAGGGACCTGGAGGACCAGAAAGTCTCACAGCCAAGGTCACATTTGGGTGGAGCCTTGAAGGACAAGCAGGGATTTGCCTGGGAGCTTATGGAGGAAAAGCATTCTGGGAGAAGGGAACAGAATGTGCAAAGGCTCAGAAGCCCTGCACAACAGCTCTCTGTCCAGGATAACTCAGAGTCAAGCTGTCAGGAAGACAGGAATGAACACAATGACCTTTCCTTGTCTTGGATGATGGAAAGGTTTTGCTGCTTTTACAAGGCAATGTTTGTGTTTTTTTTTTTGGCAATTATTATTTGTCAATTATCTTCGCAATTATTATAGGAAAGAAAATTAAAGCACAGAGATTTAAAACACTTTTTATAACTCAAAGATGCTAGGGGTGGGGCACCTGGGTGGCTCAGTCGGTTGAACATCCAACTTCGGCTCAGGTCATGATCTCACAGTTCATGGGTTTGAGCCCCACGTTGGGCTCTGTGCCGACAGCTCAGAGCCTGGAGCCTGCTTTGGATTCTGTGTCACCGTCTCTCTGTCCCTCCCCCGCTTGTGCTCTCTCTCTCTCTCAAAAATAAAAAAATATTAAAAAAAAAAAGACGCTAGGGGTGCCTGGGTCAATTGGTTAGGCATCCGACTCTCGATTTTTGGCTCAAGTCATGATCTCATGATTCATGGGATTGAGCCCTGTGTTGGGCTCTGTGCTGACAGCACAGAGACTACTTGGGATTCTCTCTCTCCTTCTCTCTCTGCTCTTCTCCCACTCGTTTTCTCTCTCTCTCTCCTTCTCTCTCTCAAAATAAATAAACATTAAAAAAAGATGCTAGTCAAGTGGAAGATCAGAATGTGAATCCAGGTCTCACACAATTAAGTAGACCATAAAATAAAATCTGGGCATTTCTCTTGAACCAATATTAATCAGGTTGCAACCTCTAATCCTCTGTCTTCTTTGAGATGCTCTCTCTCCCTGTCTCACCCCAGGGCAAGGGGTTAATAGCTGGGACTGGTGTCTGGAGTACACCTCCCAGAAAGATCTGATCTTCATAAACTGAAGCTCCTGGGCTGTTCACCCAACCTCCTAGCTGTTTAGACTTCATGCCTCAGTATGCTGATCTCTACAACAGGCACAAAACAATCTCTATCCCAGAGGGTTGTAGCAATGATGTTAAAGGCCAGTACTTGTAGAGAGTCTAGAAGAATGTCTGGCACATACTGAGCACATAGGGGGGTTTGGCAGCTGCTGTGGTTACTGAAGTTGTTATTAGCAATAGTATCCTCACAGCCTGCAGAGTTTCTGAGGAACCTGCTGGTCCAGCATCCATCCTTTCTTAATCCAGTTTTTGGTCTGACTCAATAGGAAAAATGATGGGGAGAACAGGGACCATTTGTTGAACACCTACCATGTGCTAGGCATAGTCTTATGGAATCCTCTGGCAACAACCCTTTTAGGGAGGGACAAATATTATCCTCATTTTCCAGGTGAAGGAGATGAGGCATGGGAGGGCAGGTCACCTGCTCAAGATCACACCGCTGGTGAGAGGCAGAGCTGGGGTTGAGTCCAGAGGTCCCTGGCTCCTAGAAGCTGGGTGTTCAAACCAACGGGGCTTGTTTTCCCAAGATCCCAAAACCAGCTCTGCCTCCACCTCTTTCTCTAATGGGGGTCACACCCTGTTGCCCTCCAGAGCTTCTATCTCCATCTGTCGCGTCAAGACTGGGCCCCACTTCCAAGCTCTTTCACACCAGGCTTGTCTTTGCCACTTTCCTGCCCCTGCCTCAGGCCAGGACACCATTATTGTTTTATGTCTCAAATGCCCCAAATCTAGACTCTTGAATCAACCCTCTCTACCTCACACACCTCTAGAGGGGTCTTTCTAGAAAAGGCTTCTGGTGCTGCTGTCCTTATATACCAAAAGGGACTCTGTGGCACCTCCTCTGCCCATGAAACAAAGCACAGACTCAGCTTGGCATTCAGGGCCCCTCTGTCACACCCAAATGTGTTTCCTAGCCTTGTCTTCTCCTCCAGTCTCCGCATATTGTAGCTCCAGATAGGCTTAGTGGCATTGCCTGCTCAACAGCCTTTGAGGAATGATTACGCTTCATTTTAAGCTTTCTGTGTGCTATGCACTTAGCTAAGCAACCATCTCATTTAAACCTCATGACAAACCTGTACAGTTGGCACCATTTTATTGATAAAGAAACTGAAGCTTGGAATGAGGGTAAGTGACTTGCCCAAGCTCACCTCTCCAGTGACCAAACTGGGGTTCAAACCCAAATCTGCCTGATGCCAAGGCCTGCGCTCTTACCGCCACGTCTTATCCTCCGTGTTCCATTCTATCCATCTTCCTAACCTGAGCGGGGACCTCACCTCCTCTGGGAAGTCTTCTCTATTGCCTGCCTACAAAATAATCACTTTCTCCATGGCACATGTAGGACGTTTTCCTCCTACTTCACAGTTGCTTTATTTCTTAGTGAACGGTGAATGTGGGCTGCTAACGGGTGACCTGGCCTTCTTGTTGGACAGAGCTCACTTCTTTCCTTAGCCAGTCCAGCACAGAACAGGATGCACGGTAGGATAGAACACCGGACAAACCATTAAAATGCTTCCTTGCTCTTGATTTGCTGCACCCCTGGATTTGGCAGGCCCATGAATTCCATCTTCCGCTCATCTGTCCAAAACGTATGGGCCTACTGTGTACAAAGCCGTTTTCTGGGCTCCATCCTGTTTGCCAACAGCTAATGAGGGAGGTGCTCCATCAAGCAGGGAGTCCACAGTGCAGCAGAGTTATATGCTCACATAATCCTGGGTTTTTCTCCCCGCCTTAGGCACACAATGGTAGACTCTATTTTCAGCCTCCCTTGAAACTGGATATAGTGTTATAATTGAGTTCCGGCCAAAGGAATGTGGGCAAAAATAATGTGGCCCCTTCCAGGTCTGGACCTTGAAAACTTCCTGAGACCCGCCATGCTTTCTCCACCCCCGCCTGTGTATCGGCCAAATGAAGGGGACACTCCAGGACACAGTGGAGGGCAGAGCCAGACGACATGACATGTCTGGATCCCTGAATGACTGTACTGAACAGTCCCCATCCCCCATCCCCCAGCACTAGATTGTGATGTGAGTGAGAAAGACCCTCCAACTGTGTTCCATGTTGCTGCAGGAATGAGCCCACGAGGACTCATGCAGACACACTTGGGTTCAAATTCCAGCTCTTCTACTTGGTGGCTAGGTGATCATGATGTCTCAACCTCTGAGTGTCAGTCTCCTCCTTATAAAAGAAATGCAATCATCTCTGTTTTAGAATTCTCTAGAGTACTCCACAACATCCCAGATATCAGACAACCAGCCTTGAGTGTGGCACCCAGTAGGTGCTCAATCAATGGAAATATCCTCCTGCCCCCTGGCCTCATCTCTGTGTCTCAGTCCCTGGGTCTCAGGGCAGGGTCCCTGCTTGGTTCTGGGACATAGGATTTGGATAACCTTAATCTTTGCTGGTCTCTACGAATATTTGATTTTATGCATTTTAATTGTTATTATTTTGTGCTTGTGCTGGGAATAATTTTATTACAGGGCAGGAGTTTATAAACCTCAGAGAAGAAATAAATGAGAGACCTTTGTCTGTTGTAGTGTGGGCTCTAGGGCCAGAAGAGTGGAAAGAGAGGAGACTTTAGGAAGTGGCCTTTGAGGGTGGGGAGGTAATGGGTGCCAGTGTGCCAGGGTGAGCCTGGTTCAAGGTGATGATGTGCTTGGCAGGGTGAATCTGGGGGTGACAGAGGCCAGGGCACAGGTGAGGGCCTGGGCACTTAGGATACTTCTCCCTGGCTTTTAGCCCACGAAAGTCTCACTTCCTTCCTGCCTCAGGGCATTTGCACATACTGTTCCTTTTACCTGGAATACCATTCCTCCTTTCCTAGAGTTTTAGCCACATCTTAACATTCCTACTCTTGCTTTAGTTCATAATTCATTTCCTCCTGGAAGCCCTCCCTGACATCCCAGGATGCTCTCATAGCCCCATGAAGTTCCTTGTCACAGCTCCTTCTGCAGATGGTAATCATACTATATTTACTTGTTGTGTGAGTACCTGAATTATGTCTGTCTTCCCTCAGAAGGTCACCTCTGGGAGGGATGGACTTTGTCTTCTTTGCACCTGTGCCTGGAACAGTGCCTGGCACACAGAAGGTGCTCTGTAAATATTTGCCGACTAAATAAATGAATAAGTCAATTTACTCTCTTCTACACCCTGTACACCTAAAAGCAGGGGTCAGCAAACTACTCCAGCAAAGGGCCAGATAATAAATATTTTTGGCTTTGCAGGTTCGTTGCAATTACTGAACTCTGCTGTTGTGATAGGAAAGCAGCTACAGACAACATATAAATGAATGAGCATGGCTGTGTTCCTACAGAACTTTATTTATAAAAACAGGCTGTGGCCCAAGGGCCATAGTTTGCTGACCTCTAAAGCCTGCCATTTGTGACTCTGTTCTCACGTGGTACAAGGATTATTTCTAGTGGTGTGCTAGGGGCTGCCTGTAGCAGCTTGCAAAAGCCGATTGCTAAATTTTCAGGAATTTTGCAAGCTGGTTGTTAAACATAGCCATTATTAAAAATTAAATCAAATGAACCTACAATTATAATAAATAATTTATATTAAAAATAATGATACCACAAATGGAAGAATCTTGAGGACGTTACGCTGAACGAAATTAGCCAGCCACAGAAAGTCTACAACAACTGCATGGTTCCACTTCTATAAATTACTCAGGGTAGCCAAAATGAGATTCAGAAACAAGAATGGTGGTTGCCAGGGGTGGGGAATGGGGAGTTATTGTTTTAATGGGTATGGAGTTTTAGTTTGGGAGGATGAAAAAAGTTACGGAAATGGATGGTGGTGATGGTTACACAACAGTGTGAACGTACTTAATGCCACTGAACTGTACACTTAAAAATGGTTCAGACGGTATAAACTTGAAGTTACATGTATTTTGCCAAAAAAAAGTGGGGGAAGAAAGGACATACATATTCAGCACTCACGACTTCCTAATTATTTGATTACATTTCACTACTCTCTGTGCTCTGAGTTCCTTACATCTATTACATCTGCGTGGTGAGATACTACATGAGTGCCACTGTGCGTGTCTTCCCAATTCCATGTTGGCAGCTTGAAATTGGCCACCGTGGAAGTATTTACACCATGGAAAGCGGGAGAGGATCCAGATACCTCCCTCCCCCATCCCCACCCCCACCCCCGCCTGTTGTTCAGCATTTATCAGCACACCACTGGTTATTTCCATGTGTCTGGCTTCTCCAGTAGATGGTAAGCTTCTAGGGCAGAACTCCTCAAACGCTAGAATTCCAGCAGAAGCTTTTAAAATCCTGATGCCCAAGCCTCATACCAGACCAAGAATGCTGGCCTCTCTGGGGTGAGACCCAGGTCTCAGTGTTTTTTTTTTTTTTTTTTAAAGCCCTCAGGAGATCCCTCTGGGCAGTCAGGGTTGAAAGCCATTGGGCTGATCTAAGGTTGAACATCTCAAACTTCAGTGTGCATGCAAATCACACTAAAGCACCTTGTTCAACTGCAGATTCTGATTCAGGAGATCTGGGGCAGGATGTTGGGAGGCCAAGACTGCATTTCTACCCAGGTGATGCAGATGCTGCTGGTCCATGGACCACACTTTAAATAGCAAAGCCTTAGATGGAAGGATGCTGCCAGTTACTTAGAGGAAACGGTTTCCTTTATGCTTGGTGACCATGTGGTGATCTGCCTGTCTCTCCCACCTTCCCCCGAACAAACAAGGTGGGCATTATAAGAACCCATTTTACAGGGCAAGAGCCTGAGGCTGGTGAAGTGACCTGCCCAAGGCCCCACAGCCAAGAGGCAGTGGTGGGGCTTGGACCCAGTTTTTCGAGACTCCAAATCCAGTGCTTTTGCTTTCATTAGCTGCCTGACTGAGGCCACTCTAGGTATGGGGATTACATGGACCTGAAAATGCATCCGGGTCCTTTTCTTGGCTGTGTGACCCTAGGGGGGTTTCTTACCCTCTCTGGGCCTCATTCCTGCCACTCAGGGCAAAAGGAGGGCTGACTGTGATACTGTGATGAGGGCCTCCTGCAGGGCTCACCTCACAGAGGACACTCCCATCCAGGAATGTTCCTGCTGTAGTACCTAAACTTGGGGATGGCACTTCAAGGGCCCCACCATGGTAATAATAACCCTAGGGGGTCATGCAGTTCAGGCCTCTGAGCTAGAACAAAGGGAAGGCAAGCATGGGGCCTTTTGGGTGCAACTGCATTTTGCCTTGGCAGCATTCAGCATGTCTGTAGTTAGTTAATACACTGCTGGATGATTTTAGAATCAGAATCAGACTCGTCGCCATAACCACGGTCAGGGCTTAGCCTCTGATACCCATCTCCACTTTCTTTGCACCATTATTTTAAACCTTTCCATCTATAACTTCAATTGATCCTCACACTTACCTTGTAAGATAGGGACTATAAAGAGTCCCATTTACAGATGAAGGAATCAAGGTGCACAGAGAGAAAAATAACTTGCCCCAGGTCATACAATTAGCAAGCCGCAGAGCAGAGGTTTGAACCCAGGCTGTCTGGCTCCAGAACTGTGCTCTTAACCACTGCACTATGTTGCCTTTCAAGTAACTTATGTGTACGATGCAAATGTGCCTTGTGCCCCAATGTACTCTGAGTTCCCCAGGGACACAGGCCCTGTCTCTCTTGTAACCTGTCGTGTCCCGAGGGCCCCGAACAGGGTCTGCACATAGCAGACGCTCAGGAAATAGTTTTTGAATGAGGGAATGAGTGGGCTAGTTTAATCTCTCCCATTCCACATCCTGGTCATGTGAAACTCAATCACAGCCGTGACTGTCAGCGGCACCAAGGGGTGTGTGTCCATCTGTCTGTCTCTCCCACTAGGCCGTGAGTGTCATGAGGAACAGAACCCGGGGTGCTCACTGCCGTATCTCTAGAGCCTGGCACCCACCCTGGTACACAACAAGTGCCAAATAAGTGTCTGCTGTAGAGTGAAGGTCTCAGTGGAACTGAAAAGGGAAGCAGGGGTGTGCATAGGTGTTCTAGGGACTGCTGGCTGGAGAGTAAAGGGCAACAACACTAAATGATCATGATTCTACAGTCCCGCCTCTGGGAGGTTTACCCCACATCAAGCTCTTTATCTGCATGGATCCTCCCAGCCTCCCTGGGGGTGGGGACTGTTACCATCCCTATTTTACAGTCAGGGAAACTAAAAACCGCGCCAAAGGACAGAGCTGGGATTTGAACCCAGGTGCAAATCTAGGCTTATGTCATTTCCACTCCACCAAGGGCGCCTGATGAATAAGTAATTTGTGTTCACCCTCTCACTGTGCGTGCTTAGCATTGTTCCTGGCAGACAGCAGGTGCTCAACTGTATTCTGAACATGAGTGAATAAGAATGCTCACCACCTCAGCCCCGGCATCTTGCACCATCCATGTCTGGCACATAGTAGGTGCTCAACAAAGATCTACTGGATGGACGCAGGAGTGACTGCTGGTGTTGTGGGCTAGCGGCTGCGGTAGCTTCTGCTTTGCTCCCTGCCACCCCCAGGCAGACATGAGCGCTAACAGACACTTGGCTGACAGCGCCACGAGATGGATGCGCGCCTGGCGGCCTCACCTCCCCGCCGACTGGCCCCGCATGGCCTTCCATAATGCAGTCCATTAAAAGGCTTGTAAATTTTCATACAAGAAAGCCTACCATGGCGTCAGCATAGACTAATTGTTGTTAAATGTGCGGGAATGTTACCGCCACACCGCTGGAGCGATCACTCTTCCCAGCCTGGCCCAGACGCCGACCCATTCCTCTGCAGGCGGAAAGCTTACAACGTTCACACAAGGCCAAAAAGCAATTCGTGTCAAAAAGATCAATAATATAAAAATAAAGCATGAGAATTCTAGTTAAAGGGAATGTCATATAAATATGTGGTTCACGTCCATGATTCCAAGATTAAAAAAAATCAATCAATATCGTTCTTTAGATGATGTTATTTCTAATGAGAAATACCCGGAACAACTGCAAATAACTGCTTAACTGGGGGGAAAAAAGCATTAATAATTTACTTTATAAGGCATATGATACCGAATGAAAGAGGATCGCTGCTGGTTCTTAATTTGGTTGTAATGCAGCGTGACAGGCTCAATGATGCTTTGGTGCGTTCTTAATATTAAATTCAGAAGGATGTTCAGCTCATTCTAAGTTTTACCCCAAGCTGGTCAGGGTAAAACCAAAGGGGCAAGACTCATTATGGAAGCCAAGGAGACTTGTGCCATCAAAGTTATTAAGTCATCAAAGAGGAGGGAGTAGGGAGAGTGTGTGTACATGTGCAAGCTGGGGGCAGTGGGAGGGACAGAAGTCCCTCTCATTGCATCTTGCGAGCGACACCCTGTTTACAGAGCCACTTCTATATGCCAAGTTCTGGGCTGAGTGTGCAGACCTGGGTTTGAATCCCAGCTCCCTTTATGGGCTGGGCTTCCCTGGTGGATTCTGTCTGAAAAAGCTCAGCAAAGTCACATCTGAAAGGCCTGCATCCGGCTGAGTGATGAGGTCCTCCCCAGCCCTAACCACCTGCAAGTGTCCAATTCTGGCCCTCAATCTAGAGTCCACATCCTCGGTGTTTCCTGTACCGCCATGCCTCTGTTTAGCCCTCCAAACTGAGGTTTCCATCTTCCAGACTCGGCTCTGTTGGTGAAGAGCTGTGTGAGCTTAGACCGGCGGCCAACCTCTCTGAGACCCAATTTCTCACCTGTAAGAGGGGACGATACCAGCAGCACCTCTCTCACTGTGTCGCTGAGAGGCAGTGAAACGTGAGAGGCTTTACTAAAGGCTCAAAAGCTTTGCTGGCTAAAAATCCAGACTAAGCTATTCACCACCACATGCTGGCTGCTGAGTCTCAGTTACCTCACCCGAGAAATGGGTGAGACCAGAAGCCTACTCATGAGGCTTGTGGGAGGAATAAATGTGATGAGACAAGTCTCAACTCGTCCACTTGAAATGCCAACTTAAGTTCAAGGAGCACTCACTACATATGCTGGGCTTTGCTCCTGGGGTTTTTCATGTATTGACTCAATTAATCCTCATATGCACCCTATGAGGTGGGTACTATTATTATCTCCACTTAGAAAACAAGAAAACCAAGGCCCAGAGAGATTTAGTGACTTGCCCAGGGTCACACAGCCAGGAAGCAGAGAGCTAGGATGCAAGCCAGCGCCAACCTGGCTCTAGAACCTATGCTTGTCCCCAGTGCTTGTCTTTCCCGTGGGTCCTTCTGGTCAGCAAGGCAATTTCTTCCTGGTCTTACTGGCTGGTCAGGACTACATGTGTCTAATGTCAGTTGTCACCCTAAGGAGGCCTCACTTACAAAGGATGGTCATGACAGTGCTGGGAGCCACTGAGAAAGGGTAGTTTGGGGAGCAAGAGAGTTAAGACATCAAAAATAGCTGGATGAGCAAATAATGTGAAAAGGCAAAAAGAAAAAAAAAAAGGCCCTGAAATTAAACTTCAGCTCAAAGGGAATGGCAGGAGTCCTGTAGGCACGTGCAAAACAAAGGGGAGCACAGGGACCAAATTAGGGCATGGCACGTAGGGCTGGGGGGTTGTGGCCTAGGTAGGAAGACATATGTTTGTCTCAGGTGATCTGAACTGTGAGGTCCCCCTCCATGTCTTTCTCAGGCAGCTTGCCTGCAGGAACACAGATTGACCTGTTCAGAATCTTGTCCTGGGTTAGGACTCCCTTCCTTGCCCATGACTGCCTGGGAGGGAAAAATGATCCCCAGTGTTCAGGGCTGGAACAGACAATGTCAAAGCCAATGATGACCTCAGGCTCTGGGCACTGGATGGAGGTGGTGTAAGAGGGGTACAGCCCCCTCCTCTCAGTCACCGTGCCTCCATGCCATCTGATTAGCAGTTGGAGGGATCCTACTGAAACCTGAGTCAGACCTGGTCCCCGCTCTACTATAAAGTCTCCTATGGCTCTCACCTAATTCAGAGTCACAGCCAAAGCCCTTAAAGTAGCCCCAAGGCCTTGAATGATCTGGTGCCTGTAAAGATGACTTATGCTAAGTGTCATGGTGGACAAGTACAAGGGCTGTGCTGTGAAAGGTGGCAGGGGTGGGAGGGGTGGTGTCCAAGACTGACCAGGGTGCAGGGTTGGTCAGGGAGGGCTTCCTTATTCCCTGAGGATCTGACACTTGAAAGGAGTGAATCGGGCAAAAAGATGGTCCAGGGAGAGCATTCCAGGCAGAGGGAATAGCGAGTACAAACACTCTGAGCTAGGAACAAGTTAGGCTGCCTGCTGCTCGAGGTGAGTGGCAGGCAGGGGCCAGATAATGCTGGGGCCCACTGGCCTTGGGTTTCTGCCCTAAGGACTTTTCTGATCCCACACCACCCTCCTGGGCCTGAATCCATGCCCCCTAGCTTCTTTCCCTGCCTCAGGTACAGACTTGGGCTCTAGATGAAATGCTGGTCCTCTCCTCTCTGTGCCTCAGTTTCCTCATCTGTAAAAGGGACTAATCACAGAACCTCTCCCTGATTAGAAATCTTATGAAAAACACATGATATAACCATTAGAAAGTATGCAGTATATAGTAGCATGCAATAAAAGTCACCTCGGGAGGCTTCTCTAACAAAGGCAAGGCCCACCTTCGGTGCCAAGCCTGGCTGCTTACTGACAACAGTGGGCAATGAGGCTTAGTGATACCCAGATCAGGAAGGGGCACTGTGGGCATCCTGGCCTGGGTCTGATCAATCACAAGATCCTGGTAGGCGGATGTGGTCAAAAGAAGAGAATTCCCAGCTCTCTGCCCATCACGAAAGTGAGAGGCACTCAGGGTAGAGAGTGTTGGGCACCTTTGGCTGGGTGAAGTCTGCAGGGAAGTGTCTGTAAGGCTTCGAACTACAGCAGGTTATGATATCTTACATCTCCAACCATGGTGGCACGCCCGAAACCCATGTGAACCAGGGGGAAAAGTGTCCCCATCCCATTTGACAGATGGCACAGTGGAGGACATCTAACTGGACTAGAGTTAAACATATCCATTTGTTGGTTGGTTGGCTGACTGGTTGAGTCATCAACTCAGCTAACAAACACTCACCGAGGTGGAGCTGTCAAGCTGGGGGGCACCGAGCTTTGCTTTGCCACCTAAATGGCCTACAGGGGAGGCAGTGAGACTCCACCTTTTGCTTCCTTGCAAACCCCTGTTTCACCACTACCTTTCTGCTCCTCTGCAAACAGACCTTCCATCTGCTCTGACCTTTAGCCATTGGGGTTTGTCTCAGAGTTGTGCCCCAATCCCATCAGAAGAAACACAAGGAGAAGAGACGAAATCATCCAAACTGTTGACACTCCCCCCTGGCACCTGCAGGGCAATGCCAGGCCCGAAGCTGAGCAGGCAGTGTGCCTTCTGTGTGCCCCGGCTTCTGCTCCAGGAGCACCCAGCACTCTCCCTCTGGAGTGAGGGGAGATGGCCGCACTCGGAAGGGATGAAGGCCTAAGAACTTGGTGCTGGGGGAAGATGTCTGGAGAGAGCGGAAATCTGACAAAAGGCTGAGAGAAGGGAGCTGAGGTGGAGGAGAAAAGGGAGAAGGTCAAGAGAGAAGGAGGGGAGAGGAGAGAGGGAGAAGGGAGCTGAGGATCAGGGGAAGGAGGGAAAGAACTGGCAGTCTGCAGATCCTGGCTGTTCTGGTGATCTGTTGCTGTGTAACCAGCTGCCCCAAAATGGTGTGGCTCAAAACAATGGCTTCTTATTGTCTCTCATGGCTCTGTGGGCTGATGGGGCTCAGCTGGGCAGTTCTCTTGTTATTTCTCAGGCAGTCCACAGCCAGATGGCAGCCCAGCCGCACTGGCCTGATGGCTCCACTGGGCTGGACGGCCAGCGTGGCTCCCTGACTCACGCCTGGTACCTTAGTGCTCCTAGCCCCTCTCATCTGCGTGGAGCGTCATCCCCCAGGCCCCCTCTGTACAGGGTGGGCTTCTCACAGCAGAGTGGTCTCGGGCAAGTCACACTTCTTACATGAAGGTTGGGCTGCAAGCCGCAGGAGGCAGAATCACCAGTCCAGCGAAGACCTCCAGCTGGTACTGGAAGAGGGTCACCTCCACCACATTCTAGTGACTGAAGTGGACACAGGCCCAGACTCAAAGAATGAAGACACAGGCTCCACTTCTTGAGGGGGTAATGCCAGACACATTGCACTTATGCAGGGGATGAGTGTGAACGTGAAGCTCAGAAAAGAAGCAGAAGTTCTAAGAGGAAACTAAGAGGCCTCCCGTGAGCTCTTGACATGACTCCTGGACATTATTTCAATCATAGGGACCGAACTCCTAGTGACATTCCTTGAGGGCATAGATGGTGTCTCACCATCTTTGGGCCTTCCACAGCTTTCACTTGGAGCCTGGCACATAGTAGGTGCTTCACAAGTATCTGTTAAGTGGACCTGCAAGGTTCCAAGCAGAAAGGAGGCCCTTCTGGGGCTTGCACAAATACTTGCCCTCCCCCACATCAACAGGTGTCTAGTTAACTGCGAGGTCATGACCCTCACTAGGCCCAGCATCTAGAATACCACCTGGAATGCAGTAGGGCTTCAGTAAAGGTTTGTTGAGTGAACACATGATTGCATGGACTCAACAGATGATGAATATGTCTCTCACAAGTGGCACCTTGGTCTCGTTTCTAAGTTCCTAGAAGGGGGTCATGCCACACAAGCTCCCTCAGACCTTGACAGAACAGAGAGAGACTATCTTGGCCCCATGCCACCAAACACACCCACCACAATGGGAATCAGACTCGCCAGCCACCTGACAGAGGATTTCACTGAACCTCATGCAATCCTATGAGCTGTCACAGTGCAGGAAACAGTGGCTCGGAGACATGAAGTCACTTGGCCAAAGTCACATAAGTTTGTCAGTGTTCAGGTGGAACTCAGACCCTGGACGTCTGATGGCCATGCTCTCCTGTCTCCCCTGGAGATTAGAGGCTCTGCATCAGCCCCCGTGGTTCCCAAACTGAAGTGTTTCCATCAGGCCCAGGTTAATGTGTCTGTTCCAACTCAACCAAAGGGTTTTCCATCATTCAGGCTACATGTCCTTCCTGGTGGAAGAAGAAGGAAGCAGAGAGAAAAAAATCTCACAGTGGCCCTGCCATCTTCCTGGCCGGGCCAGTACACACACTCCTTAGAAAAGTTTCACCTCTGGTTTAGCATAACAAAACTTTTAATTTAGATGTTTTCATCTCTCTCTCCAAGTAAAAATAAGTTTAAAATAATGACTGTAATAAATGAAGGTAATTAATTGTAGTTTGTTCCTTTACTGTCTAGTCAGCTTAATTTTACCTTTTCAACTAATAATGAGAAAATAATTTTTGTGCTCGGAGGGTTAATGATATGTAACTGCGAGAGCTGCTAATTGCATGTTGCAATCCATCCATCAACAACCCCATCTGTGCGACTTGATTATGTTTGCTAAATTATTGCTTTGAATTATCTTTCATAAAGCAACTTTTGTAATTAGCGGGGCTTTCGTCTTGCTCTTTTCTCTGAGCGCAAGGATATTCAAACTTTGGCCATTTCAAGCTGTCTCCATTAAGCCACCTTCTCTGGCTGTCTTTGTTTCCCTGAGCAGGGGGAATCAAGACTGTCCTTTAAGCAATCAAGGCAGAGAGAAAAAGCTTCCTTGATTCACAGCAGGGCAAATTCACTTCCTCTCTGCACCCCTCCCACCAGCACACGCATACGCGCGCACACACACACACACACACACACAAAAGAAAAAGAAAAAGAAAAAGAAAAAGAAAAAAGAAAAAAGAAAAAAGAAAAAAAAAAGCCCACACATATACAGAATAAAAAGATAAAAAGGATGCCCAGATTCAGTATATACCAGGGCTGGTGAAATGAAATTAAAGAATGAAGTTGAACATGTTATATTTCAACAAGAGGCCCATACTGGGAAAGAAGGAATATTCAGCCCCGGCGTTTTATGGGCTACTTTATGTGACTTGAGATGGTGTTTGCCTCAGGGAATATTCCTGGGAGGTGATTAATGCCCTCTTGGGAATTCTCTGCTCTGAGCCTGGAGCCTGGTGGATCTGGAGAGGGAAGTGGCATAAAGGATGAACCCTCATTAAAAAAATTAAAATGAAAATCAAATTTGGATTATGAACGGCTTGTGCATGAGCAGTTTGTTCTGGACGAAGACGAAGATGCTTTTTATTAACACCTTTCTCTGGCGGCGTTTCTCCCCGGAGGCGTAGGGAGGGACATGGCGGCTGCAATGGATTAGTCAATAGATCATGAGGAAAGCAGGGGTTTCAAGAATAAAACTCCAGATAAATGTAGTCTTTTTGGTACATTAAAGGGACGATGGAAAGCCCTCTTAAGAAAATTAACGAAGTTATTTGGAGATCCTCAGCTATTAAAACAGTGTGAATTCAACATGTCACATGAATTTGGAAATGAGAATTCAGCTTTGTCTTCCCTTTTGGACCAACTAAAACCTTCTCTCCCTCTGTAAGTTACTGAGTACCAACAGTGTACCAGGCGCTGTGTCAACTGCCTCCACCCTTAGTTCTTTGAATCTTTACTATTAACTTCCATTTGCCAGAGGAGGAAAGCTGCAGCTCAGAGAGGTTAAGGAACCTCTCCCTAGCCACACAGCTAGGTAAGCAGCAGTGCTGAGATTGAAGCTAGGCCTGCCTCAGTCTGATTTGTACATGCTTTCTGCCATACTGCACTGATTGTTCTCTGGATCATCACCCAAACGAAACACTGAACTCTTTCTCCTATGGAAAAAATGATGTAAGTCACACCTGCTTCCTACAGGGACAGAAAGCCCCCTTCTTCCGGAAAAAAGCCTTGAACACCCACTTGGGAAAGAGGCAGATTCCAGCCCATGCATAGCAGAGGCCAAATAAACCTGTACTGGAGGTGACTGATAACAGGAATAATAAAATAACCAGGACTATCAACATAAGGCAATGTTCTAAGCACTCCATGGGCATTAACTTTGCTCTTCCTCAATCACAACCCTATGAAGGAGGTACAATTATTACCCAGTTTTACAGATAAGGAAACAAAAGCACCGAGAGGTTAAGTAACCTGCATAAGGTCAAACAGTGAGGAACTGGCAGAGGTAGGGTTCAAACCCAGGTTGGCTCCAGAGTCTGCTCTTTATCGCCCAGTAGCTTTCTATGTGCCAGGCATTACATTAAAACCCTTCCCTGCAATATATCTCAGTTAGTCCATAAAACAACACAAAAACGGCTGGAGTGTCTTTATTCCCATGAACAGATAGGGAAACTGAGGCTCTAAGTGGCTAAGAGAAGCTCCGCCCACAGCCCAAGCAAGGGAACAGCTGAAAAAGCGCTGCTCAGTGCCTGTCTTCAGGCTGGGCAGAGGAATCAGCTGCCTGAGAGGTCTTGTGTGCTGAGCATCCCTCATGGGACCAGGGCTTGGCAGATGGGAACCTCTTTTTTTAAAAAAACACAAAGCCATGACAACAAATTCCCAACATTATTGGTCTTCTTTCTGGTTTGTTTTTCCCCCTTCAGCTCAGGCACCTCACAACCAAATGAATCAATACTGGATGGCCCTATAAATAAATAAGCACATCAGTCAACTCAGTAATAAAATGAAGGGATGAAAAATATGGAAATCAGCGACATTTGTGTAAATCCAGTTATTGTTTACTTTAATATTGCCTTATGCGCTTACGCGGTTCCAAAGAGACAGATTTAAAGTAATGTGGCGCTTGGTGGATGACAGACTTAAAATACATCACCATCGGAGAGTTCTGAGAAGGGCCAGCCCCTCCAAGGTCCTGCCTAAATCCAGGGGAGACTGAGAAGAGCCCCCTAAAGATGGAACATTTGACAAACAACTTCCCCTTCCACTACCCTGCCTCAGTGTAATTCCATTCTCTTCCTAGCCTGCCTCCCTTGCCAGCAGGACGAGTGGACGTTCTCAGAATCCTGGTCACAAAGTCAAGTCAAGAGGAGAAATGGAGGAGGTTTGGCCTCATCACAGGGCTCCAGGAAGTCAAGAGAAACAACTGGCTGAAGACAGCTCAGCTGCTGCCAAAGGAACAGGGTCCGATGGGTTGTCAGGAAAGAACATGAACAGTGTTGATTTTATACTCAGATGGTGGGTCAGTAGAGAGGATTTCAGGGCGGGCTGGTAACTGTTTGGACTTATCTGTAAGACTGCCTTAGAGAATCAAAGCAGAGCAGAATGCCCGGGGACAGCAAAGGTCACTGAAGACAAACCTCTTGATTTAAAAAAATGGGAAACCAAGCCTGGAAGGTGAGGTGGTTCATTCAAGGTCACAGATACTATGTATAGCAGAGCTGGTGTAAGGCTGGACAAAGTCTAGGAAGAGGGAGATTTCTTGGGATCAGACACTGGAATCCCATCAAACAGAATGGAGAACCCATTCTTACTATGTCACCATTGGCTGATCCAGAGAGAATGGGGCAGAGTTTGCAATGGGGGTAGGCGGGTTTCTCCCAAGCTTCCAGAGGCTGCTGGCCTCCTCTGGCAATTCCAGGTGGGACAGGAGAGGGAACCAGGGAATGTTTTGGTGACATGCCATTGGCCTTGGGTCTTACCTCAGCTTGGAAGCTTTTTAATACAGGAGCCACCATCTCTCTGATTTCCTGAAAAAGAGATCAGCGAAGAGTTCACTACAGTGCCAGGTGGGATACCCCCATGGCCCCTGCTTGCAGTGCACTGTTGTCCCCTAGGTCAGCATTTCCCAAACGTGTCCCATGGGATGTGCATCTGTGGGATTTCATAAGGGTTTCTCATATATACACCTACACACAGATACACTCACACACACACACACACACGGTGCCAAGCCAAATCAGACTGGGAAAGAAAGTCCAACATCAAGTTTCTTCCCTGAAAGACTTTTTGGAACCTTTAGTATAATGCACCTTGTGCATTTCTGGAAGAGGGGGAAGGAAATAGCATTTCCCAAATAGATCTGATCGTGGAATACTCTTTTATGCAAAGCACTCATGGGGATTGGTGGTGCATCATGTGACACTCTTTGGAGTGGGGGATTGGCGGGGGGGGGGATGGAGAGGTGGCCTCAACTCTCCACACCCAGCACCATGTCACTGAAGTCTCTTCATAAAAACCTCTGTCCTTGAAGCATTTGCTCAGGGCTGTCTCTTCCAGGTGGCCATCTCTGCTTCCCCTCACCCAACTGCCCCTCTCCGGCAAACACTTCACTTTGCATTTTAGCAACATAACTTCTGTACTTGTCTCTCCCTCCTCACCAGAATGTGCAGCTTTTGGGAACTTGGCAGGGGCACCTCCATGGTGCCCAGATCAGAGGAAGGGCTCTGTGAATGTTTAATAAACTTTATGGCAGTGGGCTATCTTCAGAAGGGAGCATCCTACTTCTGGACCCCAATTTCCTGTCTTTCACAAACGACCTTGAGGTTCCCAGCCCCAAGGTCTTCCCTGCTTGGCTCCTGTGAGTTCTCCCCAGGACATAAGAGGGAGGCCTTTTAGAACCTAGTGTTGCAAGATTCCAACCCTAAATGCTTCAGTTTCCTCTGAGACCCACTGGTGATTCCATGACTGCTGTCAGCCATGGCCCACAAGAAACTCCCATGGAAGGAGGAGATGTGAAGGGCTCAAGAGTGTGGGGGAGAGAGGGGCAGTGGGGAGAAGTGGAAAGGAAGACGTGGGCACAAGATACTTAAGTTTAGGTGAAGAATAAATCCCTTAATTACAAAATAAGGTTGTGCTACTGTCCCTGGAAATTCTCTCTCTTCTGGGTCCTGGGTACCCCTCCTCACTGATCGGGTGTTTCCCAGGGCTCCTCAGAGCCAGTGATATAGTGATGGCATGCTGGGGATCTTCAGGAAGCACACAGAGTTCATGTGAATTTATCTAGCGGATTTGATCGCAAGGAACTATGGGGTGCATGGGCTGAGCCATGGAAAAGGAAATGCACAAAAACCTAGGTCGCAGGTTGTGAACTCAAATGTCCACAGAGGCCAGGGGGAAGTGGACATGAGGGAGGCAGGCTGGGAGGTCCCGTGGCAAATCTTGGGAGAACTCAAGCACTGTGTGATGGGGGTGGCAGTTGCTCAGCTCCAGCTGGTGACTGCCATGTGGGCATGAGCCTCTGTGTGACCAGATCTACCAAAGAATCTCAAAAGGTACTAGAAATTTGAGGTTTTGAGTGAAATCTTCTGAGATGTTAAACGTTGGTAAACTTACTGTAAAACTTGAGTTTACAGACCAAATAAAACATACCAGTAGGAAACCTCTGGTCCAGGTTCAGGAAACATTAGTGCTGGAAGGGGCCTCAGAAACCATCTCTCCAGTCCCCTGAATTTCCAGAAGGGGAGACCAAGGCGCTGAGAGGGGCTGGCTTGCTCAAGTCTCACAGTGCACGAGTGGCTCAGCTATCATCTGAATGCAGGTCAACAGACAACCCAAACCAGCTGTCGGCACACTTGAGAGAGTTTAAGGGATTCAAATCTGAGGGCCAACTTTGGGCCAATGCTGACCATTTCTAGAAGCTCCTTGTCCTGTATGCTTCACCCTTAGGGGGGGAAGCTGAGCATAGGCACCAGCAGGAGGTGAGTTGGGCACCAGCCAGATGACGTTCTTAAATAAAGCCTTGGCATGACTCTCCCCATCAGGAGAGACTAGTTCCAAAAATGAGAATTTTCAGAGGCGCGACTATAATAGGAATGGAAACTTATTCCTTCTAATTACATAATTGCATAATTATGCAGTATTGAAATTATGTAAGCCGAACTCCAAGGCTTAAAACCTGGCCTGGATTTCCCTCATCACCCGGGGGGCTCCCATGTGGCCCCCGGGGAGGAGGATGAGATGGAGGGTTTGTGCTGACCGGAGAGAAAGCATGTAGGGCTGGGAAGATCTAGGGCCATTTCATCTCTGCTTCCCACAGAATGGAGAGTCAGAGGTGAAGCTTCTGGTATCCTCTTTCTAGGCAGAAAATCAGTTTAAATAATAAGCCGCTATCTGTTCTTAGAGGGAAACAAAGGATGCTCAGCATTACCTATGCCTTCTTAGCTCCAGGAGTCAAACCAAGGACTTGACTTGGCCTTCTGAAGCCGCAACATGGGAGACACTCGGATCTGAGATTGCTGCCCCTTCTCCTGGAGCACCCTCCCTCAGCTCTCAAACCTAAGATTCCTTCCCTAATCGCTCCATGGGCAGGTTCTAGCTGCAGCCTACTTCTTCTTCTTGCTTTGAAGAACCGAACATACTTATGACTTGTGTGAGGAAGATTTCACAGCTAGAAGACCTGAACCCTCTGTGCTCATGTAGCCCGATTCCTGGGTAGGCCTGCCTCTTCTCCATCTCTCCATGGCCCCCTCCTCCATCAGCAAGGTGGCAAGAGAACTCCTGGGTGATTCTAACAGGCAGACTGGGATCAATATCTCCAGGTCTGATACTTCCAGAATTGCCAGCTGCTGCCCAACCCTCCTCCAAGATCCAGGCCACTTGAGTAGGTTAGGACATAGAGGTCAACTATTAATCTCTGAGGACACAGAGAAGCACAACTGGCTTTGGGGGCAGTCAGGTCTCTGTTTCCCATAGTGGCTCTGATGTGTCATATCCTTGATGACATTATATGCAATCAGAAGGCCTTATTTTTCCTATCGTGTTTATTCCATCTTTTTTTTTTTTTAAATGTGAGCGGCAACAGGAGGCCTGATAGAGAAAGTAAAAGAATTAACACATTCACCCCTGCAAAGAACAAAAACAAGTCCATTCTAGTCTCTTCCCTTGGGGGGGCCTTATGGTATGGGGGGTGGGGGGAGGGGACTTGTCATTATCTGGACCACTTCGAGTCAGCTGGGAAAGGCAGAGCAGATGGGTGGAGCTACAAGGCAAGAGGTGAAGGGGGAGGATGAGGCCTGTTTATGTCAGTGGGAGGCAGTTTCAGAGGAGATTGAGGGAAGGCCCAGAGAGGGTAGGGAAGCCTATAGCTGTCCTCTCCCAGACACCAATGGAAAAGTAAAATAAAATCAAGAACCCTAGAGACACTGTCTTTGCTGTCAAGGCCAGGTGTTTGACTAGATATGAATGTGGGCGGGGGGGGGGGGGGATGGATGTTTTAGAGAACCTCAGAAAGAGTAACTTCAATGGAGAAGCAACGTGCCCTCACTTTAGACAGCACCGCTGAGCACCACTAGAGCAAGAAACACCCAAAGGTTGGGGGCTGTAATTTTTTCTTCGTGGCTAATTAGCTTCTTTTCTTGTTAGTCACTTATGTCTACAGTTTCCAAAATATAGTTTGAACAGGGAAAACTCTGCATTCCTACTGAGTTAATTCTATAACGGCAAATATACTGTACCTCAGGTACATTTTTCTTAAATTCCCGGCGGAGTTCAATTAAATGTTTATGAGAATGTTCACTCTCCTCCTGCCGTGCAGACAGCTCGGAAGCGACGGAATTAAGCTCCTTCTGAAACAATAAAAAAAAAAAAAAAGAGAGAGAGAGAGAGAGAGAGAGAGACAGAGAGACAGAGAGAGAGAAAAGAAAAAGATTTTTCCCCCTCCTCTTCCTTTTTAATCATCATACAAAACAGCATTCTGAACAAGTTTTCTTAATTTACAAAGCTGAGAAAAGACAGGATATTGACTCCTGGCACAAATGAATAATTTACAAAACTGGGGATGTAACTGAAAAAAATCCAGGACAGCTTTTTTTTGCTCATCGGAAGATCAATAATCTCCCATAAAGTTGGGTGGAGCTATTTTTTTTTATACCTCTCCCCAACCCCCCTGCCCCACCTCTTAAATTTCCAAAGGAGTGATGGCATAAGCTTGTCAGTAACTGTAGAAAACATCTCCAAACCGTGTCAAAATAGTAAAGTGCGGCATATTGTATGGGCATATTATAGTGTAAGAAAGTGCTGTCGACAGCTTTCATATATCAGAGGTGGGAACTGTTCCAACTATGACTTACTTACACTTAAGGGTTCATAAATACGCCTTTTAAGATATAGATGGCTTTTTAATTTCAGTAGATTTTGGAAAAATGAAGGTGCCAATAAGAAGCAAGCTGACCTTTTGTGTATCCTGCAGTAAATCATTTAAGGTTCACTTCAAGTATAAGAAATATTTCACTGAAGACTCCCGGATTCAGAAGAAATGGATTGGAAGGTGCCTTGGCTGCTTATGTGCAATGAAGGAGCCAGACCAGGTTTTTACAGGATGTACCATTCAGGAAAAAAAAAGAGAGTGAGGGATGGAAGGAGGGGCCACCCCAGCTTACACACATCACAGACAATGTCTGCTGGTCGTACATGTATATTTGATCACCCCTCTCTCCGCTTTCTTCACTTTAACGGTGGCAGTTTCACAAGGGGAGTACAATTCACCATGAGTTGTCATGGATTTCATTTGCATAATTCAAGAAATGCTGTTTATGTGGTCTGCTGCTTTCTTGCACCATCCCGAGATGGGCTTTTTTTCTGGACCATAACTCGAGGAGCATTTCTGTATATATCACCCGATTATATTTGCAGCAATCAAGCCCCATAATTTCCTAAATCCGGTGATGCAATAAATTTCTGCAATCAGATTTATTAAAAACACACACGCAGATGCAAGAGTGTATTTCTAGGGTGAACTCTTTAATCTAACATATGTATGATGAGGCCCGGCACCGTGTTGAAAGACCCCATTTGTCATCGCTAATATGCATTCATCTTGCACACACAATGAAACACTTTTACCATTAGATAATGAAATAAAAGTACTATTAACCCGCTGCAAATCCTTTTCCCTGTAAGAGACGAAATGCATGGTAATTGTCTTATATCATGTCTGAGTCGGTAAATCTGCTCTATAGCAGTTCACCATAGCACCATAAACCTCATACCCATTGGAGGCTGGAGAGCCTACCCTAAGCCCAGCATAACTGTCTCTGCCTATGATGCCTTAGGGAGAAATTGGCAAGGGAATTTCTATTTCTGGAGAAATGTCTAACCTCGTTGGAAAACCATGGGACTAGAAGAGAGAAGGTCAAGGCATAAAAGCAGAGATTAAAATAGAGGGGCAAAGGAATCGGAAATGCGGTGCTCTCCAAGGTGCTGAAGTCAATCCATTGCCACAGCACTAGGTACATCAACTTAAAGGCACTGGGACTTCCAGTACAAACACTTCATGGAATTTTGAGTCAGGTGAGAAAGAAGGTATCATTAGGAGAGACAGAAACAGAAACAGTTTCTGACAGTCTACCAAAGTGACAGAAGAAAAAAGGGAGACTTCTGATTTATCATTATTTTAAAATAATCATAGTTTCCAATAAAGAAAACACAATCAAACACAATCAAAATATTGAGTGACCAGAGAGAAGTCTGTGTTTGTAGGAAAAGGACTGATCAAATGTAGATAAAATCCAACCAAGTGGTGCAGCCAGGTGGACAGAATGTTCTCAGTTTTCTTTAGGTTTTCTCATCTGTCTTGAAGACAAATATGGGATTTTTACATTGCTGTAGGACAAGCAGAGCTGTGACTTGTGTTGACATCACTTGATTTTGGATTATCATGTATCTGACACTGTGTTCTAATCTCTGGGACACTGCCCCTCCCCACACCACACCACAGCAACCAATATACCTGGTTGGTGCTGGACTTGGACTCCTCAGTTAAAACATGAAATCCAGGCTCTGAGAAGAAATTTCACAGCAGGATAAGTCCAATGACTTGACGTGTTCTACCAGATAATTATGCTGTGTGACTGCACTGGGGCCCTTCACCACAACCTCCTAGGCAGCTGGTGGGTGTAAATCTCTCTACTGCAGACACAGCAGAGGCAAGACCAGGCCAAGGAACATCGGCAAACCCCCAGGCCCAGCCCTACTGCAAGCCCAGCTCATGGTGTCCTGTTGAGCCCTAGAAGAACAAACAATATCCGTGTTCTTCTCAACTTTGCCTGCTTCCATGCTCATCGTTCAACCCTGAATTCTCGCCACATTTCCTTGGTAAGCTCACTACCAACAACATCATCAATAACAATAATAATAGTAAATAATAATCATAATTACCATTCATTGGGTGCTTACATGTGTCAGGCACCATGCTAAGCTCCTTACATACATTATCTCATGTAACAAGCACATTAATGTGTCTACTAGGTGATTCAAGCAGGGACTAAGAAATAAATTACAGTCAATTCTAATAGTTCAGGTGTGGATTATCCCCTTGGTGGATAATAAAGGCAAAATTGTAATGCCTGGCTCTTCATAGGGCTTCTGCTCCACTTCCCCACTGGCTGGGGGATATTCAGGGAGCTTGTTTTAAATGCTATAGCTGTATAAACCATCAAGCACAGTACCAAGTGTTCAAGACATACTGGTTGATACTATTCTGCTTTTTTTAGATAAACTGAGAGCTCAGAAAACATCCTGCTAGATCAGTGATTCTAAGAGTTCTGGATTTCACAGGTCAATAAAAATCTCACCAAAAATAAATAAACAAATAAATAAAGGACCAACAGAGTATGGCCAAGTTTCACTGCATCAAAGAAAAACATTAAAGGATCCACATAAGAGTGAAACCATATGGTATCTGTCTTTCTCTGTATGGCTTATTTCACTTAGCATCAGAGGGAGGGCAGGGTGGGTGATGGGTATTGAGGAGGGCACCTTTTGGGATGAGCACTGGGTGTTGTATGGAAACCAATTTGACAGTAAATTTCATATATTAAAAAATAAAAAAAAAAAAAAAAAAAAAAAAAAGAAAAACATTAAAAACAACCCCCCTCTCACCCTAAAAGATGGGATATTTGAACATTAACACAGCAAGAGGGCCAACAACAGAATCAACAAGAGTCTTTTTAAAATAAATACACCTAAAATAAAAAGGCTCACAGCACTATATTTATTTTGAAGGGACAGGAAAAACTCCCGTAAACATAAGCCAGCATTGGTCTAAAGGTGAATTTTAGAAACGAGTGTCTGAGCCACTGCACACATACACAGCTAGCAGGGCCTCTCCTTTGATGATCAAGCAGAACTCGGTTCCTCTCCCCCCGCTGGCCCTCAGCCCCCAGCCCTAGGGGAGCCATGATTAACACAGCCCCAGACTTTGGACCAGGCCCAGGCCGGGAGGAGACTCATCTGATTAACCTGCCATCAGCAGCAGACAGACAGCCCGGAGCCCGGCGCAGACCATTCAAATAATGATCATCATAAACAGCCCATTTGCAACTAAAAAGAAATAATTTTAATGAGCTTGAAGCAGATGATGGATGCAGCTGAGGCTCGGGCCAATGCGCAGAGAAAAAGGAAGTGGGGATTGAGCTGCACCCAGGACGAGGCACAGCAGGAAGAAGCTGGGTTGGGGAGGAAGGGCTCTTCTGGGGAAGATGGAAACCACCAGCCCACTGTGTCCATTGCCTGGCGAGTGCCCCTAGCTCTGAGAGGGTCTGCACTCCAGTATGCTGGACAAACGTGAGACTTAGACCTCCAAAGCACTCAGAGTCTCAGAATGTATGAACCAGAAGGAAACTTTGAGGTTGTCCAGTCCATCACTGTCCAAACTTCAATCATACATACCCCTCTGGCATGCATTTGCCATATTGATATTCCACATGAATCACTATTTATTTAATATTTATCTTCAAATTGACTATTTCTTTCTTTTTGATTGAGGTATGTATAGCTTTAAGTTCAATTTTAAGACTGAATTTTTACACCTTGCAACCACTGCCCAGATCAAGATATAGAATGTTCATGTTCCTAGCACCTTTGAAGGATCCCTGGTACCTCCTCTTTTTGAGTACAGCCTAAAGGTGGCCATTATTCTGATCCTAGCATCACAGATAAAATTTGCCTGTTCTTGACCTTCATGAAGACTTCCTCCCCTTCTTTTTAACCTGAATAAGTGCATTTGAAAAGGAAAATTTTTTATCACTAGAGAATCCTAGGTCATAAACAGATGGTATCCACTGAAATAAACTACAATGAAAATAAAGCATTGCTATTTTTCTTTGTTATAAAAGGAGACCACCAAATATTAGAGAGGTGTTAAAAGGAGTGTAGCACCAGGCTGACTTTCTTCTTGTTAGAAGGAGAAGGGATGGAGGAGCACTGAGAAGGAATAACTGTTCCTCCTGACATGAGTTGATCCTTCTAAAGTCAGGTCTACTTATTGCTTACAATCATCTCATGTCCATCAGTAAGTGTATGTACCACACTTTAGCAAAAATCAATTGAATCTGACTCTGCCATTTAAATTTTTTTTAAACTTTATTTATTTATTTTGAGAGAGAGACAGAAAGCAGGAAGGGGAGGGGCAGAGAGAGAGGGAGAGGGAGAATCTCAAGCAGGCTCTGCGCTGTCAGTGCAGAGCCCGACATGGGGCTTGAACTCGCGAACCATGAGATCATGACCTGAGCCCAAATCAAGAGTCAGATGCTTAACCGACTGAGCCATCCACGTGCCCCCGATTCTGCCATTTTAAAGACGAGGAAACTGAAACACAGCCTAGACTACCTGCCCAAGTCACACAGCTGCATAAGAGGTTGCATTTCCTCAGGGAGAAGGGTGGTGGGTCTGGGGTAGGGAAGGAAAACTGTGGTTATCTACAGGGAGGCAGGTTGAACATTCTCAGTTAACCCATGTTCTTCATGAAAGAGGGAAGGGGAATCTTACAAGAATACTTGGTTTTGAAATTTAACACCTGATCCTAAAGTGTCAACTACATACACAGCTCCCGACTAGATGCTATGTTCTCACAGGGGAAACACATAAGAGATCACATGTGTATATGCATGTCAGTTCCCTCATCATATGTGCACACTCTTCTCAGCTCCAAAGACAACCCCACACTCAGACATGCCCCCCCAAAACCAACTCCAAAAAGAGACCTTCTAAAAAGAATGCAGTTATTGTTGGGGATCAGGGATTAAGGAAGTGAGGACCTCAGGTGTCACTGGGTCCCTGTCAGCCCCTCCCATCTTCTGCTCTCCTTTCCTTCCCAGCCAGACTGAATTCCTTGCAGGAATCCAAATGCCCCAGGGTTTCCCAACTCTACGGCCCCACAGACTTCATTCCCTCTGCTCAGATGATCTCATTCTTTGTGCTGATCTTACTCATCAATTTGTCTCAGCTTAAATGTCCCCCCTTCCAGGAGGGCTTCATGGACCTTCCCTTCCAAGTCCAGGCATCTCCACTGTGCCTCTGCTAATCTTTTCTGGTATTTTCCCTGTCAGAAAATATATGATAAAACATTATCAGATTTTATTTTTTAAAGCCTTAGAACCTGTCTTAAAATGAAATCTTACACAGAAGGTCCTTATAGAAAACAAGAGCTCATAGCTAACATTTATGAGTTCCTATTAGTATATTTATTTTAATATTTATGGAGTGTATGAAGTACTTTATGTACATTATCTCTTATAAGGATATATGGCTGAAGTGATGGTTGAAATTCTAGGCCAGGCCTGGAAAACCAGGATGAGCAGTGGTTACGACTTGTAATACAGTCACCAACTACCCTCAAAACACACATGGAACTCTGCTTTCTCTTTACTGTAGGGAGATCCAATTAGAGACGTTGGACCCTCATCCATCCACTCCCCTGTCCGTCATCCATCCATGATCTCCAGTGTGCTAGGCATTGGATAAGGGGAGGGCAACAATGAATCAGATATGGCCTGCATCCTACAAGAGCTCAGAAACCAAAGTAAACAAGCTAGGACATAAATAATTCTGGTAAAAGGGGACAAAGACCATCATGTTGAGACATTACCTCCAATGTAGGCTTAGATGAGTGAAACCCTTATATATCCTGTATTGCCTGAGGGGTATGGAAACTAATGGGGTAAGGGAGAGGTAGAGTTTTATCTATCTCTTCTAATGGTTCTCAACTTGGGCAGGGGCTGCCAGTACCCAGTAGGTATTACCTAAGATGGAAACCCTTTATCCCACATCCATCCAATCACCTATCCATTTATCCACTTATCCATCCAAAATCCATCTAATTAATCATCCATCCACTCCAATCCAATTATTCAGCCAACAAATTACTCAGCCACAATTCTGTGGCAGGTACAGTGCCAGGTACTGGTATACAGTAACCAACCAACACAGTCCCTGTCCTTGAAGAGTTCACAGTGCAGTGGAGAAGACAGGTCAATTCCAACACTGTGTGCCTAAGTAAAATATAAGAAGTATGAATAAAGTACAGTGGGAACACAGAGACAAGGTGACTTCCTATAACTTGGGGGACAGGTCACCAAGATGGGAGCATTTGACCTGGGTCCAGAGGGATGAGTGTGTCAGATAGAAGCTAAGCATCCCAGGCAGAGGGAATGGGATTGTTGCAATAATCTCCTAACTGGTCTCCCTATTCCTGTCTTTAGTTTTATTCTTCTTAAAATGTATCACTATCAGACACACTGTATTTCATTTACTTATTTTATTTGTGATAATGAAAACTCCATGAACAGTTCCTGATACATAGTAGGTACTCTAGAAATGTTTGTTGGTCAAATGAATGAGTGAATGAAACAATGCTATGTCAGAAGCTCTGAAAGAGCCTGGTCTATCTGGGAAACAATGACACGGTTTAGAGACCACAGACCTACATCCAAATCTGGCTTTGACACTTCCCTAGCAGTGTGGCCTTGGACAAATGACTCAAACTTAGTTTCTGTGTCTGTAAAATGGGGACAAAAATTTGTGCCCATAGGGTTATTATAAAGATCCTTTGAGAACCAGATTGCAAGTGGGTGAAGTGCTTGGCAGAATGTCTAGGATCTTCAGCGTTCACACCCTCCAATGGAATGCCAGTCCCTTAGGGTGGGGACTGTGCCTGTGTTGTTCACAGCCATAGCCAGGGGGTCTAGCCTAGTGCCAGGTGCATAGTAGGCACTCAGTAAACATTTGTGAATGAATGACTGTTAGCAGATATAAGTATGAGAAGTCCTCTGTGGCAGAAGCAAGGCGGGACCCTCTTTGTGCATGCCAAATGTCTCATTCTGCATCTCTGGTCCATGGAGTTATTTAGAGCTTGGCCATCAGAGTCTCACGTTGAACACAAAGGTTTCAGGGGATGCTGTGGGGGTATGGTGGGAGTGCTGCCTTCAGAGGGGCCTCAGAGGCCAGCTCCGGGAGGCGCTGCGGGATGACCTGGGATGGAGGGTACATGCTGGCCTGCCATGAACAAGGAGACAAGACAGATGGCTCTGCAGCCCGCTGAGATGGATAACTGAGCCGCAGCTGAGAGACAGCCCGGTTACCAGAGCCATCCATCACTCCCTGCGCCGTATGTAAATTTCAGATGCCAAGATGTATCGGGCCAATTATCCGAGGCTGGGGCAAGGGGTGGTGCCTAAGAGAAACAGTTCCCAGCCAAGCTAGCTTTACTGCATTCCATCAGCTGGGCTGGGGGTGATAGACAGTTCATATTCAGGTCAAAGAGCCCATTAAGGAGAATGTGGCCAAACCTCGAGGCCTGGGTGTGTGGGTGAGGCTGCCAACACTTCTTAGTAAACTCCCAGTGCAGTGATAACAATAATATAATAACTGCCCAACAGACGGCTTACTATACATATACGAGGTCAATGCTAATTGGCACACAAAATTTCATTTAATTCTCCCAATGGTGCTTGGCACACAGTGGATCCTCTAGAAACATCTGTTGGGAGAGCAAACGAATGGTCTATGATGAAAGGTGCCATTTTACACATAGTACCTGCAGAGAGACAAAGCCTCTCATCCAAGGTCACATGGCTGGGAAGTGGCATCATGGGGACTTGAACTTATGTCTTTCTGGATTCTTTCCTCCAGATACTGAGAAGGCAAACTTTCTCTGACCTGTCTGTCGTCAATAAGGACTCAAGTGGCCTGAAGACCAGAAGTCTGGTTGGGCCTAATCAGTCTCTCCATCCATCTGTTCGTCCGTCCATCCATCCATCCATCCATCCATCCATCCATCCATCCATTCATCCATCCATCCCTTTGTACTCATTCACTCAACTATTATTTAAACACCTACAACACTGCCTAGGACAAGCCAGACCCAGATCCTGCCCGCATGGAGTGATGGGTCACATAGGGAGCACAGACAATTATGACTGCAGTCCATCAGGCCCTCCTAGCAGTTCTCACAGCTCTGGCTTCTAGAAAATCCAGGTGGCAATTTGCTTTTACTTGGAGTCAGGCCAACAAGTGACATTTGGCAGGCAGAGTGGGTTCAAGTTCGGACATTCTAGCCTACTGGCTCTGTGAGCTTGGGCAGACCCTTGGCCTCTGTGCATCTAGGTTTACCACTGTTAAATGGAGTCATGGCATTCACTCCTTCTTGGTGGGGCAGGCAGTATGAAAGGCTTGTGGTTGGCAGGGGGTCTAGGCTGCAAGAAGTGCCTGGAAGGGTTGGGTGCTCAGCGGCCTAGGGTGTTACTTGGGCTGGAGCCAATGCCAGCCCTAAGGCGCCAAGGGAGTGGCAACTTTCCATGCCCTGGTATCGGGATGAGGCCCAGGGCTGGAGTGGGGATGTTGCTCTCATCAGCAAATCCTGTCAGCTTGATCTAACCATTTCTCATCTTCTCTACTGCTGTCACCCTGGACCTGGACATTATCATTGCCTGCCTGGGTGACCAAAGAAGCCTTCTCACTGGGCTCCATACTGTCATCCTCAGTCCCTTCCCCATCCAGCAGCCATAGGAATGCTGTTAAATCTAAGTCATATCCTGGCCCTCCTCTGCTCAAAACTTTTCCATTGCTCCCACCAAATCGGAGCCAAGACCAAAGTGCTCACCATAACATCATGGCTCCATATGATTCATCTCAGTCTCACTTCCTTCTATTTCTGCTTTGCTCACTCTACTCCAGCCACATGGGGTCCTTGCTGGCTCTTCAACACATCAAACACATTCCTGCCACAGGGTCTTTGCACTGGCTGTTCCTTCTGCCCCCAATGCCATTTTTTTTCAGAATCCCACATGGTTCTTTCCTTTGCCTCCTCTGGTCTAGGTTCTTATATCACCTTCTCACCTGTCTCATTATACTATTCAAAATAGCAAGCATCTTCTTCTTACTTCACCTGTCCCTCTCTCTGCTTATTTTTTTCCATGCCACTTGTTATCGACACGTTTATGTACTTACTTCTCTATTTGTTTATTGCCTGTTTCCAATGCCCACCCCCCTCCGATGTCAGCTCCAGAAGGACACAACCTTTGTCTGTTTGGGTCACAGATGGATCCTCAATGCTCAGCTCATTGTAGGTGCTCAATATTTGTTGAATAAATGAATGTACACATAAATGAACAAATGAAAGATGGGCTGGCCAACTCTGGGCCCCAACACCCTCCCCCCTATAGTTGTCCCCTACTCAGTGCCCTGCCCCACCTCCAGGGCCCCACCCCCACTCCTAAACATCAGGCAGGAAAACAAGCCAGCTCTTGTAGCAGGCAGGACCTGGAGGTGGCTGTCCTTAAGAGAGGATGCCAATCAAATACCTGATTATCTTGCCACGAACCGGGAGCCACATCCGATCACTTCCTTCTGCCCTTGATTGCTGCTTTATATTCCGGAGTTCTCAGAATGTAAAACCTCACAGCACCAGGAAAATAAAGTAGTCGTCACTCTGGCGGGTATCAGGTCAAGAGTCAGGGACCCCTAGGGCCCCTTTCTTAGGCCTAACACAGCTGGTCCGGTTGGGTGAGGTGGCCAGACAGCTGATCTTTGTGCTCTACCCTCTTCTCTTAAAAAGGGGGAATCACATCAAGTAATCATTCATTCATTCCTTCATTCAGTCAAGTGTTTATGGAGCACCTACTATGTGCCAGGCACTTGCTACTGGCCATAGTGGTGATGACTCATCACACCACAGGAACTAAGTGCTTACCATGTGGTGTCATTTTTCATGTCTTTGTTCAGCTTGTCTCCTGCAGATGGGGAAAACAAGTCTCAAAGAATGATGTCTCTCATCACTGTCAGGCAAAAGCAAAGCTGGGTCTCGAACCTGAAACTCTCTTTCCAAACCATGGTACCTCCTCTAAAGTCTGTGCCATTTTCAAAATCATTCTCAAATTCATTTTTCTGAGCAGCCTCTCTTTTGAAGTGGGGGTGTACTGGGTGTAGAAAGGTCTGTGGGAACCTTAGAAAGCTCTGGAAAGGGGTTCAGTCTGCTAAGCATCTGACTCTTGGCTTTGACTTGGGTCATGATCTCATGAACCATGAGATCAAGCCCTGGGTCAGGCTCAGGGCTTCTCTCTCTCTGCTTGGGCTTCTCTCTCTCCCGGTCTCTCTGCCCTTCCCCAACTTGTGTGTGCTCTCAAAATAAATAAACATTAAAAAAAAAAAGAAAGCTCTGGAAAAATTCACTGATGTACAGTGCTAAGATGATGATAGGTGTATTTAATTTTTCTTTTTTTTTTTACATTTATTTATTTTTGAGAGACAGAGTGAGAGAGCGCGCCAGCGGAGGAGAGGCAGAGACAGAAAAGGAGACACAGAATCTGAACTGGGCTCCAGGCTCTGAGCAAGCGTTCAGCAAAGAGCCTGATGCGGGTCTCGAACCCACGAACTGTGAGATCGTGACCTGAGCCGAAGTCGGACACTTAACCGACTGAGCCACCCAAGCACCCCATGACAGGTGTATTTAATCCAGGCGGAGAAGGAAGCCTTTATTGAGGGCCTGTTGTACGCTAGGTGGGGTTCTAGGAGCCTCACGCAGCTCAGTGGTGGAAGACGACAGGCACACAAAAGCACAGGTATCCTAAGGGAAGCGCATTGGAGAAAGCTGCAGCTAACAGATCCTGGGTGCTGGCATCTGGGGGAAGGCACCTTAGGAGGAAGACCCATGGGCAAAGGTGTGGAGCATGGAAAACCCAGACTGTGATGGGGACCACCTGGAAGCATATTACGGCCTAATGGGAACTGTGGTTGGAAAGCCATGATATTAGAAAAAGCAATTAGGAACAAGAGAAAACTGTTGAAGCAGAGGAGGGCACTTGCTTCGAGCAAGTCTGGAAAGCCACACTGGCAGGAGAAAGAGACTGCGGGCTGGGAGAGCAGATACACCAACTTCTGTCACCTGCCAGGTAGGCAAGGATGAGTGGGGACAATGGATAGGAGAGAGAGGTGATGGATTTTCAGGACTTATTGGAAAGGAATTGATGCTACTCAGCAACTGGGGGGCTGAAAGCAAGATAGAGGGAGAGAGTGCTCAAATGGGGGCAGCTGGGCATGGTTAGGAGTAATTCACACCAGGAATCCTTGGGCCCTACACTGGCTCATCCCCTAACTTGCTGTTGACTTTGGCAAGTGCCAGATCTCCTGCTGCCCCACTGTTTCATTGGTTAAATAAAGGCAAGATATCTCCAGGGCTTGCTGGGAGGACCTGAAGAAATTTATAGATACAATTTCTTCCTAAACAAATGGGAGGAATTAGTGTTAATAAATGCCCGGTGGAGTCTAGTTTGTAAATGTGAAGGTGGAAACATTTTCAAAGAAAAATATTTTGTAGGGGTGGTAGGAGGAAGAGGGAGCCAGAGTTCAAAGTAAATGCACCCTGCCCCCCCCACCCCCCATTCTGCTGGTGTACCTGACTCCCAGGGACATCTCTGAAGGCCAGCCATCCTTTGGCTGCATTCCATATAGTGTAACTGTTCTTTTTAGGATTGAAAGATATTTATTTACTTGAGATGCCACCTCCAGGAAGGAGGTCCTGATTGAAGGGGGCCTGCGTAAGCAGAATCACCTGAGTGTCCCCGCAAGCCTCCTACTATTCAGATGACCCCTCAACTAAATCCCCTGTCCAAGACTGCCAACACCTCAGTAAACAATCTAATTGGCTGCTTTCTGTTCAGGGTTTAGGTCTTATTTCAACACCAAACTGTAGGGTACTAATATACAATTCTTCCACTTCCAGAATGGAAAGTATAAAAGGGAAGAAAGAGGGGAGGGAGAGGAAGAGGAAAAACAACTTTTTGAAATCAACATCTCTTTTTACATCCCTGTATTTCATTAAAATGTTTATTATTAACATTAATGTGAAATTCCCACCAAGCTGACTTTAATTACCTGAAACTGCGCCAGGGACCCCTGACTGCCTCCTTGGCACCATAAGTAAAGTGATAGAGAGACACCTGCATGAGGCAGGCAATGACCTGATGGGGAAAGTTCCAAGATGAAACTCAGACCCTCAGTGCAAGACAGGGTATCCTGCTCTGTCCCCAAACCACAAAAGCCATTTTCAAAAACAACACTGATAAGACCTTTCTCTCCAAATGTTCCCTCTCCACATCAGAGGAGACTTTATCTCTGTACTTTGAGGCAAAACAGAATTTCCCTCTACCAAAAGACACAACGTCTGTACAGAAGCGGATTTTTACTGTATTTACTAAGAGGAAACTAGAGAATGACAGACTGGCCTGTCCTAGACTAGAGACTGTGGACCCCTTTCCCTCCTCCTCCTTGCTTATCTTGTCTACTTTTGTTTTCCAGAGCCTGAGGAGCCCAGGACCCAGGACACACATTTTCCCAGCACTGGGCCAAGATGAAGACCTAGTTAGGAATGTGGTCTGGGTTTGAATCCTAATTCTGCTACTCTCTAGCTGGGAAATCCTAATGACTGAGCCTCAACTTCCTGATATGTAAAATGGGGACGATGCTTTGTGAGCATCATTTGATCTGGACAGATGGGGGATGGACATCAAGCTGAGCCACCTAGAAGTAAGAGTACCAAGGAGCAGTGTGGAGCCCTGGCCTTGCAGCAGCCATGCAGCCCTGGGTTCAGATCTTGCGTGCTGTACTTGCTAGCTCTGACCCAGGCAAGTTACTGCATCGCTCTGTGCCTCAGTTTCCCCACCTGTAGCATGAGGATAATAAAAATACTAAATGAATCCCAGCCAAATATCTTAAATATCCCTAACTGCCCAGAAATAATAACCACCCCCGCTGCCGCCTTCGTCCAAGCTGCCACCATCCCTCGCCTAGACTATTTCTGGGGCCTCCTTCCTTCTCTCCCTGCTCCCACCCTTACCTGCTACAGTCCCATTTCCAAGCAGCAGCTGGAGTGAGCTGTTCAAAATGTGAATCAGTTCTTCTCTCTCCCTGGCTTGAAACTCTTCCATAACTTATCTGCCATGGACTTAGATTAGAATACAAACTCCTCACTGGGGCCTATAGAGTCCAGCCAATGCTTAAGGCCTTATGTGGGGGGGGGGGGGGGCATCTCTCCCCAACTCTAGGCATTTTGAGTTTTCCAGTGCACTAGACTTTACCCCACCACAGGCATTTACAAGAGCCTGTTCCCTTTATCTGCAATCCCTTCCCATCCTCCCACTCCTACATCTTCTCAGTGGGATCCTCCCCGCACCTACTCCCCCAAATTTTAAAGTAGATCCACCCCCTCCTTGCTCTTCTTCCACATAGCATACATCATCTTTTGCAAAGATAAGCTTATTTGCACATTTTATTATCAGCCTTGCCTCCAAGACTAAAAGCTCTAGGAGGGCAGGAACTTGGTTTGTTTTGTTCTTAGTATTCCCAGCACCTAGGCCTGTGTTTGGCGTAGAGCAAAGCTTAATGGACATTTCTTTCTTTCTTTCTTTCTTTCTTTCTTTCTTTCTTTCTTTCTTTCTTTCTTTCTTTCTTTCTTTTTCTTTCTTTCTTTCTTTCTAGATTTTATTTTAAGTAATTTCTACACCCAATGTGGGGCTTGAACCCACAACCCTGAGACCAAGAGTCCCACGCATGATCCACCAACTGAGCCAGCCAGATGTCCCTGGATATTTCTTGAATGAGTGTTTACCTGAGTTTCCTTGTGCTTCAGATGAATATAACACATATGAAAAGGCTTTGATAACTACAAAATGTTTCACACAAAACAAAAATAACAATTCCGTAAGAATGGAAATAACTTACTTTGGGACCTAGAGGCAGGAAAGAAAGAGCGATAAGAATTAGGAGGAAAAGGCAAGGAAAAGCAAGGGTGGGAGAAAATTCAGGATTAATGAGATGGAACTAGAGGGTTCCCTCAGACAAACCTGCCGGGCTGGTGGCAGGAGATGGGTCTGGCCTGGCTGACTGGCCAAAGCTCACCCATTCCACACCTACCTTGGGTGATTCTAGAGTGGCCTATAGTGCAGGTGCATTCCTGCTGAGATGACGTGCTTGTCCAAGGATGGGAAAGCCATCTCTGTCCTCATGCAAAACAGGCCACTGCTGACACTAAACCTGGTACTGTTGTCAAGCCACACTTTCTTTTTTTTATTTTTTTATTTTTTTTAACATTTATTTATTTTTGAGAGACAGAGAACGTAAGTAGGGGAGGGTGGAGAGAGAGGGAGACACAGAATCCAAAGCAGGCTCCAGGCTGTCAGCACAGAGCCCAACGGGGGGCTCGAACTCATGAACCATGAGATCATGACCTGAGCCAAAGTTGGACGCTTAACTGACTGAGCCACCCAGGTGCCCCTAAGCCACACTTTCTGAAGGGGAGTGTTCTTTTAGATGCAAGGAAGCAAATTTTGCCACCCCACGATATGCCTCTTTGGCATATTGATTATTTTAGGCTGATTATTTTTAAGAAACTGAAGACACAAGAGAAGGTCTGAAAACCGAGTACAAGTTACCCTTTTGTAAGAGATATTTACACTTATAAGGGAAATCTCTAGTTGTAAGGGTGTCTCTGTTTCAGTACCAGGAAGAGGGGGATGACTCTCGATCTCTAGAAACTTATCAGTGGAGAAGGCAGGAACATGAATCTGCAATGCATAACAGGTTCATTTTCCTTTACTGAGCTTTTCCTGGTCACCTCCCCTCTCATAATTGATTCCTCACCACTACCTCTCCCACCCGCCCCCCCCCCCCCAACATCTTTGTTTTTAGCTGAAGATATTTAAGGTGATGGCTTTGGATATTCAGGGAATTACTCGGTATTCCGGGGTGTTCCCCATGTATACAGGAAGTATACATGTTATTAAACTTTTGCTTGTTTTTCTCCTGTTAATCTGGCTGTCAATTTGATTCTTACACCAGCCAGAAGAACCTTAAAGGGTAGAGTAAAATTTTTTTCTCCTCAACACAAGGAACCTTCATGTTGTTTACATTCTGCTCACTTAAAGCCAATGTCATCCATCCATTCATTCATTCATTCATCAAACATGCACTTGAGCACCTACTCTGTGCCAGGTACAAGATCACTCACTGCCTGTGTGGTACTGACAGTCTAGCATCTTAGCTTTCATGGAAGAGGAGGTAGAGTCAGGACTTAAATAGTATTTACATAGACCTGGGGACCAGGCTGAGTAACAAGAATAAAGATAACAATAACAGAAGCTGATATTTTTCTGCATGTACTCAGTTGCATACACTGTGCTAGGGGATTTATATTCATTCTTCTTTGAGCATGACAACAGTTCTTCAAAAGTGATGTCAATACTCCATTTTTCAGATGAGGGAACTGAAGCTCAGAGAGGATAGGTCACCTGTCCCAGGTCACAGACTTGGTTCAAGTGACAGGGCTGGGATTTGAACCTGGGTCCTTTTGGTTCCAGAGACCATCCATGCTCTTTTCCTGATCCCACAGTATACTTGACCTAAATCCCCAGAGCAACTTCTGGCACTTTCCTCTCTATCCTGAGGTACTGTGCACTATCTAGACATGATATTCCAGGACACATGCAGATATGTAACTCCCAAGCCCCATGCATATCTCAGCCATCTGTGATTAACAGAGCTGAACGCTGCCATTTCTCAGAAAGATTCATCAAGGACCTAAAATATACTGAGCAATGATCTTGAACTTCCAGAACTGTGCTAACATGGTAGTCACTTGCTTCCTGTGATTATTTAAATTCGGTATATCTAAAGTAATTTGGATGAAATACAATTACAAATTCAATTCCTCAGTTCAACAAGCCATATTTCAAGTGCTTAATAAACACAAGTGCTAGTGGCTACCATATTGGACAGTTCACATACACATCATTTATATTATCATAGAAAGTTCTATTGGACAAGTGCTGCTTTGTAACATCTAAGCTGCGCAGTTTTGTCCCATGGATCCCATCCCCCCACCCCCAACCCCCACCTGCCATTCATCTCTTCAAGCTCCAGCAGCTCCCAGAATTCCCAGGTCAAAATCTGAGTGAAACCAGGGACCAAAAATACATACTCAAATCTCAAGAAGACACAAATGCTGGTAAGGATGTGGAGTAACTGGAATGCCTAAATACCGCTGGTGCGAATGCATTTGGAAGACAATTTGCAGTCTCTTAAAGAGTTAAACATAAATTTGTCGTATGACCCAGTAATTTCACTCCTCTACCGAAGAGAATTAAAAATACATGTTCACGCAAAAGACAAGCACATGCAAATTCAGAGCAGCACTATTCAAGATAGCCAAAAAGTGGAAACAACACAACTGTCCATCAACTGATGATGAATGGTAAACAAAGTGTGGTCTATCTATACAACAGAATATTATTTAGCAATAAAAAAGAACAGAGTACTCATACCTGTTATAACATGGATGAACACTGGAAACAATATTAAGTGAAAAAAGCTGACCCCGAGACCACATACTGTATGATCCTATTTATATGAAAAGGCCAGAAAAGGCAAATCTATAGACACAGAAAGTAGATTCATGGTGTCCTGGGGCTAGGAGTGGAATCAGGAAGTAACAATAAGGGCACAAAAGACCTTTTTGGGGGCAATGGAAACCTTCTAAAATTGGATTGTGGTGATGGTGGCACAACTCTGTAAATACTAGAAACCACTGAAATGTACATGTACAATAGCTGAATTTTATTTTATATTTTATTTTATATGAACTATACCTCAATACAGCTGTCTTTAAGAACTCAAAAGAAATCAAGAAGTAGGGAAAGCTACCATTTATGATCATAAAGCTCATGGGAGCTTTCTTTTTGGAGCTCTCTTCATTTTAGTACTGGACCATCACGACACTAACAGACATTTATGGACATGTCACTGGGTGTCAGGCCCCATGGTCAGCATTTTACCAGATGTGGTTACTAGGATCCCCATACCACAGATAGCAAAACTGAGAGCTCATAGAAGGTACTACGCTGGCCCAAGGACAGAGTATGGCAGAACCAGGGTTCAAACTCGTGTGTGTCTTGCCTCTTAAAATCCACAGTATGCAGCACCCAGTTTTCCCAGCAATGCTTGCGGAAGCTCGGAAGAACAAATTCCATTCTGTGCCCTTGAAATCTTGAGCAGGTGGCTGGTTTCCCTCCCTTGTGTCACCTGACACCTTGCCGGCCGGGACCCATGGGGTCAGTTTCAGATGATTTCTATTCTAAAGCAATGTTTTCTGCATTTCTTCCCCCCTCCCCCCTTGGGGTTTATAAACTCTGTCTTTTCTGTATCAGGTTGAAACTTAGAATACAGGTTGTCAGCCAACATGCCAGGCATTTTTCTAAAAATAGCCCAAATTGGTTAAGCCATTTTTAAGCGATGGAACAGTCAGGAGAGGGGAAAAAAAAAAGTTGTTGGGCAGGAGGAGGAGGGAGGAATTTTAAAGGTGATTTCAGAGGCTTTTTTGGAACAGCTTCAAACTAAATATAAAAAAGATCTTGTCTGAATGAGAGGAACGTGGACCAGTGGCTACAGATGCTGGCCATGGGATGGCATGTGGTTTTGTCTGGTGTCCTGGGCTTCAGTCTGGCTGCTCAAGGTGAGCATTTCAACACCTCTGTGTAAGGGTGTCCAGAACATCCCAAGTGAAGGGGTTGGGAGCAGGAGTAGGTGGGGGAGGGGAAGAAGGCAGAGAAAAGGACTTTCTTCAAGAGTTGGGAGGACACGGGAAGGCGGGGATCTCAAAGGGCAAACACAACCAAGGTTGGTTTTCTGCTCTCTCTCAGGCAAGACCACCTAGGTGCTGAGGGTCTTGCCCTATTAAGTCAGACTCTCATTTGAATGCTCATTCATTCAAATGTGCTGACTAGTTCCCAGCAGAACTCAGATAGTATTAAGGAATGAAGGGGTGGGGGGCATGTGAAAATGGGCAGCAATATTCAGCTCTGGCTGGTGTCACATGGGATTGTGGGCCCAGGAGGGTGAGAGAGTCTGATTCTACAAAAGAGCCCGAATCCAGATTTTTAATTTGAAAATCCCCCGATTTTTAATTGTTGGCAACAAATTCAGAAAAAAATTTAACAATGCAGTCTGTGCCAAACAAAACAGATTTACTGGGGAATTTGGACCTTGGCCTGCCAGTTTGCAAACTCGGGTCTAGCCTGTTAATTACATGGGATGGAGAGAATAATAACAACGATGACTTACATTTACAGTGCGTTTATGATGTTCATGGCCCTGTGCTGAAACAACCCTGTGAGACAGGCACTGTTATTTATCTTTTAGAGAGGAGCACATGGAGGCACAGAAAGGTTAAGTCATTTGCCCAAGGTCACACAACTGAGGTGCCAGGGCTGACTTCAAGCCAGGAGTCTGGCTCTAGAGCCTTGCTTTAACCACAAAGTGATTGCAAGCTATGTGACCATTGGTGTGACATGTCCATGCTGTCCTGAAATGAGAGACCCCTGGAGATGAGGGGGTCTTTAATACTGGCCAGATTCATCAACCCCACCTTGTATAAGCCCAAAGAAGTTGGGGAGGAGCCCAAGGCTGAGAGCAGCATCCAGAATGTAGGTTTATTTCACTGTCCACTCTGTCCTGGGACTGCCCCAGGCCCAGCTGACCCTAGCAGGTCTTTAGGAGGATCTATGTGGCTTTTCAGATGAGTGTCCCCAGTTTGTGCCACCTGCTCGTGGGAATCAGCTTCCCTTCCGTCTCAACATTCTATGGGGGTGGGAGGCACAAGCTAAGCCACAAGGTAGGGCTGACCACGAATTCTGCCCTCCAGCCAGCATTAGGTTCCTAGGCCCAGCCTGCTCACCATCCCCACACCTCCAGTTCCTTCCTTCCAGGATCCCAAACAAGGAGCCAAGGAGCGGGTTCACAGCAAAACGCTCATTACCATTTGCATCCCGCTTTTTTCTAGCAGATGTGCGGCCATTACAATGGCAGGGAGAAAATAGAAAGAAATTTCAGAATTTGTTCTCCAAAGATATTCAAATTAGTTAATCAAGGGGCTTATTATTGCTTCTCCTTTCCCCCCACCCAGCTATCCATGAGGATAATTGATCAGCTGCTAATAACTGATTATACTTCACAAGTGTTTTCTTATACCCATTACTAGCGTGTTTAAAGACATTCTGTAAAGTTCTAATTATTTCAAATTGTTCCACTGTAGAAAACACCTTTGGAAGAGTCAGTTGTTGGCCGTGCCAGGGATGCCTATGCCGGGTCAAAGCATGTTTGGAAGCCATGATGAACAGCCTGGGTAATCCCATGACTCCCCCCCACTCCCCCCAACCCCCCCCCCCCCGCCCCCCGGCCTGGACATCTGCATCCTCTCCCTCTTCCCTCAACCCATTCTCCACAGGGCCACCAGGATGCTGTTCCCTAATCACCATCCCTTAAAGACAGGCCAGGTCTCAAACTCCTTAGCACACACTGCATTCATTCATTCACCCACTCATTGATTCATTCACTCATTCTTGTCTTCACTCACTCATTCATTTTTTCATTTAACACAATAGTTTTCAGACTTTTTTTGTCTCAGGACCTGTACCAGTGCTAGGAAGTCATGGGGGTCTCCCAAAGGAAGGCGATAGTGCTGGCCCTGGGGAGTGAATCAAGAGTGGGGGTCCCCAGGTGGGGAACAGGGGAAGCACACTCCAAGCAGAAGGAACAGCAAGTCCAAAGGCCCAGCGGTGAGGAAAGGCATGGCAGATCTCAGCAGGTGAGAAGAGAGATGATGGCAGCAAGTGTGCCTGAGGATCCTAACAACACAGTAATGATAACAACAATCAAGAACAGCAGATGGCTACCTACGTCCACTGTGGACTGGACACCTTCTTAGCTTCTCCCATTTATTACATCATGTAGCCTTCCCAACAGCCCCACTAGCTAAATACCACTGTTATCCCTGCTGTAGAGTTGGGGAAACTACAGCCTTGGCAAGTCAGCACTTGCCCCGCATTTGCCCAAGGCTGGTGCTGTTTAAACCTGCACAGGCTGGCTTCGGCGGCTGCAGGCCTGGCTCCTCGCTGTTTGTTCTAGAGTGCTGCTATGGGGCAGGAGAAACAAGGCCCTTGATTCCTAGAAGCATGGTTCCTCGTGAATCTGTGACACCGGGACTCTCCCTCACAGCGCTGCAGGGGCAGGGAGTGAAGGCAGTGAGGAGGTGGCGGGGTGAGCATGCGGACCTGAGTAGTAGTGTGGGGAGAGACCCTGGAGGGTGTTGGGTCCAATGCACACACCAGACTAAAAGCCGCGCACCAGGCTGCAGGGGCACAGCAAGTGCAAGGCTGAAGTCTCTTAAGCAGATGGAGAGTTAAGTCAGGCTCATGGGCACATGCACATGGACACACACAGCCTACCTGCCCCTCTTTTGCCTGGACTCCTCCAGGATGTGGGGCTGGGATCCACCACCTTCAGAGGTGCTTCTTTCTGAAGATACAAAGGGTCAGATGACTGGCTGACAATGCCAGGCAATTCCCTGGATGGTCAAAAAAAAAAAAAAAAAAAAAAAAAAAAAAAAAAAAAAAAAAGAAAGAAAGAAAAAGAAAAGAAAAAAAAAAAAAAAGAACTAATCTAGTGGCCAAAAAACATCAGAGGTCAAAGGAATAGCAGGGTTGAGTGGACATCCTGATTTGAGCAGCTTCAGAGGGTGGGGGCAGGCAGAAGAATGTCTACCATGAATGCGGGGAAAGGCCCTCCCTTTGGAAGGTCAGTGACAGGAGTGTGAGCGTGTGAATGAGCAAGAAGATGAAAGGATGATCCTTCAGGTAACAGGCTCTAACTTGGTTTTGTTGGACAGAATGGGAATCTGTCTCCATTCCCTGCAAGTCCTGAGTGATAATTGTTGAATTAAAAAGAACGAGTGAAATAAGACTGCAAAGGAAAGGCCACAGAGCAGGAGGAGGAATGTGCACTTTACCTAATAAAGGACTGTGTCCAGAATCAAAAACTCCTAAAACTTCATTAAGAAAAAGAGGGATGACTTAATAGAAAAATGGCCAAGACACTTGAACCAGCACTTCCCCCAGAAGAGGAGATTCTAACTGTAATGAGCACATGAGAAGATGCTCAGCCTCATTAGTCATCAGGGAAATGAAAATTTAAGCCACAACAAGATACCTCTACACACACAACTGAATGGCTAAAATGAAAGGCAGGCAATACCAAGTATACCGAGAATGTGGGGCAACTGGAACTGGCCTACACGGTGCACGTGTCAAGTGAAAAACTACCTGGCAGTGTTTACTAAAGCTAAACATGCCGCCCTGTGGCCCAGCAATTCCACTCCTGGGTATACATACCTCAGAGAAATATGTTCAGCAAAATAAAGTCTTGCTTTTCCAAGTATGGTCATGGGCCAGCAGCACGGCTTTAATGAGAACTTGTGTCAAATGCAAAAAACTCAGGAGCCACTCCAGACCTACTACATTGGGGTCTGTAGCTCTACAAGATCACTAGTTGATTCATGAGTACATTAAAGTTTGAGAAGTGCTGGTCTGGAACATTCATAGAAGCACTATTCATAATAGCCCCAACTGGAAACAATCCAAATGTCTATTAACAATAGAATGTATAAATAAATTTGAAATATATATTTACCCAGTGGAATACTACAGCCACGAGCATCAATGAACTACAAAGACAAACAACAGTATTGATAAATCTTACAAATGTAAAGCAAAAGAAGCCAGATGTAGAAGATCACACGCTGTATGATTCCATTTATATAAGGTATGAAAACAGGCACAATGAATTTGTGTGGTTAGAAGTCAAGAGAGTGGTTATATCTGGGGGGTAGTGATAGGAAGGGGTACAAAGGACACTTTTGGGTGGCTGAGAATATTCTGTTTCTTGATCTCAGTGCTGGTTCCATGGGTGTGTTCAGTCGTGGCAATTTGTCCAGCTGTATACTTATGATTTGTGCACTTCTCTGAATGAGTGTTCTGGGAGGATGAGGTAGGAAGAGGGAGAGAGCTGAGGGGAGAGAGGACCAGCTCTTTTCTTGCTGTCCAAAATATTCTGGAATCTGCCCACTCTTGCCATCTCCGCTGCCACCACGTCCTAATCATTGCTCGCCTAGACTGCAGTGGCCAGTCAGGGACTTCCTGTTGCCTCTCCCTCCCAACAATCAGTTCTACCACAGCACCCAAGAGTGTTTTCACAAACATGAATAAGATCCCATCACTCCGAGGCTGAAAATTCTGCCATGATTTCCCACTGATTCTGATGCTGATGTCCCAGATTCTACCCAGGGCCAGCGAGCACAGTGTGGTCAGGCCCTGCCACCTCTCTGTCCTCATGCCTCCCGCTCTCTATGATCCAGCCGCTCTTTCACTGGCCAAACATTTGACTACCTCAGTGCCTTTGCACCTGCTATTCCCCCTTGCATGGACTTCTCTTCCCCTAAATTTTCCTACAACCGCTTCTTCAGGCCTTCCCTGTCAGGACTAAATGAGACTCTGTTCTTATTCTCTTTTGGCCCCTGGTGGCTTCCTTCACAGTGCTCCTGATATGCCTCTGTTTGCTTCTTGCCATCTCCCCTGCACAACGTTGATGGCAGGGACCATGTCTGTCTGATTCGGTGTTGTGTCCTGGCTGTAATGACACCTGGCACATGCAATGCTTTCCTCCTCGGGCAGAAGGCACAGAGCTGGCCCTCCCTCCCACTGCTTCAACCCCTATGCTCCATAATCCTCTTCCTTCCTCATCATTTCTCATCTGCCCTTTGTTTCTGATGTTGTGGATACTTTGAGTTAGTAATATATTTACTGAGGTAGAACATCCCTTCAAAAAGGTGCATGCAGCAGGTGCTCAATAAATACCCGCCAAAGGAACAAGGCAAGAGGCGGGCTCAAGTGCTAAAACACATATTTACAAAGCATTCCCAGGCACCTCCTGTCATGCAGTTGTCGTTGATTTTAATGGCTGTGGCACAGTTTGGTTGGCCTACTGTTAAAGTTTTGAAAATATGTCCTTGAGGGACATAAGAAAATGAGACAGAAAGGCCAAGTTTAAAAACAGAGTGACTCAGTGAAAATATCTGATTGATGGCTTTTAGGTTGTGGGGTGACTGGCTCTGTGGATCCTGGCGTCCTTAGCCAACCTGAGAAAGGGCCAGGGAAGCGGGGGGAGGGCGATTTCACTAAGGTCCCGGGGGTCACAGGGGCCCCACAAAAAAGACTAGAAATGGCTTTTCAGGGGCCTCAGCTCCCCTGAGGGCTCAGCCCTGGAAGTGATAAGCTATATTAGAGGGCAGGACAATAACTTCTATAAATAATTTTTTCTTTCTCTCATTCGCAAGTTTCATTAGAAAGTGTGACATAGGTAAGATCTTTTACTATGTCCTTTGAGAAATCCTGCCCCAACTTTGAGGGTGAAGAGGGTCTAGAGACCCCTAGAAACCTTCCATCAAAAATGCAGAAAGGAACATTTCTTTCCTGCAAACTGGCAGGAAGGCGCTGTGCAAGGCTTTCCCACAGGTCATCTTATATATTGGTCACTTACTGTGTGCAAAGCCCTGTGGTGAAGGCTTAACATACATGATGCCATTCACTGCTATTAACTCCATTTCATAGATGCATAAATTGAGGCTTAGAAAGGCTCGCTGTAGTGCCAGAAATGGGCAGAATCAGAGGCTGAACCCAGACCTGAGCATGCCTGGCTCCACATTGTCAATGCCTGTCCTGCCCACCTGCCTGACAGGATTCTGTGCAAATGGGCTGTGATTCCCTAATGGCAGGCCACTGTCAAGACCACTGGGACTAGGACGCTCTCATGGGTAAGAGGCAGGATGATTTGAGCATAAAGAAGGAAAGTAATTGCAATGGACTGAATCTATCAAAGAGGTTTAAATCTGAGTTCATACTATAAAATAAAAACCTTTACTGGTCACTCTGGAGGATGCTGGGAAACCAACTCATTGCTGTGAAATCTGGTAAATAAAAGAAAGAATCAAGCTTGCGTCTTGCCTTTACTAAAGTGCAAACTGCACCCTGGGGTGACCAAACAGCAGAGGAGTAGAAGTTTCTCTCATTAGATACATTCCAGCTAAATAACAGTAAGGAATAATAGAATTAGACCATCGCCATCTGGCAGCCCCTGAGGAGCCGTGAGTTACCCCGTCGAATCCTGACAACGCTCACTCATTCCACCAAACACATACCGAAAGCCTCCTTTGGTGCCAGACACTGTTGCAGGTGCTTTCCACGTTAGCTCATTTCATCCTCACAACTCTGTAAGGTGTTATTATTCTCCCTGTTTCATACACAAGGGAGCTAAAGAAAGAGAGGTCAACTTACTTGACCAAGAGCACACAGCAAGTGAGCGCCAGTACTGGGATTTGAAACTTAGGCAGCCGGGCTCCAGCACTGAGTTACAGCCCTCTGCCCGCTTTGAATAGACACAAAGATCAACGGCATTGTGGTCAGAAGCTGGGGCACCAGGGGAGCATGTGGCCAAAGCCCTGAGCCAGGCCTGTGGTGCTAGCCAGCAGGAAGGCTTCCAGGAGGCAGGGCCCACAAACACCCGTTAGGTGGGGGTGACTCTCTCTATTTTATAGTTGCAGCCAAAGAAGGCTCAGCGAGGGGCATGACCTGCACAAGGTCTTACCACTCTAACTACTGTGCTCCCTACCTCCAGGATGTATGTTTGCAGCTGAGCCCAGTGGAGAAGAGCAGGCCAAGCCTCAGTCACTTGAAGAGGAGGCTATGGAAGACAATTCCAGCTAGAGTCCAGTGTGGACAGACGCTGTGTAGGAGACTTGCTGACTGATGCTCAGATGACCCACCCAGCTGGTCTTGTATAGAGCCAACTCTGGGCACCATCGACCTGGAGGACAGCCTTCTCTAAGGGTTGTTGGGGGGGGGGGCAAGGCACCCCAATCCCTACCCAGATCTCTACCCTCAAGAGCAATGGGAGTCACTAAAGTGCTTTTAAGTGTGGAGATGGAGAGAGAGGGAAAAAAAAGCAGGGAAGGGGGTGAAGAAGGGCGAGGGTTGGGATGAATGGCAATTTTGCACAGAATGGCCAGGGGGAAGCCACATGGAAAAGATGACTTTTTGGGAAAGACTTAAAGAGGGTGGAGAATCCAAACAAATGGCTATCTGGGGGAAGAGGCTTTCACTGAGAGGGAACAGAGACTGAGAAAGAGAGGGAGAGAAAGAGATACAGGGAGAGTAGCAGAGGGCCTATTACAGTGGGAGAGAGAGGGACAGACATGGAGGGGGAGAGAGAAACAACTACCTAACTGCCCCTTCATGGCAGCCATGTGGGCAGCAGCTGGTCAAGCTCCCACCCTGTCCCTCCTCTCTGGGCTGAGCTGGTGATCAGACCTCATTACAGGAGCTGTGAGCGTCAGGAGCTGGGCCTCTGAAGAGGATTCTGCTACCAAGCCTTCCAGGTGAATAGGTTCAGGGACTTCACTCAGTATGTGTGTGTGTGTCTGGGGGTGTCCCCTGAGGGGCGCAGGGAGCCGCCTCCATCCTCAGCACCTGGCCCATGAGACCGGGACTGGTACTGCCACAGAGAGCTCTGTGCCCAGCACTGCCATCAACATTGCCTCCTTTCAGCCTCACGGCTGTAACAGTACCCGCTAATATCTGTGGATGGCACAGACCAGCTTATCGGTTTACGTGCACAATCTCACCTCCACCTGTCATCACCTCACACTGTCACCATTTTACAGACGAGAAAACTGAGGCATAGAGGGTTGCTATTGCTTATCTAAAGTCAGCAGCCAGTAAGTAACAGAGCCGGTATTTCCTCCTAAGTCTGATTCTAAGAATCTAGGTTCTTCCATTATACTAATTTCTTTAAGTAGGGAAATTTTCACCCCGCTAAAGTAATCTTTGCATATGATAAATCCTGCAACAGCACAGAAAGGTTTAATATTCAATAGTGTTCTATCTGTTCTATCAGAGGTGCCCACCATCATTCTGTGTCCTTTCAAAGATATTCTATTCATATTCAAGCACACAAGCAAGAATAACCTTTCTCTTCTTTTGTTTTACTCAGATACAGCATGCTACGTACCATGTTCTGCAACTTGCCACTTTCACTGAATTTATCTTGCCTGCTCCTTTCATCGGTACGTAAAGAGCATCTGGCTTCGTTTTTACAGCCACAGAGTACTCTGTGTGGAGGTGCCTTACTTTATGCAGCTGGTCCCTCACTCATGGACACTTAGGTTATTTCTGGGCTCTAGCTATTACTACCCACGCCACACTGCACCAATGTATGAAGACATTCATCTTGGTGCCCCTGTGTGGGTTATGTCAGAGGGTAATTTCTCAGATAGAGAAGGGCCAGGTCACAGGGCAGACACATTTGTAAATGTGGTAGAGGCTGCCAGCCCGCCCTCCAAAGGCACCGCATTGATTGTCTCTCCCACCAACCACATGAGGGACTGCCTGTCCCCACAACTATGCCGAGACTACTAGGCACACTTTTATCAGAGGGTCGGGGCAGCAGGGATGTGAAAGGGAAAAAGGGGAGGGGCATGCACAATGGGAATATGTCCAGAAGAGGGTGAATAGGTGACAAGGAAGATGCTGAATGTGCCATGGACTTGCTCTGTGATTTCAGAGAAGTAACTTGACACCTCTTTCCTTGGCCTGGAATTCTTCTTGAGCCAAATGAGCTTGTTGGTCACAAATGTCCATGGTGGCTGCTGGGTGTTTCTGAATGCCTTAGACTGATGGTCATCGCCATCAAACAGCATGTGCCAGGCACACTGTCTGGGCTGACATGTATTACCTCACTTCGTCCTCACAGTCACCTGGATAGGGAGGTCTTATTATCAGCCCTATTTGAGGATTGGGAAAGTGCAGCCCAGAGAGGTTCAATTGCTTGCCCAAGGTCACACAGAGCTAAGAATGTGATGATGCTGGGCTTTGAACCAAGGTCTACCTGACTTCAGGGTTCAAGCTCTTAACCACTGTGTTATCCTGGTCAGAGGTTGACTGGCTCCCAGCCAGGTGATCAATGAGCTCTCCCTGCCTCCGAGACCCCATTATTGCCCCTTCCTACTGATGGACCTCTCAGCCCTGAGATTTCTTTGCATGGAAGCTTCCTGGTGACCTCAAACTTGTTCCTCTAACTGAAGGAATTGGAGCCTGGGCACAACTCTGTGCCCATAAGGATAAAGCAGAAGCTGTTCCCAGGAGTCCTGGAAGCCCAAACACCAGGTCTCCCCATGGAGATCATTGAAATTTCTATACTTCTGGTTTCTTCTTTCTCCCCTGGAAAGATGGCCTGCCATCCTTGGCTATCCAAGTGCCCAGTGGAGTCCCCACTGGAGGTACATGCATCATTCATTCATTCATTCATTCATTCAACAGATATTTATTGAGTATTCTCCACTGAGGCTAAGAGCCAAGACTCCAGAAACCAACCTGAACTTGACTTTCAGCCTCGCCACTTCTTAGCTCTGTAATCTTGGGGAAGCCGCTCAATGCCTGGGAGCCTCAGTTTCTGCATCTATTAACAGGTATAGTTATTACCAACTTCCTAAGGTAATCGGGCAGCTTGAAGGAGAAAGGTGCATCTAGAAGGAAGTGCTTGGCATAGGATCTGGGGCAGGTGTTATTCTGCCTATTACCGACCTCTGCCCTGCCCTCGGGGAGCTTAGACCATCCTCCACTATGAACTTTCTAAAATTAGCTGGCAGCTGCCAATTCCAAGCAGAGCTGGCTTCTGGGAACTGGGAGGCCTTGGCACTGGCGCCTGAGCCTTTTTCCCCATCCCATCAAATAACGAATCGTCAGACTCGGCCACCCCACGATGGTCTCAGGTTTACAGCTGTTCCACCATCAAGGACGCTGGGGCTAATGGCTCTGAGATGAGAGATCAACTGGAGAGCGCCAAGATGATGGATGCACGTGCCCAACGCCAGGATGCTGGCCGCTGCGCTGCATGTAAAAGGGAATGCCTAATTTGTTCATACCCACAATTACCTGGAGCCCGCTCTTCAGGTATGATTGAGTGCGGAAGGGGTCCCAAGTGCGGTCTCTGTTTGGAGGAATTAATTATTTCAAGTGGCGCCAACCTTTGAGCTCGGTTGCTTGGAAAACCTTCCCTCCCTCCCCACTCATCAATGGGGATGCATCCCTGGTTAGGACCTGCCTGATGTGGAATGAAACAAGGAGAACTAAAAATACAGGCATTCTGGAGAGCTTTGGAGATTGCTTTTTATACCCCACCCTGCCCTGAAACGTTTTTTTGCATCAAGCCTTCACACTGCACACTTTTAAACAGATATAACACCCCCCCACACACACACTCAACTTCCCTCCCCCTGAGATTATGTGCACCCCATCAGAGATAATCCAATGAGCCGGCGGGCCACTGCACTCCCGCTGAATTACAAGGATTTCTCCTGCCAACCAAATATTTCATCCAGCTGTAGATATCATGAGGAAACGGCAAACAAAGAGAGAGATTTAATAACTGGAAATAAGACTAAGGATACAGATAGTTTAATTTTTTTTTGTATTGCATCTAATTGCAATCAACAGTAGACATCTGACACAGTGACAGCCTCAGCAAAATTGCTGCTGAGAGAACAGAATCTTTGTCTAAAAATAATCAGACATTCTGTGCACCACTGTTTGTTATAACGGTAATCGATGCTGGAGGCTTTGAATTCCATCAATTTATAGATCTGCGCCAGCCTGCCTGGCGATGGGGCGCGGTGCACTGGGGCCCTTGCCGGCGCGGGCAGTGCTGGGGCCCGGTGTGTGATTAAGATAAGCCCCGATTCCTTTCATACATTCCTTATCAGGGTCTAATTCTCCAGCAGGTAGAGATGTTCACAACAGTTAAAGATTAGTGCAGCTTCTCAGACGCCAAATTTGAGGGTATTGATCAATAAATCAAATCAGGCCAATCAATGGCCCAATCAGGAGAGTCTAGCCAGTGCATTATTACCGGCGCCTCCAAGCCAAGGCTTTTCATGGGTTTCATCAAAACAGCCTCACCTTGGCTTCCCGCCAGCTGCTGGCTTGCCTAATAGACTCCACAGCCGAGAGGGGCTCCTGCCCAGCGGAAGAGCAATAAATTTCTCATCAAACAGCCGATGGAGAAACAAGATGAACATCTGTTTTGCTGCAATGAAACTCCTGTGTTCTTCAGAATGCGCAAACCGCCTCTGACAGACCACCCCAAAGGCGGCTTCCCTGGCACGCGGCGGCCCCACGGAATATTCCGCCGGTTATTTCAATCAGGTAATTTAAGGAGACTTTTGCAGTCTTCTCTCTGCAGCTACCGGAGCTCTGCAAAGGCTGTTCCGGCACAGTCGATAATAAATGCCATCCTGGGACCCTGCAGTATGAAGGCAATTTTATGATGCCCATTATGTGGCAATGTAACTTCATTAAAAGCTGTTTATTCCCCCTAAGCATTTTAAGCACTTTGCCTCACCCATAAAGGAGGAGCCGGGAGGTTACTTTTACAGAAAGGGTTCTGGGCTGTATTTCTTCCCTCAATAACACGGAAGAGCCTCGCCCACTGGCCTTCTCACTTCAAGGAGACGAGGTGGCCCCAGTGCCCAGGAAGCCTGGGTGAGGACTGTTTTCCCCAGAACCCAGCCGTGTAAGGGCTGAGAGGTCCAAGAAAGGGGAGGCCTGGGAGGCCTCCATTCCACCAGACCTTTGTTCTGGATCCTGCAAGACAGAGATGAAGAAAGTTCTGGAATATGCCAGCCAAATGCAGCATTTTTTCAAACTGGGGTCCCTTGGACTATTCCTTTTGCTCTTCCATGTTGACACTAATCCAAAGAAATTATAACTTGGCCTGTGGTGAAGGCCCAGATTCTCTTCTGCAGAGATAGCTGGCAGCTGGAAGATCATCTCATGGCCCAGATTTGAATGCCACATGTCAAGGCTTCTTTGGCAGAGGTCTGCAGACTCCAGGGATGAGAGAATCAACTCTCAAGGATCTGCAAAATTTGTTTCTATCTCTTTAAAAAGATCTGTTCTTGTCATGAGCCCGAGGAGAGATGTATTGGAAGACGGCATTTTGGCCTCTGTGAAAGCAGAGGAGGAGAAAGGAGGGGAGTGCATGCTTCTGCAGTGGCGAGCAGCCTGCAAGTACCAGAAAGACTGAGAGCATGACGGTTCCCCTCTGTGCCTCAGTTTCCCCACCTGCCAAGTGGGGCTGATGATACCCATCTCTGGGGTCTGCTGTGGTGCAGAAAAGGTCCTCTTCAAAGAGTGATCACAAGGGTCCCTTAGGATTCTTCTCATTTGGATGAGCTCAGTGTCCAAGAGGAGGGAGAACACTGACTCAAGAGGGTCATGAGACAGCTGGGCCAGTGGGTGGCAGGCTGTGGGGCTGGAATTCTGTGTGGGATGCAGTGGGGCACATGAGAGGGTCTGGAAGGTGGAGCACATGGTGGAGGGGAACAGTTGGGGAGACATGTCTAACATGGTGGCATTCAGAACGAGGATAAAAACCATGGGCCCCCTGAAGATCAACCACATGCTATGTGAAGCTACAAGAAATAGAATAGTAACAACAACAAGAACAACAACAACAACAACAACAGTAATAGTAGCAGTGGTAACAGCCAATGCTATTAGCCCAAATTCTACGCCAGTCACTGTTCAAACTCATTTATTCCAGTTGTATAATTATCATCCCCATTTTGCAGATTAGGAAACTGAGACCCAAAGAGATAAACTTAGTCTTCCCAAGTCACAATGCTAGTAAACAGAATTAATTGTTAACATTTCTTGGCTCCTATTTTATTTTATTTTATTTTATTTTATTTTATTTTATTTTAGAGAGTGAGAGTAGGGGAGGGGCAGAGAGAGAGAGAGAGAGAGAGAGAGAGAGGATCCCAAGAGGCTCCATACTGTCGGCACAGAGCCTGATGCGGGGCTTAAAACCACAAACAGTGAGATCATGACCTAAGCTGAAATCAACAGTCGGATGCTTAACTGACTGAGCCACCCAGGCACCCCTCCTGGGTACTTATTTAATGCCAGAAACTGATCTCTGATCTGTGCACCTTATATGCATTCTCTTGATTTATCTTTGTAACACCTGTCCGGGGAGGAGGGCTTATTGTTATTACTACCATTTTATAGATGAGGAAACTGAGGCTCAGAGAGAGAAAGTGATTTAAGCAGATCAGTAGGGGTGGAGCTAGGACTAACATACATTCCACAGTCCTTGAAGCCTTTGGGGGCTATTTCCTGGCCTCCCAGGGGCTTGCCAGGAGGGGAGGAGACGAGGGGAGTTCACAGGTCCTCACAAGGCTCCCAGGTTCCACTATTACTAGGCAGTCAGAGAAACTTCCTGCACAGGCTTTGCCCAGCTTCCCTCTCAGTCTCCCTGCAGTGACCGCTGATCTCCTTGTGTCCTTCCCTGCCTCAGAGCCTGAGCTCTTTCCTGAGCCTGGTAAATGCCCACCATTTCCAAGATGCTACTTCTTCAGGAATGTTCTGCTGGGGCTCCAGAGCCCCTGCATTTCCCAGTCAGAACCCTCAGCACAGGCATAAATAATTTGACTTTGTTACAAGGTAACCATATCATAAACGTCTACTTTTCCCATTGTACCCAACTCTGTTCACCTTTGTATACCCAGCCACAGAGTAGGCACTTAAGAAATGTTGAATGATCAAAGTGGGGACCCCTGCCTTTTCAGTGTCCCTCAAGGCAACATGGTCCACATGTGGCAGAACCATGGGGTGCTCCAACTCTCCATAAAAAGAATCCAGGTACATGTTGAATTTCCAGTGTCCTTTTCCCTTTCCAGATGTGTACTCTTCAAATTCAGATCCAGTTCTAAGTATGTTCCCTGTTTGAAACGTGGGGACAGGGGTGGGTAGCTAAAACTGTGGTTTTGTAGGAAAGAGAGAGAAGGAGAGCAAGGGAGGGAGAGGAAGGAAGGAAGGAAGGAAAGGTTACAGAGAGGGGATGGGGTCATGGGTCCACGCTGGAGCCATGGAAGTTGTGAAACAAAGATGACCCAGTCAGAGGGCTGGACTTGTCAAACCAAGAGCAAATCATAATCCTGCCAGACCATGGGGCTGTCCGCCAAAAATACAGATTTGTGAAGGGGTATCTCATACAGAGAGGCCACAGTATATTAGATTTATCATACACTCCAGCCAAGATGTGCTGCTGAGATTTCGGGGCAAGATTTATTACACTGGCTGGTTTTTAAAATGAAAGTGAAAAGAGGATATTCTGGCAAAACCGCGGGCTGTTAATGGGGTGAGAATCACATAAAATGGATCATCTTCGAATCTCCTCGTATGCACAGACAGACTTTGCAAAAAACCCTGGAGTCTTCAGAAAAAAGACGCTCAACCCAATGTTTTCACACTGACCTGCCAGTTGACTTTAAGTGAATTATTCTCATTCCTTGGATGTGTGTTTCTTATTTGCAAACAACAGCAATAACACAAAATAGTAGCTCTTATTTATTGGTTGATTACTATTCACTGGACACTTTACATGAGTCAATCCTTTGAATCGTGGGAACAACCCTTTGAGACAGTGTTGCTTTTATACCCATTATACAGATGAGGAAACTGAGGTTCCAAGGTGTAGTCAGTCAGTGGCAAAGCCAGAATGCTAACCCAGACCTGGAACCAGCTGCAGTGAGAAACCTTCACTGACCTTCTGTTCTGAAAAGGTGGCTCTGCCCGTTCAGATCAAAGTTATGGGATACATTCAGACCTTATCATTCCTGTTCTCAAAAGAGAGGTTCTAACAAGGAAGGCCCAGTCACCCTCCAGTCCTGGTGGTATGTGCCTTTTGCAGAGACAGCTGCAGACAAAAAAAAAAAAAAAGAGTGATTTTATTTTGGTTTCTCCTGATGTTTGCTTTTGGGTTTTCAGCTTCAGCTTGTGCCAGGCAAAAGTGGGCTCTGCTCCCAAAGGCACCAAAAACATTTCAGAGGCAGAAACCACAGGAATGTGACATGCCAGAGGGGATTCAAACGTAAGGATGTGAAAGCCTCCTAGGTGAGGTGTCATGTCTGGCTAAAGGCATCCAGGATGGGGAGAACCAAAAACTCTAGAACAATGCTTCTCAATGTGTTTGTGTGTGTGTGGCGGGGGGGGGGGTGATTTTGGCCTCCAGGGCACATCTGGCAAGGTCTAGAGATACTTCTGCACTGTCACACTGGAGGGTGCTACTGCTGGCATCTAGCTGGTAGAGGCCAGTGGTGTTGCTAACCATCTAACAATGCAAAGAACAGCCCATAACAAGGAATTATATGGTCCAAAATGTCAGTCGTGTGTGAGGCTGAGACACCCAGAGCTGGGGGGAAATTTACCCTGGAGAACAGAAGACTCAGAGAAGGGGCACCTCTACATATTTGAAAAACAGGAGAGGAGCTCAGACCCCTATGGGCAGAGGAAGTTACACACAAGCAGGTTTCAGGTCACCGTAAGGAAGACAGCTCTGATAGCGATAAGTGAGTTCCCAGTCCTTAAAGGATTCCCCGCGTAAATGGTTAACTGCTGGGCTCTGTGGAAGGGAAATCAAGCCTAGAACAGGGAGCTGGATGCAATGACCTTTCTTTTTCCATACAAACCTGACACCGGATAAAGTTCCCAGGACAGCAATGAAGTTTGAGGTTCCTTCTGGAACCTTCCATGGATTATCTCATTTAACCCTGCCTAAGGTGGAAAGAGGTAAATCACCTGTCTGAGCTCACAAAGCTGGTAAGAGGGCAAGTTACCAGTTCAAAACCTGTGTCTGGTGGGTTTTAAACCTCATTTGGAAGATACTCCTCAAATACAACAATTCTCCTTTCACTCTGAAAGCACAGCCCCAACCCCAGGGCCAAGGACCCACCTGACTTATCACTGCCTTGATTTAGAATCAGTCAGAAAATCTGGACCCAGCATTTGAGACCTAAGTTCAACAGTTCAGCCCTCTCCCATGTTAAGGACACAAAAACAAGTTCCCTAAATGGCCCAGCCCCCTGCTTATTTTTTTAAACAAAAACACTGCAACCGGCAGTGAAAAGACATTGTCCCAAGCGCACACTTTAATTGATGTCCCCGACCATTCAGGAACATGGATGAAAGAAAACTCGCTTTATTAATAGGCCCTCATGCTAATTAGCACAATTTATTGTCAGGGAGGCTGCCCCTGCCTTCTGCAAACGTTACAAGTATGGACAAAAAAACTTTTGTCGCAAACTCAACACAGTACTACTGCGTGACCAAGACTACCAAGCCAGCCACAATGACAGGGGAAAAGCACAGGGCTTAAAGGGGCTGCTCCGAGGCATTGGATGTCGCCCTATACATTTATGACATAACTTGACCATTTCCCACTGATAAGAATGACCCAAATTTAAATGTCAGCCATTTCTGCACGAAAATACCCATTTCTTGCCACTTTGAGGAACTCCCTAATGACTGGGAAGCTTTGTGGAAAAGTGGAAAAAGGTGTGGGTGAGGGGGTGGGGGAGCTGGGTAAAAAACCTTAAATGTTTAATATTCAATAAATGTGTCAATTTTACATACAGAGGCAAATGGGTCTTTATTGAGGAATTGGTAAATTTCCTCCGAGAAAAGTAAGTGCATTTTAGCCTTCAAGGAGTCCCAGCTGAATAGAAATGGAATGTGATTTGTGATAAAACTCAGCTGCTCTATAAAAGACGTTAAATAAATGTTGCTGTTTCACCAGGGATATACAAAATTGATTGCATTATAGACTGATTCTAAGATGCTGCATCCCTGTACGGCCCCCTCATCAGCTTCCGTGTGTGTGGGAAGCTGCTTTCAGAGACAATTTAGACTACGTTGCAACTCCTATCCTTCATGCTGCAGCAGAATTTTCTAGAAATGCAACATTTCCCCTGCATGCTTTGTTTTAGGTTGAACTATAGGAAACTGCTATTTGACCATTTTTTATTTCCAAAAAAAATGACAATTTCTTCTATACCTATTTAATATTTCTGGTGGACTGGCCCTGTCACCTTGATTAAGGCCCTTGATACTTACTAAGGGAAATTTGGTGACTGTCTAAGGGTTGAGGTGTCATGGCTCCTTTAGTCTGTTCACCAGAGGGCACTCTGGGCCTGAGTGAGAATCTTGCCTTTCTTTCAGTTCAGCTGGGTGAGCTTGGGAGCATCTCCTGTCCTTTCTGAACCTCAATTTGCCTCATTTGAAAAATGGGTTCACTTCCACCTTTTGCTCAGGGTATTTGGAAAATCCAGTGAGGTAACAGATGTGACCCTAGCTGGTAAACAAATGTTCATGACCTGCCAATTATGATAAGGTATTTGTTGTTATCCAACCATGCCTCAGTGTGTGAGCAGATATGACACACACAGACCTGCCCTCAAGGAACTGATAAGGTCAGTGTCAACATATGACTTCTTCAGGTAAGAAATCAGGTTTCAGGGATTGATGGGTGGATTCAAACTGATCAGGAAGGCTTTCCAGGAAGGGGATGCCTGGACTCAAACACTCTCAGACATGTCCATGCTTTCATGCCCAGTGACACCAGCGGGTCTAGCGACCTCCAATTCCCAGCTGGATACCTGCATAGCCTCTTCGTGAGGTTCCCTGGCTTCATGCAAGCCACTCTTCCACCATCCCCTTCCTGCCTTGGCAGCCAGAGAGAGGATTTCAAGATACAAACTGGATGCTGGCACTTTCCTGCCTAAAACCTGCCCAGGCTTCCCGTCCAATTTCAGATAAAATCCAAACTTTCCAGGTCAGCCTGCAAGCCCTATGGGGCCAGGACCCTATGCTTTCCTCTAGCACATCTCTCCACAGTCCTCTTTACTTTGCTCCTACCATTCTGCCCCTTATTCTGGGCCTGGAAAGTGCCAAGCCAACTATATGGCCTTTGCTTCCACAATTCCCACTACCTGGACGCCCTCTCCTTCCAGTCTTTTGCCTACTTTGGTGGTTCCCAAAGTGTGGTCCTTAGACAACAGCAGCAGCAGTGTCACCCGGGACCTTATTAGAAATGTAAATTCTTAGACCAGCTCCAGACCTGATAAATCAGAAACTCTGGGGGTGATGCCCAGCAATCTTTTCAACCAGTCCTCCTCCGGCTGCTTCTGATGCACACTCAAGTCTGAGAACCACTGGCCTAGGTCAGTCCTACCCCGTGTCAAGGTTCAGCTTAGGCATTACTTCCTTAAGACCAGCACCCCCAAGATAAGGTCAGGTTCTTACTGTCTTGGGTCCCCACTCCCTGCAATTATGATGTAATAATTAATTGTTTCACGTCTGTGTCTCTTCATAGCTAGACTAGAAGCTTCCTCCATGAGGGCAGGTACCAATGTGCCCCAGCAAGTAATTGTGCCTGGCAGAGAGCAAGTGCTCAGTAGCTATGTGTTGGATGAACAGATAAATAATGCATGGAGAACAAATGAAGGCGTCCCGGACGAATGATAGACGTTCATAAAGAAAACAACCCTGGGAATCCTATTCGCCATCCACCAATCCATAGAATACCCCCAACCCCATCTGATGTCTGACCTTCTAAATATCACTCCAGTCGAGTCAGGGACCAATTACAGCAGTGCCTGGAAACGACCATCAAATTAGAAAGAAGGGGAGGGGGGGAAAAAGGCAAACCAGCAGAGAGGAGATTCCCATCCAGTGGATGAACAGCACAGTGGCTAAGCTGGACCACCCCCCCGAAGAACAGCAAACTCTCTCTCCTTCCCCAACAGTGACTGTGCAGAAAGCTTCCAAATAAAAACCCAGAGACTGACAAAATTGCAAGCAGGAAATCTGCCTGTCAGCTTGGAAGATCCCTGTCCCACAGTCGTCTGAATCTACAGGCTGAGAGACAGAGTCTGTATGAAGCCCTGAGTTTACTGGAAGCTTCTTGATGCTCCATGGCAGTTTGTTCTGCTCTCTTGGAGCTAAAGCTAGAAGGGAAATCACTTCCTTTCCTATAACTCAGAGCAATTATATTCTCTTAACGTGGACATCTGGCTCGCTGCTGCTCTCCTTACTTATGTTTTCCAAATGCTATCAGTTCTGGGAAGATCAATTATTACTGAAAAGTCGAGAAACGCTCACCGGTTATTTGCATTGATTTGGTTGACAAGACACAGGTTCCTTATGAACTATGGATGTCTGTGGAGGGGACAGGGAGGAGAAAAATGCAAGAATCCAGGAGAGCTCAGGCATTGGAGCCTCTACCAACTGCAGGGACCAGAGGAGGAAGAATACTTTGCTCAGGATGGGGGACACTGAACTGCCCTCCCAGAGCCCCCCAAACAAAGCCGTTTCTGTAAAGACAAATGGGTAGCCAGCGTCGGCCAGCACTGCAAGCAGCCACGACGATATAATTGGCCTGTTACCGCATCATCTTTAATCAATAGGATCCGGAGTTTCCACAGCTTGTACAGCCCAAATCTCCCTGGCAGCCAAGAACCAGCGGGTTGTTAAAAGGCCCGATAGTTCTGCCTCGCTAATGGGTGGCTTGTTCCCTCAACCCTGCTGATTTTTTAAATAAACCTAAATTCCAATAATTGTTTAATGTTTATTTTTATTTAGTTCTGGTTCAGATGCTCTGCGTCTCTCTGACAGAAATTGATATCTGGCTCATGGTGAGCTTTATTAAAACACACACATACAGACACAAACACACATACACTCACGCATATGCCACACACCCACTGGGAAGTGGTTTACTTATTTGGTTATTTATCTAGCTGAGGTGTAGACCCACGCATCTAGAGAAGATGGACCAAAGGACAAACTTGCCAAGCTCTGCTTTCTCTCTGGCTCCTTCCCAGGGAAGTGGGGAGAGACCTGCTAAGCTTTCATCAGGGAGCCCTATTCTTCATTCGGGCAATACACATAGGTTATGTCTGGCCTCTAGTTGTGACCTTGCTGGAAACATCTCTGACTTCTTCAGTGTCTCTGTGGGCACATGATGGAATGACTCACCAGAGAGGGCACCCTGCTCCTTTCCTGTATGTGTTCAATATAAACCCCCCTGGCCACCTGTATAAAACAGGGACATGGGTGGAGGCTTACCTGTCCCTGCACAGGAAACCAGGAGGCAGAAAGTCTCAAACTGCTTGCACTGGGCTGGAGAGAGACCTCTCCACCTTCATATAAGCCCGGCTTGTCTTTCCATCTGGCGTGTCTGAGAAAAGCCTAGGCGAGTCTGAGTTAAAGGCAAGGTTTTTCAGTGCTTTCTCAGTCCTATCTTTGGTGCTTGTACTGCAGGCTTATGCTGTGCCTTTCATCATAAGAGGTTCATGCATTCGCTCACAGAATCACTACAAACCGATGACCTGAAAATCAGGCTTATCAAACTGGAGACTTTCCTTCCCGCACACTGTACTCTGTCCATCAAACTGGGGGTTGTCTTGACTTTGCTATCTTCTTTACCCCTAAGTAAAACCAGGCACTGAGACCTGTGATGTCCACTATGGATGGGGGTATCCCAGCATCCATTCCCTCCTTCTGATACTACTGCCACCTGCTGGTTCAGACCCGTGAGGCTTCACCAGGGCTACCGTGAAACCTCTTGCGGGCCTCTCCCTGCCTCCTCACTCCTCCTCCACTGATTTTCAGACCTCCACCAGAGTTGCTGATCCCAGACACAGGCCTGATCTTGTGACTCCTTGATCCTTCCCCAGGGCCTCCTCTTGCTTCCTGGGAGATGCCCAAACAACTCCCACGGCATTTACACTCCTTTCCATTCTGTTTCCCTCCACCCAAGCCTTTCTAGTGCATTTGGCCGTAGATCAAGGACCCAAACGCTGTAGAGGGACAATCTGCCACTATTTTCGCCTTTCCAACAAACAAAACATTATAGGAAATAGTGTTAAAGTGCCTCTTTCCATTGGAGACAGGGAAACTTTGAATTACCAAGAAGTTTCTGCAGCGGGTACGAAGAAGTGTTGGAAAGAACCCAGGTCTGGTCATCAGAAGAGCTGGGTTTGCTTCCACTGCAGCCACTTACCAGCTGTGTGTCCTGGGCACGTCACCCCACTTCTGTGATTCTGGGGGTGGCTGCCATGTGACTAATAATCTCATCCTGGGAGGCTTAGGCCCAAAGCTCAGGTTCAATCCTTCACCACTGTGGGGGCCTGCTATTGTTGGCACCCCAATTCTTGGAACTGATTACCTCAAATTCTAACCACCACCAATCCCTCCCCTTCCACTGAAGCATTCAAGTGCCCCCCCACCGTCTGTACCTGGAATTTGCTTCCGTCTGTAGCAAGCCACCACAGACAACCTCTATCTAGCAGGCCCTCTATTTTCCTTGGAGGGCCCATGGGTCACTTTGCACCCCTCACCCCACTGCCCTCTGGGCCCTGCTGTCTTGCCACCGGCCACAGCAGCGGAACCAGGTTTCTGTGCAGACCCACGTTCTAATAATTGTCCCCATACATACGGCGTGTACTCTGGATCTATTATCAGCTAATGAGTAAATAATATTCTGTTCTAAATCCAAAAGCGCTATTAGATACCAGAGGGGGACTAATGGGTGTTTTAAGACCCCTTTAATCACATATTAACGTGCCGCGAAGCAGGCTGTGGAGCCCATATGCCAACCGCCCTGCGAACAAGGAGGCTTCTTTCCTTTAAGCAAAGAACAAAGCGGAAAAAGAGAGCAAGCCTTCGCCCCTGGGTCTGGTCAAGCAGCCAGGCCAGCCCTGGGGCTGGAGGAACCCCCCCAAAGCTGCTTTGCTGTCTCTGAGTTAGAGGGATGTTGCCGAACCTGCCTCTCCTTTTTGAGGGTGTTATTGGGAAAGGGGTTGGGGCTAGTGTCCTCAGGCCACCATAACAAAGTACCATCAATGGGGGCCTTAAAACAACAGAAATTTATTCTCTCACAGTTCTAGAGGCCGGGAGTCTGAAAGTCAGCTGTTGGCAGGGCCGTGCTCCCTCTGAAGGCTCTTGGGGAGGAGGCTTCCTGGCTCCTTCCAGCCTGTGGTGGCGGTCAGCTGTCCTGGGCTTTGCTTGGCTTGGGGCTGCACCGCTCCCATCTCTACCTCCATAGTCACAGGGCCTTCTCCCTATGCGTCCTCTCCTCACACACCAGTCATTGGATTCAGGGCCTACTCTGATGCGGTATGACCTCATCTTATTATATCTGCAGAGACTCTTTTCAAATAAGGTCATATTCTCAGGTTCTGCATGGATGAGAACTTTTGGGGGACACTATTCAACACAGTACAGGGGTGAGGGTCTGGGTGTGGTGGGGGAGGAAGAGGCTCAGATATGGAGCCTTACTTCTGAGTGACTGTAACACGAAGTTCCTGCCATTTTGCCCTCCTCTGGCCCTGCCCATCACACATTCCAGAAAAGTTCCAGCACCCGACCCAAATTCCTCCCACCGATCCATCGTGTCATATTAGCAACTTAGTTTCTTATTAGCCACTTCCCATCGCATCACATTAATATTTGTTTTCCCTAATACAATGCAGGAGTCTTCTCAGATTAGCAACTTTCTCATCACATTAGTGGAAACAACTCCTAATACAATACAATCCGAATATGACACAGTCTGATGGAGAATTGCTAACGCAATCCGACTCCCCTCTGCCTTGGTACAGGAATGTCGTCCTGTTGTTGAGCAATGTGGGGGCATGCTGAGACAATCAAGCCCCTGGTGAGCAGAGTCACACAGGCCACCCTCGACAGATGGAATGAGATTTGGGTCTCCCCAAAGGAGGAGGTCTCCCTTAGAAGGAACCAATGCAGGGGTCTCTCCTGTTTCCACACCCATCCTACTCCCATAAGGAACATTCTGGCTCTTCTCCTAAACATCCAAGGAACCTTGGAATCTGCAGGAAAAAAGAGACAGGTAGAGAGAGGGGTACATTATACCTTCCACAACCTAGTTCTCTGAAGCACTAACTTTATTGGTGTGACAAGGCAAGGCTGGCATTGCCAAGGTTAATTCATCAAGGATGTGTAGACACAGCAGAGCTAGGGCGATGTGAGGAGCCAGCAAAGCGGGCTGTTGTGCTGACAAGGCCGCCGGGGATGGGGGTGATGACACTGAACTGGTGACAGGCTCTCACAAAGTGGTTTAAGGAAAATCCCACTCGAGCCTGCTTGAGCTTTGGACTGACTTGGGTTCAAATCTATCACTGCCATGTCCTAGCTGGATGATCTTGGTCATGTAATTTAAATCTCTCAGTGCCACAGTTTCCTACTCTGTAAAATGGGGGGAAAAACAGGGCCTACCTGTGAGGTTATGAGTCAATGAGATATGAACAGAAAATATTTAGAAGCTTGCATAGCACTTGGCATGTGAAAAATCAGCCTTAAGACACAGTCATGGCGAGGAATGCAAATCCCAAAGTAAGTCAAGTTCAACCACATGTTCTGAGTGAGCTCTGGGCTAGACACTGTGAAAACACAAGAAGTTGAGTCTCTCCTGTGGAGGCATGATGAAGAACCGGGAGGCAGGGGTCATACCATGAGAAGTCTTCAAGCCAAACCAAGGAGTTTGAACTTCATCTTCAGGCAAACTGGGAGCCATGGAAGCAAAAGGCCTCAAGTTTTAGTAGAGCTGAGGGAATGCAGGCCTGTGGGGACAGGAGACGTCGTTTCCCTTGCTGCCAAACCACCTGTCGTACTACTGGCTCCTTAAGTCCTGGCAGAGGGAGAGGCTGAGGGATGGCAAGAGATGGAGACAGACAGGGGCAGAAGAACAGCGAAGAAGCTGAGTGTGGGCTTCTCTGTGGCAGCGCTCACTTTCCTGCTCTCTCTGCCAGCCTGTCTGAGAGACTGGCAGAGCCCCCGGCCCACTGTAAACTATCCCAGGCAAGGTTGCCGAATAATTCTCACTGCCTCAGCATGGCAGCCCACGTGGTAGCCAAGAGCCTGCTGCCAAGAGGCAAGTGGCCAAGATTCCCTTCCAACAGAGACATCCTCTTGCCAATCAGAACCCGGCCTGCACACATCTAGTAAAATCGGACTGTTTGCCATCAGCCAAGCGGACACAGTCAGGACTTCTCGACCCTCCCCACCCCCATCCCCAAAGCCTCCCAGCAAGAAGGAGGGTCCACACCCCAAGGACCCAAGCACCTGCCCCCTCCACATTTAACCTCTAGGATCTACCTGCTGAAATCACAGCCTCCGGAGTTAAATGCGTGGGTTCAAAGCCCGGCACCTTCAACTGAGCAGCTGTGCAACCTGGGGCAAGTCACCTAACTTCTATGAGCCCCATCTGTGCCTACACAGTGCGATTTATAACAGTTTCTGCCTCACAGAGTTGTTGGGGGATTAAATGAGATCATATATGAAAAGTGCTTTCCTAACAACTGGCATTTAGTCCATGCTCAATAAATGTTCATTTGGGGCAGCTGTAAGATACTTCATCTATCTGGAACTCAGCTAATAGTATCAGCTATCCAGGACAGGGCTAGGGACCAGAGGATTAGCAGAAAAGGCCTCCGAGCAGTTAAAATAAATGCAGAGTCAACACATGGAATGTCCAATCATGAAACCACCCTAATATTTATATAATATTAGGGTCCTATAATTAAATTTCTTAGTGTTTATTTTTGACAGAGAGAGAGAGCGCAAGCAGGAGAGGAACAGAGACATACAGAGACAGAATCTGAAGCAGGTTCCAGGCTCTGAGCTGTCAGCACAGAGCCCCATGTGGGGCTCGAACTCATGACCTGAGCCAAAGGTGGATGCTTAACTGAGCCAAGGAGGCGCCCTGTGGTTCTATAATTAATAATAGTAATAACCACTACTACCAAGCATTGCGCATAGCAATTTAAATACATCTTGTCATTTAACAAGTAGCGTGCTGGTAAATGCTTAACCACCAGTTCTCTGGGGAAAAAAAAAGAGAAGTTTTGATGTGTACCATTTCCGTGTGTAAATTCTTCTACCATGGTCAACTTCTAGCTCCCAGTGTGACGTCACCCTACACCTAGAACTGGGAAGAACAGCTGGTTCTTATCAGCCAGCTCTGGTCACCACTGCATTCACTGACTCTACATCCCCTATGAGGTCAGCGATATTTTAGCTCCATTTTCTAGACAAGGATAGCAAGGCTCAGAGACACAAACTTCCTTCCCTGAGATGACACAGTCAGCAGGCTGCAGCAGCACTATGATTTGGACCCAGGTCATGTGGATTTCGAAGCTCGCTCTCTGCACGTGGCCCAGTCCCCAACCTTCGTTTAGCACAATACTCACTTTTTGGTAAAGATGGGTGATAGTGAGTGTGTGTCCTCCCCCTCAAACCTGTGCCCACCTCTGTTCAATCTGGAGGCCACTTTCCTGGTGAGGTGTCTCTGCTCTGGTTCTGCGGATCCTCCTGTAGTCACACCCACCGTGCCCACCCTGACCTGGCCCCCGCCATGACCTCCCCACCACAGACATCCAGACACCTTTAGAAGATTTTTAAAAAGTCATCCACATTTCGTCAGGATTAAGTTGATAAAAGAGGATCAGGAAAAAGAAATCACATCATGTATGATATCCCAAGCTACATATCACTGATTGCTGTTACTGTTTGCACAAAGTTAGCAAGCCTACAAAGCAGGGACTGTTTGAGTGAAGGACAAGGAACCTTTCATTTTACTTTTAAGAAGTGAAGCTGGGTGGTAGTTTTCTCAAACCACTGTGAGGCAACGTCAGAGTCCACTTACTGGGCCAGCAGTGTGTCTGGGCAGGTGTGACCCACTGTGCCAAAGGGCAGAGGCCAGCATGCATTCCTAACAAAACAGCTGACAGGCCCACATGCCCCACATCCTCACCTCCATAAGCAGCCCCTCAAGACACAGGGACCACGTCCGCAGCATCTGCCTGTCCTCTCCACTTCTCAAACTTTAATGCACACGAGAATCACCCAGGATCTTGTCGAAGTGCAGATTCTGATTCCAGAGGTCCGGTGTGGGGCCGAGTCCCTGCATTTCTCAACAGGCATTCAAGTGATGCTGATACCGGTTCGTGGTGGACCGCACTTTAAGTAGCTAAGGCCTAAATCCCAAACACTCAAATCCCCAAATTGCCTGTGCATCCCCTAACATTCCTCCGTGTCTCAAGGTTTTATAAATCCCCGAAGCAATTATAGCTTGACTCCTAATCACAAACACCTCCGAGTTTGCCGCAGTCCATGCGGGTCTCTCACTTCCACTCTCCATGACTGCCTTGTCTTGTTCTAACTCTTATTCAACAAATACCAAGTGCCCACTCAATACCAGGCCTGCACCGGTGCTGGGAATATGGAAAGACCAATCCCTGCCTGATAGTCTCCTTCATCTGTCAGGAAAATGCCTAGAATCTGTGAGCTCCATTTCCAGGTAGTAGCAACAGCAGATACTTAGGTAGTACTTAGTAGGTACAAGGGACCATTCCAAGCATTTATAAATACTAACCCTTTTAACACACCCTAATCACTGGTCCAGTGATTAACTTCATTTTACAGGAGAGGACTAAAGTTTATGGAAATGAAGTCACCTACTTGCTAAGGATTATGTAACCTTGAAAATGAAACTATTTAAGCCCCCACAGGAAAAGAAAGTTACATATTTGTGACTAAAGGATGCTCTTGGGTAGTGTCATGAACTTGATCCTGGCAGGGAAGAGTGGGAGTGAGTCAGTAGATACCAGCAGGTAAGTAGTTATACCCGACTGGGGCAGAGGCTTATATAATTTAGGACTCTTGGTTGTAAGCAGCAGAATCCCAACTCAAAGTAGCTTAAGCATAAAAGGGAAACTGTTGCTCACCTATCTGAACAATGCAGGAGTAGCTTCAGGCATGGCTAGATCCAGCAGCTCAAACAATATTGACAAGGTTTGATTTCTCTCTCTTAGCCCTGCTTCCCTCTGAGGTGTTCTTCTTTCTCACCAGGGCTGGCTTTCCCAGGGTCGCATTCTCCCAGAAGAAAAATGACTTTTCTCCCCACCATGTTCATACATAAGTCACAGGGAAGTTTTATTGGGATGAAACCACATCTACACATGTACATATTATATTGTCCATGATTGCTTTCCTGTTACAGTGGCAGAGATTAATAGTTAAAAACCACATGGCCTGTAAAGCATAAATGTTTACTATCTGCCCCTTTCCAGAAAAACTCATTTTAGACTGCAATAGCAACAATTGCAGCACTTAGCTAACATAAACTGAGTGCACAGCTTATACCAGATACAGTTCTAGGCACTCGTTTGTTTCTTCAAATATGCATTGAGGTGGGAAAACTAAAACCTAAAGAGTTAAGAGCAGTCAAGCTCAAGGCCAGGTAGCCAGCAAGCAACAGAGCTGGGTTGTGAATTCAGTAGCATGACCCCAAATCCCATACTCTTAACAGCTCTGCTAATCAAACAAGGGTCTTCTGGAAGCTTCAGTAGGTAGATTTTCTAAATCAGGGTGTGATTTTCCAACTACTGGTTGGAAACACACCCACACATGCGTGCACACGTATTTTCTGAAGTATAAATGCTAAAGTGAATGGTGAATCCCACACAGGGTCCCCACTGCTCATGAGCTCTTTAGCGTTGTCCCATCAATGCTCTGATGGAAAGAACTGTCCTAACGAACCACTGGGGTCTCCCAGTGGACAGAGTGGCCCAAACCCCCATGAGCTGGCTTAGACTTCATGTCCCAGAAGTAGGGGCTTTAACGCTACTTAAGTCCAACATGAGTGCCAGCCTCTGCCCACCAAGGGCTCCAGGCAGGAACTCCAGTGATAAACCCACCTCTCTTGAGATGGGGTCTTACCAGGTCCCATCATAATCTAGGGAGCCCACGAACCTCTGATGTTTCTCATTAATTTGTAAAGCCCTGCCTAGGAAGTTGCTGAGGCAGCCCCAAGGATGGAGTCTTGTCTCCTGCCCTCAGTGGGTCATTGGGACACTTTGGGCTGGGGGGATAAGAGACCTTTACTGCCAGTAGAGAGAGGGAGGCAGGGGTTGGTAGTCAGAGGCACGTCCCATATTCAAAAGAAAGTTCAGGGTTTCTTATATTCTTGCGTTCAAATTCTGGTGCTGCCACTTAAGAGCTGTGTGATCCTGACCCAGGTGTTTCCTCTCTCTGAGCCTCAGTTTCCCCCTCTGCAAAATGGGTACAATGGTAACCCCATTGAAGAGTACCTGTGACTTTAAGAGATAACTTACAGCAAGCGTTTGGCACAGCATGTGAAAACTAAGAAAACAGGCTTTGCGGTTAGACTGGCTTAGTTTCAAATCCTGTCTACACACTGCTGTGCAACCACTACTTTGCTGAGCCTCAGTTTCCTGACCTGTATAATGGGAATCATTGCAGAACTTGCCTTAGGGGTTGTTGTGAGGATCAACTCAGCTTATGGGTGGTTAGGACTGACACAGTAAAATGCTCAGCAGCTTTAGCTTTTTTCTTTTTCTTATGTCAGATGGGTAATGGGACAAGGTCTTAACAAGATTTGAGGGAGGCACGTGTCACATAACAGTGTGAACACCCAATCATCATGCTTAAGAACTACGAAAGGATCAGCTCTAGCTTTTAAAGATTACGTTCAACCAAGGCACACAAGAGATGATCATCTTAGCAATGCAATGTACCTTTACTTTCTGAGCTAAGGGTAACAGAAACTGGCCTCTGGGAAGCCTGTCCCAGCCTCTGGGGAGGTGATCTACTGTTCCATAGCTCTGATGCTGGGAGACCCAGGCCCACAAATACCCCAGCTCCAAACAGCTCCCTGCTGCTAAGGTTTGGGGCCAGGTCCCCAGAGCAGACATCCCTCTGATGGTTTCTTGCATCAGTGCCCCCCAGGGCTGTGCTAACATAACTGATGGGGGCCTTCGGTGCTCTGCTCAGGGCCTCAGAGCCAGGGAAAGGTGGTCTAGCTGGTCCTTGGACATGGCCAGGTCCTCTAAGGACCCAGCCCAGGACTCACTTCCAGGCCACAGGACTCTGAGCTCTAATGGCCCACCCCCCTGAAGAACTGACATCCCTCTGGGAGGCCATTTCAGATCTGCCATGGCCAAGAAGGAACCCTGGGCTCCTGTCTGCTCCTCACTCTTTCTCCCAGCATCTTCCCCATCTCAGGAAAAGGTGGTACATCCATCCAGATGCTCAGGCCAGGAGTCCGGGAGGCATTTCCATTCATTCCATTCTGCCACATTAAATCACCTACCAGTGAGCCCCATCACCTCCACTTTTAGTGAAGCCCAAACCATTCTCCACCCCCACCCAGCTTCCTCCAGGCCATGTGCTTGCCCCCATAATACTGTTTCAGAGAGATCCCTAATAATGCTTTTGGATGGCCTTCTGTCAGTTCTGTGGGTACTGAGTCAAAAACCCAGACCCCCCCTCCCCCCCCCCCCCCCCATGTAGCTAAGGAGCCTGCACAGCTAAGTGTAGCTCTGCTCTCCCCCTGCACTTCCAACCTCCGCTGGCTCTGGTCACAAGAGCTCTCAGTCCCAGAACAACCCTCTCTGATAAGATCCACACACATGTGCACATGCAGACACGCACACAAACCCAGACACTCAGATATTCACAGGGGTAAAGAAGCACACACCCAGACACAGAGATAAAAACACACGTACCCAGACACATCCTACACTACCCAGACACGGAAACACACCTCACATCCAGACACACACCTCTTTCCATGGCAGACTCCTTATATTTCATAATCCATTAAATACCCCCTTCCCCTGCTGCTCTACCATGGCACGTTGTTGATTTGCTTTGTAGGACCACAATCTGTGATTCTTTTATTCTATTTGTTTATATGCTTCTCATCAGTTCCCCCCAGCCCTCTCCTAGACTGTTCATATCCTGAAAGACCATTTTTCTTTTGTTCATTGCTATATTCTCGGCACCCAGCATACAGTAGGCACTTTATAAGTATTGAAGGAAGGAAGGAATAATCCCCTAATCTCTTTTCTATTTTAATAAGGGGCTATACTTGTATGCTTGTCTACGGTTAAAGTGTCCTGGAAAAACAAATAAATGCGGAGCAGACAAAAGGGGGCTACAAGTTGAGGAGATTTACCTTTCACTCTGTGCTCATCTTTAATGTCTCAGTTTAAAAGATGATGTGTATATTGCTTATAGAGAAATGTATCCTTGAAAATTAGTATTTTAAAATAGGATACGCCAGGGGTTCTCCAAGCTGGCCCAGCATTCTGGCTCGAGAGGCCAGGCTGGGTTCCCAGGTGGGTGCTGTCAGCACCTTTCTGGGTAGGAGCAAGGGGTCCAAACATCAGTTGGGTTTGAGAGCCAGGGGTCTGCATGACTCGCTCCAGGCTTGAGGGGAAGGGGCTGGGGTAGAGGCCTCATGTGGGTCCCATTTCCTGCACCCTCTATCTTCATGGCCAGCCTGTGTCAAAGAAGGAAATTAAGTTTGTCTAGGGCTGGATGCTCCTGAAGCCACACAGCCAACTGTGAGAATCAAGGGCACAAGGACAGAGACTATAGTTTAACAGTTTTTCTAGACTCTTCCTAGGAATGGATGTGGAAGAGACTGGACTATAATCACAAAGCCTGTCCTCATACCTTTTTTAAAAATAGAAAGTTATACATTACACATAGAGCCCTGTTCAATATCATAATCTCACCAAATTTCCCTTATTCTGAATGGTTTAAAAATATTTTGTAACAGGATTCACGGGGCTCCCCATACTGCAGTCTTGCAGCATCATGTAGGTGCTCCAGGCTTTTCAAGTGGCTCTTCCCTCTCCAAATCCAGTTCCTTGCCCAATGCCAAGCTGACTTTTCACCCTGCTAAATCACATGATGACTGACTTTCGCCAAGTGTCTGATCTTAAGAGAAGACAGAGCTTTAGAGGAAGAGTGGGGAGGAGGTGGGAGAAGGGGAAGAGGAGAAGGAGAAAACAACCCAAAGGGGCCTCCAGTTGGTTATTTGCTATTTATCTTCTTGCCCCCCACCAACACTGCTGAGTCCTTCCTATTTGTAGGGTGGAGAGAAGAGGGGATTGTCTCTGATCCTCTGTTTTCACCTGAGATAATTAAAACCTGTTTTCCTATTAACTGGTTCCACTGATGGCTTTCTGCCTAGCTTCTTCTCTTTGAACCTCCTTGAGTATGTCTCTATGGAATCATGTTGGTCCTCTGCACATCTCTACAGGGATTTGGTCTAATATTGGTCTTTTGAAGGTCCCATTTGCTCTACTGATCCCTGGACAATCTCTAGTTAAGACAATATGGCATCTTATGCCTAAGTTCCCCATAATGTCTGCAAGGACAGTCAGTGAATATTCTCCTTCAAATTTCCCTGGAATATCTGTAGCTGTTACTAAAGCCATGGATTACTATCTCTGAGTGACCCTTTCATCCTCTCTAGCTCCCTTCACCAGCCTAAAAATGACTTAGAGAGATGGCAAATATAGCATTAAAGTGCTCACTGTCACCTCTCACGTCTGTGGCAGACATTACTAATGGATTGCCCATTTGGTCAGCTGGATCTCTACAATAGAGTTCAAATCAAATCAATTGTTACTCATCCCCCACCATTCCTTGTTCAGACACCTGCAAAAACCTTGAACCTGACCTTCTAACTTCTCCCCCTGTCTCCTTTCCCAGAGTGATTGTTTTAAAAAAAAGCTTTTATCTTTTTTTTTTAATTTTTTTTTTTAACGTTTATTTTTGAGACAGAGAGACACAGAGCATGAACGGGGGAGGGTCAGAGAGAGGGAGACACAGAATCTGAAACAGGCTCTAGGCTCTGAGCTGTCAGCACAGAGCCCGACGCGGGGCTCAAACTCACGGACCGTGAGATCATGACCTGAACTGAAGTCAGCCGCCCAACCGACTGAGCCACCCAGGCGCCCCAAAAAGCTTTTATCTTTTAAACATAAACCAGATACTGGCACTTCCCTATTAAAAATCCTCCAATGGCTTTCCATTGCAATTAGAATAGGATGTGCCAACTCTCTCCTGTGCTCAAGCCCTGCATGACCTGGCTTTATTGGTATCTATTGTCAGCTTCTCCCAACTGGAATGTGAATCTTTTAGGGGAGGGATTTTGGCTACCCAGTTGGAGGCAATGGCACCGGTGCCTACAGCAGTGCCTGGCACATCAGATGTTTATAGACTGAATGAGACTCTCTTTTGCTGATCCAGAATGTGGTCTAAGAATCTTTCTCAATGTGACATTCCAGGAAGCTACTACAGCTGAATTCTCAGAGTTCGCATGCAAGATGCAACCTACGTTCAAAGCCTATCCGGGTGAGTCTACCCAGCCTTCAATTATTTGGGAATGAGGCAATGTATAAATAAATCATTTTAGCCCTCCTGACCAGTTTACTTGCTTTCATTATATGTAGAAAAAAAATTTCATCCTTTATTCTTTGTAGTGAAAAATGGTTTGATGGGGTCCCTCTGAAGGCAGGCACCCTGGGGAGTCTGTAAGCAACATCATCTATGTTTGAACCAATGCATCAATGAGGTTACAGTCCAGAGAAAAATGCTCAGGAATGTCAGGCCATGTGCTGCTGCCTCCTTAGGACATCACCCTTCACAACTGGCTGAGTCACCATGACGGCTGGAAACAGGTCCTAAAAAATCTAAACTTCTGGAAGGCCCAGGAGTCCCAGAACTAGAGGAACCATTGGGAGGCAGAAGGAAAATCTTTCAAAACAGAGAGCCATGATTGGGGTGAGCCCTGGTTTCTCTGTCCAGGGACATTTTGGAGCAAAAGGTGAATATTTCTGGTGTTCCTGCCAGGTTTCTTGGGGAACGGGGATGCTGGCAGGAGGAAAAGTGGATGGAGGGAGAGAAGAGTAATTAGTGCTATTAATTACATCTCAACCACAGCCTGCGTTTCTGCCCCGGGATTAAAGAAACATTCATTTGGAACGACTATTAAGGTCTTAAATTCAATGCTTCACAAATCATGGCGGTGGAATGAAAATTCTTTCTCTGTAGGGACCAGGAGGCAGAGAGCAGAGAATTTTCTATCCAGGTTGCTGCAGCCCAGCTGGAAAAGCCCGGGCTTGCGAGCCAGGGTGGAAGATGGTTTGCTTATTATTGTTGTTGGCGGGACTTTTTTTTTTTTTTTTTTTTTTGCCTAAAGCTGCTTCAGGCGGGGACGTGTTCCAAATGTATAATCTAATATGCTATAAAAGTCACTAATGTGATTATACTTTTATATCATATTAGAGAAAATGAATACTAATTCAATACCAAACGTTAATTTGGTAGAACCCCAAATTGCTGAGAGACTGCAAAACATTTACTGGGCTGAACTTCCCACGGCTGATGCCTAAGAGTCGTGGTGCTTAGGTGCCACAACCGGTCTGTGAGCTGGGCAGTCAGAGATGTTGGGGTCTGCTGGGGTCTGCCATCTCCTCTGTGGTGGACAGATGCTGCAGTGGTTCCCCTGGGGAACATATACTCTGCCCCCTTCTGGGGCACTTCTCAGTGCTCAGAGCACTTTTTCAAATCATAAGGAATGCAAATCCATTTGGATTTTTAAATTAAGCATGTTGTTCGACAGGACAGCATTGGCAGATGGGAGACAGGCTGCCTCTAAATCCGAGTCAAGGTTGGGAACGGCTTCTCAGAAGAAAGACTGCCAAGAACTATGTCCTAGGAACTTATATTAATGGCCAACATTTACTGAGCATTTACTATGAGACAAGCACTGTTAAATGCTCTCCTTCCATTCAGTCATTCAACCCTCAAGAGGGCCCTAGGAAATTGTAACCTTTTTTGTGCCCATTTGATAGATGAGGAAAATGCAAGTTCAGAGAGATGAAGTGACTGGTCTAAGGTCTAAGAGCTTATCTGGCTCCAGAGCTGCATCCTCAGACACTCAACTTAATTGCTGCTAGGTAAGGAGTCAGGCCCACTGAAAAGACAGTTACATTTCACCTGCATTATCTCATGTTACTCTCGAGGCAACACTTGGGTTGATTTGTTATTAATCCTATTGTACAGATGAACAAACAGGTTCAGAAAAGTGACCTAACTTGCTCAATGTCACAAAACTACAAAGACAGCTACAGACAGCCAGGACTCAAACTCAAGGCTGGCTAGCTCCAAAACCAGGGCTCATAATCACTGTACCGCAAACCTCCCAAGTTCCCCAAACCAAGGCCACAATCCTCAAAAGAAGATCCCCGTGCCTTTCCCTGCCCACAGTGCTGTTCAGTATCCCCTCTCACACCAGCCTCTATATCCTGGAGACTTTTCTCCTTCCACTTCTGACCTGAGAGTCCATGGAAAGGCAGTTTGGGTCAGCTTCTAGAATAATTCTCATTCCCTGAAATCTCTCTTGTGGGATGCCTGACTCCCTTCTCCTCCCACACCTGTATCTCATGGGTACACTGTCCCATTTTATTATCAAACATCACCCACATTTCCCCCATCTTGGCCAGCCACATCCAGAAATGCAGGGCCAGAATTACGACGTGTCGGCTCACCTTCATAAATAATATTTTGCAATTTCCTTGTCCGGGGGCATGGATAAATTATTCTTCTGCATCAAGGTTACGATGATCAAAAAGGTGGCCTGGCTGGCCTTCCTCGAGAGTGGGGATAAAAAGGAGGCTCTGATTACATCGAGGCGCCAGGCTGAGGGGGGAGCCCCGGGTCCTAGGCGTTTGCTTTGTGGCTGCACAATAATCAGATATCTGAAAATGCATGAACTCTGATTTTAAGGTCCTGCTGGAGAAGGGATTGACGTGACAAGCAAGTCTGACTTTCACATCATTCACAGGGGTTGACAGAAAGAGCCTTCTGATTAGAGTGCAGTTAGCACTGTTCCCTTGTTCCCTTCACTGAGAGCCCTCATCCACCCTGCCACAGTCTCTCTCTCTCTCTCTCTCTCTCTCTCTCTCTCTCTCTCTCTCTCACACACACACACACACACACACACACACACACACACACACACCACACACAAGCCTTCTTTCTATACAGGGTGTTATGGGGCTGAACTGTGTCCTCCAAAATTCCTATGTTGGAGTACTAACCCTCATTGCCTCAGAATGTGATCTTATTTGGACATAGGATCTTTACAGAGGCGATCAAGTTAAAATGTGGTCCCTAGTCCAATATGACTGATGTCCTTAGAGAAAGGGGAAATCTGGACACAGACATGCATAGAAGGAGAACTGCCTGGTGAACACAAAGATGGCCACCTGCAAGCCAAGGAGAGAGCCCTCAGAAGCAATCAACACTGTTGACACCTTGATCTCAAACTCCAGAACTGTGAGAAAATAAATTTCTGTTGTTGAAGCTACCTGGTCTGTGGTACTTTGTTATGGCAGCCTGAGCAAATGAATGCACTGAAACATACTTTTAAAAAAATTCAGAACCAAGATATCAAGTGGTTCCCAGTTGAAGGCAGTCATCAATAGTATCTGAGGCTAATTTGTGTTAATTATTTTTTAATGTTTATTTATTTATTTTGAGAGGGAAGAGAGAAGGCTGGCGAACATGAGCAAGTATGCACATGCATGTGTGGGAGGGGCAGAGAGCGAGGGAGAGGGGGAATCTCAAGCAGGCACCACACTGTCAGCAGAGCCTGATGTGGGGCTTGAACTCATGAACCATGAGATCACGACCTGAGCTGAAATCAAGAGTCAGATGCTTAACCAACTGGGCCACCCAGGTGCCCCAGAAAACCCAATTTTTGATAACCACTTAGAAACGGCCAGTGAGATGGCCAGGCAAAATCCATGAGCATATGACGGCGGGAGTGGGCTTGGCCAGCCTTATGTGACTAATAAGCCCACTAAGAGATCTCCCTGCCCTCCTAGGGAAGGCCTACAGCACCAGACGCCTCTCTGGCTGGCCGTCAGCATTGAGGGCTGGTGACAACACAGCCTCCCCCTCCCCACACAAGCTCATGACACCCCCTCCCACCCAGTCTTAGCAAGATGGCACCAGGCTGTAGCCTCCCCCTCTGCCGCCTGCTCTCCATGCATCCAGTAGGCGCCCAATTCTCACTGCCCTCCCAAATCCGGACGAAACTGCGAATTCTCCCTGTCAGTGCTGTATATCACTTTGAGATATATACCATATTAGCAGAAAGAACTGAATTATATTGCATTCATGATGCAATTAAACACTTCACTAGGAATCAATGTAAAACTGATGAGGCCTGAAAGTAGTGCATATGGCTTAGAACATTATAAAACATTACCTTCACTCAAATCCTTTTCAGTAGCAATTTAAATCTTCTTACAGTTACTGCTGCCAATGGTAAACCATCTACTGATTCATAACAGTGCATGGTAACGAATGAATTTTTTTAAAAATTTATTCAACTACTAAATTACCCATGAAACCGGAATAGCTGACAGGAGTAATCTGAATTATTATTAGCTCTGCAAGTATTCTGCATTAGCCAATTTAAAACCACGGTTCTCAGGCAGGAACCAGTTAGTACAGCCAGAGTGTTAAATGACTGCAATAGTTCTTCATTTTACTGCTGCTTACATTTAAAGGTCAAGAGATAAAAATTACATATGACTCCAAACATAGGAAGGGTGTTTATCTTTTTCTACAAATCGGGTCAGTTGTAAACTTTAAAAAACATCTGAGATGCAACAGTATAAACTCAAAGGCCTTTCGAATATTTGGAAATCAGAAGGCTGGGGTGGGGGTGGGGGTGTTTCTTCACCCTCTTCCATCAGTGCACATAAAGATGACATACCCCTCTTCTTTGTGGTCCTGAAACTTGCTCCCCCGCCCCCTCCCCCGATCTATTCCTTGTTCTTCCTCTCTGACCTCCATATACTCCCCACCTCCTCCGAGTGCTTGGGCAGCTCTGGAAGGATCTTGAAGCCACAGAGAAAGAAAGTCACAGGAATGGAAGCTCCCTCCCCCACCTAAAGGTCACTTGGTCCGGCCCTCGGCCTCCCACCTGAGGTGCAGCGGCAAGACTGAATTTTCCAGGGCCCAATCCCTTCTCTAACTGCCTTCTTGTCCACACCCAGTGCCTGTTGGTTTATTCCCCCTTCAAAAGCCCAAGGGAGAAACCAAAGTGAGAGAAATAAATAAAGAAGCAGCTTTCTTCAGGAGTCCAATGTTATCATGCATGACTAAACAAGGACCATAAAGCACAAGCTTGTTTCTTCCCATGGCTCAGGCAAGATGGGCACGTGGGTTTTGAGCTCTGTAGAAGGAAGGGAAGAGCTAAGCAAGTTCAAGGCATAATTTTATTTTTTTAATTTCCTTTCTTTGGGGGAAGTTTTTTTTTTTTTTTCCTTTAGCCACCAAGTTAATATACGCTCACTATAAAAAATTCAAATGATGGAAAAGCACACAAAGAAGAAAGTTTGACAGCCCAGTCTTTCCACTCTGATTCAGCTATCAATAATGATTAAGCACCTACTGTGTGCTATGCCACTGGGGCTACAGATAGGAACAAAACCATTGGTCCACTCTGGGCTTTTCTCTATGCATCAACTGACATGTACATTCATAGGTAGAATTATTCTCAAAAACGGGATCCTATTCTACCACTTTCTTTATTCATCCAACAAAGTGTCCTGGCACCTTTCACTGAAAGGCTATAATTCCACTATGTGCATGTATGGACCATGTATGGACGTACCCAGGCCTGTGTGGACATTTTCCTGCTAATATGAACCATCTTACAAATGAACAATGCTCAAGCTACAAGTAAGGGTGGGCCAGCCTTATGCCAAAAGGGATGTTCAAGCTGTCTGGGCAGTTTAGGGTGAGGGGGTGCAGGCAGTGGGGGGGTCCCCTGTGAAAAAAATCTTTTTAACAGGCAAAGAAAGCATTTATGACTCCCCCCCTGCCCCATTGGTCTTTTGTGCACAAGCTAATTTCCAGCCACTGATGTAGCTTTAAAATGTGGGCTCTCACAAGCCTGTGAGCAGCAGCTTGAACATCTGCTACTTGCAGGCTGGCGAATCCACCTTGGTGAGAGCGACGGCAACTGTCCAATATCCTCTGTGCTGCCAAGAGGCCCCTGTTAAACCAGTGGGTTTAACTGGGGTGACTTTGCCCCATGGGGGACATTTGGTAATATCTGGAGACATCTTTAGCCATCTCCCTTTGAGGGGTGGGAAGTGTGTGTTGTTGGCATCTAGCGGAGGGAGACCAGGATGCTGCTACACAACCAACCCAAAATGTCAAAAGTGTCAAGTTCAACTGTGCTTTAATCAAAGTGTGGGGCAGTCTAGGTATGGTTGAGAGACCGGGTTTTGGACAGACAGACCTGTGTTTTCAAGGCTCAGTTCAGCCATTTGCTAGCTGTGTGACCTTGGACAAATGTACTAACCTCTCTGAACCTCAGTACAGTCCTTAACTACTTGTTAACAGTATCTACTTAGGGTTATTGGGAGGATTCCATGAGATATTCTGTGTTAAGTATGCAGTGCCGCATCATTTATTATCACTAGTATTATCAGTAGTAGCAGCGGTAACGAAAGCAGTAGTATTTTTATTGTAGTAAAATACACATAACATAAAATTTACCATTTTCAACCCTTTTTAAGTGTACGGTTGAATGGCATTAGTTGTGCAGCCATCACCACCATCCAACTCCAAGACTTTTTCATCTTGCAAAACAGAAACTCAGTACCCATAAAATACTGACTCCCCAGCCCCTGGCAACCACCATTCTACTTTCTGTCTCTATGAATTTGACTCCTTTTGGGTGACTATCATACAGTATGATACAGCAGAATCATATAGTATCTATCCTTTTACGACTGGCTTATTATACTTGGCTTAATGTCCTCAAGACTCATCCATATTACATTTGTCACGATTGCCTTCCTTTTGAAGGCTGTATAATACTCCACTATATGAACAGACCACAGTTGTTTATCCATTCATCTGTTGATGGACACTTAGGATGCTTCTAACTTTTGGCTATTGTAAACAATGCTGCTATGAAAATGGGTGCAGAAATATCTACTCGAGTCCCTGCTTTCAATTCTTTTGGGTGTATATACAGAAGCGGAATTGCTGGATGATACGGTAATTCTATTTTTAATGTTTTGAGGAGCTGTCATACTGTTTTCCACAGCAGGTGCACCACTGAATTGGAAGAAGTACTTTTCAGGGACAGGCCAAGGATCAGGTCCTGGGTGGAGAATGTGTCCAAGGATCTGCACGACCCAAAAGTCTCACTTAACCAAGCCCTACTGGATATATCACCTTTCTGGACATGTCTACCTGGGCCTTTTGTTTCTTTTTTTAAGTTTATTTATTTATTTTGAGATAGAGGTAGGGGCAGGAGGAGAGAAAGAGAACAAGCAGGGAAGGAGCAGAAAGAGAGGGAGGGAGGGAGGGAGGGAGGGAGAGAGAGAGAGAGAGAGAGAAAGAGAGAGAGAGAGAGAGAGAGAGAGAGAATCCCCTGATGTGGGGCTTGAACCCATGAACTGTGAGGTCATGACCTGAGCCGAAATCAAGAGTCGGACAGTTAGTCAACTGAGCCACCCAGATGCCCCTACCTGGGCCTTTTACACCTTTGGCTGCAGTATCTCAGGGGTCTTCTCCAGGCCAGCAGCTATGCCTCCCCACTCCTCTGCCAGGTGACCCCCCCCCCCACCATGACAGTCTTGTAGGTGCTCAGTTCCAAGTGGGCACATTGTCTATTTTCATACTGTCTCCTCTCAATGCCAGGGTCTGTTACCAAACCTGGCTCCACGTGATCTAGGAATCGGGGCCCCCAGCCTCCAAGAGCTGGAATCAAGAGCTGGGAGAGTGAGAGGGCCTTAGGCTTCTGCCTAGCCCCTCACTCCAGATGTGGGTGTGCCAGGGAAGAGGGGGCTTCTCTGGGCAGAGAAAGCACGGTGGAAGTACTTCAGGCTGTGGGGACAGACACAGTGAGTGGATCATGGGGCATAAATCCCAGGCGTTTTTGTGCTGCTCTGATCAGGCCGCCTTCCCAGGGAAACAGAATGCTAGGCCTGGGAATCAGACAGATCTGGCCCCAATGCCACCTCTGTGAGCACAGACTAAATGGTTGTTACACCCTGGGCACTCTGTAGATAACTCCCATAGTTCACCTCATTTATAACTCTCATATCAGCCCTGGGAGACCAGAGCTATTGTCAGCCCCATTTTATAGAAGGCAAAACTGAGCCTCAGGGGGCAGAAGCAATTCTATCAATGTTGCACAGAATTGTTAGTGGTGGAGCTGGGATTCAAACCCAGAGGGGGTGAGTCGAAACTCTAATCATTATACTAGACTTCCATGTAGCACTGAACTTGTTACTGACCCTGACTGTAAAATGGGATGATAAGAGAAGCCACCTGTGGCAAGCATTATAGACTGCTCCCCCAAAAGTTATTCCAAACCCCTTCCCCTTGACCACCTGCACTTGTTTGCTAGGGCCGCCACAACAAAATACCACAGACTGGGTGGCTTAAACAACAGAAAATTCTTTTCTCACAATTCTGGAAGCTAGAAGTTTTAGATGGAGGTGTTGGCAGTGTTGGCTTCCTCTGAGGCCTCTCTCTTTGGCATGTAGATAGCTGTCTTTCCCCTGTGTCTTCACATGGTCCTCCCTCTGTACATGTATGCTTGTCCTAATCTCCTCTCCTTATAAGAACCCAGTCACACTGGATTAGGGCTTACCCCTATGATCTCATTTTAACTTAACTACCTTTTAGGTCAAGGTAATTACCTATCTCCAAATATAGCCACATTCTGAGGTATTGGGGGTTAGGACTCCAACACATGAATTTTGAAGAGACAAAATTCAACCATAACACCACCTTCTACCAGAGAATGGAAAGCTACAGGGTCTCATTTCCCAGCCTCCCTTGCAGCTACACGTGGCCAATCAGAGTCCTGGACAACGAGATGAAGATTAGATGTCCCTGAAGAGGGCTCAACTTTCTGAATTCAAAGGTAAAATCTTCACTGTAAGAAAACCTTTTGCCCTCTGTCCCTTTGGCTTTCCCTTCTTTTCCTTCCTGGCCTGCAGATATGAGACCTGGAGGGGAAGAGGCCATCTTACAGCTGTGAAGGGGGAAGCCAACATGATGGAATGAAAAGACTGAGGGTTGCATACCTGTGAACTTTGTTATGTGAGAAAAACAAACCCTCAAGGTGCCCTTTAGTTGGTAAGTAGATAAACTGTGGTGTACCCAGACAATGGAGTATTATTCAGTGCTAAAAAAAAAAAAAAAAACAAAAACAAAAAACCCAAAAACTATCAAGTCATGTAAAGACATGGAAGAAACTTAATGGCATATTATTAAGTAAAAGAAGCCAATCTGAAAAGGCTACATACTGTATGATTCCAACTATAGGACATTCTGGAAAAGGCAAAATCATGGAGACAGTAAAAAGATTAGGGGTTGTCGGGGGTTAGCAGGAGGGAAGGATGAACAGGCAGAGCACACAAGATTTTTTAGGGCGGTGAAAATACTCTATATGATATTCTAATGGTAGATACATGTCATTGTACATTTGCCCAAATATACAGAATATACAACACCAAGAGTGAACCCTGATGGAAATTGTGGATCTGGGGTGATGATGTGCCAATGTAGGTTCATCAAGTATAACAAATGCACCACTCTGGTGAGGAATGCTGATGTGGAGGGGACTACACATATGGGTGGGGCACAGAGAGCATATGGGAACTCTGTTCTTTCTGCTCAATTTTTCTGTGAACCAAAAACGGCTCTAAAAATAAAGTTTCTTTATTTTTTTATTTAAAAACATTTTTTAATGTTTATTTTTGAAACACAGTATGTGTGCATGAGCAGCAGAGAGGCAGAGAGCCTGATGCGGGGCTTGAACTCATGAACCTCAGGATCATGACCTGAGCTGAAGTCAGCCGCTTGACTGAACCACCCAGGTGCCCTAAAATGAAGTTTCTTAAAAAAAAATACACCCATAAGTTTAAGGCATCACTGGGTGAGTTTCCAGTTACTTGCAGCTGAGTGCATTACTTACAGGAATAGCCCTTCAAGGACCTCACAATCTAAAGAGAGGGATCATAAGGCAGAACGGGCACCAGGTGAGTCACACAGGCCTGAGAGATGTGAGCTCAGTGAAGGTGGGCTGGTCAGGTAAGACTTCCCGGAAGCAGTGGCTGTGCTAGAGCAGAGCCTTGAATGCCAAGTCAATTTGGATAAACAGCCTCCATCAGGGATGCCAGGCAGTCACCAAGGAAACACAAGGAGATTTTGAGTAATAACTCATCAGTCAGTCCCCAGCTGGACTGGATGAAACCCTCAAGAAGAGGAATCACGGGAGATGCTGATAGAGAGGGAGACTTAGAGAATATGTCTGCACACACATGCCACACCACACATGCTGGGAAGGTGGGTGCTGGACAGCTGCTTAGCACGTGTGCACATCGATGGAGAAGGCATCAGGTGCCGAGGCTTCTGGAAGAAGAAGTGGGCTCCAACTTGGAAAGGAGGCATTGTCTCTTTAAGTGAGCATAACACTGTATCATCCTTTCTCTTCCTATTTTGGGTTTTATTAGCAAAGCAGTACAATGTTTATACTAGTGGGTATTACATTTGCCAGAACAATTACAGTATGACAAATGGTACATCAATGTAATCCATCAACCTCGCCAAGACAGGAATCCTTTACTCGGGACTGCCATTAATTCTGCGCTCCCGTCTCTGGGGTCCTGGGCCCGTGTAGCCATGACAACGCAGATGACGCCTGGTGTGAATGCTAGACCTCTGTGAAGGATGGGCACCTCCTAGGTGCACTGGAATTTAACCTCCGACACCCGCATATTAGTCTACTTGGAGCAAGAAATTAGAGATTGGGGCTGGAAAAAAGCATGGCACTTGGGGGAAGGGGTGTTTTTTTCTCCTTCATCATGGTGCAGTGTCTCAGAAGGGGAGAGGGATATACAACTATGGCTAGTGTGGCTCACCTGTCACTGGTTGCTGGTTACCAGCCCCAAAGCCAGGAGCAAATTCAGACCGCGATGTGTCAAGTCTCAATAGCAATGGCAGCTTTTAAGGAAAGGGAACAAGGACTCAAGGTATAAAGACAATGAGCATTTGGAGAGAGAGAAGAAGGGAAAGTCATTTTATGATTTATATTGAAAGCCTCAGAGATTCTGAAAAAGCAAACACCTATCTAGGCACAAAGAAAGACCGTTTGATGTACAAAAGGCCCAGATCTCCTCTGACTGGTGAACTCTAGTTCCAAATGGTTGGTATATAATTTCTTGACCCTGGGCTCCCTCTACCTCCCCCATCTGCGGCTTCTCAGAGCAGCTAAATCCCGACGGTTACACATGCCCTCAGACAAGACTGCAGCCATCATCTGCAAATTCACCAGGAGTTTCAGACTTCCTCAATTCATCCCAACCGGCAAATTACAAGCTGGGAGCGGCTTTATAAAATATGAAACGGCTGCTGTCAGTTTTTCCATCAGTTCTACATATTTTGCTGTTAACAAAAGGAACCGATAACCACTTCTCATAAGGAAAAACAAGAATAAAATCAAAGGCCCCTAATGGGAGACAATCTCCAAAGTGCAACAACACAAGCCCATTTCTTTTCTTTCTTTTTTTTTCCCCCTTCCCTGACAAATCAATCTGGCCATGGTCCAAGGATACAGGCAGACAGACGGAGCTACCTCACCTGTTTTATTAAGCCATTACCAGAATCATTTTATTCCCATTTATAATGTTCAATACATGGTCTGAAGACTTTTCTAATATAGTAATTAGATGGAACACTAGATAGATGGATTAAATTGGGACGATATTTTATGCCATTGTACATTGCTTTACAATATTCTGCCTGGCTTCTGAGATACCAAAGTGTGAGCGTGTATATATAAATATATCCCTTTTATTCTAGATGGGAAGGCTGTACTTTGCATGTGGCTCATCTCAGTGTGAGACTTCCCATTTGGAAATCTGATGGAAATTTATGAATCCACGATAGAACTCGCCGGGAAATCCATCCTACATTCTGTCCCCCTGCCCCTAAGCAAAGGTTGCCCAAGCATCACCACCGTTGCCATGGTCACTGCAGCCAACATTTACTGGGTGCTTACTACATACCAGGCATGGAGCTGAGACCTTGACATTTATTAGGAGGTCACATAACTTGGGGAGCTCAAGGGCCCAGACTTTGAAATTGCCCAGAGCTGGGACTTAAACTCTGCTATGTACTTGCTATGTGACCTGGAAAAAATCACTTTACCACTATGAGCCTCAGTTTCCCCCACCTGAAAGATGAGGATAATATAGGTACCCATCTCACAGGACTGTTCTTAGATACTTACTTAGATACTTAGATGATGCTTACTTAGCACAAGGCCAAAAAGAGAGCAAGTCCTCAATAAATATTTTTATTATCATCTCATTTAGCCCAAGGAGATGGTAACATGCCTCTTTTACAGATAGGGAAACTGAGGCTTGGAGAAAGAAAACACTTAACCTGGGTTATCAAACAAGTGGCAGGCACAGGTATCTGTGTCCAGAGCCTGCTCACTTAATAATTACAAAAGATGGTCTCCCTTGCAGAGCGCCTGGCTGGCTCAGTCAGTAGAGCGTGAGCCTCTTGACCTCAGGTTCGTGAGTTTGAGCCCCACATTGGGTGTGGAGCCTACTTAAAAAAAAAAAAAAAAAAGGTTGTCTCCTTTGAAGAGAGAAGGAAGGACACTTCTACCAAGACAAGTGTGTCTGTGTGTGATGGGGGGGGGGGGGGGTTCATTGAACTAAGCGCACCTGAGTCCTAATTTGTACCTAAGATACAGGTTTAAGTTATAATTTTAATTCTAAGGATCTAAGAAATCAAGGCTTGGCAACCAACAAAGAAGATCTCCCTTCATGTAATACCTCCTTTCATTTCTTGAGATGATAAAAATGAAAATGGAGAAATATGTCCCACAGGTGTCACACGATCCTACTCACTTCTCAGGCACTGTACCCAGGTGGGAAAACTGAGCCATGGAAGTCAAACCTGAAACATCATAAAAAGATATGATGCCACTTTATAGAGGAGAACACTGAAGCTCAGAGAGGAGGTATAACCCACCCAAGGTCACACAGCTTTTGAGGTCACTTCAGAGATCTCTGCAGCCCTGGAGCCCCAGCCAAGTATGACAAGAACTGCAAATTCTCACAATTCCAATTATGCACAAAATCTCCACCCTAATCCTGCCCTCCTTGTTCTCCTAACTTAAGAGCGTCTCAGCCTACCTGTGCAGGGGCTATATTTAGCTGTGGTGGTTTTGTTTTGTTTTGTTTTTTGTTTTTGTGGGTAAATAGAGACCATCAACTGGATGAAACCTATTAATATGAAAGAGGAGGGCACACCCAGCCACAAAGCTGATAGCTGACTACTTTTGAAGACCTGCCTTCACCATGGCTGGGAAACTAAAATTACCTTCTGTATACATTTTTCTGTATCAAGAGGGACTTCTCAATTTGACAGGTTGTATTATAAACCTTTTTTTTTTTTTTTTTAAGAAAAGCCTCAGTAAAACTCCAAAAATCTCTTTGCTGCCAGCTCAATCTACAATATTGATGGGAAAGTGAGACTTGCCTCCATACCAACTGTCCCCGATCAACACAATCCTGGACTTGCTGTTCTTGCTCCTCTGCTCAGGAAATCGGGCCCCTCTAAAGCCCTACATGGGTGCTCGGAAGTTGTTGAATACATTTCCAGCTCACCCCAACTCTTCTGCTGCTTTTGTAAGCACAGCTGACAAAGACCATTTCAAGACTAGAAAATTTTCTACAAGGAGCAAGGTGAGGGACAGGGAGATGAACCAGAATAGGGATGAAAAGAACAGAGAAGTTACTGGAAAGGCCAAATACTGACATTTACTCTAGACTTGGCTCCAAGACCACCTCACTGCTTCTCCAAACTCCTCTGTTCATATTTCCATTTTACATTTAAGAAAATGGAGGTTCAGAGAGGTCAAGTGACTTACCTAAGGTCACACAGCTAATTCAAAGCAGAGTCAAGATTTGAACCCAAGTCTGTCTGATTTTGACACCTAGGACTTGTAACTATGAACAACCCTTCAGCAGAATGAAGGTGGGACCATGCCTTTAACACAGTAGGCAGTTTCTTACAGGAAACCATTCTTCTCAAATCTTATCCTTTTGAAATGACCTTGGGAAGCTAAGCACTGTGGAAGGAATGGATGAGCCTGTGCAATGCTTATAGCCATCCCTTTGTTTATCCACTTTGTATAACAGATTTTCTTATATCAGGTTTTCTTTGACACAATACAAAAGCCTCCCAAGGAAGGAGAAGCAATCCGGCTGGTCTTGAGATGAGGGGGGGAAATAGATCAGATAAAGCCAGGACCTCCCACTGCCACAGAAGAGCACCGTTGGAGGATGCAGAGGCTTTGCCCCAACACAGAGCTCGAAAGGCAACAATTTCAGTAACAATGACCTCAACAGCCAGTATTTCTGAACATAACCCTGCTGCTGAACCAGGTGTCCAGGGGCTCCTTTCCTGGATCACTGGGTCTCCCAGGGACGGGAATTTCACAACTGCCCAGAGACCCACTATATAGACTGTTCCTTCTGGAGTCTGACTTTGGTGTTTCTTGCTACAGCCAGACTTCACTTCCTTAGAGAAATATCCATGGTGATGACATTTCTTTATCTTGCCTACCACATAGACGCTTTGACGGTCAGTGGCAGGAGGGACGTTACAATTGTTTAGATGACCAAATAAGGACCAGAGATGAAGAGATTATGTGCCCATAATCACACAGCAAGTGAAGGTTATACTGCTCCCCAGCATGAGCACTGACTTCTTTACCTGAAGGATTCCAAGGGGTGTGAGGACATTCCTGCATCTCAGGAAGGACTCCATCCCCTACCTAGGCCTCCAATGCTAGGAGTTGTCCTTGACCATCGCTCTCTCTTCTGTATATCTGTCACTAAATCCCCAACATTCTGCTACCTAGACATCTCTTGAATCTCCCCACTGTGCACCCCCATCCTCACAGCTGTGTTCACTGGGCCCTTTACAATCTCTCACCTGGATCATGGGCCCAGCTTCTCCTTGGGCTCCCACCTCCATGCTGGGCCCCTCTAAACTCTTCTCCATGCAGCAGGCCAGCAAATGTCAGTCATTTGTATAATAGTCTTGTTTGCCCCAAGGAGATAGCATCATGCCCATTTTACAGGTGGGGAAACTGAGGAAAAGGCAAATACTTTATCTGGTTCTTGAACAAGAAGTGGCAGGTATAGGTGTCTGTATCCAAAGTCTGCTCACTTAACCACAAAGAGTATCTCCCTCAAGGAGCAGAAGGAGGGATGCCTCTACCAAGATGTCTAAAATCTAAATTCCCTTCTAAAATCTAAAACACAGTACTACTTCCTGCTCAAAACCCAGCCATGGCCCCTACTGCACTCAAGACAAAGTCTGGGCCACCCATCACAACCTCATGGCCTTGCCCACCTCCCTCTCCCACTGAAACCCTAACCTGACTTGACGCTCCACCTCCACGACCTTCTCTGGTATCTCACCCCCAGGCTCTGCCCGTGTAGTTCTCTTTGCCACAAATGCCATTTGCTATTCTTTTCTTACCAGGCCTGGATTGTCCACTCTCTGTAGCCTATCCCAACTAAGGGAGGCAGAAAATGTCCCAGCACATACCTCTCTCTTTTCTGCTCCCCCAAACCTCTCCACTCTCCTCCTACCATGCACACTTGGACCCCTCAGACCAACAGGATCCTTTTCATCTCTGAAGAGAGCCTCCAGTTGACAAGAAGGGATGTCACATCCACAATTTTCTGTGATCCTAGATAAGAACCCTAAGAAGTGGGGCCTATCTTTTTTTTTTTTTTTTTGATGCTTATTTATTTATTTTGAGAGACTGAGAGCATGTGTATGCAAGACAGAGGGGAGGGGCAGACAGAGAGAAGGGGAGAGAGAGAATCCCAAGCAGGAATTCTGACAGCGTGGAGCCTGACATGGGTGGGGCTCAATCCCATGACCATGAGATCATGACCTGAGCTGAAATCAAGAGTCAGACACCTAACTGACTGAGCCACCCAGGCATCCCAGATGTGGGGCCTATCTTATCCTCATGTGCCCCATGTGGCTCAGGGAGGCTGACAGCCTGCTGGAGATCACACAGCACTGAAGACAGGACTTGAGCCCAGACTGAGTTCTGTCCTGAGTTAGGTACTCTACAAACAGAACCTGAGGTGGGGATTCTTACACAGATGACTCATGGAAGAAAGACACTCAGAAGGAAGCTGGAGGGAGTGAGGGAGGCAGGCAGGGGCAGGGGCAGAAGCTGGGCAGAGAGGTGGGTTCAGAGGGGGAGCTCTGAAGGGTGAATGGTACCATAGGACAGTCCTGCCTGGGAGGAAGGGGGCAGGGCTGTTGGTCCCCTGAATCAGTTGGTCAGCCCCCAGAGCGGGGTGGGACAGAACGTGTCTGGGCAAGCACTCCTGGAGGCTGAGAATCCCCTGGCAAGGAAACAGCAGGGAGCTACCATCAGCCAACTCACCAGCAGCTGGCAGCACTAGCTGAGGAGGGGAGCTGGGGGACACCACCAACACCCCCAGTAGATCTGTGGCCCTCCGGCTTCCAGCCGAGAAGGGTGGCAGGGTTGGGGATTCCTAGCCTAACCCAATGCCAAACAGCAGTCCATCTCTTTGGAAGGAGCCCCTGGGGGCTACTGTGTAGAAGTGAGGTTCAGAAAGGTTAAGCAGTCTGATGAAGGCCACACAGTGTTTCATCCCATTTACCACTGAGCCATGACCCTCTGTGATAACGAAGGGCTGACAGGCAGCCTCTCTGTTGTTCTTCCCGTTTCCCTGCCCCTACCCATCGCTCCCTCCCTATCTTCACGAAGCTGCACCTCCCCTTGCCCACTCCCCAAGCTCCCCAGCGCCTGCCCGGGTGCTGGATGGGAACAGTGACACCTTGTCAAACAGGCTTTTGATAAATGCAAATCTCTCTTAATTTGAATTTAATTATCAATGAAGTGAGTGACTCCCAGATCGCTTCTCCCCATCAGAAACTGGCAGATACATCTGTGCACAGAGCGAGACTGGCATCTGCTGGTCCTCATGCCAAGCCCCTCCCGCCGGCCAGCCTGCCTGGCTGTGGCTGCTGTTAGGGGAGGGGAGGAAAAGAGGGGTGCAGGAGTCCCGGCAGCTGCAGCCCCAACCTCTGTGGCTTTCTATAGCCCAGGCTAGAGCCTTTCACGTGGGTGCCCAGGGAGGTCAGGACACTTGTCTCAAATGTCACAGCAGGGCTGAACCCAGGTGACCTGACTGTATGGTATGGTGGCCAGAGCTTGTTCCACTGGCTGGTGGCTCCACACCTCATTCTTGCCCTGGCCCCATTCTCATCCCCAAACGAAGTCTAGAGAGAGGGTGCCAATCAACAATTACCGTATGCCAAGCGTTGTATTGCACCTTTATTCACACTAGTTCCTTCCATCCATGCAAAGCAGCCTACGGGGCAGCCCTATGGGTGCCGCAACAATCTCAACATACAGATGTGGAAACTGAGAAGCTGAGCGCCAGCACAGGGTCTCCCAGCCAGGGGCACAGAGCCTGGGCTCTCACTGTGTCATGTGTATGTACCTGACACGTGGGGCAGACTGAGAGGGCAAGGGGATGGTGGTTCTGAGCAGAGCAGCTCACATTGTGGTCAAGAGCCTCAAAGCAGAATCCGCGCCTTAAAAAATATACCTCATTCAAAATAATAATGCAAACAGCAGTACCTATGCTGTGGCATGTGTTACAGAGATGAACTCACTGACTCCTGTTAGCAGGCCCATTTTACAGACGAGGAAGCAGAGGTGCCCAGAGATTGGGCACCTTAAAAGTTCAGCGAGTTTTAAAGCCAACAAAAAATACAAATCTCTCTACACAAACTAGGAAATCCAGATGAATCAAAAATAATGATCACTTAAAATCCACCACCACCTATGAGATTTTCTTCAGAATATTCTAGAAAAAAAAAAAAAAGTTGAGGGAGACAGTTGGATAAACGAGACCAGAACAGCAGGATGCTGGTAACAGTTGGTACTGGGTGACTGGGACAAGGGGATTCATTGTATTTTTTTCTGTTTCTGTGGATGTCTAAAATTTTCCACTATAAAAACTTTTTAAAAATCTCATCACCCAGGAACAACCTCTACTGAAGTTTTGGTGATTTCCCTTCCAGAATTTTCCCTTTCCCAAAGTGATGGACTTTAATTCAACTTGATAATAACAATAATTATAACAATATCAGCAGAATAAGGAGGAGGGCAATGGGACTGCCTTGGACCAAAGTCTCTCACCTCTGGCCCTGAGCTGCCCCCACTGCCTTAGTTTAAGCGGGGGGTTTTTTAAAAAATATTTTTTGATGTTTTATTTATTTCTGAGATAGAGAGAAAGCACGAGCTGGGGAGGGACAGAGAGAGAGAGGGAGATAGGAACCAAAGCGGACTCCGTGCTGACAGCAGAGAGCCTGATGTGGGGCTTAAACCCACGAGCCACAGGATCATGACCTGAGCCAAAGTCAGACGCTTAAGCCAACTGAGCCACCCAGGCACCCCTTAAGCAGAGGATTCTTAGACCAAATCCTGACCCCCTTCCCACCCACCTGGGACTTTCCACCCACCTGACAGCAAAAACCTGCAAATTCCTGCATTGCCTTCAAATGTGTTGGCTCTTGCCCTGGATGACAGACCTGAAAAACAAGTGCTGGGTCCTGGAACCAGATTCCGGGACGTTAAATACCAGCCAGCCACTTACTTGCTGCGTGACCTTGGGCAAGTCTCTTCTCTGAGCCTTCCATACCCACCTGTAAAATGGGTTAACAACTGTTGCAAGCTCAAGGGGTCACTGTGTCAATTAAATGAAATGACACAGGAAAGAGCTCAGCACCTTCTTCCCGATGAGGGCTTGATAAAGTTCCTATCACTTTATTTTTGGATGCAAAACTCTCTGACCCCACTGCCCTTGCAGCTTTGCCTGAGGCCACTCAATGCAGGCCTGCTCCCCTCACCACCAGACCTTGGCTGTCCTCAGCTCTGGCAAGGTTGGTGCACCTGCCCTGCTCACCCATAAATCCATGGCCCCAAGCTGAGCTGCTGATCTCCTCCATACACTTACCTAGTCCTCTCCCAGGTGCTTCCATCTCAGGAAAGGGCAGCTTCATCCTTCCCTTGGCTCAGGCTAAAATCTTAGAATTACCCCAGATGCCTCTCATTCTCTCACATCTTACGTGCAGCCCATCAGCAAATCCTATTGGCTCGACATTCATTCATTCATTCATTCATTCATTCATTCCCGACTTTTAAATTATAGCTAGAAATTTCATCCCTTCTCACCCTCTCCACTGTCTTCTCATCCCCCTCACCACATGTATGAATGGCTACAATAGCCTCTCCATGGGTCTCCTACCCACAATCCCTTGAGGCTATTCTCCAAAGGCAGCTAGAGCCAGCACTCAAGTCCATGACTTCACTATTCTGCTCCGGCCTTCCAGGGCTCCCAGCTTACTGGTAGCAAAAGCTAAAGTCTTTATCCGGGCTCTATGCACACCAGCTTCCTCGCCCTCCCTTCAATAGGCACTAACTGTGGTAAAGTACATATAACATAAAATTTAACATTTGAATCATTTTCAAGTGTTTCATTCAGTGTCATTTAGTACATTCATAGTGTTGTACAATAATCACCTCTATCTAGTTCCAGATCATTTTTATCACCCCCAAACCCAGTAAGCACTCATTTCCCATTTCCTCTTCCCCCCAGCCCCTGGCAACCCTGCATTCTGTCCCAGTGGATTTGTCTATTCTGGACATTTTGTGGAAATGAAATCATACACTCTGTGGCCTTTTATGACTGGCTTCTTTAATTTTTTTTTTAATGTTTATTTATTTTTGAGAGAGACAGAGAGAGAGAGAGAGAGAGAGACAGCACAAGTGGGGGAGGGACAGAGAGAAAGAGGGAGACACATAATCCAAAGCAGATTCCAGGCTCTGAGCTGTCAGCACAGAGCCCAACGTGGGGCTTGAACTCATGAACTGGGAGATCATGACCTGAGCCGAAGTTGGATGCTTAAACGACTGAGCCACCCAGGTGCCCCTGACTGGCTTCTTTAATCTAGCATACTGTTTTCAAAGTTCACCCATGTTGTAGCTTATATCAATACTTTACTCCCTTTTATGGCTGAATCATATTCCCCCGTATGAATAGACCATGTTTTGTTTATCCATTTGTCTGTTGATGGACACTGTTGTTTCCATCTTTTGGTTGTTGTGAATAATGTTGCTATGAACATTCACATGCATGTTTTTGTTTGAACAGCTGTTTCAATTCTTTTGGGTACATTCCTGGGAGTGGAATTGCTGGGTTATATGGCAATTCTATGTTTAACTTACTGAGAAACCACTAAACTGTTTCTCATAGTGGCTGTGTCATTTTACATTACACATTGGTGGTTCTCTCTACCAGGAATGCTTTCTCCAAGAGATCCTCGTGGCTGCCATATTCAAATCCTTCAAAGGCCCCAAAGTCACCTTCTCAGTGATCCCCTATTTAAAACCACATTAGCTCTACTCTGACTCCACTCTGCCAACACACACACCCGGTCACCCCCATCTCCCTTCCCATGTCACTTATTACCACAGACTGACCACATATTTCACTTTTCCATCATGTATGGTCTTACTCTCCCTCTAGAATCTCAGCTCCAGGAGGGACCTCCTCTGTTCTCACCACTGAAAACCCAGGGCCTGGCACACAGCAGGTGTTCAATAAACAACTCCCAGAGCAGTTTTTCTAGTATACACTGACACTCCCCTGCTCAAAGCCTTAGCTAGCTCCTGTGCCCTTCAGGGTGGCCTGCCTACCTCACTGTCCACATATGTCCCTATCATGTCCCCACACTGATTCTTGCACTTAGGTCACACTGAACTAGCTGTAGGAACCCAAGCACGCATGTTCTTTATGCCAGGAGTTCCCTTTCCTACCTAATTTTCCTGCAAACCCTTCCTAATCCTTCATAACACGCAGTTCAAGTATCACCTCCTCCAGGGAGCCCTTCCTGACTTCTCCAAGCAGACTTCAGTTGATCTCCCCAGACATTTCCTTTACATCTCTATCAGAGTCTGCATCACTCTGGACATATTTGGTTCAACTACACCATCAGCTCTCCTGGGTCTCCAGCTTGTGGGGCCTCTCAGTCTCTGTTATTCCATGAGCCAATTCCTTATAATAAATCTCTGTGTACACACATGCACACACACACAAACACACGCGTGCACGCGTGCGCGCACGTGCACACACACACACACACACACACACACTTCCTGTTGGATGGATCCATTTCTCTGGAGAAGCAGAATGCAGATTTTGGTACTGAGTGTGGTTCTAAATAAACAGAATTTTAAAGTTGAGTTTTCTGAATTGACACTGGGCTTCCCAGAACTGGCTGACTAACCCGATTAGATTTAAGGACTCTAATGACTCTATTTCCAGAGGTCAAAAGAACACTGATAGTCCATGGTGTGATCTGAAAATAGAGGGACACAAAATATCACCACTGGGTACTCCTAATCAACCACTTCTAAGAAGCAGGGATCTGAATGACTGTATACATAATACTTTCAATATTTTGGGCAAAATAATGAATTATAATGAGATGAGTTGGTTGCTCCTAATGTTACCAGACAAAGTGGGAAAGAAAAGGATGAGCTCAGGGATTCAAATTCCCAGCTCAAGCACCACATAAATGATCTGAAAGCTTCTATGTGCTCCCAGAAGGAGACCCTTAAAGCCTGTGGTTGCAGGGCTGAGATTGCTGAAAATCAACCTCCAAATTTTCATCCTGCAACATGCTGAATTACAACGCAAGGTGAACTCCCCAGCAGAGAGCACAAGTGGGGGAGAGTGGCAGAGGGAGAGAGAGAGAATCTTAAGCAGGCTCCATGCTCAGTGCTGAGCCTGATGTGGGGCTCGATCCCACGACCCTGGGATCATGATCCGAGGCGAAATCAAGAGTTGGACACTCAACCGACTGAGTCACCCAGGTACCCTGAGCCCCTAAATTCTGATGAGGCTTCTTTGCTTGTGAAAGAGGACCTCCTTGCCCACAGTGGCAATGGCTTCTCCCTTATCTGAGGGGATCAACCCTGCAATGCCTAAGGAATCATAATGGCCTCCCCTGAAGCAGGTGTCATTTGAGGCAAAGCTAACTCTCCCCAGGACCTGCCTCCACCACCCCTCTTTGCTCCTAGACCTATAACTAGGCTCAAGTCCCGACAGGCCTCCAAAGGTGAGGTACAAAGTTGTGACCCATGAAGAGGTATGCCAAACTCCAAAAGAACTACTTGAGATTTCTAATTTATACAGACAGAAATCTCAGGAATGTATGTGGGAATGGAAATTAAGAATGTGGTACGATGGTGGAAGGTACATAAAGTTGGATCAGGCCAAGTTTATTGATAGGGGCTTACTAAACAGATTCTAGATTCCATGTTGCAGCTTGGGGAGTCAGAAAGGGCTCTAATTGGTTGGCTGGCTGGTTGAAAAGTGGACCAGAAAGTGGCCCACAGTGAGTGAACTGGAAATGCCAGACTTGCCTTAGTTTAATGTAGTGGAAGAGATTCAAAGGCTTAAGGAGACTGGAATGTTAGAGTGGATTTGTCATTTAAAACCTACCCACCCACCCTGGGAAGGTTCAGAAGACACACTTTTCACTTCAGCTGTGAGAAATGAATTTGGAAGGGGCGCCCTGGCAATCTTGAAGAGCTCTGCGATCGCTGGTCTCTGAAGGGCAAACCTCACAGTGGTAACTGTAGTCACCGAATTGGGAATCATGAATGCAATGGGAATAACTGGATCCCAGAGCAGCAAAGGCCAAGCGATGGCACCCAACCACCAGAGGCAAGATGAGTGTGGTTACTGTAATGGACAGCAGAGTCAAAGCTACAATCAGAATAGTGTGGCTCACCCGGACTATGGTAGTGTTCCTAGAAGTGCAACAGATGGGAAACTTAACTAAATTCTAACTTGATCTGTGTAAACAGAAAGTTTTATTTTAGGTCAAGTAACACAAGTCTAACCCAAATCATAAAAACAGAGAGAGTCACAGCCTCTCAATCAATTCCCAGACTGGAGCCAGTTTACAGACCCAGAATCCCTTGAATGAAAGGGAGGCTAAGTCCCCTTGAGGAAGGACTCTGGCATACTACTGAAAATTTATACTGTGAAATCTTTCTCCTAGCTTTCCCTAAAGGGACCCTTTGGCCTTTTTACCAGGGTGACTATACACAAGGAAAAGAAAATAATCAGACCTTTTGGGGACTACTGGATACTGGCTCTGATACTAATTCCAGGAGAGCCAAACTGTCATTAGGTTCCACCGTCAGAGTAGGGGCTTATGTAGGTCTGGTGATCGATGGAATTTTAGCTCAGGCCTGTCTCAGTGAACCCAGTGGTTCCCAAACCCATCTTATGGTTATTTCCCCTGTCCTAGAACACATAGTTGGAATAGATATAATAAGCAGCTGGCAGAATCCCCTCACTGGCTCCCTAACCTATGGAGTGAGGGCAATTATAGTGGGAAAGGCCAAGTGGAAGCCAATGGAACTGCGTCTACCTAGAAAAGTAGTAAATCCAAAGCAATATAGCAATATAGGCAGGACTGCAGAGATGCCATCTTCAAGGACTTGAAAGATGCAGGGTGGTGATTCCTGCCATATCCCCATTCGGTTTGCCTATATGGCCTGTGCAGAGGCGGATGGACCTTGGAGAAGGACAGTGGATTATTGTAAGCTTAACCAGGCAGTGACTCCCAATTGCAGCTGCTGTACCAGATGTGGTTTCATTGTTTGAGCAAATTAACACATCCCCTGGTACCTGGTATGCAGCTATTGATCTGGAAAATGCTTTTTTCTCCATACCTATTAATAAGGCCCACCAGAAGCAGTTTGCTTTCAGCTGGAAAGGCAAGCAATACACCTTTACCGTCCTACCTCAGGGGCATATCAACTCTCCAGCCCTATGTCATAATTCAGTTTGCAGGAATCTTGCACAAGATTTCACACCGATTCATTACATTGATGACATTATGCTAACTGGATCTAATGAGCAAGAAGTAGCAATACTCTACACTTATTGGTAAGACCTCTGTGTCAGAGGGTGGAAAATAAAATCTGACAAAAATCCAGGTGCCTGGGTGGCTCAGTCGGTTAAGTGTCTGACTTCAGCTCAGGTCATGATCTCAAGGTTCGTGAGTTTGAGCCCCACGTCAGGCTCTGGGCTGACACGGAGCCTGAGGCCTGCTTCAGATTCTGTGTCTTCCTCTCTCTCTGCCCCTCCCCCACTTGCGTGCGTTCTCTCTCTCTCTCTCTCTCTTAAAAATAAATAAAAACATTAAAAAAACTTTTTTTAAATCCAGGGGTCTTCTTTCTCAGTGAAATTTCTAGGAGTCCAGTAGTGTGGGGCATGCTGATGTATCTTATCTAAGGTGAAGGATAATTGTTACATTTGGCCCCTTTCTTACAGCCAAATAAAAGGGCACAATGTCTAGTGTCTCTTTAGATTCTGGAGGCAGCACACTCCTCATTTGGGCGTAGTACTCTGGCCAATTTACCAAGTGACCTAAAAAGCTTCTGGTTTTGAGTGTGGCTCGGAACAAGAGAAGAGTAAACCTCACCTACAACTTTACTTCCTCTTCTAGGGAAGGGATTAGTGCATGTTTGGTTGTGTACAAGATAGCTGTGTCATATTATACGGAATTATGACCTTGTTATTACCTTTATTTGGAGATTAAATATGGTTTAAAGGAAATGTGTATGGTGCCACGTTGACAAGGGGTGGACTTATGATGGTTAATTTTTATCATAATTTGACTGGATGCCCAGATATTCAATCAAACATTATTCTGGGTGTGTCTGTGAGGGTGTTTTGGATACAATTAATATTTGAATTGGTAGACTGAGTGAAGCTGATTGCCTCACAAGGGTGGGTGGGCCTTGTTCAATCAGTTGGAGGGCTGACCAGAACAAAAGGCCGACCTTCTGGCTAGTAAGGGGAACTCCCCCTACCTGAGTGTTGAACTGGGACACTGGCTTTTTTCTTCAAATTCAGCCTAAAACACTGGCTCTTCTTGGGTCTTAAGCCCATTGGCTTACAGACTGGAACTTAAGCTGTTGGCTCTTCTGGTTCTCAGGCCTTTGGATTTGGACTGGAATTACACCAATGGATCTCCCGGGTCTCCTGCTTGCCATCTGCAGATCTTGGGACTTCTCAGCCTTCATCATGTTGTGAGCCAACTTCTTATAATAAATGTCTTTTATTTATTATTACACACACACACACACACACACACATACACATTCTCTTTCTCTGGAGAATCCTAACATAGTTTATAACCTGGTGGCCCATTTGGCCTTTGTAAATGTGTTTTGTTTAGTTTCTGCTGTATCTTAAATATCAAGGTCCTTATACAAAGATCCACATTTCCAGTTACTTTTTAAAAATAGGGAGATCTGAGGCACCTGGGTGGCACAATTGGTTAAGTGTCCGACTCTTGATCTCGGCTCAGGTCGTGATCTCACAGTTTGTGAGTTTGAGCCCCTCATCGGGCTCTAGGCTGATGGTGCAGAGTCTGCTTGGGATTCTATCTCTCCTTCTCTCTGTCCCTCCCTTGCTTGTGTTCTCTCTCTCAAAATAAATAAATAAACTTAAAAAAATTAAAAAAAAATTTTTTTAATGTTTATTTATTTTTGAGAGAGAGAGAGGGAGACACAGAGCGTGAGGAGGGGAGGAGCAGAGAGGGAGGGAGACACAGAATCCCAAGCAGGCTCCAGGCTATGAGCTGTGAGCACAGAGCCCGATGTGGGTCTCGAACTCACAAACTATGAGATCATGACCTGAGCTGATGTCAGACGCTCAATCGACTGAGCCACCCAGGTGCCCCTAAAAAATTTTTTAAAACTAAGGAGATCTGACCACACTGTGCTTGCATTCCTACCTGGCAATCGTTAATTAGCCTCAGAATCCACTCTCCAGTTAATTAGCTACAGTCTCTAGCACTCCCTGTAGTCTTGCATCTGCTCCTCCTCCCTCATTAATCTTACCTACCAGACACTTGCAGGAATTTGAATTTGCAGTTCCTGCCTCACGTGTGTCCTCCATCTCTAGACTGTGAGGCTTCAAGTGTGGGGACCATGAGTGTATTCACCAATGCACCTCCAGTGTCTGGCACAGTGTCTGCCACAAAATTAGTGCTTAAAATACCTTTGCTGAATGAATGGATTCATTGAATGGATGGATGGATGGACAGATGGATGTTCTCTGCATCCAGGACTAAAAGCTAGAAGTGCCCGAACACACACCAACATAGCTCCCTTCCAAAACAACTGGGAGGAGGGGCAAATGGAGAGTGACTGCTGATGGGTATGGAGTTTCCTTCTGGGGTGATAAAAAGGTTTTGGAACTAGATAGATGTGGTGGTTGTACAACACTGTGAATGTACTAAATGCCACTGAATTATTCACTTTAAAATCATTAATTTTATGTTACATGAATTTCACCTCAATTAAAAGAAAAAAGTATCAACAGGCGCCAGGCTGCCAAGGTTCAAATCCCAGTTCTGACATCTGCTACTGTGAGCTTCACTCTGCTGATCCTCAGTTTCCTTACATGTACAATGGGACCAAAAATAGCACCACTCTCCATGGGTCTTATAAGGATTAAGGGAGCTAATGTATACAAAGTGCATGAGATCTGGCACATTCTGAGTGCCGAGTGAACATTAGTTATTCCTGTTATTACTCTGGGGTTGTTTCCCTCAGTTCCTTCAGGACTGGGTCAGCCAGAGGCACAGAAGGTTCCTGGGGGCCAGTAGGGCTGGTCAGGACTCCCAGATCCCACGGCTGCATCTGACATCTAAGGAAGGGATCAAACATTTCCTGCTCATTAAATTAAAGCAAAAGCTGTCCGTATAGGTAAAAATAAAAACTGTAAATATCAAAGCCGATGTATAACCTTCCTGGGCTTCCGTTGCAACTTCCTTTCTTAAATAATTGTTGTTTAAAAGAAGAAGTCTGGGACACACTGGGGCGGGGGTGGGTACATGGGTCCTCCACTCCATTTAAAGTTCACTGCTAACACTGACTTGTGTCCCCCTATCAAGTATCTGCAGCCACGAGGAACTAGCCAGTGGCTGTTTGCTCTTCGGACATTATTTATTGCTGGTGTAAATTGGCAAGATCTCCCCCGGTACATAACTTTTTCCCTGACTTGTTTCTTTCCAGAAGATCCCAGACTGGGGGGCCAGCCTCACAGACGCCAACAGAACAATCTTCTTTCAACAGCATTAATTATCTGTATGGCTTTCCATAACAACAAAAGAAAAAATCTTGACCCCACAGCCTGCCAATATTTAAGGCACTTGGAGAGGGAAATCCTTTTATCTTTGCATCTCCCAGAGCAGTTCAGTTTGATGAAACATCCTTCCTACCACCCCACCCCCCCTTTTTATATTCTGAACTTTCTGGCCTGATTAATTCTCCCTATCTCTGTAAAGGGCTGTGTATACTCTTGAGTGTTGACTTGATTTTCTTCTATGAAAACATCCTGGCAAGAAATTAAAACAGCTTAGCCCATCTTTGCTCCAGAAGCTACTATACTGTAGAGTCTTACTCCTCACTAACGGAAGGGGGGAAATTAACAGATTTGTAGGGGAGGACAACGGTGGGAGGAGGGAGAATGTGGGAAATGGAATATGAGTTGAGATTTCTTTAAATTAAAGTTAAGGATTAAAGGCATCAGGCTTTCAAGAGTTATTGTGAAAGGCTTTTTAGCAGTCCCAAGTGGACGGGCCATAATCTTCTTTTTAAATGGCTATATTTAGAGCCCAGAGCACTCAGGCAGTCCAACCAGAAACTTCCAGCAGGGGACTGCATGTAGGATGGAGGACGGTGTTTTGATATTAGCTGCAGAAATGTGATTTACTCACCCAGTAGTGATTTGTTTTTGAGGAACATATAGCACCTGGAAAGAGCACATATTTTTAAAATATCAGTGGAAGGGGTTCACCGCCAGTCGTGCAAAGAGTAAACCTAAGAATCTGGGACGCCAATTCAAGGGGTGTCTGATTCATACCTATAATGACACCTCTAATTAAAGCAACCATGGGTTATAACTTACACAAATGTTTTTCAATTGGGAAAATTTTCTTAAAACCCTGCCTCTCTTAACAGACCAATTAGTGGACAGGGAAAGTAAGAAGGAATTATTTATAGGAAATACACTTATTTCATTATCTGCCTTCCATTTTAAGCTCCATGATTATGTTTACTGAAGCTGAAATCTGACCAAGTTTACTGCCACCCTGGTTGAGGACTACCAGGTGATTTATAAAGGTTACTTGAGCACTGGCTACATTCCACGTTAAATCAGTACGGTAAAGAACAATTTACCCCAAAACATAAGGTACTAAGTTAGGGTTTTTTGTTTTGTGTTTTTAAACAATTTTAACAAGATTTGTTTATATCTGAAATAAACCAGCAGTGTTGATGCAGCCCAAGAGCAGAACGAACCCTTAAAAGTCTGGTAGGTGACAGGCAGGAATCCAGACGTAGGAGTTCAGTGGAAAAAAGAATACTTTGGGTTTCTGAGACAGCAGGACCTCCTGGGCAGGTTTCAGTGTGGTTTGGTTTTTGCTCATTACTAGAAGCACGAGTAAGTGTTCTAAAATCAAAAGTGACAAAGACCCAACTTGCAAAGCAACATAATCCTCTCCCAGGAAGCAAAAACACGTTTCCTACATTTATCTCAAATTGCAAATCAAAGCAGACCCCCGACATATTTTCTCTAAGCTAATCTCCAGTAAGCCTGGTAACTTTTAAAGGGTTAGTTTAAATTAGACCAGTTTTTTTGTGGTCACTCCCTTCCTCTCAAGACGCTAAAGTGTCAAAGGAGCACTGGGCAGTGTTGGGGTGGGTGGGAGCTAGATTCTACCAGGCTTCCCCACATGTCAGTCTCCTCAACAGCCCAACACCTAGCAGGGGGGCCTGGGAATCAACAGAGTTAAGATCTCCAGGGATTCTGATATCCCCCGCAGATGCTGAAGCATGACAACTTGTTGTTTTAAGTGGAAGGAGTCATGATTCACCCCACAGTATTACAGGTTCACTATGCAATTGCTAGTGAACTTGCTAAGAGTCTATAAATCGCATCTAAATGCACCAGCTTGTCATTCATTCACTCTTTCATTTATCCAACAATATTCACTGAACACCTACTGCATGCCTAACCCTGTTCACAGCACCAGGGCATAGAGCAATATACAAGATAATGGAGATGGTCCCAGGCCTTGTGGAATTTAGAGAAGCTCAACCAAGCAAGCAAATTCAATGCAGCGCTGGACTTGTGAGATGGGTGTGTGATTTCCCACACTATTTTCTCTCTTTATGGACATCTGAAATTCTCTATAATGTTTTTGTAAAAAAAACAGTAAAAGTTATTTAGTTTTTTAATGTCTATTCACTTATTTTGAGAGAGAGCGAGCAAATGAGGGAGGGCAAGAGAAAGAGAGAGAGAGAGAGAGAGAGAGAGAGAGAGAGAGAGAGAATCCCAAGCAGGCTCTGTGTTGTCAGTGCAGAGCCTGACACAGGGCTTGATCCCACAAATCTTGAGATCATGACCTGAGCTGGTAACAAGAGTCAGATGCCCAACTGACTGAGCCATCCAGTGCCCTGTAAATGTTATTTATTTGATCAATGTGTTCATCCAACAAGTATTTGTTAAGTGGGGCCCACGGGTCAAGTACTACGTCAGGAGAACAAGACAGAAGGGATCCTCACCTTAAAAGAACTATCTGGCAATGGGAGATTTTTGCCTATCAGAGAAGAGAGAACAATTAAAACTTAAAAGAATTTTAGGGGATTGGAGAAGTACTCCACTTGTTAGCTTGGTGGGAACATTCAAAGCGATTGTATGCACAAATTTTAAGAACTCTTTGCACAGGCATCGCCACCATCCAAAGAAACACCACAAACAGGGGTTGGCAAACTATGGCTCATGGGTCAACTCTGGCTCACCTCATCTTGTAACTAAAGTTTACTAGCACTCAGGCATGTTCATTCTTTAACATCTTGCTTATGGCTGCTTTCACACTAGTACAGAGCTGAATTCTGAGACACAGACCATATGGCCCACAAAGTGAAAAATATTTACTATCTGGCTTCTAAAGATAAAGTTTGCCATCTCCTGCCCTGTAGTGTTCTTTACAGAATACTGTTGGGAAAATCAAGAAAGCTTTCTAGAATTAAATGACCCATCCTCCAGGTTTTCTTTGGTGGCTCAGGTTTTTCACACATTGGGTTTGCTTAGCGCTATAAATCTCTATTTTGGCTAGAGCTGGAAAGCTTTAAAAAATCCTCATGCCCGGGGCCACACACCAGACCAATTAAATCAGATCCCCTGATGGTGGGTCTTGTAGAAAATCTGTATTTTTCAAAGCTCTCTTAGGTAATTCCAACGGACAGCCAAGGATGAATGTAGACTGTTAGTTCAATGCAGCAGCATTGAACCACTGGCAGGGCCGGCTGGTCCTGGACTGGCGTTGATGGTGCTGCCCAATGGTGAAAGCAGGCAGGCTGCAGGCAGTGGGATGCTAGAGAATGTTTAACAACTGGGGGGAAAAAAAAAAAAAAAGCCCTGATTGTTAGCGCTTGCTGATTTCTGTGGTATAAATCATATTCACACTATGGCCATTTTCGACCTACCACTGGACATCACTGAACGCAGAGCCAGGAAGAGATGCACAATAGCACATCATTATGTAGTATTTCCTCTATACAGATGTGACAGATGTAAGTAAACTTCAGAGCAAATAACAGCAAAGTAATTAGTCAGTGAGGAGTTTTGAGTATTTATTATCTTGGTTTGAAATAAATATAATTTATTTACCTATAGTAAGTTTGTGTAAGTTTACTTTCAATAATGTCTTGCAAAAGCCTGGGAATGTAACCTTCGGCTCTCATGGGCTAGCACAATAGTCACTTCAGGGACTCACATGGCTAAGAGTTTGGAGTTGTCTATACAGGAAAGCAATGAGGAGAGAGAGAGAGCTGGTAGCTGCCAACAGAATCCGCATGGCAAACATGGTAAGGTAAAAGGAACTAAGGCTCGCTGCTTCCTGGCAGATGACCTGGGGCATGTTGGTTCATTTCCTGAGCCTCAGATCTTTCACCTTTCGAATGGGGTCATGACAATATGGGCTCTGCAGGCAAGGCAGCTTTGGTTCAAATACTGGCTCCACCACTTCCTACTGTGCGACCTTGAGCAAGTAACTTACCTTTCTGAACTTTAGTTTCCTCATCTATAAAATGGAGATAACTACAGTATCTACCAGATGTAGGGATTAAATGTTCTTTTCAAGATAAACAGTATATGGCACATGGTAAATAATCAATAAACTTTAGTCTCATTCTTATCTTCCATGTTTGTGTAGGATTAGATGAAGTACTTGTTGCTTGGGCATGTACAGCAGTCATTAATGCTATCTGCCAAATACTTCTGTGCACAAGGTAGTATCCACTTCCTTGGCTATTTGTGATTGAGCAAGGTCATATGACTAGTTTTGGCCAATGAACTGAAAGCAGAAGTGATGTGTCACTTCCAGGATGGAGCATTTTATTGCCACAACAAGCTCTATAGCAGTGCATTAGCCTGAGTTCTTGAATAACTGTGATGAGCAGAACCCCAATGCCCACCCACAATGGATATGAAATCACTGGACATCAGGTGAGCGAGAAACATGCCTTTGCCGTGTTAAGCCTTTGAAATTTGTGAATCTTTTGTTATTACAATATGATATAGACTATACTAACTGATACATGGCTACATAAATGGCACTCATTGCTACTATTAAGCACATCTCCATAGTCTCCAAAACCACAAATGTCACCCCAAAACTCTCACCCTATCCTCAACCTGGATCAAATGTCTTTAACAGGAAACTTTTAACTAGTGTTGGCTCACTGGCAAGATACAGGGAACAATGTATGGTACTAACTGTCCAAAACCTACAGCTGAATCTGCCACTGACTAGATCTGTAATCTCAAGCAAATCACGTCAGTTCTCTGAACCTCAGCTTGTGATCTGTGATATGGAAATAATAACAATGATCATATTTGCTCTTGCTTTTCCAGGCTGTTGTGCAAGTAAAATGAGAGAGTGCAGAGGAGTCTACATTCTTGCATATCTTTCTCCCTCATCTTGCTCTGAATCACTGACGTTCTACTACATGCCTTGGCCACTTGTCTGAACAATTTCATTCCTTCTCAGAAAGTTCTTCCTAAAGTCTTCCTTAGAAATGCTTACCCCGGGGATTTAATTAACACCAGGGCCTACGTATCAACTTATAATCAAAATGCAGAATGAAATCTATATATGCAAGTGACATCCACAAACCAATTAGTTAATACACTGCCCCTCAACTTCCAACTTCTTAAACCTTACAAAAAAAAAAAAAAGAGGTTCTTAATTTCATCACTGTTTTCACCACTTCCCAACTTTTTCTAGGCCTTGGCATTTCCTAATTATGAGCACAGCCTGATTCAATCATGATTCTGCCACTGATTTTTCAAATGCTCCAACTGATGCAGTGAAAGCAATACCCTTTTACCCCAAATAAATTAATCCTCTGTATTATAGTCATTACCTGAAATTTTCATTTTTTTTAATCATAATTATACACATCCACCTGTCAAGTAAACATAAGTTCTTAACATACACTGAATGTCAGCAGGAACTAAGAGTTAGGCAGAAGGTCTAGAAAGTGTTTGGAGGATTAGGACTTGGTTTCTCCGTTATCAAGCAGAGACCAAGGTGTGCATCAAATTGTAAATGACAACAGTCAGTGACCTGTAGATCTATGTCATAAGAACAAGAAGGCATTTATTCATTTATCAGTCTTTACTGAAGATATATAAATAAAGATATATAAATCTTTATTGAAAGCTTACTGTGTGTCAGTCTGTGAACAAGGCAGACCTGATGCCTGCCCTTATGGAACTTATCATCTAGTAGAGGGAGACAGACATAAAATAGATAATTGTGCAAATAATTATTACCACTGTGATTAGTGTGAAGAAGAAGGAGAAGGGGCACCAGAGAGTACAACAGGAGCTACATCACCTAATCAGGGGCAACAAAGACCTCCTTCAGGAGATGGCCCCTGAAAATAAGAATAGAAGTAAGCTAAAGGAAGAGCTGGAGAAAGAAAATGGAGATATACATGTTCATGGATTGGAAAGCTCAATAGTTATTGTTTAGAAATTTTATTCTCTCTAAATTGATCTAGGGTCCCAATCAAACTCCCAGGAGATTTTGTTTCTGTTTTTGTAAAAACTGACATGCCAATTCTAAAATTTATATGAAAATTCAAAGGACATAGAATATCTGAAGAAATCTTGAAACAGAAAAACTTACTGACTTCAAAACTTACTGTGAAGACATAATCAATAAAGTATGGTATTGCTTAAAGATAGACATATTGACCAATTAAACAGAATAAAAAGCCCAGAAACAGATCCACACATAGATGCTTATTTGATTTTTGAAGAAAGGCATCAAAGAAATCTAAAGGGAAAAGGAAATTCATTTAAACAAATGGTGCTGGAATAATGGGATATCCACGTGGGGAGGAAATGACTCTCAAATCTCTACCTCACACCATAAGAAAAAATTAATTTGAGATGAATCAGAGATCTAAACATGGATACTAAAACAACAAAGCTTTAAAAAAAATTTTTTTAATGTTTATTCATTTTTGAGAGAGAGCATGAGCAGGGGAGGGGCAGAGAGAGAAAGAGACAGAGAATCTGAAGCAGACTCTGTGCTGTCAGTGCAAAGCCCAACATGGGGCTCAAACCCACAAACTGAGATTATGACCTAAGACAAAGTTGAACCCTCAACTGACTGAGCCACCCAGGAGCCCCAAAACAACAAAGCTTCTAAAAAACATATATGAGAATAGATGCATGATTTGGGAGTAGGCAAGATTTCATGGGACACAGGGGAAAGAATATTCCAGACAGAGGACACAGCAGGACACAAGGCCCTGGAGAAGGAAAGAGTTTAATTTTCTTGGGGGGTGAGGGGGGCACTGAAAGAAGGTTAGCATGGCTGGCATGTGGTAGTGAGGAAGAGAATGGCAGGGCTAGAAACACCACCTGATGCAGGGATCTTTGTTAGAAAACCTGCCCCTTCAGAGATGAAAAGACAAGCTGCAGGCTGGGAGAAAATATTTGCAACTCATGTATCCACAAAGGACTTACCTCCAGAAAATACAGAGAATTCTCAAAACTTAACAATAAGAAAACAAACAACCCAATTAAAAAATGGGCACACTATGACCAGATATATGACCAAAACAGATATACACATAGCAAATAAGACATGAAAAGAGCTTGACATCATTAGCCATCAGAGAAATACAAATTAAAATCACATTGGAATACCACTACACATCTATTAGAATGGCTAAAATTGAAAAAGAAAAAGCCCCTTATATACCAACAGTTGATGAGCATGTGGAACAACTGGAAATCTTACACATTACTGGCAGGAATGCAAATGGCACAGCCACTTTAGAAAAAAATTTAGGCAGCCTCTTAAAAAGTTAAATATAGATTTATCAAATCAGCAAGCAATCCCACCCCCGCATATTTACCCTAGAGAGATAAAAACTATACTCACACAAAAACCTCTATGCAAATGTTTATAGCAGCTTTACTCATAACTGCCAGAAACTGCAAACAACTCTAACATCCTCCAGCAGGTGAATTAATAAAAAAACTGTGATATAACCATACGATGGAGTACTACTCAGCAATGGAAAGTAACAAAGTTCTGATGCACAGAGCAACATGGAGAAATCTCAAATATACTGCATTAAAGGAAAGAAGCTAGATTCTTTTAAGAAACTGTATGGAGTTTTATGTCTATATCTGTATCTACATCTATATAGCCTGCATCATTCCATTTATAGGACATTCTGAAAAGGGCAAAGCTACAGAGACAGAGAACAGAACAGTGGTTGCCAAGTGTAGAGGGTGGGTAAAGAGTCTGAATATAAGGGAACAGCATAAGGAAATTTTAGGGAGTGATGAAACTGTTCCATATTCAGATTGTGGTCAAAGCTCATAGGACTGAATATTAAAATAAAACAAAAAAATTACCTCATGTAAATTAAAAATAAGACTTCACTGGTATTCTTATCTCCTACTTTAGCATTTTGCCATGTTCCCCACTACCACTAGAGGGAATTAAAAGTTCTTAGCCAGATGTTCAAGGCCTTAAAACACCTTCCCAGGCTCTCTCCAAGCCCTTCTCTACCCATTCATTCTCCCTGGCTCTCCCCTCCACTCTAGCTGGCTCTAGTCCAGGACCTCTCTGCCTCGGGGCCTTTGTTCATGCTGCTTCCTCTGCCAGGAATGGTCTTATTTCTGTCCCTCCATCCCTCCCTCCCTCCCTCTCTTACAAGCTATTTGTTCCTTCCAAACATGGCTCAAATGCCACTTCCTTGGGTATTCTGCCCAAAGTGGTGGCCAAACTACATCTTGGGTCAAGGTTGTGTATATTCAAAAAGGGTTAACATGTGGGAAAAGCAAGAGAGGCAAGGGACATCTGTCCAGCTGAAAAACACAGACATTCCTTAATAAGCCTTATTTAACCTGAAGGAAATGATGAGCTGGAAACTCAGGAGATGCAAGTCTGGACAGTGCCCAGCTGCTCAAGAGGTAACTGATCCTTAAGTTCTGCCCCTTTGAGTTCTCCAAAGCACACAGCTTGTCCTAAGTTTCCCCATGTCCCCTTGTCTCCCTGTGTTACAAGTCCACAATGAAGAAGCAGTCCCTTCCCCATGCCCAGACAGATGAAGGCAACAGCGAAGCCCCAGAACACCGCTTAAGAGAGATTTCTCAGGCCATGGCTCTGTGAGTCAGAAATAAAAAGTGGGGTTTCAGCATCGTGCAATTAATGCAGCAAACATTGATTTCTGCACTGTAAGAGGCTGGTTCATTAATTCCAGATGCTCCCACCAGTCAAACCGAGGCTCAGCTTCTTTGCAAGATGAGGCAAATGAGAATACTGAATTTTAAAATTCCTTTCTGCAGCAACCTTTATTACTAAACAGAGCATAAAACCCACCCACCCAGACTGCTTAATTCTTCCTAAATAATTAACAGCACCTGCTCACCTCCCGTTTACATGCGCAAAAACTCATTGTGCTGCTTGATACCCAAGTGGACTCTCCTTCTTATGAGAGGAGAGATCAACTGGCCACCAACCTCGTCCACCCCCACCCAATCCTGAACAATCATTACATTTGTTTAGTGGAATATTCCTCCACACTTCCCAGCACCAGGACCTCTTTGATGGATTAGATTTTTCTCTGAATCATCTCTGGAAGGTAAAGACCCAATAGGGACTTCCTAGGAAAGATGTCTGAGGGTCCTTCGAGGGGAAAAAAGGAAAAGCAAGCCCCTTGAGAGAGCCATTTGCCTTTGGAAGAAGCTTTAGCAAATGGAAAACCACCTTTTTTTTTTTTTAAAGGTAAAGTCTCTTTAAAAATCCTTGGCAGATTTAGCAAGGCTTACACTCTGTAATTCAAATCCAAGAAGGCACAGGAGTTGGCTAACCCTATCATGGGTTTTCTTGCTATTCGATGGAGCCCTGCTATTCAAAGTGTGGTCCACAAAGGTAGCTCAGCGTCACCTGGGAGTCTGCTAGAAATGCAGAATCTTAGACCTCACCTAAGTCCCAGTGAATCAGAATCAGTATTTAAACAAGATCCTGAGGTGATCCACGCTCATGTTAAAGTTTGAGAAGCATTGGCTCAATTTGTCTGTTTCAGAGAAGTAACAATGAGGAAAGACCACTGTCATATCTGTTGGGAGAGTAAGAATGCCTTTTGCTTGCCTGCCCTAGGCTAAGACATCCAGCCCTGCCATTCTAAGAAACACCATAGCCCTCAGACAAAACCTTCCAATGAGGCCACCAGCTAAAGTCATCGGTCAATGACCCAGTGATGATGTCCTGGTATGGTTCAGAAAACCCCAAACCATGAAGCCCTTGGCGCTATTCATAGGGTGGTCCCTGGACCAATGGCATCAGCATCAGCTGGGAACTTTGAAGACATGCCAAAACCCAGGGTACTCCAGGCCTTCTGACTCCCCCAGAAGTGAGAGAAGCTCTCCAGGAAAGTCTTATGCACACCAAAGTTTGAGGACTCCTGACTGAGATCTCTTGTCAAAAGGATTCCAGTGAAGTGGAAATCTGAGTCCCATACTGACATCTCATGGCTGCTGTACTGTTTCAATGGACTCCCTCAACCAGACTCCAACTCATTGTGAGTCTTAGAGGTGGGGAGACCCACCCTTGTTTTCTTCCAAACGAAGAATCTGGGAGAAAGGAGTACAAGTAAATAAATGGTTTTCAATAGGTCATTAACCTGGGACAGGGTTGGGAAAGTGATGAGGTGTCTGGGATCCAAGTTCAAAGCCACTGCCTTGAACTAACGATGAGTTCTTTGGTGAGAGGCATCAACAGGCTCAAACCCTCCCCTTACCTGTGGCCCATCCTCTACCCCACTCTCCCAATTCACACGAACAGTTTCTTTATCCAAGAGGAACTCAGGGATAAAACAGTCTTTTGAATACGTGGGTTCCCCCCTTTGCGCCTCCCCAGCCTTCTCAGTTATCCTGGTGAACGCAACGAAGATTTCATGCACCAAATACCATCCGGCTCCAATTGTCATTTCAGGATTCGCACCGTTTTAATGAATGCCAAAACTGTTTTTTCACTTGATAGAGCCTGACAAGACCAACAATCACAGATTAGAGAGAAACTTCTTGCTTTTCAACAAAGGTTAATAAATAGTGACAGCATTAAGTCTATTCTGATTAACTATGCTGAAAGATATTATTGCTGTTTGTAACATGAAATCATTATTGGATTAAGCACAGCATATAAAAATGAAATGTGAGTTTTAATCTCAAACACAGACATTCAGGCTGCTCAGATAAAGGCAAGGATAACACTCAGGGGCCCATATTAATTTTTAAGTTGCTCTGGCGAAGGGATATTATCTATCATTTGTCTGGTCTGTATTTGATGGTCCTTCAGTGAACTCTCCTTGCCTCCCCCAACCCACCCCACCGCCACCTCCCAAAGACGCAAAGAGGGAAATTGCAGTGGCAATCCTCCTTTGCTAAGTCATATCACTTTGAGTGTTAAACAAAGCATGGGAGGATGCAAACAGAGATCCATGGACAAAAGTGGCCTCACTCTTCTAAGGGTTCTCTGACCTCAAAGACCTTCCCCAAGAAAATGCCAATGTCAAGTAGGGGGATGGGCTGGAGACTGACGAGACCCACCCTTGTTTCCTAGATGAAGAAGTTTGGGGAAAGGAGTAAAAGTGAGTAAAAGGCTCCGAGTGGGGTCATTAACCTGGGACAGGGTTGGGAAAGAGATGAGATCCAAGTTCAAAACCACTGCCTTGCCCTTTCCCTACCATCCCACCCACTGTGGACACTGAAAAGGTCCCCAGATGCATTGTTTAAGATATTTTGTATACTCATTCATTCAGCACCCAGACTGCGACGTCTAAATACCATTTTCCACTAAAAGAATCCAGGGCTCCCACAGCTGAGTCCACAGGTGAAGTGGGAAATGTACAGGATGAGTCTGGGACATCTTGTCTTCCTGGAAAGCAAGGAGGCTGTGCAAGATCATGGGAGGAATCCAAAGGATTCAGAAGCCGACGTGCAGAGGCCCCCATGCCACGCCCATGTCCCCTCGGAGAGTATAAATAAGGATAAGAACTTAAATGGATGAAAACACTTCAATTATGCTTGCACCCGTGGCTTTATAATGATAAAAACAAAAAACAAACAAACAAACAAACAAAACCCTCTCATTGGCCCCTTTTAGAGGATGCCAGTGAACCAACTCTTCATTTTTAAAACTGGCAAATAAAGGGAAAGAATGAAACATTTATTTTTCCTTTTCTGGACACACTTTCCTTCAGCAAATCATTGATGAGGGGCAGTTTCTCTGTAGAGACATCTTCCAGTTAAGAAAGAGAGGGACAGAGTCAACGTATGAACATTTTGCAACCTTTAATGAATTAATGGACCTAGGCAATGATCATCAGTGGGCATGAAACCCAGTGGATGAAGAGCTGATAGGGAACTTGACAATGGATGGATTAGGCTGACAGCTCCTGAACCCACTGATCAATCTCAATGTCAAAGAAAGGGAGACATCCAGACCTCGTGTGCCTCTTGATGATAGGGCATACTGCCACCCGTGATGTGGACTTGCCAAAAATATTGAACCAGTATCTGATCAAGCCTCTGGGGCTACTGCTCCAGTTCGCAGGAGACCCAGGTGATGGAACAGAGTGTTAAATGACACCACAGGGACATGCTCAGCCAGAGTCAGTGGAGGGAAACTCATTGGGACAAATAGCCTGGCTGCTCCAGCAAGAAAAAAAGAGGAAAGGAAAGAGGGAGAGCAGGAGGCTGGGACAGAAAGACAGGGGAGAGACTGGGGGAGGAAAGCGAGGGGACAGAGAGGAAGGGGGACACAGAATAAAATATGAATCTGTAAGTCCCTAGTGATATAAATAAATAATTGGATAAACAAAGGAGCGAGAAAGAAAAGCTCTTCAACTGATAAATGCAGAAGTGATGATAGAAAGAGAAAATCACCATTTGGCAAACACCACAGCAATAATTGTTTCAGGCAAGAAACATCAACAGATGCTAAAAATAGTGGGCAAAAGAATGATGAGTAACACAATATTTATTTACATTGTCTCAAAGTATTTCCCCACAAGATACTTATTAATTATGAAGGGAAAAATAATAACTTCACAGTGGAGATTCCCAGCAGACCTCACCTTAGGCAAGTGACCAAATTCACACCACCAGTAATGGGACAAATGGATATCATGTGCCTCCTGATATGATGCACTGAGAAGGGCACAAGATCATTCTGGTGGCATTTCTGCCAAAAACGCATAACCTGAGGTAAATATGAGTAAACATCCTACATCCATGAGTGAACATCCTACATTCCCAAATCAAAGGACAATCTACAAATATAATAAATGTCCAGTTCTCATCAAAAAGTGTCAAGGTCGTACAATCACAAGAGTTCTGTCCATTGTAGTAAAGAGTGGCCCCAGATTCCCCCTCACTATGACACAGTCCCTAAGAAGTCTATTCAAGATTCACACATTAAACAGGCCTCCTTTTTCACTTGGTCCCACAGGGAATCTCCCTGCATCCCAGCACTGAGCATAGAGATACTCACTGAATAAATAGTTCAATGAATAATAACCAGCTTAAACAAACAAACAAACAAAAAGTATTTGTATTGGCTCACATGACCTGAAAATGCCAGGTCATCTAGCTTCAGGCATGGCTGTATCCAGCTGCTCAAACGATGTTATCTCCTCTTGTTCATGTCCTGGCTCAGCTTTCTTCTGCGTGAGTGGCTTTGTTCTCAGCCAGGGTTTCCCTTGGAAACTCTGTTTCACCAGCTTGCCAACTCCTAGGGAAAGAAATCACTTCTTTCCCAGTAGTTTTAGTGAAAATCCTAGGATTCACTCTGGACCAACTTAGGTACATGCACTTGAATCTGTTCCAGATTAAAGGAGACTAAAAGGACATGACAACTAATGCAATGCATGATCCAGAACTGGACCTTGGGCCACAAAAAGACAGTGGGAAACTGACAAAATTTGGGTAAAATCAGCACACAAGACTATAGTGTTGTGTCAATGTTAATTTCCTGATTTTGTAATTGTTCTGTGGGTATGTTGAATGTTAACATTTAGGGAATCTGGGTAAAGGGGATATGGGGAATTCTTTGTTCTATTTTTGCAACTTTTGTAAATATTTTTGAAACTATTTTAAACTATAAAGTTAAAAATTAAATGTTTAAATAAATTAAATGTGAAGCCTTCCCCAGCTGCCTTATCTCAGGAGGTTCCCTAAAGACAGCATTTCACAACAACTCTTACTTTACAGCACTCAGAAATATAAATTCACCCGTGGCTTCTTTGCTGAATGCATCCTCTCTCCCTGGCTTGTGGGTCCTCTGCACCCAAGGTACTTTCTTATCAGAGGGAATCACTGTTTTCCCTTCACCATTCCCTTCTTTTCTCATGCAATTTTTATTACTCTTTTTAATTACATGTTCATCTGCATTTGGCTCATTTGTTCATTTGTCCAGTCAATAAATACCTGAGGACACAGGAGTGCTAGGTAAACACTAGATGTTGAGAATCCAGGGGTGATCTGATCACACACACACCTCTGTCCTGTGTCCATCAGACTGAAATCTCCATGGGGCACAGCCCATGCCTGCTTTGTTTCCTGCTCTGTCTCCAGCGCCTGTCACACAGTTGGCATTCAAGAAGTGCCTGCTGAATGAATAAATGGATGAATGGCATTCACACCACCACTACTGCCAGCACCTTTACCAAGCATGTTAATTGATCCCAGAACTCCTTCCCCTTGAGCCTGGCCAAACAGGTACACAATGCATTTGCCTAAACGCATGGAAGAAGCTTCAGTCACCACCTGTTTTAGAGATGAAGGAATGAAGATCAAAAGGCAGGAGGAAGTCACTGGCCTTAGATCCCTCACAGAACCCAGTCCCCTGATACCCAGCCCTGTGCAGGTCTCCCTACCCCATGACGTTAAGAGACATTTCTACAACAGCTGCCAAATTTTAGATAATTGCTAGGCCTCCTTAGACCTCACACCAACCTCTTGCAAGGCCCCTCAGTATATCCCCGTCCCCCGGTTTACTCCACGGCAGGCATGGAAACATTTCCCCCAAAGATGGTTACTGTACTCTTGTTCCAAAAAGCAAAGAAACTGCCATGAATGTGGCCTCATAAGCTGAGGACTACCTGCTTCTGACACTCAGGCACCTCCTGAAACAGCGGCCAAGAACAGCTTGCCCATCGGCTGTGCCACTGCGTTTAGCACTTAATCATACTTTGTTTTCTATTTTCCTCTATCTGTTTCATGGGTTTACAGCCAACTTAACCCTCTCTCCCACCAACCCACGAGGTAACCAATGGTTGCAGATATGGGTTCTGAAAAGCAAGCTAGTCCCACTCCTTTTCTGGGCCTCGGTTTCCCCATTTGTAAATGCAAGGGGGTGGTCTGTAAATGCAAGTTACAGAGCACTGGGTTCAGATCCCAGCTTAGCCATTTCCTCAGAGACTGTGGGCAAGTACACAACTGTTCCCTGTCTCAGTTTCCCTATATGTGAAATGGGTCAATGCTGTGAGACTCACTGGGGAATGCCAAGCTCATACAGCGGGTGTCTGGTAGACAGTAGATGCTACTTCCATCTAAATTCTCCTCATTTATCTTGTGGGGCCTTCTAGAATCACTGGCTTCTCCATTACACTGAATGAATCTGGTAGGAGGGGATGGTCTGACAAGGATCCTTGGAGTTGAATTTAGCCTTGAGGTGGGTAGATCCTGTGCTGCCCAGATGATCCCCCCAAGGACAGGGACATCCCTGCATTGTCACTGCCTTTGGCACTGCTTGGCACGAAGGGGTTTTGTGTAGAATATCATTTATTTGTTTTTCATCTTTGTCTATTTTTAATTTCAGATATTACAGGCTCCAACCCAGACCTTTCGGCTCCCTGCACCCTCTGGCCCCTACCTAGAGGATGAGCATCCCACCTGCCAGGGCAGACACCCCTATCCTCCAAACTCCCCCGAGCCAGGGAAAATGTAGGAAATACCGAGCCAGGGAAAATGTAGGAAATACCGTGGCAGCTGCAACATCAGGCCCTGCCCAGGGGAAGCCCACAGCTCCCCCAGAACTCTCCCCAGGAACTCCCCGCCAGAACTCCCAGAGGCAACAAAAGAACTCAGCAGGGAACATGGAGAAAAGAATTGTAAGTGACGTCTACATGACATCTTCGCCTGACTGAATTAGGCAGGGAATCTTGAGGAAGGATGTATGCGCCCCAGTCAAACACCAAAAAAGTTCCCACAGAGGAGAAACTTATGTGACCCAAGGACTTGAACAGCCCACATATAGTAAGTGGGCTGTGTGAGGGGTCTGCAGGCTTGGCCACAGAACTGGAAGACTGCCTGGTCACACCAGGCCTTGATGCAAGGGATGGGATGACGGTCACCAGAAGCTATACGTTTGAGTGTACCAGTAGATGTTACAAAGGGCCTCAGTTTCCCGACCTGTAAAATGAGGGAAAGGTGCAGATTCAATGAGATGGTGTAAGTCAACACTTAGCACAATGCCTAGCACGTAATTAATGCTCAACCAAAGCGTGAAGGGGGGGGGGGGGAATGTTACATGTTATCACTGTTTCTGAATTTCAAATGGGACAAATGTGATGCACTGAGCTCATCCATTACCCATTTCATCTGACTTGCTGGAACAACCCTTCTACCACATCCCCGCCCCTCCTTGTCCCCCTCCCCTCTCTGGGCCACACTGGACAGCAGCTGGTTCCACATCTCACCAGAAGCTTCCATACCTCCCTGACTTTGGGTCTATCAATTCCTGAAACAGAAGTATTGTTCACCCCCGCCCCTTTCTGTCACGTCAGAAGCGCTGTCATTCAAGGCCCTTCTCTTAGGAGGCTTCGGGATTTTCTCCATCAAAATCCATCACCTCCTCCTTGGTGCTCACATGGCACCTTGCTCCTCTGTCTATCAGCAAGTAATACAAATTATCAGTTGCTAATATCATCACTGTAATCGGAGCTGCCATTAATTACCACCAAGAGAAATTCCCAATCCTCTGAACAACTCCATGCAGCAAGTATTACTGTTCTCTCCACTTTACAGACTTTACAGAAAACTGAGTCACAAAGAGGTGAAGCCACTTGTGCAAGGTCCCCTAGCCAGGAGACAACAGAGACAGACTTCACCTTGGGTCTATGTGGCTCCAAAGCCCTTACTCTACTCTCGATGAGTGCCCTTTCAGGTGGGAACCCGCATGTCCCATTTCCTGGAGGTCATGAGTAACAGGCCGTGGAAGGAGAAACAGAGTGGTACACGTGCGAGTGTATACACACAGGCACACAGCTTTCTGGCTTCTCACAGTAGCCCTCTCCTGAATTTCAAAACATCTCCCCTTCACTGAGTCACCTTCCTAGGAAGAGGGGGAGAGAAATCAATACTCATTGCCCATCAACTCAGTTATCAAATCAAGCAGCATCAGCCCCCAAGGCCACAGCTGATTATTCCAAAACCCCCAAACCCCATTTCATTATAGTTAAAAGAACATTTCCTTTTAATCACCCCCAAATATTTCTGAGGTGGCAGAAAGAAATAAGACTGCCTGGGGAGAAGAGTAGATGATGCATCTTTACACAGAAGGGCACAGCGCAGTGTGCAGGGGCAGCAGGTGCATCTCAGTGCAGGGCCCTGAGCCCCGTGGAGACCACCCGACCCTCAGCGTGGCTCCCAGGTCTATTTGGGGGGCAGTGATGAGCTGCTCACAGGGCTAACTGGCCAAAAGCAGCTACTTAGAGGACAGCAGGTCACAAGATGTGGCAGTGAAAACCTGGCCAGGAGAAGCACAATGTTTCAAAAGAAGCCACCAAGGCTGAGGTCCCATTCACCTTCTGTAAGAGCCATATGGCTCCCACACTCCCTCTCCTTCCTTTTAAAGATGCAACGACATTCTCTGAGGGCCACAGCAGGCTGCAAGCTCAGGTGGTCCCCAAAAGGACAGCCAAGGTGAACAGCAAGGGCTGAAGTAGAAGTATGGCAGAGGTCCATCCCTTCTGTAATCTTGGGGTGTCTCTGAAGCTCACTGGGCTGCTGCTTCCTCCTGTTAAACAGGTATTGAGTTTATAATCCCCCTTTTTTAAACCTCCCCCAATACCTTTATTTATTTTTAAAAATGTTTATTTATTTATTATGGGGGGGGGGGAGAACACGTGCAACTCGAGCTCGAACAGGGGAGGGGTAGAGAGAGAGGGAAAGAGAATCCCAACAGGGCTTGACCCCATGAAATCATGACCTGAGCCAAAATCAAGAGTAGGACGCTTAACTGAGTGAGCCACCCAGGTGCCCCTATAATCCTCCTTTCTATCAATGATTCTGAAAACAGCACAGCAGTTAATAGTACTGATAATGGTGAAGTTAACGAGCACTCACTGTGGGCTGGGTCCTTTCCTTAAATGCATTGTGTGAATTACCTTATTTTACAGATGAGGAACTGGTAGCACACAAAGGTGAAGCAACTTGCCCCACATCACAAGCCAGAGGACATAGAGCTGGGATTTGAAACTGGGAAAGCCTGGCCTCTGAATTGGGCTCCTTCCCCCTTTCCCACCTCCCCAACAGGCCTGGGTGAGGTCCAGGCTTCGGGACCCAAACAAAAGTGAATGGGTTCATTTCCTGGGGTTCCCTTTGGACCCTGTTGACCCATGACGCCCATCAGCCATCCTGAGGTTTGGCTTCTAAATTAAATACTTCTTAATGCCCCAAATCCATCAATAAGCACTTATTAGGCACCTATCGTATCTCTTATGTTAGGTATGGTGGGGTGGGTGGGGAAGAAAGGCAAGAAATGAACCTCTGGTCTGCTAGGGACCCTGGCCTGATATGAACACAGTGCAGGTAGGACACAGCTGAATTAGATACAAAGCAGGAAAAAAAGATGCCCTAAGACAGAGAAAAAATACAAAAGACAATAAGGCGAAAAGAAACAGAGGCTCTTGGTGGTAGCTTAGCACTCAGGCAGGATTTCAAGGGCAGGAAGGTTTGAGATAGGTGGAAAAGAGGAGGAGGACACACTTGGGCAAGTGCATGGACCGAAGGTCGTTCAAGTATAGTGGATCCTGGGACTTTTGCTAAAGCTACTGGGAAAAAGGTGATTTCTTTCCCTGGGAATTGTCACACTAGCGAAACAGAGGTACCAGGAGGAAATCCTGGCTGAGAACAAAGTGCACTCACATGGAGGAAAGCTGAACCAGGAGATGAACAGGATGAATAACATCATTTGAACAGCTGGATACCGCCATGCCTGAAGCTAGTGACTTGAAGCTTTCAGGTCATGTGAGCCAATAAAAATCCTTTTTTTGTGTAAGCTGTTTCCAGGTGAGTGTCTCTCACATACAACCACAAGAATTGTACCCATTACAGTAGAGAGTGCCCCTGATTCTCTCTCACTGTGACACACAGTCCCTGAAAAGCCTATTTGAGATTCATGCATCGGTTCTTCTCTTTCACTTTGTCCCACAAAGTGTCTCCAGGCATTTGGGCACTGAGCACAGAAACATTCATTGAATGAATGAATGACGCTCTCCCCCCACCCCACAGTCAGTGCACCACCTGTCTGTCGAGGTCACATTCACTGCCTCAAACCCATCCCCTGGTCTTGGGAGTCGTGTGATAATGTCTCAATCTTCTGCCAGTTCCTCTACCTCTGGCCATCACAGTCACAGTTAGGTGATTAACTCTAGGAGATGTTCCAGGCACCCACAGCTCTGCAAAGTGTTCTCTGCTGGAGGAGAGATGTCCAGATCAGGCCCCCTCCTTCCGTGGGAAGCTACCAGATTGCACTTGAAACCAATCTCCTCTTTAGCTGCAGTAAAGCTCAGGAGCACAATCCATCCACTCATCCAACAAACGTGTGTTGAACACTACTACACACCAGACCTTTTGCTCAGTGTCTGAATGAACCTGGTTACAGGGCTGGGCACAGGGGCAAAACCCAGGGGGGTTTCTTTTCCATGAAAAAGAAGAGGCTTCACCCCCCACAAGCCAGTAAGACCCTCAAGATAAGAGTAGTATCTCTGCTAGGCAGGAAACTCAAAACTTATCTGTTGTCAATAATAATAAAACATTTTAAACTCCTAAAAAATGATCCCCCCCCCCACCCCCATAAACATCAAGGCATCAAAGTTGAGTCTTGTCAATATCTCTGTTATACTGGCAAGGAATGTTCCCTTGCAAAAAGATAAAATGGTAATAATGACACCAACCTTTAAAAAAACCATTTATCATGCCAGATGCCAAGCTAAATGTTTTAGCTATACTGTTTCATTGAATCCTTGCTACAACCCTAAGCAGGGAGAAACTGGAGGCTCAGAGAGGTAAGTAGCCCAAAGTCACGCAGAAACTGGAGGAAGTAGGATTTCTACACAGATCTGGAAGATTCCAAAACATCTCCAAGCCTCTGCTTTCTTTTTTATTAATTTAGAAATAAGCAGGACCTACTTCAAGGGGTTTCTACAAAGGCTAGATGAGATAATGCATGCAAAGTGTTTTAGCACATGGCCTTGCCCGTGTGAAGGGCTTCTCCCAGCTAGACTGGGTATTTCATCATCAGTGTGTCTGACATGGTTTAAGGCAGGTGGGCTCAGGGCACCGTGCAGGGCCAAGCTCAGCGGAAATTCCCCTCCATATGCGGCTCTCCCTCTGCTGTCTGCCACTGATGCTCAAATGCCAGTCGCCTTTTGACAAGTGCACAAAACAGTTTTGGGTGCCCAAAGCCTGCTGGATCCACCCTGGCAGGGAGAACTGCCAGGTGGCTCTCTTGCCGGCTGGCTCCTGCCCCTGGCTACTGCCCAGAGTGCCTTAACCCAAGTCTGTACCTGCTTGCCAAATCGATGGAGGAAAGATGAGCATAGCATGTGGCCCAGCCCACCCACACAGGACATGCGCCCTATAACCCATTCCACATCCCCCTGGCATTCCCAGCCTGGTGCCTGGCACATAGCAGCTGCCTGACAACATAGAGTTGGGCAAGGCTGCAGAAAGAGTAGGTTACAAGTTGTGTTTAAAAAAAAAAAAAAAAAAAGATGATGATGATATTGTGTGCTGACGGGATGTTTTAATCTGGATTCAGGCATTCCAGAAATAACAATAGCTCACGCTCTATAGCACTCACTCTAACCTTTTATGTAAGGTAAGGAATTTAACCCTCACAACACTCCATGCAGTAGTTACTATTATTAAATCAATTTTACAGATTAGAAAACCGAGGCACAGACAAAATGACTTGTCCACAATCACACACAGGAGGGACACACTGGACCCAGGCTGTTCAGCCCATACAAATCTGCCGTGTTCAAGAAAGGAAACGGGTGAGAGACAGCCTTGAGGTTGCCACTGTCACACTTCCCACTTTGCAGACAAGACGACTGAGGCTCAGAGAAGCTGAGAAACATGCTCAAGACCACACAGCATTTGAAGCCAGGCTTCAGATCTGCATTCAGAACTGGTTCCTGATCACATTAAATTTTGCATTGCATCTGTTTCTACTCTGTAAAATCTGACTCCTCCACACCAGTTGCTTCGTCTTGCAGAGAGTGATACCACAAAAGACAAAGCCCAGTGATAGGAAGGTGAGCCAGATGGGGACTGGGATTGAAAGGAGGCTCCCCTGACCCCACGAGAAGCCCAACAGCCACCAAGTTCCCTGCAGGGCTTGAGTTCTCTGCCCCAGAGAAACGATCGTGGCAGGTTACGTCATGTGGGTGGGAGAGTTTAGTGCATCATGCAGTGTGGCCATCTGGGCTGTGGCCGGGGTCCCCACCACCCAGCTCAGGGGAACCAAGCCCAGAGTACCAGCCTGCTCCAGGCCAGGTCAGCAGTTGTCTACCAGGGGCTCCCATTGTTGGGTGCAGGTGTGCCTCGAAAAGCACATTCTGTACCATAAAGTAACTTTATATTTAGAAAGCAGCACCCCTTCCGGAAACAAGACACCCATTGTTTGTATGGCCAAAGCTGCAGAGGTAAAGTTTGTCAAAACACCAGCTGGAGCAGGGTGGGTTAAAAATGGCACAATCCTCATAGGCATCTGGAGGTTTCCGGAGTCTCTGACCCACGTTGAGGCCAGCGGGGAGCCTGGCTGCCTGTCGACGGCACTGCAGTGCTGTGTTCTCAAACCCAGGGAGGTTCCTGACAGGCTATTACCCAAGGATGGCTCTGCCGGGGGCTCCATATGCAAGAGGACAGGAGAGCATCCCACATGCTCTCACATGCAACATATGCATGACACACATTCTCATACATTCTCTCACACATGTACACCCACACATAGCATGGCTCACACTCTCACACACAATGTGTGCTCACACACAACATGCTCTCACATGCACACATGCCCTCATACAACATACCCCCCCATGTGATACACTCCCCTGTACAAACCCACATGTTCAAATGCATTCCCACACACTCACATGTACACACACTTTCCTCCAGCTCATGTGCACATCCCCACACACAGGCATAGGGACCCATGATCACACACTCCTGTGCCCCTCCAAGATGCTGAAACACATCCACACACAGAAAATGACAGGCAGAGTCCCAGAGAAACCTGTCCAGACCCATACCCAGCCACACCCAACCACACCCACGGACATGACACATAAAGACACAGAAGGACACACACAACTCAAGAACAGACACACACAAAGACTCGCACTTGCTCTTGCATGTGGACAACCCCCCAGAGCCACAATGCACACAGAGAAAAACATACAGGGACCCGCACAGGTACACACACTGGGCAGGACGCGCACACACACACACACACTCAAGTCACAGCCTCCTGCTTTCACATCCCGAAGATCTCCCACCCGAAGGCAGACCCTGCCACTCACCCTGGGCAGGACTGTCCAGACACAGGCGGCGGTGCTGTCCTTCCAGCCCTGGCCTGGCAGCTGAGCCCACACTAAGGGCCTGTCAAGCAGCACCAACAGCAAATAAAAAGCGAATGTGCAAAAATAAAACCGAAAGGCTGCGATAAAGCAGTCCCCTTCCCACAGGACTCCGCGCTGACGCAGGTTCTGCTCTCTGCAATAAACATTTTCATTCTAATTTTAAAAGACATTAGCATTACCTCTTTGGCTCTCCAGCTAGCCAGACGGTACTCGCCTGCTGGGCCTCCCGCAGGCCGCCCTGGGTGGTGAGGGGGTGCAGGGTCCCAGGCTTTGAACCCCACGCGTGCAAGTCACCCTGCGCGATGAGTGCGACCTGGGGACCTGCAGGCCACCTGGGTGTTACTTTACACCATCTTCATGGGATCCCAGGAAGGGCACACAGGATAAAGCAAAGAGATACCCCCCAAACTTCCCCTGAAGAACTCTCTCTCACTCCAGCCAGGACCCCTGCGAATCCAATCCTGCCCTCCAATATGAGCACCGCACAATGAGAAAGGCAGCTTTCAAATGGTGGGTCTGCCCCCCCCCCCAACAAACAAGGGGCTTGGTGTGAACTGGAGTGCCGTTCTCCACAATTCACCCCGCCTGCAAACTCAAGTCTCAGCTCACACCTTCTGGTAGTGACCCAATCCAATTTCCAGGCTTGGTGAGGGCTTAAGGGAGAAGGGAAACCACATGTTAGTCTGGGGGAAAAGTGAGCTACTTGTATGAGCTCAGAGGCCCAGACCCTAAAATGTAGCATCTAGCCTCAAGCCTCAGCTCTTGCCCCACAGCACTTGTTCACCCTTGAGGTCCCAGGCACTCTCGACAGGTGATTTCCGCAAAGCCCACCTCCAGGCCTTTGCCCCCACAGTTCCCTCCTCCTAGAATATACTTTCCAGTCTCTTCCCTAGAGCTGTGCCTGGTTCTCCTTCAGGTCTCAGCTTCCTAGTCACTTCACCCCACATTGTTGGGGTCTGAGGATCCCATACCGAAGGGGGCAGCCAAGTTCCTACCTTCACTGAGCTATAATGCAGGCAGCCTCCTCCCAGGAGCATTCTCAGCCTCCCAGATTTTGTTGAGCGCCTCTCCTCAGCTCCCACAGGCTCCTGGGCTCCCCGCTTAGGGGACAGCTCTTCACAGGCTGGTTTCACCTGCCTGTCTGCAGTCTGTCTCCGGTGGCTATGACTAGGAGCTCCCCAAGGGCAGGGAGCAATAGGCCATACTCGCCAGGTCTCCCCGCACGGGACACAGCATAAGCCCAATAGGTGGATGCTGAATGAATACATGAACAAACAGTTCATGCTGGCAAAGGTGTGGCTTGTGGTCTTCTTCCTCTGGAATCACACAGAGAAACCAGGAAAGGGAGACCTAGGTAAGTCCTTGTTCTAGACAGGACATGACATTAGCTCCCACCTCTTGTATGCTCTGCCCTGGGGCTGGGGGTACAGCCCCCTCCAGCCATTGCCAACTGTTTACACATCACTATATTACCAACTGAGGCTCCACAGATCCCAAGCATAAAAACATGGGGTGGGAAAAAGAAATGTCAGCAGATGGCTCACAGCAGCCTCCCTCCAGGGCCTCTTGAATCTCCCTTTGAAATGTCCTTACGTTGGTCTTCTCCTGGGCAGCCCCAGGGCCACTGCCAGGCCCAGGCCCCCTTAAGATACGGGTGTAGATGGTAGCAGGAGCTCCCCCCAACCAAACTCCCTGACAGCTGTTACCTTGACAATCCCTCCTCCCTGCAGTGACCTGAGGGCTCCTCGCAAAAGGTAATAGATCCTGTCACAGGCTTCCTGTACCTCTTAGAACTGACCCCCCAGAATCCTCACCCTGAGTCTCCAGGAAAAGCCCAAACTGAACCCAGTGGCCCAGGAGGCCTGACCTGAAACCTACCACCCGCTCCAAGCTCACCTTGATCTCCAATTAAATGACTCACCAGTCTTCAATGCCCCTGGTTCTCAACCTCTCGTGCCAGTGCCCATGCTGTTCCCGATGCCTGATGCTGTTCCCTGATGTAGAATGGCTACCCTAATTCCTTGCCTGGAAAACTCATTTTTCCAGACCTGCTGCAAGCATTTCCTTTGGCGCTCCATCCCAGCTCCTGGCTCTCTGTGAACCTGTATAGTATATATCCTGTGCCACAGAAAACCTCCGTCTTATGCTGTCATGGGTGGTCATCTCTCCCTGGTGACCCTCTTAAGAGTAGGAGTCCCATCTTATTTAACCAGGGGCTCTGCAGATCTGGCCCAGAGTAGACACATTAATATGTATTAGTGATTACTGCTGTGATGAATATAATTTTTAAGCTTCCCTGTGGCCTCGTGCCTTGCTATAAGCTCTCATATTAGTTTGTTTCTAATAAACCAAGCCAAAAGGAGAGATCTAGATGCCTCTGCTCCCTAACTCCTCATGCTCCGGTCTGGAGATAGAGGGCTTAGGGATCAGCATATGAGCAGTGTGGTGGGGAAGGTCCCTCAGAGATGACACAGGAAGCAGAGAGGTCATGATAGGGATCATTTCAGAGAGTATCTGAGACTCTCACACTCAGCCCAGAACAACATGGGTCTGAGTCCCATGTCCTGTGTCACATTCCCCTACCTGTCCCCCAACCCCATCACTTTCCTGGAGCTCTGTCACAGCAGGAGTCAGGACAGGGTTAGCATGAGGCAGGCTGTGTGGGTTTTTAAAGACAGATGGGACCCTGAAAAGGAGACAGAAAAGATCCTCAGTACAGGATCCTTTCTGCCCAATGGGTTGGCAAGACCCTACTTTTAGGACCTGATACTTTATCTTGAAGAAAAAGACTTGCTTTCTGAAGGCAAGACCTTTGCTGCCCCCCACTACCTCTGGCTGCGTCTCCTGAACAACTCCAGCTCCGCTCATAAACCAGCCCGGGGGCTAAACTGGACTTGCCTTCCAAAGCCGGACATGCAGCTGGGCTCAGAAGCGGGAAATTAAAACATCATAGAAGAGGGACACGTGCTGAGAATGCCACGTGGCCTTGGGTAAGTGACTTCACCTCTCTGAGCCTCAGTTCCCTCATCTAGAAAGTGTGTGCAAGTAATAAAAACTCCTGAGGTCCCGCACAGGAAACACCCAGCATGGGGCCTGGCCTCCTACTCTGCTCCACACATTAGGGGCATTATGATGATAATTTGGGCAAACCTAACTAGCTTCTGGAAAGCAGGAAGAAAGGCCAGCGGGGAAGAGAGGAGCCTAGGGCAAACAAAGAGCCTTAGCCCAGGCAGTTAGGGAACCTGACACTGTGGTTCCCCCACACCCTCCTATACCCACTGAGAAAGGCTCCCCTTTATACTCCCCAGGCAGCGACAAGAGTGCTAACCAGCCTCCGGTAATGATAATGCTCTGAGGGCCTGGCAGCTCCTGATTCTCCACACTGGGGGCGGGGGGGGGGGGGGGGTGGAGTACGACAAGCGCTGGGTCGGGAAGAGCACGCTCAGTGGCTCAGATAATCCAGGGGCTGTCACTCATCCATGAGCCATTCTTGTCAGGTGTCGCCAAGCCCCTTGTACTGCCTCCTGCCCCCAATTTGCTGCCAGCTCTATCTGGTTCTGGGGGATGTGAAATTTCTCAGCCCCTGCACCCTTGCACCACCCTGGGGGGTTGGGGGCTCAGGGCCTGAGCTCCGGAGGCAGATCACAGCTCCAGCACCGAGCAGAGAGCTCCCACAGTTTATGGGGGTGGTGGGGGTGGGCTCATCCCAGGCCACTTCCAGTGCCGAGCACTTTAGACCAGCATTTCCTGACTCCGCATAGGCCTGAGCATGTTCCCCCATGATGGCTTTGAGACCCTGAAAGGGGGCAACAGTGCTCAAAGCAGACAAAATGGACAGAGGCTATGACTTCCCTTGCGTCATGGAGAGCAAGAGTAATATTTTTTAAAATCTTTTTTACATTTATTTATTTTTGAGAGACACAGGGAGACAGCGCAAGTGGGGGAGGGGCAGAGAGAGAAGGAGACACAGAATCTGAAGCAGGCTCCGGGCTCCAAGCTGTCAGCACAGAGCCCGACACGGGGCTCGAGCCCACGGACCATGAGATCATGACCTGAGCCGAAGTTGGATGCTCAGCTGACTGAGCCACCCAGGTGCCTCGAGAGCAAAAGTAATATTAATAAAACATTAATAACAGTAACAGCTGTAACTTCTGAACACCAGCTTTATACTGGACCTTATACGCTAGCTCCTCCACCAGCATTCTCTCCTTTACTCCTCAGTAGCCTCTTCAGGAAGGTAGCATCGTTATGCTTATTTTATAAACAGGAAACTGAGATTTAAAATGGTAAAGTCATCTCCCCCAGTAACCCATCTTACACACCAGGAAACAAAGACCGAGAGAGGGCAAGCCCCTTGCCTGAGTACACACAGCAGGTAACAGACCAGAATTTGATTCCAAGGTTATCTGACCTTTATGCTCCTAACCACAACACTTTCCTCCTCACAAAACCCACACCAGTCGTTCAACAAAGAGTGGCCAAGCCTGTAAGAAACTCCAGGTAGTGATCAGGGCTGGGGATACTGTGGTGAACATGATGAGTCCCTGTGCTCTTGCGGCTGACCAGCTAATGGGGGTAAGACAGACACTGAAGGCTCTATCACTACCGAGGGTGATGAGGCCAGCTGGGTGACTAGGAGAGGACTTCATAAAAAAGAGAGTCCACCTTCTCCCAGAGATCAAGAAAGCCCTCCTGGTTACACAAGACTTCTGTACAGAGGAGCAAAACAGACATTCATTGGACAATCACATCAATCCTTTCTATTAAAAATGGTGGGTGCCACAGATGGCTGGGCACTGTCGTAACCAGGGCCCAACGGGAAGACACACATCCCCACGGGCCCTCCAAGACGAAGGCAACAGAAGTTACTTACCTGGCAGGAAAGCCAGGCTCCCGGCATGATCCTTGCCTCCCCCTGCCAGCTCTAGGCCCCTGTAAACTTCTCCTGACCTTCTGGCCACAAGGAGGTGGCCGGAGCTGCTTGCTCGGGGCCCAGCCGCAGCCTCTGGTTCCCCTCCTTCATGCGGCTCTCAGAATTATCGATTCTGCCACTGGAACGGCCAGGATAATTTTGCTTAGCTTCAAATACCTGGTTCTCATGAATTCCTTGGCCAGAAGGTTATAAAGCTTCTTCTAAAACATGGGGGAAAGATTAAGCCTGCTTATGGTTAATAATACACTGTACCCTGTCCATCAAGCTGCCTGTCTGCTATTGAAAGTTCACTATTAGATACTTATTTAAGCAGCCTCGCAAGACCTCCGAGGAAAGTGCAGTTATGCATTTTTCCCCTCTTTGCTGGCGTGAACGACTACAGATAAACATCAATTCGCTCCTGCGGATCACAGTCACAGTAAATAAATTTTTCAGGAAGCTCGAGATCCGCACAAAAGCTCCACCAAGCTCCCATTTCACACAACATCAATGTCTGGCCTCTAAGAAATAAAAGCTCTAAGGTGCCCGTCACTAGGGCAAAATTATCAATTGTCAAGTCGCTTTTAAAAGAGAAAGAAGACACAGCATTTCAGGGAGACATTTCCTAATGCGTGGGGAAAAAAGGGTGGATGGACAATCATTTCACCTGCAAAATAACCACTGGGACTTTTCCCCTAAAAGCCCAGGTGTCCACCCCCAAATTTCTGGCCCTGACCCACTGCCCTCCAGTGTGCCCAAGCACTCACAGCTAGAGTAGCCAGTTCTGGCTGAGTTCAATGACTCCAGTGACTCAGGCTCTGGGTTATTTTTACTTTCTCAAAGTATTTTTTTTTTCACTACTTTTAGAAGTGGCAGACGAGGCTTGTCTATTATAAAATATTTGTTGCAAACACACACACACACACACACACACACAAACACACACACTTGCTCGCTCACCACCCCACACACAGTTCCCGTCTGTGTAAAAATCTCAAGTTGCTGTGGTGTGAGGGACAGGAGACGGGGAAGCTGAGACACCCTCCTGGGCAAATGAGGGTTTATATAACCCTTTGGGCCTTGGACTCAGCACAGTTCTGCCGGAGGAAGGATCCTCTAAGCTGGGAACCTGGAGGACATGCCATTTTAGAGATGGGGAAGCTGAGGCATGGAGGAGCCTAAGAGAGGGAAAGGGAAGCAAGAAAGTGGACTTGAATGTACCTGTACTCGAATCTCAGCTCCACCACCTTTAGCTGTGTAGTCTTGGGCAGGTAACTAAATTTGCCTGAGCCTCAGTCTCCTTATCTGTAAAGTGGGGATTTGCAGCAGTCTGTGCCTCACAGGGTCACTGAGAAGATGGACTTCTACATTTATACTCATTAAATTCTACTGTTAAAGGGCTCAGACCCTCCTAGCCAAGTGCTGGCAGAGACTAGGGCTGGATTTGATAGGAGGAAGCAGTGTTCTTGGAGCAGCACAGCCAGCCCTGATTCTAGGCCAACCACTTAAGGTCACAGCCATCTTCCCAGCCCCAGATTCTCTGTCCAAACAATAAGGCCTTGACTTGGCAGTCCCTAGCATTAAAATCATACATGTGGTGTCTTCACAATTAGTAGGGAAGGTGCTGTTACTATCCCCAATTTTCAGAGTGGAAAATTGAGGCTCAGGGAAGAACAAGTTGTCGAAGACCAAGGAAGCATGAACGGCCCCAGACCTCAGCTCAGCCCCACTCAGAAGCCTCTGCTCCTCTTCCCCACTGGCTGACTGCAACAAAGACTTCAGGGCTCAGCTTTGCTGTCAGCTTCACACTTAGGACTAATACTTCCTGGCCATGGGTGGGCGGGGGCGGGGGGGGGGAGTGAGGGGGCAGGAGAGTCATTCCCATACCTCTTCCTCGCTTCCTCACAGAACTCCACACAAAGATCAGAGTGAAAAGGATACTCTCAACATTTTCTAAAGGAAGTTTGTACTGGGAAGAATAGGATACCCTAAAATTCATGTCCACTTGGAACCTCATACTGTGACTTCATTGGGAAATAGATCTTTGCAGATGTAATTAATAAAGATGAGGTCATCCTGGGTTAGGCTGAGCCTTAACTCTAATGAAAAAGAGGACAGACACACAGAGAAGACAGCCATGTGACAAGGGAGGCAGAAACGAGCGATGCAGCCACAAGCCAAGGAAAGCCAAGGACTGCCAGCAGCTACCAGGAGGTAGAAGGGGCAAGGAAGGATCCTCCCCCACAGCCTTGGGAGGGAGCACGGCCCTGCTGCCACCTTGATTTCAGACTTCTGGACTCCAGAACCATGACTGAATACACTTTTGTTATTTTAAGCCCCCAGTTCATGGCACTTTGTCATGGAAACTAATACAGTGCCTATTCTATAGAATGTGTACAGAACCGTGGCCAACAACTGTCTAGGCTTTTAGAAGGTTCCAAACTGGCTGGGGTGAGAATAAAAATGGGCCCTCTTGGCTGGGCAACCAGGACAAGGTGGCCCAACTCATACCCCTCAGTGTCCTCATTGTTTCTCAAGGAGCTAACACAGCGAGGAACATAGACCATCCAGTCACATTTGACCTTGGCCAGTGATAATCCCAGCTGTGTCTCCTCCAGGCCTTCCTGGAAAGGACACGGCTGAGTCAGGATATCCACTACGGTGGCTTTGGGGCTGTAAATCTCATTTCCTTCCTGCGAACAGGAACAGCAAGGCTAGCCTTACGGGTTATTTATTGCCAGCTGCCTCTTACTGAGGCCATTCTCTACCAGGCACTGTGCCCAGTCACCTGGTCCCTGTCCAGAGTGGGCTCACTATCTTATTCAGCCACCTTTTGAGGTGAGTCTAGAGTGATCCCTTACACAGATGTGTGAACTAAGGCTGGCAGTGGCTGGAGTTAGCTAGAATGTGGCACAGACAGACATATAGGTCTGTTGGACTCCATCACTCCTAATCCGGAAGAAAAAGGAGGTTAACACACAGGAAGGACTCGGCACACAGTAGGTGCTCCATAAATGCTGGTTCATGCTTGCTCTGGAACCTGCTGTTTGGTGATGATACTGTTTCTCAGCACATCTCGTGAGATAAGCATAAGAAGGGAGGAGAGCCCAAAGCCGGTCTTTACCATTAAAAGAAAGAAAAGAAAAAACAATAGTTGGCATATGTGTGTTAGGCTGATCAAGTTGTGGCACTTTGGAAAACCATTGGACAAAATAAGGGAGTTGTGTCTTTAACATCACGTCCCCCTGGAGATATCATGGCCTCTGGGTGAGGTTTGGAATTGGGGATTTTTGTTGCTTATTCTGAGGCAACACCTTAAGGAACATTTTATTTGACCCTCACTGAGGCCAAAGATGCCAAGAGATGGGGAGATGGAGATTACCCCTATTTTACAGATGAGACCATGGAATAGACAGATAAAGGGGCCTCCTCCAAGTGGCCTAGCCTAGAACCCAAGTAAGAAATCTGGCTCACCCAAGATGCTCCCTCATCTGGTCCCTTGCTGAGCTCTGTCAATTCCACATAGACAAATGTCCTGAATTCATGCACTTCTACTGAGATGCACTCCCACAACCCTGTTCCAGTCCCCCATGGTTGCTCACCAAGATGCTGCAGCGGCCTCCACCCTGGCCTCCCAGCCTCCACATCCCTCCACTCCACACAGCAGCCAGAGCCACTTTTGTCAAGTGTATGTCTAGCTGTATCACCCCTCTGTTTAAACCCTCCATGGCTCCCCTTTGTCCTCAAGATGAAGTCTAAATTCCACACCTGGCCATGAGCCCCCTGGGATCCCTCCAGCCTACTTTGGGCTGTTTTAACAGAGGAGACTGAGGGCCAGAGTGACTGGGTTCTGCTTTGGGCCTATTTAATGCTCAAGCATTCATGCCCTGGTTACAGCTTCCCCAAAGCACACGAACTTTCTGACTCTTGAGTCTTTGCATCTGCTGTTCTCTTTCCCTGGAATGCCCTTCCCTTTCCTTCCTCTTACTCACCTGGCAACACTGTCATCTTTTAGCTCTCAGCTTAAGTGGTGCCTCCTGCAGGATGCCTCCCAGATCAGAGCTCTGGGTGGCCCCTATTAAAGCATGTGCCATCCTGCTCATGAAACGAAAAGCTAAGCACAACTCAGGTGGAGGAGAACACCTGAGGCCCCAAGGAGCCATGTCAGGGAAACTCATCTAGGGAGGGAACTTTGCTCCTCTTAGCATACTCTGCTCAGAGCTCTGAGCCTCAAGGTAGACAGATCAGAGTTCCCGATTAGACCTCAGATACTGCCAGTGATTTTTGTTCCCTACAAAGTGTTACCTGTTTTCTTATTTAATCCTCATTATTATCCCACTCTCAAATGATAAAAGTGAGGTTTGGAGAAGAGAAAACACTTGTCCTAGGCCAAAGTCTGGTGATCTACAGAGCAAACACTTGACCTCAACACTGCCAGATTTTACCTGCAGAACCTGTGCCCGAGGCCACCGCATCACAGGCAGATGTCCTGGGAACAGCAAATGTGCAAGACCAATCAAAGGAACTATGATCACCACCCGAGAGTGCTAGAGCTGGAGAGGCCACACTTGTTCCACTTGAAATAACCACCAGTTTCCTTTTCTGTCCTGTGCCTTAGTCTCCCCAACAGTAAAATGGGCACAAAAACACCAATAATGAACACTTTGACATCCTTGTATAAGGCAAAGAAGGGGAGCTGGGAAAGGATCGTGACCCCTGAGGTCAGCAGGTCATTCAGGAGCAGTCAGGCAGGAAACCCAGGCAGACTCTTGGCTATTTCTTCCTTACAGAGTTGTCAGTCACTTAAGAGATCATCTACGGTGCCCAACTACGTGGTCAGATATCATATGATGATGCACAAAGGAGGTAAGCTTCTTGGTTCTGCTCAGCATCCAAACCACAGAGACTCAGAGCTGCATGACTAGAGGAAAGAACTCAGGGTTTGAGGCCAGACACTCCCAAGTTTGAGTCTCATCTCCATCTGCCTGCTGTGTGTCTTCAGACAAGTCCTTTAACCTCTCTGAGACTGTTTCCTTCCCTATAAAATGGTGACATCACATCCACCTACTTCACTCAGCTGTTGAAAAGATGTGAATCAATGTGTCACATAGTAGGGGTTAAGGCCACTGTATTTTTAATATTTAATGAAACGCATTTAGTCCTTCACTTTTTAACAATTGAACGTTTTATTGTGAGATCACCGTAGACTCACATGTAATCATAACAAAGAGTACAGAGATCTATCTCCTGTACCTTTCATTCACTTTCCCCCATGGTAATAACTTACAAAACTAGTACGTAGTCAGTCACAACCAGGAACTGACATTGATACTGTCAAGATACAGAACATTCCATCATCACAAGGGTCCCTCATGTTGCCCTTTTATAACCACACCTGCTTCCCTCCCTGTTCCCATCCCTCATCTGTTCTCCATTTCTATAACCACTAATCTGTTCTCCATTTCTCTTTGTCTTCTCAAGAATGCTATGTAAATAGAATCATCCAGTATGTCATCTTTTTGGGGACAGACTTTTTTCACTCAGCAGAATTCCTTCAAGATTCATCCAAGTTGTTAGTGTATCGATAGTTAATTCCTTTTGATTGCTGAATAGTGTTCCATGGTATGGCTATACCACGGTTTGCTCAACCACTGACCTGCTGAACAACATCTGGGTTGCTATTTTAGGACTATTATGAATAAAGCTGCTGTGAACACTCATGTGCAAGTTTTTGTGTGAGTTTAAGTTTTCATTTCTCTGGGATACAGCCTTTCAGTTTTAAACCCCTATAGGCATACAATTTCATTCATTCAACAAATATTTATTTAGCATCTACTATGTGCAGGTGCTTTCTCGGCACCAAGGACAGAGCAGCAAATGAGACAGATTCTTGCCCTCTCCAGTAATACAAAACTGAAAAACTGGGCAGATAACTTCTAGCAAAGTCTACAGTAATACACACAGAAATGGACAAAGTTCTCTGATTAATGATAAAATTAGTGGCTGCTCCCATAAGCTGGGTCAAGTGCTAAGCACTTGAATACATTACCTTCTGGTTAAACCTGCATTGCCTCAAGATGAAGAGCCAGAAAATTCTGTAGAAACTTTTTTCAGGGTATCTTCTTTAAGAAGGTCTTGTTATACTGGAATAAGCCTACAATGTTCCCATTTCACAGGCTTTGGAAGCACCAATACCATTATCTGACAGCTCAAATAACAGTAACATTTCTTGAGTGTTTACCATGTTCTGCATTGTTCTGAGATTTATCACATACATCAACACTTTAAATCCTCCTAAGCCATAAACTACTCCCTGAGACAACTGCACTATTAGCCCATTTTACAGGAGGGGAAACTGAATTACAAGAGGCTACGCAACCTGCCAAAGAGCATACAGCTGAGAAGAGCAGGGGCAGGATTTGAACCCTCAAGGACAGAGGGAGGTGCTCTGATGGACTAAACAATGGACTAAACAATGGACTAAATCTTCCCCTTTTATCCACACCCACTTCTGTGATGTTAAGGGTCTTCCTCTCTCGCATACCACACACTTCATTAGGGGCCCTGGGCAGTAACTGTCTCCAATATAAATTGGACAGTTCCTCATTAACTATGAGAGACCTAAGTGCTGATCACCTCAATCACTGTTCTAAGCTCTCATCATTGTAAAATGAAATAATCAGGTCAGCCAAACCTATTCCCTGTGACCAAAATGTTTCTCTCCTCAATGCACCTTTGGCCACAGGGTCCCAGATGCCCTACTGGTACTTTATCCATCATGAAATGAGCTTCATCTTAAGTCCTGAACTCCTGACACCCATTGCTCTTGTGACAATAAAAATGCCATCCATGATATAATAGGAATATTTAAACTCCAATGTCTCCAAAGTCTTCAGCAGGAGCAGGCAGCTTGTTCTTTCTCACTGGCAGGGGTTGGCAGCTGGGGGACGATTACTGTGCCCATTATTAGAGAGGCCTCAACTTGCTGCTGTGTTCTTCCAGGTTAAGTAGAAGGGACCTAGGAATTATGCTACCAGAATCAGCTTGGGCACAAGGTAGGAACTGACTTCTCTGTCAGCTGCTTCCGTTCCTGATTTCTGACCTCACGTGATTAACACATCTCTCACACCAATGCTGGCCACGGAAAAAGCTTCCAATCAACATTCATTTATTTGACAATAATGCACTGAACATCTGTTCTGTGTGGGCCCTTCCTAGAAGATGGGAAGACAGCAGGGAGCAAGAAGACTTCTCAGAGTTTACACTGCAATGGGGGAAACAGACTCTAACTCAATAAACCCAATATCCAATTACAAATTGAAACAAATACCAGCAAAGGGACCAGAGGGTGCTGATATAAGAATAAAGGGGTAAATGTACTTTAGCAAAACTGGCTGGGAAAGGCTTCTCTTGGAGGAGATGGGAATTGATTTAACCAGCCATGGGAAGAGCATCCTGGGCAGAGGAATAGCATGTGCAAAGTTCCTGGGGCACAAACAAGCTTAGACTATTTCAGAAACCAAAAACATTTAAGGAACTCTCTGGCTTGGTCTTCATTCACATTCCCTGTTACTCACTCAGTCCAATTCATAATGTTCCTCAAGTCTTCCAAACACATTCCCTATGGGGGAATGGAACACCTCCCAGGCTTTCTGCATGACCTGCTCCAGATGTGTGCTGATAAGTACTTAACAAGCAGCTCTCTGGAAAAAAAAAGCCCTAATTTGTGACATCTACCATTTCCATGGTGTAAATACTCCCAACATGGCAGAATTCAAGCAACTAACCAGATGTCACCAAATAGGAGCTGGGAAGAGATGGGGGCAATTGGCTCTCATGAGGCTGCACAAGCCAACTCTAGCACACCACTGGCTTGCCCTCCCATTTCAATGGAAGCCTTTAAATGTCACCTCCTAATCCCATCTTAATCCCCGCCACTCCCGCTCCCCCGCCAACCCCCGTCAAAACCAGCACCCCTCCCCATCCTTTCACACTTGGTATCCATCTGTTTCCTTGCCACCTGTCTCCCTTGACTAGCACAGCAGCCCCACAAAGGCAAGGAATTCTGCTGGCCCGTTCCCTGCTACGTCACCAGTGTCCAGAACAATGCTTGGCACATAGCAGACACTCAATAACATTCAGAGCAAAAAAGGATGGTGAGAGGCCTGTATGCCTGGGCTGTGGTGACATGAGGGACAGCAGGAAGAGATGGGGCTAGGCCAGCAGGGCCGAATACACACGGCCTGCAGACTCTAATGAGAGCCTTGACTGTCATCTGAAAGCTTCTGAGCAACTGAGTGGCAAGACCGATTTGTGTTTTAAGAGTTGAATGCTGGGTGGGGCACAGTCACCCCAAGTAGCAGAGAGAGAGGGAGAAATCGAGGGATACGCTTGAAACACATTCTGGGGATGGAGAATCCTCAGGTGCTGGGGACCCAAGCTGGACCCTGAGGCTTCCATGAATCCCTTGCACCTAGCAGGAGCCTCTCCAGAAGGGGGTCGCCAGGAAGCCTGGGTAATGGCGGGCCGTCTGCCAACCCCCCATCACGTGGTTCCTCATTATACAGTGTAGTTGCTACTGCCAAGCCTCCACAGCCACTTGCATACCATTTTGCTTTTAAAATAGAAGTTTCCTGTGAAATTGCAAATAATTCATCGCCAAGAGTCCTTAAAATGTTCACAGGTATTTAAAATGCTATATAATCAAGTTCGCAAAAATATAAAGTGTAAGCGTTAAAATACTTTAATGTTCTAATTAAAACCGACCACTTATGCCCTGGCCCTGACTCCTGTTTACTATTTCTGAAATAGCCGGTGGCCTGCTCTGGGGAAAACAAAAAAATTTTTTTAATCGGCCTTATAAAGAAAAAAAAGGGAAAAAGTTTGCTCTCTCCAGGAGTGCACTGAGGGAACTAAAAAATCACACTCTCAAAATATCCACAGGTTGCCAAGTGCTAAGGTGTCGGGGGAAGGGGGCATCTGTGGGTCCCTCCACCTGCTCCCTTGGAAACACAGACTGGATAGAAACGGGAGGAAAGGGAAGGAGAAAACCTTACGTCTCAGGGCTCTGAGAATATTCACCACCACCCAGACACCACCAACCACACCAACCCACTAACTGGGTCCTTACTGTCGGAGGCCAGGAGGGAAATCGTATTTATTTGTAGGACTTAAGGAGATGGGTCAAGGCTCTATCTCCCCATAAACCCTGGTCTCTGTCAAGCACAGCCATGATGCCTTTGCATAGGCTGTTCCCTCACACTTGCGTCTGCAAACTCCTACTCAGCTTTCTGTTCTCAGCTCCTCAAAGAAGCTTTCCCTGGTTATGCCCAGTACTCAAGGAAATAGTCCTGTTGTCTGGTCTGCTCTCACTGTTCTCCTGTACCATTGGTGGCTTGTCACTCTGCGTTCCCACCAAAACAACCCTGAATGAGCAGGTTCTCTGGGGTGAACGTGGGCTACCCTGTCGATGGCAGCCCACGGGGGGAACCTCCCCAAACCTTGGCACCCAACACACAAACTCCTTCATGCTTCTCTTTCTTGGCACTGAGTGCCATCTGTAATCACGTATTTATTATCTGTGCATTTGCTTGTTCAGCATCCCCTCCTCACCTAGGCTATAATCTTTATGAGATCAGAAGCCATGCAGGTGCCCAGGACCCACCTGTGTGCACCCAGTAGGTACTCACTAAATGGCACAGAAAATAGTCTCTTAGCTCCCTCCTAAACCACAGTCCTTATAAAATGCCTCATAACTGATTCATTCATTCATTCATTCAACAACACCCTCCCCCCTTACCGAGAACCCACTTTGTGTTAAGCCCTAGAGATACTCCAAGTCACCCGGGCTGTGGATTCCCCCAGCATCTTCTACCCACCTCGCCTAGCCCCACAGACCCATCAGGCCCTGGGCCTTGGGTCCTGGCCCCTGGAAGACCAGGCTCCAACATTTCTCTCCTCCATGGCCTCCTTGACTTTCTAATCCCTGGCCTTCTCCTCCTGTTCTCAAAGGCTTCGAGCACGTGTGCCCTCCTTCTGCATTTCTGCCCTATTTCTGGGCTGCATCACTGTTCAGCTGCATGCTGGACACTCTCTGGCTAGACTCCCTGCTCCCACTCAGTCTGACACAGTGGTTCTCAGCTGGGGATACTGGGCCCCCCAAGGGACATTTGGCAATATCTGGAGACATTTTTGGTTGTCACATTTAGGAGAGAAGCAGTGGGTAGAGACCAAGGATGCTGCTAAACATCCTACAATGTGCAGGACAGCCCCCATAACCAAATGGTACAAAATGTCAATAGTGTTGAGGCTGAGAAATCTTTTGGTAAAAACAATCTTTTAAGCATAGCTCCAAGCATCTCACTCTCCTGCTCAAACACCTTCTATGGCTCCCCATGGCTCACCAAGCTATCTAGCAGCCCCTCTTAACATTCAGGACCTTGCATTCTCCTAGCCTAACTCCCCATCTCCCTTCCATACATGAGCCAATCTGGCCTGTTCAGTGCTCTCCCAGGCTTGGCCCTGGCCTTCATGCTTCTGGGCCCTTGTCCATGCTGTACTCTCCTCCGTCTGTCAGCCTGTCAAGCCTTCCAGCTTTCAAGGCTTCTATCAGTGCCCCATCCTTTCTCCAAGGCTCCCCAACTGATCTAACCTCTGTCTTTCCTCTGCTCCTAGGGCTTCAGTTCCCCCTGGGCCACCTGCCACCTTGTCCACTTCGGTCACTGCTGTTTGTGGGTTCTCTCAGATTCTGGAAAACTTGGTCTCACTCATTTCTCCCCAAAAAGTACCCAGCACAGTACTTGGCATACAGCAGATGTTCAAGAGATATTGAACTAATTCAAAACCCTTTTCCCACTGAAGTTTCAAATCCAGAAAACTCCCCAAATGCAAACCAGGTCAGGCCATCAGCCTTTTATTGGACTGATTCCAATGTCTTAGTTTTGCCTTAAATGATGCATTGTGATTTCCACTTTTCCCTTTCTCCTGACCTCAATGCAGAAAGAAGCCTGAACTGCTCTGTCCACAGTGTGAACAGAAACAGAGATGCTACCAGGCTGCATGCAATCCCTCTCCACCCCCCAAGCCTTTTTGAAGACATCACTGCTCTCTGCAATGGGTCAATTTCAAAGGACTGAGCCAATTTCAAAACAATAGATTCCCAATGTTGAAAACCTAAGAAACCTCCTTAAGAAAGCCAAATGCAAAAATCACCTATAATCTCCACCACCTAAAAAAAAAGTGCAAAAGAGACCCAGGAACTATTCCACTCAGGGGTGAGGGAGCTGGGGTATTCACTCGCCAATTCCTGAGATTGAGGGCTACTCCCAGGGGTACATCCCAGCACTTCTGGTCTCTCAGGCAAAGTGGTCTTGTGGTTTTGGACAAAATCCCCCAGGGCACAGAGATGCATCATCAGCAAGTGGAAACCTGACAGAGGACACTGAAAAGTCCCAGGGGACTGGTGACAGCATCTGCTAATCTGCTTTTACTTCTGCCTCAGGCCACATAGTGGATGACCAATGCCCTAGCACCAATTCCCAATGCATCTAACAGTCACCCCTTATTTTCAGCTGGGGATCCCCGCCCCATCCCATCCTACTCCTCCCAACTGTTATGAACATCTGCCGTGCCTTTTCGGCTAGGCAGCATCAGAAGCTCCTTCTTGTGGGTGGAAAGGTCCCTCCTTACATGAGTCTTGGTGGAGGGCTGAGTCCATTTCTGCTGCTTGCGATTAAGAGTCCTGAACGGGAGTCCCTCCTCCATTCTGGGAGTGAAGCTCAGGACCTGGGCCTAAGCCAGTGAACAAATCTTATTCCCTTGGCTGGGGTGGGCTCTGCTTTTTGGATTTACAAAAATCACACACTATGTGCTGCTCAGCACTGGCTTTTAGCCACATAGCAATGTGCTGAAGATGCTTCCTTGGAATGTTAAATGTCAATTGGTCTTTCCCTTCTTAAAAAACACCTCCCACACTTTTTAAAACATGAAAACAAAATCAAATGAATTTTCCTTGAGAAAGCTAGAATCATGGACATTTGCAAACCTTGAGTGGACACTGGGTAGATAGCAGCTTAGGTCAACCAGAAGATAGTGGCCCCCCCCCCCCGCCCCCACACACACACTGTGTGTAGTTAATCAGGCCAGTCACAGGGAGGTGAGGGCTGATCTCCAGGTCCCAGGCACTAACTCCACTTCCCAGAAATGCTGCCATAGCCAGAGGGCCTTTGTTATTCATTTTGTACTTATAACTATAATAGCTCCTCTATTAAAGAATTACTACATTGGGAGTTGTACCAAACTCAATATCCACATCACTGAAACTTCACAACTCTACAGTTGTATCATCAACAGAACCTCCATTTTATGGGTAGGAAACTGAGGCTAAGGAAAGCTTAGAGGTAATATTAGCTAATAATAACTCATGTTTATTGAGTCTTACTATGTACCAGGCACTGTTCTAAGTGTCTTCCATTGATTTACTTCATTCATTCCTTCAACAGTTAATTGCTGATCACCTACTATGTGCCAAGCTGATTTTATGCTAGGAAGTGAGCAGAACAAACAAAAATCTCTGCCCTACTGGAGCTGATATTTTAATAGGAGAAATCGGTAAACAAGATAAATGGTTAAAAGATACACTATGATCAATCATGTTAAGTGCTAAGGCAGAAAAAAATACATAGCAGCAAAAAGAAGAAAGGGAAGGAATGATATGTGTTTAAGTGTGTGTGTGTTGTGAAATTTTGGTTAGGGTGGCCAGAGGAGGCATCCCTGAGAAGGTAACTTATGAGTGATGATGGCACCAGTGAAGAAGGAAGCTATGCTGACAAATGAGAAAAGAGGGAACATCAAGTGCAAAGGTCCTGGGGTTGGAGTGTGCCTCGCCTATTCGAAACAATGGGATGATATTAACATCATTCCCATCTTACAGATGAGGAACTGAGATCCTAAAAACCACACTTGCTCAAGGTCACACAGCAAGCTAGTAGATGTGCCAGAACTAGACCCCAGGACTTCTGGCACTTGATCAGATGGCTCTTCCTACTGAGATCCCTCAGCAAGTAATTACTGCATGCAATGCCTGGATTAAGATGTTTGTGAGAGCCTGCCTTGTCACCAAAGACAGCTGGGAAGTGAGGCATCCTCCCCCACAGTCCCAAAGCCACACAGACACTCCCAGGCCTGAGACACACACACAGGTGCCCCACCCTGAAAGTCAGACAATGCAGGTACAAGAACAGCGGTGCTAAGGGACGTGCAAAGATTAAACTAATAAATAAAGCCACCCAATCGATGGTTCTTGGAGCAGAGCACTGGGGAATGAGAAATCAGTGCTCATGCCGGGAAAGTCCAGCTCCTCCAAGCCCTACCAAATCCATGACCTCAATCAACAGCAACAAGAAAGACAAGCTGAGCTGGAAAGAGAGAGGGGTCTGGGCCCAAGAAGGGGCCAGAGCCTATCAGGTATAACTGTGTGACTGCAGGCAAGCGGCTGTCCCTCTCTGAGCCTCATCTATAAATCAGGGGTGCTAACACCAATCCTTGCTCTGAATGCCACGGCAGGCCCACCCCAATGAGTGCCACGGTGTGTCACAAACACTGTGGACAATTTTGACCAGAATACTTGCCCATGGCAAAAGTTCAGAGGCTACAAGTTCAGAGGCTATAAAGGAGAAAGTCAATCTCCCACCCACACCATTGCCAGGGGCAATCACTGATGGCAGTTTCTTATGAGGCCTTCTAGAAAGTTCTAGACCAAGAATTATTCTCACTTGCTTATATGTGCAAAGAGCAACTTGTCTGAAGTCACTAGCTTGAAAAAGGCAGTGCTGTGACTAGAAGCCCTCATACCTACATGACTTCACAGCCCAAGTCCCCAACCTCTGTACCACCCTGTTCCCACCTTTTCCAGTGTGAGAAAAAGTCTGGAGGACCAGTCCAAGGATGGGCAGTGTTCTCCACTCTCATGGGACCAAGCTACCGCAGGCTTAGGGTCACAGGCCTCATCAGGCCAGGCCAGGGCCCAAGCACCACCTCCCCTTCTTCAGCCACCTGGCCACGGACCAGAATTGGGAGAACCCATCCCCTTCACCTCACGCCACGCTGTGTCCCTGGCCTACGCCCCTATAACTGCTCACTGCATGGCTGCAGTAGACCCCTCAGCAGTCTGCCATTCCTACAGCCCACTCTCCTCAGGGTGACCTTTTCTAAGGCAAAACTTGAACAAGCCACTCCTTTGCTCAAAACCTTTCCAGAGCTCCCCACGGCACTGCAGGTAAAACCCAAAGTCCTTCCCCTACCTAATCCAGCCCATTTACCTTTCCACTCTCCCTTCTCTCTCTCTCTCTCTCCCTCTATCTTTCCCTCTTTCTCCCTCTCCCTCTCTCTCTCTCTCTCACCCTCTGTTATCCACTCACCTGCCACCTGGTCTTAAGTGGCTCCCCCAGCATGCCAGCTTCTAGGCCATCACCCTTGCTCTCCTTCCTGCTTGGCGCTCACTTTCCATTTCTTTTCACTCAGAGACTTTCCTAGACCACAGTCAAAATGAGGTATTCTTGTCATTTTCCTTCAGAGCTTCCTCATAGCACTTCAGACATTATACACCTTGTTTCTTCTTCACTGCCTGCCTTAGTCCTTCACCAGAACATATGCTCTATGTGGGCAGGAGCTGTGTCTCAATAATGGCTTCATCCCGGTGCCTAGCACAGAGCCTGGTACACAGTGTGGGCTCAATGGATAAATAAAATGATCAGAACTCCCCTCCACAGTGAAGCTATATGCATCCAGTGTGCTCGTTTGCCCCCCTCCGTACCACTGTTTTGAAAATCTGTGAACAGGGCTGGAAACCCAGCTACCTCCAAAGGTAAACTGCCTTTGCCACTCCTGGCTACTGCCCAGACTCCCTTTGTCTCCTCCCTTCCTTCTTGCTGTTACATTAAGCAAAACTTCTCCATTGGCAAATAAATGCTTTTTCCATCAATAACCACGGATGACTAAATCAAACCTTTAGCTGCTGTTCTTATCTCTTAAACAGACCCATGGATTTCCCAACTAATCAGAAGGTGAATCAAATGCTGCCATTTGAGGTGGGAGATAATCTGGTCAATTTCTTCCAGGAGGAGGGATCTGGGTGGGAATTTGCGTATGGCCCCCAAAAAACAAACACTCTTGTAAATAAAGCCGGCCTCCATCCTGTCTCCACAATGCAACTCTTATTGAGTGAGTCAGGTGTTTGGCTGATTAAAAATTGATCCATTTCAAAATCTAATCAACAGAATAGGATTCTTTCATACGTTATCAAGAGAGCTGCTGACATCGAAAACCAAACCTGTTATTAACCCATGAACTCCAGTGACCCGCTGCTCGCCGCTCCACGGGACCGTAAATTATTCAGTGGTCCAAGACCGGGGCTAGCAAGCCTGATGGATTTAGACAGGGGCGCAGTCCAGGGGGTTCAGGTCGATGGCATGGCCCCGATGGTCCCGGGAGGCTAGGGTTCCAGACACTTGGGGTCTCCGTATCATGACTGCGAATACATTAGCTCCATCCGGCGGGGCCTTGCCGTGGCTGTGCCTTTGACGGAAAGGCCTCTCTCAACTCTCCAAGCAGAGCAGGAGGGCTGGCCTGGGCCTCAGGGGGCTGTGGGGCTGGGGAACAATATTATCCTTAAATTCCCAAGTTAATAAATTATTTTCCTTGAACTACAGAAAAGGAAAAAATAAACAAAGATGAGGGGGCCTGGCTGCATTGGCAAACAGTTAGGAACAGGCAATACAGTCCGTTCAAATATTTTACCTCCTCGTGCAAGGAAGAGCTCTGTTGCAATGGGACTGTTTAAAAGAGGAGATGAAAAAAGCCAGCCATTGGCTGTTTATGTGTCTGGCAGGGCCCAGAGGGGCGATGGGCTTTCTTGCCAACTTCTAGACTCTTTGACCTTGAATTAAAGCCTCGTTAAGAGTCATATCTTATAAAAACAAGAGCAGAGTAAATAAAGGGTTTTTTTTTTTAAAGGACACACACAGACCCATGCCAAAGTTTCCATCCTGCTAAGCAAGCAGGAAATCCAGTGGCAGCAAAGGCTGCACTGGCATTATTATTTTGGGGCCCATATTCCACAGCTGACCTGATTAGAAAGGATGATTTCAGAGGGAAAAATGCAAGTCTCAGGCAGGGTTGGAAGCAGACTGGGAACTGGAAGAACGAGACCACTGCTGAGTGATGAAGGGGACTGAGGTAAGCCACTTCCTTGCTCTGAGCTTCCGTGAGACCCCGGGGGGAGTGGACACACCATCATGGGCTCTGCGGAGCAGCCTCCAGCAGAGCCAGCAGGGCTCTGAGAGCTGTGCAGGCAAGCCACATTCCAATCCTGGCTCTGCCACTTTGTAGCTGTGTGATCACAGGCAAGTGACTCAGTCCCTCTCAGTCTCTCAGCCTCTCAGCTTTCTCATTCGCCAAATGGGAATAACAGAGCCACTATGCATTTTAAGTTCTCCAGGTGATCCCTGTGTGAGGGGCATACTGGAATTACTCAAATGGTCTATGGACAGCACTCGTTGCTATTGTTAATATTATTGTTATGCCATGTGTTCTGCGCTCCTTAGGAGTGTACGATAAAGTCAGAGCTGGATGGCACCTCCTCAACAGCACGCTTCCCACCCAAACGCCCGACCTTTATGAAAGTGAAGATTCCAACCTGCCTCTTTAGTGTTTGAGTCTCAAAGCCCAAGTCCTGGGTTCAAATCCCAGTTCTGCCAATTGATAGCTGTGTGATTTGGGGAACATGAATCCCCTTTTCTGAACCTTAGCTTTCACAACTTTAAAAAAAATGGGGTGATAATACCAACTTCATGGAACTCACTTAGCATGGTGCCTGGTACACAGTAAGCCCTCAATTAATGCTGGCTGTTATCATCATCATTATTAACTCGGACTCAGTTTCCCACTTAATCAAGTGGAGACTATTTATTTTTCACTTACTAGCAAGAATTCAAGCTGTCAGGAGCCTCTTGCTGAGTGATCTTGGGCAAGTTACTCCACCTCTCTGAGCCCTGGGTTCCTCTCCAATAAGGGTGAATAAGGAAAACTACAAACTCTGAAGGGCAAGGCCCTCGTCTGGCTTGGTCACAACACTATTCCTTCAGTCTACAACAATGTCCAGCCTACAACAAACACTTCAAGAAAAAAGAAAGAAAGCACTATAATTAAAATATGTGCTTGATCAGTTCTTCCCCCCAAAATGACTGTGCCCAGCACAAGCTGCCAGCAACAAACAGATGTAGAAAGAAGGTGACTATCTCCCTCCTCAGACCCAACCTGAGGACCCCCTCAATGCAGGGGAAGCACCTAACCTACTCCAGCCTAAACTGCCTGGACACTTTGGTTCTGCCTCAGAGAGCACCCAGGAGGTCAGAGAGAGGCTGACTCCCCAGCCAACAAACTCTTATAGATCACCAGGAATCCTCTCTTAAATAATAATATATTTATAAGCCTGAGGCCCCTCTGACCTCTCCTCAAAGCAAAATCATCCTCTGAAGGCCCCTCGACCTGATCATATTGATCCCGTCTGAGCTGTAATTTTGTGGCTTTGAGTTGAGGAGACAAGGATGGCCTGCCCAGCTGACTGTGGCCTGGCGGCTCCAAGGGTGCCTGGAGTGGCTGCAATGAACGAGAAATCAGATCTGTCCTCCAAAGTCAGAGGAGCAGCTGCTCCTGCAGGCAGGACTCAGGGAGGGGATGGGAGCCAGCAGTGGGTATCGCCTCTGTCCGCCACTGCCCTCAGGCCCAGCCTGGCCCAGTCCGGACCAGAGGAGACCCATGGGGACTGAATGAATGGACCATGAGTCCCTGAGGCTCTGGCCAGGCAGCAGTTCTGGGAGCCCAGACCCTGCCGCATGGCCAGCCCCAACCTTACCTGGAGATGGTGGGATCTCTGGAGAGCTTGGGCTTGGGCCCAAGGAGCACCATGCCCCTCACAGTGCTGGCCAGAACCTGCTGGGCACCTTGAGCTGAAATGGGCTCACAGGCCAGCCAACTCCTCCCTGCTACTGATGCCGCCTTTACTGTTTATCCACTGTCTGTTTTCCTCATGACAGGCCTTCCAAGAACTGCAGACAGAAATCAATGCAGCTGGTCCTAGTGCCCACACCCCCACCCCCACCTATCCCTCCTGCTGCCAAAGTTCGGTGTCACTTCCTGTAAAGCTGGGGGCAGGCTCTGAGCTGAGCTTGAGGGGCAGCATGAGGTAAGGACACCCCTTCCACTCCTGACCCAGGCTGGAGGCCTTAGGCAGAAGAGTCCCAGGAAAGGCTAGCCAAGGCCAGGCCGTTTACCTTTACCCGGTGGGCAGAGCTGACCAGGCAGGGGGCAGCAAGGAAGAGTTTTTCCTCTCCACCTTCCACTTAGCACATCACAAACATGGGCAACCCTAAAGTCTTGGTTCTGAGTCACCTGGGGCCTTGGTGAAAAATTCAGACTCTCAACCCAGCGTTGGAGATTCAATTTCAAAAGATGTGGGGTGGCACTGAGATTGTGCACTTTAACAAGACCCCTAGGTGATTCAAATGGGAACCTAACTTTGGGAAACACAATTTATGTGCAAAGATGTAGTTTCCAGGATGCTAATTACTGTGATGCTCAAAAGAGAAAAAAACTGTAATTAAGAGGACAGTTAGATAAAATACAGGACTCTCAGATAAATTTGAATTCAGATGAACAACATACATTTTGTGGTATAAGTCCGTCCCAAATATTGTATGGGCTATACTTAAATATCATTTGTTGTTTATCTGAAATTCAGATTTAACTAGGCATCAGAATTATTTTTATTTTTTGCAGAATCTGGCAACCCAAACTGAAAACCACTTGCCATCCCACACCAAAGGACTACTGATGTAAACGGCAGCTCATCCACATGAGAATATTATACAGCCTCTAAAATGGATAGGAAACCATCAACACAGCACTTGCCATGCAGGCCCTCTTCCACAGGCCTCATATATATTACTTAACTCACGTATATATCCAAGTATTTATCATCCAAATAATATCCTCCAAATAACAGAGGCAGATATTATTGTCCTATTTGACAGAAGAGGGAACTGAGGCACAGAGAAGTGAAGTCACTTGGCTAAAGCCACACAGCTGGAAAGGCAGAGCTGGGTTATAAACTACAGGAAGTCAGATTCCAGAGTTAAGTATAGATAATCACTTCACTACGGTCTAATGGGAGAATAAATGGGAAAAAACTAGATCATGTAATCTAGCATAAGGTGGAGCAATATTTACAGCATGGTTTCATTCCATAAAATGTATATATAAGTTATACATAAAGGCATTAGAGAAATTCAGAAGGTCACACACAGCTGGCAGAAAGGGTAAGCTGGTACAACCACTTTACTAAAGCTATGCACATGCCTTCCTATAACCCCGCAGTTCCACTCCTTGATACATATCCTTGAGTTTCGACCAGAGGTGATTTTGCCCCCCCTCCTATGGGACACTGGTAATCCCTGGAGGCACTTTTGATTGTTACAAGTTGGGAGACACTAATGTCATCTAGTGGGTAGAGGCCAGGGATGCTGTTAAACACCCTACAATCCCCAAAACAAAGAATCATTCAGCCCCAATTGTCAACAGTGGCAAGATGGAGAAACCCTGATATATTCCCAAGAAAATATGAGCATCTGTATGCCAAGAGACAATCATGCACTAACGTTCCTAACAGTGCTCTTCGTAGGAGCCCCAAACTGGAAGCCACCCAAATGCCCATCAACAGGAAGATGAATGAATAAATTGTGGTCTACTCACACAAAATAATGCTAGATGGCAACAAGAATGAATGAACCACAACTGCACACAACATCATGGGGGAATCTCCAGAACACAGTTGGTGAAAGAAACCAGACACAAAATAGTAGGTGCTGGCTGAGTCTCTTTACATAAAGTTCACAAACAGGCAAAACTAATGTGTGCTGTTAGAAGTCAGAATGGGTCACATTTGAGGGGGGAGGTTGGCAGTGACCAGAGGGAGTATGATGCAACTTCTGGGGGGAGGGCAGGGACGTTCTGTTTGTTAATCTGAGTGATGATGCCATGGGCGTGTTCAGTGTGTGACAGTTCGTTAAGGTGAGCACATCTGATCTGTGTCCTTTTCTGTATGTTACATACAGACAGAAAGTCTAAAGAAAAGGTGATAAATATTTATCTCAGAAGCAGGTGATGTTTATTTTCTTCTTTTTGCTTATTAGTTTTTTCTAGAATTGCCACACTGAATATGTCTTACTTTTTAAATGAGTGAGTAGGCCAACAGCAAATGCATTTATTCACTCATCAAAAATTTGCCGACTCCTGCCATATGTCACTGCCCCACAGCACAGGACACTGGGGGTGGCAAGGGAAGAGCACCCCTAACTTCAAGGAGCTCACAGTCTTGGCCAGCAGCCGGCTATCTCACCTGCACAGCCCAGTGTTTTAATCAATTTGATTTTCCCAGGGCAGGGTCATATCGTCCCACCTGTCCAGCACCCCACTTCCCCACCAAACTTCCTTCTGCTTACCCAGGATTGAATCCATCATTAATGTTACCGTCTGCCCCTCTGCTCATGGGAGTTTGTCATTCCCTGAATTAGATATTGCAATCAGCACTGTACTTTGACAGAGAGAGGGACGAGGGGTTATAGGAAGAGAGGAAACAAAAATGTATGGGGGTGAGGAGGCCCAGGGGCAGGGGACTTGTTCTTGATAGAACACAAACACACATGGACAAAATACCACTATATAAATAAAGCAGGGCTTTGTTTGTGGTTGACCTTGGTTGGGGTGGAGGTGTTGCCAACAGTGAATACTTAAAAGAGAGGTGGATGTTGACAGAGGAATAGCAGTCCACTGGACAGACCAGGTATGGAAAACTACTACGGACAGGAAAACAGCATGGAGGGGAAATAATGTTGCTCTCTGGAAGTCACACTAACTTCAATATGGCTGGTGCACAGGCCATAAGGGAGGCTCAGCCAGGGAGCATCTGGGGAAGCGTGCATCAGCTAAAATGTATTAAGCACTATGTGCCAGGCACCATGTTAAGGAAGTGCTTTGCCTGTGTTGTCTTCACTAAACCCAATGACGCTATTCTATAGATGGGAAAACTGAGGCTCAGAGAAGTGACAGGATTGGCTCAGTGCAGACGGAGAGCTGGGATCTAAACCCAGAATGAGCCACATTCTTTACCCTGGGATCTTCCCCTCCCCTCCCACAAGAAAGCCATGGTGGCAATGTCAGCACCCCTTCCCTTCTCCTCTCAGGGGTCTGCCTGGAGCTACTAGACCCCCTGAGGAGGCACACAAGTCAGCAAAGAAGGGAACAGAGTTGAACCAGGAAAGGTAGAGCAGGTGAGCTACAAAGCACTGCTGCAGGGCCCTGCTGGGAACATAGTAGAAAATACCAGCTGCTCCAACCAGCATCGCCTTTAATCTCTTCAGAAAATGGATGCTGCTCCTGGGTCCCCGGAGAGCCTAAAGTTTGGGCTGAAGGCTTTCTGGAAAAAAGCTCACTGCTACTGGCGTCTCCACAGTCACCCCGGGTGACGTCTGACACTCCAGCACCGACTCGCTGACAAGCGTCTTCAAAGGACAGAAATCGGCCAGCTTTGCCATCTTTTCATACAGATGTCATTCACCCACAGGAAGCGCCATGCATTGTGAGAGTTATTTTGGTTGGAAGAAGCCAACCCCAGAGCAAATCCAAGAAAGAAATAAAAGGAAGGGGGGGGGGGGGTGGTGGCGTGAGAGCAACTCAGGAAAAATGTGAAAAAGGGGCGTTTGGCTAAACTGCACACAAAACAATCTTTTTCAAGATGATCTTTTTTGAGATTAAAGATGAGCAGGGAGAACTGTGCTGAACATCAGCAGGTGCAGCAGGCTCAGGAAGACATTGTGGTAATTTGCGGGTGTCTGCAGGCCATGTTTTATTTATTTATTTATTTTTTTAAGTTTGTTTATTATGAGAGAGAGAAAGCACGAGTGGCAGAGGGGCAGAGAGAGAGGAGAGAAAGAGAATCCCAAGCAGGCTTCGCATGGTCAGTGCCAAGCCTGACATGGGGCTCTAACCCATGAACTGTGAGACCACAACCTGAGCCAAAGTCGGATGCTTAACCGACTGAGCCACCCAGGTGCACCTGTATTTATTTTTAGATGGCTAATTTATTGTGAGAAAGAGAGAGTGTGTGCAAGCAGGGGACGGGCAGAGAGAGAGGGAAAGAGAGAACGCAGGGCTTGATCTCACAACTCTGAGATCATGACCTAAGCCAAAGTCAAGAGTCAGATGCTTAACTGACTGAGCCACCCAGGTGCCCCCAGGGGCCACACTTTAAATGGGCAATATCCAGGCCCAATGAGCCACCTTCTGGGCTCAGGTATGACTGGGGAAGAGCTAGATGACCTCTGCTAGGGGGTCCCAACAGGCTCCCCTGAAGTAAATCTAAGACACAGAAGATGGGAACAGTCCACATCTGCTGACACTCTTGTGGGACCTTATTTCTCTGGGAGGTTTACTGACATGACCATGGCCAAGTCACTGCCCAGCCCCTCTCCAAAAGTTCCTGTGGAAAAAGTGTTCAAAAAACCACAGACTATGGAGTTCTGCCCAGGGTTGTGTCCTGGCACATCATGCGGCCTCCCTCTGTCCCCTTGTCCTCCACATGATGTTCTTCAAACAACCGGGCACATCCTGCACCACCTAGTGTACCAGGTCGGTGGCAGACATGACATGTGTCTGGTTCACCTCTGTAGAAATTTGGTCAGTTTCCAGAACCTTCCATAGGGAGATTTTTTGGGGGTGTTTCTCATTGTAGGTAGTGGAAAGTTAATCTAAGTGAGCTTACACAAAACAACAAAAAACAACAAAGTGGGCACCTGTGATCAAAGTATAAAGAGAGAGAGGAGAAGGCAGCCTCCACAATGATTCAACCAGCCTTCTGTCTTTTCTCATATCTTGGCTCAGCCTCCTCTCTGCAGGCTGGTTGTACTCTGTCCCCTTGGGGCTGTCTGCAACCCCAACTATAGATAGCTCTAGGCTTCCATCCTTCCAGAATTTCAGCTAGAGAGAAAACAGACTCCCCTCTTTGCTCTAATTGAAAAATCCCAGAGAAGCTCTCTGATTGGTCCAGACCGAGCCATGTGACTTCCCTCTGAACTAATCACCATGGTCAGGGGGACGGAGTGCTATGGGTAGCAGCATCTCCTCTCCCTGGGTGGGGTGAAATGATTGAGGGGAAGAGGTAGAAAGCATGAAGAAGGCCACTATAGGATGGTAAGGTATATAATGCAACATACACTGAGCAATGGTCTCTGCCCCACTGCCTGACTTCATGCTATTCCGTGAGCACTTGAGGGCTTTGTCACCTCCCCAAGCTGATTTCTCCAAGTCCATTACCAGGAGAAGCAGACTCATTATGACCATCTGGGTCACAAAAAGGAATATTCATTGAACGTGCACCAGGTACCAGGTACTCTGCCATGCACCTTCCATGAATGATCTCATTGGTTCCTTTTGGCAATCCTTTGTCATCCCAACTTGACCAGTTGGAAAAGTTGATGTTCAGAGAAGTTCAGGGGCTCACCCCGGATCACACAGCTTGTAAGAGGCAGAGCTGAGAGTTGAGCTCATTCTTCTAGTGGACTCAAAGCCAGTGCTCTTAATCGTGACCCCATTCTGACTCCCAGAGTAAAACACTTAACGTTAAGCTCCCCTGGAGTGGCACAAAGGGATTTACATGCTGGGATACAGGAAGGCCCCCAAGTATAATGACCATGGGGTGGCATTCTCTAGCACAGATACTTGTCACCTCTACATAGCTGAACCTCCTTCATCCCTAGCCGGGGCCTGGCACCAGTAGATGCTCAACAAATGTTGGCTGAATTGGATTCAAGCCCTGGGCAAAGGTTAAGATGGAGAGATCCCCAGAAGATACTTAGCCTCTGGTCCCTGGGAGTGAAAAAGCGGGCCCTGAGCCCAAGGGCAAGTGACAAGTATCAGTTCACCTATAAAGCATGGTGCTGCCAGACATTCTAAAGAATTCTAATCAACCTTTCATTACATCGAGAGGACTTCTATGTCTAATAATGTGGGAGAAAAGATAACCTGAAAATATTCTCCACTACAAAGCACCTGAAAACGCTGGATAAAATATACCAGCATCCCTTTCAATATATAGGTCAGTTCAGTAAGAAAGTAAGAAAAATTCCCAAGGGCAAAAGTGAGGAGGATACTCAAAATCAGACTGCTAAGTATGTGAACAGAAACTTCAGTGCCCTTGGTAATGAAGGGGTGGGACAGGTGCCCATCTTGATAATCCAGCACCCTCAGTGAGAGTGGGTCGGAGCACTTCTGTCCACTAATACAGCAAGAAGAGGAGACAGTTCAATCTGTTTTAGCCTTGCCTCCAGATTGGATAACCAAAAAGTAGACTCCCCTGAGAATTTGTAACCATGAGTCTGCCCTCACATGGGTTTGAAGTTCAATTTTATACTACCCTTGGAGTTCTCAGACTTGTGTGCATCAGAATCACCTCGATGGCTCATTAAAACACAGATTAATAGGTTTCAGTCCCCAGGATTCCTGATTCGGAAGATCTAGGATGAGGCCCAAGAATTTTCATGTGTAAGTTCCCAGATGCTGTTGGTCCAGGGACCATAGTTGGAGAACTACTACTCTCAGCCAAGCAATTAACATTAAAAAAATCATTCTCCTTTGGTAATATCCCTGGACATTATGCAAAAGCAAATACAAGATCTCTCTGGAGTAGGAGTGAGTGAACTATGACCTGTGGGCCAAATCCCACCTGCCTGCAGGCCAAATGCAGCCATACTCATTAGTTGATGTATTTATGGCTGCTTTTTTTTGCACAATAGCAGAGCCGAGTAGATGCAGCAGGGACTACAGCTTGCAAAGCCAAGATTATTTATGTTCTGGCATTTTACAGAAAAAGTTTGCCGACTTCTACTCTGGGGGAATCCAGGCCACCCTAAATCCCCAAAGATTCAATCCTACTGAAGATGAGCTCTCAATCTAAAATTACAAAATACACAGGGAAACAGTCTACTGTGTGTGAGAATTAACAGACACAACAACCAGCAGGATCAGATCCAAGAACTTCAGACAATGGAATTATTATATACAGACTATAAACATTACTAAAGGGCAAAGCCTACATTTAGCAACTCTCAGGTCTTCAATCAAAGGGAATGATAATACTGAAGATGATGATATTTACTGAGGGCCTGTTTGCCAGGCTTTGGGATCAAGTACTTCATTCATATGGTCCAAATCCTTTGCATATAAAGAGCTCCACATCAAGTGTGAGACTAAAGTTCAGAGATGTCTCTTCATTTACCTAACTTTACACAGCAAATATGAAGCAGAGCCAGGATGAAACCCAGGTCCTGGCTAAAACTGAGTTCTAGAAGGTTCTGGAGCCTATGACTCACTTCCACTCTACAACAAGGTGATCTACAATAGAGATCAAGAGCTCTTAACTTGGAGTAAATTGCTCATAGTTTAGGGGACCCAATAACCCCCTGAAACTATATGCAAAATACTATGTGTCTCTATCATGTTCTGGAAGAGAAGATCCATACCTTTCATGAGATTCTCAAAGTCAAAGAACCCCAGAAATGGCCAGTTTCAAATGGATAACATTGCTCCACACCACACCAGAATCATGTTAACAATATTTCTTGTACACAATGCCAGATACCATTTGAACTTTGTAAGTATATGCTTGTTTAAGTCCCACACAACCCTACGAGGAAGTACTTTTATCCCCATTTTACAGAGAAAACAGGCCACAGAGGGGTCAAATAACTTGCCCGGGGTCCCATAATTAGCAAGTGGCAGAACAGGGACCCCAGAGTGGAACCCACTCACCTGCATACTTAACCTCTGCCAAACTACCTCCTGCTACCTGCAGTAGCCAGCCCTCCAGTTCTTAATCCAATCACTTGTCTATACAAGCATGGAGGGCTAGGGTCTTTCCTATCTATCCTGGGAACATTTCCACATGCACAAGAAACATGAGGGTCCTTCTACCTGCACTTCAGGGCAAAGCCCCATTACTAATCCCAATCTCCATGTCCAGAGGAGTATCTCCAAGGCCAGCCAGACATGAACTGGGTATTTCTTGGAGAGTGAGCATGGCCCTGTCCCCTACCACCTCACCTGGCACCAGTCCAGACACCAACTACCTACTTGGCTGGTACCTTGTTCGTTGCCAGCATAAACACACATTTACCCAATTTTTCAGAATGAGCAATATTTACTCAACAGCCCAGAATGGTTCATATGGAACTATTAAACCCCACTGCCTCAGTCTGCAGCTCAGAGCATGATAATGAATCAGTATTTTGGAGTGATTACAATGCTAATAAGAATGTGTGAGGCACAGAATATCACTATTCTGTGATACGGGCAGCCGCCAATTCCCCTGGACTCCCTCCCTCTCAACCTCTCATCCAGAATTCCACCATTCCAGAAACCAGCCTGCCTGAGAAACTCCAGCCCCCAAGGCGGGCCACGCTTAAGTTACCAGAACACAAAGAGATGAGAAATAGAGCCCACCATTTTGCAGAGGGCGGGCCCTGCTATGCTGGCCCTCACTGGGGATGTGGAGAGAGAAGGTGCCTCCTCTTGACAGCCCTGAAGACCCCAGACCCCCTATGCTGGCGGGGTCTAGAGTTGCAGCGTGGCATTTCATACACTCAGACACACACCGATGTTGGAGGAAAGAACTACTTGTTCCCTCAGGCTGCATGCCTGGAGCAATGTTAGATTTGGGGGTTTGTGGGGTTTTGTGGGAGGTGGGGCATCTTTCTCTTTTCACAAGCCCCTAGATAAATGATAAATGGCAGAAGGGAAGCATATATTTGAGGCCCTCCCCAACCACCTAGCCATTTGCCCCAGGAAATTATCCCTTCCTTGACCTGCTCCATCCTGTAGACTGGTGAATTTTATAAATGCCTGGAGAGGCAGGGTATACAGTCTTCAGTTAGGAGATGGTGGTGGGAGCAGCTGAGCCTCCTTGTCTAGCCACCTCTCCCACTCCAGGCTCTAGGCCTTAAGAGCCCTCCAATTCTCCTCCTCTTTCATCCCTCCAATTCCCCTCCCCAGCCACTGTTCCCTTCTGATCAGAATAAAAACCTCAGCAGGACCTACGAGCCCCACTGAAGCCAGCCCTGTCTACCCTCCACAGCCATACCCCACCTCTCTGCCCCTCACCTTCTGTTCCAGCAATACAGACCATCTTTCACCTCCTGGAACCAGAAGTGTGTCCTTCCATCCTGGGACCTCTCTTTGCATGTGTTACTCCTGTCCTCTACCTGGACAGCCCCTCTTCTCTTGGCTAACTCAGGAGTCCTTCTCTAACTTCCAGACTAAATCTGTTATACAATCTCATCATTCCTGACTCATTTCCTCCACAGCCCTCAGCAAGGTTTGTAATTTCAAATATGTGTGATTATTTGATTAATGTCAGTCTCTTAAGGGATTTTACTTCTAAACACTATGGAGACCAACAGTGCCATGAGGGCAGACAGCACATTCGTGTTGATCACCAGGGCATCCCGAGCACATGGCCCAGGACCTGGCACATAGCAGGTGCCAGAGAAATATGGATGACTGACTGGATGACTGACGGAATGAATGACTCCCTGAGCCCCCAGCCTCCTCCCCAGTCTACTGCTTCAACTGGCTGCCTCTTCATTGAGTTGAGCCCCATAGCTTTTCAGGGCTTTGCTACATGGCCCTGTTTTATCTACTGCAAAGTGCCATGTTCACATTACAAGCATCAGATAAATATTTAATCACAATAAAATACTCACAGACCCCTAACCAGAATAGCCGTGTGCCCTCCCCTTGGTTTAGCTCTGTGTGTTTGTGTGTATACGTGTGTATGTGCACATATCTATATTTCCACACAAGATTTCCCAACAGACACGGACACAGGCAGAAAAGCACCTATGTATGAATGTGCCCACCATATTCATTCAACAAGGGTTAAATAAGAACCCACTACATGCCAAGCACAAGCCCTGCAGGAAGAATAGCAAATAAGACAGACCCATCAGTGGCTACAAAAGAGATGCTAACACTTACTAGGTGCTTACTATGTGCCAGTCCCCAGTTAAACACTTCAGGTAAATCTACTCATTTAATCCTAACAATACTCTTGAGAGGGAGGGTACCCATTTCATGGATGAGGAAGCTGAGGCACAGATGGAAAAGCACTGGTCTGAAGTCTCAATGACATGGCAGAATTTGAACCCTGTCTTCCCAACTTTGGAGACAGGTTCTTAGCCACAAGGCCCTCCATCCCTCATTGCCAAGAACAGGGCCAAGAACATAAAACCAGAAACACGTTTTTGTTTTCCATCACTGCAGAGTTTTAGAAGCAAAAAAACCTGGAGATGCCCAAGGTCTGGCTGAGGGGAGAGTGATCCATTTGCTTCATAATATATTAGGCTGGTAAAACGCTTGTTCTAAAGACAGCAAAATGATGTGGAAAAGGCCAATGTTAAGTGAAGAGACCACAAAATAGAATCGGACACACTGATGATGGCAAACCAGGGAGACAGAGGAGATGGAAGCACACAGAAGCATTAACGGGTTGTGTTCTTGGCATCTTCTTCCTCCCTCTTTTCTGTATTTTCAAAACCTTCCAATAATGTGGCAACATGGCTTTCACAAGACAAAATTAATTTTTTAAATCCCTTCCTTTCCTTCCAGTCACAGGATTCTGTGTCTGTGCCTCCCTGCCCACCCTGCAACCCAAAAAGCTTTCCTCACCTCCTCTTGGTCCCCTAACAACTCTGGAATGAAAACAGACAAGAAGGCAGAGTAAGGGAAGCCATGGTGCCGTTGTGTGCATGGGTCCTGGGGATGCAGGACCAGGAAAACGGCTTCTCCTCCCTCCTCCGTGTGTGTGTGCATGTGTGTGCATGTGAATATGTGTGAGTGCATGTGTGTGTTCATGGGGCTGAGGATGCCACTGGCCTGTGGTTCACCAAGCAGAGTCTCCCCAACCAAAGCCTGGTATCCACATGGCCACAGTGAAGAAACCTCCCGCCCGGAGCCTCCCTGGGAAGGGGGGAAGGGGGCAGCAGGGCAGGCCGGAGGCCCCGGCATCCCAAAGCCAAGAAGCGGCAGGTGTCGCCATTTGCTTTCTTTCTAAAATGCCGAGCCCTTCTTGGAAGAAGATAACTGTGCCATTCACCCTCATCCTTATCACTGACACCTGGCCACCCAAAGGATTAAGCTGATAATAGGGAGGAAGGGAGATGAGGCAGCCTTCCTTCTCTCTGCTTTGGAGCAGCCTAACTCTTTCCTTGGCCCTCAGAGGAGGAGCCTTGTCTTGTCTTCACTTCATGGGAGGTCACTGGCTCCAACAGACCTTCCCAGAGCTGTAGGCCGGGCTGGGCCTGGGGGAAGTACAACTTGCTCCTCTCAGCATCTTCAAACCAAATTGAACTCTTGCTTCCCTGCTGGAGTCCAGAAAGTTTAGGGGTGAGACACCTGCTCCCAAAACTTTCTGGGAGCAGCAAGCAGAAGCGTGGTGCCATCAACAGATATTTATTAAGATTCTAATATGTACCAAGCTCTGTGCCTGTGACAAGAGTCAACAACACAGACAAAAACACTGCCCTCAGGGGTCTTAAAAAAGACAAGGCAAACAATCTCAATGAACTATGATATAATCATGGGGGAGCCCCTAATCCAGCCAGGAGGTTCAGAAAAGCCTTCCAGATTAGAGATGTAAGAGACGTTTGTCTGGTAGAGTGACAACAAGTGAGTTCCAGGCAGGGGGAACAGCATTTGCAAAGGTCTGAAGTAAGAAAGCATAAGGCACTTGTGGGTCAGACAACAGTTTAAGTCTGGCTGGGGGAGTTGGAGGCAAGGAAATCTAGTACGAGATGCGATGGTAGAGGCAGACCAGAGTGGGAGAAGGTGATCACAACAGGCCTTGTAAAACAAGGTAAAAGCTTGGACTTCATCCTATAAGCAACAGGGAGTCACTGAAAGTTTTTAACTAGAGGAGAGGGTGTGGTGACCCGATTTTGGTTTCTTATAAAGATCACTCAAGGTTTATGGCTCAGGGTTTATGACTCTTGATTTTAATCTCAGAATCAAACACAGGCATTGCCATGTAACCTAAGTCACTGCCACCTCCCTGCCATGATTTCCTGGGGATCCTTCTACACGGAGTCCTACGACCTGCCACAAAGATCACACGAGTTGGGAATCAAGGCCCAGGATTCACATCCCTGGCATCACTCTCTGACCCTCAGTCTTGCCCATCTGAGAAATGGAGATAAGACTCACTCCACCTGCCTCCTCAAATTGTGCAGATTAAACGAGTTGGGGTCTCAGCACAGTGTTTGGTGCTAGGAAAGTAGTTCATATATAATGGATATTGAGATGATTCTTTTCACCAGTTTAGAGCTCCCGTAAGCACTGGAACAGACATGGACACCCAAGGGCCACAGGTCCTGTCTGGCACTTATGAATAGGTTTGATCTGTTTGCCCAGCATTTATCATTTTCAATTTCTTTCCTACATTTACATCTTTAAAGAATGTTCATAAAACCCAGGCTTCCAGCTTCTCTTGAAAACCCCAACCATCTGCTTAAACCCACTGCTGTGCCACCCCATGAGCACCCCTGAAGGCGTGAGCCATGTCTTCTCCCCCAGCTCCAACTGTCAGACCATCTGGGGGGGTGACCCCAAAGTAGGGAGCTTCCTAGAGCTCAGAGCTAAAGACGCTAAATCTGGGTAAGGGGCAGGTAGGGAACAGAGGGGTTGCTTGGCAGAGCCCACCCTCTGGCACAAATGTCCCCTCGTCCTTGGTCCTAGCAGCCCCCCCCCCAACCACTTTCTCTTTGGTAACATCCCTTCCAAATCATCCCTCCCTTTCTCTAATATCTAGGGAGCTTTGCCCTTAAGAAAATCTCACTTCCATGCTATGGCCCTCAAGGCCCTATGTGATCTGGCCCCTGCCACCCTCTCCTAACTTTACATCCCGCCTACCCACCCCTAGATACAGAAAGCTAAGACTGGGGGGGACCCAGGAAAGTAAAAAGAGGTTGGAATTTGTTGCCCCATTTTGCAGATGGGGAAAGCTGACACAATAAATGAGGCCCTCACTGGAAACAAAAAGGTCAAGGAATCAGCCAAGGGTCCTACTCCTTCATTGGGAGGGGCCAGCTATCTCCAACTAGAACCCCCTTGATAGAGGTCTGTCTTATTAGGACATTTGGGGGCGCATGTCCTCTCCACCCACCACCCAATATGCTCAGTGAGGCTGTGCACATTTTTTTCAGATACTAAGCCCAATTCCAGAAAGGGAAAAGTAACCCTCCTGACTCAGAACCCCTGTAAAGAGGGGCCTCCTCAGTTTATGAGCCACCTCTCCAGCTGGCCAGCATGGCAAGCGCCATTATCTACAAGGGTGCAGTAAAACATCCCCTCAGGCCTCAGTCTCTCAGCCACCCTCCACCTTCTCTGGTACCTGCTGTTTGAGAATTGCTCTATCTCTGTCTCTCTGTTCCTCTGTGTTCTCCTTTCCTCCCCAGCCAGGGAAATGGGGGGAGAAAACCTCCCAAGATCCCCAATTTAAAATAAAGTCAGATCTTTTTCTCTCCCCTTCCTCACTACCTAATAACCACACTTGTGTGAAGTTGATGCTCTACATAACGAAAAGAGAAGCCTCCTTGGAGAGGGTACAATCAGACAATTTTTAAGATCATGGAGCATTAGACCATTCCCAACTGGGTTTACTAATCAAACAGCCAAATCCTTCATAACCAGCCAATCCCTACAGGGCAATTAAATCCTTCCCCTTTAAAACACTTGCCACACTGTCTGGGGACAGAAAGAAAAATTTGCAAAATTCATTTGATAAATTAGCCAGGGAAAAGAAAGGAGTGAATCAAGCTTTGTTCTTTTCATTTTTTTTAATTATGGAATTCACAATGCCTGAATAATGTTTAATAAGAACTATGAAAATTCCTAACAGTATTACAACACAACACAAAAGAATTAACCTGGTTACCGTGAAAAATTGCATATTTAATTAAGAACAGAGAGTTCAAAACTATCCAGAGATTTCAAAAGTGCTGTTGCCTGAGGGGCCAAATTACATGCTTCCAGGGCTGCTAACGGAGTTAGCGCGTTCAGTCATTACCCAGGCGTTCCCATTAAGTGACTCTGGGCAGATGACATCAAATTCATTTCAAAAGCACCAGGAACTGAAGCATTCACTTGGGTAGTTTAAGGGAAAGCAACTATCCTGCTGGTACAAATCAGACCCCTTGTTGATAAAGGCAATAATTAAAGAATAATGTTAATTAGCTGCTTTTATTTGAAGAAAAGTATGGTAGTTGGAGCGCTTCCAGGCTATTGAGGTGGGAGTCGCTCTTTCTGAAAGAATGGGAAGCTGCTGGTTGAAGTGGGGAGACTGGGGGCCCAGAGAAAGAGAGGGTGATGATGGAGGCTGGGGCAGGGTGCAAGACAGAGCCAATTAAAGAGGACCCTGGCCTGGCCTACCTGAGGCCTGGGTCCCCATGTTGGAATCAGTCTGGTCAATCCAAGGTCTTCAAGGGGACAGCTTGGAAAGTGAGAAAAGATGGCACAGCCACCATGAGGTTCATATCCATCATGGTGGACTCTGGCCAACCCAGATCTCACTGTTAAGCTCTTCCCATCATGCCCACTCCCCATTTCTGACACACCTACTCCCTTCACACAACCTCAGGTCATACCTACTCCCTATATGGCCATTTCCTGTCACACCCACCCTCCTCATACAACCTCCTGTCTCTTCACGGTCTGTCACACTTGTACCTGAATCACTATGGCCATTTTTACCGCAGCAGATAGTTTTTCCCAAAGATTGCTACCACAATATCTCTCATCACACACACTCTTCTTGCACTGTGACCTTGACATTGGTTCCAATGAGTGCTGGTGTCTACAGCCTCTCCCTTTGAACCTGGGTGATCCTTTGTAACTGCTTTGACCAGCAGAAAAGACGGAAGTGATGCTATGTGACTTCCAAGGCTAGATCATGAAAACACTTTTACTCCCTCCTTGCTCTCTCAGGACACTCACCCTTAGAACCCGATCATTGTATTATAAGGAAACCCAAAGTATCCTACACAGACAGACCACATGGAGAGGCCACATGTTGGTGTTCTGGCTGGTAGCTGAAGGTCCCAGCTGACAGCCAGTATCAACCACTAAATGTGTGACTTGTTGAGTTAGCCCCAAACTCTGAATATCTGCCCAGCGGAAGCCCCAGACGTCATAGAGTGCAGTCAGCTGGGCTCCATCTTAATTCCTAACTCACAGATTCTGTGAGTATAAACAGTTGTTTACCCCACTATGTTTTGGAGTGGTTTGTTACACAGCAATAAATGACTGACACATTAACACAGACACAAACAGGCCCACATTTTAAGAATTGTCTTCATCCTCAACACCTGTCTCCCTTTCCTCGCAGACTCCTCGAAAAGGCCTAGCATAAGAAACAGTCAATGGATATGACCACCTGTGACAAGAACTTCAATAGGAAACCATCGTTAGCTTCTGCCTTATGCCTCTTTAAGCAGCTCTCAACAGCCCCTGAGTTCTCCAAGCGCATCCTATGTGGGCCAGGAAGGATACAGCAAACAGTGGTGTGGAGGGGAGAGAACAGAGGAAGCCCTACACTATGGAAGACAAACTGAAACCCCCATGCAGCTGAGTGGTCTGCCCAGGACCTATGGCTGATTCACCGCAGAGCCAAGCTCAAGCTCAGATCCACCTAACTCCCAGTGATCTGATTCTCATTAACAAGGTGCTTAATTAGGGCAGCTCATCAATACATCCCAGAGAAACAAATTACGTTCTGGCCCAAGCCCACTCACTGTTGGCTGCCGGACCAGCCCCAACCCACTAAAGGGGCCATCCCAGGCAGGGCACAAGAAAACATGCACTGATGGGGCAGCTGAAGCATTTACGCAGCTCTGGGGTTGGGGGGCTGGAGGAGCTGCCTTCCCTTAGAGTGCCTCACCGTGGCAGCCAAGTGGGACGCAGGAGCTGGGCCTGGGTTTCTTTCCTCCCACTCTAGGGAGGCAGAAGGCCTCAGAAGACCTCATCTAACGCAAGATGCCAAGATGCTCTGCTATCCTCAGAAATAATTTCTTCTGGAGATGAATTTCACAAAGTAGGCCGCAGGCTGTGGGACCAACCCCCTTGTTCACAGAGGCTGAGGAGGATGCCCTCTGAGGGATGGCACTGGCTTAAAGAGGCTTCCAGGCTGCTGGCCCAAGAGGCCCAGGGTCTAACTACTCCCAGAAGTGAAGAACAGGAAATAGACCTGGCTCCTCCCAGAATCCCTGGCATAGTCATCAGCTCTGACCTTGCCCCTTGGGATCCTGCCATCCCAATGCTTGTCAGTGTCCACTCCCAGGAATTCTGGCCCAGGCTCCTACTCCTGCCAGCCAGCACCGCCCACGAGCAAAATACTATCACATAAGGAGACAAACCTGCACATAGCTAACTATGCATGGTATCTACTCTGGGTATTCACAGAAATAATAAGAGGCAGGAGGGCCTATAAAGTCAGGCTCTGGAGTCAGGCTGCCTCTGCTGAGTGATCATGGGTTAGTCGCTTAACCTCTCTCTATGCCTTAGCATCGTTCTCTGCAAAATGGAGACATTAATAGCATCTACATCATAGGGTTGTTATGGGAATTAAGTCATTTAAATAAGTAAGCACTAAGAGTTGTGCCTGGCACATAGCCACCCTTAATAAGTATCTGTTAAATTAAAAATAAATAAAATAGGAGCGCCTGGATGGGTCAGTTTGTTAAGCATCTGACTTTGGCTCAGGTCATGATTTCAGGGTTCATGGGTTTGAGCCCCACATTGGGCTCTGTGCTGGTGATACAGAGCATGCTTGGGATTCTCTCTCTCCTCTCTATGCCCCTCCCCAGCTTGTGCACGTGTGCGTTCTCTCTCTCTCTCAAAATAAATAAATAAACTTTAAGTAAGTAAATAAATAATAATAATAATAATAATAATAATAATAGTAATAATTTAAAAAAACTTCAGAGCTCCTCTCATCCCTGAATGGTCATGTAAATTCTGCCCATTTTCTGGAATGGCTGCAATGAGTCCAGTAAAGGCAGAATCACCTCCACACCAGTCACAAAGATGGCACAGCTGGTCCCTACATACCTCTGGGGGCAACACATAGAGCATCAATGGGACAATCACTCCCACCCCCATTACCCAGCTCAACTAATTGTTGCCCTACATGAAATGCAGGCTCAGGAATGCCTGCTCTTCCACTGAACAGAGCCAGGAATCTGAGGTCTTAAAATGTGACCTCTGATTAGGGTGCTAGGCATTCAATGTTCACCAAGTGCCACATCAGTTCCTGCAGCTGTGATATAGAGTAATGAGCTCGCCGTCTGATGGAACAGACCAACAAGGAACCAGGGAATCACCTGGCAGCCTGGAAAGGAGACCAGGCCAAGGATGTCCAGGCAGGAGACAGGATGGTATCCCATTCACCAGAATCAGGGACAGAACAGGGGAACAGTGTTCCAGGCAGAGGGAATAGGAAATGCAAAGGCTGGACAGTGTAGTTACAGCATTTTGGGGACAGGAAGGATGAAAAGGGTGTGGGGAGCAAGACAGAGAGCCATGAAAGAAGCTGGGAGATTCCTAGAAGCCAGAAACTCCTGGGGCAAAATCCCATTGCTACTTGGGAAATGCGAATGTCTAGGGGAAGCCTCTGAACTTCTCTGAGTACCTGTGGGCTAGCAAGTTGTTCTTACTGGGGCAGGTGCGCAGCCCTTGGACAGCCCGAGAGAAGTCATTTGGAAGGGGACCCTTGAAGAGAGTTCCTGAGTCATTTGCCTCCATGCCATGGCCTCAAATCATCTCTCCCACTACCAAAGCGAGAAGGAACAGGGAGCAAGCATGACATCAGATGACACGTTTATGGAGAGCCTGGTACTGGGCCCTTCACATGGATTATCTCACTTCCTTCACACTATGACCCCATGAGGTGACTTATTGCTACCTCCACTTCACAGATAAAGAAACTGAGTCATGAAAAGGGGCAATCCCCTGGCTGCATCGCACAGTGCTGAGAGGGGAGCCAATCTGTTTGGCGGGGGCCTCACTCTGCCCCTGCAACAAGCTACCAGTCTGCAGTCTTTCCCTCTAAGGGATCAAGCTGGGGCTGGGAGAGACACGGCAGGTGCAGCAGCCAATTCTGAGAAAGCAGTGTCCACCAGCGGGCCCTGCATTACCCCGAGTAACCTCCACTGCAGCAGGATCAATACTTGGGGGGCCACGCTTAGCTTTGGGGAAATCATTAAATGCTACATCACACTAGTCAAAAAATAATTGCATGGCAAGGAGATGCTAAAAGGAGCTTTTGCCTGAGAATATGAGCACACAAATGTACGCACATACACAATAAGGTGCACTCATGGACAAAGACACACACTCACACACTCATGAGCACACACACACAGACACCTACATGCAGGTGCAGACACACAAAGACACTCAGAAGAACACAAAGACACACACTGAGACACACACACATACAGAAACATGCTAAGATACACACACAAAGACACTGACATAAATGTGCAGACACACAGACATACTCAGATATGCACACGTAAAAGTGCAGCTGTATACATGTAAATACATAAATATAGTTGCACTACATTCACATCCATCTCTGTTCATTTTACTGATACTTTTTGAGAGCCTACTATGTGCTCACCCCTCTGCTGCCAGGTTCTGGAGACAAGCTGATCTGTATGTTCCCTCATGGAACTTAGAGATCACAGAAGGAGGCAGGCAAAACTAATAATCCACAGGGCTATGTCTGACACCTGCCATGGCTAAGTACAGTAGAGAGTTAATCCACCATCTCAGAGGGGAAGCAGGGAAGCTGCCCAGGGAAATGACACTGGGCAAGCTCCCAGGGCAGAAGAAGAGTTAATGGGGTAGGGGTTGAGAGGAAAGACAGACAGACATGTGGGAAGTGTCCCAACCAGAGGGGAGCAGGTCATGTACAGGGGGGTGTGGTGAAGAGGAAAATGAAGGAAGACATGTCTACAATATGGAAAGCACAGGGAATGTGGCTCAAGGTCAAAGTCAAGAACAGAGGACATACTAAATAAAAATAAAAGCAAACTAAAGAACAGGGGACATACTAGAATTAAACTAGTATATATTTTTAAAAATATTTTTTCAATGTTTATTTTTATTTATTTATTTTAAGAGAGAGAGAGCATGCAAGCAGGGGAGAGGGAGAAAGAGAATCCCAAGCAGGCTCCGCACTGTCAGCACAGAGCCCAATGTGGGGCTGGAACTCACGAACTGTGAGATCATGACCTGAGCTGAAATCAAGAGTCAGATGCTTAACCAACTAAGCCACATAGGCACCACTAAACTAGTATAAATTTGAAGCTGATTCTGGTTAAGATGTATATGTTAAACCCTAGCATAACCACTAAAAAAACAAAAATCTCAAAAGAATAGTTAAAAAATAGTTTAAAAATCATTAATGAAATTAAAGGTGCTACATGAAAAATATTCACTCAACATAAGAAAACGTAGAAAAGAGGACTAGAGGAACAAAAAAGACATATAAGAAACAAAAAGCAAAATGGTAGACATAAATCTAACTCTATCATAATAATATTAAATGTGAGTGGATTAAAAATCCAATCAAAAACAGAGATTTTTCAGACTGGATAAAAAAAACAAAATCCAATTATATGCTGCTTACAGGAGACACACTTTAAATTTAGAGACACAAACAGATTGAAAATAAAACAACAATCATAAGAAAGTAGGAGTGGGTATACAGACATCAGACAAAATAGACCTTAAAACAACAACAAAAGAAAATGTGACTAGAGATAAAAAGAGATTTATAATGCAAAAAGGAGTCAGTTCATCAGGAAAATATAATAATTAAAAACATACATGCAACTAATTATAGTACCAAAATACATGAAGCAAAATCGATTGAAATGAAGGGGAAAACAGATAATTCAACGATAATAGAAACTTCAGTATCTCCCTTTCAACAGTAGATAGAACAACTAGACAGATCAACAAGAAGAAACTTGTAATACTTTAAACCAAGAATGGTGGGCAGGGTCAGCAGTGCTGAGCCTGAAAGGTCATATTGGGGCCTTTTCCCCAAAGGCAATGGGGAGCGACTGTAAATGATTCTTAACAGGTTTTTAATAATTTCACTAGCTGTCAATGTGCCAAAAAAAAGAGTGGGAGAGGCCAGAGTCAGTACAGAGAAGCAAACTGGAGACCAAAGTCCAGGGCAGAAGTGATTGGGGCATAGTGGGTTGCTGGGTGGCTAAGTGGATGAATGGATAGATGGGCAGGTGGGTTGATGTGGACAGATGGATGGGTGGATGGATGAAGTGAGTGAGTAGGAAGAGAAAGCAGACAGCTGGTTGAATTGCTGAGTGGGTGGATATAAATGGGTAAGTGAGTGAACTTATGAATGAAGAGATGGAAGATGGATGGTAGGCAGGTAATCACCCATTCCCTGCTAGACTTCCAGTACATGGGTGCTCACAGACTAGAGAAAACTAGAGTGAAAAAAGTCTTCTTTATTCTGTACTCCAGACCACATCCTCTACAGTCCCCCAGGTAGACATCCAACCTTTCTTCGACCCAACAGCATCTCCACATATGAAGCCTAAGACATGGCTGGACACAGCACCCTCATATGGTTTGGGTCACCTCACCTGTTCATGGTCCTTCCTAATGAGCAACGCTTGGGAACATGCTAAAAATCAGTTCCACAAGGCCAGTGTGCAAAGAGCCCTTCTCAGACCATAACTTGAGCCCTGGCCCCCCTTGCACCAACTCTATTTCTGAAGAGGGGGACACAACACCGCTTGCCCACTGCATACCTGCCACTTTAGAGGCCTCCAAACCCACACCAGCTGGCTGCTCGCACAGGTGAAGCAGCAACCATCACCTTGTTGGGAGGCATCAGGCATGTCCCCATATACCTCTCTCCCACTCCCCACCAATGAATGGTGCTAGTCCTCAAAACACTTGTGTGCTCCAAGCCTTCCCATCACCAAGATCTTCCCTGGGCAGAGATAACACATCAGTTGTCATGGACGTTCTCTTTTACCTATTTTCCAAATATCCCCTCCCTTCCCTCAATGATCTCTATCAGGCTGAACCCAGTAGGAACATATACTGGGTCCTGTTTCTCCGACGTTTCAAACCCTCAACATCTTTCAGCCTCCCTGAGAACAGAATCCAACTGAATCTAATCCCCTACCGTTGTCCATAAGGCCCTCCTTCCTGCTCTGAACTCATCTCCCCCTATTCCCTCCCTTCTTTGCCCACCTTGTCCCAGCCACACTGGCCTTCCTTCAGTTCCTACATATGCTAAGCAGATTCTCACCTCAGGGCCTTGGCATAAGCTGTTCTGTAGCTATGAAGTTTCTTCTGCCTCAATTTTGCCTGACTGGCTCCTCATCATTCAGGTCTCAGCCTAAATGTCAACTACTAAGCACGGCCCTCCATGACCATCTGCAATAAACAGGTGCCTCCTTCCTCTTGATTTCAGCTTCTGATGAGTTCTTTTCTCTGTTCTGTCTCTGTAATGACACATGTATTTGTTCAGCCTGCCCCTCGATACCCACCCAGCACCTGGCACTGTGCTGGGCCCAAAGCACATGCTCGATAAATATTTGCTATTTGCTGAGTATATGTCAGGTTCAGAGCAAAGACTGGCCAGACTGGATTCAAATCCTGTATGACCTTAGACAAGTGACTAGACCTCCCTGGGCCTCAGTTTCCTTATCTGCAAAATAGGGTAACAACTCCAAGAGGTTGTTGTGAGAAGGACATGACAGAGTGGGGCACTGACAAGCCAGGGAGTTGGACTCTCAGCCTGCAATGGGTGGGAGACAGAAACGTGAGGAGACATCTGTCTCCTAGGGGCCATTCCAGACCCAGCCACGCCTTGAGTCTTTGCTTCCAGAAACCACAGTGACAGGGGAAAGTTCCACCATGAAAGGAGAGAGCTTATGGAGCCAAATACAAAATGTAGAGTGTAGCTGATATGGTCACGGAAATGGGGGCTGGACTTAGCTGCTGAAAGAAAAAAAAACCTAAAAAACTTTTTTAATAAAGCCTACAAGTCTATACCCTTCCTTCTTTATCAACGACACAATTTATTGACCGGGGAGGCCATATTGACTAAATAAATCTTGATAATGACCAAGGCAGCAATCAATACCTGCTTATTATCAGCCCAGGCCGAGAATTCCATCTTGTGGAACGCAGGCCCGACGACAGGGCGCGCCACGCAGCTCTGCACTCCAGTGGGCAGGCTGGGGATGGATGGCTGAGCGGCGCTCATTTTCCAGGCCAGGAGAAGGGAGTCTTTCTTGGTTATTAATAAATCCCCACCCCCAACCCCACCCATGCCTCTCAGGCTTACGGGCCTGGATTCATTTCTATGAGTTGACAGTGGTGAGGTGTTTTAAGAGGTTTAAAAAAATAAATAAAGGAAAAAATACAAGTGTAGGGACTACAGATGGGGAACCCCAGGGTGGGGAAGAGGGAAGAGGAGAATGGGCTCTGGAAGAGGCACCTCTAGTCAGGAGTGGGTCAAGAGCAGGGACTTGAGTGAGTGACCAAAAGACCTGGGTCCTGGGCTTGAGTCCAGACTCTCTCTTTACTGGCAATGTGGCCTTGGACTTAACATTCGGTGCCTCAGTCTGCTTAGCTGTAAAATGGGGCAGTAGTAGTTTTCCCTTCCTGGGATGTTGTGAAAATTAAATGAGATACTATTTGTTAAGGGCTCTGAATATTGTCTAGGATGCAATAAAGATATTTGCTAAAGAACTGCCAGGCCTTCCTTCTGACACTCCAAAGCCTGCAAAAGCCAGGTCTGGCCTTGCTAAGGCCAGCCAAGTGGCATTTGGAGGGGCCTGACCTCCTACCCAGGATTTCTCTGCAAGGAGCTAGTCCACCTGGCTACTGGCCAGTGAGGCCCAGGAGGTGAATAACAAACAACAATGATGAAAACAATAATAATAAAGGTAATAATAGCTGTTTCTTGGAAATGACCATGTTCCAGGCCCTGTGCTAAGGGTTTTCATGTTTCACTTCATCAAACCCTCACAATGTCTCTATGAGGTAGAAGCTGTATTTAATTCCCATCTTATACAAGAGCAAACCTGAGGTTTAGAAAAGCCTAGTCACATTGCCCAGGGCCTCCCAGTTAGGAAACAGTAAGGCCAGGGTCCAAAGTGAGGTCTGACTGCTCCACGCCCATGCTCAATCATTTCAGGTGTTGCTCTCAGGGCACCTGAAATTCAACAGGCAACGCCTTCACATTGTAATTATTGTTGTTGTTGTCATCATTGTTAATAAGGATAATGATTGTCACCATTTCAGAAAGGCTTATAGTGTGTCCAGCCCTAGGCTAAGTGTCTGTACTGGGTTCTCCCTCTTTACTTCTCAGATCCTTAAAGAAAAGTACTTCTGTCTCCAAACAATTATAAAATAGAAGCTTTATGAGGGGAGGGACTTGGTTTGTTTGGTTCACTGCTGTGCCCTCAACACCTCATGCTGCACCTGACACAGCAGGTGCTGAGTAATGTTCACCACGTGAATGAACAAATGACCTGTCTCAACAGCCCAGGGAAGCTCTATTTTAGAAAAAGTGGGGCCCAGACAGGGTCCTCTGGCCACAGAAGGAAAGGAGAGACTTGGCCTTACCTTATTATAAAGTAGGGGGGTCTTGGGAGATGCTGAGAAGGAAACCCCCTCAACTCTGAGGTCGCTGTCCAGAGACCTTGGTGCCTTTCTGATGCCTGCTGGGCTGATCAGGTAGACCTGTGAATCAGGCTTTGGAAAAAGATGTCTTCTGGGTCCAAAAATGTTAACTGGCCATCTTGTGTCCCCCATAACAGCTGTCCCACAGACTGTAGGGACCAGCTTTGAGCTGTCTGTGACTGAGGCCACCAAACCACTGTTAATGGTCCACAGCCTGCTGGCAATTAATTAATGGATTTATTAATTAGGATGGGAGCCGCCTCCCAGGCTGGAATTGGGGTCACCAGTTTCTAAAGCGAGACTGACGGAGCTAAAGATAAACCCTAGTTCACTGCAGGCCTGAGGCCTGTGCTCAATTCCCAGGCGAAGAGCAGGCGATTTTCAAGAGCCAGTGATGGGTGAAGCAGCTGGGGTTCTAGGAGAAGCTGGGTCCCCCAGGGCCACTCCCCAAGGTGGAGTCAAGGCAGCTGCCCCACATCACCCTTCCTGTGGCATTCATCCCCTCAATTATTAAAATATTGACTGAAAAAAACTTACTATTCCCTGCCCTCCCCAGGGTGGGGGAGGCAGATAGTAAACAAATAACAAATAAATACGTAATATCACATTAGATAAGGCAGATGGGGTTAAGGAGACGAGGGGAGGCTATTTTGGAAACAGAAGTTAGGGAGGACCTCTCTGAAGAGGTGATAGTTAAGCAGAGGGCTGAATGAAAGAGAACTATCGAGATGTCTGGGAAAGTGTTTCCCACATAGAGGGAACAAGTGCAAAGGCTTTGAGGTTGGAATGTTCACAGAGCAGTGAAGAGGTCAGAGGGGCTTGAATAAAGAGGGGAAGAGTGGCAGGAGATGAGAGGGAGAGATAATGGCAGGATGACACAGGGAAGAAGGGAGCTAACCATGCGCAGCCTGTGGGCCAGTAAGAACAAACAACCAGGAAGAGGCAATGGCGAGAGTGACAGCTCCCCAGGCCCCTGAGACACAGAAGGTACCCCAACTGAGTATGGAGGGGAGCATGCACTGAGTAGATGTTCAAATCTCACTTCATCTTTCCTATTGGAGACTGTGATCCTCCAAGGAGACATAAAGGCAGGATTAGAGGAGCGCCTAGATGGTTTAGGTGGTGAAGCGACTCCGTTTCGGCTCAGGTCGTGATCTCAGTTTGTGATCGAGCCCCACACTGTGCTCTGCGCTGATGGGGCGGAGCCTGCTCAGGATTCTTTCTCCCTCTCTCTCTGCCCCTCCCCCGCTCACACCTGCATGCTCGCGCACGCGCTCTCTCTAAATAAATAAATAAATAAACTCTAAAAAAATAATAAAAAGTAAGAGGTAAAGAGATTTATCAGGTCAATGCTTATGCCTGCAGGAAGGAGCCAGAGGGAAGAAGAGAGGGAAGGAAGATTGGTTGGTGGAACTGTCCTAGATTGCTGAGGAGTCTGGAGCCAGCAGAGGAGTCCTGTGTGTCCCAGGAACAGGTCTGCTTTAGAACTTCACTCAGTCCCTGGCTGGGGCTGGATCTCCAAGAACAGCACCTGGGGCACCAGCCAGCCATACTTCCTATAGTCAGGGATCTGCAAGGTACATTGTCCTGCACCACTGGAAAGTACTATTACTATACACATCTTATAGAGGGGGAAACCAAGGCTCAGAAAGGGGAAATAAGCTGCTCAAGGACACACAGCTAGGAAGGAGCGGAGCTGCGATTTGAATCCTGGCTGCTCTGTGAATAATCACAAGACAGAAACAAGAGAAGGGAGTCAGAGGCAGCCATTTTGCAACAGATAAAAAATTGGGCTGAATATCTAGTTACAAAAATAAAAGCAATACCCATACAAAATGCCCACCGACAGAGCGTTCACTCTGAGCCACCCATGTACACAGCAACAGCTTCTTATTTTATGCTCCATCCTTACCCCCAGTTGACAGATGACAAGAGTGAGGACAGGGGTGGGTCTGCCAACCCACTCAGAGTCTTCGTGCAATCCATCCTGACAGCCCTCCTGCAGCTCCTTGCACACACGATTCTTACATACACCTCAGGATCTTAGCACGTGTTATTCCCTCTGCTGGGATGCTTTTCCCTGACCCATCCTTGAGATCTCAGCTGAAGGGTCACTTCTTCCAGGGATAATCTCAGAATCTCTGAACCCAACCCCAGCATGTGACTACACACCCGTCTGTCCGTGCTCCACCTTCCCTGCTGTCTACAGGCTCAGTGAGAGCTGTCACTTTGCCTCCTTTGTTCACCATGACATCTCCAGTATATAATTATTGGTTACAACATTTATGCTATTTGTTGTTAATTAGCATTATTTATATAATTATTAGTTATAATTATTAATTATACCATGAATGAGTGAATATACACTTGCAAAGTAAAGGCCAACAGCAATTATCATTAATATTATATAGAGTTTCTACATGCTGGGCACAGATCTCAGCATTTCATATGCATTAACTCACTTAATCCTCACAATGATCCTTAAGGAAGTTATAATACTACTATCCCCATTTTACATGTGAGAAAACTAAGGCTCAGAGAAGTGATTTACCCAAGATAATATAGCTGGTAAATGGCAGAGCGGAGACTTGAGCCCAGGCCACCTGGCTCAAGTCCACACTAAATGTCTCTGGGAGTAGGAGGGTGCCAGGCTTGATTCTGCAGCCCATGCCACAACCCCTCGGATACCTGGACCCATGGGTGCTCATAACAAACAGACAGCAGGCATCTCAAATATGCACTCCCAGCAGAGTGGCCTCCGAGCAACCACCTCCTCGGGGAAATCTGCCCCCAACTGGGCCACCCTGGTGACCCCTGTGGTCTCCCTGCCCACAGCACCCACACTCCAAACAGCTGGCTGAACAAGTCAATCAACCGTAATGGTTCCCGGGGAGCCATTCACCCCATCCAGTTTGAGCGACGGCGGCTCGGAGAGTCTTAAGCACTGCTCGGCTCCGGGCGTCTCGGGCAGACGACCAGCTTGGGCCAAAGAGGCCAATGGATTGATTTTCTCTTTCTTTCCTTCTCTTTAATGACAAATGCGTATCCTGGAATTGCTGTTTCATTTGACTGAACTGGAGGATGGCAGAGGCTGGGGTTGGGGGTGGGTAGTAAAGGAACCGGGAAGGTGGGAGAGGCAGCTGCAGGCCCACTTTGGGGATACCTGAGCTACTGAGAAGCAGAGACAGCAGGCCCTGTGCTTTCCTAATCATGTATCTTCATAGAGCTGGTCAAGGGCCTTTCATTTTTTTCTGGAGAGGCAGCCTCTTCTGACAGTAGGCACTCAGAGAAAGGCAGCCAGTAGCCTTGACATCCACCTTCCTTGTGACTCGTCCCATGACGTCTACAGCTGGCCTAACCTTCTGCAGACCTTCCACCCAGGCCCTTTGCGCTGGCTGTTCCCTCTGCTAGACATGCCCTTCCCAGGTCTTCACTCCCTGACCAGTGAGGCCAGAGCTCTTGATTTGTAAGGGACACTGGACATCTGGATTCCATAGGTAACATCACCTGTGTTTTAAATGCTGACAACTTATACAAAAGTGTTTTGAGATATTGCACTAACTTAAACAGACACATCCATGAGCCAGACATAGCTCCCAGTCTGCAACCTCTGTAGTCGAGCCCCCAAAATATAAGACATTACATATAATATTAGTAATGTGTTAATACAGTGAGTCCCCAGTAGAGTAAGAAAGAAAAGAAAACTTGCCCAGAAATCTCTGAAACAGCTTGCAATGCCAGCAAGTTCTAGGAGCTGCTGTTTATTTGGTTTTTCACCCCTGTCTCACAATCTGAAAATACCACCAACAATAAGAAGCAAAGCACTTGCATAACAGTAACTGTGTGCCTGGCACTGTGCTAAGCACTTTCATGTTCAAATTGCTTTAATCTTCAATAACAACCTAAAAGGTGGAGACTTATTAATCCCATGTCATTTATTTGTTTATTTTAAGTAGGCTCCATGCCCAGTACAGAGCTCAATGTGGGCCACGAACTCACAACCCTGAGCAGAGATCAAGAGTCAGATGCTTAGCCAACTGAGCCACCCAGGTACCCCAGTCCTATTTAAAAACAAGGACAGGAAGGGTCAGAGAGGTTAAGTGATCCATCCAAAGTTACACAGCTAGCAGGTGATAGTGCCAGGACTGCAAGTCAGGCAGGGGCCCCTCATCATCCTACTCCTTATACTTCCCTCTTGAGGTAAAGAGTAAAGAACCAGTTTACAGAATTAACTTTGATCCATCTTAATAGTCTTAACTGAAAAGTGTAAAACTTCAGTCATGCCACAGCCAGTAATAACAGCCGTCACATAAAACCAGAGGACCAGGTGAGCAAACTATGGCGCTCAGACCAAATCTAGCCCTCTGCATGTTTTTTGTAAGGTTTTACTGGAATACAGCCATGCCTGTCCATTCTCACTGTCTACAGCTATTTTCATGCTACAATGGCAGAATGGAGTACTTACAACAGAGACCATACAGCCCACAAAGCCTAAAGTATATTATTACCTGACTTTGCGCAGAAAAAGTTTGCCACCTCTGATGGCAGACCTAGATGATTTCCTGGAATGTATAAAGATGCCACACCCTGAGAAGGTTATGAGGTCAAAAACCTCAGGGGAAACACCTCCTTTAGAGACACAGAAGCACATCTGCATATTAAAGGATAAAAGAGGTTGTAGAAGCTTCTTCAGCCTTCTTTAGGCTGAGTGGTCTTGATATTTGGGCTGAGACTGAATGAAATGCAGGAGCTAGACACAGGAGTATCTGGAAGAGGATAGGAGGATCTGGAGGAAAAGAGTATTAGGTGGAGGGAACTGCAAGTGCAAAGGCCCTTGTGACTGGAGCAGAGTGAGAAAGGGGAGAGAGGCTGGAGATGAAGCCAGAGAGATAAGGTGGGGGGGGGGGGGGTCGGGTGTGTGCAGATCGTGAGGAGCCTTGCAATCAGGGGAAAGGACTTGGGATTTTAATCTACGTATAATGGGAATATTGTCCACATCCTGCAAAACACTACAAGTCATTTCTGTGAATGGCTCATCAAGGCTTAGAAACCAAGAACTCTGTCCTGCACATAATTGCTTGTCTCAAAAACTGCTTAAAAGGCCAAAAGTCCCCCATCACCTGCACAGTGGGCCCCAAGGTCATTAAAAGACAATACATTTAACTGTCATGCAAAGTATGTCAGCTCCCTTCACCTTTTACAACGACCTGGTACAGCAGACCAGATGGGCACAACTGACCTGTGAGATGGATTAAGAAACAGGAGACTTGGGATGTTGGGTGATTCATCCATGAGTGCCAGAGGCTATACAGATAAGAGCTCTTGGGCCCTTCCCCTCTGCCAACTACCTCCACCTTCCCTGACAACTACAATATAAACCACTGTCACAAATAAAGAGCACACCCCAGAGAGAAAAATCAAACAGGAGACTGGACCCTGAATTCCAAGACCAGGAACAAAGGCAAGCCATCACCTGAGTCCCCTTCCCACACTCAACCTCTGCCAGGCTGGGCCTCTGAATTAGATAACTGGAAGCCACCAGAAATTCAGCCTTTCAGGAACCAGCAGAGAAAGCCACAGTTTTTGGACAGCCATGTCCACCAACATCCAGGACCCAATTTAGCACCAGCTAAGGTGCTCGTGTTTAAAATCCCATCCGCTGGAAGAAAGAGTACCATGACAAAATGTCAAGTTCAAAGACAGAATCCTCTTTTTAATGGGAGAGAGGAGGAGAAAGAAGAAGAGAAGGAAGAGAAGGGAAGGAGGGAGAGAGAAGGAATACAAGAAAAACCACCATCACCACTACAAAAGCTATTCCCTCTGGTCAAAGTAGCATCATGTTCATCTGAAACAACCTACTCAGATGCTTATTTGTTTTTTTAGGCTTGTCTGTGGTTTCTCAATTTTCTACAGTGAATCCAGGTTTTTTTTATAAAAAAAAAAAAAAAAAAACCCTCAAGACCTCAAACAGCAAAGGTGGTCAGAGATGAGACATTGCTTGTTTTTCTTTTAGCAAAGAGAGAACTCATCTTTGGGAAGCAATTTCTGTCTAGTTGAGAATTCAGAATTTGGGGATGCCCAGAAAAGACTGCTAGGTTCTTTAAATAAATTCTCTAACACCTGTTTCTAGCTCCTTCTGCAAAAAAAGGCCCATGGGGTGTGGGTTCCAACGAATGGGAGAGGCAGATGGAATGGGGTCACCCACTGGTTGGATTTTGTAAGGGTCCAGGGGGCTGTCCAATTGTTTGGTCTTACAGAACTACTATTAGAAATCTTCCCTCACCCCCTGTGCTCCCCCCACTTCTCCTTGTCCTCCCCCCTCCAACCCACCCACAGCCCTTGCCTAATGCCAACCCATCTTATGGCCCCGGGCTATGGCAAGCCTGGTCTGCTCATGCTCCCCACCCCAGCAGCAATTCTATTACAGCGAAGTTTCCAAAGTTAGGATTCCGCCAACAGGGCTGATAGCTTATTTACTGCTGTCATCTATAGAAAGAGGAATTTTGACACATTGTTAAATGATAGCACATTTAGATAAGTCAAGCTGTCAGAGACTCTAATGGATGTCTAAACTCTCTGTGGCTGATATGTAAAATTTATGCACTTCAGAATATCATAAGGTTATAATATTTTAATCACATCCACGCTCTTTACTAAACTTTAAGCAGGCAAAAACATTCCATCAAGCCCCATCTCCCATGCACATCTTCCCAAAAGTTTCTCCAAACTCCTTAAAAAAGTCCAGCCTCTCGCTTGCCCTGTCAATCTTCCTCCCTGAATGCTCAAACCCTAAGCAGAATTTACCTCTTCCTCTGAAACTTGTACTATGTGGTCTCTCTAGCCAACCTCTTTCCTCCAAAAAACACAGATGTGAATTTGGATTGGCACCCTCATTTCAACTGGACACCCTTAACTCTTGGTTAGCTTGATTAGCACTATTAAAGGAAAAAAAAAATTAAAAGATAGCATGGGAGACTGGACCTGGAGCATCATAAAAAAAGTGGCAAAGTAAAGCAGAAAATCATAAAGGTATGAATCCAGTTACAATGATTATACACAGAAAAGCCATAAAAAAATACTGCATTAGTAATGTTCATCATAAAGCAATCTTATAACCAAATGAAATATGTCCAGCATTATCTTTGGGATAGAATTTTATTTCTTCTCGTTTCCTGGACTGCTAGCAGCAGAGGGAAAAAAAAGGGAGAAAGGAAAGGGGGAAGCAGTTTCGGGGGTCCTGGAATAGGGTACCACACGTCAGAACATCTTTGCCATCAGTCACAAGTCCTTAAGACTTGCTGACTGACTTCCCTCCTAGGGAAACGGCACTGCTGTGTTCAGAGACAGCGCTATAAGGAATAACTGGACTGCTTCCATATTTGAAAAAATATATACTTCTGGAGGGCTGTATGCTGGGTCGGTACAAGGTCACCTCTCTTGCCGGGATCGGGGTGGCGTCAGCATGGTCTGGCCTGGGAACACAGGACACCTTTGCTGCCTCGGCCACTTTAATGCTCAGCAACCAGGCTTCGAGAAACCACTCAACCTGAACAACCAAGAATTGAAGCCACACACCTCCTCACACTCACAGGCAGCTGGGCCGCGTGATGAGTGGGCTCAAAGCTCTCGGCCTGCACAGGCCCTGGGGTGGGGGCCCGCCTCTCCCACCCGGATCTCAGAGCAAGCCAGCAGAAGTTTTCCTTTCTGGTTATCTCCCCTATAAGAGGAAAGGAGGAAGGGAAAAAAATGAAAATAAAAGTGTGGCGTAGGAGTCATTAGCATTATGCACAAGAGATGATCCCAGGCAAAAGTGCTTAGGCTCATAATCCGTTTCCAACAAAAATGCCATCAGTGAGAATATGGGGGGGAAGCTGCAGGCCTGTTGGGCCGGGGAGCCACTGAACACTTCATGATGACCGTGGCAGATGTGAGGGTCTCAATGTTTGCATGCGGCTCAGCTTGCCTCGTTTATTTCTCTGCTCTCTAGAAGTGTGCAGCCTTTCAAACTCCCTCAGGGACACCCCCCCACACTTAATATCCATGTAAATGAGCTTACCCCTTCCCTGAGAGCCTTCTCCTTTTGTGCCAGACACACCAGCCATTTTCTTAATAAACACCCCCACCCCCACAGGGGTGGGGGTAGGGGTGTTGGCCCCATTTCCCCTTTACCTGAACAAGACTCTATCTCCCACCTTCATCATTTCCAGTTCAAATTTGCTTTTCCACCTCAGCCACCTCAGTATCTTCTAACACCCTAACAAAGGGTTCCTAGATCAATGGGAGTCCAAATGGAGTCAAGATTTGGGTGACCTCAACAGCTCCATGTTAGACCCCAGAGCTGGAGAAGGAAGGGAGGTTCAAACCCCCTCCCCCAGCTCAGAAATCAGCCCCTTGGGAGCCGCACCCACCCCTCAGCACCCAGCCCCAGCTCTACCCACCCCTCCCTACTGCAGTTCCAGCTCCCTGGATTGAAAACGAGTTATCTAATGAAAATTGTGTTAACTGACATTCTGGCCAACCGGGAGCAAATACCAGCGCTGTAAATCTCGACGCGGAAATTTTCTCCAGCCCAGAATAACAATAGGACCCTGCAAAGGGCTTTCGCCAGCCCTTCTGGTTCCTCTCCTCTTGTCTGCCACGTTCTTGTCATTCCTTATGTTACAGAACATCAATCATAAATAAAGACGCTGTCCCCCAGCCGTGCCCCGGTCTCATTTACAAACATTAGCAGGGAATACGATTACCATTGGCCTTCGTGCCAAGCCCAATGTGGCTGCCCAACTCCCTCTCTCCCTCTCTCTCTCTTCTCTATTTCCCTCTCTCTCCCCCTCCCTTTCCCTCCCTTCCTCTCTCCCACACACACACACCCCCACTCTTCCAGAAAGGCCACTTTAGCATCATTTAAACCAGCAAGCAGAGCTCACAGCCTGGCCCGCCTCAGCTGGCCACCAAACTGTAGCCCCAACTCGAGTGAGGACCTGGAATTGCAAGGCACTCGCAGTTATTAACTGCATGCTTGAGTGCCCCGATTTTCTCTCCAGCTCAATGGCTGGGGGAGGGGGCGAGTGGGGAGTAGGGAGTTAGGAAGGAGGGGGCTGGGAAGAGGCCAGCCAGGAGGAGGGGAGTATAGGAACGACTTATCAGAAGAAACTTAAGGAGATCTGCAGGCAGATTTTCAAAAAAGAAAAAAGTGGGGTCCCTTTTGATCTCCAGATTGATGCTCTCACTTCTAAGGCGAATGTCAAGGCCAAGGCAAGATGTTCTAATCGCCTGGTTCTCAGCAACACTTCCCCGCCCCTTGTTGCCACTGCCTGCCGAGACTTTGCAAGACTCCGGGGTTTGGGGGGATTTGACAGGAGCGTCCTGGGGCACCCCAGAAAGAACGGAGGCTAGAGCTGTACCTCCAGCGGGTGTTCTCTGAGATTCCACCTCCACTCCACCTCCTAGGGTATCAGCGGAGAACACCCCCAAATCTGGGGGAGACATACAGCCTCCCAGAGAAAGGTGGAGTAAGGATAAAGTGCCGGTGTTTGGGAGGGAGTAGCCCTGGGGAAAAAGAGAGAAAAGAGAGAAAAAAAGAAAAGGGGGGAGTGGCGGGAGGGAAAGCAGAAGGCAGAAGACAGTGAGGGAATCTCCCATTTAAAAGTTCCCATGGGCCCGAGAGCCGGGAGTCACCTGCTCTGCGCAGCTCCCGGCTCTCCACGGCCCCCGAGGCTGCAGCGCAAACTTGCGCGCGCCCCGGGCCCATCTCCACCGCCCGTCCCCATTTAGACTTGGAAAGAAGGTGGAAGGGGGGAAAAAGCAAGAAGCAAAGACGAACCCCAAGAACCCGGCCCGACCGAGGAGAGATCTGCCGGCGCAGGCGGCCAGTCCGGCGATGGTGGCTGCGGCGGCAGCAGCGGCGGCCCCTGGGTGGCGGCGCGTCCGGGCTGCGCAGCCAAGCAGGCGGCGGCGGCGGAGGTGCCGGCGGCCGGCGGGGCGCGGAGCCGCCTCCACGCCAACCCCAGCAGCCTCCTCCTCTCTTCTCCTTCTCCTCCTCCTCCTCCACCTCCCTGCCCGCCAGCTCCCTCCCTCCCTCGCCCAAGCCCCAGCCGGGCGCGGACCGGCACGCGGCGCGCTCCGCGGCCTCCCCGGGCGCCGCGAAGTTGGGAGGCGCGCAAAGTGCAGAGCAAGGGGGGCTGCCGGGGGTCCCGCCGGCAGCCCCCTGCCCGGGACCGCAGCCTCTGCCTTCCCCGAGCCTCGCTCGGCCGTTCTCCCGCCGGCTCGCTCCCTGGGCCGAGGGCTCACTAGCGCTTCTCCATGGTCGCGGCGGCTAATCGATGATTGAACCGAACAAAGAGCAGCGGCGAGATCAATTCCTAATACCTATCGATGGGCAGCGGGCAGCCGAGCCCCAGCGAGCCCCAGCAGCCGCCGCCCGGCGCCCCGGGGCGCCCGCCCACCCTCCCGGGGACCTCCCCAATGCGCTCAGGGCGCGCCCCAGGGCTCCCCACGGCCGCGCGGCCGGCACTGCCCGCACTAACCTGGAGTCGCCGTAGATCAAATCGCTTCCAATATTGAAACATCGATCCCACATTGGCGGCCATCTTGGGGGCTATTCGAGACGCACACACACAAGAGTTTGGCTTTTCTCAATGGCTGCACTCAATATCCGGGCTGGACTCCCCCCAGCCCCGGGGCCGCCGCTGGCCGCTCGGGCCCTGAGCGCCGCCGCCCGGGGCCCCTTGGGCGTCCCCCGGCCTCCTGCCACCCGCTGCCCCTCGGCGCCGCCGCGCCGCCGCCGCCGCCGCCGCCGCCGGGCCCGGGAGCCGTGCGCCCCCCCGACCCCCGGAGGGCGCGGGCGGAGCGCGCCGGGCGGGGAGCTCGGCACCCGCCCGGGGGAGGCGGCCGGGGATGGGGCGGGAGGGGAGGGTGGGGGGGAGGCAGCCTCTTCGAGAGGCGACGGCGCCGCCGCTGCCCTGCCTGCAGCCGGCTCCCGGGCCCGCGGAGCGCTCGCTGCATCTCCCCCCCAAGTCCGGGGTCGGTGTGCCGCGCGATTGCACTTGACTTTGGCTTTTTGCAAACTTATCAATACTGACGTAACGTGCTGATCAATGCAAAGGGAAGTTTGGGAGGGGTGTGCTGCGGGAGGCCGGCGAGAGGAGCGCCTACACCCCCCTGCTTCGCACCTGTCTACCCCCCACTCCCTACACTGCATACTTAAAAAAAAAGTTAATAGTTTGCGATGCATTTTTTTTTCTTTTGCAATCAGAGGACACACAACACGTGCCTCGGGCTGCCACCGCTCCTCCGCCTGCTAAGCTTCGGATCGGAGGATAGCAGCCCGCAGGTAGGGCCGAGAAGACTCGCTGGCGGACGGGCATGTGGGAGCCTGCCTGCCGACGGGTGGGAGCCGCCCGGGGGCGCCACTGAGTCGTGGGAAACATCACCACTGCCGCGCGCAGTTTTCAAGCCATTATTGTTATGATTATTATTGGGGGGAGCGGCGCCTTAGCCAGAGCTCAGGAGTCTGCAGGGCGAGGGGGTGGGGGAGGGCTTCAGGAATTCTTACAACTTATTATTTGGGGGTCTAATTATAAGGGCTCCTCACAACTTTAGAATGGGAGGCCGTTTCACTGTTTGGAGGAGATTCTTAGCCAAATATCTGGAGCGCGTTTCTCTCCGCAGTGGGTTGGCTTTTGTGTTGAATGGGTTAGCATTTGTTGTTATGATCTGTTGAGGGAGCCCTAGCCCTGCTGTGGGGGCTTTGGATTCTCAGCGACTACAGATGTTTCTGCTAGTGTTATTATCATTATTATTCAGGGCCCTTCTAGCTGGGGACCCCAGGTCCTTTGCAGTATGAGGCTCCTTTATTATGATGGTCTTCTGGGAGATGGCCTTAAGCCTAGCTAGAGGGAGGTTCCCATATTTTGCAATTTCTGACCCTGGACAATAGGGGTGACTAAGTTTCTTCCTTTACATTTTTCCTTCATTTTGCCTCTGTGCAAGCTAGAGGTTCCCAGTCCCCTCCCAACATCCCACACCTAGGAGGATCTCAGACCCCCTAAACCCCTCCATCACCAACCTACTTACCCCACCTCCTGCTCCTGACCTTGGGGTCACTCTCCTTCTCTGGCATATCCCCTGACAAATCCCACCCCACCCTCCCCCTCTCCCACAAAAGGGCATTTCCTCCTTTTTCTCTGGTCAAAGATATGCTTTTATAGACAGCAAATGGAAATTATATTCTCTTTTTATGACCCAGCTCGGACTTCTGACATCACTCTTGGTCTGGGACAATAGATCAATACAGAAGGTTGTAAAAAAGATAAAGTTTAGAAGAGTTGTAAAGGAGAGAGAATTGTGATGGATATTTTTGATGATTTTCCAATATTTGTATCTCGGAGCACGTGCTTCAAGGCAATTAAAGTTTTTAATGTAATGTAAATAATTGTTTCATAAATGCTTCAGAAGAAGGTGTGATCTTTCTGAGCAATCACTTGAGCTGTTTAAAAAATGTAATGTGATTTAAACAAGGATACACTATTTCTGTTACCATCCCCATACATTTTCCATGAGGCCTGGGTAAATATATTAATGCGCAATTTGAAAGACTCGTAAGACCAAAAGTACAGCATTCACCAAGATGTAATGAATTAGGCCTAGTTAGCAATTCCGAGTGGCCTGTTTCCTTGCCAGATTAAATTGCACGTGATGTGTGGTTTATCTCAGCTCTCGATAACTTCACGTTTAAATTACAGCTCTCATTCTGCAAAATGAATTTAGGGAAATTTCATAACTATCACATTGCAATTTTTTTTAATGGCTACAGTTTCTCCTGAGCATCTGTAAAGCTTTCAGCTTCCTTGTCTTTGAGTCTGTTTTTTAAAGACCTGTAATAGAGAATCTGGAGTGAGTGTGAAACCCTTCAAAGCAATTTTTAACAAACCAAGGTTTTGATGAAAGACTATTTTAAATTTATGTCTGACTTTGCAGTCATGGAATAAATTGACATTGTGTACCTCCTGATATGATGTACCGAGAAGGACACAACATTGCTTCTGTGATATTCCTGCCAAAAGTGTATAATCTGAATCTAATTATGAAGAAATATTAGACAAACCCAAATGGAGGAAGAATTCTACAAAATAGACTGTTCTTTTTAAAAATGTCAATGTCACATGAAACACACAGAAAGACTAAGGAGCTATTCCAGATTAAAGAAGCAAAAGAGGCTCCACAAGTGATTAAAACATATGATCTGGGATTTTCTTTTACTATACAGTGCATTAATTAGAGCCCATGGCAAACTTAGAATAAAGTCAATAGATTAGATAATGGGATTGTATCAATGTTAATTTCCTGGTTGATTTCCTGGTGTGTGGCTATATAACAAAATAGCCTTGTTTTTAGAGAACAACATGAAGTATTTAGGGGTAAAGGAACAGACATCATGTCTCCAACTAATTCTCAAAAGGTTCAGGCAAAAATAACATGCATATATTTGTTTATATCTATCTATCTAGAGTGAATGATATAGCAAATGTTACAAAATGTAACATTTGAGGATTCTAGATGAAGTGTACACAGAAATTCTTCCTACTTTCCTTGCAACCTTTCTGGGAATTTGAAATTATGTCAAAAGAAAAAGTTAAAAGAAAGAAAAATAAATTTATGTCTGACTTTGTTGCAGCTGTTATAGACTACTGGGCTTCAGAATACAAATTCTGCATGGAACTTTTCTACTTTCCTGACTGACATAGGCTGCACCTTTGACCGAGCACGAAATTGCCACAGCAAACATGCTTACTGAAGAGCAGCAAGAAAATCCAATAATTCAGATTGTTTTAAGTCTGTGATATTTTTAAATGACTTAATGCAGTGGGTCTCTGAAGAATTCCGACAATTTTAATGGTAGAAACTTGCAGTCCCACTGAGGAATGGGTTGCTACATAAATACTGAATGATCGTGTCTTTCTGCCTGGGCCGAAACATATTAGCTTTGCTTAGTGGCTTATTGCTTTATTCACAAAATAAATTTCAGCCGTCTCTCCCCACCATATTCCAAGCGCATTGTGAGCCTGTGCCTTATTAGATGTGCGGGCTTATATTCCAAAGGCATCTGTTATCGTCTCAAGCTCAGCAATAATGAATTAAGCAGTTAAGTGTTTACCCCCCTAAACAGTTAGCTGGGGAAATTATATTATTATAGGTGATCCTTAACGAAAGATGGTAAACCAGGAAACACTCTTTCAGCAATCAGCCTTGGATTTGAAAACTAAAGGACTAAAATATTAAATATTTTTGTGAAAAGCTGTTTTTCATATTCTTAGCACACACTTTCTCTGCCTCAAACACACATAAACACACACACACAGACACACACAGATATAAAAAACTTAAACAGGTTCCTGGCTGATTCCTGATTCTCAAAGATCTATATACATCAAGATGAGTATTTAAAAAATTACAATGGAAAAGAAGATACCCTCTCTCCACCCCAGAGGAAGCAGAGCGTGGCTTGGGATAGACTATCTTGAAAGCAGAAGCAGACAGAGAGACGGATCCTTTAGGAAATTCATAAACTGTGTAAGAATCCCAGGGAAGATAATGGCAGGTCCTTAGCCATGAACATAATGATATGCGAAATCCCCAGCATCAAAGCTGAAACAAAAGAAAATGTCCTTCGGTAGCTCTGCACTGCCCACCGCAGCTGCCAGGCAGGGAGAAAGACAACTGGAGACTCCAAATTCATCTGGAAGCATTAGACAGCCCTTGCAGAGGAGTAAGGGATATGGGAGTGTCTGGCTGACCCTGGGTGTACTCCTGGAGGCAGGCTCATAGTTAGGTCCCAGATCCAGAGACTGAAGTGACTGACTGTAAGGACCAAGCCACCAATTCCTTGTGTGCAAAACTCCTGACACAATGCTGTCAACCACTACCATTATGAAGCACCTACTGGTTGTTGGATGCTTTATAAATAAATCTTCAGCACAATATATTGTTAGGAGCAAGACTCTGGAGCAAGACTGTCTGGATATGAATTCCAGCTCTGCCACTTATAAGCTCTGTGGCCTTGACCAAGTTATTTTACCTTTTTGTGCCTCATTTTGCTCAGGTGGACAATGGTGCTAATAATTGTACAAAATGATGATGATTAAATGAGTTTAATCTATGTGAAGCACTATGTAAATGTGCAATTATCAAGTGGCTATCATTGTAATCTGCCTCACAGTGGATGGGGCAGGGATCTGCATTCCCAAATTGCAGGTGAAAAGACTAAGGCCCTGAGAGAGAAATGGTCAAACGGTTGTGAAGGGGCAGAACCAGGACTGATACCTAGGTTCACTCACATCAGGTCCGAGGCTCTTGAGCCTACCCTGTCTCTTATGGGAGAAAAAGGGGTGGAAAGGCAGATGCCCAGAAAGCAAGAGCTGCAGCCTTAACCGTGTGCCAACTCTGATTGATCAATCAAACTGGAGAGGAACAGCACAAGAAGGACAGGCTCCCTTTGCCTAACTCCTCTCCAATGTCAGGGACAAGTTAAACAAATGATAGTGTATTCATAATGTGCTGATTACTGTCATGTTTGCCCCCCTCCCCCATTCACTCCCATCCCTCAATGCCCCAGGAAGCTGACCTCCATGGACTACATCTCCCAGGCTCCCTTGCTCTCTGGTTTCCAGTTGGATTTGGCCAATGGAAGGCCCTGCTTGGCAATAAGAAGGTGGGAGGAGAGAAAGATTGGGGATTTATTTTCCAGTTCTCCCTACTTGACTGCAGTTGTGACAGTGGTTAGGTCCTTTTACACCCATAGTCCTGGTCAAGTTGTCTTTCTGTTCTCACTGGGCTCTCTCCCTTCTCACTCCCCTTCAGATCAGAGGTGGAAATGGCTTCCCCACCTGTTAGCATCTGGGTGCCTCAACATTCTCCTGCCCATGGCTGTGTAAATAGTCTCATTTAAAAATCCCAGCTGAGTGTACCTTCTGGGACCCTAACCTGCCACAGAACACTATTCGGTTATTAAGAAACGTAAATGTTATTTATATGTGTTGAAGTGAAGTGATGTCTAGGATATGAGGTAAAGTGAACAGAAGCAGGTTACAGAATATTATGCAATAATCCCACCTCTGCTAAAAGTGTGATACTTTGGAAAAAGTTAAAAGATACTCGGTATCATATAGTTAACAGACACTAGATCTGGAAAATGTGTTTAGAAGCCACTTATAATTCCACATCATTATCTTAATTTCTTTTATGATCATCAGGCATCTTCATTTGGCTGGGGTGGGAGGGAATCTATTTTCTCCTGGGACCCTGACTGACACCACAGAATACCACATCTATCTGAGATGTCCATGAAAGAAGATCTGACTAAATAGAGAGATATTCCATGTTCATGAGCTGGAAGATTTAATATGGTGAAGATGTCATTTCTGTCCAAATTAATCAGTAAATTTAAGACCATTCCAATCAAAATCCCAATAAGATTTTTCACAGAACATGACAATCCCATCTTAAATTTTTTATGGAGATGCAAGGGCCAAGAATAGTCAGGGTATTTAAAGCATAATAAGATGTGGGAATTTTTCCTATCAGATATTAAGACTAATTATAAAGCTATAATAATAAAGACAGCGAGGCAGAAGGACAAATAGACTCTGGGGAAAAAATTACAAGCCTAGAAATAGATTTACACAAATATAGAATGGATTTACACAAATATATGGCATTTGTTGCTGGCATTATAAACTAGTGGGGAAAAGACAGACTTCATTTTCAATATGGTGCTGGGCCAACTAACTACCCATATGGGAAAAAAAAAATAGAATTAGATCCCTACCTCACACCATACACAAAAATCAACCCCAGGTAGAGGTACCTGCACACTATGGATTTAAAGAAAAAAACATGTTCCTTTTTTTTTTTTTTTTTTTTACAATAGCACAAACAGTTTAACTGAAAATTATATCCTTATTAAGCTCACTTTACTATGCCATGTCTGGGTTTTTTGTTTGTTTGTTTGCTTGTTTGTTTTTTTCCAGCTTTCTAATAGCTCTGCTCATGTAATAGCCCAGGGTCCCTTTCAGAGCTGTATCTATAGCCAGAACTAGGACTGAATTTTCTTTGAGCATCCCCGGAATGAAACACCACTTGGCACTTGGCAGCTTCCAGGAGATTTAGAAACATTAGCTAATTAGAGTTTCTAGGACTCTGCTTTGCACTGGTACAGGCTCTTCTTCAGGCACACAGCTTTGCTGAGCCCCTGAGAAGCTGGCCCTTGGGCAGGAACCGGCCTTCCAATTCTGCATCCTATTTTAGCAGTGGAGTGTGCAAACAAGACAGGGACCTAAGACCTCCAAGACAAACACCACGGAATTAAGGGAACACATTTGGCTCTCCATCTCTCCCAGGTCCCACATATCTGGCTTGAGTGTCCCCATTTGGCTTCATGCCCACTGGGGCGCTGATTACTCCATCAGCTCCCAAAACTATGAGCTCCCAAGGATAGCCATAGGTCTTTCCTGTGCCCTGAGAAGAATGGAGCACCCCCACCAGCACTCCACCTGCCCAAATAAAATTCCACAAACTGTACCCCTAAAACCTGATGAAGAGTATAGGTTGTTACTGCAGGTTTCTTAAGGGGCAGGGCACGGAGCACTTAACACCTTAACAATCCTTTTTGCTTCTTTCTTTCCCTGAAGTTCCCTTCATTAAAGCAACCACTCCAGTCTCTATTTTTAATTTCTCTCCCCTCAAACTGCTCGTCCATCTTCTCTCATTCATCGCTCACTCTTACTTGCTGTCTTCCCCAGTGCCTTCTCTCTCTTCCTCCATTTCCACCCTCCTCCCTCTCTCATTGCTCCTTCTTCAAATCTGAGGTTCTCACATTTCATCTAGTCAGCAAAATAGGAAGCCAAACCAAAAAAAAAAAAAAAAAAAAAAAAAGAATTCTTTTGCTCCTTTGGAGAAACAGGGAGATATGAATGCTTACAATTTTCATTTTGTCCCTATTCTATTGCTGCACTGTCATCATCACTGTCATAGTGGTGCCTACTATGCACCGAGGACCTCTCTAACATTCTCCCTAAATCTCACCTCTATCATCTCACTGTGCCCATTCTGCCAATAAGGAAGCTGAGGGTCAGAAGAACTGAATAGCTTGCCCTAGTTCACTCAATAGGACAATGGCTTGGAAGCAGAGTGGGAAAACTCACCCTTTGTAGCCCTGCTACTAATGACCCCAGCTTTAGGTTTTCCTGCTGCCGCTGTTCAGGGCAGGTGGGAAGGAAATGTAGGTACTTCTAGAAGATGCCATTCAGACAAATCATAGCCAACAGGGGTCTCTGTCGCCCCAGGAGCAGTCCCTAAGTTACCACTCTCTCAGTCTCCTTGGACCTTCTGATTTCTCAGTTCTTGAGTTCCACAAATCAAAAGATGATCCACTTGTCCCCACAAGACAGGAAAATAATGGTGATGCTGCCATTTATGGTCTGCTTTCCACAAGCTGGGCTCGCTCTGCCCATTATCTAATTTCCTCCTTGTAACAGCACTTGGAGGTAAGTATTGCCATTTCCTCCCCTTAATAGCTGAGGAAATAGGGGCTCAGAGATGGTAAGTGACTTGCCCAAGGTCATCCAGCCTATAAGCAACCGAGCTGGCGGTCAAATCCTGTTCTGTTTGATGTCAAGGTTGAAGTTCTTAACCTTGAACACCCTTCTGTTTCCTTCCCTTCTGTTTCTCAGCGGCCTCTAAATTTCTGTGGGGCTTTGAATTCACTTTGAATTTTTGTTTGTTTGTTTGTTTGAGAGAGAGTGAGCGTGTGCAAATGGGGGGGAGTGGAAGAGGAGAGAAAGGGAGGGAGAGAATCCCAAGCATGCTCCAGGCTCAGCACAGAGCCCAACATGGGGCTTGATCCCACGACCCTGAGATCATGACCCAAGGTGAAATCAAGAGCCAGATGCTCAAGCAACTGAGCCACACAGGAACCTCCACTTTAAATTTCTGAATTCACTTCCCAGCTGGTGAGGGGCTCAGTCAGGGCTGAAATCCAAAGCCCTCTCTCCCTTGCACCCACAGTCTCCAGCTCTAGAGTTCAGGGGGCCCAAGATGAAGGCTCTAGAAGCTCTCCTTTGAAGGCTGGGTTCCCATCCCTTCAACCCCAGAAACCTCTGTGGACCCCTCAGTGTCTGGAGGAGCAAAGTCCCCTCCCCCTCCAACCCCTGGCCTCCACATTCAAACACTCCATGACTCAAGAAGCAAATCTAGCCCTCCTGCATGAGCTCTCCTGCTCCAAATCCTTGGGGTCCTTCAGGGTCTTTGGCAAATGTGCCAGGCATCAGGGACCCTGAGATGTCATCTCAGTTTCTGTCCGAGACCCTGCCTCTGAAAACAGCATAGGAGAGAGATTCTAAAATGATCCTCAATACCTCAGGCCAGGGTCTAAACTACCACCCATGTACCACATTCCCTTTTGTGCACATACACACACATATATATTTGCACATATGTGCACACATGTATACACACTTGCTCTCACATTGTTTGCATACACTTCTCTGCACACCATGCATACACACACATACATGCACACATCCATTCGTGCACATTTAAACACAAGCCATAAACAGATTCTCTGGAACACATCTGTGTGCTCACACACAGGTTTACATAGCCCATGTGTGCACGCGGGTAAGCATACTGCGTAGATCCACGCGGTTGTGTGTGCCTGCTGGTACCTTCCAAGGTGGGGCAGCAAGGCCTCTGCTGGGGCCTCCTGGAGCCCGGCCTTTGGCAAAAGCCCCACCTGGTGGACACTTGGTGTATACACCAACCCCAACTCCAAGCCTGAGCGCCCCTGAGACCTGAGAGGCTCTGATTAGCAACCAGGCTGGCTGGCAATAAGTGAGTGAGTCCAAAGGTAGACTTTGGGGCACCCCCTACCCCTTTAGAGTTGCCTTCTCTCCTCCTATTCCCTTCCCTGGGCAACAATTTCCCTGGCCAAAGGCAGGGAAAAGAGCACTGGATCCAGGGGAAGGAGCTTAAATCCCTTCTCTGCCACTTGCTGGCTTCTCTCCCAAGTCTCAGTATGCTCAGCTATAAAATGAGGGTAGAATCCTCAAACAGGTATTTGGAAGAAGCAAATGACATCATGGGCACAAAATCAACTGCTATACATCTTAGGGTCGGACAGCGTGGAATGAGTCTGAAGTCAGACTTGGGAGTAAATGGAGATGCAACTGGGATGCCTGGGGTGGCTGTCGATCAAGCGTCTGACTTCCGCTCAGGTCGTGATGTCGTGGTTCGTGGGTTTGATCTCTAATAGCTCAGAGCCTGGAGCCTGCTTCGGATTCTGTCTCCCCCTCTCTCTGCCCCTCTTCCACTCACGTTCTCTCTCTCTCTCAAAAATGAGTAAGTGTTAAAATAAATAAATAAATGGAGATGAAACTCACGGCTCTCCCCTTCCTAGATGTGTGCCCTTGGGCAAGTCACTCTCCTCCAAGTGGCTTTCATTAACTGTAAAGTGGGGGCTTTCCAACAAGGTGGTTGGAAGAAGCAAACTGCATCGTGGAAGTGAAGTCCATTACTGTCTCCATTTCTCTCAGACCAAAGACAGGAATAGTGTAGGGGTGATAGAAGCAGGGCTGGAATCAGAGGGACCCCAGTTTAAATTCTGATTCAAATCGTGGTTCTGCCACTTTTGAGATGTGACCTTGAGCAAGTCACTCCCTTGTCCAACCTGTTTCCCTATCTATACAGTGGGGACCTCTTAGTGTTGGGGTGAGAATTAATGAGATAACACACGCAAAGAGCCTGGCATCAGTAAGTGCTCCACAAATGCCAACTGCCATTGTCAGCAGTGACTTTTGGGGGAAACAAGTGATATCTGGAGGGGTGGGTAACAGATGACTGTCAGGAGGTCCATATAATAGGTATATAATTATAACTAACTATAATTTAATCACTATGTGCCAGGTGCTATTCTAAGCCCTCTCTAGGAATTAACTCATTTAAGGTCACAACAACCCCACGAAGTAGACATTATTATTATTCCCATCTTACAGATGAGGACACTGAGGCACAGAGATGATGTAACTTGCCCAGGGTCACAGAGCTAAAGAGTGGGTTAAGATCCAGGCAGAGTCCTCTGGATACCTCCCATTCTCTAATTCTACAGAGCTGTCCCATCAGCTCTAACCTCCTGGCCTCTCCTTAGTCTGGAAATTTTCTCAGGTGCTGAAGTCTGGTTTTACAGGGCAAGTCCTCCCTAGCAAGTCCCCCACAGTCCCACTCTTCCTCCCAATCCTCAGGGAGGCAAATGGCCACATACAAAATGTGTATCCTGGAGGACTATGGAATTAAGATAATCTCAGGGAGGCAACAAATGCAATGCAAATAAAGCTAATTAAAGAGCATCTGCTAATCATGGGAGCCTGTGTCAGAAAACTTGCATCTGTTGAAGGTTGCTAAGAGGCATGAAGGTGGAGGGAACCTGGCTGGCGAGGCCTCACCCCACTGCTGAAGCATCACCACCGAGTGGAGGGACAGATGGTGGCTCAGACAAGAGACGAATGTAAAAGAGAGCTTAGGTACAGGAAATTGTGTGCTCCGTGTTTTATTTAAAAGTCAGTCACTGGGAAATGGCTGCCTGATGATGCCGGTGACAAAGGAGTCACTTTTTGACGTGGCATCGCTTATGTCTGAGGCCTGAATCTGTGGCTGCCTGGCTGTGTGGCTTAGATCCAGGTGCTTAACCTCTCTGGAGTTAGAGTTTGGCCACATGATATGCTTTGGCCAACAGAATGAAGTGGAATTGTTGGTGTGCCAGTTCTGAGCCTACATCTCAAGATATGTTGTGTTTCCACTTGCCCTCTTGCACCGTTGCTTTTCACTGTCGAAAGAACATGCCTGGGCTAGCCCACTGGCCCCAGGAGGAGGATACAAGACTCAAGGGTAGGAAGGAGCCTGACCTCCTGGATGACACATGGAGGAGAGCAGCTCTCACCCAAGAACATCTGACAAGGATTATCCCATGGCTACAAAACACACGTCCCATATCGTGAGCCACTGGGGCCTAATTATCACTACAGCAAGTGGACCTAGTGCTGTCCTACTGAAAGGCCAGACCCTGCACCCCTTCCTGAGCTAGTTCTGTGGTTTCACCAACTTCAGTTTCTCCCCACAATCATCCAGCTTGGATGCCATGTGGCTGTTGCTCTCAGCATGACCTAAGACTGCAAGCTCCTGGAAATCTGATGAGTTCCCCCATTAGATCATCCAACTGCTCTGAAAGGACCCACCTTGGCCTATAAGTGAGGTTCCCTGGTACCTCCTAGGTGTTCTTGGTGGTCTCCACCAGTGGTTCTGGGTTTTGGGACCCCAGCAGGCTTTGCACCCTAGCCAGCCAGTCATGATGCCATGTGGCCTTGGGCATGCCACCTAGCACCTCCAAACCTCATTCTTCACACCTGTAAAAGGGGAGTGCTGCTCCCTTCTTGGCTCAAGAGTGGTGGCATGGAGATATGAACTGTGAAAAGTAGGAGTCCTGTTGAAACAGGAGCTGTCACGTGATCCATCATTCAATGCTGACTCTTGAGGGGCATCACTGAGAGAACCTGAGAAGAATCCCATTTCCTTTGCCTCAGCCTCCCTTTAGCCTTCACCCTGTTTCTCTTTTTTAAGGTTTTGAATGTCAACTTCTTTGGCAAGTTGATGCTTCAAAAGAAACAAAGATTTAAATATCCTAAGATAGCCTTGCCTAAAGAGATTCCTTTCTAGCGTTCCATGTGACAGCCCCAGACAGGCATTTCATAGAAGAGGGCACTCAAATGGCCAATAAATACCTGAAAAGCTAAGCCTCGATAGTAGTTAGGAAAAATTCAAATTAATACCAAAATGTGATACCATTGTGCACTCATCAGATTGGCCAAAATTTTGAAGCCAGATAATACTAACAGTTATTAAAAATGCAGAGCAACTGGAATCCTCATGCACTGCTGGTGTAATCGGTACAACTAGCTTAGAAAACAACTGCGCATAATCTAGCAAAGTGGAAGACATGCATGGCGCATGCCACATGCCCCACCAATCTATTCCTAGGGATATATTCACGAGGAACTCTTGTCCAGGTGCATCCAGCAGGATATAAATGATTTGTATCTTTCTATAAGATTGTTTACAGAAGAGTGCTCATAACAGTAAAAGAACAAAACAAACAAAAACAAAGGGAAAAGGTAACAATCCAAATGCCCATCAATAGCAGACTGGATAAAATAAATTGTACTGTATTCACACAATGGAAATCTATAGATGGGGGAAATAATGATTCAGAACCACACTATTCAACATGGGCGATCCTCATAGTAACACTTCTTAAAGAAAACAAGTTGCAGAATACAAATAGTACAATACTATTTATGTAAAATTTAATAGCAGGCAACACTATACTGTATATTGTTTGGTCTTACAACAAAGGCCAGTGCTAAACCTGCTGTGTGCCACTTAGCATGTGGCCCTGGGAACATTTCATTTTTCTGAGCCTTGGTTTCCTTTCAGGGCTACTGTGAGGGTGTAAAGTCACGTAGTGAATATACCTGTTGCACAGTGAGTACCCAGTAATTGTTGAAGATGACGGTTTGATTATTTGGGTAAGCTCCAATTTCCAAATGTCAGTTTTCTTAAAGCAAGGTGCCTTGGGGTCCCCCAAAATAAGAGTGTTGAGGAGGGCAAGAAAGAAGCTATTGTACTTGAGTGCTCATTTTTGTAGTTAACACACATGCAAGTGGGAGTATCCATGCTGAAAAGAGATGCAGTCCCTGCTCACAGCATGTTCTAGACTAAGGCCTTTGATGTCCTGTACAATCTCTCTTCTCCCCTCTTCTTCCACAATAAACTGGGATGGTCAAATCCACCAAAAACTATTTGTTTTTTCTTGATGGCAGGAAGGTATTGAACCCTTTCTAACGTAGCAAAGAATGAAAGAAACATAAGGCAGTTACATTTACTTATTAAAATGGTCTAAACATGCATACCCTTCCACACAATTCTCCTTTGCTACTGTTACCAGTCAGGGCTCTCCAGAGACTGAACCAGTAGGAGACATACATAGTAAGAGATTCATTGCAAGGAATTGGCTTATACAGTTGTGGGGCTGAGTAGTCAAGTCTGAAATTCTTAGGATTTCCATCAAGAAGAAGAGATTGAAAGTCCAGGGGGAAGCTACTGTCCACAGGAGGAATTTTCTTTTCTTCAGGTAAGTCTCAGCCCTGCTCTTCAGCCTTTCAACTGACTGAATCTGATCCTCCCAGATGATACAGAATAATCTCTCTTAGTCAATTGACTATAAACTTCAATCACATCCACAAAACACCCTTACAGCAATATCCAGATTAATGTGTGGATAATTGGGCACTCTCATTTAGCCAAGCTGACATGTCAAACTGACCATCACACATGTCCCCTGTAAGCTCTTCGCAGCACCCTCCAGGTTGGCACAGCTTATGGATCAGCACATGTCACTGTGTCAAGGCTTTTTCAGTTAAGCTGCCTCCCGTCTGATTTTGTCTGGGTGTCAGCTTGAATTTGCTCTTTTTACTCTGTCCACAAGTCTGACATCATGGCCTCTCGTAGCTCTGGATGCACATCCTTACAGGGTCAATGGCCAAAAGCGAAAGGGAAGGGGCTGATCAGCCAAGCCTGGGCCACGGAGGATAGGGTCTGTCATCCAAGGGTAGCGAGTGGGTAGCACATGCATGAACACCATGGGGTGGTTATGAGCTGGGCCCAAGTGTACATAGCTCTGGACATCCCAAAGTGTGGTCTATGACCTTCCAGATATTTCTAGGTCATTCACAGAACATTCTATAACCTCAAATCCCATGGGGAGGAAGATGGCTATCTTTCAAATGTCTCTCAGTCTTTCCTATCACTCTAAAGGCCAAGACTCAGTGAGGTGCTAGCACATCTATAACACCTCTGTCTCTGGGGAAAAAATCCCCCTTTTACTTTATTTTTTAAAACAAATGTTTAAGGTTTATTTATTTAACTTGAGAGAGAGAGAAAGAGCACATGCATGAGCTGCGGAGGGGTAGAGAGAGAGGGAGAGAGAATCCCAAGCAGTCTGTCAAACACACAAACCACAAGATCATGACCTGAGCCAAAATCAAAAGTCAGAGGCTTAATCAACTAAGCCACCCAGGCGTCCCCCAAAATCTCCCTTTAAAATAGACAACAGGTCTCAGGCTCAGTTCCTCTGGCTGAGTACATTCATGGTTTTAAATGTATGTATTTATATGTAGTCCTTTTCTATTTATGGCAAGAGATGCCAAATTTCCATTTAGAATGGTGATAGAAAGTTCCCTTTTACAAAGACATTTAATTAAGTAAAAAGTGAGCTAGGCTAGAGAAAAATACTAAGTAAATAGTAATATATGGTACATAGATACAGAAAAAATTGTGCATGTGGATGTGAAAGATTAGAGTTGTGTTAGGTGATGGCCTTGGCTTTGACACTAGATGTCCCAAGTTTAAATCCAAGCCACACTCACTATGTAAACTTAGGCCAAGATACTGAACTTACCTGAGTCTCACTTCCTCACCTGTAAAACGGGAATGATGATACTCATCATCAAACTTTATAATCCACTTTATCCAAATCCTTTGGGACCAGATGTATTTTGGAATTCAGAATCACTCAGATTTTCGGAATACCATACACTGTATATTATATTCAGGGTTAGGCAGCATTGTGTGGCCCAGCACATTAATATTCCTGCAGCAAAATGTCTGGCTATTCACATTAAGTGGGGTGGGTTTTTTTTAAGTCTACACATTGCACCAGTCCCGGGCGGATTTTGTGGTCAAATGTTTGCGCAAACATGAAAATAAAAACTTTCATATTCCAGAGTTTTGGGGATTTAAGGATTGCACATAATGGGCTATGAGCCTGGACAGGGAGTGGACAGGACTAGTGAAACCTAAGGTGCCTTAGTCAAGCCCATGCAGTGAGGTGGCAAAAAGATTGGGAAGCAGCCAGAGGCTAGGAGGGAGCATTTAGGAAGAGAAGAGAGGCAATCAGCAAAATGTGCACCAATCTCACGAGAGATTATAAAGAAAAGATAACACAAACTCCCCAAGATTTCTTTGATTTCTTCTCCCCTACGACCCAACACCCTCCCTTCCTCCTCCTCTTCCTCCTCTTTCTCTTGCTGGTGCTGCTCCTCCCATTGCCCTTCTTGGTGTCTGGCCTTAGGGTGGACATGTGACTAAGTTTTAGCCTATGAGATGTGAGGGGAGATCTACTGAAGTGCTTATAAGAAAGGTTTCTGTGGACAATTCTGTGCCTAGATGTGATGCCTGGCGTAGGGGCAGCCATACTGAGGCCATGAGGGGAAGCAGGCTGAGGGTAAAGACCACACAGAGGATGGCAGGGTAGAGAGCTGATGTCATGTAGCCACTGATCACACCAAACTTGGACTCACCTACCTCTGTATTTCTTGTATAAGATAAAGAAAACCTATTATAACTTTAGCCAGTTAGAGTTGGAATTATCTGTTACTTACAGTGGAAGGATATTATTTTTGTTATTAAGAGAAAGTATAAATATGGAAGATGAGAAAATATGGGGAGTCTCAAGTTATAAGATTGCATATAAGCAAAGCCAGATTTTAAAGAATTTAATACCAGATAGATAGCACAATTGGCAGGCAGGCAGAGGGGTAGTGAGAAAGCTGGTGCGGGCCAAACTGCCTAAGGATGGTTTCATGAAGGAGGTTGGAAAACTTCCTCAAACTTCACTAAAAATTTCTTGGTCCCACTTCTGTATTTTCAGTGGAGGGCAAATGATTCAGCTCAAGCCTAGGAGCCCCCAAATTCCTTCCCAGAATCATAGATATTTCCTCAACCAGGAAAGAAAGCTGGCTGGGCGGGTTGGGAAGATTCTGGGTAGACGCACAGCCTTAGCAGTGTTCTGGGCTTGTCTGGCCTTCAACGTGTGATTTTGAGAGTTGGAAACGAGAAGATTAAAACTCAGAATGGCACGCGGGTGTGAAGCTGACTGCCTTGCCAGCTATTTGCCTGTATTTAAAACACATATGGGTGATATTTTTAAATATCTTTGCTGTGTGATTGAAAAACATTGCAGTTGCTACTTCGTGGACGTGGGTTTTTATGCAAACCCAGGGATGGAATGATGAGTGTATGTTGTACCTACGTGGGCTTTGCTGGAGAGAATGTAAGGACAGAATGGCACAGCCTGCATAAATGTCGGGCTGAGAATTGGGGCTGGGCCATTCAACATTTAACTTGGGTGTAGGGGCTGCTGGCAAAGCTCCTTGGTTCTCTTTGAGATCCATCCCTCCCCACTCTCCCTCCAAGGGGTTTGGGTGGGAATACTCACCCCAGCTCTAGGAGTAGACATATAACCCAGGGCTGGCCAACTGAGCACTCTAGACCCTTGGGCCAAGTGACTGGCTGACGGGCAAGCTCACGTCCAAAGGCAAGCCAATGAGACTCAATCATGCAATAGTTTTAGGAACTATTGGGAAATAAGCACTTCTCTCCTGCTTGCATTGCTAATCTGAGAGCAGGTATACCTGGAACTTCCCAAGGCCATCTTTGTCACCACTTGAGGAGAGCCTGCTGGGAATAAAACCAAGGCAGTGGAAAAGAGAGCCTGAGAGATGGAGAGAATCCTGGATCCAGCCATGCCTGAAATCTATTCCTGGAACCTTTATTTTCCACTTTAAAAAAAAAAAAAAAAAATTGTAGTGGTTGCCAGAGGAAAAGGGAAGAGAGAGTAGGAGAAAAAGGTGAAGAGGATTAAGAGATACAAACTTCTAGTTATAAAATAAATAAGTCATGGGATGGGAAGTACGGCATAGGCAATACATAGGCCATAATATCACAATAACTCAGTGTGGTGAGAGATGGTAACTACACTTACCACGGTGAGAATTTTGTAATGTATACACTTGTGAAGTCACTATGCTGCACACCTGAAACTAAAATAATATTAGGTCCACTGCAGAAAAAAAAATTGTGGTAAAATATATTTACCGTAAAATGCCATTTTAATGATGTATACGCATAAAATTCACTGGCATTGACAATGTTATGCAACCATCTCACCACTATTTCCAAAAGCTGTCACCACCCCAAACAGAAACTCTGTACCCATTAAGGAGTAACTCCCCATCCTACCCTAGGACTCTCAATGTAATGTGTTTTTTTTTTAATTTTTTTTTTACGTTTATTTTTTTGATAAATAAAAAGGCAGAGCACACGTGGGGGAGGGGCAGAGAGCGAAGGAGACACAAAATCCGAAGGGAGCTTCAGGCTGAGCTGTCAGCACAGAGCCCGACGCGGGGCTCGAACTCACGGACCGCGAGATCATGACCTGAGCCGAAGTTGGACGCTCGACCGACTGAGGCCCCCAGGCGCCCCTCAATTTAATGTTTTTAAAGTACAAGACACACACACACAGTGAAATTCTCCCTTTTGACGGTGGTTCTGTGAGTTCTCACAAACACACACAGTCATTTAACCGGCCCCACAATCAAGATCCAGAACAGCTCTAACCCCAGCTCCCCAAGTCCACGTTCTCCTTACACGCGGCTCCCCGCTCTCCTCCCCAACCGCCTGGAAACCACGGATCGGTTTTCTGTGTGTGAAGTTCCGTCTTTTCCAGAATGGCGTATAAGTGAAATCGCCCAGGATGTGGCCCCGTGACTCCGACTCCCTTCGCTCGGCATAACGCATCGGAAGTCGGTCCGTCGTGGGCATATCGACGATTCGCGCCTTTACACCGTACGACTCTACCTCAGTTTACGCTTTCACCACACGAGGGCCATTGGTCTACTCCCGTACTCTGAATCGACCTGAGTCTATACATTCCTTTTCCTTAAGCTGTCGGAGTCGGGTTTCCGTCACCTGCAACCAAAATAATCTTGCCCATATATCGGGAGAAAGCCACTTCCTTTCCCGAAAATTACCTCTTTCGTCTATAAAATGGGAGTGTATTACTCACGACGGTTTGGAGTATCATGGAAATCTTGACACAAAACTGAAAGAGAGACGATAATTTTCTCACACACCGGGGAGTCCTGAGGTGGAGCACATCACGAGGCGGCTCATTTGGCGGCTCAACACCGGAGGCTGGCGCTTTCCACCTCTTCAATCCGCGGTGCCTCGCGGTCTCCTCCTCAGGGCGAAGCAAGATGGCGGCGGCAGTTCCACCACGTCGACGTCGACGGGAAGTTTTCTTCGAGGGCTCGAGAGAGGCTTTGCCCAGAAGCCACGCCCAGCAGGTTTCTCCTCGTATCTCATTGGCCCGAATTGGGTCTCGTGCCCGCTCCCGACAAAGTAGCAGAGGACGGGGGCGGGGCACCCACGGTGCCTACCACCCACGAGAACAGCGGCTCGGCTCCCTCGTGGGGGTGTTATGAGGGTCAGTGGAGGTGTCAGCTCCTGGTACCTGCGAGGATTCAGACACGTTGCAATTGTCTTCGACACCGCGAGGGAATGTGGCGCGGGCACATCTTCCCAACCCTGAGACAGTCAGGTGACATCGGAACTGAAATAGTTCTGGCCAATGCATTTGAGTTAATCACATGCTTCCGGTGACAATGGACAGAAACAGAAATTGGCCTAAGCCAAAAATAGTTTCTTAGCTTATTTAACTGGAAAGTTTAACTGGTGTGGTGGGCCCAGGCATAGCCTGGAGGTTGAATTTCAGGCACTCCTTCTCCTTCTCTGGGCCCTGATTTCTTCTGTGTTGGCCTCATCCTCACACAGACATATTCCCTCCGGTGGCAAAGATGGCTGCCATTAGCCCAAGCTTCCGTCCTCCCAGCTTCTTGTCCCCGGGGAAAAGAGAAAGCCTAGGGAAGATTCTCATTAGTCTAGGTGAGACCACATGCCTATGCCTGAGCCAATCACCTTGACTCTGCTAGACGCGGCCCAGATGGCCCGCCCAATTCCCTAGCTGGGGTAGAGTGGAGGCCAAGGGCATAAACTGGCCAAAAGAAAACCCCGAGGCTGCTTTCACAAGAAAGGGGAATGGTATTGGGGCAAAAGTAACACTGTCTCCTACAGTCTTAATTTTACTGGGAGAGAAACTTACACCCAGAAAGGGTGAGACACTAGATGTCATAGCAGTGGATCCAAGTCCTGAACTCCAGCCCCTGAATGCCTAGCCATTACACCAACCCTCACTGGGTGCCAGGAGGATGGGTGGGTCTGTGATTCCCTAATAATGCCCACGCCAAACTCTTTCACTCCCCAACCTCCCTCTCCAAATGAGGCTCACCCACATTTCTCACCCTGAGGTTTGGTCTACTTTGCAGCTGAAGTACAGAATGTTAGGGGATTGCTATGGACTGAATTGTGCCTCCCTCCCACTTAATTTTGAAGCCTTAACCCTAATACAGTGTCTTTGGGAGATAATTAGGTTTATTTATTTATTTTTTTAATGTTTATTTATTTTTGAGACAGAGTGCAAGTGGGGGAGGGGCAGAGAGAGAGGGCGACACAGAATCTGAAACAGGCTCCGAGCTGTCAGCACAGAGCCCGATGCGGGGCTCGAACCCACGAACCGTGAGATCATGACCTGAGCCCAAGTTGGACGCTCAACCGACTGAGCCACCCAGGCGCCCCATGAGATAATTAGGTTTAAATGAGATCATGAGGGTAGGGCGACCATGATGGGATTAATGCCCTCATAAGAATAGACAACCAGAGATGGCTTTCTCTCTCTCTTTCCCTCTCTGCCATGTGAGGACACAGCAAGAAGGAAGCTGTCTTTAAACCAGGAAGAGGGCTTTCACCAGACCTGACCATGCTGGCACCCCGATCTCAGACATCCAGCCTCTGGAACTGTGAGAAAATAGATGCCTGGTTTTAAATGTATGGTATTTTATTATGGCAGCCCAAGCTGACTAATACAGGGATGGATTTAGAGCAACAAACATTGATTGGGCACCTGCTGAGTGCCAGGTCCTGTGCAGGATACTAAGGTTCATTAGCTGGGTCTTAGCCCACAAAGAGTTTGGAATCTAAAAGCAATGTTAAAATATTAATAATGGATCCCTTCTATCTTCTCTGTAAACTTTGAGCTCACTTTTACTTAAGAAAAGAAATTTCCAACTCAACCAATAACCTCCTTGCTCTTTCTTCCTCTCTCCATCTGTCTCTAGAAACAGAATAGCACGTAGACCACAGAACTTTGCATCCATCTCTCCATGCTTATTTCCGTGCATGCCAAGAGGAAAAAAAAAAAAATGACAGCTATAAAGAGATGGCAGATGCTCTTAAGTGCCCTGTGTTCAGAGTTTTCCATGTATAACCTCATTTAATCTTCCAACTACTTCACGAGGCAGCCGTTATTAGTCCCATTTTCCAAATGAGGATGCTGAGAGGCTCAGAGTGACAAAGGGACCTGCCCAAGATCACACAGCTGGGAAGCGGAGATGGGATTTGTACCCAGGTCCCTCTGATTTTAATGTCCAAGTTCTTAACCCCCATTGAATCTCCTTGGCTAATCAGTGCTATAGATGGATTCACAAAAGAGATACTCATCCAAAGCTGATGAGTATCATCCATTAGGATGACCTAGATTTCTCCATGATAAGGACAGCCGCCACTGAGGAAGCTGGCTGTGATATGAATGGATGCATTAAGAATTTTTATTGACTCTCAAAGAGTTAGCAATGATATCACTTCTGCTATTTACATGAGCCTGCAGTTATCGAGCCTTTACTCTGTGCCAGTCATTCCACATGTTTTAACTCTCTTCCCCTCACAAGCCCTTGAGTTAAGTCCTAGCATCACCCCATATTCCAGATGATAAAACTAAGGCTTACTGGGACTAAAGCAATGGGTGAGTGAATGAAATGAGGGAATCTCACAACCATAAATCTTTGAGGGAGGAGTAAATTTTCCAAAGCCCTCGAAGTGCTAGAATCTTCCAAGTCTGTATTCAAAGAGAAGGGGGCAAGATGGAAATTGAGAACAAAATTCTCCCCTCATAGAAGGAAGATGCTGTTTGCCAACTAAGAGTTCTAGGAAATGTCATGAGGTCTTCCTTTCCCCCACCCCAGACCCTCACGGTCTGTGGTTGGATGTGGAAATCCTGGAAGTTTCCCTGAATTGAGAACTGATAGAGGTGGGAGAGAGCAGGCTTTTAAGGGACTCTCACAGGAAATGGAACAATAGCAGTGCTGTGCCTTGTGAGAGCTGCAAATGGGGTCCTCAGCAAGAGGGAATACAGAGATGCATATGCTCAAGATGTTCTGCCATCTAAATGTGCATAATGGAAAAAAAAAAAACAACCTTGTATAAAATGTAATAAAATAGGTCTGTGAAATCGGCCTTAAAAAATCATGTGCATCTGGGTTTTGTCCTGAAGGGCAAAAACACAAATTCCATGACCAGTTTGGTGCAGTTGGATGAGGGGAGTGGTTAAGCATTTATTATTTGATTTTGTGGGTTTTTTAACAAAGAAATTACATATTCGTTATTAAAAATTCAAGCAATACATAAGTAATGGTGTATCAGTTAGGAAGGCTACTTGTGCAAGTAACAGTAAACCCAGTAAACTGGGTTTAAAAGACCAGAGTGTATTGTTAATTAGCAGGAAGGCTGAAGGTAGGAGGTTCTGGGCTTGGTTTAGGGATTCAACAATATCAACAAGAACCCAGATTCCTTTGTTCTTTCTGCCCTGCTCTACTCATCGTGTTTGTGATATCTCCCTTCGTGGTTACAAGACGGCTGCCATAGCTCCAGACATCAGGTTCTCATGTCACGGTCCCAAGCAGGAAGGAAAAGGGTATGATGGGGCAAAAGAGAACCTTGTCTTCTTTTATTAAATTTTCTTTTCTTTCCCAGAAACTGTTCCCTTCATCTACAAAGGTGGGTGGACTTCTGTTCAAACCCTAGCTCTCCCACTTAATCTCTCTGAGCTTCAATTTCCCCATCCTGGAAATAGGAATAATAGTAGTGTTTTCCTCATAGGGTGTTGTAAGAATTAAATGAGAAAGCACATCATGTATAATAAACACTCGGTAGGTATGTGGGTATCTTCTTTTTGTCTGTCCAGATGCATCCTTCTTTACCTTTCTCCTGCTTATTCTGTGCTGCCCCAGGAGTGCAACAACGGGCTTCCTTATCCTCTGGCTTCTGGTTGATTTGGCCACTGGAGAGTGTCAACAGGAGATGAGGAGGGAGTAGAGAAAGGTCAGGTATTTATTTTTCTAGCTCCCTCTCTGTGGGATGCCAAGGGGCTGAGTTTCTCTACTGAGAGCCACCGCTCCTCTCTCCCTCTGCCAGCTGCTCCCTCCAGGTTCCAGTAATGCCCAGATGGTAACAGCTCCCAAGGTTACTAGTCCCAGGGGCTGCACTGTTGCTTTTCTTAAACCTGTTCTCACCTTAATAAATAATTTCTTTATTAAACTCCTCTCAAAATACCAGTTTGAGTGTATTAGCTTTTCCTGCTGGCACCCTGATGGATTCAAAACATTCGCTTTTTTTTCAAAGTAAATTGTTTGCAAACTTCAGTATTTTATTAGTAGTGACAAGTGACTTGTGTCACCCCTCATGATTAAGAATCACCAGTCCACTTGGTCAAAAAGTCAGTCAAGTGGGATGTTCAGTTGAGTTGGCTGTTAGAATCATGAATTAATTCTAAATCCTTGGGCCTCTGGCCATATCCTGAGGCACAATATCTTTTAAGTGATAATGATTTTGAAAAAAAAAGAAAGAAAAGACACAATTTCACATTCACATGCCCTGAACTCATAGCTGCGTATTCTTGACATCCTTCAGTTAAATGGAAAACACCAGGGTTTGAAACTGTATTGATTTCAGTGGGCATATATTATTTTACTGTAAGTACCAATGTCTGTTGTACTTAATATACAATGGATTAATTTAAAATGCATTAGTTTAATAAAAATGCATAAAATAGAATAGAATTGCATTAGCTTCAATAAAAAATTCAATTTCATAAATATTATCTCGTGTTAAAATGCATTGATTTCCAGGAAAATATATTGGTCAAAGGTAATTTACATTGGTTTGAATGGAAATGCACCAGTCTGCATACATATGTATTAGTTTAGTCAAACGTATCCAATTGTGTAAAATATCGGTTAGGCTGAAATGGATTCTGACCCTGTTGTTGTCGTTGTTGTTGTTTTATTCTTTTTCTCTGAATAAATATCTCCCAGGCTGGCTTTAGTGTGGCCCAGTTCACTTGAAGGAATGCGGGTGGCTGAACCTGAGGAACATTCTGGTAACCCATGGGTTTGTGAATGGATGTGTCAACTTCAGCAGCAGTTAAAACTCCCTTAGTGGCATGTAAGGGACACTCATCTTCCCCACTGAGGCTGAGTGTGGGATATGAGCTGGAGATCCAAGCAAAGGGCCCAGAAGTCATATGTCCTGTCCTTGTAAGGACTGATTGGAGCCATCCCTAGATCAGGACAATGTTGTAGACCTTGACTACAGCAAGAGGAACTGGAAAGGAGCCTGTGATCTGGGAGCAAATGGAGACCAGAACCAGAAGGTGAGCTAGACCCAGAGTTCAGGATCAACAGGACAGGATCATAGGTAGGGTTCTGGGGTCTACCAGGCCTGGGTTCAAACCCTGAGCCTGACACTTCCTCTGTGTCCTTGGCCAAGTCATTTAACTTCTCTGAGTCTCCATTTCTCCCAGGTATTGTACTGTCCATGTACTGATTTATTTAATCACCACCACACCCCCATGGTACAAGTAAGTGACTTGTTCCAGAGCACACAACTGGCAAGTATCAGAGATTTAAATCCAGAGTCTCCGTTCTCAGCCACTAGACTACCTCCAATAATTGTTTTGTGACTTCCAAAGCAGTCATATCATGGCAATTAAGGAAGGTACCCCAACCCCTGCTCTGTGTTTTCCTAAGAGCCTCCTTTTCTTGGATAAGGACTGAGTGACTTTGCCTCTTTGAGCCTCGGTTCCTTCATCTGTAAAATGGGTAAAATGAACAGCATCCATCTCCTAGGGCTCTCAGCATACTAAGGACATGGTAAAGGCTCAACAAACATCCTACTCCTGAAATTATCATTGCATTATATGCTAACTTGGATGTAAATTTTTTAAAAAATAAAAAAAATAGAAGACTCAACAAACAGTAGACCCTCACCCCAACAAAAAGCATTCAACGTATTTTTGTGGCTGCAGGACTCTTCAGAATCTTTACTGTGCTGATGTGGCCCCTGAATCTCTCAGAGGGGAAGGAGTAGGCAGAATCTAGGAGGAGGCTGAGCTGTGAAGGTCAGAACTACAAGAGGGAAAAGAGAATTAGAGATGGAGAAATTGTACGAGCTGAATAGTGTTTCCCAAAATGTGAGACCCCCTCATCCCTTGTGATGTGTGAGCTGCTTTTGTTCTCCTCAAGTAGACATTTTCCACAACTTTTTATTTGAAAAAAAATTGTAACAGAAGAGTTGCAAGAAGGGTGCAATGAAATCTCTGAACTTCTCCAGATTTGCCAAATGCTGACATTTTGCCACATTTGCTTTATTTCTGTGTGTGTGTGTGTGTGTGTGTGTGTGTGTATACACTTTCCCCAATGAACCATTTATGTGTTAATGCAGTCACTGCCACAGTCCTTTATACACACAGTCCGGTATGTATCTCCTAAGAACCAGGTCATCCTCTTATGTAATCACCATACAATTATCACATTCGAGAAACTTAACATTAATGAAGTTCTAGAATCTGAATTTCAGGTTCCATGTTCCAATTTCACCAGTTGTCCTAAAATTGACAATTGGTGGTACAATCTCTGACCTCTTGGAATGGGGGCATGTCTGCCAGGTTTCTGCACTATAATTTTTTCCCTTTGTAATTAGCAAGAAACCTGTGGGGTAGATACTATAGATAAGACTGTGCCAAGTTAAACATTAAAACATTTAAAAACTGAATATTTACATATTTATTTTCATGTTATATTCTGTTCCTGCAAAGGAAAATTGCTATTTCATTTACAGTAGCAATGCGGTTTCCTTCTCCAAAATACATACTAAAAATGAAAAAAAAGGGGCACCTACGTGGCTCAGTCGGTTAAGCATCCGACCCTTGATTTGATTTCATGGTTTGTGAGATCAAACCCTGCGCTGGACTCTGCACTGACAGCATACAGCCTGCTTGTGATTCTCTCTCCCCTCGCTCTCTGCCCCTCCCCCACTTGCGTGATCTCTCTCTCGAAATAAATAAACTTAAAAAAGAGGAATCTCCAAAAAAAAGTGAAAAAAAAGGAAAGTGAGTCAATTTGAAGAAAAGTGTAACATAAGTGACAATAGAGGTGGTTCATGGATGTGGCAAAATACGTTGACATGTGGTGCTCAGATGGCTGTTGTAGGGACACGGCACAAGTGTGGAAACTGCCATTGTAAAGAGATAAAGCTAAGCTGCAGAGGTGGAGAGGGCTCATCCCCGGGGTGTTCAGAGCCTTAGGGTGTATTCTGTGGTGTCTGGTGTTCCCCCAGGCCCACAGACCCTGTGCCTGGCCTCTGTTTGGCCCTGCAGCCTGGGGACGTGGCCTTGAGCACAGTTACTTCAGACCCCCCACTGGCACTGCTAGGGAAGCCACCGGCTGATCTGGAAGGTTCCAGAAATTCAGTGTGAATCCTGGTTCATGGAAACCCACCCAGCAGTCTATATAGACTGGGGTCCTGCAAAAAGAGTCCCTCCCGACCCCTCCTAGAATCGATGTGTGGGCAACACAGAAGGCAGACCGGGTGTTGCTCTTCCGGACATAGACTGGATGGTGGAGTCTGGCAAAGAAGGATGAAAGCATGAAAAGGCAGGGCCACCAAGGAGGTGGCTGGTGGCCGGTGAGGGTGTAGGGGGCTGGGGAGTGGTGCTTTTGACGGAAAGTCCTGCAGACTGAGAGGAATAATTGAATGCAATTTAGCATCTGTTCTTTGGGTATTGGAGGCCCAGAAACTTCCTGAACTCGGGTCTAAAAAGTGGCCCCTTGAACTCAACAGAGACTGTCCTTTCAGGGCCCAGCCTTGACTATGGCTTGGGACTGGTGCCAGAAGTTGCCCACTGGAGGCCCCTGTCATGATGAAATCTATTGCTAGAATCCAGGTGGGTCTGTGCAAAAGCCAAAATTGAGTTAATTCTCGGATTTTGGCAAAATCAAGAGTAAACAGATTCACCCTTTGATTCCTGAGAGGGCAGTTGGTAAGGCACAGGCATCACCTTCAAACCCCGGCTCAATGCCAGCTGTGAAGCTCAGACATATTCACCCCCTCTGGAGGCTCAGCCTTCTCTTCTGTAAAAGGGGATGATAATATTGCCTATACCCCGGGTTGTTGTGAGGGTCACATGAGGGAAATGAATAAAGAACTTAGTACAACGCCAGCCATGTTATAAGTGGTCATTAGATTTGTAGCTATTATTATTGTTGCTGTTAATCAAACCAGTTACTCAAAGAGCCCGAAGAGAAGCCATTCAGGTGAATAGGAGCTCCTTGAAAGTAGGAATGATTTTGTATTCATCTACCCTCAGGTGCTGAGGGTAGGTACCCTCAGCACCTACCAGGGCCTGGCCTAGAGGAGGTGCAAAGTATTGATTGTTAGCAAGAATAATCATAATTGCTCATATTTTTGGAGCACCTACTATGTTTCAAGCCCTGGATAAGGCTTCCATGTGTATTATTGCATCTAAACCTGAGAGTCACCCTAGGCCCTCACATACTGCTGGTGAGAAATGTGAAATGGTGCAGCTGCTGTGGAAAATAGTTTGGCAGTTCTCAAGGTTCAACGTGAGATTACTATATGATGAGCAACTCCATTCCTAGGTAGCTACCCCAAAGAATTGGAAAACAGATATTCAAACAAATACGTGTATATGAATGTTCATAGCAGCACTATTCACAGTAGCTAAAAGGTGGGAACAGCCCAAATGTCCATCAGTTGATTAATGAGTAAACAAAATGTGGTCTATTTAGATAATGGACTAATATTCAGCCATAAAAAAGAGCGAAGCACTGATTCACGCTACAGCATGAATCATCCTTGAAAAGATGATGCTAAGTAAAAGAAGCCAGACACAAAAGATCACATATTGTGGTTCTGTTTATATGAAATGTCCAGAATAGGCAAATCCATAGAAACAGCAAGTATATTAGTGTTGTCAGGGGCTGGAGGGAGGGGGGAGGGAGAGTGACTGCTTAATCGGTACAGAGTTTCTTCTGGGAGTGATGGAAATGGTGAAAATGTGTTAAAATTGTAAATTTCATGTATCTTGTAACCACAGTAAAAACAAAAAATTTTGGAGACTTTTGCACACATACCAACACACAATTATTTTTTTAATGTTTATTTCTGAGAGAGAGAATGCATGCATACGCACAGGTGGGAAGTGGCAGAGAGAAAGGGAGACAGAAGATCCCAAGTGGGCCCTGTGGTGACAGCAGAGAGCCTGACGCAGGGCTCGAACTCACAAACCGTGAGATCACGACCTCAGCCGAAGTTGGACACTCAACTGACTGAGCCACCCAGGTGTCCCAAAACAATTAACCATTTAAAAGTAAATATCAGTCTCATTTAGTAGATTTACAATGTGTATGACGACTTCTATCCAGTTCCAGAACATTTTATCACCTAAAATGGAAACCCTATACCCATTAGCAGTCACTCCCCATTTCCTCCTCTGCCCAAGTCCCTGGCATTCACCGATCTGATTTCTGGCTCTGTGAATTTATCTATTCTGGATATCTCACATATAGGAAATCATACACGATGTGGCCTTTTGTGTCTGGCCTCTGTCACTCAACATAATGTCAAGGTTCATTCAGGGTGTAGCATCTATCGCTCCTTCTTACAGCTCAATCACATTCCATTGTCTGGACAGACTACAATTGGTTTCTCCACTCATGTGTTGATGGGCATTTGGGTCATTTCCACTTTTCAGCTAGTGTTCATAGTGTGCAAATATTTGTTTGAGTCCCTGTTTTTCAATCCTCTTGAGTCTATGTGGCACTAGTGGGTTTTAAGCAGAGCTGAGGGGCGGCTACCAGGGGAGAATGGACTCTGTGCAGAGAGGGTAGGGGAAGAGGCATCACAGCAGGACACCTGAGGGGGGCTGCTGCAGCCATCAAAGTGAGGGATCCCACTGGCGTGGACTGTGACAACATCAGCAAAATGGAAAGCAGGGGATGGACAGGGACATGTTTTGGAAGCGGGTGGGGGAACAAGATGAAGGGGCTTTCTTCTCCCAGGCCTGCTAGCTGTGGCCAGCAGACGTGGGGCCCTGAAACTGACTGAAGCCCCAGAGGCTTTGCTGACTGCTGCAGCCGCCCCTTGCCTGCATGGAACTGTGTTCAGTGTGGACCACCCACCTGGAAATCAGCCTGGAATTAACTGACAGGGGGCTGGAGACCAAAGGCGTGTGCACCAGCAAACAGATGATTTGCAGTGGCTGTAGGGATGGAACTGCATTTAGGGGCAGAGAACAGAGCACATGGCTGGTAGGGTCAGCCGGGCAGGGGCAGGGGGCGGTGAGAGGAGAGGAGGAACAGAGGGGCTCTGGACCTAGCTGGGCCCAGCGAGGCTGTTTGTGAAAATGGAGGGCTGGGGCCTATGGCTTGCCCAGGTCTGGAGGCTGCTGGTCTGAGGAACAGCCCATCTGCCCCTGAGTCTTGCTGTACTGAGGGCACTGCAGCTAACAAGGGCAAATTAATTAGCCTCTCGGCCTCAGTTTCCTTGTCTCTAAAGTGGGACTGACAACCCAGCAGCTATTTCATAAGGCTGTGGTGAGAACAGAACGAGGAGTGTGTGAGCCACGTGTGCATTCCAGCACAATCATTTATCAATGTCTTTATGGCTTGTGTGTGCCTGGATCATGAATTGGCCATACAGAGCTGGAGTCAAATCCCAGCTTGGACACTTGCTACTTATGCAGCCCAGGCAAGTCTCATTGTCCCTCTGACCCTTAGTTTCCTCATCTGTAAAATGCAGAAAGTATTCTGATCTGCCCCATGGGATTGTGTGGGGGCTAAGGGAGGAGATGATGCATGGGAAGCGCTCAGGCCAGTTCCCAGCACGAGGTAATCACTCCATCCATACGTTGGAGCTTCAGGCATTATGACTTTGCTCACTATTTGATTTTACTAAACCCTCAGTTGGCAATAAAGAAGAGAGGCTCAGAATCCAGAGTCACACATGGATTCAAATTCTGACCTTGGTTTTGCTTTCTGTGTGGCCTTAGAAAGTTATTACAGTTCTCTGAGCCCTGATTTCATTCATTCATGTCTCCATTCATGTATTCAACACTTACTGAACAATTATTCGATGCTGGGCAGTATTTTAAGCACTTTGCTTGTAGCCATTGATAGGACTCCCACAACAACCCTAAACAAGATAGGCACTGTTATTATCTCCCTTGTACAGATGGGGGACCCCAGGCCCAGGGAGAAGTCGCTGCCCCAAGTGACACAGTGGATAAGTGTCAAAGCCAGGATTCAAGTCTGGGCCACCTGGCTCCAGAGTCCATGCCCTTAACTTTTGGGAGCCATATTTCCTCTCTGTAAGTTGGAGATTATAATAGCTCTTTCCCCCTGTGTATGTTGGAAGGATTAAATGAGGTCTGGCCTTTATATACCTAGCATGGTGCCTGGCCCTCAGAGAGGGCACAAGAAAAGGGAGATGTTATTTTAATTTGCTATTTCTTTTTTTTTTTTTTAAGTTTATTTATTTATTTTTGAGAGAGAGAGATAGAATGAGCAGGGGAAGGGCAGAGAGAGAGGGAGACAGAGGATCTGAAGCAGGTTCCACGCTAACAGCAGAGAGTCAGATGCGGGGCTCCAACTCACGAACCATGAGGTCATGAACTGAGTCAAAGGCAGAGGTTTAATTGACTGAGCCACCCAGGCACCCCTTAATTTGCTATTTCTTTTAGCTTTTTTTTAAAGTAAGCTGTACCCCAAATGTGGGGCTTGAATTCATGACTTAGAGATCAAGAGTTACATGTTTTATTGACTGAGCCAGACAGGCGCCCCTAATTTGTTATTTCTCATTTTATTTTTCTTCTCAGTACACCTCTGTGCCTTTGCACTAGACTCTCTTCTCTGCCTGGCTCACTTTAGATGGTCTTTCAAGCCTCTACTTCAAGGGTCACCTCCTCCAGGAAGCCTTCTTTGACCTTGCAGATGGGCTAAGTGGCCCCCTGCGGAAAGCCCACAGAGCTTGGTAGCCCAGGAGGCTACCAAACTGCAGTAGTCTTGACCACATCACTGTACAGTTTCCCACTTCCATCTAATAAAGGCGGAGGCTATGCTGTCTCCTTCGTATTCCTGGCTTCTAGCACAGTCCTGAGCCAGCGTGGACGCTCCCTTAGGGAATGGGTGCTCATTCATTCAACATAATGTTTTGAGCACTGATGGTATGTATGTCAGGCTCCAGGGCAATAGCAACATAAGTTTGTGGAATGACTAAAGGGCCCCTCCCCTGTTTTGTGCTTACTTGGCCATCTTGCTGCTACTTGCTGTGTTTACCTTTGAAGGTGGCACTTTCATTCCCTCCTGGGAGTGGACCAGGGAAAGTTCCAGGCCCAGGCCCAGGCTCTTTGCGGGTGACTCTCCTTCCCAGTTCCAGATGCCCAGCAGCCTGGCTTCTCTGTTTGTGTCTCCCTGAAGCCACCAGGCCTCCCTTGAGCCCAGCCCCCCTCCTGAAATAGAGTTTCTTGTGGCTTCATGTTTCTTCTCCTCAGAGCACAGTCTCCTTTCTCCAATCTGCCACTGGACTTACCAACTCTCCAGGCTAAAAATACTGACATTTTTGAAGGACTGTTAGGGCTGGAGCTGCTCTCCTTAAGAGAATGAGTCTCTCTGCAAATTGAAGCAGGTGGTGCAGCAGTCACAAGCTGAGGGCAGCTTCCACAGTCATTCTTGGTCATATCCAATGGGCCAGACTGTCTGCTTTCCTGATGTGCCTCCTGGACCCTGAGCTCCTGGAGACCAGGGATCAGGGCTGGATCATCTCCATATCCCCACACAGCCTGGCACACAGTAAGTTCTCAATAAATGTTTGTAGAGTGTTGCATAATAGTTATGAACAAGGACTTGGACCAGATAACTTGGGTTCAAATTCTGGCTCTACCACTTACTGGGTGACCTCTCTGCCTCCATTTCCTCATCTATAAAATGGAAATAATAAAAGTGCCTATCTCCTAGAGTTAAGAGGACCAAATGAATCATTATAGGTATAGTTTCTAGAGAAGAGTGTCACAATATAAGAGTTAGCTATTATTAGTATTAGAATTATTGTCATCATCTTTATCAGCATTAGGAATCTGGCTTTCCATCACTCCACTCTATTTTCGTCTATGGTCTTTATTCCCAGGAGGGTTCTCCCTATGGTGACAAAATGCCTGCTAGGCGCCGGGTGCTCAAGTTTATATCCCACCCCTCAAAAGTCCCAGTCTAAAAGAAAGTTTGTCGGGGCGCCTGGGTGGCGCAGTCGGTTAAGCGTCCGACTTCAGCCAGGTCACGATCTCGCGGTCCGTGAGTTCGAGCCCCGCGTCAGGCTCTGGGCTGATGGCTCGGAGCCTGGAGCCTGTTTCTGATTCTGTGTCTCCCTCTCTCTCTGCCCCTCCCCCGTTCATGCTCTGTCTCTCTCTGCCCCAAAAATAAATAAAAAAACGTTGAAAAAATAAATAAATAAAAGAAAGTTTGTCTTTCTTATCCCTAAAACTCCAGCAGAAATCCTGGAGTGGCTTTCTTCAACCTGGCTTTGAGCTCTGCCGTTTTGTGGACCACTCTTGGGGGCCAAGTATCTGAGCTGTTCTTGTTTAAAGATTTTTTAATGTTTATTTATTTTGAGAGAGAGAAAGCACACAAGAGAGTGAGTGTGAGCAGGGGAGGGGCAGAGGGAGAGAAAGAAGGAGAGAGAGAATCCCAAGCAGCTTCCACACTGTCAGTGCAGAGCCCAATTTGGGGCTCAATCCCATGAATCATGAGATCATGACCTCAGCTGAAATCAAGAGCCAAACCCTTAACCAACTGAGCTACCCAGGAGCCCCTGACCTATTCTTATTAGCCAATCCCGGGTTATGTGCCAATCTGAGGCAACTGCTATAGCCAGAAGGATAGCAAGCTCTAACTGGCCAGGCTGACAACAATCATTGTAGAATAGAATGCTCTGATTGGCCAGGTAAGTCATGTGCCCATCCTTGGAGCCAAGGATTCAAGTAGACTTCACCCAAGAGCTGGGATTGTGGTGAGGGAGGGGTGAGGGGTGTTGTTCTCAGATTCAGGAATGTATGGAGGACAGGCAGAAACAGCTGCATCAGACTACAATGGCCCCAAAGTGGAACAAAGCCCTTTGTCCCTTTTCCCCAAAACACCCACTGGAGGCTGTCCTGGATAGTAGCTTTTACTGGACATGACAGCTGCAATGGTGTGTGTGTGTGTGTGTGTGTGTGTGTGTGTGTGTACATCACATTGCACAGATTACAATTAAAAATGAAATATTAGATCTCTATTCTTATAAACCCTCAAGTCTTTCTTTCCAGGCATTAAAGAATGGCCCCTTCTCTTCTCTTTCTCTGGTTTGTCCAAAGTAATAATATCCTTAGGAGCAGACAGTTTGCATTTTCTCTGTCTGGGTTCCTACCCACACTCGCTGCATCTGGCCACACAAGATGGGTTCACTGGACAAACTTGCTTACATTTTATCCCAGTTTGGATCTCCTTTCTCCCTTTGGTTTCTCCTGCTCATTGAGCAAGTATTCACTGGCAGGATTTGTAAGTCAAGCCTCTTTCTCTGTGAGGGTCTCCCCAGCATGAAAAAGTCACATCATATCTTGGGGGAGGGGGAGTTGAGATTTGGAATAAGAAAGTTCCAAGAGAAATACCCCCACAGACCTTGGGCGCGGCCTCTCAGCTTCTCAAATCAGGCAAGCAGTTGTCTTATTTGATTAGGATTAACAGATTTTCCAAAGATAACCTATTTTGGTTTTATGATTTTATCTCTCCAGGCAGTGTTTACAATATGTATTTGCAGAAACAGAGAATGTATGCCAGGAACGAGGCAAGGGCCCTTGCCGGAGCTCACACAGTCTGTCATAAATATAATATTAGGATGACGCCTGAAATTAATGTGAATCATTTCCCAATAAATATAGTCAGTTAGTGAGGTGTTCCAGGACCGCTGATGGGAGATATATTTTGGTAAAATATGGTTTTTTTATCGGTTGGGAACTGGGGGTGGGGGTGCGTGGAGGGCATAAATCTCCACGGAAGAAGTATCTTTTATGATTATTCAATTCCACAGTAGCTCTAAAAGCCTAAAGTAGATTCATATTTACAGTTCCTGGAAGCACCTGGTTTTATATATTGGGGGAAGAATTAGCATCAGGGCCTCCTCATGGAAATCACTGACTTACATTCTTGGATGGCGGGAAAGTGAGAGCCCCTCCAGCTGGGCTACTCCATCGGACTGAATTAATTTCATCTGCATTCCAGTGTGGAGCAAAGGAAACTGCATGCAGCAGTCACACCAAAGAAGGGGCTGCTGGGAAGGTGGTCCTGGCTGGGCTGGGCACAAGAGGCAGACATGAGGAGTATGGGATGCATGGTGGGGTTAGGGCCGTTGGGCTGGAAAAGGAAAAAGTGTGCAAGGGAGAAGGCAGAAGGTAGCTAGGTAAAGCTGACAGTGACAGGGGCATCTATGTGCTCTTGTCCCTAAGAGCTCAGGCTAACATAAACATCCATGCCTCATCCTACCTGCCCAGATCCTCCCAAAGCCTAGAGATGGAAGAAGGAATCCTGATCTTGCCCTTGCCTGTTAATTTCCCTGCATGAGCCTTATTTATTTAATTTAAAAGTAATCTTTACTATTTTTTTTTCCTGCAAATGAAAGTGATAGAAACAGGTCCACAATCTGTTAGCCAAAATTCTAAAGTCTAAAAAACTCTGAAAACTGTGAGTTTTTATTGCTAACACATTTGGTGGCAAAACCTGAATTGAAAGGATGTGAGGCTATTTATATTCCTTATTCATCCCACTTTGTGGCAATGTTTATACTTTTCACTGGAGAAATATTAATGTGTTTGAGTATAAGGGGGCTGCCCCAGACTTCCTGGGAATGTTAGATAAGCCACATGGACCCCGATGCCTTTCCAAGAACCAAACAGATTCTGAATTCTGAAACACATCTTCCCCAAGGGTTTCAGATAAGGGATTGTAGGCTTGAACTTGTTAGTTGTAATAAAAAGTCACATGACATCATGTAGAAAGGGAATGCCTTAAGGAAACAGAAAAGCCTCCCCACTAAACAAAAAGTGAGCAAAACATATAAATATTCACGGAAGAAAAACTACTCGCCATTAAACTTAAAAAATTCAACTGTAGTCATAATTGAAGACGACAGATTGAAACTGTAATAAGCTTTGTCTTTATTAAATTAAAAAGGGGAAGATTATCTGCTGTTGGTTTAGAATGTGTGGAAAGGTGTTCCCCATCCATACTAATGATGGGGGTAAATCAGAGCAAACTATCTTGTAAGACAACTGGGCAATACCTGGCCACATTTTAAGAGTGTATATACCCTTTGGAGCAACACTTTTGCTTCTGGGAACTTGCCTTGAAACTAGTTACACTCACTCGTACAAAGATAACCGTTCGAGGATATTCGTTACACCATAGTTTATAACGGCAAAACCTGGAAACAACCTAAATGCCAAGTTTACACAATAGAGTACTCGTTAAATATACTTGTAGCACATAAATAATGGAATATTAAGAAGCATTCAAACAGAATGAAGTAAATGTCCATGAACTGCCTTGGAAAGGTGCCCACAATACAATGTCCACAGAGCAATTTGCAAAATTCTACAATTCGGTTTCCATTTTCTATAAGTATTTATATGTGTATTATATGTTCACATGTGCAGAGAAGAACATGTGAAAGAATATACCCCAAACTGTGGCTACACTTCTGTAAGATGTATATGAGGAGTCAGGGCTCTCTCTAGGTTTTAGATATTTTTGTACATTTGGTAATTGAATTATTTGCAGTAAGGGAAGGGAAGTAAAAACTCCCCATAATTCTATCCTCTTACACAAAGATTAGTTTTCATTAAAAATTTGGCGTTTTCCCCTGTTCCTAGCAGTGTTATTCACAATAGCTAATATGCAGAAGCAGTGTGGATGTCCATTAGTGGAGGGATGGATAAGCACAATGTAGTATATCCATACAATAGAACATTATTCAGCTTTTTAAAAGGAAGGAGGGGTGCCTGGGTGGCTCAGTCGGTTAAGCTTCCGACTTCGGCTCAGGTCATGATCTCATAGCTCGTGAGCTTGAGCCCCACATTGGGCTCTGTGCTGACAGCTCAGAGCCTGGAGCCTGCTTTGGATTCTGTGTCTCCCTCTGTCTCTGCCCCTCCCCTGCTCATGCTCTGTCTCTCTCTCTCAAAAATAAACATTAAAAAAATTTTTTTAAGGAAACTCTGCCACATGCTATAACGTGGATGAGCCTTGATGATATTATGCTGAACTGGAGAATCCAAGCACCAAAAGATATCCTGTATGATTCCACTTACAGGAGGTACTCAAGAGTAGTTAAGAGCATAGAGACAGAAAATAGTATGGTGGATATCAGGGGGTGGGGGTGGGGGTGTAATAGGGAGTTAGTATTTAATAGGGACAGAGTTTCAGCTTTATAGATGAAAGCTTTGAGGACGGATGGTAGTGATGATTACACAACATCGTGGATGTATTTAATAGCACTAAGCTGCACACTGAAAAATGGTTGAGATGGCAAATTTGGTTATGTGCATCCTACCACAATAAGAAAATAATGTCCTTTTATTTTTTTTTAATTTTTTAAATGTTTTTTAAATTTTTTTTTAAGACAGAGAGAGACAGAGCATGAGTGGGGATGGGGCAGAGAGAGAGGGAGACACAGAACCTGAAGCAGGCTCCAGGCTCTGAGCTGTCAGCACAGAGCCCGACACGAGGCTCGAACCCACGAACTGTGAGGTCGAGACCTAAGCCGAAGTCGGACACTTGACTGACTGAGCCACCCAGGCGCCCCTGAAAATAGTGTTCTTGTAGAATTTTTGTGAATACATCTATATGTACATTCTCACACATGTGCATTTCTCTTCTAAGAGAATGAGTTTGTGCTGTCCAAATTCTTCTGCAATTTTCTTTTCCGTTTCCTGCACCACATCCTGGCCATCTTTCCACGTCAGTGCCTATAGATGTCCCTCGCTGGCACACCACCATGCCATCACCAACTTCACCAGCCACCCCCTGACGGACATGTGGGCTGGCTCCAACTTGGGGGCCTTATGTTTTGAAAGATTGTCATTAACCAAACTGAATTTATTAAGTAATAATTAATTCGTGTCCCCATTTTTTATTCATCAAAGACACACAAACTGCAGACCAAGGCCTCCAATTAGCAGGAGGCTCCTGAAGCTGAGAGAATCTCAGCCAAAAATAGAGGAGCTGGGTGTCCGAAGGAGCCTGGGGCTTTATGGAAGACAAAGGCATGAATTTCCTTTGTGTGCTGGGTTTCTGCTTTTTTAACACAGGGACAAGCTCAGACTCCAAACAAACAGGGGAGAAGTGGCAAGAGCACTGGCAGCAGAAAATTCTGGGGGAAGAGTATTCAAGGCAAGAGGAACAACAGTTAGAAAGATCCAGAGGAAAAATGAAAAATGTTTTTCACTTTCTGAGCCTCTGTTGCCTCATCGGTATAGGAGGGGTATTCTTTTCTGCCTCCTCTTAGAGGTATTCTGAGCATTCACACAGTGGCACATAGTAGGTCCTCAATAAATTCAATAGATGACAAAGAACAAGTGGAAAAAGGTGGAACTTCCAGCTTGCCTTGTTTCAACAAGCATTGTGCTCAGGGCTGATCACCGGGGACGCAGAAGTAAGCAAGACTCAGTTACTATCCTGCAGGAACCCAAGTCCTGCTTGTTTTGTATGTGAGGGAAGAATGATTTCCCCACAGGAAAATGAGGCACTGTGCCAGAAAGGGAACTGGTTGCTCAACAGGACAGGCAAAATAAGTAGGAGAATGCAGGTGGCTGGGTGCCAGCGGCTGTGGGAGGGGCGGGTGGGGAGTGACTGCTTAATGGGCACAGGGGTTCCTTTCGGTGTGATGAGATGTTGTGGAACTAGATAGAGGTGGTGGTTGCACAACACTGTGAATGCGTTCAATGCCACTGAATCGCACACTCCATAATGGTTGGTTTCATGTTGTGTGAATTTCACCTCAATAAAAACAAAAATCAACTGGGAACACTTAAGGGTAAATGCAGGGAGTCTGGACCCCAACTTCCTAGGTTCAGATCCCAGCTCCACCCAGCCTAGCTGTGTAAAGAGGGGCATGTTATGTAACCCCTTGATGCTTCAGTTTCCCCATCAGTCAATTGGGGTCCTAAATTTCTATTAAATCAGGTCATAGTTGTAAACTTCTTAGCAGAGCCTGGCCCATAGTAGGTGATAAATGTCTGGTGGGAGAGGTTATTGGTAGTGAGGCGAAAGGTGCTCTGGGCAAGGAGAACAGTGATGGCAAAAGCAGAGAACTAGGCAGAGATGTGGCATAGGCCACGAGCTGAAAAATGACTGGTTGGGCTGGAGATGCCGTGGGTGTGAGGAGGAAGGTGTGAGAAATAAGCCTCTCTCTTGAGCCAACTTACCATGCTAGGAGGGAATTCTGGGAGTCCTCAGATCTCATTTGACCATAACATTTTTTGCAAAGAGTAAATATTTACTTTCCATGTCATGTTTCTTACCAGACAAGGAAAACAGTCATTCTGCCAGGAACTCGAAGATGTGTGATGTTTAGAAAGGGACTATGATAAGAGCAAGGTCACTTGCAAATGTCCCATTGTTCCAAGTAACCTTTGGTAAGTGCACATGAACCATATCCATTCTGTCCTTATAGAAAACCAATTATGCATTGTAGTTTGTACAATAAATGGAGGATTTTTTTTTAAATACACATTGATGCCTACTCTGTTGTTAAGATAGAAGTCACGGTGCCTTCGGTTTTCCCATAGGCTACTGGCCTCGTGAGAGATGTTGGCAAAGCTTTTTTGTAGCAGTGCCTCACGGAGGATATATTGAATGTGCACTTAGCTCCTACCAAATGTTGCTAATGGCAATCAGATTGGTGGTATATTCCTCCAGGGTGGTACCTACAGGATGGGGTTCAGTAATGATGTGCATCCAGGGCGCAGCTGATAATAGATGTCTCATAAGAAAAGAGTTTATGGGTCAATTAAGTTTGGGCAACAGGGGAGCAACAAAGTTCCACGGGTTTCTTTCATGCAGGAATCGTCAGGGCCTTTAATATCCTAAGCTTCATTTGACTTTTCCAGAAAGAGAGGGGTGTCAGTGTTTCCCAAATTGATTGGCACAAGGAAACTAGGGTTTCAAGGATCTCACTTTGGGAACCACTAGATTACAACTTCCTTTTCATGTTTACTTTCTTACAATTGAGAGTGCGGCCTGATCATCTTGATTGGACTTAAATGTGTCAATCAAAACACCAAATCAACATTTATCAGTGGCTTACATTGTTGGTGCTGGAGAGGCAGCCTGGAAAAGACATAGTCCCTGCCCTCCAGGAGAAATAACCTAACAGGAAAAACACTTGCAATAATTACAGTAACACCAATAATGGCAGGTATCATTTATTGACCCCTTACTATATGCTCAATACTGTGCTAAGTGCTTATTTAAATAAGCTCATTTAAATATCTCAGTAGGGACTCCAGTGTTCTTATTCATGTTTTACAAGTGAAGACTGGAGGTTAAGAGACGGTAAGCAACCTGGCTAGGGGCACACAGCAAAGAGGAGGCCTAGTAGTGCTTTGAGTCAGGTTCTCTGGATACTGAAGCCGCAGACTTCACACTGTGCACTCTAAGAACTCTCTGGGCAAAGCAGAAAAGCAAAGGAGTTAAGCCACAAATTGGGAGGGGTTAGCAGAGACTCATGGATACCTCTAATTTGTGGAACAAGATGTTCATGGCCTGGAAGGAGCTCTAGGGTGGGAAAGACCAGGGACTGGGCTGAGAGCTGGGGAGAAGACAGAGCTCCACATATAAATATCTATGAAGGGAGTGCCTGTGTGGCTCAGTCAGTTGAGTGTCTGACTTCGGCTCAGGTCATGATTTCACATTTTGTGGGTTCCAGCCTCGCATCAGGCTCCGTGCTGACAGCTCAGAGCCTGGAGCCTGCTTCGGATTCTCTGTGTGTGTGTCTCTCTCTCTCCCCCTCCCTCACTTGTGCTCTCTCTCTCAAAAATAAATACACACTAAAAAAAATTTAACAATGTATATGAGGATGGGAACAATGGCTATGGGTCATTCTGGCAGTGGGAAAACTGGAAAAGGAAAGGTGGGAAAAGAAGAGCCCGGGAGGCACAGTGGCAGCAATGTGGACTGGTGATCCAGGAAAACCAGCCTCTTCTCTGGATCTTGCTCCGATTTACTGTGCAGCCTTGTATAGGTCACCAAACCTCTCTGGTTTATACAGGTCTCAGCACCACACACCACTTGTACTAATGCTGTAATTATGAATCTGCTTCTTCCAAAAGATAGTCCCTTTCAAGGGCCGGATGGAGCTTCAATTCACCTCCTTATTCCCAGTGCATGGCATAGTATCCAGTACATTTTAGGTGCTTTATGAATGTTTTTGAGTGAATCAGTGAATGAGTAAAAAAGTAGGTGAAAGGAAGAGGTTGTGTGTCATTCATTTAAACTGGCACCAGAGTAGCAGCCTCTGAGACATATTTTCCCAGCTTTCCACTAAAATACCTAAGAAGGCAGCAAGAATTGAAAACTCACAGTGCTGACACCCAAGACTGACAGGCGCCTGTTGCCAGAATCTGGGAGGAATTTCCATAAATATAAGGCAGATGGAGCCGGATTGAGATAAACAATCGGGAACCTATTCAAGTTTTATCGTCTGAAACAGGGCACCCCTCCAGGACAAAAGGAGGGAGGGAAATACTCAACTCCTTCCCCACTTGCAACCCCAGACTCTGAGATCCAGAGTCTGTGCCAACCAGAAAATCAAGGTAGTGAGGAGGGGAGGGAGTTTTCTCCACTGTATAGGGGACAATTCTGTAGGCAAAATACTCTTCCTTCTTGCTGGCCCATGCTTCTACTATTTAGAGACTGAAGTTTCCAGAAGGCAAAAATCGGGGGACGACAGGGGAAATGGAGGAAAGAATGTCAAAAGCATTTTATATCCTGAGAGGAACAGCTTCCAGGAGTGTTACAGGTGAGGGAGGAACAGAGACAGAGTAGGGGTTGCAGTTTTAATGTTCTCCCTTAGCCCGTTATGGCCAGGAACCGATTTGATCGTGCAGTGGGACAAGATGATCAGTCAGCCACAGTGTAGCACGTGAAAGCCTGGTTGACACATGTGGTGGCTGTCACACAGACAAACCTTCCCTTTCCAGGTGTAGATGATAAGGTAGCAGGGATCGGCCAGTACTAGAGTGGACCATGAGCGGTACGGAGGACAAGTCCCACACCCCGTCTGTTGGCAAGCACAGGACCTGGATAATGACCAGCATATTCAAGAATGAATAAACAAAAATAAATCAACAGAGGATATGAAAAAACAGTACATAACGAGGGAAAGGAAACGCTTTCCTAAAAGGAAGAAACTACCTCTGAAAAAAAATTGCTGTGTGTCCCAGAAGAAAAAAATGAACACTTGTTTTGCATACTAAATACAATGTGAAAAAGGCATACTTTCAATAAAAATTGGAGCAGGTAGTTCTAAGGACAGTATGGACAGAACTGAAAAAGCAAAAAGAAAACTAAAATTGCACTCACTGAATTTAAATCCCCCATGGAGGCAGTTAAAGCACAGAATTGGCCCTGTAGAAAACCAAAATCAGTAGCATGGAAGACAGACTTGAGAAGCTCTTCCAGAATAAAGAGGAGAAGGGCAAGACTGTGAAAGTTATGACCAGAAAGATTACTCAGGAATAGAGCAGCTTAAGAATAATGAGTAGTCACAAAGGGGGAAAACGGGACTAAAGAAAAATACCAAGCAAGGACAAAAATGCCATCTGGGTCAGGAGAAAAGGGCCCAAGTATACAGAAAAAAAGGATTTATTAAAAGGAAAGGATTTATTTGGGCAAAGTTAAGTGCATATATTTCTTGTTATCTATCATTTTTTAACAAACTCCATCAATTTATTATCTGTGGGTGCCCTGGGCTACGCTGAGTGTTCTTACTCAGGGTCACTCATGCATTTGCGATCAGTTGGTGGCTGGAGTTGGGTCATCTGCATGTCTGGTGCCTGAGTTGGAATGGCTGGCTAGAACAACTGGGAGCCTGGCTGAGCATCTCTCTCTGTCTCTGTCTTCATATATCCTCTCTGTGTGGCCAGCTTGAGCTTCCTCACAGCATGGCAGTCTCAAAGTTACTAGACTTTTCACATGGTGGCTGGCTTCCTCCAGAGCGAACATGCCAAGAGGCTCCAAACAAAGCCTAAGACTTTCTTATGACCTAATCTCAGAAGTCACAAAGTCTTTTTCACTTTGCTCTATTGGCCATATCAAGGGAGTGGAGGAAGAAAGAGATTCTACTTCTCAATCTGGGAAAGACATGCATACAAGGAAGGAAGGAATTGATAGTGTCCATCTTCAACTTTTTTTTTTTTTTTTAATTTATTTTTGGGACAGAGAGAGAGAGACAGAGCATGAACGGGGGAGGGGCAGAGAGAGAGGGAGACACAGAATCAGAAACAGGCTCCAGGCTCCGAGCCATCAGCCCAGAGCCTGACACAGGGCTCGAACTCACGGACCGCGAGATCGTGACCTGGCTGAAGTCGGACGCTTAACCGACTGCGCCACCCAGGCGCCCCGATAGTGTCCATCTTAAAGACAAGCTCCCACACACATTGACATACCCTTGACAATGTTTGACAGAAAAACCTACAAGGATCCAGGCTGCAAAACACAGGTTACCTGAGAAAAATAAAAATCAGATTCTTCACATGCAACCCTAAATGCTAAAACAATGTTCTCATAATTATAGAGGAGATAATATGTGACCCAGTAATTTTGTACTCAAATTATTACTCATGTGACAAGGCAACAAAAAGACATTCTAGGGGCGCCTGGGTGGCTCCGTTGGTTAAACATCCAACTCTCGGTTTTGGCTCAGGTCATGATCTCACAGTCATGAGATCGAGCCCCATGTTCACCTCTGCACTGGGTGTGGACCCTGCTTGGGATTCTTTCCCTCCCTCTCTCTATGTGCCTTCCCTGCTCAAGCTCTCTTTTTCTCAAAAATAAATAAATAAATAAATAAATAAATAAATAAATAAAGACATTCTAAGATAATTAAAGACTCAACAAACGTAATATTCGTGTGATCCTTTTTTTTTTTTAAACATTTACTTATTTTTGAGAGAGAGAGAGCATAAAAGTGGAGGAGGGGCAGAGAGAGAGAGAGAATCCCAAGCAGGCTCCGTGTGTCAGAGCAGAGTTCTACTCGAGGCTCAAACCCATGTACCGTGAGATCACGGCCTAAGCCGAAGTCGGACACATAACCAACTGAGCCACCCAGGCCCCATCGTGTGACCTTTTCGCAAAACCTACTTGAAGATAAACACCAACCAACCAGGAAGTGAATCCCAAAGGATTCTTGAATTGGAAAGCCAACAAACTGAGTGTTCTCTGTTTCATGGCAGTATTTCCAAATAACAGAGCTGCTTGATATTTGATTAACTAACAAATAATAAAGAAAGGCTAAGAAGTTTCTACTGCAGAATCTGCAGCATCGCTGCTACTCTTTGCACGTGTCTCAAGATACCATGTGGGGTGTCAGGAATCAGATGCCTGTCTCTATAGAGCTCAGAAATAACACTGTGACACTCACTCAGAGAATAAAAACACTAGGAAGTCCTGGACCAGGGGTCCCAGGCCACAATGCCTTTAGGGGCCAGCAGAATTGTTAGTGGATAAAGTAGGTCAAGTGTAAGATAGGAAGCTGAGAAGAAATGGGGGACTGGGCCCCCTGATGTCCATTGTACAGAGACGGAAACAAAGGCGCAGAGAGGGGACTGACCTGTCACAGGTCTCAAACTGGTGTGGATCAGGGCAGCTGCTTCTTCATTCTGGAAGCTTCCTCAAAGGAAACTGACAGAGTTGCCAGCCCTACGAGGAGGCAGGAGAGGTCTGTGCTTCCGAGGAGTGGAGGTGGAGCAGCCATTGGCCTGGGGCTCACAGCCCTGTCCCTGGGCTCACTGGCCCACAGTCACTCACCCCAGGTAAGCAGAGACCCCCATCCCTCTGTGGGGCCCACCAGTGTCTCTGCCTCACTCCTTCCTCATGTCTGTTCTTCCCTATTCTCTCCCTTTCCTATCTCCATGTCTCCTCTCTTGTTCATGCTCTCTCTTCCAATCAAGAAGCTTATAGTGAGTGCCTACTGTATGCACATCACCAGGCTTGGCCCTGAGTGTGACAGTTCACTCATCTGGATGCTGGGGCATCTGTCTCCCATTGCAGCTTCCGGATCTGTAGAGGGTTTTATAGTAAAGAACTACAATGAGTTCTGCAAGCCTAATGATAATTACCCTCCAGACACAATGCCATGAAATTAGCCAGGAAACTAACCCGATCTTTGAACTTTGTCCCTCTTCAGTAAATTCAGCTCTGAAATACTGTCATTTATGCTTATGAACAAGCCAGTGAGCAGGAGACACAGCCTTCTGATGAGCCTGCAAAAAGTAGGGGACCTCAGGGGACAGCAGGGCTGGGATTCACTTCGCAAGCCCTGCTCATCGTTGCCCCAGCGCTCATCCCGGATCATCATTCTGGCTGCAGTATCTGTCCTCCACCCAGGATAGCTGGGGGCTCAGGTAAAGGAAATGCTCTATTCCAGGACCTTGAGTCAGACTCACGCTTATGCCTTACACAAGACTACAAAGCCCTCTGTTATGGTTAATTTTATGTGTCAACATGACTGGGCTGAGGGCCACTCAGAAAGCTGAGAAGCTGAGAAAGCATGATTTCTGGGTAAGTCTGTAAGGATACTTCCTGATGAGATTATCACCTGAATCAGTGAGCTCAGTAAAAGCAGATGGTCCTCCCCCATGTCGAGGGATGCCATCTCGTCCTTTGAGGGCCTGAGTAGAGAAAAAGGCAGAGGGAGGAGGAATTTGCCCCTTTTTTGCTTCCTGCCTGACTCCAGGAGTTGAGACATCACATCCATCTTCCAGGCCTTCCAACTGGGATTTAAATCATTGCTCCCTGGGTTCTCAGGCCTCGGAACTTGGGCTGAATGACTCCACTAGTTTTGCTGGGTTTGCAGATGGCAGATCATGGGACTTCTCAGCCTCCATTATTTTGTGAGCCAGTATGTCATGACAAATCTCCTGTTATGTATCTACTGGTTCTGTTGTTCCAAAGAACCCTGGCTAATCCACCCCTCTTCCTCTAGCTCCTTTCTTCCCTCTACCCTGTTGCCACCCTTAACCTCTTTTGGGAAAGTCTGAATGTGTTACTTGCTCTGGGGTTAAGTTAGGCTCAAACTTCTGGTTCCTTCCATCACAGCATCCAAATAACGATCTATGCAGAAGGCATTAAGTGCCCTAGCTTGTTTCAGTCATTGGGCAACACAGGGGATTTGGGGATTACATGCTTTCCTTTACAGTCCATGCCTCATGTCCACCTTCTTCCCTGGGTCCATCTGGAGGTGCCACTCCTGCAAATCATCAGTTCGGTATATGGTGTTAAGAGTAGCAGCTGCTGGTTACCAAGCATTTACTGCAGGCCAGGACCTCGGCTAAATGCCTTAGAAGCAGGTTCTCGTGTGACCCTCAAGGCAACCACGTGAGGCATGTACTGGTGTATTCCCATTTCCCTGATGGAGCAGATGCTGTCAGGGCTCCACCTGTATACCTTCATAGCCCTTCTCCATTTTTACGCATGCAATCTCGCCATGTGCTTTCACTCCTGTCAGCCTGCATCTATTCTCTTTGACCAAGGACTGCCCGCAGATTTCCAGAACTCTCTCAGCTTGAGCATATGAAGCACCTAAAGTTCTTGGGAATTTATTACACGGCCTGTCCCCTCTCTTCCATGCCCCATCCCGAATCCAGCTCTTAACCAATAACTCATGATATTGGAGTATAAATACTCTGGCTCTTTCCCTGGTTGGGGATAACTCTGGGGTCACACAGTCCCACCTGCTATGGGCCATGTGCTAGGAAGGGTGCTGCAAAGGTGGGAAAGGACTTCCACATCCCCAGGAAGCTTTCCCTTCTCCTGCCCACCTCCCCCAGATCTCCAGGGTGACGGCAGTGGTCAGGAGGCCAATCCTAGATCCCACAGACACCTGGGCAACGTGATGATTTATACAGATGCCTACCCAACGAGAGCCAGGAAGAAAAGTTACAGGTCTGTAATGTTTAAAAAGACCCTGAGGTGCCTGGGTGGCTCAGACGGTGAAGCATCTGACTCTTGGTTTCTGTTCAGGTCATGATCTCACGGTTTCATGAGTTCGAGCCCTGCATCAGGCTCCGTGCTGACAGTGCGGGGCCTGCTTGGGATTCTCTGTCTCCTTCTCTCTCTGCCCCTCATCCACTTGCTCTCTCTCTCTCTCTCTCTCTCAAGAATAAACTTTAAAAAAAATTTTTTTAATTAAAAAGACCTCAAACACATGTGCTTTACATCAAACTACAAACCTCTCCTTCTTCAGACCCCTTCCTTTCCTCCACCCAGTTCCCACCCTTAACCTCCTTTGGACAAGTTTTAATGTGCTAATGTTTTCTTTGCCCTGGGACTAAATGAGGGCCAAACTTCTGGTTCCTTTCATCATTGCATCCTCATGCTTCAGGGGTGGGATTCATTGTACTAAATTGGTTTGGGTCCTCCATGTCTTTTCTTGGTGAAAACCATCATTTCAATGTTAACTTTTTCTCTTAAGTTTGTGCAAATTATTTTATGTTTTATGCAGTAATGAAAACTATGAGAGACAGAAATTATGTTGAGTGAAAGAAACCAGACACTGTATGAATTCATTTACGTGAAGGATAAGAACAGGAAAAAGAATCAAAGTTAAAATAACAATTCCCTCTGGTAAGGTAGGGATGGGTATTAATGGGCAAGTGAGGCGAGGGAACCTTCTGGGATGCTGGGCATGTTCTGTATCTTGAGGGAACCTTCTGGGATGCTCAGTATGTTCTGTATCTTGAGCTGAGGAGCAGTTACAGAAGGGTATACATTTGCCAACATTCATTGAACTGTACACTTAAGATATGTGCTCTTTATACATTTATACCTTAATTTAAAAAAAATACATGATGGCTAGTCTCTAATGCAAGTTAGTGTAAGACTTCTCATTTTCTCTGTCTTTTGTCCTATTGGCTTTGTTTTATTGGCAGAAAAGTGTTCTTTACTTCTGTCAACTAATTTTCACGGAACACTAAGTTACTTTTATGGTTTGCCCTCCCCCATCATGATATGACTTCCCATAAGAATTCAAGATCCTGATGGGAAGCTAACTCATAAGACTCATACTCAAGTAATAGTAATGGAGAATTTCAGTGGGAATTAGGGGGTGGGGGTGGTGAGAATTTGTAAGAATAAATGTAAGAGTGCAAATAATGTTCTTAGCACAATTAGTCCAATCTAGCTGCCACAGAAGAACAACAAACCGGGATTCCACAGGCTGAAGTCAGACATGGAGGCCTTGGATGCTAAGCTATAGCTTGTTTTACTAGACAATGAGGATCCGCTGGGGTTTTTGAGCAGAAGAGGACCATGATCAACCCCATGCTTCCCGAAGAGAAATATGGCAGTGTGACCAAGATGAGGCAAAGCCTCAAGGCTGAGAAACCACTCAAGAGGATACTGCAATAGTCCAGGCAACAAGTAATAGGGCTTAAGATAGTAGAGAAATTAGGTGATAGGTGCCAAAAATAATATGATCAATGGGTGTAGAGGTCAAGGAGGAGAGAGGAGTTGATGAAAAGGAGGAAACAAAGGTATGGCAGCTGAGAACATGGGCTCTGGAGTGAGACTGCCTGGCCTTGAACCCAAACTCTCCCCACAAACTACCTGTTGATTTTAAGCAAATCTCTTAACTTCACAAAGCTTTCCATCTTCTTATCTTTGGATTGATGAGAATAAGAGTACCTATTGCATAAGATTAAATCAGATGAGGCCCAGCAGGCACTATCATAATGTCTGGGACTCATTAGGTCTTCAGTAAATGAGATTTAGTATAATTCCTTTCATTATCATTATAATTACTCAGGATAATATTAACAATGGCTGAAAGACAGCCAATGGAGGGAAGGTGAAAGGTTGGGGAGATGATGAGTTCACATTTCTTTTCAGCAGAAGCTTTAAGAGCAAACATGGTTCACCATGTTTTTTTCCTCTTCTGCCACAAGCCCAGTGATGTCCCAGATAGAGGCCACTCCATTGGCCTGGACCCCAACAAGAAGACATGGAACATGCCCGTGATCAACATATAGCATGAGTGAGAAATAAACCTGTGTTGTTGTAACCCATGAAGACTTAAGAGATGTTTGTTACTGCAGCATATCCAGTCTCCTCTGTTACAGAGGGCTGATGAATTGCCAATGACCCCGTGCTGTGATATCCACAAAGTTACAACAGAAAACTCCCACAAGTTCCTCCAGAAAGGCTTACAAATAAGAAATGGCTCCAATCTTTTCCATCACAACAGCTATCATAGCATCAGACTGTTAGCACACGCCAAGGGGGATAATTTGGGTGGAGTGGGAAGATGCTCTGTACCCAGTATTTTACTGTTAAGGGCAAATTTGCAGAGATTTGGAAAATTGGGTGGTGTGTGGAGTAAACATACTGAACAAGTTTTCAGCTACAACACAGCTGAGCTCAAGGGAATGGGGTTTGATAGTTAGTGTCAGCATAATGAATTAAAAAAAAAAACCCACTCCAGAATGTCTATGAAACACTGTCAAGTTAAAAATTGTGCCTGCAGGGTTTTTTTTTTTTTTAAAGCAATTTCCCTAACCACTATGGCTAATAATATCTCATTTTGTTAACTCTGAAAGATCTTTCTAAAAACACTGTGACATATCATTTCCCAGCTTAAACTCAGTGACTTTCTATGGCCTTGAAGATCAAGTTGAAACTCTTCAGATGGCCTGCAAGGAATCTTCATGACTGGGCCCTGCTTTCCTATCCAGTTTCACACCTGGTGCTCTTCCCTCCCATGCTATGATCCCACCACTCAAGGACTGAAAAGTTCCTGTAAAAGCCATGCCCACTCTGCCTCTGAGCCTTTGAACTGACTCTTCCCTCTGGAATATTCTTCTGATCACTGTGAAAAGATTCAGTTCACGCATAGGGCACCAGCAAAGCAGATGCTCCAAGTGTTTGAAATAATTGAAATGTTTATCTTTTGCTGAAAAAGTATTGAACACAGAGGAAATCACATTTTTTAGAGTTCCCTTGTACTAATTTTGCTGTGTAGTATTATTTCTCTTTTGAGCCCTACATAGGGCTCCATCAGGTAAAGGTCTTGACCTGACCTGGTTTTTGGCTCTGTCTCTGGCTAGTTCTCTTTATTCTTCAGGTTTTAGAGTAAATGCAACCTTCCTGGGGAAACCTCCTGGGACTACGCCCTGCCCCCCCATGAAGGTTAGTAACTTTCCTCTAGGTCATCAGAGCTCCTGATGCCTCCTCTAAGGCCAAAATGATCATGCAGTAATTTTTATCTAGCACATAAATTCCAGGAGGGCAGACATGGTATGAGTGACCTCATTTCTACCAACTGGCTCAGTGCTTGGCACATCGTGGGTGTTCAATAAAGATTGCTTTGAATGGGGAGACTGCAACATGCAATTGTACCCCATTCCATCCCTGGCCAGGGTTCTAGGGCCTGATTTGGAAGTAAGTTAACGTGCTGATTGCGTTTGGTTATCAGGGCCAATTTGGTCACTGAACAGGATGTGAAATCCAAAGAGGATATGTGAGTTATTTGAAGCAGGCATTCAGGAATCAGAATTCACCCCTACTCCATTTTTTTTTTTTAATTTCATTGTGGTAAAATATATATAACATGAAATCTGCCATTTTAGCCATTTTTAAGTAGATACACTTTAGTGGTATTAAGTACATTCACAATGTTATGAAACCGTCACCACTATCAATTTCCAAAACTTTTTCGTCACCTTAAATAAAAACCCTGTGCCCATTATGCAATAATTTCTCCCTTCCCCTCCCCCCAGCCCCTGATAGCCTCTAATTTACTGTCTCTATGGGTTTGCCTCTTCCGGATATTTCATGTAAGTGTAATCATACAGCATGTGGTTTTTTGTGTCTACTTTCACCCAGCATCATGTTTTCAAGGTTTATCCACATTGTTGCAAGTGTTAGTGCTTCCTTCCTCTTTATGACTGAAGATTATTCCATTGTCTAGATATGCCACATTTTGTTTATCCATCCAACACTTTACGGACATTTGACTGTTTCTACCCTTTGGCCATAGAAAATAATGCTGCAGCGAACACTGGCAAACAAGCATCTGCTTGAGTCTCTGTCTGCAGTTCTTTGGGGTATATATCTAAGAATTTCAGATCATCCAGGAATTTTACGTTCCTATCTCCCTATTTTCAAGTGACAATAGCATTGTCTGTAGAGATCTGGCTCTGTGCTCGCACAGAGGGACCTTTACCTGCCATCAACTCATAGGAGCCTTTGGCAGCTTTCTGCTGTATATGTACATATTATCCCCATTTTCCAGGTGGGGAAACTGAGGCCTAGCTAGGTTCTGCAACTTGCCCCGAATTTCACACCCAGTAAGTAGTAGAGCACGAGTTTAAACTCCAGAGTCTATGTTCTTAACCATGACAGGCAGCCTTCCTCCCAAATCACATGGTGTGATGGGGGGAAGGGAGATGGGAGGCAAGTGGGGGAGACCCCCTTTCTGAGAGTGCTGTTCACCCAGTGATTGTTAGGAGCAAGTGAGAATCCTTGCTTGGTAGTCCCAGAACTTAAACTCATCTGAAGGTTTAATACTCTTTTAATAGAAACATCACCATTTGATGATTTTTTTTAATGCTTATTTATTTTTGAGAGAGAGAGAGAAAGTGAGTGAGGGGCAGAGAGAGGCAGAAAGAGGATCTGAAGCCGGCTATGTGCTGACAGAAAACCCAAAGTGGGTCTTGAACTCACGAACCGTGAGATCATGACTTGAGCTGAAGTCAGACACTTAACCGACTGAGCCACCCAGATGCCCCTTGCTATTTTATATAAGAGAGGAGAAGGCTGGTACTTTCTAACAGTGAGAGCAATATTCATTACCAAAAATCGAAATGAAAACGAAGCTAGCAAGCAAGAAAACATTAGAAACAACAAAAACCACAGTTGCACCTACTCAGAAGCTATTAGTATTCACACCTTGGTGCTAATGATTCTTCCAAATGCTCTTCAATGCATATGCAAGCATATGGTGATTTTCTCTTTTAATGAGATCATACAGAGTATATCATTTCTTAACATTTTCTCATTTAATATTATCACGACTATATTCCACATTAACAGGTTCCTCTTTCCAGCAGAAATTTATGGTTACCTAATATTTCATTCATTCCCTCAGAAAGTATTTACCACGTGCCTAAAACCGTGTCTCAGAAGGCATTTAGCTGAACCTCTATTATTGTAAACAGGTTCTTCCCGACTTCTTAGTAGGATAAAAAGCATTGCCCTAAATATCCTCATAGCTAAATCTTTGCACATATACCCTGGCCCCTTCTGGAAATAATTTCCTATGAAATTGCTTGGTCCAAATACAACACCTTTCAAGCTCCCTTAACCAGCCATATTTTGTTGTGAGGAACAGACACCTGCTTTAACTAGCTCAAGTTCAGCGTGGGTTATGAAAAGGACATGTGTCTCAGGCACAGGGGAGAGCAGAGCCTTTAGAGGCTTTCAGCACCCAAAGTGGCCATTCAGTCTAGTGCTCCCACTGACGTGGACCCCCCACCGCCAACTCAGTCTTCATTTCAACTTTGTCCAAATTCTTTTTTTTTTAAGTTTATTTATTTATTTATTTTGAGAGAGAGAGCACAAATGAAGGAGGGGGAGAGAGAGAGAGAGAGAGAGAGAGAGAGAGAGAGAGAGAGAGAGAGAGAGAGAGAATCCCAAGCAGGCTCCACACTGTCAGTGCAGACCTGATCCGGGGCTCAAACTCATGAACTGTGAGATCATGACTTGAGCCAAAGTCAGATGCTTAACCAACTGAGCCACCCAGGTGCCCCAACTTTATCCAAATTCTTAAGAAAGGGGGAATCTGATTGGTGTAGCCTCAGCCTAAGGAACTGGCTCCCCTGAGTCGGGAGCTTCATGATTGAGCTAGAGCCTACCTGGAATCAGGTAGGTGCAGGGAGACCTATATGGAACCAATACCTTCCTAACACATGAAGTAGATCTTAATAATAGCTTGGGACTAGAAACGTGTCAATAGAAGGGAAAAAACAAACCAAAACCAAAATCAAAAAACAGCCTCCTTTTCCTTTGTAGATAGATCTCCATTCTCAGAGCATAGATTAGCCAGAAGTCTTTTGGTTGTAAGTCACAGAAACCCAGTGTAAACAGGCCTAAGTATGAGGATTTGGAAGAGGGTTTGGAACAATCAGCAGCACCAAGGTGTTAATAATGATGGCTTCATGAGACTGGGAAGTTGAAGGCTAGCTCTGTCATCAAATACAGCTGGACCCAAGAGGTGACAGGTGTCACCAAGTCTCTTTCTGTCCCTGTCTTTCCCTGCTCTGCCTTCTTCTGCAGTGGGGTCATCTTCAGACTGCCTTTATCCAGGATAAGGTATGATGGCCACCTGCAGTTCCTGCCTTATATCCCACCACCTTGGCAACCCCAACAGGAAGAGAGCACTTCTTCCCACGGGTTCCAGCCAAAGTCCCAAAGTTTACTTCTATCGGGGCAATGTGATTAAACTGGTCACCAAGGCCAAGGGAAAAGAATATTCCCATTGCTCAGGCTCACGTCCTGGGCCTTCCATATGGGTCAGCTCCACCTGTACCCAAGAGTGTATACAAGAGTGGGTCAATAGCAGAGAGGAGAGGGGTGTCTCCATCCCATCAAAAATGAGGTCGCTTTTGCCAGAAGAAGGGGAATAGTGCTAGACAGGAGGCACTGACAAGAGTCACTACAGAAATATAGCAGGGTCTTGTCTTTTTCCAGTAGAGGAGATGGCTCATCTTGAGTCATCCTCATTCTCTTCTTATTGCTTCCAGATGACAAATAGGTTTTGTGAGCTCACTAAAAGAAGCAGTGCTGTCCGATAGAGCTTTCCGCAATGATGGGAATATTCTCTCTCTGTGCTTGTCTGGTACAGGAGCCACCAGCCACAATGCTGCTATTGAGCACTTGAAAGCAAAGTTTAAATTTTAATTAATTTTAATTTAAACAGCCACATGGGGCCAGTGGCTACCATAATTGGAGAACACAGAATAAAAAGCCTGCTCAATTTTTCTGCTGGCATTATATAGAAATGTGAGGTCTTCAATGCTTCCTGACTTGAGGAAAAGAAACTCTTGCCCTTGTCTGCTGGCAGGGAAACTTTCTGAGTCTCAGGGAGTTTTTCCAGGAGAGCAATGGGAGGTCTGCACTGTGTCCATGGGGCCAGTAGTGAATGAGGCGTCTTGTAATGAAATAACTAAAACGTCATTGTGACTGTAGAATCAAGGGTCTTCCCTCCTTATCTCCAAAGTGCCCGTGTTTTACATGAAAAAGCGTTTCTAATTAATAGGCCAGCCCCTCTTGAGTTTGATAAAAACAGAGGAGAAAAGGATTTGATTAACCCACAATCTTTTCAATTTGGCGTGTTCTGCATGAGTGAAGTGTGTTTTCTGCAACGGAGCCAAGCCCGGCCCGTCCTGGTTTACCGTGATAACATTCTTCCCATTGTGCAGCCCTGCTTTACCCCCAGCCTGCCAGGAGACGTTGGTATGAAGAGATTCTCAGAGGTAATCGCCAGCACAGCCTGCAAGAGTAATCTGGATTCCCATACAGATGGTGGCCCACCCGAGGCAGGGAAACATGACAAAGGCTTCCATTGTTCCCCAGTAAGAGAGTTTGCTCTGTCTGGAGACCCAGGGCTAGGGCGGGAGGTTTGGGTGGAACGGTGATGGGAGGAACCATACGGAAGGGTGGGTGGTACACTCAAAGTCAAAAGGTCAGGGACTGAGATGGGGCAGAAGCGGGGAGGGTCGGGGGGAATCAGCTGTAGCCACGTCCAGTGCTGCGACCTGCTGTCTCCCGGCTCTCTTAGCTTTGGCTCCTGCCAAAGGAAGCCCTCCCTGCCCGAGTCAAAGCAAGTCACAGAGCAATGTGTTTACTGAGTAAGCACCCAGTTTCATTCTTCTCTTTGCAGAGATAAGAAACGTCTTCCTCCTCTTTTTCTCCTGAAAGAAACAGGCTAGGTGGCAGATAACTCTAGATTGGTGGTGGTTTTAAAATGTGACCTCGAGGGGCGCCTGGGTGGCTCAGTTGGTTGGGTGTCGACTTGGGCTCAGGTCACGATCTCACCGCTCGTGAGCCCAAGCCCTGTGTCGCCCTCTGTGCTGACAGCTCGGAGCCTAGAGCCTGCGTCTGATTCTGTGTCTCCCTCTCTCTCTCTGCCCCTCTCACGCTCTTTCTCTCAAAAATAAATAGACATTAAAAATGTGTTGTTTTTTTTAGTGACCTCAAATTCTTAGTTCTCCCATTAAGACGGGGTGTTCCTCTGTTCTCTCCACTTAAATCTGGATGGGCTTGTGACTGCTCTGCCCAAAGGAGTCTGGAGCAGTGACACTCTGACTACTGAGGCTGAGTCATTAAAAAATCACCTTATTCCCTGGAACCCTCATGCTTGGAGGCCTGAGCTACCATGTAAGAACTGCCCCAGTTTGTAGTACTTTGTGACAGCAGCCCTAACAAATGCAGCACCCTTCATCAATCTTACTTCAGTGTTGGCAGAGGGTTTTTTCTGGTCTTTTCTTCCCCCGATATTTTATTATGAAAAATTCCAAACATACATAAAAGTAGGAGTTGTGAACACCCATGTATCCGCCTCCCACATTCTACAATTAACATTATGTTACATTTATTCCACTACATGGCTATCAACTTCTCTATCCTTCTATCCATCTAATCATTATCCTTCTCTCTCCCTCTCTTCAAAATAAATTGGAGGCATTATACAGTTCATTCTTAAACACTCCAACTTGTGTGTCATTAACCAGAAATTCAATATTTGTTTTCCCTTTTTCAGGTGAACTTGAAGTATAGTGAAATGCACAAATATTTTGTATGTCATTTTGTGAGTTTTGGTAAATGTCTAAACCGTGTAAGCCTAAGGTACAGATCATCACCAAGCCCAGAAAGTTCCCTCCTGTTCTTCCCAGTCAATACCCACACCTGCTCGACCAAGAGGACACGGCTGTTCTGATTTTTTTCATTATGGGTTAGCCTAGCCTGTTCTAGAACCTCAGATATAATGGAATCATACCATATATTCTCTTTTGTATAAAGCTTCTTTCACCCAATATAATACTTTTGATTGATTTTTATTTTAAGAAAGTCATAAAACTTGATTCAAAGTGTTTTAGCACCTTGCTGAGAAAGATGAATAATAAATAACAAATACACGAAACAATGAATAGTAATATGTGTTCTACCTGCTGGATACCAGGCAATGTGTTAGGTGCTTGGGATACAATATTGAGTAAAACACAGCCCTGCCCTCAAGAAGTCCAGGGGCACCTGGGTGGCTCAGTCGGTTGGGCATCCGACTTCGGCTCAGGTCATGATCTCACGGTCCGTGAGTTTGAGCCCCGCGTCGGGCTCTGTGCTGACAGCTCAGAGCCTGGAGCCTGCTTCGGATTCTGTGTCTCCCTCTCTCTCTGACCCTCCCCTGTTCGTGCTCTGTCTCTGTCTCAAAAATAAATAAAACATTAAAAAAAAAAAGAAGTCCACAGGTACCAGAGGCTGAAAGAAAAGAATCTAAACAAAGTATAACTCTGATAATAAAGGTAAGTACAGAGGAATGGAGCAAAGGGAGTGGGGGTATCTCAGACTTGGTTCCAGCAGTATTATTGTTCATTTGGTGTTTGTATTTAAACCTACTCCTTTTGTTTCACTAAGCTATATCTGAAGTTGCAGTCCCTGTACCAATTTTGTCAGGAAAGCAATATGCCCAGTTAAAAATGCCTTCTCAGACTCCCATGTAGCTAGGAGTGGCCAGAGAACTCAGTTCTAGCCAATGAAATGTAGGCAGACATCTGTTGGGTGGAGTTCCTAGAAAACTCTTTGTTTTCCTAATTAAAAAATTAATAATGACGATGATGGTGGTGGTGGTAGACAGACTCAGCTGGTACAGCCTTTTCCTTCCCCCTCTTTCTCTTCCTGCCTGGAATGAGGGTGCAATGCCTGGAGAAGAGCAACCATCTTGAGGCCATGAGGATAAAAGCCTCATGCCAAGAATGAAAGCAGGAAATTAGAAGGAGCCTGGATCATTCACAACATCCTTGGATAGCTACACTAGCCTTGGACTGCTGATGTCCAAAAATCCTAGTAACTGAAAAAAAATTACCCCCTTACTTGTTTAAGCTGCTGTTGGTTGAGTTTTCGCTTACTGAAAGCCAAATGCATCCACAATGAACACACTTGAGTTTGATGGGCTGCTCATGGTTTTTTTTTTTTTTTTCCAGTTTAATTCAAGTAAATATGAAATAATTCAAATAAAATTGCTTTTGCGTATTATCTGAAATGGACTGATATAAACCAGAGGCCAGTCACACTTTTAGAAATCCTGACCTAGTAGGGTCATTACTTTGAGGATTTCAGAATTTACCACGATTCCTCCATGACCCTTTAATTTAATCTTCACTGCATCTCCATGAAGCAGATGAGACAGATATTACTACTGTCCACTTGCTACAAATGAGGGAATGGATGGGGCTGGGAGGTGTTAAGTGATCTGCTAAATATCTCATAGCTAGTGAGTGGGAAAACCAGAGGAATTTCACAGTGTTAATGTCACAAAGGTTTATTAAACACCTACTAGGTGCCAGGCACTGTGGAAGCAATGGAGAAGAAGACAGTCTCTGCTCCAAGGAGTAACAAAGGCAACAGACATTTAAACAAGTGTTGGGAACCAAATATGAACAGTAGTATGACAGAGGAAATCTAGAAGTCTGGAGAAGCATGAAAGAGGGTCTCTGTCTTAATTTCCGTTCCCCAAAAGCAGATCCTGAGGCAAGAATCTGAGCGCAAACAGACTTGAGGGAGGTGATTCCAGGAAGTGCAGGTAGAGAGGCTCACTTTCCCTCTCCGCTGGGGTGGGGTGGGGTGGGGGGCCCGGAGAACGGTGCAGAACACAGCTCAGAGTTGCCTTACTGGGGTGAGAAGCTGAATATTTATTCACCACCTCTCCTCCCCTGTTGGTTGAGAGCAGCGTCTAGGGGCATTACCTCCCTGACACTCTGGCCTGTCCTACTCATGGGCTAAGCATCTGGCATTGAAAATAAAGTCCCCAGACAACAAACCCTTGTCCTGCACCAAATCCATGTGCAGATGACCCCAGCGTGGGCAGAGGAGTTATGCCTACCAGCAATGACTGCCCCAGGTACCCCATCTAGTGAAGAAGGGTTCAGGAGCCTTCCCAGGGAGGTAATGCAAAACGCGCACCTCATTTTGCTACATAATGCTGCAACCCGACAACGGAGACAGTGTGCACTGCAGGGTTGACTTAATGTTACAAAACGCCTACCCAGCTTGACATTTGACCTGCTGGCTCATCCACAGGGCCAATCCAGGTTGAACCAAAATCCCATAGTGAGGCCCAGGATTGAGACAAGATCAAAACATACCTCCTTCCAGAAAGCTCCTCAGGAGCCTGGCCTCCTGTGAAGGACCAGGGAACCAGCAGCCGGTTTCCAACTTTGCCTGGGCTTCCTGTGGTGCGTGCTTCTGTCCTCACTGACACGCCGAATGTTCTCCCCCAAATTATTTCTGAGTTCTCCTGGCAGCGGCTCTGCCTCCCCCGCCTCCCCTCCCCACTCCCTTTGGCAGATCTGTGTTATAAAATAAGAGGCTCGGGATTATGTCTGTCTGACAACTGAAGAATGAGCAACGGAGCAGATGCAGAGTCTTACAAATCCCGTGAATTATACATGGCCATCTGCAGCCTCGAGCCGTCCAGGATTTCCACCCCACACCACGGCGTTCCATATGGAGTCATATGTTTTTAGTATCGGAGCCATGCTGTCAACGTCCAGCAATCCGTCATGTGGCACATGTGTGATGCAAGCGCCCAAATAAATGTTATCTCAGGCCCGGGAGTGCTGAGCAGAGGAGCGCGGTGGCTCCCGCAGCCTTGTCTTCTCCGAAGGGCGGTTGCTTGTCGAGTTTTTTGAGATCTCGACAACGTTCTCAAATCTCTTTTCTCTCACTAGGAAGGCAAACCTCACACCCGCCACCTCACAAATGCCCTAAGAAAGGCTCGCTTTGAACATAAAATGGGAAAAGTCACTAAATTTGAGCTTCAGGCTGGAGGATTTTAATGGATTCTTTCGGGGATGGGTTTCCGGTTCCCACCACCTAGTTTAAGACACCTGGCCTCCCCTCCGGCAACCGGGCCTGAGATCACGTGACACTACCCTGGCTGGAGCTGATTGGCTCAGGCTGGCCTCCCTCACCGTGATTGGGCCAATCAGATTCTCTTATCCAAACACCAGCATTCAGGGGCACTACTCTGGCTGTGCACGCAAGTTCTTAAAAAGAGGAAACTTAGGGCAGTGGGGAAACCTCGTTGGGCCATGTGCACGGGGAGAGAGAGAACCCAGGCTGCAGAGGATAGTGAGAGATCGAGAGGGAGAAAAGAAAGACGGAGGTAGATAGAAGAGGGGGAGGGGGAGGATCACCATCTCTTTGCCAATCCCTTGTTCTTAGCCTCTTTCCATCCTGAGCTACCCCTCTGACCTCCAAATGCTCCTTCTTGCCCCAAGGCTGTTTATTGGCAGAAGGTTTGTGGTGAGAGGGGAAAAACCTGTTCAAGATCTCTTGGTTAATCAGTTAAAGGGTGGTGTACTTACCTAGACAGAATCTCCTCGCCTCTCAGTTGGGAGAGGCAAAGGATAGAGAGGATGGAGGCCAATGCTTTCCAGGCACCAGGAAGAGGGGCTGAAGACGCTGTTGCCAGGCCCTGTTTCCTTCAGAAACACTGTGGGAAGCCAACAAACTAGGGGTGATTCAGCTCTTTGTTGTTCCAGTAATAGGAATATCTGGGCCTTCCTGCTGTCTTGCAAATACCAACTTTATGTCCATAGAGGTTATCTGTTGTCTGCCCTCCTGGACATCTCCTTGCCCTCTTCTGGTAAAAAGCACCTTGATTCTCCTCTGGGAGACCACCCCCTCCCACTCTTAGTGCTTGTGGTTCAGCTGGATTGATGATCGTCTCATCTTAACCCAGGCCTAGCCAATTAGAGTTACAGTAATCCTTTCCAGGAGGGGCCTTTGAATGAATGGGCCACTGAGATTTGGCCTGGGACTTTTGCTAGAGCTATTAGGGGGGAAAAGTGCTCTTTCTAAAGGAGTCATTGAGCTGATAAATTGTAAGCATGGAGCTAATGATGGCCACTTTTGCCATAGCAAGAGGAGAATAAGCCAATACAGAAGAAAAGAGGGAGGAGAGCTGTGAAGCAGGTGGAAAGAGGAGTAAATGGCAGCAGGAGAGAGACAGATTGAGTCCAGATGACAAAGTACAAAGCCTGGATCCAGCTATGCCTGAAGTCCTTCACACCAGGGCCTCTCAGTTACACGAGTCAATAAATCCTCTTATTTATGTAAGCCACTGAGTATTAGGGTTCTGTCACTTGCAATCAAAGGAGCCATGAGTGATGCCACATTCTATACATTCCAGATGAGTACCACCTCCTTGAAGGTACAGAAGAAGAGGAGGCTTTTGGAATAATCAGAGGACAGAGGGTTCCCTGGAGAGACTAGTGCAATTGGTGGCTAGGGGGATTGGGTGGAGAACCAGGCTGGGTCATGTAATGTGAGACTGAACCTTTAAGTCTCTCCCGTATTATCAGGAATCTGTCTCAGTGACCTCTGCCTCTTACATGTGTGGATAAATGCCAAAGGGTATAAAAGTAGGTTTCTGGGCTCTGAGGAAGTTCAGTTCCTATGACAGTGACAGCCAAGAAAACAGAAACAGACTCATGTAGGCATCTCAAGAAGCAGGACTGGGCCTCAGACCCCAACCCTTATGGTTGAGACAGACCTGGATTTGAATCTCAATCCCATGACTTCCCAGCCCTCTTTCCTAGATAAGTCCCTAACCCCTGTGAGCCTCAATTCCACCTCTGTAGAATGGGGGTGATGATGGAACCCACCCTATAGGGACATAGTGAGGTATAAAGGAGATAAAGTCCTACCCTGGCCATATACATGTTTGGCAGGTATTAGAAGCAATTATAAGTTGGATAGACATTGGCAGTGTTTTTAAATTTTTTTTAATGTTTATTTATTTATTTATTTATTTATTTTTACGTTTATTTATTTTTGAGACAGAGAGAGACAGAGCATGAACGGGGGAGGGGCAGAGAGAGAGGGAGACACAGAATCGGAAGCAGGCTCCAGGCTCCGAGCCATCAGCCCAGAGCCCGACGCGGGACTCGAACTCACAGACCGCGAGATCGTGACCTGAGCTGAAGTCGGACGCTCAACCGACTGAGCCACCCAGGCGCCCCAAATGTTTATTTATTTTTGAGAGAGAGAGAGACAGAGCATGAGCCGAGGAAGGGCAGAGAGAGAAGATACAGAATCCAAAGCAGGCTCCAGGCTCTGGGTTGTCAGCACAAGGCCGGATGCGGGGCTCGAATGCACCAGCACCAGCCGTGAGATCATGACCTGAGCCGAAGTTGGACGCTTAACAGACTGAGAGACCCAGGCACCCCAGCAGTTTTTATTTTAAAAGTTGTTTTTATTTTTGAGGTTACTGTCTGCTTTTGGCAACTGATACTCGTTTTCCTTTGATGGCAGTGATCTAAAGTTCCTTTTCAAATAAAATTTATTGAAATAAAAAAGGGGTCCAATTTAAAGAAAATGCTAAGTCAAAACTAGGGAAGATGGAACTTTTTTTTTATTTATTTATTTATTTATTTATTTTTTTAATTTTAATTTATTTTTTTTTTTTTATTTATTTTTGGGACAGAGAGAGACAGAGCATGAACGGGGGAGGGTCAGAGAGAGAGGGAGACACAGAATCGGAAACAGGCTCCAGGCTCCGAGCCATCAACCCAGAGCCTGACGCGGGGCTCGAACTCACGGACCGCGAGATCGTGACCTGGCTGAAGTCGGACGCTTAACCGACTGCGCCACCCAGGCGCCCCGGGAAGATGGAACTTTTAAAAACTATGAAGGGGAACTTCAATGACTGTAGTTGGAGAAACACCAGGATAATGCCTGATGGCTCGCACATAGTAGGTGCTCACGAAAAGTGGACAGATTGAGATGAGATGGCTTTTGGCCCTGGCTCCAGGCAGCAGGGCCTTAACTGGATGGAAACACATGACAGGGAAGGTGCCAGAGGTACAAGACTTTGTGGGGTAGGTGCTCTGATGCCTGACAAAGTGCATCACTAGGTACTCAGGAGGTGACCCAAGTGGTTCCTAAAGGGAAGCATGAGGCTCAAAGAAAATGATTACAAGAGAAATCAGCCCCAAAGCAAGCCCCAAAGCTTGCAGCGGCAAATTCTAATCCCCTCTTTGGGTCTGGAAAACTTCTCATCTCCAACGTCTGACCTCTCTTGACAAATGTCATCACACCCAGCATGCAGGAGGAAAAGGGAGCTGAGGGCAGTCCCACAAGATGTGTGTGTTAGCGGCTACAAGAGGCCATAGGGACTGGTTGAGGCCAGGTCTTCTCTCCCCTGGAACTTGGAGACAGAATCTAACCTAGAGTGGGGAGTCAAAGGGATTCCCAAACTTAGATGGCTTTTTTAGGGGGCCAGACAGGGAAGTAAATGAATAAAGTTGGCAAGCGTGAAACAAGAATCCTGGGAGTGGTGCCTCACTGGAGGGGACACGTGCCCCACCTAAGGTAACGAATTCACTGACTTGCTTTGCAGACCACATGAGATCCTGTATGTAAATGCTTGGCACAGTGCCTGGGACCCAGACAGTTCTCAGTAAAGGGTAGGTATGATTATTGGTGTTGTTCATCCGTCTAAAGGAGAGTCCTGGGGTGTCTGGCTGGCTCAGTCAGTAGAGCATGTGACTCTTGATATCAGGGTCAAGAGTTCAAGCCCCACGTTGGGCGTGGAGCCCACTTAAAAAGAATACACACAATAAATAAATAAATACATAAAGGGGAGTCCTGAACCGAAGACTGTCAAGTCCCAAGAAAGCCCAATGCCCTGTCGATTTCCTGACCTCAGCCACAAAGGAACCTTTGGAGAAGACACAGGTGTTGGAAAGAAAGGACTGTCTAGTGGTTAGAGATGAGTCCAGTTTCTTTTCCTTGTCTAATGAATTCTATGAGTCATTCTTCAGCAGCAAAATAGAGATTACAAAATAAAAAACCCTGCTACCTTCTGGCTGAGGGAGGATTAAAAGCACAATGGAGTAGTGCTCGGAGCTGAAAAATAACTGATGAGTTATTTGAAGTGCTTGATTGTATTCAGAGATTTATACCAACAGTAGAGTCTGTGGTAAGTTATTGATAAGAACACAAAAAGACAACCCTCCCACCAAGAAAAAAGATAAAAAGAAAAGAGAGGCAATTATTAAATCTAGGGAAAACAAAATGCCAGAGTTTTAGTACATAAGGACTGGTTGTGAACAATATAAGCAATCATCATAATGTAAACATTGAATATTACTTTGATATTTTAATAAGACTTCTTTTTTAGAAAAGTCTTAGCTTTAAGGAAAATTGATAGCATAGATAGTTTAGAGAATTCCCTTATATCCCATAGTCACTTTCCCCTATGGCTAACATCTTATATAAGTCTGGCAAATTTGTTACAATTAATAGACTAATACTGATACATTATTATTAACTAAAGTCTGTAGTTCATTCAGATTTCCTTAGTTTTACCTAATGTCTTTCTCTGTTCTAGGAAATCAACATGGCATTAGGTTGTTGTGTCTCCTCAGCCTCCTCCTGAAGGCGACAATTTCTCAGACTATCTTTGTTCTCGATGACTTTGACAGTTTCGAGCAGTACCGATCAAGTATCTACTAGAATGTCTCTCAGCTGGGGTTTGTCTGATATTTCCCTCATGATTAGACTGGGTTATAGTCTTTGGGAGGAATACCACAGGGGTAAAGTGCCATTTTCATTACATCATGTCAAGAGTACAAACTATCATCATGATCTTATCACAGACCTTGATCGTCTGACTAAATGTCTTGATGTTTGTCGATTCAGTATTTTGAAAATATGAAATATAAAATAAAAATAAAATAGCATTTCAAAAATACAGTAGTGTCGTAACTATACTCAGAATATGAAGTGGGGGGTGGGTGTGCCTGGGTGACTCAGTTGGTTAAGTGCCCGACTCTTGGTTCTGGCTCCAGTCATGATCTCATGGTTAGTGGGTTCAAGTCCTGCATATGGCTGAAGGTGTGGAACCTGCTTGGGATCCTGTCTCCCTCTCTCTGCCCCTCCCCCACTTGCTGTCTCTCTCTCTCTCTCTCTCTCTCTCTCTCTCTCTCAAAAATATATAAATAAACATTAAAAAAACAGAATATGAAGTGGAGAAGTCTATATGTATCTGTGGCATGTGGAGTAGGTGGGGATAGGGCTGAAGAAAACCTTTACGTTCTATAGTTGAGAGACAATAGGTTTCTGGAAAAAAGCCAAGAAATAATAGAATAAATGTTGTATTTTGGAAAATGCAGGTAATACACAGAGGAAGAAGAGACCATTAGAAGAGTTGAAAACAATTGCTTCAGGGAAACGAGAGTGCAGGGTGAGAAGGAGTGGTACAGGGACTATGGCAGAAGACACTGAGGGTTGACCCGCTCAACACCCATCCCAACCTTCTTCTCCTTGCCTTTTTGTTCCATAGAAGCTAAAAAACTAAAGAAGGCACCTCCCAGACTCCTTTGCAGCTAGGAGTAATCAAAATACATGGTTTTGGCGAATGACATAATCAGAGACCTGCTGGGGATTTCCGGGAAAGACTTTGCTACCTTCCTTCTGCCTGGAATACAGAACAGACGTGACTGACGACTTGAGGAGCTGCCACAGCCATTTTGTGGTCATGAGGGAAAGGCCAAGAAATGAAAGAAACATCTGACCTAATGCCGTGGAGCCACTTAACCAGCTGCTCACCTCTGGACCTCTATTTGTGAACAGCTTAGACATTTAAATCAACGCTTACAGTTTATATTCGCAGGATTTGGGTTTTCTGTTATTTGCAGTCATGTGCAATCCGTAGCAGATACAAGGGCTATTCATCAACGTATCTGCAATATCCTGATAAACATTAAATTTAAAAATAGGTACAGTGTTTGGAACTGGCTGCAGGGACTGCCTGGCACACACATGGTTCCTGTCATTTTTTGATCCTTTTCCAGTCCCCCCACAGCTCCCGGGCCAAGTCCTCCCAGAGTCTGTAGTCAAGCACGTCTCTGACGCTTAGTGGAGAATGCTGCAGGTATAGAAGCCTCTTTGACAGTCCCCATTACGTTCCTGCGTGGCACATCTTGACGGGTATAGATTTTACCTAATGCTGTAAATTAAGGTAATTGTGCTGAGGTCCAATTAACTCAGTTAACTTTCCAGGACGAACACCAGCCAAAGCTTGACAATGGAGCAGAATCCTGAGCTCCTTTCTGCTACTTGCTTCTTTTTTTCTGATAAAGCCACTGTGTAAACTTTGTCTCAAAAACACTTCTCTGAATTCCCCTCTGTCCTATCACTACTTCCTTAGAGGTGAAGCCAAATGGACAAGGATCAGAACCCTGCCCTGTTCTCTTTGACACCTCCCTCCTCCACTCTCTCAAGTCTCGTCTATTTCACTGCTCAGATCTCTCAAAGCCATCTCCTCTCCACCTTCTCAGCTACCTCCTTGGTTTAAGCTGCCATCGATAAGTTGATGTCCTTCTGTATTCAAAAGCCTCCAGGACCTCCATGTCAATCAGCACAAAAGCCAGTAGCCTATGGACTCCTGGGATATGGCCCCACATGACCTCTCCAGCCTCATTCACCTCCACTCTTTCCTGTACTCTCCACATTCCGGCCAGACGGGAGCCAGGTCACCTCCTACTGCCGGAGACCAGCTCCAGCAACGAGGGGTTCCCGGAGGATGAACGGCGTCGGCGAAAAAGTGAAAATAAAACAAAACAAAAATAAAAATGGACACAGACAACAGCCGTGTGTTGAACTGGCTGATTTATTGTAGCAAATGTGGCATTATATTTGCCAGTGATTTCCTTGTAGCAAACGTCATCTATGTTTTTCTAACATTACCTAATTTTGAAAGTGTTCCTATGTGTAATCAACCTTTAAGAAATAACGTGGCGCGTTTCTCGTAATGTTCCCTCATACCCTTTGATTATTGATTAATTTCTTACATTATTCCATTATGCACCTACGTTTATCTATAATCTATAAAGCATTTGCTTTGCTGTTCTCATGAGAGGCTCTCCATCTCTCAACACCTCAAGTGGAACAGTTACAGGGACATGACCTCCTAATTGCTCCTCCCGAACCACTTGAAGCCAGAAGAACAATGTGTTTGCCTCGGTCCAAGGTGCCAGGAAGGGGCCGAAAGGGCCTTAGAAACCCATGCCTCATAACTTCTCAGACAATGCACCTAGGAACTAATGAACCATTCTGTACCTTAACCGACTAGGTTCAGTCATCGTCTGGAATGCCTCCTGGGGGCCAGGTGGGCCTAGGGGTTGAAGTCACCTGGGCCCAGAGATACACTCCTTAGTTGCCGGAGTGGGGCTTTCAAACCCATATGTCTCTCCCTTGTTGGCCTCCTTTGCTGGCAAATGCATGAGGCTATCCTTCCTGTTAGAGGAGTCTCCATAGGGGATGGCAAGGGCGAAACGTAAGGCCGCACAATTTCTTGCGGAATCTTATTTTCTTTCCTAATGATTTCTCCCAGGGGGCCTGTCGAGGGCAATTCCCCAACAGATAACACCCCAAGTACTTTTATTAAGGCCAAATTACCTACAAGCCGGAGGACAAGAAGCTTCACTGTCGGGGGCCGCCTTGCAGTCACCAATCTGTCCACAGCCTGGGCCTTGCCATCAGGCTGGGATAGCTCGGCTTCCAGCATCCTAACCTAGGACTCTTGCCTGGAATGTTCTTCCACCTTCCCAACTCCATATGCTCTCTTTGCCTTTCACCCTTTCAACTCCTTCTCATCCTTTGGAGCTAATTTGGCACCTCCTCCAGGAAGCCTTTCTGGAGTCCCATTGTTTTATAATGAGAGCTCCCTAAGGGCAGGATCCAATATTCCCTGTGGTAGCCTCAGCATTTGAACAGTTTCTGATACATAGCAGGTGTCCAGTAGATGTTTGTTGAGTGAATGAATGAATGTTGGTAAAAGAAAATTAACTGATTTACTAATAGGTTTATTGGAAACTTCTATGTACAAATGGCCATGAGGACCTGTGAGCACAGCTGTATTGGGGGTGAAACTAGCCTCCAAGGTAGCCCATATATCCTGTTAGGAATGCTTTGGGTTCAAGGAACAATAAATTTAGCAAACATGGTCAAAAGTTGGGTTTGACAAACTATTCTCCACAGGTCAAATTTGTGGTCCCTGTGAAGTTTTGAAAATAAAGTTTTATTGGAACACAAACACATCCCTTTGTTAATGTATTGTCTATGGCTGATTTCATGATTCAACAGAGTTGAGTCATCACAACAGAGATCATATGGGCCACAAACTTAAAATATCTACTATGTGGTCCTTTATAGAAAATATTTGCCATACCTTGGCCTAAATGAACAGGGGTTGATTTTTCTCATATAACAAGAAATCTGGAGGAGAAGCCTCCCAGGGTTGGTTTGGAGAATGGCAAATACTCAGGGCACTGGGCTAGTGTCTCTGTTATTCTCTCAGTGTTCCCCCTCATGGTTACAAAATGGCTGCCACGGCTCCAGGCATTATCCTCACACAACTGCATTCAGAGGAGAAAATAACCAAAGTATTAGAGCAGAGAGATTCTCCTATAGCATGCTTTCATCTTATTAGGGAAAATAAACTTTACATAATCCCCCAGAGGCTGCCTCTTGCAAGGAAGGAAAGAGGAGTGTGTGGTCAGTGGGCAACCACAGTGTCTTCCATAACTCTCCTTCCCACTACATTTCTCTTATTAGTAGCACCTGATGCCACCACCACCACCACCCACTGGCATTTGGGTTAAATTGTTCGAATCCATGGTAAACTGAGGCACCTTTCTTCTCCTTCCCAGCACCAAGACCCCCATCCTTTATTAATACGTAATAACTCAGTTGTTGAATGTTTTTTATGCATCTGGCATCATTTCAAACAGTTAGTCCTTATGGCAACCTATTAGGAAGGTACTATTATTACCATTTCATGGTGGGTGGGCAGTGCTATCGAAGGCACAGAGAGGTCAACTCACTCACTGGAGGTCACACAGCAGGTCCCAGCACACAGTCCAGATTGGAACCAGCAGTGTGGCTCTAGAGCAGCTCACCATGACCACTCCACATGGCCAAGGCCAGTCTCTGGAATCTGGGGGAGGGAGTTCTTTCGATGATAAGCCAGGAGGGGGCACATCCCATTTTGCCTTGGAGGCCACTTTTGCTTGTCAGGAGGCGATGGACCGAAGTACTATTCTCTTTGGGGCCACCTGAACTGCCACCAGAAAAGTGACCCATAAATTCAAGACAGAGCGCGGGCTTCCTCTGTGGATTCCGTCCTACTTTACACCCCTCCCTTAATTAATTAATAAAGCCCGGCTCCACTCTCTGCCTCACTGCTTCCAGTCCTCCCCATCTCTGCTGAGATATGTCTTTCTTCCCTGTGGTCCAGCCCTGCTGTTTTCTCTCTGCTTCTGTAGTTGCTCCTCGCATGAAGGCAGTTGGAGACAGGGACAGTGGACAGAAGGGCCTGGCTGGATTTGTGCAATCCCTTGAAAGGAGGGCTCCGTCTCACTGAATCTCAATTTTGTTAAGTCCTGTACCAACCAAGCCTGGTCTCCACTCCAGATTAACCCCCAACAGGCAGACATCCCAAAGAGAAACGCAGTCCCAGAATGGGGTCAAGTTTGAAATGTGGTTCTGAACGCTCTCTGAGGATCCCTTCCCTCCAGCTTCCTATTTGGGGGCATATCATTTTTTGAACAGCCTGACTCCAGGCTAAGGAAGTGTGAGAAAAGGCCAGGCCCTAAATTTAGACAGACCCAGGGTTCCAGTCCCAGCCTACCAATTCCTGGTCAAGTGAGGCTGTGTCTCTGTTTCCTCCCTCATAAAATGGGGATAATAGCAGAAATTGGATGCCTGGGAATTATGTGACAAGACAGGGAAATCACTTAGCATACAGCCTGGTACAAAGTAAGTATTTGGTTTTGTAAAAGTCAACTGTTTGTTATTATCATTGGAATCATTACAGTTATTTTATGACTTCCCGGGATGCTTAGCGCCCTGCCCTTGGAGAAGCAGCAAAGAGCTGGAACTAAGAACACAGGCTCTGGATCCAGCCTCCATGGCTTTAAATCCTGGCTCTGTCATTTTTCAGCTGTGTGACCTTGGGCAAGTCACTCTACCTCTCTCTGCCTTAGTTGTTTGATCTTGAAAATGGTAATAATAATCCTACCCACGGCACAGAGGTGTCGTGATCACTAACTTCTCCGTAAATGGAAGTTGCCCTTGCCATGTTAGGATTTTATCACCGGTGGATGGTGACAACCAGAAAAATGTGTGCATTCTAGAAAAATGTGTGCCGGCATGTATGTACATGTGTTTTTTTAATCATAAATTTTACTAATGTAACAGATGCATAGCACAAAAGTTACTGATAATATTTGTAATACATGCAAAAGTTCTTCACAAATGGTAACATTTCATTGATTTTTGCCAAACTCTGTATCCATTGTCCTGCTGAGACTGCACGCCCATCATGACCTGACAAATGGAGCCCTGAGTGTCCGTCTGAGATGAACATTCGTTGATTTTTCATTTATGTTAATGGTTAAGATGAAAGTGGAACAGGGGTGCCTGGGTGGCTCAGTCGGTTAAGGGTCCGACTTCAGCTCAGGTCATGATCTCACTGTTTGTGCGTTCGAGCCCTGCATCGGGCTCTGTGCTGACAGCTCAGAGCCTGGAGCCTTGCTTCGGATTCTGTGTCTCCCTCTCTCTCTGCTCCTCCCCCGTTCATGCTCTGTCTCTCTCTCTGTCTCAAAAATAAATAAACGTTAAAAAAAATTAAAAAAAATAAATAAAATAAAAATAAATTTAAAAAAATAAAAAAAATAAAGTTTAATCTGCGTTATTAACATTTTCTGCATCTCTTTCTTAGAGCTGGGCAAGCAACCACACAAAGCCCTGATTTGCAGCAACTGCCAGTTTCCGTGGTGGAAATGCTCCCACTCTGGCCAAAGGCAAACTACCAAGTGCAAAGTCACTGAACGTGGACTTGGGAAGGGCTGCACTGTGGCACACTATTGTATCGTGATAGAACAGACTACTTCACCTCAAGAGCACAGATGATAGCAAAACTTACAAAATAATTACAAAGTAATGAGTGTTGCATATTTTTTACCTGTTTTTAATTTAATCCATTCCAGTGTGAGATTATATAATGTAATTTAAAATTGCTGTGTTTAACAACCAGCATGCAGAATTCCTGAAAAATTTTAAATCAGCTTTCAGGAGCCAGTGTGACAGAGCTCCTTCCAACATCCCACTGATTTTGATACCTAAATCCCCAGAGGACGTCTCAAGAAAGACAAAATGAGGAAATGCATTAAATAATTATCAGACATGAGAGGTTTTTTTAAATTTTGGCATACAGAAATTTTCACAAGTGAGGGGTTTCCTTACTATGTTAGATTGTATCTTGCAAAGACAGCCACAAATATATCTCTTATTGCCAAATGCTCTTCTAGAAGTTTGCCACTGCCCCATCCAAAGGTGGAGTCAGGGGCACCTGGGTGGCTCAGTCGGTTAAGCATCCGCCTCTTGGTTTCAGCTTAGGTCATGGTCTCACGGTTTCGTGAGTTCAAGTCCGATTCTGTGCTGGCAGTGTGGAGCCTGCTTGGATTCTCTCTCTCTCTCCCCCCCCTCTCTGCCCCTCCCCAACTCACGCTGTCTCTTTCTCTCTCAAAATAAATAAATTAAGGAAAAAAAGGCGCAATGTCCTCTCCCCTTGAATTTGGGCAAACTTGTGATTGTTTGGGCCCATATAGCATGACAGAAGTGGCTTCCATCCATACGTCATTTCTAAGGTCATAAAAGATGGTGCGGCTTCTTCCTTGTGAGCTGGAACACTCATGCTTGAGCCTTCAGCTTCCATGCAAGCAGTCTGGCTGCTCTGGGATGGCCATGCTGTGACGAAGCCTCTGTGGAGAGACCACGTGGAGAGGCCCTGGGACTCCATGATGGGAGAGAGATGTCCCCTGCATGTCTAACTCCAGGCCCATTTGACTTCAATGCACAAGACACCCTGAGCCCAAACACACATCTCAGATCTTCCCAGGGCTTGGAGATCTTAAAAGCCCATAGAGCTTTGAGGAGGATGTTAGTGAGACTTAAGGAAAATGTTTTTTGAAACTGAAAGAAAGGTATCCAAAGGATACCAAAAAGCTGGTTCAAAGGGGCACATGCACCCTGATGTTTAAAGCAGCATTATCAACCACAGGCAAATTATGGAAAGAGTCCAAATGTCCATCGACTGATGAATGGATAAAGAAGATGTGGTGTGTGTGTGTGTGTGTGTAGATATATGTGTACACACACACACACACACACACACACACACACACACACTACTGGAATATTACTCACCCATCAAAAAGAATGAAATCTTGCCATTTGCAACAATGTGGAAGGAATTAAAGTGTATTATGCTAAGCAAAGTCAGTCGGTCAGAGAAAGACAAACTATATGATTTCACTCATATATGGAATTTAAGAAACACAACAGATGAACATAGGGAAAAGGAAGGAAAAATAAGGTAATAAGAGAGAGGGAGGCAAACAATAAGAGACTCTTTTTTGTAATTAAAATTTTTTTAATGTTTATTTATTTCTGAGAGAGGGACAGAGACAGAGTGTGAGCGGGGGAGGGGTAGAGAGAGAGGGAGACACAAAATCTGAAGCAGGCTCCAGGTTCTGAGCTGTCAGCACAGAGCCCGACGCAGGGCTCAAACCCACTAATCATGACCTGAGCCAAAGTCAGACACTCAACCGACTAAGTCACCCAGGCGCCCCCCATAAGAGACTCCTAAATACCAAGAACCAACTGGGGGTCACTGGAGGGGAGTTGGATGAGGGGATGGGTTAAATGGGTGACAGGCACTAAGGAGGGCACTTTTTGGGACAAGCACTGGGTGTTTGTAAGTGATGAATCACTGAGTCTACTCCTGAAACCAATACTACACTGTATATTAACTAACTTGGATTTAAATAAATAAATTTAAAAAAAAAACTGAAAGAAAGGGAAACCTTGTGGTGGCAGAAAGGTGGTCACCAGCAGTAATGCAGGAAAGACAAACCATACGTAATGAACTCCATGATATAGCAGAATATTGAAAATGTCATCTGGCTTTTTCTTGCTGCCTATGATAAATGCAAAAGGAGGAAGATGTCTAAAGAACAATCTATTAAATATGAAGGAGCCAGGGCCTGCTGGGCCCCCCAACAAAAGTGTTTCTCATTCCCAGCTTCTCCAGATGGCAAAAAAATTCCCCCACTGAGAAAAGACCTCAGGCTTTTATTACCTGATTTCAAGACTTACTATAAAGCTACGGTAATCAAGACAGTGTGGTACTGGTGAAGGGACAGACGCATAGATCAATGGGGCAGAATAGAGCCCAGAAATAGACCCACTCATATGCGGTCAATTGATTTTCAACCAATGTGCAAAGGCAATTCAATAGACAAAAGATAGTCTTTTCCATAAATAGTAGTAGAAGGACTGCACATTCATATGCAAAAAAGAAAAAAAAAAAACAAAAAGCATGTCTCTATACAAAAATTAACTTGAAACGGATCATAGACCTAAATGTAAAACCTAAAGCTATAACTTCTAGGAGATGACATCGGAGAAAATCTTTGTGACTTGAGTTGAGATTTCTTATACAGGACACAAAAACACAAATCATAAAGAAAAAACAGGTAAACTGGACTTCATCAAAATTTAAAACTTCCTGCTCTTTCAAAGGTACTGTTAGGAAAATGAAAAGCTAAGGAGCTGCACACGGAGAGAAAGTATTTGCAAAACACATATCTTATGAAGGATTGGTAGCCAGGATAAGTAGATTAAAAAAATTCTCAAAATTCAATTTAAAAAAGAAATTCAATTTTATTATAAAACAAACAACCCGATTTAGAATGGGCAAAAGACTATCTGTTCTCTACAGAATTGCTTTTGCACCTTTGTTAAAAGTCATTTGTGCATTTATATGTGGGTCTCTTTCTAGACTCTTTTCTGTTTCATTGACCTATTTGTCTATCTTTGCACCAATACCACACACTGCCTTCAATACTATAGTTTTATAATAATTCTTGAAATTGGGTAATGTTAGTTCTTCAACTTTGTTACTATTTTTCAACCTTATTTTGACTATCCTAGGTCCTTTGCATTTCCATATGAATTTTAGAATCAGCTTGTCAGTTTCTACAAAAGCTTGCTAGGATTTTGATCAGGATTGCATTAAATTTATAGTTCAATTTGAAGAGAATTGACATCTCAACAATATTGAGTCTTCTGACCCTTGAACAAGCTATACCTCTGTTTATTTAGGTCTCTTAAAATTTCTCTCGGCAGTATTTTGCAGTTTTCAGTCTGCCTTGTGCATCTTTTGTCAGATTTATCCCTAAATGTTTCTTAGTTTTGATGTTGTTGTACATGGCATTGTTTTTTAAAATTCCAATTTCCAACTGTTTATTGCCTGGATATATAAAAAAAGCAATTGATATTTGTATAATGATCCTGTATCCTGCAACCTTCCTAAACTTAGTGGTTCTAGTAGCTTTTTTGGTAGCTTCCATCAGGTTTTTCTATGTTGATGATCATGTCATCTGCAAATTTTACTTCTTCTTCTCCAATATAAGGTCTTTTACTTTTTTTCTTTGCCTTATCAAAGTATAACTTGCACAATGTTGAACAGAAATGGTAATAGAAGAATTCTACACTTCATGCATATATATATATATATATATATATATATATGACACTAAGTCAAAATGGTTCATAGGCCTAAATATAAAACTATAAAACTTCCTGAAGACAGAAATTTTTGTGACCTTGTATTAAGCAAAGATTACTTATATATAATACCAAAAGCAGGAACCATTAAAAAATTGGTAAATTAGACTTTGTAAAATTTTTAAATTTCTTCTCTCTGAACAACACCATTAAAAGAATAAAAAACACAAGCCACAGACTAGGAGAAAATATTTTCAAGTCACATATCTGAAAAAGAACTTGCATACTCCATACATAAAGGACTTTCAAAGTTAAATGATAGGAAAATAACACAATTTTTTAAATGGGCAAAAGATCTGAACAGGCATTTTACCAAAGAAATGTACAGGTGGCAAAGAATCACATGAACAGAGGCTTAACATCACTAGTTGTTAGAGAAATGCAGATTAAGAACACAGTGAAAACTGCTACACGTCTATTTAGAATGGCTGCATTCAAAAGACTGACCGCATTGGGTTTAGTAGTGGCCCTCAAAAATGCATGTCCACTGAAACCTAGAATGTGACCTTATTTGGGAACAGGGTCTTTGCAGATGTAATTGGTTAAATCAAGGTCATAGTGGATTAGGGCCGGCCCTAAATCCAATGACCTTAAGAAGTCCATGTGCCTGGGTGGGTCAGTTGGTGGAGTGTCCAGCTTTTTATTTCAGCTCAGGTCATGATCCCAGGGTTGTGGGGTCAAGCCCATGTCAGGCTTTGTGCTGAGCACGGAGCCTGCTTGAGATTCTCTCTCTCTCTGTCTCTCTCCCTCTGCTCTGTCCCTCTCCCCGACTCTTGCACTCTCTAAAATAGGTAGATAAATAAATAAATAAATAAATAAAATGTCCCTTTCAAAAAAAGCTCATGTGAAGACACCTTGATTCCAGACTATCTAGCTTCTAGAACTGTGACAGAATTCATTTCCATTGTTTTAAGCTACCCAGTTTGTGGCAGTTTGGTACAGCAGCCCTTGGAATCTAATTTATTGGCCATTCCAAATGTCGGCAAGGATGGGAAGGGAACCAGAACCCTCATATAGTGCTGATGGAAATGCTGATGGGAATGTAAAATAGTACAACCACTTTGGAAAACAGGTGGACAGTTTCTTAAAAAGTTAAATATATGCCTGCCACGTGATCCAGCCATCCTACTCCTAGGTATTTGCCCAAGAGATAAGAAAGCTGTGGGAGTCAGAATAATGCCCCTCCCAAAGGCATCCACGCCCAAATCCCCAAGAACCTATAAACATGTTACATTACGTAGCAGAAGGCACTTTGCAGGTGTGATTAAGTTAAGGATCTTGAGACAGGGATATGGGCCTAGATTATCCAGGTGGGCCCAATGCCATCACAAGGGTCATCATAAGTCAAAGAGCAAAGCCGAAGAGTGTCAGAGTCACATCATGTGAGAAGACTTGACTGGCCATTACCGCCTTAAAAGATGGATAAAGGGGCCAATGAGCTTTAAAAAAAATTTTTTTTTTTAGGTGGCTTCTAGAAGCTGGAAAAAGGAAGGGCACAATTCTCTCCTAGAGCCTCCAGAAAGAATACAGACTTGCTGACATCTTGAGTTTAGGCTAGTGAAACCCATTTTGGACTTCTGATCCCCAGAATTATAAAATAATACATTTGTATTGTTTTAAGGCACAACATGTGTGGTACTTTGTTATAGCAACTACAGGAAACCAATATGAAAACACGTATCCATACAAAAACTTGCTACAATGCCATAGCAGCTTTATACGTAGTAGCCAAATATCTATCCACAGGTGAACCGATAAAGGAATCATGTAATATCCATGCAATGGAATCCTACTCACCTCCATACAATATGGTTCCCTTCATAGGGCATTCTGGAAAAGGCAGAATTAGAGGGACAGAAAATAAAAGAGGGATGGTGTGCCTGGCTGGCTCGGGGGGTGGAGCATACGACTCTTGATCTCAGGGTTGTGAGTTTGAGCCCCACGTTGGGTACAGAGATTACTTAGAAATAAAATCTTTAGGGGTGCCTGGGTGGCTCAGTAGGTTGATCGTCTGACTGCGACTCAGGTCATTACCTCGTGGTCTGTGAGTTTCGAGCCCCGCGTAGGGCTCTGTGCTGACAGTTCAGAGCCTGGAGCCTGCTCTCTCTCTGCCCCTCCCCTGCTCATGCTCTGTCTCTCTGTCTCTGTCTCTCTCAAAAATACACAAACATGAAAAAAAATTAAAAGCAGGGACTCGGACAGATATTTCTTTTCTTTTTTTTAAAGAGATGATTTTATTGCAGGCTATTGCATAGGGAGAATATTTGTTAAAAGGAATGTCTCAAAGGAAAGGAAAGGGGCCTGAGCTGTTACAGAGACAGGTTAATGAATCCATGAGTCTTCCTAGACTTCTGGGGACAGGCATAGAGGGTCTTACCTGGCAGTAGGAGAGCAGAGTCGGACAGATATTTCTACATCCGTGTTCGTACTAGCACTATTTGCAACAGCCAAAAAGTGGAAACAATTCAAGTGTTCACTGACGCCTGAGTGGATGAACCAAATGTGGTCTATCCATACAGTGGAATATTATCCAGCCTTAAAAAGGAAGGCAGTCCTAACACATGCTACAGCATGGATGAAGCCTGAAGACATTATGCTAAGTGAAATGATCCAGGCACAAAAGGACAAATATGGGATGATTCCGCTAGTATGAGGGTTCGAGAGCAGTCAAAGTCAGAGAGGCAGAAAGAATAGAAGTTACCAAGGGCTGAGGGAAGGGAGGAATAGGGAGGTGGTGTCGAATGGGTACAAAGTTTCAGTTTGGGAGGATGAAAAAGTTCTGGAGATGGATGGTGGTGACTGCCCTGCCCTGTGAGTGCACTTAATGCCACAGAACTGTGCACTTAAAGGTGGTTACAATGGTAAATTTTATACATGAATATTTTACCACATTAAAAATGAAGTAGGTTAGGGGTGCCTGGGTGGCTCAGTCGTTTAAGCGGCCGACTTCGGCTCGGGTCACGATCTCGCGGTCCGTGAGTTCGAGCCCCGCGTCAGGCTCTGTGCTGACAGCTCAGAGCCTGAAGCCTGTTTCAGATTCTGTGTCTCCCTCTCTCTGACCCTCCCCCGTTCATGCTCTGTCTCTGTCTCAAAAATAAATAAACATTAAAAAAAATTAAAAAAAAAAAGAAAGAAGGAAAAAAAAAGAAAAAAAATGAAGTAGGTTAAAGACACAGAAAACTGGAAACATATTTGCATTGTCTTTGCAAAAAAATAACTGTAATATATTGTCATCTTTTTACATGGGAAAATGACAGAAACCTGCGACGCAATGTAAGAAGAACGAGGAGGAAGAGGAGGAGGAAAATCAAAATGGCTAAAAAGCACTTTGGAAATATATTCAATCTTTCAAGTAAGCGGTTTTAGTGAGGGTGTGGGATAAAGCACAGCTGGTGAGTGTGTAAATTAGCATCTTTCTGGAAGGGAGTTTGGTTCTATGCATCAAATCTCTTCAGAAAGTGCCATTACCCCACAATTGCACTACTAGGAATTAATTCTAAAGAAGTAGTCAGATAAGATACAAGGATGGCAACAGAGAATGGCTTATAATCAGGCAAAACTTCCAATCAGCCTAGAGGTCTGTGGAGAGGGGGTTTGGGAATAAATGCTGGTGTGCCCACAGACTACTGTGCAACCTTTAAAAAGGATACATTCTGCTATATTTATTGACATGCAGAGGTGTTCATGACATATTTTAAGTGTAAAAAAAATGCAGAATGAGAAGCAGTATGTACAGTACGGGGGCGGGGAGTGCATGCGTCTGAATACATTAGAAGAGTCTAGAAGAAATGTTACCCATGCTCATTTCTGGGTGGGGGAACTCAAGACAATTTTTTTTTTCTTCTTTATACTCATCTGCGTTTTCTTACCTTTGTTTGGCTGTGAGTATACATCCATCAGAAAATTTTAGGCAGACTTTCTTTTTCTTTTTTTTTTTTACTTTTTTTTTTTTTTTTTTTTTTTACATCTATAGAAAAGCACAGATGTGGTTCTGGCTGGAAACTGAAGACACTCCTATGAATCTCACGGCTGCTCTCATCTGTGGATCTCAAAACACATCATGAAACATCTGCTGAGGTCTTGGCAGACCTTAAAGTTGTCTCGGGCACTGTCGCCTTGTCTGGGTGTGTCCTCGGAAGAGAGTCTTGGATCGCAGTTCTGTCTACGCAGCTCATTCACTGACCCTCCTCAAGTCTTCCAGCATCTGGGGCCGGTTGGGGTAAGATTCCTGAGGGTCCACGGTCTCATTCGCTGCCCCTTCCCTTCTCCGTCCGTGGCACTGAGCTCCTGCTGGAACATCCGCTTCACTGCTTTCTGTTGCTGCTTCGTGCCTCAAGCTGGTGGCACAAAACTGCTCCGAATAGAGATCATGCCCCCAGACGCCGACCTCCTCTGAGCAGTCTGATTCTTTGTTCTCTGGATACCGGATGCTGGCTCCCTACAAAAGCTGGGAGTTCCCATCCTGGACATCTGCGATGGCTTCTCAAGGCAAGGAAGGATGCCGTGGGAGAAGGTGGAGGAGTCAGGGAATGTGCTGCAGCCCTGAATGAGTCTTTGCCACGTGTGCATTATGGATTATGTGACCCAGCTGGTGGCCTTTTCCTTCAACTTCTTTACCTGCAAAATGGGTCCATTGGACTTCCCTCTAGCCGCCTCTCTAGAGGTAAAATAGCAACAATGCTAAAAATAACACCAACACAAATGATATTAACCACTACCCCCAAAAACCTGCTGCAGGGGTGCCTGGGTGGCTCAGCTCGTTAAGTGTCTGACTTCAGCCCAGGTCACGATCGCACGGTTCATGAGTTCGAGCCCCACGTTGTGCTGTCAGTGCAGAGCCTACTATGGATCCCCCCTTTCTCTCTGCTTCTCCCCCGCTCACCCACACTCTATCTCAAAAATAAATAAACATTTAAAAAAAACCCTACTGCGTGCCCAGCCTTGTACCATGCACTTGCAGAAACTGGTCACTTAATCTTCACCATGCCATGAGGTGGGGACTGTGATTGTACCTGTTTGACAGATGAAGAAACTGAGCCTCCGAGAGGCTAAGTGTGCTGTCCATAGTCTCACAGGTAGGAGGCAGTAGGGAATGGGCTTGAGCCCAGGCTGCCTGTCTCTCAAGCCCATGCTGGGACCACATTCTGCTCGGCTCTCCCTCTCCTCCCGTCTCCCTTCTCACACCTCCTTCTGGTTTCTGTTGTCCCCTCTTCCTGGACAAGCTCTAAAGTGAAGCACGGTGCTAGGCACACAGAGCATGCAGACAGGGGGCGCTGATGAAGTCTGTTTACCCTCCCAGCCCCACTCAGTCTGACCCTGCCCTTGAGGAAACGCTCCGTGCATCATTGTTTGTGACGGCAAAACACCCGGCCGTCCAGCCACAAGGGATCAAATAAATAACTCAAGACTTCTGCACAGTGGAAATCACTGCAGCCATTACAAAGACCAAAGTAGCCCCTTGGAGAACAATATCTAAGATATATTCAGTGAAGAAAGCAAGAACAGAAGATATGTTTTAAATGAGCCCATGTGGGGTTTTTTTCAATGTATAACACGATCTTAATTTGACTGATCGATTGATTATCGTTATGACAGTATTCTTTCGTTAGTGAGGTAAAATTCGCAAAACATAGAATTAACTGTTTTAAAGTGAGAAATGCAGCAGCATTTAGGACACGCACAACGTTGTACAACCCTCACCTCTAATTCCAAAACCATTCCATCACCCCCAAAGGAAACCCCATACCCATTAAACAGCCACTGCCCTCCCCATCCCCCGGCAACCGCCGATCTGCTTTCTGTCTCTATGGCTCTTCCTATTCTGGATATTTCATCTAAGGGAATCGTACAATATGTGTTTGTGTCTGGCTTCTTTCACTCAGCATCATGATTTCAAGGTTCATCCATCTTGTCGGAGGTAGGAATGCTTCCTTCTTTTTTAGAGCTGAGTAATGTTCCTTTGGGCGGGTATAGCACATTTTGTTGGTCCGTGTATCAGTTGCTGGACATCTGGGCTGTTTCCGCCTTTTGGCCTTTGCGAAAGGCTCTGTCATCAATGAATGCGTACGAGAGTTTGTTGGAGTACCTGTTTTCAATTCTTTTGGGTCTACCTGTAGGCGTGTGATTGCTGATTCACATCGTAATTCTGTTTAACATTTTGTGGAACCGCCAAACTGTTTGCCACAGCAATTGTACCATTTTACATCCCCACTGGCATTTTGTAAGAGTTTCAAGTTCTCCACATCCTCGCCAACACCTTTTGTTTTCTGGGTTCTTTTCTTTAATAGCCATCCTAATGGGTGTAAAGTGGTATCTCATTTTGGTTTTTTGTTTGTTTGTTTTTAAATTTTTTTAACGTTTATTTATTTTTGAGACAGAGAGAGACAGAGCATGAAGGGGGGAGGGGCAGAGAGAGAGGGAGACACAGAATGGGAAGCAGGCTCCAGGCTCTGAGCTGTCAGCACAGAGCCCGACGTGGGGCTCGAACTCACGGACCGCGAGATCGTGACCTGAGCCGAAGTCGGACGCTCAACCGACCGAGCCACCCAGGCGCCCCTCATTTTGGTTTTGGTTGCATTTACCTAACGGCTAATGACGTTGGGTATCTTTTCATGGGCTCGTTGGCCACGTCTATTCAAGTCTTTGGCCCATTTTTGAACTGGGTTTTTATCATTTTTTGTTGCACTGTAAGAGTTCTCCATTTGGTTTTTAAGCATATGCATGTTTATGTATGTCCGCTCATGCAACATCATGCGTAAATGTTTAATGAGCACTTTACACGTGCCAGCCACTGGACAGTGGTAGACAAGACAGACAAAAATCCTTGTTTCTGAGGAACTTCTAGTCTAACGGGGGAGACCGAAAATAAGGGAGCAAATAGATAAAACTAGATCTGTTCAGATTACCATACGTGCTAAGAAGAAAGCAAGGCAATGTGACAGAGTCAGAAGAGGACTTCTTTACTCTGGGGTCAGGGAAGGCCTCTCTCAGGAGGGGTCTTTTGGGCTCAGACACAGAGACAACAAAGAGCCAACCTTGTGAAGATCTGAGAGAAGGGCTCCAGGCAGCAAGAACAGCTGGTGCAAAGGCCCTGAGGCCAAATGAGCTTGATGTGCTTGAGGAAGAGCAAGAAGGCCAGTGTGGCTGGAGCAGAGTGAGCCCAGGGAGAGAGATGTGTCAGTCAAATCAGAAATGTGGACAGGGGCTGGACCCTGTCTAAAAGCTGGACACACAAAATCAATTGTACCATCTTCTGGGGAGATATGACCCTCCCCTTTCTACTTTCCACACCTCTCTTGTGTTTGGTCTTTATAAGAAGCAAATATTGCTTTTGTGAGAAAAATTAATATAGAAAGCAATGCATGCCCAATATAGGAAAATTAATATAGAAATGTGTAAAGAAGAAAATTAAAATAAAAATTATCCATATGGCCAGCCCCTGGAGACAAACCCTCCCGTAGGATATTTATTTCTCTTCAGAAAAGGCAATTTCATACCAAGGAGCACGTCTGAAGCCCTCCCAAACGACTTTGTCACAAACACACGGGTCTCATGTACAATAGCTTTCAAAGTGTGCACAACCTTCAGGCCAACATTTCCGCTTGGAAAAGTGCATCCTAAGGAAATAATTGGATACTTGGACAATGTAAAAATGTTACAAGGATGGCTGCTGCATCGCCGTTTATAATTGAGAGAGATGGAAAACACCTAAATGCCCATTAAAGGGGGAAATGATTGATTAAAATATGGGGCATCCATACAATGGGACATTCTACAGCTGGTACAGTAATGATGTGAATCAATACTTATTGACATGGAATGATCTTCTGGTTATATGATTAAGCAAACAATTGGCTCTGAAACAAACTGCATGGAATGACCCCCATTTTGTTAAAAAAAAAAAAAGAGCACGTATACATGTATTTGTATGTGCATGTGCATAAAAATAGACCACAAAAATATACACCAACAGGTTTTTTTCTGAGAATAGGGATTACAAGTGATCATCTTCTTTTTCAACGTCTAATTTTCCCACAATATCACTCTGCATTTTTTAAAACTATAAACTAAGGCCAACGAGGTCTTGGCCCTGGCAGTTCCCTCTGGCCAGAATATTTTCCCTCAGACAGGCTCCACTTTCTCCAAGTCTTTGCTCAAATGTCATTTTCTCCAGGACCCTTCCTGACTACTTTATTTAAAATTATGTACGCACACCTCTCTCTCACTTCCCTCTTATTATAGTGTATTTCCTTCTTTTATTCCACAGAACATAACAGTCTCTAATCTAATATGTGATTTGTTTATTTATGACATGCATCACCTATGATCTCCTCCCCCTCTTCTCCCCACCCTGGTCAGCTCCAGGAGGGCAGATATGTTCATCTATTCCCTGTTTTTTTCTGAGAGCCTAGAACAGAGCTTGGAGCATAGTAGGAGCTCAATAAATACTTGAGGAACGAATGAATGAAATACAAACAAGCAAATGGTTTTCCTTTTCGAAAATTTTCATCCTCGCCCTTCTGATTTTCAGAAGTAGTGTGGATGAGTTGGATCTGGCAGGCCTGTGAGGGACAGGCGGGAGAAAAGATGTCCCTCTCCCTTTCCAGATTCCTGCTCCCTGAATTTGCCAGAGAGCAGACCCAGCTGGGCTGAGTCCTAAAGTAGCACCGCCCCCTTCTGGGAGATGTGAAGAACTGCAGTGCTCAGCTGATGGCCCAGATGCATTTCAAATAATTAAACCTGGGAATTTGGAAAGGAACCAGGTGGAAAGTCTACTGCTGCAGGGAGGCCCCTATGTTCTCCTGTGGGCAACCAGATAGGTGTATGGGGGCCTTTTCAGGCCGGAAGAGGTGCTGAGAAGGAATTGGGGCCCACTCCCTCAGCTCCAGAGTCCTAATTTAGGCAGAGTTCATCTCTCACAGAAGATAGATTTCTCCCGTTGAGAAATGTGGCCAGGCCTGACTTTGATGGAAATCAGCTGCGAGTCAAAGTCAACCCTCCAGGGACTGGACCCCCTGGTTTCCCTACAGTCAGTTCCTAAGCCCAGAGTTTTTCTCAGGTTTTGTGTTTAGCATGTATTCGTTTACCCACTCCACCCCATAAAACGAGAATATCAAACCCAGTTTTTACCCAGACTTTTATTTTTTTATTTTTAAAAAAAATTTTTTTAACGTTTATTTATTTTTGAGACAGAGAGAGACAGAGCATGAGTGGGGGAGGGGCAGAGAGAGAGGGAGACACAGAATCTGAAACAGGCTCCAGGCTCTGAGCTGTCAGCACACAGCCCGACGCGGGGCTCGAACTCACGGACCGTGAGTTCAGGACCCGAGCCAAAGTCGGACACTTAACCGACCAAGCCACCCAGGCGCCCCTTACCCAGACTTTTAAATGAATGTACAAGTTCAGCTACAGAAACAGGAAATGGGTTGGCCAAATGTGTTCACTGACTCAACATTTTTACTGAGCAATGACTGTTGACCAGACATGGTTCTAGGGGATGGGAATAGAGCAGAGAAAAAGACAAAAATCTCAGCCACCATGGAGTTGATATTCTAGTGGGAAGACTATGCTTAGCCCATAAACAAATTCAAATATCTAATTTAACACTGTAGTAAGTGGTCTGAAAGGGAAGAACAGGATGTTGTGAAAAAAGAGTAGCAGAGGTAAACTTTGGTTGGGAAAGGTCCACATGAGAACATGATATTTAAATCTGAATTCTTCTCCCAGTGGCCAGAGGCTATCTTGGTAGAGCAAATTTCCAGCTTTCAGCCTCAGCAAAGCATCTCGAGAGAGAGGAATAATTTGCCCATTTTAATTTTTTTTAATGTTTATTTTTTGTGTGTGTGAGAGAGAGACACAGAGACAGAGCGCAAGTGAGGGGAGGGGCAGAGAGAGAGGGAGACAGAATCTAACGCAACTCCAGACTCTGAGCTGTCAGCACAGAGCCAGATGCGGGGCCCGAACTCACGGACCGGGAGTAGGCTATCGAAGTAGGATATTTAACTGACTGAGCCACCCAGGTGCCCCTAATTTGCCCATTTTAGTAAATGTTTGCTCTGTGGGATACAGAATAGCAGCACAGTGGTCTAGAATCAGAATCCTGGGTTCAAGTCCTGGCTCCACCCTCTTCTTTAGTTACCACATCCTTTGTCCCACAGATTTATTGTAAGGATTTAATGAGATAATAGAAATAAGGCAACTAATACAGTGCCTGACAAGTAGTTAGTACTCCATAAATACTAATTGTTAAAAGGCTCTGAGACCTCCTATGGTGGAGGAACCTATTTAACTAGACTCTTTGGCTAGAGAAGCTTCTGGTTACAGAACATCTTGTATCCCACTATATATTTCTGGGAAATCTATCCTCTGTGAGAGATGAAGTCTGCTTGAATTAGGACTCTGGAGCTGAGGGAGCGGGCCCCAATTCTTTCTTCAGCTATTTTGTAGGGGGTGGGGTGAGTAGGCACTATTCAGTGCCTGCCCCAAGTACATTTGCCACGTTTTTTCTCGCTAACAGAACTCTATGTTCAGGATTTGGCCAAAGAGCATTTGATCTCAAAGAAAGTAGGCCAGGCATGGTGTAGACATGGGCACCTCGCCTTGTTTTGGCAATGAAATGTATGGAAGGTCTCCCAGGGGCTTCTGGGAAAGATATTTCTCTCCTTGACAGGAAGCAGACAGGCTACTTGGACCCATGGCCACCATCTTGGTAACATTAAGGGAAAACCAATAGAATCACAGAAACAACACCAGGATCTCTGATGGTGTCCAGCTACCAAACAACCATGGAATTCCTTATTCCCAAATTCCTTGTTATAAGAGAAAAATAACTTCCTACTGGTTTAAGCTGCTGCTAATGGTTTTCAGTCATCTGCAGCCCAAAACATCCCCCACTGATCCGGGGGTCCCAGCTCTATGTTCAGGGTTCAGATCAGCTTGTTTTTCTCCATTTGTATTAGTACTCACTCAGTCACCCTGCGAACAATCTCTGGGCATTGTACTGGGCAGAACCCTTCCTTTTAATGGGGCCTGTTCCCTTTGTAACACCATGACTCACCTCAGAGGCCCTAGTTGGCCTCATACCTTCATTCCAGAGCAGATTCTGTGATCCGCCCCTCTTTGTCTTTCTCCTCTCTCCTGTCTATTTTTGTCCTTTGTAAAATGCCCTGGCCCCTCTCCGGGATACAGAAGTATTAGCATGTCCTCCCCCTTAATCCCTCAGGCTCCTGTTCTCCTGTCCAAAGTCACCTAGGAGAACAGGGCAAACCTAGCTCTTCTATCTGGCTTTTCCTGGAAAAGAAAAATAAAAATAGAAATAATAGAAAAATAGAAAAAGAAATGGAACTGCTCCATTATGTGTCCCAACTCCCAAACTCTCTCCTGTTCTCCTCACCACACGCAGCCCTAGAACTTTTTTTTTTCTGTCTCAGGTCTCAGAGGATACTTACAAAGGAGGAATAGCAAATACATGGCACATGGCATGCACCACTACTCCCTCATCCAGCACTCATGGCAGACATTGCTAATCAATCACAGCACTCTTTCTTATTGAGCCAGGATGGCCATGCTAAATTGGAGTTTGCAGGGGAGATAAGCTGACATCTTGGATGGTCTAGTTAAATTATTCATTCTTACCCAGTTTCCCAGATAAAGGTCTCCAGTACTAGGCTCCTCTCTCCTTCTCTTACTATAGCTGCATTTCACATTTATTTGTCTGATTATTTGATGAGCATTCTGACTCTGCTTGGGCTGTAGCTCCACAGGGCAGAGACTGTGCCTGTCTTGCTCACCATTTTCCCCCAGCACCCAGCACAGCACCTGGCACATAGTAGTCACTTAGTAAGTATTTGTCGAATAACTGAATAATGCTCAATTACAACATTCACTGCATTCTGCCTTATCATCTTGTTAGTCTGTGTCTTTCTCTAGAATCTTCCAGGACAGAGGCCAGGATTCATTCATCTTCCCAGGGCCCTTGGTCCTGGCACATAATAGGTAATCACTACAGATTTGTTCCATGGAACTGAATTCAAAAGGGACTGAGGGTCCCAGAGTCCAGAATATGCATGGGAAAGACCTGAGCACTCTTTTACCTGAGAGCAAGAAGAGAAGCCACGAGCAGACCGGTGGTTCTCGAATGGGGGCAATTTTGTCCCCAAGAGGACATGTAGCAATGTCTGGAGATACCTTTGACTGTCACAGCTGGATGGCATCTAGTCGGAAAAGGCCAGGGATGCTACTCAACGTCCTCCGACATACAGGTCAGCCCCCACAACAAAGAATTATCTGGCCCAAAATGTCAATAGGGCTGATGACATCGTTCTTTATCCCCCACCTCCAACCATGTTGGAGAAGTCAAAGACGTCAGCCCATCTCCCCTGCCAACTCCAATTTTAGCATGGCCATCCTGGCTCAATAAGAGAGAATGCTGTGATTGATTAGCAATGTCTGCCATGGTCACTAAAGGAGACAGCGGTGGTACATTTGCTATTGCTCCGTTATAGGTGTCCTCAGAGACCTGAGACAGAAAGAAAGTTCTAGGGCCATGCAAGGTGACAGTGAAAAACCCTAGTCTAGATAAAGAGGGGAAAAGAGGGGAAGAAAGAAAGGTCCAGATGGATGGAAGAGTCTTTATCCTGGGAGAGTGGGCAGCCATTTGAAATTATGAGTGGTGGCAGCTAATTTTGAAAAGGTCCCTCGGGCTGGCATGTGGCAATAGTCTGCAGAGGGTCAAAGGCCAGCAACAGAGAGACACTTGGAGAGGTTTTTGGAGTCATCCAGGTGGGTGGTTACAGGGTTCTGATCGGGCTAGCTATGCATTCTCTGTAGGCCTGAGCTGAGGGGGGATAGGAGACAGGACATGAAATCAAGGGAGAAGTTTTGAGTTGGGCTCCCATTTGGGGCGGGACATTCTAAATACTGAAGTAAGACTGTGCTGGGGACTAAATGACCACAGGGCCATCCTTTACCTAAGAGTGAGTAGAAAAGCCTTGAGCAGAAACGTCTTTGACTTTTCATCTAAGGGCGGACTAGATAACCTCGGGAAATAGGATTTATGAAGACAGTGGAAAGCAAAAACAAAGTTGCATTTTGTTCAACATTATCTCAATGCAGCCTCACAGCACGCCCATGAGGTCAGTATTCCTACCCAACCCATTTTACAGACGAGAAAAGGGAGGGTCTGTAAGGAAAGCCACTTGCCCTCCCTCATCCAGCTAACAAGTGGCAAAGGGAGCATTCTATCCCAGACATGACTCCACATTTCCCTTCTTCCCTAAGGCTAGGCCAGGAGACACCAGGAGGAAAGGCAAAGGGTGGTCAGTGGACTTCAGGACCCTTATGCCATCCTCAAACTCTTTACTGGCAGGGAACCCCTCACCCTCACCCTAGCGTTAATTCTCTAGGCCAGTGGTTCTCAGCCCGGAGAATTTCCCCTCTGTGGGGACAGTTGGCGATGTTTGGAGACATTTTTGGTTGTTGCAACTGGGAAGGAGGTTGATAGCGGCATCTACTGGGTAGAGGTCAGGGATGCTTCTCAATGTCCTACAGTGCCCAGGACAGCCTCCTTGCCCATAACAAAGAATGATCCGGCCCAAGATGTCAGTAGAGCTGAGGCTGAGAATCCTCCAGAATCAAAGCCCTGTGAACACCCACATCTGTGCTGGGAAGGGCCAGGGGCCCCGGCCCTACAAAGCTGTGTGCTAGCTGAAGGCATGCTGAAAGGTCCTTCACCTGAGAACCTCAGGTCGGATGACTAATGAGCCGGGAGCGCGACCTTTATATAGCTCCAGAGCAGGCAACAGTGACAGGTCTGGCTGTTACAGCGTCAGGGCCTCAGCAAAGGGGCTCTGACAGGCGGGAAGAGGAGGGTGAGGAAAAGCTGGTTGGGGGGAGGTTGGGGCAGCAGCTGCTGCTGGAATCTGGGCCTCGCCAAGAGGAACAATGCCCCTGGAACGCCAGGCACGCCACTAAGACAGCTGAGCCTGCGGGGCGGGTGAGTGTGGGCAGGCGGGCATCTGAAGGGCACCAGTAAAAATGGAATTGTCTGGGCGCTTCTGTCCCCCACACAGGCAAGGCAGATGACCAAGAGCTAAAAATACCAGGAGAGAAAAACCACCGAAGGGTTGTCTGGCTGCCTGGGGCTGGATCTGACCTCTGAGCTCCCTGCAAGCAGTGAGAGCTGGGGCCCAGATCCCTACCCCCTAAAACCTGAATATCAGGATGGGGAAAATTCCAGGGGTAGAGTCTGACATTCTGAGTTAAAACTCTGGCAGGCACTAGCAGTGGGACCCTGCAGAGTAACTGCTCTCCTCTGAGCCTCAGCTTCCACATCTGGAAAATGGGTCTAAATTAGTACCTGCCTCACAGTGTTGTCTGACTATGAAATAAGATGATGGGTAAAGCACTTAGCACAATGCCTGTCACACAGGGAGCCCGAGATAAGTGGGACGATGACGGTCCGGTTTCTTTGGAGACCTCAGTTTGGCAAGCTCACGGGGCAGTGGCTGGTGGCAGCCTGCTCTCCCCAGTCCTTACTGCCTACCCCCAAGGACCCACCACCAGACTCACTACCCTCTCCACATAGCCAACTCACGTCTGCTGTACTCAGCCAGCTCATGCATATCTTTCTCCGCCATGTAACTGTCATTAAAGGCAGGAACAACTCAAAAAAACGAAGCATACCCACCCTGTACCACTGAGCAGTCCCCCAAAAGAGCTCTGCATGAGGGGTCTAGCAGGTGAGGTGGGGGCTGGAGTAGGAAGTGAGCCTGCAAAGGTAAACCATAACGACCACACACACACGTGCACACATTCGTGGTGCGTGTACTCAGTGCCCAGCACTAGGCAAAGCCACTCACACACGCTGCATGAGTTACCATGAGGACAGCGCTTGGAACGGTGCACGGTACAGAGTAAGCACCTAATAAATGTTAGCTGCTATCGTTAGTATCAGAATTTTCTAGTTTTACTTTAAAAACAATCTTCTGAGGTCAACACCATCGTTGCCTCTGTTTATCAATAAGGAATCTGGGGTTTAGAGTGGTTAGGTCACTTGTTCAAGGCTTCCACTTGTTAAGGAAGTAGAAGAGCTGACCTAGACCCCAGCTTTCAATCATTGCGTCATCCTGGTAGGTATGGGTCGAGTGGCAAAAGATCTTAACTGTTGGGCCAAGGAGGGGAGATTTCCTTCTGAGGTAGTGGGGATTCATTGAGAGTTCTGGAACATGTGTGGGTCATCATCAGAGCTAGGCATGGAAGGAAGTATTTAGAGTGGGGGTATGTGAAAGGCAGGGGTAGAAAGGCAAGAGAGGACAGGGCCCAAACCAATTGAGATCTGCTACCACAGGACAGACCTGGGACAGGACTGGAAAGGAGTGGATTTGCAAGACATTCTAGAGGCAGAGTAGGCAGACTTTGTTACCAATAGAGCAGAATCAAGATGGCTGAGGATCTTTGTCTGGGTTCCTAAAAGCGAGGTGAAGTCATTAATGGAAAAAGGGTTTGGGAGAGGAAGAGGAGAAAAAATGAACTCATATTTGATCATGTTATTTCTTTTACTCCCACCGGGTGACAGCCAGGAAAAGGAGCTGACGGTTGCAGAACACTCGCTGTGTGCCCAGCAATGTCCTAGCACTTTCCACGTGTTAGCTAACTCATTCAAACCTCCTAATAAGGCTTTGAGGTGAGGACCACTATTGTCCCCATTTCACAGATGAGGAAACCGAGGCAGGGAGAGCTGATGCTCCTTGCCCAAGTCGCACTCTGTACACAGTGAGTGTCTCATTGATGTGGCTGACCCATCTCCACTGGGCACAAGGCCTGGTCCACCCTTGTCTAACTTGCTGGAGAAGCCGCCTTCCCCACTTGGTGGCTCTCCCTGGCGCCTGGGGGCCCTGACACGGGGAGATAGGCACTATCACTTGATGACAGAGTCTATCAGCCACCAAGCTTTGGGCTGGCAGGGCCTGGTATGCCTTTGTTCTATCTGGAGGTGGCTGACTTCACCACCTGCCTTAAAGGGGCATTACGCCCCGAGGCGAGTTGACCCGCTAAGCCAGTTACTTCCAGTAGTATCATGGCGAGCGCTAATCTGGCACTTTTCTGTGCCAGGCTCTGTCCCAAATATTAACGTGCTACTAGATTAACTCTTTAAGTTACCGATATTAATATATGAACTCATTTGCTTTGCTGAAGAACTTTATAATATAAACAACCATCTGGAGAAGGGTTTCCCTTTTACCTCACAGGGTGGGATATAAAGGCTTCGATCTGAAATCCAAGAGCTAAAGAGGAAAAGCATCTGCAAAGGAAATTAATTTAAAAATGCCCCCAGCTGGGGCTGAATTAAAACTTCCAAAATTCCTAAAAATGGAAAAGACGCTCACTCTCACTGCCTCATATAAAATGAAAGATAAAAACAGTTTGTAATGGTCAAACTAGCATAAGACCATCCCACAATGTTCTGATTTTCCCCAAGACGACTATTTTCATCCTTTTTAAAAATACATCTAATCCTTTCCCAAAAAAAGTTTGTTGAGATTTTCTTTGTTTTGTTCTTGGCACCCCTGCTCAGCTGGTGCCCTAAGCATGTATTAAGTGTGCCCGCATGTGACCCGGCTCTGCCACCAGCCTCCCCATCGGCCACAGATGGGAGGACACGCATCCCATCCTCGCAGTGAGGGGAGGGCCGGGAGTCCTCTAAAGGTCTCCAACGCTATATGGAGCGCAAAGGCCTACGTGGCATGCGTGCACGTGCGTGTGCGTGTCACCATTTGTGTGAAAAAGTGTATTTGTATGTGCATGCATGTGTGTGGTATGATATCAATGTATATTGCATATAATGATTATATATATGCATATATAAATGTATATTTATATGTGCAAATGAGAGAGAGAGAGAGAGTCAGGAAATGCAACGTGGTATCCTGGATTAGATCCTGGAACAGAAACAAGGACAACAGTGGAAAAATCAGAGAAATCTGGATAAACTCTGGAGCTTGGGGGCGCCTGGGTGGCTCAGTCAGTACAGGGTCTGACTTCGGCTCAGGTCATGATCTCACGGTTTGTGACTTCGAGCCCCACATTGGGTCTGCTTTGGATTTGGACCCTCTGTCTCCCTCTCTCTGCTTCTCTAGCCCTCCCCCATTTGCTCTCTCTCTCTCTCTCTCTCTCTCTCTCTCTCTTTTTCTCTCTCAAAAATAAAATTTTCAAAGAAAGAAAACCAACTCCAGTTTGGTTAATAGTAATGTACCAGTGTCCCCTGGTAAAGTAAAATGTTAATGTTAGGGGAAACTGGGTGAGGTGTATGTGGAATTCTACAACTTTTCTGTGAAATCTAAAATTAAAAATTTATTTCAAACAAGTCCAGAAGGAATTTCATGAAGTTCTAGAATGGAAAAACTAATCTACCGTGCTAGAGGTTAAAAGAAAAAAGGTTACTTTGGAGGGATGTTGACAGGCACTAGGGAACGCTTTGGGAGTTGGAATGTTCTGTCTTGCCTTGGGTGGTGACACAGCATGAACGTACACAAAAACTCATTGCCCTGGGTACTTAAGAGACCTGCACTTTACTACAGGTGCATCTCAAGTTTAAAGAGTAAACAATTAAAAATATAGTCTGGAAGACATAACAACAAGTGTTGGCGAGGATGTGGAGAAAAAGGAACCCTCACTCACTCTTGGTGGGAATGCAAACTGGTGCAACAGTATGAAGTTTCCTCAAAAAATTAAAAATAGAACTACCCTATGATCCAGTAATCAATCGCACTACTGAGTATTTACCTAAAGAATACAAAACACTAATCTGAAGGGTTTGATAGCAGCATTATTTACAATAGCCAAATTATGGAAGCAGCCTAAGTGTCCATAGATAGAAGAACGGATAAAGAAGATGTGATATGTGTGTGTGTGTGTTTACACACACACACAGGAATATTATGCAGCCATAAAAAAGAATGAAATCTTGCCATTTGCAACAACAGATGGGTCTAAAGAGTATAATGCTAAGCAAAATAAGCCAGTCAGAGAAAGACAAACACCATATGATCTCACTCATATGTGGAATTTAAGAAACAAAACAAATGAACAAAGGGGGGAACAAAGGAGACAAACAGACTCTTAACTATAGACAACAAACAGGTTACGGGGTGGTGGGGGCATGGGTGAAGCAGGTGAAGGGGATTAAGAGTACGATTATATTGATGCGCACTGAGTAATACACAGCATTGCCGAATCACTATATTGTACACCTGAAACTAATATAACACTGTATGTTAACTACACTGGAATTAAAATTTTGAAAAATTATTTAAAAAAACAGAAACAAAAAAAATACAGCCTGAAAGACCTGACACCAAACACACAAACACATTCCCTTGAGAGAGGATTTGGCTGCAATGATAGAAAGGAAGGTTTTGTTTTTTTTTTTTAATGTTTATTTTTGAGAGAGAGAAACACACAGAGCACGAGTGGGGGAAGGGCAGAGAGGGAGGGAGACACAGAATCCCAAGCAGGCTCCAGGCTCTGAGCAGTCAGCACAGACCTGACACGGGGCTTGAACTCATGAACCTCGAGATCATGACCTGAGCTGAAGTCAGACATCTAACCCACTGAGCCACCCAGGCGCCCCCAAGAAATCATTTTAGAGTTTCACTTGAATTTCCCTAGGTGTTTTCTTTTGCATTAACTTTATGGAGTAAACCAAATACTTGGTTTAAAAAAAAAATAATCAAATGAATACACTGCTACATTTTCTAAATAGAAGATTATTGTGCCATATTACAGTGGAACATAAATACCCCCTTTTCTCAAATTTAAACTTACATGTGTGTCTCCCCTTATCTGAATGAAGCTTTGCCGATGGACCTCAGGCCCTGAGAACGGGGCCTGGCACATAGTAAGACTCCAGTAAATATTTAAGTAATCAGTATCCTTTGAATTGGGGATCAAAATCATTCTTGCTTAAAAACAGTGAACATCTATAAACACTACTTACATTTTTTCCCTCTCCTCACCTCTTCTTTTAAAATTATCCATGGGTAATTTTTTTTTAAATTACCATTCAATAAAATTGACCTTTTTCTAGTCTATAATTTCATGAATCTTGACTTGTTTTATTGTTGTAATTAATATCGCTCAGCTGTTGATCTGTTTTCTCCAGCTGTTCTGTTTCTCTAGGTGTGGTAGGTAGGCAGCATTAAAGATGCCCTCGTCCTGATCCTTAGAACCTATGACTACTTTAGCTTACGTGTCAAAATGAACTCTGTAGGCATGATTATGGATGTGGCAATGGGGGATTTATCCCGGATTATCCGGGTGGACCCAAGATAAGGACAGGGGATCCTTCGAAGATGGAAGAGAAGCAGGAGGGACAGAGAGTTTGGGGTCAGAGACTGGAGTGATGTAGCCACCAAATGAGCCGAGGAATGAGGGCAGGTTCTGGAAAAGGCAAGGAAAGGATTCTCCACTGGAGCTTCCAGAAGGGATGCAGCCATGCCAGCCCAGCTTCCGTTTCTGACCTCAAGAACTGTGAGACAGTAAACTGGTGCTGTTTTAAGCCACCAAATTTATGGTAATATTTTTATAGCAGCGATCGGAAACGAACACACTAGGTTTGTTTCCTGATTGTTTTAGAAGTTGCTGGTGTGGTTGTTCTGCCCAGCGTTCTTCTCTTTGGCTTCTGAGTACCTCAGGTAGGCAGTTATTTTTCTCTTTGGCTCCATGAGACTTGTCTGGTGGCTGGACACTTCTCAGCCGTAGGAATCCCACAGGTAGTAGCAAGGTGGGGGGCTCGGGCCCTGTGAGCCTCTGGCTCACGGTCTTAGTCACCCCATCCTTGAGGACAGAGAGGCCCCAGCCCACCCACTCAGCTTCTTCTCTCCACTGCACTCTTGAGGTTGATGCTGAAGCATACCTCTGAAAGTCTACATAGACCCAAACCCCAAGTCTTCCCAGATTCTCCACTCTCAGGACCTTGTCCCAGGGCTCTGGGGGCTCCTCAGTGGTGACCCAGCCCATTGGCAAGTGGAGTGCCTCTGGGCCTCCATTTCTCTCGGCAGAACCCAAGGCCGGACACACATCCTGTGGGCCCTAAGTCCTGGCAGCCATGGGGGGCCATGCTATTCAGGCCGCCATGTTCCCAGAATCCCCCTGACACACTTAATCTCGCTCCTCTGAATAGTCTTATGGGGGTATGCACTATTATGGTCTCCATTTTCCGGATGAGGAAACTGAGGCCCCAGGGACTTAGTGCCCTGTTTGAGACCCAACACCTCTATCCACTGAGCCATAACCCTCTCCCAGTACTCCCTCTGAAAGGTCCGGTTGAATAAAATATGTCTTCAGGGCCACACTCATACACCCCTCCTGCCCCTGGAGCACCTGAGCCCATCCTAACCCCTGAACCTGGGGCTCCCCGCCCCTCACCATGCATTCTGCAAATCCACTGTGGCTGCAACAACCATTTTGCTTGGCCATTTATAGCTACTGACTGCTCACACAAGTGTTTTAACGAAAATCCATGGTGTGTCTATTAGGTAGGGAAACATTTATTCCGGTGTTGTCAGAGAATCTTGGACAGAAAAGCTCTTCTTGACGGATCTGTGTGCATGTGCCTGTGTGTGTGAGTGTGCGGGTGTGTGACCCGGCGTGTGCATGAATGCAGGGATATGTTTTGTCTGTGCATGTGTGCATGTGCGTGTGTCCACTCTGGTGCGTGTGTCCACACGCCTGCGCACACACAGAAAAAACACACCTTTTGTTATTAAAGATTCTGTTGGAAGATGCTTCTGGGTAATTCTAACCCATGTGTGACTGGAAAGAGGAAACAAATTTACATCTTTTTTTTTTTTTTTTTTTTTTTTTTTTTTGTCGTGGCAATAAATGGTTCTGGGTTTGTGCCCTCAAAATTGAATTTTTTTTTTCCCTGAGAGGGGTGGTGAGTGATGCCTGCCTGGGCCTCATCTCCTTTCACCCTGCAGAAAGCCTCATAGGGTCTTTTTATCATTCCCGTTTTATGTGCTGAGAGAGGTGAAGTCACTTGCCCAAGGTCACACAGAGCTCAGGTTCAAATGCGATTTTATCGGACTTCCCAGCCTGAGGGCTAAATCACTCCACTCTCTGGCCTCAAACCTTATCAGGTCAAATGGAGACATTCTAACAATCCCCACCCGGGCCAGGAGGGCAAAGTCAGCCTTACTCCTTAATTAGTTTGTGCATACCCCAGGGGCCAAGGATGTTGCCAGTTTTCTCCAGCAAAATCCGTGGGAGGTTCCGGCACATCAGAGCAACTGAGAACATATTGTGGACTGATCTTCCTGATAGGATCTCCTTCCTGGGTGGTGCTTGCTGGCCTTGCTCCCAAATCAGGATGTCCCTGGGCACTGGCAGCTTCGGGGACTGGTTAGACAAAGGGTCTCCGCCCTGAACCCCCCACTGCTCCCCTTGCTTCTGGAATGAAATCCCCAGGTTGTGATCTGTCCCGCCCGCCTTGCTGGCTTCACTTTGTGACCCTGACCCCCTCACTCACTCAGCTTCAGCCACACAGGTCCTTCCACCCCTCCCGTGAGGCTTTTCCTGTCCCTGTTACTAAGGGCACTCTCCCCCAGTCTCTGCTCAGAGTGGACCCCCGAGCTCACAGGCAGCTCTCCCCCCATCACTTTCAACCCTATGTAAGATTTGTTACTCCCTGAAATTATTCAGGTTATGCATTTCTTTACTTTTGTCCATCTACTCCTTACACAGTGCCATGTGTCCTGTGTCACAAGGGCAGGGAGTTTGTCACTTGGCATCGGTCTCCCCTTACACTAGCACAGTGCCTAGCATCCCCATAAAGGGGGATGAATGCTGGAGACACAGGGGATAAGGTGGTCCCTGCCCCACAGCGTGTCTGGAAAGTTAATATGAGCATGAGACACGTGTACATGGGACTTGGCACATAGCAAGCGCTCGGTAAGTGAAGGTTGTTACTTCTTCAATCAACAAGTATTCATTGAGCAGCTGCTGTGTGCCAGTCACCAGCTAGGAGCCAGTGAGGAAAACCAAAAAGGACCCTGCTTTTCTGAGCTGACTGTTCACTGACACTGAACACAAAAAAATATGTGAATTACACAGTAAGTCAGGAAGTGATCAGTGTTATGCAGAAAAACAAAGCAGAGAAGGGGTTCTGGAGGCCAGAGGGTGAGTGGCTATTTGAAAAAGGATGGTGGTGAGGTCTCACAGAGAAGGTGATATCTGAGCAAAGATCTGAGGGAGGGGAGGGAGAGTGCCTCGCAGATGTCTGATGGAAAAACTCTCCAGGCAGAGGGACCCAACCTCTCTTTGCAGGTGCAAAGGCCCTGGGGCGGGACCCTGATCCTGTTAGAGAATCATAAGGGTCTCCTCTCTGTCTGCTGTTTTCTTTCTCAAAATTGACAAGCACAAGTGTCTCCCGCCCAAGTGCTGCCGAAAGTGTGCAGCATCTCTCCCTGTGACCCAGCCGCCTGTCTCTTTAACCTTGAATGCCTTTTTGGGTCTCATGTGTCACTGGGTGGCGAGTGAGCTCCCCTTACTTCAGAAGAACGGCATGGGATGGGGGGGCCTTAGGTGGTGTCCGCCTCACCTATTACTGCCAAAAGTGGTCATGGGGTTATTTTTAAACGCGGGGAGGAAGTATTTATTGTTCCCGGGCCGAGGAGAGCTGGGCAGCCTGTAGGATTCTTCTGGGGGAGCAGTGCTGTGTCCTTTCTACCATGGTGAGTAGCGAGGGCTCCTTGAGGTGTGATGCTGTGGAAGGGGGGAGGAAACACCACCTACAAGCAGAGGGCAGAGGGGAGGGGCAGAAAGCTGGCTTATGAGGGCCCCAGCCCCTGGTGGAAAAAGCAGCCCTTGCTGTGTGCACACAGAGGAACCCCAATCAATGCCCCGATAAGCCACAAATAACAGCAGCTCCCAGGGACTCGCAAAAACAAAATAAGAGAGTTGGCTTTTTTATGGCTTGTCTACTGACCTCTCGAGGAATCAATAACTCCCAGGGCTTGCAAAATGGGATTGAACGCTTTTAAGGATCAAATTGTAATTCTTTTCTCTTGTTCAGGCAGCTGGGGAAAAGAATCTTTTTGTTTTCACCTTTTGAACTTGCAAATTTAAAACCTTTCTCCCTGTGTTGTTGGGTTAGGCGTCCCCCTCCCAAAGCAGGAAGCCCCCAAATCAGGGCCAGTGTAGGAGAATGGTTAGGGGCGCAGACTCTGAAGTCAGACTGCCCAAGTGCAACTCTGGTCCTGCCTTTTTGTGCCTGTGTGACCTTGGGCAAGTGACCCAACCTCTCTGAACCCCAGTTGACTCCCCAGTCAAATAGCTACAGTAATCATAGCCCCTACTTGACAAGAGGACTACATGAAATCATGTATGTATATGTATAGTGTTCGAGCGTTTGCTCTATTTAAAGTCAGAGAGAAGCGGGGTGGAGACAAATGTTAACTTGCTCTTCTCTTCACTGTTTGTGTGTGCAAGGACAGAACATTTAGAAAGGATATTTCACTGCCATTTGGATCAAAGGAGAACTGGGGAGGGGGAGCAGTGGGTTTTAACACCCTGAGAAAGTGTCATTTCATCTCGGCATTCCTCATGGTTTAGTGAGCCTGACGTTTTCCCTCTCCAATCAATTCTCCTTCTGCGCATTACTGAACTTTTTTTTGTGAAATGCATTGCAACAGAGGCAGCTGGATCCCGCCGGGGCTGATCTGAAAGTGTTACCTCCTTCCCCGGAGATGTACCCTCCCCTAGTTTGCAAAGGTGGTGCTGCAAACCCTCTGTCTCTGAGAATCCACCAGAATCAGGGTGGATTCTGGGTCCTCTTATCCCTCCAGTATCACCATTTTTGAGATGAGAGTGGGCGTCAAACCCCCCATTTCACAGATGAGCGGCTGAGGCTCACCCAGAGATGGGACCCGACTCCCAGCTTCTGACTCTTTTAATTAATGCTTTCCCCCCCCCCACCCCCCGCAGGCACCTAAGAAAGCCAAGAAGAGAGCAGAAGGTGCCAATTCCAACGTGTTCTCTATGTTTGAACAGACCCAGATCCAGGAATTTAAGGAGGTGGGTGCAGCTGTTGAATCATACGCCCGGATGGAGATTCCCACCTGTCAAAGAGGACGTTCCCTCGTTCCACGTTCCCCGCAGGGACCTAGTGGTTAGAGGTTTTTATCATCCAAACAACCCCAAATTCAGTCTCAACATGTGCATGAACCGTTTAAAGAAATTATTTTTAATAATTTTTGCCAATCTAAAAGTAAAGCGTATTTCTTGTTGAAAATGTTGGGGGAAATTTTCAGAAAAACACAAAGAAGAACATAAAAATGATCTACAATTCTATGACCCAGAAATAATCAGTTAACGTTTTAATATTCGCCCTTTAAGTCACTTTTCGTATTACATGTATATACTTTTAAATTATTTTGCTATTTTTCTTTGAGCAATTCTGCATCAACATTTTCTATCAATTTACTGAAACCACTTCCCATGGTTGGATGTTACATGTGCTTAGAATGCTCTACCATTATAAATAACACATCTTTGCTGGTTTCCTTGGGGTAAATTCCTAAAAGCAGAACTGTTGGGTCAAAGAACTTTAAAAAAGGAACTAAAAACCACTAGAAGCAGTGGCCCTCCAGAAATGTGGTACAAATACCGACTCCCAGCAGCCCCAAAAGGAAAAAGTGCCTTTTCCCCCACATCTCCATCAACATTGGGTATTAAGAGCCTAACAATATTATTTCTGCCAAACTGAGAGATGAAAAAGAGCATCTCTTAGATTTTAAATTCTATAGCCGTCCATTGTCGAACACGAGCAAGGCTGAAACCCTGTCACATTCAATGGGAGTGCGCCTTATTAAATAAACCTGAGTACCAATTAGGCCGAATTAAGCCACTGCCCGCAGGCTTGGAAGGATAGACTCTCAATGAATTTTCCAGCAGTCCCCGTGGCCCACACTGAGTCATCCACACTCCCACCTGGGCCTTCAGAGAAAGGGATGTTGAAGAGGCCAGTGTGTCCTGTATCAAAGGCGAAACCATTCGGGACTTCCAAATGGTACACAAACCCTTAACACCTTTTGCCCTTAGATCACAGGAATGTCGTGTCCCCTACGCCCCCCGGGGAAAGAAGAACTCCCACGATGAAATGTCATATCTGAACTCTGTCATATTTCTGTCATATTTGAAATCGTCACCTTCCCTCCCTTCCCCCTCACCCTGCCCCAATCTCCAGAACGAGATCAGTTGCTGGGTGTGGGGTGTGGGGAGTGGGTGCAAATACTTTCAGGAACCAGCTACAAAGAACTCAAAAAACATGGAGATGATAAGTCATTTGTAAAATACCTGGGCATTTACAAAGCTCTTGGCGTCTCCGTGGGAGCCACCTGGGAAAGATAGCTGGCCCCATTTTATAGATAACTGGGCTTTGGTGAGGGGAGGGGGGGGGGCGCTGATGAGACCCCAGGTATTAACTTGATTTTTTATTTTATTTTTTTATTTTTATTTTTTAATCAAACATTTGTTTATTTTTGAGAGAGTGTGTGTGCATGGGGGAGGGGCAGAGAGCTAGGGAGGCAGAATCCCAAGCAGGCTCTGCACTGTTAGCACAGAGCTGGACGTGGGGCTTGAACTCAAGAACCATGAGATCTTGACCTGAGTGGAAATCAAGAGTTGAATGCTTACCTGACTAAGCCACCCAGGCACCCCTAACTTGATTTTTTAAAGAACAACTTCATAGAGATATAACTCACACACCTTAAATTCACCTTTTTAGGGGCGCCTGGGTGGCTCAGTCGGTTAAGCGGCCGACTTCAGCTCAGGTCACGATCTCGCGGTCCGTGAGTTCGAGCCCCGCGTCAGGCTCTGGGCTGATGGCTCAGAGCCTGGAACCTGCTTCCGATTCTGTGTCTCCCTCTCTCTCTGCCCCTTCCCCGTTCATGCTCTGTCTCTCTCTGTCTCAAAAATAAATAAACGTTAAAAAAAATTTTTTTTTTAAATTCACCTTTTTAAAACTACGTGTACAATTCAGTGGTTATTTGCTATAGTCAGAGAACTATGTAGCCATCATCACTAACTTCCCAACATTTCTATCACCCCATAAAGAAACCTCACACCAATCAGCAGTCACTACCTGTTCCCTTCTGCCACCGCCCCCCCCCCCCCCCACCTCTGGCCACCGCTGATCTCTTTTCAGCTCCTACAGATTTGCCTGTTCTGGGCATTTTGTAGAAGCACATCGTACAGTATGTGGCCTTTTGCCCCTTGTTTCATACAGCGTCATGTGTCAGGGCTCATCTGGGCTGTAGCTGGCGTCAGGGTCTCCTTCCTTTTTATTGCTGAGGAGTAATCCATCACATGGCTAGAACACATTCTGTGTAACCATGCATCCGTTGATGGACATGTGGGCTGTTTCCAGGTTTGGGCCATTGTAAATAATGCTGCTATGGACATTCAGGCACAGGTTTCCACGTGGACAGATTTTTCAGTTCTCTTGGGCAGACGCCCAGCGGTGCGACTGCTGGATCATACGGTAACGCCACGCCTAACATTTTGAGGAACGGCCAGTTTCCAGTCTTTGACCCTTGATCTAATGTCCTTCGGTGCTCCTGAATCCCAGAACCCCATTTCCCCCAGTCCACAGCCTGATCTCTTGGTCTCGTCCACTCAACTTCTCCTGGGCTGACCGGCCAACTGCCCCCTTCCACAGGCCTTCACCATCATGGACCAGAACAGGGATGGCTTCATCGACAAGAATGATTTGAGGGACACGTTTGCTGCTCTTGGTATGTCCCCCCTCTAGGCCTGCAGGAGGGTCTCCTTACCCCACCCTCCTGAGGAGTGGAAAGTGGGGCCACTGAAAAGGTCAAGAGCTTATCATTTTTCAAAGAAAGAGCTCAAGCACGGTTGGCCTTTAAGACAAACTTCAGAGGAAAAGCAAAGAAGTGTTTAGGCTTTGAGTGTCTTCACATATCTTTCATTTCTCTTTTAAACTGACTTGTTTTTTCTGTGATTTTGAATGCAATGCCAGCTCACAATAGAAAATCTGAGAAACTCAGAAAAGTATAAAAGAAAAAACATTAGCCATTAGGTCACATTCCACTGTAACATTTCCGCCTCTCAGTCTTTTCTAGGTACATTTGGGTTTTTTTGTGGAATTTTTGTTGTTGTTGTTGTTTTGAGGTTGGAATTATTCTATTTGGAAGCCAGCTTTTTAAATTTAACATCTCAGTAGTGTAAGCATGAGTGTGTGGAGATTTTTCAAAATACACACGTCCACCCTGCCACCACTCACCCCCCTCCACTCCTACTCCCAGAACTCAGGGCCACCATGAACAGCTGAGCAGGTTGTGCACTGCATAGTTCGACAGATTACTATTCATGTTTGTGGCCACTGTAGATTTTTATATTTAAAACATAAATTATCTTAAGAAGGGGTGACTTTTAAAAATTTGCACAAAGGTGCTATTTGGTCTCGTGGCAGAGGCTAGCACAGGATCTATGAGAATCTCCAAGGGCGTGTGGGTTGCAGCCCTTCAAGGAAAAAGTTCCCTTCAAGGTGATTCTGATCTGTGTCCCACCTCCCACTGAGAAGGGATCATTTGTAATAGGAACATTTCCCCTTTCAGTAAAAAGTTAAAATATCTGTTTAAAATGTTCGAGGTTCTGAAGGCACTATTATAAAAAATAGCTAACCCCTCCCCACGTTGGATGTTTGGGCTGTGTCCAGCTGTCTGGCTATTATAAATAACACTGTGGAGAACATCTTCTCATGGGACTCTTTGGCCCCGCCCACTCCATCTCTGCTTGTCCCTTAGACTAGATTCCATGAAGCGCCATTAGGCGGGCAAATGCCAGGGTCCTGACAGCTGTTTCTGCCCTAGCGCGGGGGGCTCTGAGTGTGTATCTATCTCCTGCCCTAGGGCGTGTGAATGTGAAGAATGAAGAAATCGATGAAATGCTCAAGGAAGCTCCAGGTCCAATTAACTTTACTGTGTTCCTAACGATGTTTGGGGAGAAACTTAAGGGTAAGCTCATGTGTGTGTCTGTCTGTGTGTAGGTGCATCTGCATTTGTGCACCTGTGTGTGTGTGTCTTTACGTGTCTTCATCTTTGGGCATGAATTAAAGCACTAGGAGGGCACACGGGTGTTGGCAGAAGGTGAAGGCAGAGTAACATTGGGGGTGGGGAGGGTAAAAGCAACAGCTACCATTGCTCTGAGGCTTAGCCTGAGCCAGACCCCATGCTACACACTTTGGATCCATGACCTCATTTGCCATCTAGGAGGTAGGTTCTGTTTTATCCCCTGTCTAAGGCTCAGAGATGGAAAGCCACTTGCTTGTGGCCACACAGCTAGCAAATGCTGGAGTCAGGATTCGAATCCCAGTCTTTCCGAATCTAGATCCACTTTTGACCTTGGGTTTGCTCAGAAATGACTGGATTCTCAGCCCACTCTTTCTAATTATCGAGGTTCAGTGCTCAGAGGAAGGCAGGGCCTTTCCTCCAAGCAAACCAGCCTTGCTCTGGCCCCTCCATCTTTGAAGGGGAGTTGGGCCCTGCCTCCTGGGGCACCGTGGGTTTTCCAGCCACCCATAGCATGATTCAACCCTGCTTTCTGTTTCAGGGGCAGACCCCGAGGAGACCATTCTCAACGCATTCAAAGTGTTTGACCCCGAAGGCAAAGGGGTGCTCAAGGCTGATTAGTGAGTGGGATCTGTGGGGGAGGACGTGGGGGTTCCCTGCCTCCCACACACACACCTGGTGCCCACACCCGCCGTTCTCTTTTTGCAGCGTTCGGGAGATGCTGACCACACAGGCAGAGAGATTTTCCAAAGAGGAGGTAACAGCCCCTCAGGCACACACTGCACCCCAGCTCCCGTGTCACCCTCTTTTCTAAAACACCCCTGGCCCCACACTGAGAGAGAACCTGCTACTGAGCCCCTATCTCATTTCGTTCTCTCAATCACACTATGAGGTAGGGACTACCAGCATTATTGTCATTTTATAGATGGGGAAACTGAGGCCCAGGGAAGTTAGTCACGGGCCTAAAAGGACAACACTAATGGTAAATGCTGAGGCCTGGATTCCAACCCAGGTCTGTCTGACTCCAGGTCTAGAGAGGCCTGGTTAGAGACCTGGTGCTGGTTAGAGCACCAATTTCCTGATGGAGTGAGGGTGACCTGCAGGGTACCACGTACTGTCATGAAGGTTCTGCACTGCACAATTCTCCTGGATGCTGTACTCATAAAATATATTGTGAAGTATATATTTATTGCAACCGTCGTCCAGCAGATGGCAGTAAAGTGTCTTGATAGAATTCTTTTTTTAAGAAAACCGTATATATGACTTTTTTTGGCAGGGGGCAGTAATGTGCCTTGAAGAAGGGGCACTTTCGCTGCTAATTCATCAAAAGTCCTGTATCAATAAGCAATGGCCCTGTCGATATTATTAATGAACCTGAATCTATTTAAAATAGCCCCTTCTCAGGGTTGATTTCAACAGGTTTCACATTTCGCTAAAATTTTTATTTAGATTCTCCCCCCCCCACTTCCCCCACCAAAACTCATGCAGTTAAAAGAGCCTGCCTTCACCTCCCACCAGCCTGGGGAGTTTGGACAAGCTCTTTGACCTCACTGGGCCTCACTCTCCTCATCTGTAAAGTGGGCAGTAATAAAACTTTCCTCGTAGCGTGCTGTGGGGATTAAACAAGTTGATAATGTGAAGTGCTAAAGCATGTGGAAAGCACAATATAAAGCGTTAGCTATTATTAGCCTAAATTAGTAGCTTTAGTACTAAAAATATTTGTAGTATTTTTAAAAATAACTAGCTGATACTTTCTAAATGTGGACATTGCACATTAAAAGCCTAGATTTCTAGTTTCCCTCAAAGACTAAGTTCCCTCAGTCTGCTCCCCCCCACCCCCACCACGCCGCCGGCCCCACAGCTGGCTCTGAGCCATGGGCACCTCTGGAGGTAGCTTGTGTGTCTGCGTTTCCCCACAGTCCCCACCAGCCCCCTTGCTCCCCTGCAGAGCCTGCCTAGCTCCTTTGCAACCCTGTGATCCCTGCTTTACCTGCTGCAGGCTGGATTCCCAGGAACATCCCTATAGGATGGCCCTTGGGGTCAGCCCTTGCAGAAGAAAGAGCAAGGAAGGGCAAGGAGGCAGGGAGGCAGGGAGGGAGATGCCGAACTTCAATTCAGGCCCTGAGAGTGTGTTGGCTCCCCACCCCCTGCCCTGCAGGGAGCCCTGGAGCCAGAATACCCTTCGAGGAGTTCCCACATTAGGCCTCACATTGATCAGTTGGCCGTGGGCTGCCCCAGGTGGACCGTGACCTTGGGGCTGGCCGCTCTCCACGGCAGCTGAGCAACAAGGCCTTCCCGGAGGGGGACCCGAGTGTCGGGTCCCCATGTCCACCGCACCCCTACTGCCTCTGCCCTGCGACCCTCCTCTCTCACTTGCCCTCCTGTCCCCCTCAGCATGTGTTGCTGGTTCTTTGCAGATGGACCAGATGTTCGCTGCCTTCCCCCCTGACGTGACTGGCAATTTGGACTATAAGAACCTGGTGCACATCATCACCCACGGAGAAGAGAAGGACTGAGAGGCGCTCATCACCCAACCCCGGGCTTGTCTTTGGTGGGGAGGTAGTCCCTGCCCTCCTCTCACTTTGCCCAGTAATGCCGCCGTCCCTGCTCCTGGCCTGTTAGCTGTGTGGCTGCTTCATCATCCACCTCCATGGTCTTTGCAGTCCCAGTGGTTGCAAGATACTATGTAGCCACACGTCCTACAGATGGAAATCCACCCAGAAGCTGTGTTCAAATAAATAGGAGGTTGTGTGTGTGTTCGTGGTGTTTCTCTGACAGACGTGCCTTGAGTGAGGAAGGTCCTTTGCTAGTTCCCGTGAAGGCAGGGTATGAGCGAGTGATGTCCCTGCTGTCATTATTATTGAATCCTAGTGATTCTTTATTGGAAACAGACCTTCACAGCCACTTAGGAATACTTCTGTCAAGGGCCACAATTTATTGGAATGGTAACTAGAGGACCACGGCCCTTTCTCGCAGAGAGTTCAAGCATCGGTAGAGCCTAGCTCCCATGACATCCTTTCCTTTAGGAAACGTTACATCGGAATGTTTCTCCCATAGATGTGCTCAGCCAGGCCCCATGATAAATTAAGAGGAAGAGGCCTCACGTTCATGCTAAGAATACGGCTAATTTAGCAAAAACTCATATCTGTGAACTGTAAGAGGCTAATTTCTAATTTCAGATAAAGGAGCGCCATCTCAGGGGGAGCCCGGGAGCCCTGGTGACCTCATATAGCTCTTGCCTCCTGTGTCCCCATGCCTCCGTGTCCCACAGTGGCTCCCAGGACCCTAATCTAGTCTCTTAGTAATGAGTGTGGGGAGACACGGAGGTTAAAGAACAAAACATTTATTCTCTCCGGTACAAATGCAGCCCCCTCCGCCTCAGACCATAACTTCTTGGGCCTCAGATCATCCCCCCTTTCCAGGATGCTGTCTCAGTGTAAGTCCCTGTTTCGAAACTCTTTCGCAGTGTAGTTGCTGAGCACGAGCTGCCGAAGGCTGCTGTGGTCCAGGGGCTGGTCCACTGCATCAAAGACAGGACTGTGTGAGGAGTCCGGAAACCAAACCCAGCGAGGGGTGGGGGTGGGGAGCTTCCCTCCCAGGGACAGTGCCTCTCTGCCCCGTTCATGGATGCCCAAGGCCAGGTTGGCCAAGCCTGATTTGGGGTCCCTCCACAGTGCTGGGGGTGGAGTTGAATATTCTCGAGGTTCAGGGAGGAGGCGCATCGGCAGAGATGTACTGCACAGGGATGCCCAGATGATAACTGTTTTTTTCTCCCAGAGGAGTATGTGAAGTTGAGTCTAGTTTAATATCAAGGAGACAGGGCCACCATGTGCTGTTGTTCAGGACGTAGACTGAACAAAGATATCTAGTGGAGACAGGTGAATGGATGGGCTGAAATCCAGCCCTCGCCCGACTTGATTGCCAAATCATGTCCATACAGAAGGGGCACCTTAGTTAACCTGTCCAGAGTGCCTCTTCTAATTCATACATATGAGCCACAGAGACTAATGAGCTAAGAGAACCCAGTGTTAATCAACATTCCCTTGAGCAGAAGTGAAGACATCATCTGCAAGTTCCTGACTGGGTGAGGGTAGCATTACCAGCATCTGTGCCCTGCCACCCTCCTCTTTTAGGAATCAAAGGGCAAAGGGAAGGTGTGCAAAGGTGACTAACACCAGACGCACTTTCACTCCTGCCAAGTTTCAGTTGCCTCGATTCAATCAAACTGGAGATGTGTGTGTGTGTGTGTGTGTGTGTGTGTGTGTGTGTGTGTGTGTGTTGGTGATCCTTCCTCACTTCTCCCCCTCCATCTCTGACACACCTGCACGCTTGAAGCCCTGCTTAGAGAGATGTGGCAGCTTTTTTTTTTTTTTTAATCTAGTTTTCTCTAATTCCTAAAGTTGCTCAGGACCATTGGAAAAGAACAACTTAAACAATACAGAATTGCTTAACTTAGAAAGGCAAATGTCTGTAAATCACCACCTCGAGAAACACCCACCACAAGTCAGCCTATAGATCCTTTGTTTTTGTATGCATAATCAAGACCCCATCCTCCTTCCTTCTCTCTCAACCTCCCTCCCTCCTCCTCCTCCTCCTCCTCTCTCATTATACACAGTTCTTTCCCTATTATACATTGGGGTTGTCAAGGGCTGTCTTGTGCTTTGTAGCATTTCTAGCAGCTTCCCTGGCCACTAGATGCCAGCAGTACCCCTTACCTCCCAGGTGTGACAACCAAAAATATCTCCAGACATGGCTCAAAGTCCCCTGGATACTATAGGATATAGGATTATATCCTATAATCCATATATAATTACACATATATAATTTATATATAAATTATAAGTTTGAGAGTGTGTGTGTGTGTGTGTGTGTGTGTATGTGTGTGTGTGGAAGAGAGAGAGAGAGAGAGAGAAAGAGACAGAGAGAGAGAGAGAGAGAGAGAGGGAGAGTTTATAGTGACCCACTGCACTCTTGTCTGTGTCTGCACAGTAAGCCTGTTGCACAGATGGGTGACACGTAATTCACGTAACAAATCTCCAATGGGTGAGCGTTTCAGTAGTGTCCAGTTCGGGGCTGCAGTGAACATGGCCCTACTTTCACCCTTGAACCTTGAATAAATGTTTCTTGGAGGACCAATCTGCACAGGCGAGACGATGGGCTTCACAGGTGTATCTGTGTCCCAGGCTTGCCACACATGTGGCCAAACTGCCCTCCAAAACCCAGGCGGGGCCAATTTTCTCCCCGCCCCCAGAGAGAAGGGCTGCTTCCCGGGGTGAGGGGAGTGTCAGGAGGGAAGATTGACAACCTGGCCACAGGGGCCACAGTTAGGCATCTGGCTTCCAGGGAACCAAGCCGCAGCTGCCTCAACCATGAGGTTGCAGGACACGGTTGGGGTGGGGCAAGAACGGCCATGGGTGAAGAAAGACTCAGGGGCATAAGGTTAGGGTGAGAGATGGGCCTAGGGAATCTTGTGTGTCTGCAACTTGCCAATTTGTAAACTTAAGCATTTTAAGGTTCATTTTAAATGGTCACAAAGTAGTGATTGGAAAAAATATCCAGGATCACTAAACTTCAGGATCTGTGGCTAGGTCATTGCACTGTAGAGGGAAGCATCACCAGGCAAAACAAGTCAAGGGACCACAGCCATGATGGAACCCAATGGAACGGATGGGCCTACGAGACTCATAAAGGGAAACTGAGGCTCAACACTGCAGACTCTCTCTGGCACAGGTCTCCTAGCAACCTGTGCAGATTGGGGGAGAAAGAGAACTCACCTTCATCCAACCTGTCGCTGAAGGGGTCAGCCCCAAGCACCGGGGGGATGACTTTGATGGGTTCTGTAGGCTTGAGGAGGGAAGAGCCGCCCCAGAAAGGGTTGATGAAGGGCGGTGGCATCTCGGTCTCTGCCCCTTCCATATCCAGGATCCGCTTGTAGGACTCCAGCAGCAGGAGGTCATTGGTCTTCTCCTCAATGATGGCTGGAAGAAAATCAATCAGAACCAAGATGGCAGCCAAGAGACCTGGTTCCCAGGAATTGGGGGTGGTGCCCCCACCCCCCTGTGGGCTGGAGAAGAAGGGAAAGAACAAAGAGTGGGGACATGTGCACCTCTAAGGACGAGGGCTTTCTCTTGGGTTACACCGTGCATTCTCCAGAGGGCACTATCCACAAGAGGGCAATATTTGGTTTTTGAGACGCAAAAAAAAAAAAAAAATCTGACTTATGTTTATAACATAAAACATATACATACAGAACATAAACAACTATAGCTTATATCTACAGTGTTAAAATTTCATGAGGAGGACAATTAGGAAAAGAATGTCTAAAAAGACTCCTTAGGAGGCAATAATGAAAAGACGGTTGAGAAACAGTGGGTTACACTAACAATTGGAAGCCACAGGCAACCTCTTAAACTACTGATTTTTCCCCTGCACGCTCTGTCCCAGGCTTCCAGACCTGCGCTCATGCTGTTCCTTCTGCCTAGAATGCCTTTCCCTACACCCCTCCCTGAATAACCCCTACTGGCGTTTTGAGACTTGGGTCAGGCCTCTGCCACCTGCAGGAATGTTTTTCTGACCTGTCTAGTCCGGGGGAGCTCCCCTATCCTGCTGTGTGTCAGAGCCCTGTGCATTCACTGGGCTCTTGTGTGTTCAACCACCCACTCTACCAATGAGTATTGGATGCCTACCATGCCAGGCACACAGCTGGATGCTGCGATGCATGGAGGAGAAACAAAACAACAACAACAACAACAACAACAACAACAACAACAACAACAACAGTAAAAACAAAGATGCAATCTCGGCCCGAGGAAGCTCATAAGCTTCAGTGTATAGGAGGAAGATGGACAAAAGGACAAATTCGACAGGTAAACAGAAAAGCACCGCTTCCCTTGCTTTCCAGATGCTCGTTATCTAGACTCAGTAACTCCTGGATCTGGAGAATGTTTTAAATAAACCTCGTGCTACCTGTACTGTTGCCATTCTTTCTGAAAATCAGATACCAACAATATTTGCATCTGGCACTTGCTATCAGATCTCGAAAACTTCCTAGATTCACAGTGAGAGCTACTTGTACATGGAAACAAACTGGATGGATGTTACATAAAAGGACTGCCATGAATGGGAACAATAGCGTGTGTGGAGGGGACACCAGCCTCAGATGAGGCAGTGGAGGGAAGCCCGGCTAGGGAGAGGACATTTAAACGGAGATCTGAGAATGAGAAGGAACTCGGCCTGTGCAAAGGCCCTGAGGTGGGAATGTGTTGAGGGGAGGGTTGGAAGAATCCACAGAATAGTGTGACTTGTGAGAGAGCAGGACACGAGGACATGACAAATGTGAGCAGGGGCCAGGCTGTGTAGACGTGATAGGGTGTGGGCAGGAAAGAGTTAACACAGCAGTCCTGATTACTCTCCCCTGAAAGACCAGCTTGCCAGGTTGGCCTGAGGCTGGCATCAGGGAACTTGGATTTCAGGAAGGTTCCTATCCTCACTAAATGATAATAGAGGCTCAGTGCGCCTCACCTGTATGTATAAGACATGTTTATGCTAAGTAACTGCTTTATTTTTTTCAAAACCCTGGGCACAGCCTCTCTAATGAGCTCGCCTGGTTGGTAACACTTCACTTATGTCATCACAACTCAATGCTGGGGGAACTAAGTGCATCATCCTGTGTGACCCCTCTGGATGAGGAACCCTTGGAAGCTTGCTCCTGGCTTCCTCCAGACTTCACCCCATGCCCGTTTCCCTCTTGCTGATTTTGCTTTGATCCTTTTGCTACAACACATAAAGCCCAGAGTACCACTACGGGCTGAGTCTATGAGCCCTCCTAGCAAATCACTGAACCTGGCACGAGGGGGTGATTGGGAAATCCCCAAACACGGAGCGTATTAAGAACCTTAGGTATTATTCTAAAAGCAAGCCATTCGCTCCAAATTGTGATGATTTCTGGAGGCACATCCCTCCTTCTCTGTCCTGAGCTAAGGGCCTATGGCTAGAAATGTGTGTTCTAGTTGACAGGCATTTGCTACATGCCAAGCACTGCTCTGAGCACTTTATTTCTTCCTTTCCGATCCGTATGCTTTTCAATTCTTTTTCTTGCCTTACTGCATTGTTTAGGACCACCACGATGATACTGAATAGGAACAACGCGAGCAGACACTCTTGCCTTGTTCCTGATCTTAGAGGAAAAACATTCAGTTTTTTACCCTTAAGCGTGAGGTTAGCTGTGTCTTGTAGATACCGTTCAAAGTTAAGAGAGTTTCCTTCCAGCTCTAGTTTGCTAAGAGTTCTTATCTGAATGGATGTTGAATTTGTCAAGTGCTTTTCCTGCATCTATTAATGCGATCATATAGCTTTACTCTAAGAACTATTAATTTATTTAAACTTCCCAACAGCCTTATGAGGTAGATATTAGTTTACTCCTCATTTTTTTTTTGGAGGGGGGAGGACACAGCTAGTAAGAGTAGAACCAGGATTGGAGCCCAGGCAGGCTGGCGTTACAGCCCACGTTTCATCACCAGGCTCAATGCCACCCAAAGAACAAGTCCTCGTGACTGCTCACAGAAAGTTCCGGAAATAGTTCTTAAAGGCCCAACGAGACCCCACCCCCTTGACTCACCTAAGTACTGTGGAAGGTTGGTGTCATTGATTTTCCCTGTCTCCCCTAAGTGCCCCAGGATCTTGGTGGCATCACAATTTATCTTTTTAAACAGACTCTCCACCGAGTTCTTGAGATACTCCAAGGTCTTGCTGATTTCCTTGTAGCTGTTCTCATACATGTCTGCCTCCTCCGTGGTCTTCTTCAGTTTCTCCTGGTGACAGACCCCAATTCCCACCCAAGATCAGCCAGGCTGCACCCTGGGCTCCGCCCACCCATAAGGACTTTCAGTGGGGATGGGGGTTTGGGACCCTCTGGAACCAGAGCCTCTGAACTACAGATTTTCAGACTCTGAGGGGATACAAAATCAACATACTAAGCCTTAATCAGCATTCTAAAGAAAGTAAATAGAACAGAAAAGAAAGGAAAAGAAAATACTAATAGACACTGCAGGTAATGAGGGTAAATATTGTTAAATCTAAGTTTTGTTTCACCTACATGTACGTACATGTGTCTACATGTGTACGGGATTACAATATTTTTTAAAAGCTGGTGATTCATTTTTTAAAACTGTGGCCCACAGAAAGGAGTACATTTTACAACGAAGCCTAATTCATAGTATACAATGTAAATATACATACGGGTATGGGTGTGTGTTTAAATAGATTATCTAACCAAATGACGTAAATGTTTCACAGATCAATATTCTTATTGTGTGTTCTCATATTTTCTATTGTTCTGTTTCATTATTTTTGAAGGCTGGTTCAATCCAACAAACTGATTTTACCACTCACTGGTTAATACACATTGCTCTAGTCCAGTGGTTCTCAAAGTGGGGTCCCTGGGCGACCAGGAGCATCGGCTTCATCAGGGAGCTTGCTAGAAATGCAAATTCTTGGGCTCCAGTCCAGACCCTGAATCAGAGGCTCTGGGGGTGGGCCTGGCAATGTGTGTTTTAATGAACCTCCAGGTGATTCTGATGCATGGTAAAGTCTGAGAACCCCTGCGAGTCCATTGGGTCGCAATCTTGGCTTCACGTTACTTTCGCTTGGGACCTTCAAAACATCTGCTGCCCTGACCCCAGCCTCAGAGGTTCAGCTGGTTTGGTCTGGCGTGCAGCCTGGGCATCCGAGGTGAATCTGACTTGCAGCCCTGGGCTGAGAATCCCTGCTCTTGGGTCGAGAGCTTCCAGTCACTTCCTGACTCTCCCTCTGAGCTCTCAGCTTGCTAAGGTGAACTGGGCCCAGTGAGGACTGCCCACTCCCTGTGGCTCCCGCATCGTCCCAAATAACAATCCCAAGGGGCCCGTCCTATCCATACCCCCATTTTCCAGGTGAGGAAACTGAGGCTCTGAAGCACACAACCAGGAGAGGGAAGCCAAGATCCGAACTGTCACTCGACCATCACACCGGGCAGCTTCCTCTGTCCTGGCTCCCAGGGCTGAGTTTCCCCATATGACTGCAAGAGCTGCCCTCTCATTCTAGAGGCACGTTAGGAGATCACGTGGTCAAACAAACAAAAAGCCTGATGTGGCTGCGATAACATGTGTCCAGCACCTTACACATCATCTCAACACAGCCTCACAACTGCTACAGATTTCAGGTGAGGAAAACAGAAGGTCAGAGGTCAGAGAAGAAAGGCGAACTTGTGTTTAGCTTCCTTGTATGGAGTGGTCTACGTACCTGACCTTGGGTTCATTTCTTGAGCGATTATTTAGTACCAAGGTGAGGGGATTGTGAGGTTTTACTGATTTACATCATGAACAACGGTAGCTACACTCATAATTCTCCGCTCTGCCATTTGCTTAGCGTGCACATGCATGACTGACCTCAAACTTCACAGTCCACTGAAGTGAAGATGATTATTATCTCCATATTAAAGGTGAGAAAACAGAGGCTCAGAGAGGTTAAGTCAGTTTCTGAAAGTCACACAGCGAGGGAGTGACTTTTCTGAGAGTCATACCCAAGCGTTTGTTCCCAGGTCCTGGTTGCTTAACTCCCATGCAAAACCCTCCCGTTAAGGGGCAGGTGCTCCCACTTCTCTCAGAGGGGCAGGAGAGGATGAAAGGGAAGATGTGAGGAAAGTCTCCGGGAATAGAACAGAGGGAAATGATCTTTAGCAGGGGGTAAGGGAAAAAAAGGCCCTTGTGATTCCATTGTTATTAAGACAAATTCTCCTGCTTGGAGTATATGCTTTGAACTGAGGCCCCCAGAAGTCATGCTGCAGCCAAGGGAACAAAGACGGGATGAAAAGACTTCAGATGTGGGGGAGACGCTGGAGGCTGCCTGGTCGGCCTCCCCAAGGTGCCCCTCTTTAGGCCTTCAAAACCCAGAGGTGCAGAGCCTCACCAGTCCCAACCCCAAGGAAGCATCTGGACGACACTGGGTGGCCGTGAGCCACTGGGGACGTGGGGCCCCAATCATGTGCTCAGCTTGAGGAGGGTCTCCTTGGACTTGGACCCTGCCTGAAGCGTCATTCCCCATATCTGGGCTCCTGAGAGAGGCCTCTCTGAGCCAGAGCCGCAGAATGGTGCCTTGTGCTTTGCTGCCCCCCAGTGGCCCATTGGAGAATGGCACCGCCATCCCTGTCTAACCAGATGGATGCCAACAAAGAAAATACGACACAAAGAAGGAAAGGAAAATGATCCAGGACTGCAGTTCCTGGGTCAGGGACTGTTGGATTACAACAGGGCTGTGCAAACTCTCTGGGTTCATATCTTTGTCAGGTGTTTGCTATCTATTCTCCCCTTACGCCTCAATAACAAACTCCTGATTGTATTTGGGGCGGCAATGTGCCCAGCTGAAAATTATATTTCCAAGCCTCCTTTGCAATAGGGATGGCCAGCAAGATGTAAGTGCAGAAGTCACTGGCTGAGTCTTCACAGAAATAACTTTTAAGGTAATGGGAACGATATTTTTGCCTCCCCCACTTTCTTCCTGAATGGAACATATAAGTGATGTCTGGATCATCAGCAGTCACAATGCAACCATGAGGCATCCCTGGGAAAATAAGCCACACGCTGAAGATGGCAAACAGGAGGAGCCTGGGTTACTGATGACATCATGACCTGAAGTACCTATCTCCAAATGTATTTAACAAAATAAATACTTCTACCTTGCTTAGGTAGGCCATTGCTGCTTTGGTTCCTGGTGATTGGCAACTAAATACAATGCAAAGCTCAAATACAGCATCCCAGCTCCAAGGTATTAGTCAAATGACTTTACCTCTCTGAGCCTCAGTTTCTCATCTGTAAAATGTAGAGACCACAGCACCTAACCCACAGGGCTGTTGTGAGGATTAAATGAGATAATACACGCAAAGCACTTAGCCCAGTACCTGGTACGTAGTAAATGCTCAACAAATGTTCATAATAACTGTTATTGACAGCAGGCCACAGCCAGGACAAGGGGGAGAGAGAAAAAAGTTACTGAGGCAGAGCTCTGTCTGGAATTTGCCAGTCTGGGATGAAATTATAGGCACAAGTGCCTGGGCTATGCTCCCTGAAGTCCGGGAGTCTTTAAAGCAGACAAAGGGCCTATAGGGACAAAATTCTACAGGCATATCTGTAGCAGAGGCTGCCCATGACAAAGGGTCAGGACATGTCAAGACATGCGCGAGGCCAGCTCAGTCTCATGGGGCAGATATCATACTCCTCCTGAGGGCTGCCTGGCAGGCTGCATGACAGACAGACAGACAGACAACAGACTCCCACGTCCCTCCCTCCCCACCATGGTCTTACCTCCATCTGTCTCAGGACAGAGCAGTTGTCATCATGGGATGATTTCTGCTGGGATTGCAAGAGGATGATCTCATTCTGCTCACGAGAGAACCAGACCATAAGGACAAGTGCGTGCTCCCCTCCCCGCCACACCTGAAACCATGCCTGTGCCTTGAGACGATGATGAGGATCTAAATTATCTGTTTCAAGGAGCCCCCAAACCCCTGGGCCCCACTTATGCCCATGGAGGTTCTTTCTGATGTTTCTTTGTAACGTTTTATTTATTTTTGAGACAGAGAGAGACAGAGCATGAGTGGAGGAGGGTCAGAGAGAGAGGGAGACACAGAATCGGAAGCAGGCTGCAGCCTCTGAGCTGTCAGCATAGAGCCCGACGCGGGGCTCGAACTCACAAACCGCGAGATCACGACCTGAGCCGAAGTCGGACGCTTAACCGACTGAGCCACCCAGGCGCCCCTGATGTTTCTTAATTAAAAGGAGGAGGGCGTGGGAGCGCGGGCGGTTCATCCGTTCTGAAGAACTGTCTAGAACAGCAGTCGATAGAACCGTGATGGTGGCAATGTTCTCTCTGCAACACCCAGTCCTGCGGCCACTAGCCACTTGTGGGTATTGAGCACTTGAAGTGTGGTAGTGCCACCGAGGAACTAAACCTTAATTTTACTTAATTTAAACTTACTTTGCCATGGGTGGCTTGTGGCTACTGTAATGGATGTAACGTAAAGGCAGCTCCAGAGCAGAGGTTATCAAACTCCAGCATGAAGCAGAATCACCTGGAGGTTCGTGAAAACACAGATTGCTGGGCCCCTCTCCCAGAGGTTCTGGTTCGGTAGGTCTGGGCGGGGCCCAAGACTGTGCATTTCTCGAAAGTTCCCAGGAGCTGCGGCTACTGTTGATCCAGGGACCAGATTCAAGAACCCCTATGTTAGCAGAGTGTGCCTAAATATAAAAGGCTACCCTCTGAATAATTTCATCTCTAGGAATCTGTCCCATGGAAATAGTAGGACATGTGGGCAAAGTGGCTGTTCAAGGTTGTCTGTCAGGTTATTACTCAAGAATGGCCCCCAATTAGGGGCGCCTGGGTGGCTCAGTCGTTCAAGCTATTGACTTCGGCTCAGGTCATGATCTCACGGTTCGTGGGTTCAAGGCCCTACATCGGGCTCTGTGCTGACAGCTCAGAGCCTGGAGCCTGCTTCGGATTCTGTGTCTCCCTCTCTGTCTGCCCCTCCCCCACTCATGTTCTGTCTCTCTCAAAAATAAATAAACATTAAAAAGGAAAAGAAAAGAATGGCCCCCAGTTAGAGACAACTTAAATGTCTACTGATAGTGGATGAGTTAAATCAAAGATAGTATTCATATCATGGGGGCAATGGGTCTCAAAAATGTTTTTTAATATTTTTTTTCTAAAAATATGGTTTAAAATGAAGATTCCTGGCCCATTCTCAGAGAATCTAGGTTTGTAAGTATAGGATAGAACTTGGGGATCACATTTTTAAGAAGTTTCTTATGATTCTACACAGAGATTCCAGGGTCCCCAGAAGCCATTAAAAAGAACATAGAAGATGTTGGAGGGTTCTATGATGAACTTGGGGGGAAAAGTTTTCAAAACAGTGTGAACTGTCTAGAATGATCCTGGTATTGTAAATGGGCATCTTTCCTACCTCAGGACCTTTGCACTTATTGTTTCCTCTGCCTGGAATATTCATCCCCCAGAGATCTACATAGCTTATTCCTGCAAGTCTGCTCAAACTTCACTTCTCAACTTTCCATGCCCTCACTTGGCTCCAGAACCCCCCCTTTACCTGCTGTGCTTCATCTTTTTATCCACACCACTTCTCATTTTCTAATATATCCTACAATTTTTAAAAGTTTATTTAGTTAAGAGAGACAGAGTGTGAGAGGGGAAGGGGCAGAGAGTGAGGGAGACAGGAAGAATGCCAAGCAGGCTCTGCATGGCAGGCCAGTGCACAGAGCCTGAATGGGGCTCGAACACACGAAACCATGGGATCATGACCTGAGCCAAAATCAAGAGTTGGACTCTTTGATCCACCCAGGCGCCCCTACCCTATAATTAATGTATTTAGTAGGCTTGTTGTTCATTGTCTGTTTCTCAGCCAGAATAGAAGCTCCATGAGGGCAGAGCCTTTTGTTGTTCTGTTCTCTGTCCCATAACCAGGGTCTAGAATAGTGTCTGGCACATAGTAAGCGCTCAATAAATACTTGCTGAATGAAAAAATAACCAAAAGAACACTTTTTTCAATCAGAATACATGAATCTATATATACTATATAATAATCACTATGTTAAGTTTAAAAGCATCACCCCCAAAAAATAAATCAGAAGGAAATAGATCAAAATAGCAACAATGATTGTCTCTCAGGAATGGGATAATGGATGGTTTAAAAAATTCAATCCTTAGGTAGTTTCCAAATTTTCTATAATAAGCAAGCATACCCTTCTCTTATAAGATTTTTTAAATATTAAGCATTTTCTTTAGAAACAAAGTGTTTTCAGGACTTATTCAACAGGAATTTGCAGCTCTGCTAAGCCCCAAAAGGCACACAGTTCTGTAACGTCAAAGAAAAGCTCAGAAGCTACTGTCGTCGTTCACACACCATTCTACAAATGGGGAAACTGAAGCCCAGGCAGATCAGGGACTTGCTCATCCTTCATCAGTCATACTCGCGCCCAGGCCAGAGACAGGCTGTGTATCTTAGAGAGGGGGTACCATCACGGTGAAGGGGGGAAAGATCGAGGTCAGTTTTGTTCAGTAACCATTTCCTCATCGGGTCAGTTTCCGACTAGCGTCCTCACATCCCTCTGCTATGGTCCGTCCCTGTCATCCTAGCGGGCTAGTAAGGTGCTGTCTCCTAGAAAAAAAGAATCAGCGTCCTGCACACTCCCAGGTCCCAAACGGACCATCTTTCTTTCCATCCTTCAAACCTCTGCGTTCAAAGACCTTCCATGCAATACTGCAGATGGCCACCTGAGGGCAGCGGCGAAGCGCCTACCCCGGAGGCCGAAAGCGCCAAGGCCCGCAGGGCTGGGCGCAGGCGCAAATCGGACCCAGCGGGTCTCGGTGGATGCTGAGCCCGTGGACGTCAACCTGGCGCGGAAGTGCGGGCCGGAGTCGTCTGATCGGATTTCCCGAGAGGAACCGGAATCCCGATTCCCATGTGGAATATCCCGATTTTCAAATGTTAGCAACTAATAATTTTTAAACTGGGAGGGGGAGGTAGGGGAGACGACGCAAAAGAAGAAAGAAAGTGGGATTCAATCAGTTACGACCTCTGATCCCGGTGCTCGGGGAAGGGGCGAAGTCAGATGTTAGTGTCCTAATTGTTTTTCACTTACATACTTTTCCTACCTGAACCCTAGTTTGAGCAGAGGTGCCACAAGAAGGTGAAAAGGTCAAGGGTCCAGGCAACCCCTCCAACCACCCCTCCCAACCCCCACCCCCTTCATCCACAACTGCTCCATTTTACCTGTTTTTTTTTTCTTTCTAAATGTTTTTTTTTTTTTTTTTTTTTTTTTTTTTTTTTTTTTGAGGGAGATACAGAGACACAGAGTGCAAGCAAGCAGGGGAGGGGCAGAGAGAGAGAGAGAGAGAGACAGAATCTGAAGCGGGCTCCAGGCTCCAAGCTGTCAGCACAGAACCCGAAGTGGGGCTTGAACTCACAAACTGTGAGATCCTGACCTGAGCCAAAGTCAGACACTCAACCAACTGAGCCACCCAGGCGCCCCTTACCTGTTTGCTATACGGTGTTTCCTCAACCTGGGTTTAAACAAAAATGTTCTGTAGCTTTTTTATTAAAAGTTTGGAAAGTACTGCTCTAGTCCCATTATGTCATTCTACAGATGTGGAGACTGAGGCCCAGAAAGGGCAGGAGTTTGGTCATCTTTCATCAGACACACTCCTCCTAACAGAGACAGGCTGCCGGCTGAAGGAGAAATGGATGGTACCCTCATAAGTGAATGGGAAGGTCCAGGTCAATTACTGTTTGGGAACCATTTCCTGGTGTCTCCCACTGTGTGCAGGGCCATCCCGAGCACTAGGAAAGAAGAGGAAGTATACTCTTGTGCCTGTCCCCTGGAAGATCAGCTTCCAGAAGGGAGACAGAGGGAGACAGGAGACAAGCTCATCTCTCCCACCCCTACCCCCACCACACACACAGAGCTGGACATTCTCCGTTTTCCCCCAAATCCACCTACCTCCCTTCCTGCCCTAAACCCCAGGGGCTCGGCTCTGGGCTCCCTTGTCCCCTGGCTTGGGTTGGGCCCGGACAACAGGACTGGAAAGATGTTGGGGGTACCTGGCAGGTCACTAGCTCGGTTGCATCCCTCCAGGAGAGACACATGGACAGCCTTCTCCCCTGATTCCAGAAAACGGCTCCTTCCCCTTACCTGTTCTGGAGCCCTCTTTTGTTGCTCCTGAACTTACCCTTCGTAATTTCCTTAAGCCATTGTAAATAGCGCCTTAAAAAAAAAAACCCACCTCAATTTACCCATTTGGAGCGTGCCATATGTTTCCTGTGATAACCCTCACAGATAGCACCACCTTCAATTCCATCGTGTTCCTGTGCTACCTGTGGTATTGTTTATCACTATCTATTATTGTATATTAAGAGTTTTCTTTAAATCTGCCCAGTTGTGTTCATTTTATTATGTTTACCCTTATTTCCTTACTGTTACGAGTATTTCTTATCATCCTAAGTACCAATGTGCATTCAATCAAAAGTTCACAAGCTATATTTATCCTAATCCTCATAAAAATTAACTCATCACTAGTAAATTAAAATGTTTTCCCTTGGGGCGCCTGGGTGGCTCAGTTGGTTAAGCGGCCGACTTCGGCTCAGGTCATGATCTCGCGGTCTGTGAGTTTGAGCCCCGCATCCGGCTCTGTGCTGACAGCTCAGAGCCTGGAGCCTGTTTCAGATTCTGTGTCTCCCTGTCTCTGACCCTCCCCTGTTCATGCTCTGTCTCTCTCTGTCTCAAAAATAAATAAAACGTTAAAAAAAATTAAAAAAATAAAATAAACTGTTTTCCCTTAAATTCTGGCTACTGGCTACTTACACATAGCCAGTGCACCTGCTCCGTATTTAGGAAACAGTGACATTGCAAACGGAAGTGGCCCGCCTCGTCACACAAACAGCACGGGGACCCCAGAGGGAGGAGTAATGAACTGCCAGAGGTGATGACATTTGTGCAGGGTCAGGACTAATGAGCAGTATTTCATCAGAAGAAAAGCAGGGGTGGGGGGGGGGGCGGGGGCGGGGAGGAAATGGCACGGGGAGGCCTCAGAGGAGGGAAAGGTCGAGGATGGATGAGACTAGCAGCTGCCCAGGGCACCCCGGGGTCGTGAAGAGAGCTGTGCCCTGCTGCGGCAGGTTGAAGCCAAATTTTGAAGGGACTGGAGTGTCATACTAAGTTTAGACTCTGTCCTGTTCAGACAGTTCCAAAGGCTGTTTATGTGTGTTCTGGGGAGTAAGTAGCCCAAGAAGCCAATTAAGTTTGGGAAATGATGGGCTTAACCAAGGTAAAGAGGTTTCTTCACTGCAGGACTCGTCAGAGCCTTCATTATGCTCATGTATATCAAGTGTCTTCAAGATGGTTTGACCATCTCTACTCGGTTCTGTGAAGCTGCTGATTAACAGGAGTCAGCAAGCGTTTAAGGCAAAGGGCCAGAGAGCAGATATTGTAGGCATTGCAGGCCACATACGATCTGTCTCGTACATACCCTCTTTTTTTTTTTCCTTATAACCTTTCAAAAAATGTAAAAACCATTCTTGTTAGCTCAGGTCTGTACGAAAACAGACCACAGGCTGTATGTGGCCATGGCTATAGTCTACTGAACCCAGGACTATAGAACATGCCATGGGTTATGTCACTATGGTGGGGGGGGGTGGGGGGTGACAGGACCACACTAAGGACTTTGCATCAGCTGAAGGCAAATACCAACTTCAGAAAGGTTACCATGCAGGGGGGAGAGCCTGGGGGAATACGGTGTTTCCCAAAGCGATCAGACCCCGAGGCCCTCTTCTCTATAGAGCAGCTCAAGGTGTGTTTCAAGGAACCCCCTTTGAGAAAGGCCGTTAGGAGACCTAGGAAAGAAGAGCAGCCCCGACCTGGATCCTCTGGGTCTTCTTGTGCATCGTCTCCATGTCGTTATTGAGCTCCGTGACGTACATGAACCGAGCGAAGTTCTTCTCCTCCTTGGCCAGAAATCCCTCGATGAGCTCATTCAGGTCCCCGTTCTCTGTCAGCTTCAGCAGCCGCAGGTGCGCCACCTCGTAGCTCTCAAGACTCTCACCCTTGTTCTTCCTCTTGTACTTCTTTGCCTTGAGGGCTGGGAAGGAAAAGCCGGGAAGTGTGAGGCTGAGAGGAAGCCGCTCGGAGCGATGATGCCAGCCGGGGAGACGGCTCCGTAATGTTTATGGTGCCTCGGGGAGGAGGCTAGGCTTTTCCAGGAGGGGGAGTGCAAGAGCTTCGTGCCCTAGTCGCTTCACAGATACGTGACTGAACATCTACTGTGTGCCAGACGCTGTGCTGGGCTCTGCAGACACACTCCCCTGCCCCGTGGAGCTTCCAGCGCAGGAATCAGACAAGCAGAGAAGGGAAAAGGAGATGTCCACGCAGACAGAAGAAATCCGTAGCCCAGGTGATGGAGGACACGTGTCAGGTGCTATGACGGGGGAGCTGGGTGGCCAGGGAAGTCCTCTCGAGGGAGATGACATTTGAGCAGGATGAAGGTCAAGGGAGCCCTGTTGGCAGAGGGCCCCGGGCAGGCTCAGACCCCGGCAAATTCAAGGAATGAGAACCAGGAAGGTTCTCCAGGCTTCGTTCTCTCCAGCCTGATGCCTGCAAAAGCCCCACCTTTCCTGAACCCAGTCTTCTCTCTCTCTCTCTCTCTCTCTCTCTGTCTTTTTTTAGGGAGACAGAGAGAGAGAGAGAGTCTTAAGTAGGCCCCACACTCAGCACGGAGCCCGCCGCGGGGCTCAATCCCACCTCCCTAGACCATGACCTGGGCCAAAATCAAGAGTCAGACACTTAACCAACTGAGCCATCCAGGCGCCCCAGTCTTGTCTCTTTGGTTCGGCCTCCACATGACAATCACAAGGATCTTTCTAGATCTTCCTAGGCACCTCTGGCCACGTGACTCCTTTACGTGTTATGTTAAAGAGTGAGAGATGGGGTTTCTCAGAAACACACTTTTCACAACACGGTCCCAAATGTAAAGACAGGAAGAGCCAGGAGATGCTGAAGGAACAAAGAACAAATGCAGCTTCCCGGGGGGGCTCTCAGAAGAGCTCAGATTTTTTTCCATCTGTTCAGGAGACAGTGAATACAACGGCCCTGAGACTGTCCTCCTTAGAAAGGGCTCTTCTTGCAAGGGTGTCCCGTGGCGGGCACCTGGGCACCTAAATGGTAACCAGTGCCCTACAGGGATATAAAACTTTGCCCGAATGCTCGGAGGGACTCACTGTGCCTAGGCTGGGCAGATGTTGTGAGGGGTTGACGCTAAACACGGACTTTCCTTCCAGGAGGCTGGCATTTTGGTGTGTGCAGGGGAGAGGACACTTACGTCACCAGCCCCCAGTAAGATCTTGGGCACCGAGGCCGTAATGAGCTCCCCTGGCAGACAGCTCTTCACACGTGTTGTCGCAGTGAGATGCTGGGGGAATTAAGTACGTCCTGTGCGACTCCCCTAGGAGAGGATCCCGGAAGCTCACACCCGGTTTCCTCCAGACTTTGCCCGGTGCCCCTTTCGCCTTCGCTGACCGTGCTTTGTGTCTCCACCTCCCAGCCATGCATGTGCCTACACACTCAATCTTTAGAGTCCTCCTAGCAAATCGCCAAACGTGGGGACGGTCCTGGGGACCTAATACCCGAGTCTCCCCCAACAAAACAATGGAAGGAGAACCTCAGAGTAAGGACACGTCCTATGGGTTAGGGTTGGCCAATAAAATACAGGACCCCCGGTTACATTTGAACTTCAGACAAACAATACATTTTTAAAGTATAAATTGTGTCCCAATTGCAGATAACCTACAAATAATTTTTATTTTATTTAAAAATGTATTCAGTTTATCTAAAGTGTCGATTTAACTAGGCATCTTGTAATTTTATTCGCTAAAGTTGGCATGCCTACTACAGAAGGACTTGGGCACCCTCAGCTAAGATGGGCAGGGAGGGGGGAGAGAGAGAGAGAAAATGCCTGGAGAACGTACCTTCTTCCTTTTTGCTCTGCTCCTCGAACTCCAGACGATCATTCAGCTTGATGAGCAAGAAGGACTTGAGCTTGGTCTCGTGGGCATAGACACGCTCCAGCTCTCGGATCTCCAGGTTGTACTGAGAAATGTCCTTCTGCTGGCGGTCCTTCATGGCGGCCATTCGAGCCATGGCTTCCAGCCTGAGTGAGGCAGGTACAGGGTCTGAGCGTCTGGAGATTCCTCCCTTCCCCTCCCCTCCCCTCCCCCTACCAGACCAGAGGGACTTTCTGCCAATGGCCATCACTTCTTTTAATCGTGGAGGTCGCTGGGAGTGGAAGAACAGCCCTCCTTACCTGAATGACAGGAGCTGCTGGCTCCAGACCATCCCCAGGAAGTGAGTTTTCTATCATCGTCATCACCACCACCACCATCACCATCATCATCATCATCACCACTTGTCAGTTACTGTGGCCCAGCGAGTCCTTATATACATATATTTATTCCCCCCTACCACCCAAAGTGGTCTTACAATAATACAGTAATGATGGAGCCAGGATTCAAACCCAGATCTGACTCTAAAACCTGTTCTCTTCACAGCCCAGCTATATGCCTCTTGCCCTGGAGTGGGAGACAAGGAGATAAGCCGGACTGAGAGGCCCCTAGGACCAGAGGCAGGGCTACCTGGAGGAGGTGGTTCGGCAGAGAAGTCTGAATCTCAGTCCTACCACATCCGCCATTTACCTGGCTCTCAGGCAAATGGCATCTCTAAGCCTCTGTATCCTGGTCCATAAAATAGGGGTAATAACCCCCGGGGGCAGTTGTGAGGGTTGCAATGATACCCAGAGAACCTGGCATCGTGCTGGGCACACAGTCAGTGCTCAGAGTTATTATGATTCAAGATCCCTCAATGCATAAGCCCAGGGGCAGAGGTGCTCGGCAGGGGCTTAAGAGACATCCCTGCCCCTAGGTCTCCCCCCAGCCCACCTCTGCTCATAGGCCTGGGCAGACTGCTCGATGGCCACATTCATGGTTTTCTTCTGCATCGATAAGCGCCGTAGCAGCTGCTGATACACATTGTGATACGCAACCTTCTCATACCGCAGGTCCTCGATCTCCTTCCGGAGCTTAGCATTGGTGGTCAGCATCTTGTCAAAGTGCACGGTGACCTGGGGGCGGGGCCGTGCTTCAATACTGAGCTCACTCCTGGGGCATGAGACAGCTTCCGAAGACAGCCAGAGGGTGGGAAGGTCTTCCCCCACCTCCCGCCCCAGGCCCACAGCACCGCATGGGAGTGCTGGGTGGGAGACTTGGGCTGGCCACCAGCGGGCTAAGTGGTCTTAGGTAAGTCCCCCCACCCCCCGGATTTTAAATTTCTCAACTACCTTTATCCCTAACTTCCAGTTTTTAGCAAGGGCAGGGGAGAGGGGAAAAGGTAAATAACGCCATGAGGAAATAAGCAGCCGAATCCAGAAGGTAGAACTTTCTAGAAGACGGCTGACCCAGACTCTTCAACAAGTTGGTGGCTGGAAAGAGTCGGGATGGGGCTTTTGTAGAGCAGGGTTTCTCAAACTTGGCACTGTTTGGGCCTGGATGATTCTCTGTGGTGGAGAGCTGTCCTGTGCTTTATGCTGTTAAAGAAACATCCCTGGTCTCTACCCACTAAATGCCAATAACACAGGAGTGTCTGGGTGGATCAATCAGTTGAACGTCCAACTTCAGCTCAGGTCATGATCTCAAGGTTTGTGAGTTCAAGTCCCACATCGGGTTCTGTGCTGACAGCTTGGAACCTGAAGCCTGCTTCAGATTCTGTGTCTCCCTCTCTCTCTGCCCCTCCTCTCTCTCTCTCTCTCTCTCAAAAATAAACATTAAAAAAATAATAATAATAAAAATAAATGCCAGTAGCACAGCCCCAACCCAGTTGTGACAATCAAAAATGTCTCTTTTTAGAGACAATGTCCCTTTGGGGGCAAAATCATTTCTGCTTGAGATCCACTGTTGTCGATTAAAGAAATTTAAGAGACCTATTAGGTGAAACTTGACAGTCTCCAACTTTAAAAGACATTTTGGAGCCAGCCAGAGAAGTTTTTAATGTGGGCAATATTAAGGAAATAGTATTAATTTTGTAAGGTGTGATAATGGTTTTGTGGCTATGAAAGAAAATGTTTGATTTTTAAAGACGATTGATTTCAGAGATGGAGGTATTTGGGGTGAAATGTCATCATGTCTGTAATTTACCTTAAAATACTTCAGGGAAAAGAAGGGTGAAACAGAATAGTAAAATGTTAACAGTTACTAAATCTAAGTGATAGGTATGTGGGTGTTCATTATTTGATTCCCTCAACTTTTCTGTACATCTTAATAAATTTATCTTAATAAAAAAATTTTTATGAGCAGTGCTCCCATAGACACTGAAAAGAAACAATTGCAGAAAATAGTCCTAATCACAAGAAAGTAGATTCGATCAGAGGTTTTCAAGGCATATTTGGAGAAACCTTAGGCTTCCACAGGGCTGAGATGGGGTACGGCAAGTGAGGCCACCAGGATGCAAAATTTAAGGAGGTACTCATTTTCTGGTGTCAACCCTGCATTTCCATGAGTGCTTTCTTAAATTCTGCACTCTGGGCTCTTTACTTGCCTCACCCTAGTCCTGGCCCTGGGCTCCTCTGTAGGATATGTCAGTAGCCACCACACAAGGGAAGGGAATCCGGGAACAGAATCATCCTTATTCTCTCAATATCTTCCACTTACCCTTAAGAAGGTACCACTTATCAGTCATTTGCACTGTAGTGTGAATTCTACTCCAGGACTGTTGCCATGCTACCCATCCTCTGATTGTGGGATAAAAATGGGGAGGACTCTCACGCCCCGTTGAGTAAATAGAGGAGTCTTTAAGGTCATGGAATATTTGGGGACCCTGAAATAACCTTTAGAGTTGGTTACCTAATCTACTAAAAGGCACACCCAGAACTGGTCAGGGAAGAAAGGAAAGGGGACCATTTTGAGATGCAAAAGAGCAAACCTCTCAGAAATAAAATAGGGGACATACGACAGACGTTACAGAAATAAAAAGAATTATAAGGCAATATACTGGGAACAATTGTATACCAACACATTAAGATAACTTAGATGAAATGGACAAATTCCTAGAAAGAAACAAACTAATGAATTGATTCAGGAAGAAACAGAAAAGCTGAATAGATCTATAAACAAAAAAGTAGACCTCTATCATGCATACCTTTATTCATTCATTTAATCAACAGATGTTTGCTAAGTACCTACTCTAAGCCTCACACTGTGCCAGGCAGTAATGATTCTTAACCAAGGGCATCATTAACCTTAACCTTGATTCTTAACCTTTGGTTTCACTGGGGTTTTCAGTAAGAGTTTCACTGGGAGTTATAATAACAGTGCAGATGCCTGGGTCTAAGCCTTAAAGGTTCTGACTCAGAACCAGTGAATCTGGAGGGGACCCAGGAATCTGCATGTTAACACAAATCCTAGGCATTCTGAGACACGGGTACAAATCACTGTGCATGGATATTAAAAAGACACTGCCCTGTCTTCAGTCTACTTTCAGGTTACCGGGGCAGACAGAGGTCATATCCAATTACCTTCAAACATGCCCGGCTAAAGCTTGATGGTCAGAGTTTGGGGGAAGCTAAGAGCTTTGCATAATGAGGCACTGACAGGCTTCCTTCCAAATCAATTCACTTTCCCTCTCTCCTGGCTCGTTTTGTGAGAACTGTAATTTCACAAGTCAGACTGAAATGTGTTTGTACCTGCCCAGCATTGCTTCTTTCTTTCTTTTTGCTTTTCCAGGAGAACCATTTCTCCCTGGCTCTCAGTCCACACTGTTGGATAGGGCCGCCGTCCCTTGACTTCGGGTGGGGGCTGTGGGAGTGGGGGGAGTGATACAGGCGTAGTTATGTGACTCAAGTCCGTGTATTTCGTTCTTTTGACCACCATGATTGGTTTGGGGATGGGCGCTTGACTCAGGATGGCCCAAGGGGAGCCCTCCCTGCGACTTACGATTGAATTCTTAGGAAAGAGATTGTCTTTTTCTGTTGGTGTTTGTTCACATTGGGGGGCTGCCCAAGAATGTAGTCATCTCTACGCAAAGGAGAGATGGACAGAGAAAGTATCCTCAAGACATGTTTGGGGCATCTGGATTCAGCTGTTCCTGAAGGCCCCACTTTTGCCCCTGAAATTTTAGTTCCATGACCAATCCATTCTCTTTTTTTTTTTTTTTTTGCTTAAGCCAGTTTGCAATTTAGAAAATCCTGCTTAACGCAAAACTCACTATAAACTGAAAGCGATCAGGAAATACCGCTTTTCTCTTTATCTGGTTATGCATGTCTGTGCTGAATATCTCCTAGAGACAACATCAACAACGACCAAAAAGTACCAGGTCTCACAGAGGTGTGAACAGATTGCGATGGGAGGGAAGGTCTAACTAATTCTGCTTGCTGAGGGCTAATATTTGAGCTGCTTCTTGAGAATGAGCAAGAGTTTTTAAGTGACTAAGAACAGGTATCCCGGGAGGGGTGGGAGATGGGGATGGTGGGGGGAGGCGGGCAGCAGCATGGTACATAAAACGCAGAGAGCAACAAAGAGAAAGGCACCTTGGGTAACAGTGGGTCAACTAGTGGATGGAACAGAGTGGATAGAGTAGGGTGGATGGTAAGTCTAAAAGGCTGCCTGGCTTGTATGAACCCTATTATTTAAACTTCTTCTGAGTCAACCAACAAGACGGATATGTTCTGCTAAAGGTACCATGGGGATCATTCTCTGCTCTGAGCAAAGGGAAGGCAGAGCGGTTTGCAAAGCTGCAGAGAACACGTACGTACGAGATTCAAACGGGTCTCCAAAATTTGGATCTGTTTTTGCAGTTTCCGGGGGTCATTGGCTTTCTGTATCTTGGCGAAGATCTGTTTTTGGTTTATAATTTTTTTTTCCATCTGAGCAATCTGGAAAAAAAAAAAAAAGGAGAGAGAGAGAACCCCCCCCAACTGTGTTAAATTAATATCTATATGGGTACAGATTCAACAGTTCATTAACTTAAGTGTGCTAAAATAAAAACTCTAATGTTCTTTCCTTTCCTACAAAAGGATTTTTTATTTCTCTCTCGAATGCATGCTCAACGGAACTTAATCTTAGCCAGTTTGGGGTAAAATGAGGCGAGTTAGAGTTTTTGCTTTTACCTGTGCCTGTACATTTCACTCACCTTTTGGTGCAAGCTTCTTTTGGTTAGGTACCGTGTCACCTGTGGCCAAAAGCATCGCTAACACACCGTGCGCTTTACGCACTGGGATCATTGATTCTGACTTCAGAGAAGGGCCATCCACCCTTGCCATGGCTGGCAGGAGAGAATTTTGGTGTTTCTCTCTACGCTTGCAGCTCCAGCCAAGTTCTCCAGACCCAAGCATACCCCCCACCTCCACCCCCGCCGTCACCTTCCCACAGAGCTCACCCTGTAGTTTCTCATACAAGCGACAGCGGGTCATGTCATTTCCTCACAGCACTAGCAACGTGCGTAACCAACCTGACATACAGCTTTAACCCAACCCAGGCAGAGATCCAAACTGCCTCCCAAAAGTTAGCCCCATCGGGAAGCAGCTGGCTAGTGCTAAATCCTAGCAGGTTCTACAGAAGTTTATGCAACTGTTATCTGAAGACAAGTGAGTGCCGGGTCCTAATGTGTCAGAGGTACTTTATCTTCTTAGGGTTTGGACTGAGACTAAGCTCTGAGACTTTTTTTTTTTGGAACCCTGCTGGGTGAAGGGTCAGGGCACTGCCATTTAAAGCAATTTTTTTATGTTCTTGTTTGTCTGGAGGTAGTAACTTGAATTCACTATCTGAAGCCCAGCTCCTGTCTGGAAATTGAGAAGTTCCAGACGAGAGACGTTAAGTGCTTGGTGTAATGAAATATAAAGTTTGTCAGCTACATGGAGGCTGGCTTCCAGCTGGGAGCAAGGCGCCCCTGTGCTGAGCTTGGGCTGATGAATTCTGGGAGCAGTCGCATCCGGGGTTCTATGTTAGTGTCCCTGAGATGGTGGTTTCCTTTGGTTATTGCCAAATCTTCGGGAAGTCTATACAGCGCAGTCTCAGTCATGACCATGGAACATTGAGAGAAAAATCTATACTAGAGGTTGCAAACTATGCCCAAGCAGGTGGCATAAAAGAGTAAAGTGGGCTCACTATAAGACCGTACAGGACGGTGGAGAATATAGAAAACTGGAACACATACTCCCTGCCTTAAGAGGCAGCAGCTCGTATCATGCAACTACAAATTATAGAAAATGCAACTAAACAATGGCTCAAACAAATTATGGTTTATCTTCCTCTCCATAAACGTGCCAGGTTAAGTTCAGTAACTCAAGGAACTAAACACAAGATCTCTGTAATTCACCTGGCCTTTCCCTGATGGTCAAAAAATGGCTGCCACTGCACCAGCTTTCACAGTCATATTCCAGGCAGGAAGGTAGAAGAAGCAACATGGATAAATGGCTAGGACCTACATCTAGGAAGCAAAACTTGCTAGACACCCCCCAACAGACTTCCCCTCAAATTTCATTGCCCACCTTTAGCTGCAAGGGAAGATGAGAAACATAGCTCTTTAGGAATCTGTTAGAGAGGAAGAAATAGAGAGTGGGTAAACAGCTGTGGTGTCACCACAACACTATTTAGTTGCAGCTGTCCCACGGAAATTCAGGGTCAATGTTACCCAATCTTTCCGTCTTTTTTCTTTTTTTTGAAGAAAAGTCAGATACCCAAATTTTTTACATGAAATCTCTCAATTTTAACAAGTTAACTAATTAAAATAAATTTTAAACACTGACTGGGCCAAAGCCCTCATGTTGTCAGACTTAATCTGTCCTGAAGACCACCAATTTGGTCTACACCCACATTTAATCTTGAAGGAACCACAGTATGCCCATGAAAGATGGTTTCAGGCAGTGAGAGATACCAAGCAAAGGACAGAAGAATGTTCCAGAGCCAGGCAGCTGGAAGAGGTATGAACAGCCAGAACTGTAATGGATGCGGTGGGTTGTTGGCCCCCAAAACCCATCTCACCCCAGAAGGCTGATCCAAGCCAACCATGGTAATGCTGTCCCCTCTGCCTATGATTTATTCATTCAAGGTTGGACAGGACTAAACCAGTTAGGGCCTACGAATTAGGCAGGCTGATGGCTAGGGAAGCCTCTGGAGAAAGTTTCCTCATTTCCTAAAACAGTCATAGGAAGAGATAGTCTGTCTTCTTTGCAAAAATCATTCTTTTCTGGAGGGCCATAAACAGACCAGGTTGGGCTCTCACACCACAGTTTACTGCCCCCTGGTCTAGCCCCCAACCAATTATAGAAATTTCATTTCCTTTTGCCAGTGATTGGCCTAGAAGTAGGTATATGCCCTGGCCAATGAGGGAAAATCAACTGGGAGTTTCTGTGAAATATTCTCTCCCTCATAAGCGAGAATATCATGTAAGAACAAGTCCCCCTATCCTTTCTTCATATGTTTGAATGTGATTCTGAGAAGCTATACCACCTACGCTTTGGCAGCCATCTTGTGACCATGAGGCGAGGGCCAACCAAGAGGATCGGAGAGAAAAAGACCAACCCATCATTGTAGAGCTACTAACCCGTCTCTGGGACAATCTTCTTCCAGACAGACATCGTATTATGTGAGAAAAACAAACTTCCATAGCCCAACACATTCCCACTGGTACATCAAGCAAGATGGCAGCTCAGATGATGAGGCATCAAGGGAACCGCTAGGTTGCCCACAAACTCGTAAGGCACGTGAACGCTGTTTATGATTCAATCACAGTAGCCAGGCTTTGGTTCAAGTCAGACCCCCGTCTACTTTCTTCTCTCTTATGCTGTGCACAGGCAGCTCCCTCAACACAGATGCCCACTAACTCACCTACGAAGTGAAACAAATGACTCGTAATATATGGGAGGGCAGCATCTCCGGAGCAAAGCGTGGCCTGCGCCCAAGGGATGCCCGCCCCTGCCTGAGTTCACCGGGGGACCTCAGGTTCTAGCTCCTTATCAAAGGATGCTGTGGTGTCAGCACTCTGCCCAGTGACTCTTGTCATTAAACTCAGCCTCCTGTTCCCTTTGGCATCTCTTTGTCGGACGTTGCTTTTGTGACGCCGAGAGTAATTAGGCCTCTGCCCAACGAGAGACACATCCAAGGCTGCACCGCCAGAGGAATGCGTTGCCTACGCAAGGTGCTCTCTCCAGCACGAAGGCATAGGCTTATTTGCTTTTTGAGGCCAGGCAGGGCCTGGTGAGGTCCCTGCCTCCAGTGACCTCTTGCAAGGAGGAAGCTCTGGGCATAGCAGCAGGGGGTTCTGGGACCCGCCCTCCCTGGGATGGAGCTGGGCAAAAAGGGCTTTTGTACAGGGCGGTGAGCCCCATGTTCTTTTGCGGATTCCAAAGCAGGCTGCCTTTTCCTACTATTTCTGAGGACCCATGTCCCCATCTTTTCTTCACTTTTCCTCTTTCTTCACTGCTATTGCCTCCTTTCTCATCCACAAATTCATTCATTCATTCCTCAATGATTCTTAGACGCCCTCTCTGTGCCAGACAACAGGGGGATGCTGGTGACCAAGACGGCATCATGGCCCCTGGCCTCAACACAAACCTATAATCTAGGACTAGAAACAAGCTATGAAGCATAACTACTCCTAGGAAAAGGGAGATGTAAGGCATTTTGGGCACGTCCAGTGGGAGCATCTGGCAGGGAAATGAAGGGACAAGTATCCGGCAGAAGTAGCATTTGGGCTGAGGCCTAAAGGATGAATAGGAGCTCCCCAAGCACAGAAGATGGAAGGGCAATCCGGGCAGAGGGAAGGGCATGTGCAAAGGCCTGCACGGGAGAGACAGCACTGTAGGTTTATGGAGGTGGCCAGTGTGGATGGAACACGGAGCGGGGAGCAGGAGGGAAGGTGGAAGGGGCAGGAGGGACACAGGGCAGCCGAGCCAGCAGACCACATGGGGGAGTCTGGCCCTTATCTCAAGAACAACAGGAAATTACTGAAGGATTTGCAAGCAGAGGAAAGATGTAATGAGATTTCCAGATTCTTTCAGTCAGTAAATATTTATTGAGGGCCTACTATGTGCCAGGCACTGGCACACGCGTGGGAGGTACCGAGGGGAACAAAACAGACATGGTTCTTGCCCTCCTGCAGGTGACACGTTATAGGGACAGATGACACCTGTGTTAAGCCATAATTACCACTATGAGAAGTGCTATCAAGGGGGGACCATGGGATGTCGTGAAAGGGGCCGAGGGGGTGTTCTGGGATCTTCTGTTTGACTGCTGAGGTTCACTCTCCACTCTGTGCCACCCACCCTGCTCTGTGCCCCAGGAAGCTGACCTGGAAGGAGTCCACAATGGCCTCCTTGCACTGGGGGTCCATGGGTGAGAAGAGAGAGGTTGGGGTATTTGTTCCCCCTGGCATGCTCCCTGTGTTCAGGTTCCGGGGTGTGCCCCCTGCCCACTGTGGCTAACCCTACAGTGCTTCAATGTCCCTACTCTGTGCTCACGCCCTTGTAAACAGTGCCTCATAAAACTCTTCTCAAAGTACCTTACTGAGCATACTATTTGTTTTTGGCCAGGAACCTAATTAATGCAAGGGGGATATGCTTTAAATAGGAGAGAGGACATAGAAAAGGCCTCCCTTTAGGGCACCTTTTGGGATGAGCACTGGGTGTTGTATGGAAACCAATTTGACGATAAATTTCTTATATAGGCCTTCCTTTAAAAGTCACATTTGAGCTGAGACATAAAAGACAGACAGCGGGGATCAGGGGAACGCGTGCAAAGGCCCTGAGGTCAGACCAGTTTTCACATATTTGGAAGGGGGAAGTCTTCTGCAGCTGGGTGAGATGAGTGAAGGAAGGAATGACGTGGGATGAGAACAGAGGGGTAGGCAGGGCCTAGATCACAGGGCCTCTCAAGCCATAGGAAGAGATATGACCATTAACATTGTCCAACAAATGTCTCTAGCTCTTTGCCTTCTGGATACATATACTTCTTCGACCCTTTTGTGGATGGGTAGAGTTGACTGTTCGGGGATGGGCATTTGGGGTATATATGGATTTGACTATTTTGAGCCTATGGGTCATAAGCAGAAGCAATGTACTGCTTCCAGGCTGCAGCTTTCAATTGCCAGTGTGAGACTTTCCAGAACTTTTTTTGTCTGCCACAACACCTGGCAATATTCAAGACGGTGGATACCCCATCGGCCTGGTCCCAGGATGAGAAGATAGAAGAGCCCTGGCCAATCCATGATAGACACGGCAGGAACGAAGAAGAAACCTTTATTGCTGAAAACACTGAGTTGTGGGGGGAGGGGTGTTATTGCGGCGTAACCTAACCTCTCCTGACCAACACAGCGCGTGGTTGAGAATTGACTCTAAGGGTAGGGGGGAGGCGCTGGGGAGCACAGCGCAGGAATGGTCTGGTAGCACTGGGAGAGTAGGGGTCCCAAGGTGGTGGAGTGACCACAGTCACCTTTAGACTATGGGGGGGGGGGGTCAGATATGGCCTAAGGCATGGTGGGTATTCCCGCGCCCCCCACCCCCGCCCTTGCTCCTCGCTCTGGTTAACCCCCTACGAGAAAGACCACACCTTCTCATCCAGCTCTGCCAACAGCACCTTCTGTGATTTAATCAGGGCCTCGTAGTCCTCCTTGGTCTGCAGCAGGAAACACAGCTCCGTGTAGTTTCTCCCATTCAGTTCCAAGTTCTTCGAGGACTTGATGAGACCCAGAAGCAGAGTGATCTCCTCCTGCTCCCTCTGCAGGGTCTTGATCTCCTTGCTGTTGGGAAAGCAGCACGTGGTTGACTCTGAACCCCGCCCCGAGTTGACCTCGCCCGGGTGCCCCAGGCTCCTTAGCGCTGCAGGAGCCTCGGAGAGGTACTTCCCGCCCCTGCAAGTGGCAGGGGCTTGTCAGGGTCTGGGGTCCAGGGCTAGAACTCCGACCGCCCCGCCGCCCAGTTCACCGCACCTTCCGTGGCTCCGCCCCTCTCTAGCCGGCCTGTGCTTGCTAGGGAACAATTCGCAGCTGTGCCTGTCAACACCTAAGTTCTAGGACCAGGTCCTCTTTTGCCAGCAGCTCATGGGCATCTGTCTAATCTTGCCGACTTTCTTTCCAGACTTTGCAGCCAATGATCTCTGGTCACGAGAGGCAAGCCCATCAGCCAGGCATTTTCAATTTCGCCTCAACACAGAGATGCTCAGTAACCTCCAACCTCCCCCACTGTCTCTATGCGGGATGCTAATGTTTATTAAATGACTGACGTGAGTCAGTCTCTCTCTCTCGCTCGCTCGCTCGCTCGCTCGCTTTCCCCTTCCCCGCTGGAGAAGAGAGGGGTAGGTGTGTGGGCAAACAGGGATTTTGAAAAGAAAAGGCTCGCGCGACTACTCAACAACCCAATGACTGGAAACGGCACAGAGACTGTTTCTGGCAAAGTCGAGGCACCGACACCTGCTGCACAGTGCGGTTTGCAGACCCGCTGCCTGCATAGCCTTTGGAAGCTTGGAGAAATGCAGAAGCTCAGGCCCTAACTCAGGACCTATTGAATCAGAATCTGCTCTGTAACAAGATCCTCAAGTGACTCATGCACATTAAAGTTTTGGAAGCATTGTTCTAGAACAGCAAAATGTTCGGGGGGGGGGGGGGGGTCTGCAAACATTTTTCTTTAAAGGGCCAAAAAGTAAATATTTTAGGATCCGCAGGCCCAGATGGTCTCTATTGCAACGATTCAACAAAGTAACCATAGGAGACGCATAAACAAATAGGCGTGGCCATGCTCCAATAAATCCTTATTTACAAAAACAGGCAGCCGGCCAGACTTGGCCCAGGGGTCATGGCTCGCTGAGCCCTGTTTTAAAGCAACACTCCAATAGAATTTCTGTAATAATGGAACTGTTCTCTATCTGCACTGTCCCATAGAATCCACCAGCCACGTAGGCTGTGGAGGGCAAAGGAAGAACTGAACTTGAAATGGTATTCCACCAATTATAAATGTAAATAGCCACCTGTGGGAATGCACCCCTAATTCTAGAGCAGCTTGTCTTCTAAACCTGGTAGCTGGGACCTTTCTCCCCATCTTAAGCCCCTCTTGGCAGGGGGTCTTTGTTAAGGTGGAGAGAAAAACTGAACAGAGTCCACCAGAGTTAGGAATTCAGAGGGCTCAGCAAAAGCAAAAGGAGGGTTTGTCTGTCTTATCAGCAGGACTGGGGCCGGGAGTGAGGTGTCCCTAAATTTAAGGAGGCTTTCACTCTTAAGGTGGTATAGGTGTAGGAGAAGCACTGGAAAAAGCACTTCCTTAAATATTGCACCCTGAGCACCTCACTCAGCTCATCTCAGTTCTGGCCCCTATTTATAGGTGTTTCACTTGAAGAATCTAAGATCTCCACTTTTCCACTCCTGCCCCTTTAGGTCCGTCACAGTGAAAAGTGGGATGAAGGTGGTAGTGTGAAGGGTAAGATTCCAGAAAAACTGTCAGAGACCCACCAGGAAGGAGGCATTTCCTGATGCCCACCAGCGGTAAGCTGTGAATCAGGGCTGCCAAGCACAGATGTGCAGGTTGTGGACTGCACAGCCCAAGAGAGAACCATCTGCTTGAAAAACAATCATTGATTTCTTGACTTAGTACCCTTTCTTGGGAGATGCTTCATCTTGTTCTAACAACATCCCTATGTGATGACAGTGTTTCCAAGAGATGGCAGCAAAGTGTCTTGAGAAAGGGCGTCTTTTTCTAATTCACAGGAAGATCCCAAACGGACTAGCGGTAGCTCTGTGTGAGTTGAATCCATAGGAAATGGAAAGAGCTCCTTTTCCCCTACCCTCTGAACTTCACACGTCATCTAACAGTAAGATTTTCTTTCTAATAATGGGCAGTTTCTGCCTGTATAAATGTTAAGGATGTAGCTAAGGAATTACATTCCCTTGAAGGGAATCTAAGGATATTTGCTTATTCAACCCCAGGGAACACCTTTCTATTGTCTAAAGAAGCTATCAACATCATAATTTCTAGGACAATCCAATTTCAAATATTTGATCTTGCAGACTCCATTAAGGATGCACAAGCAGGAAATATATTTTGGGATAGACACAGCCTGATGATTTCCTCTCCTCGGGGAACTCCCCCACCTCCATTGCTAGAACCATGGGAGTGACAATAGCCATTTTGTGCCCTATGGTCCTGTCCCTCCCCCGGGCACAGCTGACTGGACCAGAAGTAGACACCTGACCCAAACTAAGCCAATCAGATTCCCTCTTTCCTGGGACTTTGGGATTCACTACAGTCTGTGTGGTCCTTGGTAGCTCAGGAGTTGGGGCAGCCACCTCCCACCGGCCAGGGCTGAGATCCAGATAGGGAAGAACGAAACCCACGTGCACAAAGAAACAGGAACCAGAAATAGTTTTTCATTTGGGTCCTTCCCTGAGGCATGGTTGTCCTGCCCCCCTTGGAGTCCCTGTGACACCCTAATTCTGAGAATAAATTCTCCCTCCTACTGAAGCTGTCCCACCTAAGTACCCAGATTGGGCTCAGAATCGGCTTCCTGCCCAGAGGCCACATGAGAAAGTAAATCCCATGAAACCAAATCCAAAATTTTCTCCAAGCTCGCTCAGTACAAAGCTCTGACCATCACTTACTGCTGGTTCGAGATCTTCTGCTGGGAGCAGAAGTTGAAGGACTTGCGACTTTCCACCATCTTCCTGAATTGCTGCTTCAGCTTCCGAAGCTCAGCCTCAGCCAGCTGTTCTTTGACCTTCTCTGAAGGTTCCTTGAGAACTTCGGAGCGTTTTCTCCTGTGCTTCTTTGACTGCGTGAGATGGGGAGAGGCATTGACCAACGGGTTGGGTGACCAGAGAAGCCTACATTTCAGCCCAAGGGCAGAGGGCAGAGGGTGTCTGGGGGCAGGGCTAGAGGTGGGAGACTGGCTTTGGGTGATGTCAACTGCTTGTCTGTTACAGGGAAAACCCACTCTGGGTTGCCAGGGTAGAGAGGAGGCTGGGCCTCATTATTGCATACTGAAGAGGCGGCCTTGCTGTGTGACCTTGGGTGAATCACTTAACGTCTCTGAGCCTCCAGTCTCTCATCTATAAAATGGGTGCATATAGATTTGTGGTTAGGATTAGATGAGCTAATATATGTATAGTGGCGAGCACAGTGCCTGACCCACAGCAAGCGCTCCATACACAGGAGCTAATACCTACCATCGGCATCTTGAAGGAATTGTGCGCTCCCTATGCTCAGATACCAGGAAGGTCAAAGCCAGCGAGCGCTCCTTTCTCTGTCTCTGCAGTGCCCTGTCCACAGTGGCAAGAGGAAGAGAATGTGTGAGCCTCCCTGCTGGCGATTAAGGACCCGGCGGGCACCTCCTCCCTTCCCCACCCGCTGCAGTCCCTTCCTCCTCCCACCACTTGGCACGTGTGGAGGACACGGCAGATGGCTGCCCGGGTGTGAGAAGAGCCTTCTTCTTCTTCTTCTTCTTTTTTTTTTTTTAATACGCAGTGTTTGCCTGAAACCTGTTCCTCTCACAATTTATTATTAGGAGCCAGGCAGACGGTTCTGGCGAGCCAGTTACCCTCCTGCTCCCTGTGTTCCCAAAGAAGAGGGGGCAAATGGCATCAGGGCAATGTGTCCTCTGATGGGGTTAAAATGCAATTAGCCCAACTTCAGCTTTAGTTAAGGACAGAACACACACACACACACACACACACACACACACACACCTGCCTTTTAAAGCAGGAGCCATTGGGGTGTGCCTAGGTGGCTTAGTTAAGCATCTAACTCTAGATTTGACTCTTTTTTTTTTTAATGTTTGTTTACTTTTGAGAGAGAGAGGCACAGAGGGCGAGCAGGGGAGGGGCAGAGAGAGAGGGAGACACAGAATCTGAAGCAGGCTCCAGGCTCTGAGCTGTCAGCACAGAGCCCAGTGTGGGGCTTGAACCCACAAACCGTGGGATCATGACCTGAGTTGAAGTCAGCCGCTTATGACTGAGGCACCCAGGCACGCCTTGATTTGACTCTTGATTTTGGCTCAGGTCTTGATCTCATGGTTCGTGAGATTTAGCCCCACATCAGGCTCTGTGCTGACAGTGCAGAGTCTGCTTGGGATTCTCTCCCTCTCTCTCTGCTCCTCCCCCACTGGTTCTCTCTCTCTCTCTCTCTCTCTCAAAATAAATAAATAAACATTTTTTAAAAATTATTTAAAAAAATTTTAAAAAGCAGCAGCCAGTAGTACAAGAGGCATTTTTATCAAGTCATAACTTCAACCTCATCTGGCCCATGTATTCAGAGGCGGGGACGACAATGTTAACCCCACAAGGGCTTAAGATCCCTTAAGGCTGTGAGGACTGTGAGATCATCTGCACCCCAACTCCCAGACTTCAAGGGCTGGATTCCTAAAGCAGAAACTTCTGGCTTTGCCACCCATTGAGGGGTCCTCCAGTCCAGTGGTTTAAAGTCCAGTGATAGGTTGTCCCAATCATCAAATCTCAACAAAAATTCCTCCTCATCCACTTATTAGCCTTGGGTTGGTAAGCAGTAAGGCACCTAGCAGTGAGCCTGGCACATAATAAGTGCTCAGTAAACGGGCTGGTATGATATGATATGCTATGGATTGTTTCATACGTGAAGGTCCAGTGTAGTAACTGTTTATGAGGGCTTGAGGAGTGTGTGGCATTCCTCCGTCTCCTGGTAACAATACCGTGGTTTGCTTGGGGAAGCTGCCCATTCCTTCACTCCTGGTCAGTTTTTGCTCCCTGGGGCTGACCCCACCCCACCCCATCAGATTGGGCCATATGACTCTGGAAGGGCCAATCAGAGTGCCGGATCCCTGGTCAATCTGCATAATCCCACCCTTCCCGGCCTGAGTGATCATTTCAGGGATGGGAACGACCTTGGCTGGTCCCAGCAGAGTGAATAGTGGGGTTTAAGATCGAACATTCAGGAAGAGAGCAACTTGGTTTCCTGCTGCTTTGGATCCTATGTAAATGAGGTAGGAGGGGCTGGCAGCCTTCTTGCCCCTGCAGGGAGCCTGAGAATAAAGCTAACGTGGAGAAGACAAAATGGTGAGAGATTGAAACTTGGAGACATCATCCAAACCCCAGGAATTAGGCAAGCCTGAAGATACCTCTGGGTCAGGTCCAATTACATGAACTAACATATTCTCCTAAAACAATCTGAGAGGAGTTTTCAATCACTTGTAACCAAAATGTGTTCTCATGCCTGAAGTGCTTAGATCCATTTAGCACACGGACTAAGCCCCTACCGTGTGCTACACATTTAGGGAATCGAGTGGCAAGTCAGCCTTCAAGGCGCTATGAATTCTGTCCAGGGTAAAACAGTGCAAAAGACTCCACAAAGGAGGTGAGTTTTAATTTGGGTTTTGAAGGATGAATAGGAGCTCACCAAGCAGAGAAGAAAACTGAGGAAGGAATTCTGGGTAGAGAGAACTGCCTGAGCAAAGGCCGAGAGGCAAGTGGATAAAAAGAGTATTCAGAGTTGCTGTGTCATCCAGTCCAGGGCGCAGCATCCAGTGGGAAGTGACTGGCAAGGAAGTCTGGAAAAGCCAGGATGTTCCTTAAAAGAAGGATGGAATAAGACCAGTGTGTAAGAGAGCTCAAGCTGGGGTAAAAGCTGTAGCAGGATTTACCTGACTGATGACGTTTAGCCAAAGGATACTCACTTTGGGACCTCTTTCTACTCTGGAGTTTTATGTAGCTCTAATTTCATATTATCCAAGAGCTCTTCTATGTTCAAGGGTTCTTTTGGATCTACGAGGATCTGCGATGTACCTTTCTAAAAGCATGACTCAAGTAAACCTGACATTCACTGACAGTGTGATTCCACCTCTCTGAGCCTCAGTCTCCTCATCTGTAGAATGGGGATGCCCACACCCACCTCTTAGCATAAACTAATGTGTATAAAGCTCTTAGTGCCGTGCCTAGCACATAACAGGCATTTGATGAATGTCCCTTGCTTGTGAATCAGGATTGTCAAGTATCAGGTTATCCTGCCCTTGAGGGTATTTGGTTGCGTTGTGTTTTCCCCCAGGAGCTGGAGGTACCATCAGCTTCCTACCTGTTGGCTGACACACACAGTCGGTCTCCCCTGGGCTCTTTCCAGCTTCCAGACACCAACACAGGCCTCTTACTCTCTGTGCCCACTGGGCTGGGACTATCCGTCCCCTGCGGAGAGATTTACCCCCATTCTCACAGCCGGGCCTTCAGAAGCCCCACCACCAGGCATGCTGGCCCCTGACCCACCACCCTCTTATTCAAGGATCTCAAACTTGAAGCTCTCAGGCAGACTCAACCTACCTTCGGTCCTGGTTAGCAATCAATGTTTTAAAATGTGAATGTGGGTAATGTCCTTACTCTCCTGACTGCAGACTCCACTTCTCCCTAGTGCCTAACTCCTCCCTCCAATTCCCACAGTCCCTGAAACTGCCTGCAGCTAGCAGGGGTTCGAGTTGGCAGTTCCTGAGAGGAATCTGCAGCTTGCCCCCTTCTGAGGACAGCAGTATGCAATGGAAAATGCTGAGAAGTCCAGAGGCCCAGGTCAGGGATCACCAGGCACATGCTGTCTGGTTCTCTGGGCCTCATTTCATCCACTACAATATCTATAGTCTCGGGCACATGAGAAGCTCTTAGCAAATAGTGTTTGAATGAATGAAGTCTCCCCCCCCCGGGCTGAGATCATCTTTACCAACTAATATGTAATTCGCTGGGGTAAGGGAGGCGGGCTCCTCCTTTGCTGCTGAATTTTAACAACCTGCTATTAAAGGAAAAGCCAGACCGTGACTACATGGGTTATAAAACGCCAGGTCTGAGACAGAAGCTGGGCCCCAGTCTGTGAAAACTGAGTGAAGGCTGCCTAACTCGGTAGTAAGTTAAACATATGCTTGCCAAGCAGGGGTGCAGAAACACACAAAAAAAATTTTTTAATTGAGATCTTTATAGGGGGAAATGGAAGTTTGTTGGATTTTCTTGACGTTATTTTACACATTGTAATTTATTTGTATTTAATTGACATTTTCCAGATTAGGGCAGGTGGTAGGAAAGGGCGGGGGCAGCCACCACGTCTTTGCTTTTGCCCAGCAGGGGGAGCTGTGGAGCAGCAAGCGTGGCCAGAGGTGAAACTTACCAGGGGCCGATGGCCCCGGCTGCGTGTCCCGCCGCTGGAGCCGCTGCGGGGTCCAAAGGCACCGAGAGTGTGTGCGGCCCCGCTGCACCCACCCCCCAGACCCGCGTCTGGGAGTTCTCGGACCCCTAGAACCCGCGCCTTTGTGACCCGCACAGACGGGCGTTCTCCCCTGGAAGGCGCTGGGAAAGCACAGGGCCCTCGGGAGAGGACCAAAGGGAATGGAGGGAAGGTGGGGGTTGGGGACGTGACACACCTCTCAGCGACCCCTTCCCAGACTAGCCGCACCCCCACCATACTGAGTAACCGGCGCTCACACCGGCCTAAGGCCCTCCGCCCTCGTGGCTGGCAACTCCGGTTCCTGCTCGTCTCCCTCTCCCGCACACTTACAGCAGCCTCGCGGGGTACAGTCTCCACACGCACTAAGAGGGATCCACTCCCTCCTGCTCTGCAAAACAAGAAAGCCAGGATTTAAGAGGAAGAAAAGAACGTCACCAGTGCGGGGGGGAAATTTGCCCATCATTTTTCTTCGGGCGCACCCATATCTACCCTCTATGAGCTTGACACAGGGAACCCCCAGTCTGACCCAGGTCATCTGGTGTGAGCATTTTTCACTGGCCGAATGGAGTTTGGCAGCTTAAACATTTTTCATACAAATGGCCCTTAACACAAGCCGGCCACTTGTCCTGGGGCTCCAGGTTGCTCAAAGCAAATGATTGCAAGCACGATTTCACCAGGGTAATTTTGATTCCATGGGATTTCCACCTTACCTACTAGGCCCTGGAATTATTGTAGCTCAGCCATACTAAGAGCTCCATTTTTCTTATCCCTAAACCCTGGGGGCAGAATGTGTTTTAGAACTTAACTACATTTTTGGTTTCAGAAAGGCAGTATGGTGCAAGAGGGAGCACGTGGTCCCTGTTCACTGGCAGCCATGTTGTAACCATGAGGAAAGTTAGGGTATGGCATATTATGTATGGGGTTTGGGCAACATGTCAGGAGCAAACACATTAACATTTCTGCAAGGAAACATATGAATACTCACACCAAGTAGAATAAGGATTTTGAGCAGCCTCATGTCAGGCCTTGATTAGTCACGTGAAGTGTTTTGGTACAAGTGTTAGCCTCCTCATTTTACAGATGAGGAAACTGAGGCTTGAAGAAACACAGTGACTGTTGCAGTAGGTGGGGAAGTCAGGATTCGAATCCAGGGCTGTCTGTTTCTAGGGCCCCATGTCTTACCATAACCCTGAGCAAAACCACCGCCCCAGGCCCTAGCAGCAATTCTGGAAGCTGGTATTCAGCATGTCTCTGATATTTAAAGGGCCGCCGTAGCCCTCTGCTCCATGCATAGCCTAGTGACTCACACATTTCAAGTGTCAACGACTGAAAAATGATTAAGTTCAATTAGGTTCAGGACTTGTTAAAAATAGGCTCTCCCTCAGAAGAATTTACTCTCCCTGCCTTTATGGGCACAGATCTCAGCAGCCCCCATGCAGAGAAGTGCAAGGCTTTTTAAATTAGAACATGCCAGAATTGATTCTGCTAAAGAGATCTTCAGCTCCATCAGCAGGGCTTGGAGCAGACTGAGATGCCAGCTTGCCAAAGCAAGGAGCCAGTGGTGAGAAATGTTGGCGATAACGGAGTCTACAGAATGGAGGAGGAAATTAGAATCAAGCTGCAGAGGGGCTGGGCAAAGGCATTTGGCTACAGACCGGGAAGCTGGTTGTCCAGATGATTCTTTGGCTACAAGGATCAGAAATCCACTTGAAATGATTCAAAATGATTTTTCTCTTTTTTTCCTTCTCCAGCATCTGTTCTCCCTTCTTCCTTCCTAGCTGATTCTGATTTGTCCAGGTAACCAGCCCTCTCCCATGCAGCCCAGGTGACCAGAAGTTGGTTTTCACTGGTATCTCCAGGGTAGATTTCGATTATCCTTAGCCAATCACAACCTTTCCATCCTCTGCACCAACGATTGGATCAGGAACATAAGTGCAAGCCAATCAGTGCATAGCATTCTCCTGGAGACTGCAACTCTTTAGAGAATAGGTACATAACTTACACTGGCTTAAACAGACAGAAAGGAAGTATTTATAGTCCAAGGTTGGAGGGGAAATGCTTTTTCTAGCTCCATGGATGGGAACAAGGAAGCATGTGGCCCCTGTTGTTGATAGCAGCCCTCTTGTAACCATGAGAGAAGCCAATGAGAGAACAAAGCCAACACATGATGGAGGGAAGAGCCAAGAAAGAGTTGCAGAGCAATATACCTGGAACTTTGATCATGCCATGCCTGAAACCCACTCTGCACTTCCGATTATAAGAATTAATAAATTTTCTTATTGCAGCCAAAAGCAGGTTAACTTATATGACTACTAGGGTTATCAAAGGTGAACTGGAGGCACAGCCCTGTGAGGAATAAGAACTAAGAACTTGGAAAGTTATCGGGGACCAAGTCAGCTCTTCTCTCCAGCTCTGTCTCTCAAACTACCTGGTCTCTCAACCTAACCTCTTGTTTTTGTTTTTATTTTTATTTTTTAAAGTGAACCCTACCCTCAACGTGGCACTTGAACTCACAACCCTGAGATCAAGAGTTCTGTGCTCTACTAACTGAGCCAGCCAGGCCCCCCTGATCCCTTATTTTTAAAGACTTTTTTTTTTTCTTTCCCTTCCTTCCCAGCTTGCTTCTTTTGAGTTTTCTCACTTTGGAGCCCAGTTTAAAAAAAAAAAAAAAATCAATGTTCTAATCTCAGTTTCTTAGGAAAGAGAATCCAATTGGCCTGGTCTAAATTTGATATTCACTGTCGGCCCAATCATATGGTATCAGGGGACCATGATCAGGGGATACAATAGCCCCTTTGTAGGAACTGTGAAAGTAACTCTCAGAAAAGGGGGCACAGGCAGGGAGGGCACAGCGTTATAGAGGAGAGAACACTGGACAAATTGTTAAGATACTCAGGTTTTACTCCTGGCTCTGCCACTGATTTGCCGTGTGCCCTTAGAAAAGTCAGTTGACCTCTCTGAGCCTTAAATTCTTGAAACTGCTAGGGCCAGATTGAGAACTTTAAAGCCTAAAAAAAGATTGTGAAATATTTCGCTCTGTGTATGGATTCAAAATACAAATAGTAGCAATCCACAAGAGAAGGGTCAGTCTGATGAGATTCTGACTTTTGCCATAATAGTTTTTTTTTAATGTTTATTTATTATTGAAAGAGAAAGAGCATTCCCGAAGCAGGGAAGGAACAGAGAGAAGGGGGGACAGAGGATCCGAAGTGGGTCCTAAGCTGACAGCAGCAAGCCCAGTAAGGGGCTTGAACTCACCAACCGTGAGATCGTGACCTGAGCCAAAGTCAGCCACTCATCCAACTGACCTACCCAGGCGCCCCAATAGTTTTTTGTTTAATGAAATAACAAATAATTTTGGAAAAAATACATATAGTTTGAGTGTCCCTCGTTCACATTGCCGGTTTCAGATTCCTCCTCGGCAGGATCCAAAACTGATTCCCTCTTGGCTTTCCTTCCACAAAAGCCCAAATCAGCAATTATAATCTCAATGGCAGACTTCTAACATAAGGAATGATGAGGGTTCCACATCCTTCAGAAAGTAATGTGGCCTCACACATCAAGATCTCTAGAAGTGTTTACACCCTTCAACCCAGGAAACCTAAGTCTGGGATTCTTCCTAAAAAAATAAGTCCAAAGGCGAAAGAAAGAAAGAAAGAAAGAAAGAAAGAAAGAAAGAAAGAAAGAAAGAAAGAAGAAAGAGAAAGAAAGAAAGAAAGAAAGAAAGAAAGAAAGAAAGAAAGAATCCATAGACACAAAGATGCCCTTGTAACAACTCTACAGGGGCAAGTGGAAGTAAGCAAACAGCAACAAAATAGCCATGTGGAGGCAAAGAAGCCAGACCCCTAGGAGCTCATACTGAAGGGTGTCCTTTATGTAAAGTACAAAACTGGGGAGAAGGCCCAGTGCAATGAGAGATCAGAATACAGGGTATCTGGTGGAAGGGAGCTGGAGCAGACATAGCTGGTGGGGAGTCAGGGGGCTTCCAGAGTGCTGGGAATGTTCTGTGTCTTGCTCTGGTTACGTGGATAAGCTCACTTGTGAAAACTCGTCAGACGGCTCACTTCTGATGTATATATGTTATATACGCATACTGTACTTCAGTAAAAAAGTTTTCTACAAAGATGAACAAGAGGGTTTTTATTTTTTTTTAATGTTTATTATTTATTTTTGAGAGAGAGAGACAGACACAGCATGAGCAGGGGAGGGGCAGAGAGAGAGGGAGACACAGAACCCGAAGCAGGTTCCAGGCTCCGAGCTGTCAGCACCGAGCCAGACGCAGGGCTTGAACCCGTGAACTGTGAGGTCACGACCCGAGCTGAAGTCGGACGCTTAAACGACTGAGCCACCCAGGCACCCCAAGAGGGTTTTTATTTTATTTTATTTTATTTTTTTTTTTAATTGTGGCATATCTATTAATGGGACATTCTAAAATATTGAAAAATAATTAGAAAAATAACCACATGTCTTGGGCATATGCATAACACAACACCCCTGTATCACTTTGCCCACCCTACACGAGTTCGTTCTCTACCCTTCTCTGCCAACCTGGTGTCCACATCACCCCTGGGCTCCCTCGCCTACTGGTTTCCAGCTGGGCGTGTAGCCAATGGGAGGGACCAGCAGGAGATCAGAAGGCAGGGGGGGGCGGAGGGGGGGGCATTTCCTTCAAAGTCCTTCTTGGACTGAGCATGGTGTCTCTGGCAGTAAGCCACCGCGTACCTCCAGCTCCAGCTTCTGTCTAGAGGGCTACCTCCCCAGCCCCAGCCCTCCATGCACTTCAGTCCCTCTGATTCCTTCCCGTCTTCCTGTCAACTGCAGAGTTGACAAACTAAAGCTAGGAGTTTCCACCTCAAGACTCCATGTTATGTCAGACTGAATTAAGCATCTTACTTCTTAGCCTTTATTAAAGGTAGTAACGGCTTCCCTCTGCTGCTCATCTCTCTGTGCATCAACCTCCCTTCTCTGACCCCCTAACCCAGTCCACACTCTGAGAAAAGCCCCTTCTTTAAAGTCTTTTGACCCACTTGAGTCGGATTCAGTTTTCTTCTGGGGCCCTGACAGTCACAGCCCCCGTCCCCCACCTTCCCCTGCGACAAGCAAGTGACCTTCTTGGATTTGGTGCTGCCCTCTGGAGAGGACGGAACCAGCCCGGGAGTGAAGCCAGCATTAATTTCAATTTGGCACCAGGAGCAGTGCCAAACGCTTCCATCTTTTTGAAATAACTGGGCCCTCCCCCCTCCCCACATGTGTTAGCATCCCGCCCCCAAGGCGAGGCTGTGAACAGGCAGAGCACAGCGAGCGAGGGAGAGAGAGAGGGAAAGAGAAGACTGTGGATGCTCTCTGTTAGCCCGGTGCTCCGAGAAGTATGAACATCCGCTGTGCTGATGGGGTTTGGGGGTGATGGTGGGGTTCGGAGTCGACGGCCAAGAAAGAATTCCTGAAGACGTCTTTGGTGCAAAAAGGTGATTTTCTTAAAGCACGGGGACAGGACCCGTGGGCAGGAAGAGCCGCACTGGGGTTGTGAAGGGCGACTGATTATATACCTTCAGGTTGGGAGGGGGTTAGGGACAGCCCAAGTCTCTAAGGAATTTTGGAAGCACGGTTTCCAGGACCTTGAGGGGCTAGCTGTTGTTAGCAAAACGCCATTTAGTGCTGTTTAGCAAAACCCCTGACATGAGACCCTTCTGATGCGTATCAGGGGTCATACGCTTGGGGTATAGTTGCCAACACACGCTTGGGGGTTAAAGATAAAAGAGGCTTGCAAAGGGATTTTTATGTGTTTAAGGAGACTCACAGGATCCTGGGGGGTCAGGGTAATGTTAAGCCAAGATTTCCTTTTGCCCCTAGCCAAGTGTCATCACGGAGTCAGCTGGGCTCCTAGAGGAAGGTCACTCTGCCTGTTTCAAGGACTCGTCACTGGGCTGTAGGCAGTCAGGGCATTTAATTTTTCATTTGCCTTTGTTTCTGACATCACGATGGCAAGCACTTAAACCCCCTTCCCTCCTGATGAGGGGTGATATTAGGGCTCCAGGAAACAGAGTCTGTAGGTTTCTGGAGATCAGGCTATGGATAAGATTGCCTTTTTTCTTGCAGTTTATGAAGTTGTCCGTACACTGAAGGAGACTCCTGTCAATTTAACCATTTGTTTTCTTTCCTTTCCTTTGTTCTTAGGCAGCCAGGAGAGCCTGAGGAATATCACATATGTCCCACCCTTGAGTGGGGGGGGGGGGGTGCCCTCGCTTGTACTTTGCCCTCAGCTTGCCTTATGCTCCCTCATCAGTGCCACTCAGCTGCTCTAAGGAAAGATCGCCTCTGTCTGGCCTCTTCAGGGGACGTTGAAGCTTCTACCATTTGTCTTACCAAATCCACTCTCTCCTTCCTTCCTTTCCTTTTCTTCCTTTTATTGAGGATGGCAGGTGCCCCACTTTTAAAACTCCCCTTGAACTGGAGCTGGCCTTGGGCCTTGCTTTGACCAATGGAATACAGCAGAAGGGAAGCCAGCCACTGACTGAGAGAGACGTCTGAGTACTGAGACCACCAGGCTGTGAGGAAGCGCAAGCTGGCCACCAGATGAGACCACCCAGAGGAGCACCAAAGCCGAAGTCACATGAACGAAGCCTTCTGGAACCTTCCAGCTTAGCCCAGCTGCCAGCTGAATGCAGTTCAGCGAATGGCCCCAGCCAACACCATGTGGGACAGAAACACCCCCCAGCTGTACTCTTGTCAGCCCGCAGAGTATAAGAAATAATCGCATTGTTTTACACGACTAAATTCTGGCATGGTTACAGAGCAACAGTAACTGAAACCGCTTTCCTGCTTGGGACCATAGGGAGAGACATCACCAGCATGCTGGGCAGGAAGAAAAAAAAAAAAAAAAAAAAAAAGGCAAAGGAGAGAAACGGGCTGGTCCCAGAGGAGACTATTGAGTTGACAAGCTAAAGCTGGAAGTTTCCACCTCAAGACCTCTTGTAGTGTCAGACTGAATTAAGCATCTTCTTTCTTAAGCCTCTATTAATCAGTCCTTCTGGTACAAGCTGCCAAGGTCACTCCAACTGATACCGCAGATTGGTTACAGATACCGAGCGCTGATGCTTGTAAGGCGCTGCGGTGAGCATATCTATTCCGATGCTCCAAGGACTTGGGGCCTTGCTGATACTGTCCAGGACTGCCTCTGGCAAGGTCAGCTCCTTCCCGGAGAGCCAACAACCCAGCCGGGAGTGCGCCTTCCACATGCAGACCAACCAGTTCTGGCTGCCTACTTCGTCGAGCTCTCGGCTCCCAGCTACTCTCCCCTGCCCCAATCACCCCAGTGCCAGGTACTACCAAAGGGGGACACAATCTGCACCTGGGAGCCTGCCGTGCTATTCAAATGAGTCCGCCTTAAACCTTCTCCGCTTGCCCGTTCCTTCCTGCAAAAATCACAGTAAAGGCTCTGGCCCACGTTTTTCCCTCACTCCCTCTACCTCCTGCCTGACCCTGGTGCTTCTCCACGTGGCCCCTCTGTGAAATAATAGAAAGAATACATACAGCGGACCCTTGAACAACACGAGTTTGAACTGCGTGGGTGGGTACACATATACGTGGATTTTTTTTTTTTTTTGATAACAGTTCAGTGCCCTAAGTGTATTTTCTATTCCTTATGATTTGCTTAACATTTTCTTTTCTCTAGCCTACTTTATTATAAGAATACAGTATATAATATATATAACATACAAAAGTGTATTAATCAACTGTTGATATTATCGGTAAGGCTTCTGGTCAACAATTGGCTGTTAGCAGTTAAGTTTTGGGGAAGTCAAAAGTTACATGGGGATTTTTGACTGGGGGCAGGGGAGTCAGTGCCCCTGACCCCAATGTTGTCCAGTGGTCACCTGTATTGGCCCCAGCCCCCAGTTTCTGGCACGGAACTCCTAACACTCTTGGAATTTCCTCACTGATAAGAGCACTAGAAGCATATTTTGTTCTACCATTAAGTCATTGACCCCGGTTCCTGACACAGTTCCTAAATCCTTTTGAATTTATATATTTACATTTATATAGTGTTTCCTACTACATGCCAGGCCCTGTTCTAGGCATTTGCAAACATTCATTCACTCACAACATTTCTGTGAGGTGGGTACTATTATTGTCCAATTTTACAGATGAGGAAACTGGACACAGGGGAGGGGAAGTGACTTGCCGAAGGTCACGCGATGAGGAAGAAAGCAGAGCCAGAATCCACATGCACCCTGTCTGGCTCTGTTCCGTGACCATCCGCTAGCTCTGGTCATTACTGACCCCTTGACAAAGGCATCGACTCCCATCAAAGCTCACGCCAACCCCTCCCCAATTTTCTACTTCCATTCCTCCCAGACCCCTTTGAGCTCTGTGCCCCCGGGATCCTGGGGTGTCTCAACCGCGATGGCAGCTTTTCTAAATGATCCCAGTAAACAAACCTCAGGCCACTACGTCCAGCTTTCATTTTGTGGGTCCCAGGCTTTCTCGAAAATTGTCCTCTCCTCTGAGAGATTTAGATTAATCCCCTTATTCGGTGGCTCAGGATCAGAGAGATAGTTGGGTCACCTGCTTCAGCCTAGCCAGACTGGATTATCTGCCGTGACCCCAAAATTCACTCAGGCACACCTGCTCCCGAGACGTTTGCTGATTAATAACAGCAGGGAGTTTGGGGAAGTTGTGTTTTTCACCTTCTGGGAACGTCTATGGCTTGAACGCAGAGGCCACCTGATGTAGGGCAGTAAACATACTTCTCCTCACCCCTCATCCCCAACCCCTCAGCTACCACCCTGAATTGGCATCATTTGAAAACCCCACCATATTCCACATCATTTAAAGACCCAGAAAGTAAAAGCTGATTGAGTCAATGGTCATCAAATTAAAAAACTTGAGAGTGACCAGAATGTTCTCAAATCATCCATGTAATGACCACCTTTGAGTTTTCCTGACTTCCTCTGGTAAGGACGTCTCAATTTCCCTTTTCCCACTCTAAATCCATGAAGTTGGGGGCGGGGGCACTGCATGCTGTCTGGATGCAGGTGGCCTGGTTCATGGGGGCTGTGTTCTTCCCCAGCCCAGCTCCTGTTCCGTGGGACCCTAACTGGAGCTGGTGTGCCAGCCACCCCCTCTAGTCCCCAAATTTGTTTTTTCAGCCTGCTTTATCTCTTTGCCTCCAGCCCAAGGACTCGCCTGCTTCCCTCATCTTGAAAATGCTGCTGCCACACTCTTCCTTTTAGGTTATCCTCAGACACTCAGCTGCAGGACGGGGTCCCATTTTGCAGCAAGCCTCTTGTTCACCTCCCTGAGTTACTTTTCACTGCACACCAGACACTCACGAATTTTGCAGTCATGAGCTTATTTGCTATGTATCTCTGTGAAGAAATCCACGTGAGAAAATCCTGTGACGGTTCACACGATCTCCCAAAGTTCAAACAGTCACGGACACCGAACCGTTTTCCAGATTTGACAAATCACTGGTGGGCTGGAGGGCACGGTAGTTCAGGCTTGGGCTGTGGAGTCAGACAGACCTGAGCTCAAATCCCACCTCTGCCACGTGCTAGTGACTTAACCTCTCTGGACCTCTGTTTCCTCATCCAGGCTGCTGTGTCACACAACTCCAGGAGGCATCATTCACGATGGTGCACCAGGGGGCACCATTTGCACAGACGACAGAGCCCGAGTCCCCTCCTGAGTGTTGTGGGGAGTGGCGCTGACACTACCTCCCTGGATCATGGCGGTCAGGGTCCACCAGAGCGAGAACCAGCACGCAGCAATCATCCCAATAACCTAGCCCCCATTTTACAGAACAAGAAACTGAGGTTCAGAGAGCTGAAATGATATGTTGCAGGTCAAACATTAAACAAGTGACAAATCCTGAGCCAGGATTTGAATTCAGAGTTTCTTTGCATACAGAGCCTGTGAGCTCTCTAGGCTGCTGTTCCGCCTCCCCAAAGACCTCCAGTTTGGAAAGCTGTTACACCACACATCTTCACAGCCACGCCCACATCTTTCCCTTCACCTATCATCATCTCCAGAGATTGCCCTGAAGTGCAAACTCCCTCCTTCCCTCACCCCTGCAGAGCTCCATTCAGACCCTCTCTTTGTTTGTAGCAGTCCCTTTGAGAAGGCCATTTCAAACTCTACCTGTGGGGTCTCCAATTCCAAAGGAAGCAAATACCTACTTCCTCACTGCTGGGCCCATGGCAGACATTACTAATCAATCCTGGAGCTCTTTCCCAATGGATCCAACAGGCAGCAGTCCAGGCAGGCAGGCACGACTGATTCAGGCAATCTTCCAAGAAAAAAACCACACTTGCTATTCCTTCTCGAGACTGTCATCTCATTGAGAGCAGAAGTGGAGTCTTAATCAGCTCTGCCTACTCTCTGCCCCAAAATAGTAGTACGTTTTCCTATATCAGCAATTTTTGGTGGATGGAAAAATCTGGCTCTCCTTCTTACTAGCATGTGACTTTGAATGAGTCCCTTTATTTTGCCAATGTCAAACAGAAATGGAAGCTCAGGAAAATGAAGGGACTTGTCCAAGGTCACACAGCTGGTAAGAAAGGGAACAAAATTATGTGAAACAGAAACAATAAGTTCTCCTTCACTATATGCTATTGGAGGCGGGGATCCATGCGAAATTCTTAGCCCACTGCTTGGCACATGGTTCAAACTCAATCGCGTCAGACTTCTTTTGTATAAACAGAGACTGGATGTGTTCCCTGGCCCCAGCCTTGTGTGAAACTGTTCTCTGTCTCTCTGGCCAGAATCCTTCCTTAATATGAGAACATAGAAGGCCCCAGAAAGCCCAGGTTACTGGCTCATAGATGTTGAGAATGCACCCTCTGGAATACTGGGGAAAAGTAACAGTACTTTCTAGAACCCTGAGCTGGATTCAGGAGCTGTGAGATTGTACTCTTGAGACCCCAGTTTGCCCAGCTAAGAAGCAGACGTTGGAATGCAGATCCCAAAAGACTCCTCTGACATTCAAATCTGCCTTCTCCTGCTCCCTCCCTGTGGCCCAAAGCAAGCTGGTGGGTGGTACATTATATAAGGAGCTTCCCAGGCTGTTGTGCAACCCTGGGCTGCCACACAGCTGCAGGGAAAGCTGGGACCCAGGAGGCTGGGCCTGGCTCTGAAGCAGACAGCTTCCTGCGGAATTTGCCTGGCCACGGAAGGCAGGACCACTGATGAGGTCTTTCTTCCTTCCAGTCTTCCTGCCCTTTCCCTTTCTTCCTTCCCTCCTTCCTCCTTGCCTCCCCATCTTTCTTTCTTCCTTCCTTCCTTTCTTTCTTTCTTTCTTTCTCCTTTCTTTCTTTCTTCCCTCCCTTCTTTTCTTTGTTTTTTTCTTCCTTTCTTTCTTTCTTTCTTTCTTTCTTTCTTCCCTCCCTTCTTTTCTTCCTTCCTTCCTTCCTCCCTTCCTTCTTTCTTTCTTTTTTTTCCTCCCTCCCTCCTTCCTTTCTTTTCTTTCTTTCTTTCTTTCTTTCTTTCTTTCTTCTTTCTTCCTCTTTCTTTCCTTTCTCAAAACCTACTGATAGAAACCATAGATAGACCCTAGAGCCATGGGTTCAAATCCCAGCTCCATCAGTTACCAACTGTGGGACTTTGGGCACATCGCTTAAATTCTCTGTGCCTCATCTATAAAATGGGGGTGATAATAATACTGATCCTCACAATGCAACCTCAAAATCCCTGGCCTCACAGAACCTACAGTCTAGGAAGGGAGACCGGCAATAAATAAATAATTCTACAATTAACTGATAATTAATGATTATTGTCAAAGGTCTGGGGAGTCAGGGAATGTCTCTCATGCAATTGTGACTTGTCCATTTATTGTCTCTTCTATGAGCCCTCCAAGAGGGCTGGGATCATGTCTGTTTTGTTTACTAATGTTTACCTGGCATCAGGAGGCACTCAATAGCTGTGTTTGGATCAATGGATGAATGAAGTGATGTTCCACTGGAGACCAGATGGGTGAGTAGAGTAAACCAAGTGAAGAGAGTAGAGGAAGAGCATCCCAGGCAGAAGGAACAGCAAGTGCAAAGACCCTGTGGCTGGAAGGAGGTTGGAGTGTTTGAGGAAATGAGGCAAAGATGATGTGTCTGGAAGAAGCAGAGTGACAGGAAGCACGGAGCAGTCCACACAGGGCCTTGGGAGCCACGTGGTGGATTTTCTCCACCAACTTCCCAGCCAGGGCTGTATTGGGGCTGAGCTGGGTGTCAGAGGGGCCTGGGTTCAGATCCCAGCTTCCCCACTTTCTGGCTGCGTGACAAGTCAGTTAACCCCCGTGGGCCCAGATCCTCATTTGCAAAGAGGACGTAATAACAGTAACCTATTCCATGGTGTTTGGGGAGGATTGTGGAACGTAAAGCAATTACCACAGTGCCTTGCACGCAGGTAGTGCTCAAGAAATGTAGGTGTGGTTAAAATAATGTTGTTATGATTGACTCAAGTCTCCTGGCTCTCTTTCACTGTCCCCTAAAGCTGGGTCTTCCCTTAAGGAGTGTCCCCATCTCTAGGCCCTCCCAGGGACATAGCTGTCCTTGCCCTCCCCACTCAGTCCTAGCTCCCTCAGGCCCTCCTGGGGCTGTTCTCCCTGAAGTTCCCATAGCCCAGACTGAGGAGACGGCTCCCTTGGCTCAGGGCAAAATCCGCAACTGCGTTGCTAAGCAACCAACCCTCATCCAGATGCCAGCTGCAGCCTGGGCAGAGGGACCAGAAGAGAGAAACGTCAGCACTCCAGGGAGGGCCTCCTGGGATGGCCCCAAGACCACAGGCTCCAACCAGGGCTGCAGCAGGAGAGAGGCAAAGCAGATGGCCCACATGCCACCCCCTGGGTCACAGCCCTCACTGAAAGTCAGCACACAGCCTTTGGGGTCAAGGGCAAATCCAAATGCGTTCAGACCCCAGCTCTACAATTTACCAGCTGTGCACTCTCAGTCAAGTCAGCGAACCTCTCTGAGTCTAGCTTACTCATCTCTACAATGGGAGGTAGATCTAACTACAAATTCATCATGAGGTTTGCACGGGGTGATGTACATGAAAATGCCCAGCACAGAGTAGGTGCTCAAAGAGTCTTGACATATGGGTTATATTCAGGGATGGGTCCACTAATCTTGTCACCCATTGGTGGTAATAAAGTTCAGACTTCTGAACCTGCCCTTCATGGTCCCCTCATTTGATCCCCAACTTTCTTCTGTCAATCTAATTACCTACTATTTTTAGGGTCTGTCGATCTTGGCACTACTGACTTAAAAAAAACAGCTCTTTTGATATATAATTCTCATATCTTACAATTCACCCATTTAAGCCTACAATTCAATGCTTTTTAGTACATTCAGGGTTGCATAACTCTGAACACAATTTTACAACATTTTCATCACCCAAAAAGAAACCCCACACCCTTTAGTGGTCACTTCCTATCCCCCCTCCCTCAGCTGCTGGCAACCACTATCTACTTTCTGTCCCTGTGAATTTGCCTATTCTGGACTCTTCACATCAATGGAATCATATAGTATGTGGTTTTTGTATCTGGCTTCTTTCACTTAGCATAATGTTTTCAAGGTTCATTCATTTTGTTGCATGGATCAATACCTCATTCTTTTTAATGGCTGAACCACATTCCATTGTTGAGATAGACCACGTTTTGTTTGTCCATTCATCAGTTGATGGACATTTGGGTAGTTTCTACTTTTGAATAATGAATAATGCTGCTGTGAACATTCACACATTTTGTGTGGACTATTGACATTTTGAACCAGATAATTCTTTGTTTGACAGAGGAAGAAGACGGGGGGGGGGGGGGTGCTGGCGGTGTCTGTGCTGTGCATTGTAGGATGTTCAGCATCATCTCTGGCCTCCCCCACCTCAACTCCTCCTGCAGTAAAGACAATCCAGAATGTCTCCAGACATTGCCCAATGTCCCATGGGGGACACCTTTACCCTGGTCGAGAACCGCCGTACTCACTGTCCCTTAGCAGTTCCCAAAGCTTCCAGTTCCCTGGCCGAAAGTGCCAGAAGATGCTCTGAGGAAAATAACCTTCTGTGGACAACCCAGTTTGGGAAAGACGTACAGTCGGTCTCCTCCGTTCCTGTCCCTGGAAATTCCTGGTAACTATTAGCATTTTTCAAGGCTCCCAGAAGGCCTGTAACAGTGACAGGAACACAAACTGTGGAATGTTGTGCAACTCAGCCTTTCTTGAACTCACCTGGCCAAAGAACCCTGTTTTAATCATCATGGAACACCCATGACAGTCGCTCTGGGAACCATTTCTCAGGTGCCTCCTCCCCTCTGACCACACTGGTCTGCTTGTCACTTTCTTGGATACACGTTGCACATTTCAGCCACAGAAACCTTGCTCATATCATGTCTCCAGTGTGGCAGGAACTGTCCCCCAAAACAGCCACTCTCTCCAACTTGCTTCCTAGAGGAAACTTGATTTTGTTTAGGCAGCAATATATCCAGCCTCAAGGGACAAATCATGGTTACTCAAAGCCAAACATGCCAATCCTGTTTCTCTCTGCCCGTGACTGGTGTAGGTGCGGACACATGGCCCAGTCTTAGCCAATGGAACTGAAGGTGGAAACTTCGGGGAAATATTTTTATACCTGATAAAGAGCTGCACCAAAAAACAGGCTCTTACCCGCTGAGTCACGACTTCACGTTTGGGATGCTGTCTTCCCAGGACATGAGGTCTGGGGTACATGGCAGCTATCTTGACAACATGAGGGGACAAGGTTAGGAAATGAGGCAACGCACTGAAGGTGACGGGCCAGATAGAGAAAATCGAGGTCCTTTCTCGCATCACTGAGCTGCCATATCGGCACTGCCCAACCCACCTCCAACTTCTTGATCTGTGAAATGACGAATCCTATTGTAACTTGTAGCCAGAGCGTGCACACCGATAGCCCTCGAGCAAGCTGGCTTTTGCTGAATAACAAAACACCCCAAAACTTAGTGGCTTAAAACAACAAACATTTATTATTTCTCGCTACTCTGGCCTGGAGTGGCTTAAATGGGACTGGGAGATCTAGGAGATCCTCACTCACGTGTTCGGCAGCGGGCTCGACGACCGCGCCCCCCTCCTCACCCAGCAGGCCAGCCCCAGCCGGGCTCATTCGCACAGCGGTGATTGCAGGATTCCCGGCAGCAACGAACGATCCCCAGTGCACAAGCCGCCGCTTTTGCATCATGTTTGCTAATGCCTACCAGGCCAAAGCAAGCCACACGGCCAAGTCCAGACTGGAGGGCTGGAGAAATGGACTCTGCTTCTTGACCGGAGGGACAGCAGTGCCAGGCGTGTAGGGATGGGAAGGACTGGGGCCCACATGGCACACCCCCAAGCCCCTTACCTGGAAGGCTCCAGCATTTAACACAGGGCCGGCCCGTGGTGTGCTCTCATTAACTTCTGTGGAATAAAGGAGTGGATTCCCTCAGCCCCCACTGCCTGTGGCCCCAGATCCTCACCCAGATTCCATTTCAAATGGGCTGGGTAGAGATGGCCCCTTGGCTTCCGATTTTCCCACGCTAGGTGGCACCTGTTAAAGAAGAACGGAGCTTATTTCTCCCTGATGGAAAAGTCCAGGCCAGGCCCGGTTAGAGTGTCGAGCAGCATCAGGGACACAGGATCCTCCCAGCCAGACGCACTTCCGTCCAGGGTCCCACCTCGTGGTCCAAGAGGGCGGCATTTGCGTTCCAGACTGCAAGTAAAAGAAGGGACAAAGAAGCACCAGCAAAGGGAGCATATCCACCTTGGCTCAGGGTTCTCCAGAACCCTTCCTTCTGTTAGCCATAATTCAGTCACATGTCACCACCTACCCACAAAGGAGGCTGGGAAATTCCAAGTGGCCATGTTCCCTGCTAAAAATTGGATTTCTTTTGCTTTGAAATGGACGTGGGGAGATACATAGCAGTGCTTGCCACAGCTCTCCTGGCCTCAATTTGCTCTCCTGTGAAGTGGGGGTAATGACAGTTCTGCCCTAGAAGGTCCTTGGGAGAAATTACATTAATGGGTATAAAGAGCTTGGTAAATTGGCAATAAATGTTGGCAATGATTGTGATAATGAGCAAAACATCCTGGTAGCAAATAAGAGGGAAGAAAAAGAAGTCAGTGTTTTCTGTGCCAGGTAGGGGTGTGCCCGGATTCGGTCAGGTTCGCTGATTAGGTAAATGACAGGTACTTGCCCCGAGAGAACACTGGGACCTGTTTTAACGCCCAAAGAGCAGTCAGAGGTAAATTAGTGTCTCCTTTTGTCTCCAGGAAGTGAGCCAAACTCCTCAGGAACAATTTGTGTTCCTAAGAGGCCAAAGGTGGCCCTTGAATTAACTTGCACAACTTATTACTTCTCCAACCTGTTGTCAGGAGCCTGGGTGAGGCGGGACTTGGCTTCCTGTGAAACTGGGAAGAGCCTGAAGGTGGTAAGTAAGGGCCGGGGGTGAGTGGGCACAGCCAACTGAGGAGACCCAAGGCAGGACTGGATTCCTGGGCCTTTTCACAGGGAGTTCAGCACTTGGACTCTGAATGTGGGTAGGAAACCCCTTCTTGGGAGCACGGCAAGTTTTTCTTGGAGGGGACAATTTCTATTCTTCTCTGATTTCAAAATGAGCCAATTGTCTTAGATCCCAACAAACTAGCAAGTATCCAACAGGACCCAGGAGCAACCCAGAACTCTCCTGGAGGGCTCTCTTAATTTAGTACGCTCTAGGACTTGTGAAAAATGCAGGTGGCAGAACCCAGACCCAAGAATTCTGAATGGGTAGTTGAGAGTAGAAACTTCTTTAAGTGCCCACGTGTTTCGATACATTCAGAGGGAAAACGCTTCTGCAAGATTCATTATGTGCTGGGCTTACTGCAAGGGCTTAATAAACAGTAGCTGACAGAATCTCTTCCTTGAGAATCATTATTACTCCCACTTTACAGATGAGGAAACCAAGGCACAGAGAGGTGAAGTAATTTGCACCCCGCCTGGCAGCTGAGATTTGAACCCAGGCAGCCAGGCTCGGAAACCAGGCTCCACCTCCTACCTCCTCTGCTTCTTATTGTTCTAGAAGTAACATCTGTTAGCATTTCAGCTTAGCTCTCTTCAGATCTCTGGAAACTACCTAGCTTTCGCATTTGCCTTATCTGCCTAAGGATATTGAGGAGGTTCACAACAGGGTTACCTGGGATGGGGAGTGGGTAACTGCGAGACAGAGAATAGAGGGAAACTTCCCAGAACACCTTTTCATAGAGTTTTATTGTTTCCGAATCATGTGAGTGTATTTTCTACTCAAAAAATAAATACGCTGATTTTTGTTTTACTGGGATAATAGCACTTAAAGAATACGTTTTTAACCCTACGTGGGGTCAAACATATGCTTATATGTTTCACACATATCTAGGCAATATGGATAGATGTATCTGGAATCAAATACATCTGGGTTCAAATCCCAGTTTCGCCCCTAACCAGCTACGGACCATGGGCTAGGGACATCACCGCTCTGTGCCTCAATTTCTCATCTGTAAAATGGGGATAATAATAGCTCCTACTTCCTAGGCGAGATATTGCATAGAACGCCTCGCAAAGGGCTGGTCTGGGTAAGGCTCAATCAAAATTTGCCACGAACACACATACAAACAGACTGACACTTGATTTTCCACTTGATGGTATGTCTTGAGCCACTTCCCATGTCAATACCAGCAGTAGCTCAGGATTGGGCTGCTGTCTCTCCACGTCACTTCCTCTAGAATGCTCTTTTAAAATGCAGGCTCTGGGGCACCTGGGTGGTGCGGTTGGTTGAGTGTCCGACTCTTGATTTCAGCTCAGGTCATGATCCCAGAGTCGTGGGATCCAGTCCTGTGTCGGGCTCTGTGCTGGGTGGGGAGCCTGCTTAAGATTCTCTCTCTTCCTCTGTCCCTCTCCTCCGCTCGTGCTCTCTCTCTCTCTCAAAAATAAAATAAATAGGGGCGCCCAGGTGGCTCAGTGGTTAAGCGTCCAACTCTCGGTTTTGGCTCGGGCCATGATATCACAGTTGGTGAGTTCAAGCCCCGCATGGGGCTCTGGGCTGACAGTGTGGAGCCTGCTTGGGATTCTCTCTCCCTCTCTCTCTGCCCCACCCCCGCTCACTCTCTCTATCTCTCTCTCTCAAAAATAAATAAACTTAACAAAATTTTTTTTAAATAATAAAATAAAAAGCAGCTTCCTAGGCTCCACTGAATCAGAACTGGGAGGGCAGAAGCAATCTGCATTTTCTAAGTACCTGCTTTTATACACTGAAATTTGAGACCTACAGGAACACATCTACTTCAGTCTCTTTGGTGGCAGATACACCCTTATTTTTTTTTTTTTTTTTTTTTTAACGTTTATTTATTTTTGGGACAGAGAGAGACAGAGCATGAACGGGGGAGGGACAGAGAGAGAGGGAGACACAGAATCGGAAACAGGCTCCAGGCTCTGAGCCATCAGCCCAGAGCCTGACGCGGGGCTCGAACTCACGGACCGCGAGATCGTGACCTGGCTGAAGTCGGACGCTTAACCGACTGCGCCACCCAGGCGCCCCGATACACCCTTATTAACCAGGTCCTACTGATGGACAATTGTTTCCACTTGTTTATACACAATGCTGCACTGAACATCTTTTTTAAAGATTTTTTAAAGTTTATTTATTTATTTTGAGAGAGTGAGAGAGAGAGAGAGAGAGAGAGAGAGCATGCACACAGGGGTGAAGGGCAGAGAGAAGGAGAGACAGAGTCCCAAGCAGGCTCCACGCCACCAGCGCAGAGAACATCTCTATACACTCGTGCGAGTGTTTCTGGAGGAGGTGGTAGAGAGTACAATTTTCCCTCAAGAGAAGCCCTCATTAACGTTTCCATTTCATTTCTGGTTGAGGTCCTACTACCTTTGATCAGGGCTCTGAGGGAACTTCCAATAAAAGATGCAGGAAAGATGAGCGGGCACGAGAAGGATGGGCAGACATCTCCAGGCAGCCAAGGCAAAAAGGGAAACAGGATGAATCACATGATTCCTATCAAATGTCCAATGCTTTTCCTTGCCACGCAGTGTTGCTTGTTACCTCTTCTGGATCTCTACTCAGTGTCTGACATACTGTACCTTTATAATCATGTTTATCAGATTTTACAAGAATCTGTTTGCTGGTGATTGATGGTTCCTTAATTCCTCTTTGTAGCTCCAGCCATTCATTCAAAAACATTTATAAGGCTACTACTAAATGTCAGGTACTGTTCTAGGTGCTGGGGATACAGCTGTGAACAAGACGGACCAGCTCCCTGCCTTCAGAGGGTTTATATTCTGATGGGAAGTCAGACATTCATTAAATGGCATACAGATGTATAATAACCAACTGTGGTGAGTTCTATGTAGGAGAGTCCCAGGAGGTGGTGGCAATTTATAACTGGAGGGTCTGATGTAGTTATGGAAGACTTCCTGGAGGAAGAGACATTGAGATAGAGGAGTGGGTCTTCCTGACGCAAACAGCGGGCAGGGTATTCCGGCGGATAGGAGTGAGGCAGCCTAAATGGCTGGGCCCTGCCATGGGAGGCGGCATGACCAAAGTTGAGGCTGGAGGTAGAAAAGACTAGACTAGGCAGGTCTGACGGGCTGCAGTGGGGACTTGAGGCCTCCTAGCCATGGTGAGAAGCACGTGGGTGACATGCTCAAATTTGGAAAGACCACGTCGGCCACAGTATGGAGAATGGAGTGGAGCAGGCGAGAGACACTGACAGAAGACCCCTCAGGAATGAAGGCAGTGTCAGCAACAAATTGCCAGGGGAACTCTACTGGGGCATCCCAGGTATCCCAGAATATCCCAGGGCATCCTGGGAAGAGGCACCTCCTTGAGTCTAAAATACTCATACACCACCCCTCCCACCTCCTCTCAGTCAATCTCTGTTGCTTTGCTTTTGTTTCTATTTTCATTGCCATTATCTGTTTTTCTCTGCTACTACATATTTGTTTGCTGTTTACTTTCTTGCTGTCTGTCACCCCCTCTAGCGTGTTAGCTTCATAAAAGCGGGAACATCTCCATCTCCTATTTTCCTTGCTGCGGTCCTGCCCCTGCACCATTCACCGTGACAGGCATACAGTAGGTGCTCAATAAAGGCATTGAATGAGCGTGGGAGTGAATGAGACGTTGGGACGTTAGGACAGCTTGTGGCGGTGAGCTGGATCCAGCCTGCCCTCCTGAAGGTGATGGCGACTCATAAGAGCTCTCACTTCAATCCTGAAGTGTAAAGCCTCAGAATTCTCAAGGCCAGACGGGGTTGTCCTCCTTCTGAGAGGGTCTGAAGGCCAGAGAGTCGGGGGGAAAGGTATCCATTTGGCAGAGGAGGACAAAGAGCTAAAATGACCTGCCAGAGACCAGGTCAGACCCAGGCAGCGGGGGAGGAGTGAATTCACCAAAGGAGCTCAATTCTTTCAGCTCCACACACCCACGGGTCTTCAATAGATAATGAGATGGTGACAATAATGATGATGATGGTGACAGCAAACATAGTGTAACTCACAGGAGTCGCCAGATGCTGTTCTGGGGGCTTTTACGACATCGACTTATTTAATCTTTACCATAATCCTATGAGATAGGTGATGTGGTTATCCCCATTTTATAGAAGGGAAAGTCAAGGCACAGAGAGGTTAGGCAACCTGCCAAGGTGGCAAGGCTTGGAAGCGGTTGGGCAGGGATTGGAGCGTGTGATGCTGGGCATTGTCCTGCCACCCGGCCAAACGAAGCGCCCCTGAGGCTTCTGGTCCCAAGATAAGGAGTGAGCGGACCCACTCCTGCCCTCCTGTTCCCTGAATTCCCATTCAGACTACAAATTTGTCTTCATGCCCCAGAGAAAGAATGGTGGCTACAGCCTGGGCCCCAGAGTCTCACTGTCTCCCCAACTATGTAAACAAGTTGCTTGAGCTCTCTGCACCTCAATTTCCTCGTCTGTAAGATGGAGGTGATTGTACCAACCTCATAAGATTATCGTGAGTTGATGCCTGCGAAGGGCTTAGCACAAACCTTAGCTAATCGTAAACCCTCAATGAAAGTAGCTTTTGGTAGGACGGTGGCTTTGCACATGCTGTTCCCTCTCCCTAGAATGCCTTTCCCCCCTCTTTGCAGTCTTAAGCCTGCTCATCTTTCCAGGATCTGGTCAGAAGCGCCTCCTCTGCGAAGTCTTTTCCTGCCTCCCTCCTCTTCCTTCTAGAGAAATTAGTTAAATGGAAGAGTTTAATCAGGGGGTCCATCGGCACAGGTGTGGGCAGGGTACGGGACACCTGTAAGGACCAGTGCGATAACCTGGGGATAGCAACAGCAAGGAGCCCCTTCCGCCCTGGCTCTGAGCAAGAGGAAAGGGGAGGCTACCAGAACCCAGACACGCAGCCATCCTGGCCATGAGAGAGGCCTGGCTGAAACTGTGGCCTTCGGTAGAAGAACGCAGGGCGTCCCCACCGGCAGGAGATGGGAAGATAAATACGATGACCTCCCTCCCCTCCCAACCTCCACCCCCCTCCAGGCTCCCATTGGCCAAACCCAACCAGAAGGAGAGGGCAAGAAAGTGTCCTGCCTCCTGGGTACAGAAAGCAGGTGAGGGGAAGGAGGCCTGGGTCTAGAGAGGCAACCAAGAAACAACCGTCACCGCCCAAGGGCGCACCGCTACTAAGGGCAGAGTCAGAACTGGCACTGAGGCTGTCTGGCTCCAGCACCCATCCAGACAGTTGCTGGTGGCGAGGTCTAGAGACCAGCTGCCAGACAGGGACAGACGCCCAGCACGGACAGCGCATAGCCTCAGTTATGCCAGTGGCTGGGTCAAATCGCATGCTCCCCGGAGCCAGACTTGGGGTTTCTTCTGGAGCTTTCCTATGACCTTGTTTGTATTATTCCCTGGAGAGAAGGGGAACTTGATGGCTAAGTACGCACAGGCGTACTTATTGGAGTCCGACAGACTTAGGTTCAAACCCCAGCTCAGGTGCTCCCTAAGTTAGCCCTGAAGGATAAGTGGCACTTTTCGGAGCCTCAGCCCCTCGTCTGCAAACGCAGTGAAGTCTCACCCAGGGCGGGGCGGGAGGACCGTGAGGAAAGCCAGCCAAGCACCCGCAGGTCCCCGCACATCCTGTGTGTGGAGGAAGAGGTGCCCTCTCGCTGCTTCCCACCAGCCCCCCCCCCTCCCACCCGGACCCAGTAGCCTGCTCGCTGACCTTGCCAGAATCCTCCCGCCTTGCAGCGGATCAAAGTCGCAGAAATTAAAAGCCCAGCGGGATCCCTTCGGACTGCACCAGCTTAGTAATGCAGACAGTTAAAGAGATCTCCTGGATTTGAGTTCTGAGCAAATCGGATCTTAAAAAAAAAAAGGCCCCAAACTCAAAACCTCACTGAGGAGCTAAATCTGGTGCCCCACAAAGCTACTGTTTCCAAATCCTCTGGACATCGGCATTACTGAGAGGTAAGAGTCTGGAGCATCTGTGTCTTAGCCTGGGCTGCCCAATCTTTCCAAAGAGCTCAAGGTCAATGGAGATGTTAACAATACAGGTTCCCCAGACAAATGCCAGTCAAACAACTGGTCTAGATGCTTCACAAATGTCAAGGTCATGAATGACCAAAATAAAATAAAATAAAATAAAATAAAATAAAATAAAAACCAACCCACCTAAAAACAAAAAAAGAAAGGCTGCGGAAATGTCAGATTAAAAGGGACAAAAAGAAATGGCAACCAAAAGCACTCTGTGATTCTGGATTATTAGAGTCGGGGACAGGGGCGCCTGGGTAGCTCAGTCAGTTAAGGGTTGGACTCTTGATTTCTGCTGAGGTCATGATCTTGCAGTTCGTAGGTTTGAGCCCAGTGTCAGACTCCCTGCTGACAGCGAGGAGCCTGCTTGGGATTCTCTCTCTCTCTCTCTCTCTCTCTCTCAAAATAAATATATACACTTTAAAAAAAACTTATCTTAAAAAGGGGGGACAATTAAAGACATTTGCTATGTACTGTAGATTAGATAATATAGTATTGTATTGATGGGTTTTTGGGGTGATGGTGGGGATCAGAGCCGACGACCAAGGAAGAATTCTTGAAGACATCTTTGGTGCAAAAAGGTGATTTTCTTAAAGCACGGGGACAGGACCCGTGGGCAGGAAGAGCCGCACTGGGGTTGTGAAGGGCGACTGATTATATACCTTCAGGTTGGGAGGGGGTTAGGGACAGCCCAAGTCTCTAAGGAATTTTGGAAGCACGGTTTCCAGGACCTTGAGGGGCTAGCTGTTGTTAGCAAAACGCCATTTAGTGCTGTTTAGCAAAACCCCTGACATGAGACCCTTCTGATGCGTATCAGGGGTCATACGCTTGGGGTATAGTTGCCAACACACGCTTGGGGGTTAAAGATAAAAGAGGCTTGCAAAGGGATTTTTATGTGTTTAAGGAGACTCACAGGATCCTGGGGGGTCAGGGTAATGTTAAGCCAAGATTTCCTTTTGCCCCTAGCCAAGTGTCATCACGGAGTCAGCTGGGCTCCTAGAGGAAGGTCACTCTGCCTGTTTCAAGGACTCGTCACTGGGCTGTAGGCAGTCAGGGCATTTAATTTTTCATTTGCCTTTGTTTCTGACATCACGATGGCAAGCACTTAAACCCCCTTCCCTCCTGATGAGGGGTGATATTAGGGCTCCAGGAAACAGAGTCTGTAGGTTTCTGGAGATCAGGCTATGGATAAGATTGACCTTTTCTTGCAGTTTACGAAGTTGTCCATACACTAAGGAGACTCCTGTCCTGCAGGACTGTAATCTGTATCTGTCAACCACCTGCTTTCTTCCCTTTCCCTTGTTCTCAGGCAGCCAGGAGTGTCCAAGGAGGCTCACATGTGTCTCACCTGGGGGGGGGGGGTGCTGTTAGCCTGTACTTGGCCCTCAGCTTGCCCCCCCCTTCCTCAGCATCAATACTAAATATCCTGAATTTTATAATTATGCTGTAGTCATGTAAGAAAATGTCATTGTTCTTAGGAGAAAAGCAAAGGTAAAGAGGCATCACGTTGGCCACTTCTCACACAGTGCGGAAGGCAATAAAGTGCATATTTATATACAGAAAGAGAAGAGATAGAAGAAAATGATGAAAATCGGGGTAAAAGGGATAAATGAACCCTTTGCACTAGTTTTGTAACTTTTCTGTAAGAGTGGAATTATTTCAGGGTGAGAAGTTTTTAAAATGCAGATTTCTGAGTCACATCCTCCTGGACAGCCCAACTCATTGGATCTTTGGGAAGGGCCCAGGAATCTGCATTTTTAGCAGCCTCCACACCCCCGTACCCCTCACCCCAAGGGATTCTGGCACACAGGAAACCTGACTGTGAATCCGGCTCCTCCGCAGAAAGCTGGGGCCTCCTTTCCCAGTCAGAGGGCAGAGGCACAGCCCCCGTGATTTTTACCCTCCTTCCCGCCCGCCCCCATTCAGGCAACAATCAGAGCCACTAATGGAGGGTTTCGCAAACCAACAGCAAGAGAGGTTCCTCCAGATTTTTGCCAAGAGCAGAGCTTGCTCCGAGCTTTAACCCACTTATAATTACATGACTTAAAATACAATTTGCTAAAGACAAGCTGCTGGGGAAGGAAGACAGAAATGAACTGAGGGTAGAAAAGGAGGCTGCCAAGACAGGATCAAGGGAGGAGCGGAGGACTCCTGCGTGTGTGCTTCATCAGGGATAATGACATTGCTTGGCTTTAATCTTCCTTAGTCGTTTTTCATTTGGGGACATTGGCAGCAGCTGCCATTTCTTAATGCATGGGAGGCACCAGCAGCTGGGCTTTGCACTGGTGTTCACATATGCCAGGGGGCTGTCTCACCAAGACAGCGCTGACTCTCGCAAACGGAGCCTTGGGAAAAGTGACTACACCCCAAAAGATAATTAGAAGGAAAACAACTCAGGTCAAAGTGCAACACAGCCCAGCTGGAGGCCTGCAGACTACTCTGACCGGGACACACAGTCAGCAATCCATTTGCATTACAACCTGGTTCACTCTTACACACACACACACACACACACACACACACACACACACAGATGGACGGGAAGCACTCCATCCTCCTCCAAGGAGGACTTTGTTAACTTTTGGGAGGCTGTCTGCAGAAAGCCTCTAGCTGTCAAGCCCTTGGGCTGAGTCCCTGCCTCACCTGAAGGGAGCCACCTTGGCCAAGGTCATACCCTTTTCCAGGGGTCGCTCAGGTCCGGTGATTGATAGGGCGGGTGGGGAGATACAGGCCTGGCTATCTTGGCCCAACTCAGGACAATTCTGAAGAGCCATTGTAACTGCTACGTTGTTCCCTGTGGGGTTAGTCAAGGTCATCGCAGGACCTCCGTCCCAGCTTGACCTCTCCCCACTGCACACTCCTGCTTCCTTCCTCTCCCTTCCACAGGCGTTGATCTCAACAACAGTACCTAATAAACCACCCAAACACTAAATTCTGTCTCAGGATCTACTTCCTTGGAGAACCTAACCTGGAACACACATAATTAAAAGAAGGGTTCCGCGAAAACAATATTTATCCTTTCCGTGTGCCGTGCATTCTCGTGTTATATATTGTGTCTCATTTTTTAAATGTTGGTCATGACCCACTAAATTGATTTCATGACTCAGCCATGAAAATGCTAGCCTGGACTACACCCAGTTTGCAAAGGCTAGCCCAAACCACACCCATGAAGCATGGAGATGGTCAATGTGTCCTTTGAGTTTTCTTTGGCTACAAGTAAAAGAATGCTTGTGTAAACATGGATTAAATAATAGAGGTTTACTTTTTACATAACAACAGATTTGGCAATAGGTTCCAGAGTTTGTTCATAACTCAACAACATCAAAAACCCAGATTCTTTCTTTTTTTTTGTCCCACCATCCAATGTGTTGGCCATATCTCCCCATGGTCACAAAATGGCTGCCACTGCTCTAGGCATCATGTCCTCATGCAATCACCCCCAAAGGAAGTTAGGGTGGGAAGCATCTCTTCAAACATTTCTTTTAATTCAGGAAGAAAAATATTCTAAAGAAGCCCAATGAGGAGCCATCCCCTTGTTTCTTACTGGCCAGAACTAGGTCATTGTTTATGTCTTTTTTTTTTTTTTTCATGTTTATTTGTTTCGGGGAGAGAGAGAGAGTGGGGGAGGGGCAGGGAGAGAGGGAGACACAGAATCGGAAGCAGGCTCCAGGCTCTGAGCTGTCAGCCCAGAGCCCAACGCAGGGCTCGAACCCACCAACGGTGAAATCATGACCTGAGCCAAAGTCAGATGCTTAACTGACTGAGCCACCCGGGCGCCCCTGTTTATGTCTTAATTAGTCTCGTCCATCTAATACCTAAGGTTCTGTTAGGAAAGACAAAAAGGTGAATGAAGGTTGGTAAGCAACCAGAAAGTCTACCACAAGTCATGCCAGGTATTCCTTAGCCCTTATTTCTTTCTAGGATCCAATGTCAAAGACCCTGAAATGAGGACACAGTCATTGATCTCAGGCAGATTCACAGCAGTCATAACACCATGCCGCATCCCAGGCCCTTGAGAGACAACAACAGTCAATGACAGCAATCTTTGCCACTAAGTAGGAATGCAATTTCACAATGTGTCCCAACAAAGTACTCCATGTACCCATTACCAACTTATTAGAATTAAAACATGAGATAAGTAAGATCTGGTTCCTACTCTGGACTCTAGACCAGAGGATAACAGTGGGAAATGATATGAGGGAGAATTAACCGCTTTTTCACTTGTTCCACGTTTTCAGAACACTGACTCCTACTAACCACCCTTCCCTCCTCATTTGGAGTATTTCCAACTTCTGTTGGCCTGTCTAAATCCCACTTGTCCTTCAGAGGGGTCCGACTCAAGCCTGACTCCTCCAGGAGGTCTCCCTGGATATTCCAACCTTGTCTGAAATTATTGATTGAAACCACTGATAGATCTTAACATTATTCAAAGTGGGATAACCGGACATTGTGTACCTACTGGGTAGCGCAGAGGATGTATCTCTAGAAAGCATTCTTGCCAAAAACCAATCTTAATTGAATCCATGCTCAAGATTAACCACCAGTTGTACAAGAAATAAGAGGACTAACATTAAATGATACATAGAATGCAATTAGAAGTCTTAGAATGTCAAGAACTAAAGAACCAATGACCTACTGTCTTAAGTTAATGATATTTGTATAAATTTGTTTACTTTTGTAGATTTGTATCAGTTCGTTCTTTGCCACAATAAGTTAAAATATCACACTAGAATGTAGTGATTTAAAATAACAATTTATTATTTCTCATGAGTCTGTGGTCAGGTGGGCAGTTCTTTCGGTCTGGGCCAAGTTGAGCTGATCTAGGCTGGGTTTGTTCATGAATCTACGGTCAGCAGGCAGGTCAGGTGGGGACCAGCTCATCTGGAATGTCCTCGCCGGGAAAGTCCTCCTCCACAAATTCTCTTACCCACAGCAAGCTGTCTGAGCTCGTTCTCTGGCCGAGGTAGGGGCCCAAGAGAATACGTGGGATCATCTCACCGCCCGGACCCAGAAATCATGCGGCATCACTTCTGCATCCTGTTGGCCAAAGCAAGTCCCATGATCAAGCCCAGATTCCAAGGTGGGGAAATAGATCCCCATCTCTCAGTAGGAGAGGCTGCAAAGTCACATTGCTGGGTATGGAGAGAGGCCAGTTACTACAATCAATCAAACAGGGGGTTCGAAGAGACTACGTGCCTACCAACCAAATGCAATGTGTGCTGTGTCCAGATTTAAACAAATCGGGTATAAAATCTCATTTGTGCGGTAATTAGGGAAAATTGAACACAGACGGAGTATTAAGTACAATATGGCATTGCTTTTTAATTGTCCTTATTTATTTTTTAAATGTCCTTATTAGTAGAACTATGTACTGAAGTATTTGTAGGTGAAATTATATGATGTTTGGGTTTTATTTTAAAATAATTCAGGAAAGGGGCACCTGGGTGGTTCAGTCGGTTAAGCGTCCGACTTCGGCTCAGGTCACGATCTCGTGGTTCATGAGGTTGAGCCCCACATCGGGCCGTGTGCTGACAGCTCGGAGCCTGGAGCCTGCTTCAGATTCTGTGTCCCCTTCTCGCTCTGCCCCTCCCCTTCTCATGCTCTGTCTCTCTCAGAAATAAACATTTAAAAAAATTAGAAGAAAATCCAGCAAAGAAAAAGAAGTGAGGGGTGGGTGGGGCTGTATGAATAGCAGATGTATAAGAACGGCAAAAAGTTGATAGCTGTTGAAACTGGGTAATGTACACATGGGCATCATACCTGTGTATGACATACATTTACGTATATGCCTTTGCAATCTTCTGCAATAAAACATGTTTTAAAATTGTTCAGCTGTCTTTTGCTCAGATAGTTTCATAGAGTGTGGTGTGATCATCACTGGTGGTTGAGGAACATTTAAAGAGAAAGTCTCAGTTTGGTACTAGCCTGTCCTTAACACTTATCAAACGCACATTAATCTCCCTTCATGACAAAGTGTGAGCAGGTCTCAGGTTCCAGAGCCCTTGTTGGGTCCAGGATACAGCAAGAATTTCACATCATTGTTTGATTTTTCAGTGTTTTTTAAAAAAAATTTTTTTAACGTTTATTTATTTTTGAGACAGAGAGAGACAGAGCACGAACGGGGGAGGGGCAGACAGAGAGGGAGACACAGAATCGGAAGCAGGCTCCAGGCTCCGAGCCATCAGCCCAGAGCCCGACGCGGGGCTCGAACTCACAGACCACGAGATCGTGACCTGAGCTGAAGTCGGACGCTCAACCGACTGAGCCACCCAGGCGCCCCTCAGTGTTTATTTTTTACTGTTACCGTCTCTCTACTATGAGTGATGCTGCTTTTCTGTTCATGGATAATAACATGAAGTGCTCTTTCTTTGTTATTTATTTATTTTATTTTTTTTAAGTAGGCTTCACGCTCAGGGCAGAGCCCAACGCGGGGCTTGAACTCACAACCCTGAGATCAAGACCTAGACTGAGATCAAGAGTCAGATGCGTAACCAACTGAGGCACGCGGGCGCCCCACAAGTTTCTCTTTTTAAATACATTTAAGGTTATATAGAGAGTGCATTGAGTTTCTTTTAAGTGATTAAAGCAACAAAGGTACGGTGGTAAAAGTTACGGAGAGGACTATGAAGGTGGTTGCTTTCAGTAAGTTGGGGTACCCACTGTAGCAATTGCACATCTTACTGGCTTTACCCAGTAAAATTCTAGTTCTCAAGTCACAGCCGAGGCAGGGCAGTGGGGGCTCTCTGCTCTGTGGAAGCATTCAAGGACCCAGGTTCTTTGCAGCTAATGGCCCTGTAACCCTCCAGGCCTTGGGGTCCACTTGGACTTCGTCATTCAGCCAGCAGACTGGGGAAGTGAGGTCAAGTCCACAGTGTCACGTGGAAGGATCTGGGTGCCAGGCCCCGACGTGCACCCTTCACTTCAGCCCACATTCTATCAGCTAGAACTTCATCTAGACGCAAAGGAGGCTGGAGATGTAACCACATGCTCAGGAAGAAGGGCTTTGGTGGACAGTTAGCGTTACCTCTGTCACAGCGGCCCTCAGATGAAAGTCGAGGGGAAAAAAATGCTAAAAGATGACCCCAAACTCCTCGGTGTGGCACACAGTAGTCTCTGTGATCCTGGCATTTTTAGTCAGGGTGCCCCCAGAGAATCACTATGAACAGCATAGAAGACAGGATTATGGGGGCGCCTGGGTGGCTCTGTCGGTTGGGTGTCCGACTCTTGATTTCAGCTCATGTCAGAATCTCACGATTAGTGGGTTCGAGCCCCACGCCGGGCTCTGTGCTGACAGTGTGCAGCCTGTTTGGGATTCTCTGTCTCCCTCTCTCTCTCCACCTCCCCTGCACACTCTCTCTCTCTCTTTCGAAATAAATAAGTAAACTTAAAAAAAGAAGAAGACAGAATTACAGGGATTAGCTGGTACACAGTTGTGGAAGCCGGTAGAGGAGCCTAGGCAATGATCTTGTCTCTGCATCCTGTGGATCAGCTGTCGAGGGGGAGGGCTGGGCATGAACTGGAGCAAGGCCAAACTGGAACCTGGAAGGATGAACTTGGAGCCACAAGGACAACGGAGAGGAACAACTGGAACCTGTGTTCACAGTGCCTGGGACCTTGCCTCGACCTTCAGAGCATTAAAAAAAAATGGCTTTGGGGGCGCCTGGGTGGCTCAGTCCGTTAAGCGTTCGACTTCGGCTCAGGTCGTGATCTCACAATTCATGAGTTCGAGCCCTGCATCGGGCTCTCTGCTGACCGTTCAGAGCCTGCTTTGGATCCTCTGTCCCCCTCTCTCTGCCCCTCCTCCACTCACGCACGCTCTTTCCCTCTTTCAAAACTTAAAAAAATAAAATTAAAACACACACACACACACACGGCTTCAGTTTCACTTCCACCTTCCATATTCTCACACAGATCTTTCAGATCTTTCTCGTGGCCAGGGCCAACCCAGAACCATACAGGGAAGGCAATCCTGGAAAAAGATTTCTAGCCTAGTTGAACACAGTGCAAGCGGTACTGGTCGTGGACCTGCGGAACGCTCTGGCCTCATCCTGCACGACTCCCTCCGCTCTCGAGCGTAACTTCCACCGTTGCCATGCCAGCTATTTACATCTTCTCAACCCTTCCAGATGTTTCCTCACTTTATCTCTGCTGTTCTCACTCTCCGGAATGTTCTTTCCTGTACTTGTCTCGGCCCAACTCCTCAGCCTTCAAGATCTGGTCAAATGTCACCTCCTCTAGGAAGTCTTCCCTGCGGTCTCCAGGCAGAGACGGGAGAATGGTAGAGTCGTACACACGGCGGAAGGTTGTGCAATGTGCCGTGCAAGTCTTCTCCGTGAGCCTTGAAATCTTCAGCTAAGTTCCTAAATGCACTAAGTGCTGAGCGAGACTGCATTTCTTCTCAACATTAGTGACGACGCTGGGCTTCTCACCTCGGTCTGGCTCAGGGGGGAGGCGAGGTAGCTCACTCAGGCACAGGAGCTCTGAGACCGGTTGACGCTTGGGGAAGAGGGAAGCAAGAAGAAACAAAATACAGGAACAGGCAGAAATTGTGGGGAGACCTTAGGCTGCCCGACCCGGAAGCTGGGTGGTCCGGTCTGTTTTAACCAAATCTCTAAAGGAGCAAAATCAACATGCTACACACACGAGGCACATTGGGTTTCCACTCTCGATTCTTTATTCTCTTCCCCCGTATGGCCTTGAAGTACGAGACAGAGAGAGACAGAGAGAGACAGAGAGAGGCAAATATATTTCCCTGTCCTGTTGATGTTGGACTTGGCCATGTGACTTTTTTTCCAGCCGATGCAACGTGGGCAGGAGTGACTAGTTCTAGTGCTAGTTCTGAGCCAAGGTGTTAGGAAACTTTACTTGTGTCTACTCGCTCCCTTGCACTTCTGCTATTCACCACGAAAGGAACACACCTGAGCAGTTGTTCATCCAAACAGGATGACACGTAGATAAAACATGTGGAACATACACCTGAACTCAACTGCAGCCAGGAGCCAAGCCCAGCTGGTTTCAGAAGAGCTGTCCTGCACCTGTAGACCAATGAGCAAGAAAATCAATGTTTGGGGTGCCTGGGTCACTCAGTCGGTTAAGCGTCCGACTTTGGCTCAGGTCATGATCTCGTGGTTGGTGAGTTCGAGCCCCGAGTCGGGCTCTGTGCTGACAGCTCAGAGCCTGGAGCCTGCTTCGGATTCTGTGTCTCCCTCTCTCTCTGTCCCTCCCCCACTCACATTCTGTCTTTCCCAAAAATAAACATTAAAAAAAAGAAAAAAGATGAGTTGGCCATACGTTTGTGGGTCTAGTTCTGGGGTTTCTATTCTATTCCATTGGTCTATGTGTCTGTTTTTGTGCCAATACCATGCTGTCTTGATGATTACAGCTTTGTAGTAGAGGCTAAAGTCTGGGATTGTGATGCCTCCTTCTTTGGTCTTCTTCTTCAAAATTACTTTGGCTATTCGGGGCCTTTTGTGGTTCCATATGAATTTTAGGATTGCTTGTTCTAGTTTCGAGAAGAATGCTGGTGCAATTTTGATTGGGATTGCATTGAATGTGTAGATAGCTTTGGGTAGTATTGACATTTTGACAATATTTATTCTTCCAATCCATGAGCAGGGAATGTCTTTCCATTTCTTTATATCTTCTTCAATTACCTTCATAAGCTTTCTGTAGTTTTCAGCATACAGATCTTTTACATCTTTGGTTAGATTTATTCCTAGGTATTTTATGCTTCTTGGTGCAGTTGTGAATGGGATCAGTTTCTTACAAACGTATGGCCAACTCATCTTTGACAAAGCAGGAAAGAACATCCAATGGAAAAAAGACAGTCTCTTTAACAAATGGTGCTGGGAGAACTGGACAGCAACATGCAGAAGGTTGAAACTAGACCACTTTCTCACACCATTCACAAAAATAAACTCAAAATGGATAAAGGACCTGAATGTGAGACAGGAAACCATCAAAACCCTAGAGGAGAAAGCAGGAAAAGACCTCTCTGACCTCAGCCGTAGCAATCTCTTACTCGACACATCCCCAAAGGCAAGGGAATTAAAAGCAAAAGTGAATTACTGGGACCTTATGATGATAAAAAGCTTCTGCACAGCAAAGGAAACAACCAACAAAACTAAAAGGCAACCAACGGAATGGGAAAAGATATTTGCAAATGACATATCGGACAAAGGGCTAGTATCCAAAATCTATAAAGAGCTCACCAAACTCCACACCCGAAAAACAAATAACCCAGTGAAGAAATGGGCAGAAAACATGAATAGACACTTCTCTAAAGAAGACATCCGGATGGCCAACAGGCACATGAAAAGATGTTCAACGTCGCTCCTTATCAGGGAAATACAAATCAAAACCACACTCAGATATCACCTCACGCCAGTCAAAGTGGCCAAAATGAACAAATCAGGAGACTATAGATGCTGGAGAGGATGTGGAGAAACGGGAACCCTCTTGCACTGTTGGTGGGAATGCAAATTGGTGCAGCCGCTCTGGAAAGCAGTGTGGAGGTTCCTCAGAAAATTAAAAATAGACCTACCCTATGACCCAGCAATAGCACTGCTAGGAATTTATCCAAGGGATACAGGAGTACTGATGCATAGGGGCACTTGTACCCCAATGTTTATAGCAGCACTTTCAACAGTAGCCAGATTATGGAAAGAGCCTAAATGTCCATCAACTGACGAATGGATAAAGAAATTGTGGTTTATATACACAATGGAATACTACGTGGCAATGAGAAAGAATGAAATATGGCCTTTTGTAGCAACGTGGATGGAACTGGAGAGTGTGATGCTAAGTGAAATAAGCCATACAGAGAAAGACAGATACCATATGGTTTCACTCTTATGTGGATCCTGAGAAACTTAACAGAAACCCATGGGGGAGGGGAAGGAAAAAAAAAAAAAAGAGGTTAGAGTGGGAGACAGCCAAAGCATAAGAGACTGTTAAAAACTGAGAACAAACTGAGGGTTGAGGGGGGGTGGGAGGGAGGGGAGGGTGGGTGATGGGTATTGAGGAGAGCACCTTTTGGGATGAGCACTGGGTGTTGTATGGAAACCAATTTGACAATAAATTTCATATATTAAAAAAAAAAGAAAATTAATGTTTGCGGTGGTTGTTTAACCACCTAATTAAGACATAATCCACATACGATAAAATTCACCCTTTTAAATAGTACAATTCAATGTTTTCTTTAGCAAGTTCACAGTTGTGCAACCATCAGTACAATCAGTTTTAGAACATTTTCATTCTCCTAAAAGGAAAACTCATACCCGTCGCATTTAGCAGTGTTCCCCCATTTCCCTGTTTGTGGTTGTGCACAGTGTTACTGGGGCAATAGCTGACACACAGGTATCAGAAATGGATCTAGTGTAAACAAGTCCACAATTTTTTTAATTAAAAAAAATTTGTGGGGGGGTGCCTGGGTGGCTCAGTCTATTAAGCATCTGACTTCGGCTCAGGTCATGATCTCCCGGTTCGTGAGTTGGAGCCCCGCGTCCAGCTCTGTGCTGACAGCTCAGAGCCTGGATCCCGCTTCGGATTCTGTGTCTCCCTCTCTCTCTGCCCCTCCTCCGCTCACACTCCGTCTCTCTCTTTCTCAAAAATAAATAAACATTAAAACATATTTTAAAAAATATTTTTTAAGTAATCCCTATGCCCAAAATGGGGCTTGAACACATGACCCAGAGATCAAGACTCACATGCTCTACTGACTGAGTCAGCCAGGCACCCCAAGAGGTTGACAGTTTTACATTCTCCTTGGAGAAGTTCAGAGTAAGAAAACTTTACATGCACACATCCACCCAGATCTCCCTACACACATTGACACGACAGTACACATAAGCTCAGATACACTTTCACTTTACACAAATACACCAACACTCAAAGACACGCTCATCTTCACTGATGCAAAGATTCACATACAAGACTCATGTGCACACACTGACAATTACGTGCTTGTACACTCACACACAGATAGCAACTTCCCAAGCTCCAGTTATTCAAATGAGTCGTCATAATTTTTCCATATCTGCATGTAACATATGCTTTTATTTCCTTAATTTTTTTCTTTAAATGACTTAACATTTTTATTTAAATAAATTTGTTTTTAAAGGAAAGTGCTACAAATAGATGGTCCTCATTTCCCATTTGCTCTTGCCTCTTCTTCTGGCCACACCCAATCCTACCCATTCCACGTGAGGGTGGAGTATCCAGTCGCCAGCTCCAGGAAGCTCCCGGACCGATGGCACACAACCCATGCAGTTGCACGGGACCCTGCACTCACAAGGACCTCTTGCTTACATTAGCGATCCACTGTAAGCATTTGGAAACTCTCAGTAATTTGTTAATTAGAACTACAACGTATTTTCATTTTGCACCAGGCCCTGTGAATTCTGTAGTCACCCTTGCCCAGGACCACTGAATGTCCCAGCTTCTGTGGGCTTCCCAAGGTGACAGCTCTTCCACCGGGAGCTGAATCAGAGAAGGTCACATCTTACACAGCTTGGACCTGGGAGTCCAAGCAGATGGGAGTTTGCATCTTGGCTCCGTTTACCAGCTGAGTAACCTTGGGCTGACCTGCCCCGACATCCACAGGGCCCAGGACAAGCGTACAAACGGAGGCCTGCAGGCCGTGTGGCTAAAAGTCTTCCTGGTGTAAACAAGTTTACAAATTGTCAAATAAAATATGTTTTAACCTCCTATTTTAACAAACGAAGTTTGTTGATTATAACAAAGTGAAGAAATATGCGTAAAGCTATGGTTTTTACATGTCCTAAAATTGGCAAAATATCAATGATGAGTGAATTAAATGATGATTGTACGTGCCTGGATATCGTATTGATGTGCCAGTGTTGAGAGAGAGTGCGCGCACATGCGCCTATATACACATGCGCACGTAAGTGGGGGAGGGGCACAACATCTCACAACAGGGTGACCATGACCAGAGCCAAAATCAGGTAGATGCTTGACCAACTGAGACACCCAGGAACTCCTCTCAGTGAATAATTTAAAAATACATAATTAATAAAGGATTATGTATTTACTCCATAAAATTTTTGTTGCCTTTGTTTTATTTTTTTTAGTTTACTTATTTTGAGAGAGAGAACGTGCAGGGTAGAGGCAGAGAGAGAGGGGAGAGAATCGCAAGCAGGCTCCACACTGTCAGTGCAGAACCCAATAACTGAGAGCTCATGACCTGAACTGAAGCCAGAATCGGTCACTTTACTGACTGAGCCACCCAGGCACCGCTTCTTGCCTTCATTTTAGCAAAATTGCTCATTATGTTGTTATAGTAAAAGTTTTTACATAATGTTTGTGCTATTGACAGTGATGATCTAAAGGAATAAAAAATAAAATGAAATTCTATGGAAGTATAAAAGCTTAAATATATTTTCATCAGAAATGTGAATTTTTTTTTAACGTTTATTTATTTTTGAGGCAGAGCGAGACAGAGCATGAATGGGGGAGGGTCAGAGAGAGGGAGACACAGAATCTGAAACAGGCTCCAGGCTCTGAGCTGTCAGCACAGAGCCCGACGCGGGGCTCGAACTCACGGACCACGAGATCATGACCTGAGCCGAAGTCGGCCACTCAACCGACTGAGCCACCCAGGTGCCCCTAGAAATGTGAATTATTAAAGTAAATGTAAAAAATTAACAAACTAAAATATTTTACTTTTATTTATTTTTAATTTTTATTTATTTTTGAGAGACAGCCAGTGGAAGAAGGCAGAGGGAGGAAGACAGGATCCGAAGCAGGCTCTGCAGACAGCAGACAGCCTGATGCAGGGCTCGAACTCATGAACCATGAGACCATGACCTGAGCCAAAGTCAGATTCTTAACCGACTGAGTCACCCAGGCACCCAAAATATTTTATGTTTTTAAAAGTTATTTTTGGGGCGCCTGGGTGGCTCAGTCGGTTAAGCGTCCCACTTCAGCTCAGGTCACGATCTCACTGTCCGTGAGTTTGAGCCCCATGTCGGGCTCTCAGCTGACGGCACAGAGCCTGGAGCCTGCTTCAGATTCTGTGTCTCCCTCTCTCTCTGCCCCTCCCCCGTTCATGCTCTGTCTCTGTCTCAAAAATAAATAAACGTTAAAAAAATTTTTTTAAGTTATTTTTCTCCTAGAATATTTTATTAACTTCTTCTGTGAAAATTAAATTCTCTATTAAATTAAAATTACCTTTTAAAATCAAAAGGCAAGGGGAGGGTGGCTCAGTCAGTTAACCATCCGATTTCAGCTCGGGTCATGATCTCACAGTTCAGCTGTCAGCACAGATCTCTGCTGTCAGTACAGAGCCTGCTACAGACCCTCTGTTCCCTCTCTCTCTCTCCTGCTACAGACCCTCTGTTCCCTCTCTCTCTCTCCTGCTTACGCTCTCTCTGTCTCTCTCACAAATAAATAAACATTAAAAAAAAAAAAAAAGGATGTGGGCCAAGCCTGGGATCCCATCAGAGATTCAGCTGGGGAAGGACCTGCTTCCAGGTAGTGGTCCAGGATTCAATTCTTTATGGGCTGGCAGACTCAGTCTCAGCTCCTCTCTGGCTATTGGCTGGAGGTTGCCCGCCAGTCGTTTTGTTTTGTTTTGTTTTCTTTTCTTTTCTTTTCTTTTCTTTTGTACCGTGGGGGCCTCTCCATATTGTGGCTTACTTCCACAAAGCTAACAAAGGAGAGCATCAATAGGGAGAATCCGCAAGCAAGCAGTAGTTACATCCTATGCAAGGTCATTACAGATGTGAAGTCCTATCCCTGTTGCTGTATTCTATTCGTTAAAATCGAGTCACGGGTCCTATCCACACTTAAAGGGAGATTACACAGGAGTATGAATGCCAGAAGGTGAGAATCATTGTGGGACATTTTAGAATCTATTCCCTACAATTGCCATGTGTAGTTGTTACAAAAATTGCATTAATGCGTGAGCACCTCCAGAAGGACAAAATGGAACATAAAAAGCAGCCTGAATTCCTTATGCATTTACGCTATCAGAGACGAAGGAATCTGCAAGTTAATCCATTTCTCTTTGCTCTTATCTAAGTGCTTGCAACTCTCAATTATCCCTCCACTAGAACCAGAACTGGAGTGGCCATCTCCGATTAGGCAGCAATAGTGTCATACAACCCATGACACTACATTTGGACACGACTGTTATTTTGAGGTCATGACCTAAGAGATATGGAGAAGCTTCTCCCTGGGGCCTGAGTGATGTGAATCAGGAGAGAGAAGTTTAGGATTACGAGTTGTTCTGTGACAGCCTTGGGTGCCAGAGTCTGAGTGACAGAAGCCCCATGTGTTTTTAATAAATTCATCCTTTATGTGTGTATGTTTGTAATATTCGGGGCTGCTTGAGCATCCTCACAACATGGCAGCTATATTCCAACCCCATCCCTCCCCCCACAATGAGGAATCGAAGAGAGAGAGAAAAGTGGAAGCCACCATGTGTGTCTTTTATGACCTGGATGTGGAGTTCACACACCATTATTTCTGAGATATCATTCTAGTTATTACACAGGTCACCCTTTTCAGTGTGGGAGCATCTTACACAAAGGTACTATAGTAGCAGAGTTCTAACACAGACCCCAAGCGGGGCGCCTGGGTGGCTCAGTCGGTTGAGTGTCTAACTTTGGTCCAGGTCATGATCTCGTGGTTTGTGAGTTCGAGCTGCACGTCAGGCTCTGTGCTGTCAGCTCAGAGCCTGGAGCCTGCTTTAGATTCTATGTCTCCCTCTATCTCTGGTCCTCCCCCACATGCACTCTGTCTCTCTCTCAAAAAGAAATAAACATTAAATAAATAAGTAAACAAACAAACATAACAAAAATGAAAACAGCCCCAAGCTTCCTCCCCACTGGTGTGCATGTGCCATAGAATCTCCTCTCCTTGAATGTGGGTAGGACTTGTGAATACAGTGGATGTCACTCATGATTATGTTAGGTCATAGCGCAGGGGAGATTTTGCAGATGTAATTAAGGTCCCTAATCAGTTGATTTTGACTTAATCAAAGGGGGAATGCCCTGGGAGGGGCTGAACTAATCAGGTGAGGCCTTCAAAGAGATCCGAGAGATTCTTGAAGAAGCCAATAGCTATGTATGAACTGCCTGTCAAGGAGGCTGTGTAGCCAGGACGTGAGAACAGCCTCTAGGAGCTGAGAGTGCTGCCCTGCCGATAACTAGGGAGAGAACTGGGGCCTCCACACATACAGCCAGAAGGGAAGGGGTGCTCCCAACAGCCCCCATGCTTTGAAGAGATCTCTGACCCTCAGGGAATCATAATCTCCGCTGACACCTTGATTTCAGCCTTGGGAGACCCTGAACAAAGAACTTCTTGCCTACAAAACCTGAGAATAAACCAGTGTTGTTTCGAGCTGCTCGATTCATGGCAGTTTGTCACACAGCCGTAGGAAACTCATACCACTGTGAATATCAGGAGGCAAGAACTATTGGGGGCCATCCTGGGGACTGACTACCAAAACTCGATATTGTCAGACCTTTTAACTCTTGCCTGTCTTGTCGGTGACCGCCCACTTTTCTTCTCTCTCTTTCCTATGCACAACCTTCTTTACACTGCACTCATTCACTCACCTACTCCTCTGTTGATTCATTCATTCTGCAAACAATTCCTGATCCCCTGCTGTGTTCACACACAGTCCTGGTTGATGGGGACCCTGCTGTGTTCACACCCAGTACTGATTGAGGGGGATGCAGAAGTGAGTCTTGTGTGTTCCCTGCCTTGCAGGAGCTCCAGTCTGGAGCAGGAACCATTCCATTGTATTCCTCAGCCCCCTTAAGATTACTCCCAATATAATTCTTATGTGGTTCAGACCCCAGGACTTCCCAGAAACCCATTTAAGCACATTGTTCCACCCCCAAACGGCAAATTCAACCCCAAGGCATTATGTACAAGAGATTTTGCTGAAGTTCCAAGTAGAGACCAAGGACAGTGTTATATTACATATTACAGGCCAAACATTACCAAACTTCTCTACTACACTTCTCTCTCCTCATGCTCTATTATTCGGGAAGTCTTCTCCCACTCCACCACTGCTAAACATCTTAATTATTCTGGGAAGTTCTATTTTATTTTCATGTCCCTCTTGGCAAAACAGAAGCCTCATGAGAAACCAAACCAATATGGATGTGGGTGGATAAGGGGTTTGCCTCATGGTTCTGCAGACAGCTCCACCCTTGAGACCTTGAATGAGGTCCTTGCTGTCCCAGTTTCCTGGCCTGCATTCTACCAAAGGCCCTAAGGGAAGAACGGCGTCTCCCCGGGGACTCCAGCTTTTGAAGCCCTTGGAAGAAGCGTTAGGTAAACAGCAAATCTGGGTAATGCTGTCTGAGGGTCTTCAGAATGAGGGCGTTGGGACACAGGGTCAAAGACCCTGTGGATGGCAGCTACGATCTACCTCCAGAACACCCCAGCCAGAGCCCCTCAGGGCCCCCCTGGGTCTGAGGCTGAGCTGCTTGCTGGGCGTTCCATCACCATTCCAGAAGCTAGTCCCCCACCCTGGGTAATGTGCATCCTCATCACCCTCCTGTCTCTTGAGGAGGGATCTGTCTTCACTCACTCCCACACAATCTCATCCAGTCTTGTGGCTTTTCATACCATCAATGTGATGACTCATCAGCCTCCCGCCCTGCCTCCTCCCCTGAGTCCCAGACTCATTACCCGCAGCTGCTAACCGATACGTCCACTGGGATGTCTAATGGGCAGGGCGCACTTCCTGGGTCTGAAGTGGAGTTCCATTTCCTCCTCCCCTCTCCCCAACTGCCCCCACCGCAACCTACTTATCCCCGTCCTCCCATCTCAATAAACGGCTCCATCACCATCCACCCGGCTGCTGGAGCCAGAAACCAAGGAGTTATCCTTGGTTCTTCTTTTTCTCCCATCATCCAACTATAATTCATCAGCAGACTTTGTCAGCTCTCCTTTCAAAATGCATCCCCATTCTGTTGGTTTCCATGGCTCCCGCATTGGTCCAGGTCACCACCCTCCCAGGCCAGGGGACGGCAGCAACCTCCTCAATATGCCCCCTGCTTCCTCTCTTGCCACCCCGCAGCCTATTTGCCACACAGCAACCTGAGGACATATCATTCCCCTACTAAAGCCATCCAAGACTTTATGTGGCTGACAAGCCCCTGCATGATCTGGCCCCTGTCTGCATCTTGAACTTCAACTCAGACCACTGTCCCTTATATTCTGCTCTGGCCACACTGGTATTCTTTCTGTTCCCTAAACACACCAAGCTTGAGCCAACCTCAGGCCCTTTGCACGTGTTGTTCCCTCCGCCTGGAATCCTCTCCTCTCCACCACATATTTGTGTACCTCACTCCTTCTCGCCACTCAGATTAAGTCCAAAGTTCACTTCCTTACAGACTGTGTCCCTATCTAAAGATGACCCACCTGCCCTCACTCCCCCAGCCACTGCCTAGTATCTCATACTATATTTCCTCCACAATTCTTATTGCTATCTAATTATCTTATTTTCATTTGCTTACTTGTTTAGATTGTCTTCCCCACTAGAATTTCAGCTCCGAGAAAGCTGTCTACTTCACTGCTCAGTCCCTGGCGCTTAGACCAATGTTTGACACAAAGGACCTCCTCAGGAAACATTTGTCAAATTCACTCGTTCAGTCAGCACATACATATTGAGTACTTACTGCTTGATGGATAACCAAGGATAACCAACATGTCTGGCATCAGTGAGTTCGAATTCAGGCTTCACCATTACCCAGCTCTGGCCTTCCCTGTCCATACGGAAGAGGACTCTGTTTCCTCATCCATAAAACGGGAACAACAGTACCTATTAGGCATGACTGTTACGAGAATTAACTTGTAAAAGGCTACCAGGCAGCCTGGCACATAGGCACTCATTAAATAAGTATTTCATCCACGACCAAGGGTGATCTTATCTGGCAGAATATGTGGGCACAGGCCTGGGGGCTCTAAGACGGCCACGCAACAGCTGCTCACGTGGGAGGGACGTCAGCGTGGGCAAGATAACACGAAGGTCAACTGGTGATGCACCTGGACCCAGGAATGAGGGGCAAAGACTATACAAGAGCCGGGGCGGCTTCTCAACGTAACAGAGAGAGTGGGACACTGAATGTCTCCCGGGGGCCTCCTGGCACTAGCACCCCTTACTCCCCAGTCAGGCCAAGGAATATTCCCAGTTCTCAGAGCCCAGCCCACCTAGGTGTCCGCCAGCTGGGGGCACAGAGAAGTCTGGCAGGGAGTAAAAGATACCAGGCTTCTGGGCAAGGTTTGACAATAGGAGTTGTCCTTCCACTGAGTAGAAAACAACTATGCAGCCACCAAAAGCATGAGGATGCTTTAAAAAAAAAAAAAAAAAGCTTTATTATTTTTTTTTAAAGTAATCCCTACGCCCAATATGGGGCTCAAACTCATGACCCTGAGCTTAAGAGTCAGATGCTCTACCAACTGAGCCGGCTTGGCATCCTGGGGGATGCTCTGGATAGGAGCGATCTCGAGAGCTGTTGTCGAGTAGGAAGAGGCAAATTTTAAAAAGACTAAAAGAAAACAATAACATATGCCATGTTTGCTCATGTGCGCCTTTACTACCTCTGGAAAAATGCATAAGAAAGTTAGTGACGGCAGCTGTCTCTGGGCACCGAAATGAGTGGTTGGGGATGGGATAGAGGGAAGACTGCACTAAATGCCCCTTCGCCTCTTTTGAATGTTGAAGCCCTTGAATGTAGTACTTATTCAAAACTACTTAAAATATGAAAAGAAAAATGCAGCTGTCACTCACGGTGGGGAATCGCTTTACCCCTCCTCTTTCACTCAAGGGACTGAGGGAGCGCATACTTCCAGAATGATCTATCTACAAAGTAAAGCTGATTCTATTGTTCCTCTTTATGTTACTCCTCTGTTTAAAGCCCTTCAACGACAGACAGCTGAACATACTGTACAACCTCAAAAAAAGTATTTGTTGAGTGAACGGGTAAATAAATGAACCAATCGCCTTTTGTCTCTTAATTCTTACATATTGATGGGGAAGTCCATATTAAGTGAAAAAAGAATACTGCAGAATATTAAGTTAAGGACGATCCCATTCTTGAAAAATAAGATAATTGCATATTCATAAAATTATATTGCGTATTAGTATACTCAGTATAAATTCATACCTATTAGTGTATTCATGTACATGTACATGATTATTGGTTCATAAAAAGAAAAAAAATCTAGAAAGACCCCAAACTTGCTGGTTTGTTATCTTGATCTTAGTATAATTACGTGAATAAAAATGTGGGTAAAAATTCACCCATCTGTATTTAACAGTTGGACACTTTCCTATATATAGCTATAGCTCAATTTGTAAGAGGAAAAAATCGTGGCGCCTGGGTGGCTCAGTCGGTTGAGCGTCCGACTTCCGCTCAGGTTATGATCTCACGGTTTGTGAATTCGAGCCCCACATAGGGCTCCACGCTGACGGCTCAGAGCCTGGAGCCTGCTTCTGATTCTGTGTTTCCCTCTCTCTCTGCCCCTCCCCCACTCACACTCTGACACTCTCAAATCTCTCTCTAAGAAAGAAACATTAAAATAAATAAATAAAGAAATAAAGAAATAAAATAAAGAAACATTAAAAAAATAAAAGGAAAAAAAAGATGTACCCCCAAACATTATTAGATATCATCTCCTGGGACAGTTGGGATGGTCAGGGGGCTTTTGATTTTCAATGTAGAGCTGAACATTTTACCTCAAGCACATAATTATGAATCCTTTGAAATATATACCTTTTAATTCATATTTCATTTCAGATTCCTTAACTTGGACTGCAAAGCCTCCCACTTCTTCCACTGCCTTCGTCTTCATTCTGACCACATTAAACTATTCACCTTCTCAATATGTCATGCTGTTTCTTACTCCAAGCCTTTACCTTTGCTGCTCTCTCATCCTGAGACACCCTCTCCCACTTCCTTGACTCCTCCCACCTACCTAACTTCTTCTAGCCGTTTAAGTTTCAGCTGAAATGTCACCTCCTCCAGGAAGCCTCCCTTGACCTCCCCCTGCTAGGTTAAATGCTCTAGAAACACCTAAGAGTTGCCTCTGTCACAACATTTGACTAACGTCCATCTCACCATCCAACCATGAACTCCTGGAGGCAGAGATTGGAGTGATGGGGTCACAAGCCACGGAACATCTGGAGCCACCAAGAGCTGGAGGAGGCAAGGAAGGATCCTGCCCTAGAGACTCCAGAGGGAGTAGGGTCCCTCTCATGCTTCGATTTCAGCCTGATAATACAGATTTCAGACTTCTGGCTTCCAGAAGTAAGAGAATACATTTCTGTTGTTTTAAGCCACCAAAGTTGCGGAAATTTGTTACAACAGCTTTAGGAAACTAACATAATTGATAACCTCCTTTCTAGAAAACAGTCTGGCAAAAACAAATTATAAAGTTGGTTATGTACATAATAATGGCCAGCAACTTCCCTTGGGGTAAGCCCTGAAGAAACCCTTGCTGGTGTCCACCAAAAGACACATGCAAGAACATTCCTCACAGCGTTGTTTATGATGACAAAGCCTGGAAACAGGTTACATGCTCTTCCACAGGAAAAAGGATAAACTGTGGCATATTCACGTAATGGAATATTATGCAGCAGGAAAATAAACAAACGACAGCAATTTGCAACAACAAGCATAAATCTCACATGCCTAACGCTAAGTGGAAGAAGCAAGTCACACACAAAAAATGAACAGTATGATTCTGTTTATATAAAGCTCAAAAACAGGTAAAACTAAACAGTGCATTGTTTTGGTGTTTATTTTTTTTTTAACGTGTATTTATTTTTGAGAGACAGAGAGAGCACGAGTGGGGGTGGGGGACAGAGAGACAGACAGACACACACACCGAATCTGAAGCAGGCTCCAGGCTCTGAGCTGACATTACAAAGCCCAACACGGGTCTTGAACTTACCAGCCATGAGATCATGACCTGAGCCGAATTCAGACGTTTAACCGACTGAGCCACCCAGGCGCTCTTGCTTTGGTGCTTAACCTGTAAAGAAAAGGGGAGAATAATTAAAGCAAACCTCCAGACGGTGGTTATTTGAGGGAAGGAAGAGTCTAGGATGGGGACTATCCTGGAGACACACAGGAGGCATCTGGGTAAGGTGACCACGTATTCTGTTGCCTAACTGGCATACTTTGGGGGATGAAAGGGAGGATGTAGTTATAATTATGGCATATAACAGGTACAAACCAAAACTGTCCCAAACAAACCGGAACATAAGATCACCCTATTTCTGGGGCGCCTGGGTGTCTCAGTTGGTTAAGCATTGGACTCTTGATTTCAGCTCAGGTCATGATCTGAGATCGGTTGGTAGGATCCAGCCCCACCTTGGATCCTGTGTCGACAGCTCCAAGCCTACTTAGGATTCTCTCTCTCCCTCTCTTTCTGCCCCTTCCCCACTTGCGCACACATGCACACACGCGCTCATGTGCGTTCTCTCTCAAAATAAATAAATACACTCAAAAAACAAAGATCACCCTCCTTCTGAGACACATAAGCTATTCTTTCATGGCCGGTGGGTGCAGACATGGGAATTTGTTTCATTAATACCTTTAGACTGGACAAATATATTATATTATATTATATATATATATATATATATATATATATATATATATATATAATCAGAATCATTTTTTTTTCAACCAACAAATGAATAAAGTGGGTTCCAGAATCAGTTCAGTTTTTAGTAGCAACTCCAGATACAGAAGCAGACTCTTGACTAAATTCAGCAGAAAGGGAATTTATGACAGGGAGAGCGCTGAGCTCACACAATTGCCAGGAAGGCTGGAGAACGAGGTCAGAAAATAGGCACAAACAGAAGGCAGGCACACAGCAGGGCCCACGGCCAGAAACTTGCCCGGACCAGGCCGCTGAGGACACACAGCTCCTCCCACTGCGGCTGGTGCTGCCCACCCGGCCAGGCCGGCCAAGGGACCGACGCTCCTGCCAACCTCGCTGCTGGCCCCGGAACATACACGGTGTTGCCGCTTCGACACCACCCACACAGCCCCCCTCGATTTCTCCCTGTCCCTGCTGCTTTGCCGACTCCACGGTCAAAACCCTCAGTGCGTGCATCTGACGGGTCGAGCCAGCTGCAGGCGAGGCTCAGATAGTCCTCGCCAACCTCTGCTTCCTTGGGAGTGGGCGCCGCCTGCCCCCGTGAGAGCCATTATCCGGGCAAGTCCCAAATTCAGGAAGGCTCAGCAGCTGAAAAATAGAAATTACCACAATGTGTGCCAGGCGTGTCAGAGACGAGGGATAGACGCCAAAATGGACCCTAAAGGATCGAAAGAGTCTTAAAGGTGACCAAGTTCTGGAATCTTACAATTCCCCACACCAGCAGGGCTCAGGCTGCGACTCAGAGTAAGGTTTCTGCAGTTAACGCGCGAGTTGGCGTCAGGGATACGGTTAAGGGAAGTGATTTACCCACCTGCCCGCCCACACTCCCCTCCTCGGGACGCGGGCCCTAGACCAGCTGGACACCTGATTGGATCAGTCATGGTCACCTGATCCAAACCTAGACAACCCATTGGCTGGCCAGTAACCGATTAGAGACTCTGTCGCGAGCAGGCGCTCCCAAACTTCCCCTGCGAGCATCTATTTTCTCCATCATTTTTTCGGGGAAGCGCTAGGTGGAAAGAAATGGGTAACAGTTCCATGTATTAAGTAGCTAGATCCAAACAATTTCATAAGAATTTACGGCCTAAGAACTTGGACTCTGAAAACATAAATTGAAAGAAAAATTTTTTATTTCATTCTTAATCACAATTGCTGTCAATGGGATGTTGGGGCACTGCGTGAATTCTCAAACCTTGGCAGCAGATTGGGCAACACCTTCTTTCCCGTTCCAGGTTGACTTTCAAGTAACAATTGCTTTTTATCACAACAACCACGGAAAACCCACCTTGCAAAGATATGGCGGCATGGAAAGAAATGTGCAAGCTAATGCTGAAACTACATTGAGCTACCTTGAGCTAGTAGTTCAAGAGGCATCGGGGAGAGAAGTCAACTATCACTGCATTTGCCTTGAAAATGTAAAATATTACATGGTGCCCCTATGAGTTTGCTGCAGAACCCCCAGGTGCCTTGGCACACAATTTGAAAATTGCTGCTCTAAACCATACACTAAGGCAGTAGCCATTCGGATCAGGGTAGAGTCAGATGTTTTCATGCTGAGGGATGTTGAAAAAATAATCAGAGAAAACTTGTTTGCAAAGAGAAGAGGAAGAATCAAAATATAGACATGCCAAGAGGCCATAGAAGGAGCAAAAAAGAAAGGGCAATCGCCTGATGCAGCCAGTACGGCCTTCAGTTGAATTCCATGATCTCACCCCAGAATCCATGTCTGACCTTGAGCTCCTGATCTGTTGCCTTAAACTCGCCCCTCCCAGACTCAGGGAGTGGTAGCAGCTCCATCCTTTCAATTGCTCGGGCCAAAACTTGGGATCATCCTGACTCTCTTGTCCTCTTGGATCACCCTTGACTCTCTTATTCTCTCACATCCCACACCTAATCCAATCCGTTAGCAAATTCTGCCATCTCTTGCCTCCAACACATATCCAGAATCGGACCACTTCTCCCTATCTCTATACTGTTGACCCAGCCACCATCACCTCTCATCTGGAAACGCTGTGACCTCCTCACTGCTTCTACCTGATCTGTTCTTAGCCCAGCAGCCAGAGGGATCCTCTTAAAACGTAAGTCAATTCTAGGCTCTAAATCCTTTGATGGCCCATATCTTGCTCAGGGTCAAAGCCAAAGCCTGTAATATGACCGTGCAGCCCTATAGGAATTAGTCTCAGGCACCTCTCACCACAACATCCACTGCTCTGGCTCTCACTCCCTTCATTCCAGCCATCCCAGCCTCTTCACTGTTCTTCAAACATGTCAAGCACAGTCCTGCCTCAGGGCCTTTGAACTGGCTGTTTCCACTGCCTGGAACATCGCCCCCCAGATATCCTCATGGTTTGCTCCCTCACTTGCCTCAGTCTTGGCTCAAATGTCACTCTGCCAGTGAGTTCTTTGCTGACCACGTGTATGGAACAGAAACAGCACCGCCTTCCTCACAGCACTCCCTGGCCCCTCACTTCTGGGAGGGATCACTGAGCTGTAGGACCTGACAGACTCAAATGAACGCACATCCAAAGAAGTATAAATTAAAGAATTCGTTAAAAAAAAAAAAAAAAAAACCAGTTACTGAGAAAACTATGCATTAGACATGAAGGCAGCATTGAGGATAAAGTGGCTGCTTCAGTTTAAAGCTGGCCATCTCAATTCACCCAGTCAATATCTTGGACCATGTTCCCGAGATATGGCCACCCTGAGCGTGACAGACACCAGTTGTGGATCACAGCAATCCTTCTTCCTGAGACGCGGCCTCAGAACTCCTTTTCACAGATAGCACTCTAAGAAGCCACTACTCATCACCCATCAGCCTGAGAAGTGCAAGAGGATTTCTTTCCCTGTTCTAGCACTTTCTACATGGCAGTCTACTCTGTGCCCCCACAGCATTCATCAAGAGGCCTCATTCTTGTCCAGAAACTTTTTCCTCCTGTTAAAAAGAAACCGCTGACGCGAGATGTTTGTGGAAAGTAGATAAACACTCACATGCTGTCTTTGGTTGCTCCTCGGAAGGTCCTGGTGTTCTAAGAAGAAAAGGAAAAAATGAATAAAATAACTTCCTGTTTGGGGAGCAATTCCTTGCATCAAAACCATATTTTAAAGCCCACTCTTTCCTCTGAAGAGATTAATGTTTTGCATTAAGGCCCTCACACAACACATTCTGACTCCCAAGATTTTTTGGCAGAACAGAAAATCCTGACGGCTCTTTTTGTTCGAATGGTTTATTTTCTTCTCTTTGCGGATCTCTGTTTCTTTGCCTTTTTCTCAGTGTTTCTCTTATTCTCCGTCTCTTTCTATTCTCTGCTCCATTTGTGTGTTTGTCTCTCGCCATCGCAATCTCTTTGTCCCTCTCCAGCTCTGTCCCTACTTCCTCCTTGGACAGGCAGCCCATGTCTTCATGCGAATCTGTCATTTGGAGGATGTCTGAGTGTCTGTGTCCGTGTGGCTTCCATCTCTGTGCGTGGGTCTCTCTGCTCCCAATCTTTGTCTCTTTCTCTCTCTTACTCTGTACGTCTGGGTCTGACTCTCTCTGAGTGAGTCTCTCTATCTCATCTATCTTTCTATCTCTTCCTATGTTTGTGTCTCTGCCTCTGTGTGAATTTCTCTGTCTCTGTGTTTATCTCTCTCCGTCTCTCTGCTTGGGTCTCCTCTCCCTCACTCTCTTTCCCCCCACTTCCCCCTGTCTGCTTCTCTCCTGTTGTCTTTCTGTCTGTCTCTGTATGTTTGTGTCTAAGTCTATCTCTCAGTCTGTCTGTCTCTCTCTCTCTCTCTCTCTCTGCTTCCCCCCACCCTTGCCTCCAATCTACCCATGTTTCTCTTTTTATCTTTCCTATTTCCTCCTCTAGAGCCCTAAGGTTGAGTCCAAACAGCAAGACGGTGACTGTAAAGTGAAAAGTCACCCAGAGGTTTCCAGGCCGCCAGATGTACAACATATTTAGACAGAACAGCTGGATAATTTAACAACTTCCTTGTTCCCCATCCCCCAAATGTCAGCTTCCAGGGTGTCTCAGACGTGTGCCTACGTGAGGACATATGCGTGTGTGCACCCGTGCGTTCCCTCCTGAGATTCTGTGCAAAAGTCACTGTTCTCTCAAAACCCCACATGTATCCTTTAATGTAATCAGGTTCGGATTTCTCTCCCTACAACTTCCTCCTTCCCCCTCCTCTTGGGTAGTCTGGTTTAGAAGCCTGGTGCTATTTAAGCATCTCAAAGACCTTCCACCTACATCCTGTGATCTTCATCGTGACCTCATGAGTGAGGTGTTTGGGAAGATAAAATAAAAAGAGGTAGCAAAGGTCTAAAGGAAGCTGGCAAGAAAACCTTCAAATGCAGGGTGCTGCATTTTCTTGGCCCCAGTTTACAGATGACAAAACTGACAGGCCCACTCTGGGGTCCAGAAACTCAACAGAACTAGCACTTGAAACAAGAACTCTTAGCTCCCAGCATGCAACTCACCTCCCAGCATCACAGACCAGCAAAACTGGGAAAGACCTTACAGATGGGGCAGGGTGGTGCAGTGGGCATCGCCTCAGGCTCTTCCATCTGGCAGACAGCCCTGGATTCAAATCCCTCCTCTGGGCCTTAGTAGCCGTGTGGCCTCAGGGAAGCTGCTTCACACCTCTTAGCCTCTGTTTCCTCATTTGGAGAAGGGAAATAATAATAGCATCTGCCTCAGAGAGATGTTGTGAATAGCCAACGAAATAAAACACGTGAGGTTCCTGGGTGATAGTAAGTAGGCAAACACGTACGTTGCTGTTGTTAATATTAGAGTTAGTATTCGCATAAAACTGAGACCCAAGTTCACACAAACTAGGTAATGGCAGATCCAGACTCCTCATCCGGATCCCCCTTCAGTGTATCTTCACTGAGAGAGTTTCCTGCTACCTTCTCCCACCCAAAAACCACAAAAACATTTTTTGAGTACTTTCTCTGTCAGGCGTGATCACAACACCCTACCACGTTCACACATTTAATCCTCAAAACGACCCAGGGGCATATGTCCCCTGATTTTCCCCATTTTATTAAGAAACCGAGGCCCAGAGAGCATAAGAAACGTGCCCCAGGGGTGCCTGGGTGGCTCAGTCAGTTGGGCCTCCAACTTCGGCTCAGGTCACGATCTCACAGCTCGTGAGTTCGAGCCCCATGTGGGGCTCTGTGCTGACAGCTCAGAGCCTGGAGCCTGCTTCGGATTCTGGGTCTCCCTCTCTCTCTGCCCCTCCCCCCCAAATAAATATTAAAAGAAAATTGGGGCGCCTGGGTGGCTCGGTCGGTTAAGCGTCCGACTTCGGCTCAGGTCATGATCTCATGGTCCGTGAGTTCGAGCCCCGCGTCGGGCTCTGTGCTGACGGCTCAGAGCCTGGAGTCTGTTTCAGATTCTGTGTCTCCCTCCCTCTCTGCTCCTCCCCTGTTCATGCTCTGTCTCTCTCTGTCTCAAAAATAAATAAACGTCAAAAAAAATTTTTTTTAGAAAGAAAGAAAGAAAGAAAGAAAGAAAGAAAGAAAGAAAGAAAGAAAAACTTGCCCCAGGTCACCCAGCAGGTAGATGGCAGGGCTGGCTGCAAATGCAGGCAGCTGGTACCAAGGTCCATCTTGCAGTCTCCACACTTGCCCTGTTTTCTGTTCAAATTCTTGGAGACTTACTCCAAATCGTGGTTACACTCCTTTACCTTTCTTTCTCTCTCATTTTTTGCTTAAATAAGTAACACATGAATGCATTCTCAATGGAAAAATTCAGGGGCATTACTACAAAGTCTGCTTTGACGTTCCTCTCAAGAATTTGGTAAGAAGCTTACAGACGTTTTCCTGTACATTTACATATGCACTTGCTGCCGCATCAGACCCTTTCTGCTGGGCCTCTAGAAGACAGTAGTTGAGGCAGCAACCCTGAGATTGGAGGAAGCTGGTGGGGGCTGGAGATGTCCTCACTTTCTGTTTTCTAGAGATCAGTGACCTAAGAATATGCTGAAAGCTTCCAGCAGATAGACTCAGCCAAGGTCCCAGCAATTTGGATGTACAATAATGTTTCTTTGGCTATGCACAGGGACAAAACCAGGGAAGGATAAGTTTATCTTGTTCATACAGAGGCCACTCTCCACATGTGGTTCTGAGCCCTTGAATGTGACTAGTCCAAACCGAGGTGTGCTGTCAGTATAAAATACACAATGGATTTTGAAGCCTAATGCATTAAAAAAATGGGGGGGGGGGTAAAAAATATTTCATGAATATTTTTCTTTATATTGATTACATGCTGAAATGACACTTTGGATATATTGGGCTAAATTAAAATTAATTTCACTTGTTCTTGGGACTCCCGGCTGGCTTGGGAGGAAGACCATGTGACTTTTGATCTCAGGGTCATGAGTTTGAGCCCCACATTGGGTTTAGAGCTTACTTAAATGAATAAATAAATAAAAACTTTTTAAAAAATTTAAAAATTAGTTTTACTTGTTCTTTTCACGTTTTTAGTGTAGCTACTGGAAAAATACAAATTCCACATGTGGCTCACATTCTATTTCTAATGGGTGGTACTGTTCTAAACAGTTGCTCAAGGAGACACTCTATTTTTTAAAAATTCGCTGAGAAAAGTAATAATCATTCAATTGTATTGAGTGCTCAGGGCCAAGCAGCAGGCTAAACACTTCCCGTCGTCCTCTCATCCATCCCCTGACATAGCTGTATACAGCAAGCACTACTGTGACCTTCATTTTACAGAGGGAAAAACTGAGGCTCAGAGAGGTGAAGTTATTCGCCCAAGGTCACATGGCCAGCAAGCAAGCAGCAAAGCAGCAATCTGAACCCATCACTTATGGGATTAACCCTGTACAGCGACAGATCAAAAAGCCATTCATGGGGACTCACCTCATTGTCAAGTGTGGTCAGAGGAGACTTTGAAAAGTTTGCTGGCATCGGGTAAAGGGCAAAAGCCCCAAGAGAAATGCAAGCTCATCTCATAAACAGCCTTTTAAAGAGGGATTTTGTGTCATGAATTTGGGAGCCAGAGGAGAAACCAACCAGACCACACCCCTTTCTCTGCTCTACCCATTGCAAGGCCCAGCCCCAGCTTTAAATTAATCTGGTGAATATATTGGAAGAGTAGTGGTTTGATTTATTAACCAGTTTGGGGCACCTCACCAACAGACTTGGTGAGCCCCTCTTTAGAAAGTTTTCCCCAAGGGGCACTTGGGTGGCTCAGTCAGTTAAGCATCTGACTCTTGATTTCCACTCAGGTCATGATCTCACAGCCCATGAGCTCGAGCCTCGCATTGGGCTCTGGACTGACAGTGTGGGGCCTGCTTGGGATTTTCTCTCTCCTTCTCTCTCTGTCTTTCCCCTGCTTGCGTGTGCTCTCTCTCTGTCTCTCAAAACAAATAAATAAACTTAAAAAAAAAAGTTTTCCCCAATGTTGTGCTCCCTTCTTCCTTTAGTAATAAAACCACACAAGGCCAACCAGAATAGAATAGAATAGAGATTACACTTCATCATAGCCTCATTGCAGCAAGATGTAACCATATGATTACCTTCCAGCCAATAGGATGCAAATAGAAGTTGTATGTATAAGTTCTAGGAAGTATGCTTAAAAGTATGAGACATTTCCCCTTTACAAGGTCTCCATGGTTAGAATGCAGATGTTATGGCAGGTGCTATAGCAGCCATACTGTATCACAAAAAGGGAGGTACGTGCTGGAAATAGAAGAAAAACAAGATGGAAGGAGCCTGGGTACCTAATGATTATAGAGCTGCCACTTAGCCCAAGGCTGCCTATTTGTACATTTATATAAAAGAGAAATACATTTCTATATTATTTCAGTAACTACTAGTTGGTATCTCGTTATGAAAGCAACTAAACTTGTAGACCAGTGGGACTGTTGGGAGAGCTTGGTGGGAGTGTTAGGCTGCCTCAGATGGCACTAAAGGCATTAGAAGTGAGATGGCACCTATAGAAATTGAAGGGTTAATATCTCAGGACCATAAACCACCATATAGAATAAGCAATGAGAGGAGTTATCTCAATGGTTAAGCAAGTGGTTCTATAAACTGGGGTCAAGCTCTCCAAGCCTTGGCCTTCTTATCTGTAAAATGAGTTGATAATGAGAATGAATGGGATCAAATCATAAAAAGGTATTGCTGTGGGGATATAATGAAACACAGTCCTTAACATGCTGCCCGGCCCATAGGAAGTGCACAATATATGTTTGTTGCTGTTGTTATTTCTTGCTGTGACCGGCCTGGCTGGTCTTCTAGCTCTCCCGCTACTGAAATGCCTTTCCCCAGGTTGTCCGACAGGAGGCTGAAACAGTGACAGCCTATTCATCCCTCCCAGGTGGTACAAGGCCCTGCAGAAGAGGTTTTCAAAGAAAACATTCTCTTAACACATGAAGCAGAGACCATCACGTCCTATGCTCCAAGCCTTCCATCATGGCTGTATGTGACTTTTTGAGGTGTCTTTCTTGAGGGGGTTGGATGGTATTTTAAGTGATGGGAGAGAAGTTAATATTGGTGACCAAAAAGGCAGGAGATTGTATTATTGTTCTCCACTTTTCACCGCTTCCCACTTTCCCTATAAAAGGATTGTCCGCCACTGCCCCCACTGACTTGGCCAATTGGATTTGAGGGGCACTGCTGCACATCACCTCCAAGAGAGAGTTTTAAAGGGCATTGCTAGAGTTTTCTCCTTCTTTTGTTGTACTTCCCTTCCGCCCCAGGAATGGACATGTCCTTTAGGGCACAGAACAAGAAGGCCCATGGGGCAGAGCCCAGCAGAAGCACAAACGTTAATGAGAACAAGAAATGTGTGTGTGTTGCAAGCCGCCGAAATCTTGGGGGCTATTTGTTATGCAGCAGTGCTGACTCACACATTCTCCCTCAGCTGCTAAGAAGCATTGAGAGCTTGGGAGGAAGGTAGACCTTGCCTCAAATCCCAGCTCTGCCAAATATCTAAGGCTGGGCATCGTTGAACAAGTAAGTCACTTGGCTTCTTAGGGCCCCATTTTCCTCATCCGTAATAGGAAAATAATAAGAGTGCTTATACTTCATAGGGCTGTGGTGAGGATAAGATGACATGAGGTACACTAAGGACTTGGTGTTGAGAAAGGGCTCTGTTCAGAGAGAAAGGTCTGAGGCGTGGTCTTTTATCTCAGGTGGAAGGACCAGTTCAGCTGACCTTTCACTTATTTATTTATTTTTAAGATAATAAATAAAAACACTGGGATCAAGACCTGAGCTGAGATCAAGAGTCTGATGCCTAACTGCCTGAGCTCAGCTGACATTTCAGATCCCAGGCCTGACCAATGCCTGATCCTGGACCTCAGACTGGGATAGTAACCTCTCTGAGTCAGGCTCTGGCAAAGTACCCCTAAAGAACTTGGCAAAAAAACTATGTAAAATTAAGGGCGCTTGGGTGGCTCAGTTGGTTAAGTATCCAACTTCTGCTCAGATCATGATCTCACGGTTCGTGAGTTCGAGCCCCACATCGCGCTCGCTGCTGTCAGCACAGAGCCTGCTTCAAACCCTCTGCCCGCCTCTCTCCTCCTCCCCAGCTCACACATGCCCTCCCTCTCTCTCTCTCGAAAATAAAAAAGAAACATTTTTTAAAAACATATGCAAAATTTTCGTTGACAAGAACCCCACAACCGTCTCTAGTTTAAGCTGCCTCTGTTTCCTTCCTCCACACACTCCTCTTCCAGCCTCCGGCCTTTTGAAAGAAACCCTCCCCCTCAAAACCCACGAAAACAGAAAACCCAGAGCCGGAGGTACTCTGGCTTGAACTCAGCAAATTCACATCAAATGGCAAATTCGTTTGTGCTGATCTTATCAATAGATGCCCTTCCTGTTAGGCTGTCTGGAAAGAGAAATTGGTCCACTAGTCAACGTTTGCCTGCTCTTGGCTGGACTGTATGACCTTGAAGTTTCAGGCGAGTTTTTATGGTGTGGCGGCGGCTCATCTAAGAGGTCTGTGCCCGTGTAACATCGCACTCAGACAGACATTCGCACATGCATACACGACGACATACACACTTGCACTTGAGAACTTCCCTTGGCAACTCCCAGTTAACACCATTCTCTCCCCACACCATGCCCAGAGCATCAAAAGTAATAAGATAAGGGGCTCCTGGGTGGCTCCGTCGGTTATGCGTCCAACTCTTGATTTCAGCTCCGGTTATGATCTCATTGTTTGTGAGATATCGAGCTCTGTGTGAGGCTACATGCTGACGGGGCAAAGCCTGCTTGGGGTTCTGCCTCTCCCTCTCTCTCTGCCCCTCCCCTGCTCTCTCAGTGTCTCAAAATAAATAACCGTTTAAAAAATAATAATAAAATAAAATACAAAGTGGGATAGGATTGATTTTGATTTAGCCAGTTCCCTGTTTAGGCGACTTCCGGGTTTTTTTTCTAAGTTGCTGGTTTTGTTTGTACTTACAAACAACATCGATATGTCCAGGCAGCGTGCAATGGTTAGGACTTTAGATACTACTTGGTTTGAGTTTCCTGTAAAGAGACTCAGAGACAAGGGCTCTACTGCAAATTACTTATCTGAGAGGTGATTCCAGGACATATGAGGAAGGGAGTAGGAGAGGGAGACAGGGAGAGGAGGGAATTTAATACAAAGGGACACTTTACCAAGCAAATTACCACCGTGGGCAGCTGGAGCTCACTCCTGCTGGGGAGGACTGGGAAGCATAGAACATACCTCAGAGTTGTCCTGGAGGCAAGGGAGCTGGGTATTTATCTTCCAGAGCAAGAACTCCTGTCAGTCATCCGTTGAGGGATGCTCCCAGAAAACGTGAACCCCCTGGCACTTCTGGTTCGCCCCCACACTTGCCGAGCCAGCCCTGGCGGACAGAGCCAAGTCCAAGTATGGGCGGTTAGGAGGTCCGGGACTCCAGGGAGGCGGGTGAGGTGACAAGGTTGCAAAATGTCCTCACTCTTGGGGTTGTGCAAGTGTGGCACGGGAGGTTTGAAGAATCAGATGGGCTTGCACAGAAAGGTGGCTGCTGAAAGGACGTCGGGGAGGCACGGACAGCGTGTCCTACAGGCTCAGCAGCCAGACTGCCTGGGTTTGAATCCCAGCTCAGCCACTCAAGGGCTACGTACTTAACTTCCCTGTGAGTCAGCTTCCACATCTGTAAACTGGGATAATTACAGTACTTACCTCGCAGGACTGTTTGGGAGGATTACACAGGATAATTCACATAAAACGCTTAGAACAGAGTTGGGCACAAAATAAGCCTCTCGTAAGTGTAATATCTGATAACGTTGCAATGAATATTCCAGCACACAGTTCCTGACATAGCTTCTTCAGAATCAAGGAAACAAGATCACCTAATAGTTAAGAAAAGGACCTTTTGAGTCAAGCAAACGAGGGTTCAAGTCCGTGATCCACCACTTACTGTGTGACTTCAGGCAAGTCACTTAACCTCTCTGGGCCTCAGAGCCCAGATGTTTAAAAGCATTACTAATGGGGCACCTGGGTGGCGCAGTTGGTTAAGCATCCGACTTTGGCCCAGGTCACGATCTTGCAATTCGTGGGTCCGATCCCCGTGTTGGGCTCTGTGCTGACAGCTCAGAGTCTGGAGCCTGCTTCCTATTCTGTGTCTCCCTCTCTCTCTGCCCCTCCCTGGCTCATGCTCTGTCTCCCTCTCTCTCCAAAATAAATAAACATTAAAATCATTACTAAAAAATAACACACCTTACCACAACTAAAAAACAATTCTAATAAATAAAAAGATGCATGCAAGGTGCTTCTGTAAGCATTGTGCCTGATTTGAAGTCAAGGGTGCGATAAATCTCAGGTGTGGTTGTTGCATGTTCAGTTTTCCATACAAGCAGGAAGTTGCTGCTGTGGAAGACACAATTCACTCAGCAATATTTACTGCACACCTGCCAGTTGCAAGACACTAAGATGGGAAGTGAGAGCTATTAGAAAGAAGTGTTAACACTCCATCTTGGCCCTTTTGGTGCACTGGAGTATCTGTGCTCCTACTTTAATAGAATCACACATTCATGCCCTTTGCTTTGTTCCTTCCTCGAACGGGCAGAGTAAACTTTCCAGCAGCCTTGAGATCTTAAGCCAATTCAGAAGAGGACAGAGGGAAAAGCCAGAAAAGCTTGGTCTCTGATGACTTTGCAGATCCCCCCACAAGCCCTGAGCTGCCCACCCGTGAACCTGGTTTTATATGAGAGACAAAGTAGTATATGCTTGAGTTTCTGTTCTATGCAGCCACAATGAATTCTATGGTACCCATCTTTGTTTGTCTTTTATTTTTTATGCTCTGGGCACATGGGGGGGGGGGGGAGGGGGGAGGAGAACTGTGTTACCTGGAGGTCACTGGAGAAAGTTCTCAAGCCTTGCAAGGAGGAGACAGTTACCAGGCTGACTCCTGATGAGTTTGGCTGTCCTGCCGGGCTCCTGGAGTCCAGCCCTCCTCTTATCTCTGTCACCTGTCAGAGGCCTCCACCCCTGTTCTGCTCTAACCCGGGTGCCTCCTGCCTTCTCTAAAAACAAGCAGCGGATACACCCGTCAATGTCAGATCACCCCTGAGGCTGCCGAAGATGAACAAGGGTTGGAACTGCCTCCCCCCCACCCCCCAACTCGGCCTTCTTCCCTCTCTTCTCTTCCCTGTGCTCACCAGCACAGACACCTGTCCATCTTCCTGCCAGGCCCATTAATTGAGCAGCTGGGCCTTTATATTCCGACTGTGGCATTTTTTTGGCAGAAGACGTCAGAAACTGCTGGACAATTTTCAGAGATAATTTTCTGACTCAGCCAAGGACAACCGGGTTAGAACTTGGGAGAAAGGAGGCCAATCACTATCTTCAAATTCGACCACCATTTACTGATCACCTCACCCACCCCCTCCCATCTTCTCACCCTTCTTTAGGGAAGGACACCTCGATTTTCTGCAGGACATCCCCCTCCTCCTACCAGCGGTTCACTTTTTCTGCGAGCTGGCAACCGCACTTCCAGTGCCCAGGACGGTCATGTGACCCAACCCTGGCCAATCAGAGCCTCACATGCCACTGGCCGCAGTGATTGCCCACCCAGTTTGGATCACTGAAAAGTCAGAGGAAGACTTTGGTTCCATCTGTTGACTGAGAGTTGGCTCCCTTCTCAACTGGTCTTGAACTTGTGAGAGTGGGAGCTGGTAGCAGCCATCTTTCCACCCACTGGGCAGCATCTGATGAAGGGAGTGGAGTCAGCACAAAAGGAAGGTAAACTGAGTGCATAGATGAGAGTGCGTGGATGAGATGGAGACCAGCCCTGTTAGCATCATTTGAGCTCCTGGATCAAGCCACATATGAATGTTTTCTTTTTCTTTTCTTTTTTTAACGTTTTATTTATTTTATCTTTTGAGACAGCGTGAGCAGGAAAGGGGCAGAGAGAGAGAGGGAGACACAGAATCCAAAGCAGGCTTCAGGCTCTGAGCTATCAGCACAGAGCCCGATGTGGGGCTTGAGCCCACTAATGTGAGATCATGACCTGATCTGAAGTCGGTCGCTCAACCGACTGAGCCACCCAGGCCTCTCCTGAATGTTTTTTAATTATGCGTGCACTCTTCATTCATGTAAGCATTTAACTTTTTTGCTTAAGCCACTTGACTTGGGTTTTTGGATTCTTCAAATAAAAGTCCCAATTGTCTATCCCCCTTCCCTCATTACATCACTCTATAACATTCTATATCGTTTACTTATCTTGTCTATTGTCCCCAACCTTCCCCCAAGTGCTGCATAAAGGTAATAATTTATATCTTTTTGGAATGGGGAAGGGGTTCTGTTTTGCTTACTGCCATAGCCCTAGAATCCAAAACAGTGCTTGGCACATAGAAGATGCCCAATAAATATTTTTTTGAAGTTTTATTATTTATTTATTTATTTATTTATTTATTTATTTTGAGATTGAGAGAGAGAGAGAGAGGACGAGCAGGAGAGGCACAGAGAGAGAGAGAGAGAGAGAGAGAGAGAGTTCCAAGCAGTCTCCGCACTGTCAGTACAGAGCCCAATGTGGGCCCTGAACTCACAGACTGTGAGATCAAGACCTGAGCCAAAGTCAAGGGTCAGATGCTTAACCAACTCAGCCACGAGGGGCCCCAATAAATATTTTCTAACTTTTTAAAAAATTTACTTATTTATTTTAAGAGAGAAAGGGAGCAGGGGAGGGGCAGAGAGAGAGGGAGGGAGAGAATCTCAAGCAGGCTCCAAGCTGTTAGCACAGAGCCTGATGTGGGGCTCAAACTGACCAACTATGAGATCATGACCTGAGCGAAACCAAGGGTTAGATGCTTAACCAACTCAGCCACCCAGGTGTCTCTAAAGAGATTTTTTTCTAATGCGTTATTTCTTTTTTGAGGGGGGAAGGGGCAGAGAGAGAGGGGGACAGAGGATCTGAATCAGACTCTACCCTGACAGGCTAACAGCAGTGAGCCCGAGGTGGGGCTCAAACTTACAAACTGCAAAATCATGACCTTAGCTGAAGTCAGACACTCGACCGACTGGGCCACCCGGGCGCCCCTTAAATATTTATTTTTGAATAAAGAATGAAGAGTCCTGAATAGTCCTAAATAGGAGATATCATATATATATAACCTCATTTGGACCTTGTTCCCATTTTTCAGATAAGGAAAACTGAGGCTGAGAAGTTTAATGTGTCCAGAGTGACTGGCCTAATTAATGGACAATCTAATATTTACACCAAATCTTTCTGGCTCAAAGTCCACTACTCTTACATTATTGCACTGAACTTCCTTTTATCTTTCTGAAACAACATAGTTATCGTGACAGCTACCCTTTACTGAACTCTTGCTGCTTCCAGGCAAACTCTGAACCCTCTGCATGAATTGTCTTACTGAATCTAACTCTCCACTCTCCACCAAAGCATGTGCCAGTATTATCCCAGTTTACAGATAAAGAAACAGAGGTTCATAAATGAGATTAGAGCTCTAATAAGACATCCCACAGAGCTCCGTCAACCCTTATGCTATGTGAGGACACAGCAAGGAAACAGCCACCTGTGAACCAGGAAGCAGGCTCTCACCAGACACCCAACCTGCTGACACCTTGATCTTGAACTTCCTGGCCTCCAGATTGATGAGAAATATTTATTTGTTGTCTATATGTCAGTCAGTCCATGATATTTTTGTTCTAGTAGCCCAACTGGACTAAGATACTTGTTTACCTAGTCAGAATAGTAGATCAAAAGACCGAAATTTAGGCATAGCAAATACAATAAAAGTATCGGGTATGTCAAAGGCCAGTGTTTTCCGAATTTCTTCACAATGTTTGCCATATCTTTATGCCCTCTGGACTATTACATATCGAGCATATTTAATCAACTTGCAAGTTTTGTATTGAAAATCTATTTTAAAGCTGTTTGTTTGTTTGCTTGTTTGTTTGAGAGAGAGAGAAAGGGGAGGGGCGCCTGGGTGGCTCAACTGGTTAAGTGTCTGGCTCAGGTCATGATTTCGCAGTTTGTGAAATCAAGCCCCGTGTCAGTCTCTGGGCTGACAGCTCAGAGTCTGCTTGGGATTCTCTCCCCACTCCTCTCTCTTTCTGCCCCTCCACTGTTCATGCTTCTCCTCTCTCTCTCTCTCTCTCTCTCTCTCAATAAATAAATATTTTAAAAAAGAAAGATTTCATAAATGGAAATCCAGTGTCACTCATCATAAACAGAAGATAACTGTACATATAGTTAGAAGACAAAACAATTTCCTTAAGTTCTAATAGAATATTTTCACTCATAAGGACTGGACTTGAGGTCTAATTTGTCGTTATTAAAAAGAGATTATCGGGGCACCTGGGTGGCTTAATCGGTTAAGTGTCGGACTTCAGCTTAGGTCATGATCTCGCGGTCTGTGAGTTCCAGCCCCGCCTCGGGCTCTGTGCTGACAGCTCAGAGCCTGGAGCCTGCTTCAGATTCTGTCTCCCTCTCTCGCTGCCTCTCCCCATCCTCTCTCTCTCTTTCAAAAATAAACATTAAAAAAAAAAAGATTATCAGGGTTAGGACACTGTTAAAGACTTATAAGCACCAATGGAGACCTTCTCCTTAAGATAATTGTTTCTAATTAAAATTTGAAATTAAAACTCATTCCAATAAACCAGGGGTTGTCAGCAAAGGCCATGGTTCTGGCACATGCTTTTGCAAATAAAGTTTTATTGGCAACACCCATTCATTTATATATTGTCTGTGACTGCTTTTGTTACCATGGCAGAGTTGCGTAGTTGTGACAGAGACTGGCCCAGAAAGTCAAAAATACGTACTATCTAGCCTTTTATAGAGAAAGTTTGCCAACCCTTACTCTAAATCAGGTCACATTCAAATTCTGCGGTGTGGAATTTTATCACCTTTTAGAAGAAGCATCTCCTTTTAACAAAAAGCCCAAAGCAATCTGAAAACATCAAATGCCAGCCGGTTTGCGTCAAATACAAAATCCCTCCCAGCTTTCTGAAGGCAACATGCCAGAAATGTCTCCCCCATCCTGAGTGAGGAGGTAGAAAGAGTGGTCAGTGCCCCTTGTTTCCTGGGGGCTCGCTGGGTGGCAGAATTATGTGTGGTTTTATTCTTTCCACTTTTCTGTATTTTCCAAATATTTACCCTGCTGTGTTAGTTTCCTCAGGCTGCCATAGCAAAGTACCAGCGACTGCGTGGCTTAAACAACAGACGTTCATTTTCTCACAGTTCTGAGGCCCAGAAGATCAAGCTCAAGGTGTCTGTGGGGTTGGTTTCTTTGGCTTATAGATGGCCGTCTTCTCTCTGTGTCTTCTCCAAGTCTTCCCTCTGCACCCATCTGTGTCCAAATCTCCTCCTCCTCTTCTTTTTTTTTTTTTAATGTTTGTTTATTTTTGAGAGAGAGAGGGAAAGAGTGCAGGCGGGGGAGGGGCAGAGAGAGAGGGAGACACAGAATCTGAAGCAGGCTCCGGGCTCCCAGCTGTCAGCAAAGAGCCCGTCGCGAGGCTCGAAACCACAAACCGTGAGATCATGACCAGAGCTGAAATCAAGAGTCGGACGCTTAGCCACCTGAGCCACCCAGGTGCTCCGATTTTGTTTTTGAACATCGCTACTAAACAAACAAAAACCAGAGAAAGAATATGGGTGGTGGTTTTAATTTGTCATTTTGTTGCTGATATTGTAATGCTGATTTGGGGCTTTGGAAAATAAAATCAGTAAAGAGCCATTTGTCCCCTAGTCCCATTCCTACCATCAAAATAAACAAGGTTTACAAGCCCCCAAATAGCCCTTCGGTGCTCTCCTTTCCTTAGCCTGTAAAGCAGCGAGGCCAGAGTACCCCAGACCCCAGGGATCGCTTTCTTATCCTGCAGTGATGGACACTTCAGGGCGAGGCAGAGGCCTGCTTCACTCCATGGGATGCACCACAGATGGCCGCTGCTCCTCACTGTCCCCACATGCTGTCCCCTAGGCCTCACCCGCACCTGTGACAAGTGGTAAATAGCAACCTTCCAATGCACACCCACTCAGAGCCAAGTGCAGTGTTAAGCACTCACCTATATCATTTCACTGATTCCTGCCCCCAACTATTATTATCCCCATTTTGCAACTATAATGTTAGTAGTTTCCATTCATTTGTGTATTCAACAGATTTTTAGTGAGCACCTGGTGTATGCCAGGCACTGGGAAATCAGCAGTGAACCAAGCAGACAAAAACCCCTGCAGACAGAAACAGCGACCAAAAATAAGCAGACAAAGACATAATACAATGACAGATGATGAAGAGTGACATGGAGAAAAATAGAGCTAGGTAAGGGGAGAAACAAGATGGAAGGGTTGGCGAAGGAGGGCAATTTGGGGCAGGGTGATTAGAAAAGGTCTCTCTGACAGGGTGACAGCTGAGCAGAGACTTGCATGGAGCGAGGGAACAATCATCTGGGGGGGGGGGGGGGAAGCATTTCTGTCTAAGGAACAGCTCTAAGACGGGAACATGCTTGAGATGTCTGAGGCATCGCAAGGAGGCCAGAAGGTCTGCCGATGGCAAGGGGGAAGGTGGCGGGGACCTAGGCTGGAGATGTGACGGAGAGCACGGAGGCAAGAGATGATAGTGGCTTGGGCTTGAATCTGGGATGTGCTTGCATTTGCTGATGGATGAGGAGTGGGAAGTGTGAGCAAAACAGAGACGTCAATAATGAGGTTTATCGTGGCTGTTGTGTTCTGGTTGTTTATTGCTGTATAACAAAACACCCTGAAACATAGTGGCTTAAAACAATCACGCGATCATTTATTCAGCTCACACATCCTCAATTTGGGCAGCGTTCCATGAGGACAGCTCCTCTCTGCTCTACTTGGCATCAACCGGGGGGAGGGGGGAGCTCAGAGGGCCACTTGGATGCTGGAATCATCTGAAAACCCTTCACCCACATGCGTGATGGTTGGTGCTGGCCGTTCACTGGGACCTCACCTGGGGCTGTGGCCAGAACACCTACTCGGGCCCTCCGCATGTGGCCTGGCTTCCTCACAGCACAGTGGCAGTCTTCCCAAAACAGGTGTCCCAAGAGAAAGAGAGAGTCATGGGAAGCCCTACCACCTTTTTCTCCCCAGCTTGACTGAGATATTATTGAGATATAACATACAAAAGTTTAAGGTGGAGAAGTGATGATTAGATACGTGTATATATTGCAACATGATGACCACAATCAGGTTAGTTACCGCCTCTATCCCCTCACATAATTGTGTGTGTGTGTGTATAGTGATAATATTAAAGACCTACTCTCTTAGCAACTTTCAAGGATACAATACAGCATTGTTAACCGTACCCACCATGCTGTGTGTTCAATGCCCGGATCTGATTTATCTCAGAGCTGGGTGTTCGTGCTCTTTGACCAACATCTCCCACTTCCCCCACTCCCCCCAGCCCCAGGCAATCACCATTCTACTCTCTCTGTGTTCCACTTTTTTAGATTCAGCATGTAAATGAGAACATACAGTCTTTGTCCTTCTCTGTCTGACTTATTTCAGGCCAAGAGACAGCGAGATGGACTCTCCTACCTTCTGAGACACGGCCTTGGGAGCCGCGTAGCGACTTCTGATGTGGTCATGGTCACACCCAGACTCAAGGGGCCGGAACCTGGATTCCATCTCTTGGTAGGGGAGTGGTAAGGTTCTAGAAGAGCAAGTGGGACTGAAAATATTGTCATGGCCAATTTTGGAAAATACAGCCCATCATGTTGTGTTTCAGGTGCCATGAGATGCAGCCCACATACATAATTTCATCCAATCTGGCACTATTCTCACTTCACAGATGACACAACTGAGGCTCAGAGATGTCACTTGCCCGAGGTCACCCAGCTACTAAGGGGACAGACTGGGGTTTGACTCTAGGTAATAGGCAAGCACCAGCTAGGCCGACTTTGGAGTGGCAGGGAAGAGCCTTTGGAGGGGAACTCAGGGACAGTGTGGCCAACTGTGTTGGGGAACTGGCTGTGTTGCACCTCCTTACAGCCCTTCTGGCCTCCCCAAGGTTAGCCTTTGTTTCCCAAATGGCTCTGAGGCCACAGTGTTCCTCTAATTACAGGGCTGTGGTGTGGGAGGAGATAAGCTTGGAACACACAAAGGCAGAAAAGACAATTTGCTCTGGGGCAGGCCCTGGGAGCCTGCTCTGGCTTGGCTCTGGAGGGCCCCAAAATCTGGACAGAGCTTCCTGGCCAGGCTGGGTGGAGGCCAACGTGTGGGCAGATGGAAAGGCTAGCGGAAAGCACTTATTCCAGAAACCATCAATGTGTGGCTCAGCTTCTCAGCAAGGGAGCTAGAGGGCCAGGCATACCAGGCCACACAAATTCGAGATCCACAGAAGGCTCTCTAAGCTAAGCCAGCAGCCCCTTAACTGCAGTCGATATTTTTTAGGAGAAGAAGCCAGGTTGGTGCTGAAACCAACACGGTCTCTCGGGAGCACTGGTTTCTTTGCCCAGGGCCCCATCTTCAACTCCCACAATGGGCTGCGTCCAGTGGTTTTCCAGCATGCTGGCAAGGAAGCGTTGGCTTGTTGCTGGACCTGGGGTTGGACACCAGAAAAATTGCCAGAATAATATGAGGGGGAGGGGATGTCACAGAGTTTATTATGATTTTTGTTCTTTGCATTTCCTTTTTCCTTAAAAAAAATTTTTTTTTTTTTAGTGTTTATTTTCTAGACAGAGACAGACAGAACATGAGCGAGGGAGGGGCAGAGAGAGAGGGAGACACAGACTCCGAAGCAGGCTCCAGGCTCCGAGCTGTCAGCACAGAGCCTGATGTGGGGCTCGAGTCCATGAACTGCCAGATTATGACCCGAGCTGAAGTCGGACGCATCTGAGCCACCCAGATGCCCCTCTTTTTCTTTCTTAAAAGCTTTCTCAGGAGCCGAAGTCAGACATCCAACCGACTGAGCCACCCAGGCAGGCAACCCTGTTTGTTTTTGTTTGTTTGTTTGTTTTAAAAAAGATTTAGTGATCAGGGAATTATGAAGTAACTGCAGTTCAGTCGGTTGGGTGTCTGACTTCGGCTCAGGTCATGATCTCATGGTTTGTGGGTTCAAGGCCCGCGACAGGCTCTGTGCTGACAGCTGGAGCCTGGAGCCTACTTCGGATTCTGTGTCTCCCTCCCTCTCTGCCCCTCCCCCACTTGTGCTCTATCTCTCTCTGTCTCTCAAAAATAAGTAAATGTTACCAAAAAAAAGTTTTTTTTTAACTATCTCAAATTGTATATTTATTTTTGGGGTGCCTGAGTGGGTTAGTTGGTGAAGCGTCCGACTCTTGATCTCAGCTCAGGTCTTAATCTCAGGGTCGTGAATCCAAGTCTAATGGGGGGCTCCGTGCTGGGCATGAAGCCTACTTATAAATAAATAAATAAATAAATAAATAAATTTTTTAATGAACCATCTCAGGCATTTAAAAAATGATATTAAGTCCCCAGACTGGAAACAACCCAGGTGCCTCCCAACAGGTGAATGGATAAACATATTCTTATCTATTCATACTAGGGATACTACTCAGAACTAAAAAGAAATGGACTATTGACACACACAACATGTATGAACCTTAAAACCATTATGCCGAGTGAAAGAAACCAGCCACAAAAAGAGCTCATTCTGTGTGATCCCGTTCAGCTGAAATGCTAGAAAAGATAAATCTAATCTATATGGTAGAAAGCAAATCAGTCCTTGCCAGGAACCGGAGTTCGGGGGTGGAGGCAGATTGACTACAAAAGGACATGGAGAAAATTTCAGGGGCAATGGAAATATTTTATATCTTACTGGGTGGTGGTTACATGGGTGTATTCACCGGTCAAAATTCATGGAACTATACACTTAAGAATGGGTGCATTTTACTGTACATAAGTTGTCCCTAAATGAAGTTGATTTTAAACAGTAATATATAAAAAAATAAAATAAACACAGTAATATAACAAGCCCCCATGTACCATCTTCCCATTTAGGAAAGAAAACATTAGAGAGAAAATTGCACCCAACGTGGGCCCATCCCCAATTCCTTCCTTTCTCCTTTCCTCCTAAATATGACGCGTTTCATGAGTGGGTCTTTATGGTTTTACTACATGGTAACACTTTCCTGAATATATGTATCTTTATCATGTATCTTTACCACATCGTGTTGTAAATTCCTAAACCACTGTTTTCAAACTGCAGGTTGCAACCCTTTAGTAGATTGTAAAATCAATTCAGCATTTTAAAAATTAGGATAGGCTAGGATAAGACAGGATTAAAAATAATAAGAGTGTATCATATGTACTAAGGCAAGTATTATTGTCTTGTGAAACTTTTCTTCCGGTTTTACATCTGTGTGTATGTGTACTGGATTGGGTCATAAAATACCTTTCTTATAGCACAATGTGGCCCCCCCAAAAAGTTTGAAAAACACTGTCCTAAATGTACAATATCGTTTTGTCATTTTATTTTTTTTTTAATGTTTATTTTTGAGCAGAGAAGGGGGTGGGGGTGGGGGAGAGACAGAGAGACAGAGTGCGAGCCGGGGAGGGGCAGAGAGAAGGGTAGACACAGAATCAGAAGCAGACTCCAGGCTGTGAGCTGTCAGCACAGAGCCCGACGCGGGGCTTGAACTCACGAACCGTCTGATCATGACCTGAGCTGAAGTAGGACGCTCAACCGACTGGGCCACCCAGGCGCCCCAGTTTTGTCATTTTAAACTTTTGTGTAAATAGTAGCCTAATCCTACCCCAACTGGCTTTCGCTCACTTGACATTACTTTCCAAATAGATCCATGTTGATCCATGTAGCTTGCTTTCATTCATTTCCACCACTGCATAAACATGCCCAAGTTATTTCTCCCCCCCTCCCAGTATTGGATTTTCTCTCTTTTGCCAAATGGGACATTTAAAAAATAGCTATCTGTCACTGTCACCATTTCATACTGGGAAGGACATTTCATACTGGGAAGGACATTCTAATATAAATAAAGTTGGAAAGCCCTATACTCCGAATCAAAGGCAATCTTTTAAATGGAAGAAATCTGGCTTTATGAAAATACATTCCATTTGCCCTGGAGTCAAGATTATTGTTTTTCTTCCTTGTTGACTGTTAGTTTGCACATTGTAAACTGGTAAAAACATAGTCACCTACATACACAACCATCTTGGGCTAGCTACTTCTGGGGAGAGGAAGAAGGATTGAGAAGAATGGAGAAGGGGTTCCAAAGGAGTCTCAACTGTAATGTTTCGTTTCTTTTGTTACCTAAAAACAAGTCCAAATCAAAAGTGGCCAAATGTTAACATTCATGAACTACAGAGTGTGAACAGAGTCACCCAACCTTTGCTCTAGGCTTTAAATAGTTCACTAAAACAAAAACAAAAAAACCACCAAAAAAACAAAACAAAAAAAGTTTATCACCAAATTGTACTTTCTCTAAGCTTTAAATAGTTCTTTAAAAATATTTCATCATCAACCAGAGTTAGAAAATGTACAATACAGGTAAAACAGGTAAAAGACAGTTTGGTCTCCATGGTTTAAAATCCAGACCTGTCAGGGGCACCTGGGTGGCTCAGTCGGTTAGGTCATGTTCTCGTGGTTCGTGAGTTCGAACCCTGCATCTGGCTCTGGGCTGACAGCTCAGAGCCTGGAGCCTGCTTCAGATTCTGTGTCTCCATCTCTCACTGCCCCTCCCCTTCTCGTGCTCTCTCTCTCTCTCTCTCTCTCTCTCTCTGTCTGTCTCTCTCTCTTTCTCAGAAATAAACATTAAAAACTTTAAAAATATAAAATAAAATCCAGACCTGCCAGCTTCTCTGTTTACTCTGTGATCTTGGTGAAGCCATTTAACTTTCCTGGGCCTCATGTCCCTCATCTGAAAAAAGAGGGCTGTGACAACCCAAAAGTCTGTCAATGGAGGAGTGGATAAACAAAAGTTGGCATATCCGTACAAGGGAACATTATTCAGTACTGACATCTGCTACAATGTCAATGAGCCTCAACAACACGATGCTCAGTGAAAGAAGCCAGACACAAAAGGTCACATAGCACTGGATTCCACTTAGATGCATTGTCCATGATGGGCAAAAACAGAGAGACAGGAAGCAGACTCATGGTGGCCAGGAGTTGGGAGGAAGGAGAAATGGGGAATGACTGCTAACAGGTACAGGCTTTCTCTTTGGAGTGATGCAAACATTTTGGAACCAGAGAGAGGTGATGTGATGTTTGTACAACACAATGAACGTACAAAAGGCCACTGAATTGTACACTTTAAGATGGTTCATTTTATGTGAACTTCATCTCAATTTAAAAAGGAGGGAGGGCTGTGGCTCCCAGCATTATCGAGGCTGGAAGTAAACATGAACGTGTATGCAAGGGCCCGGCACTGCCTGGTCCTCAAAGGGCCATCTCGCCACGTGGGGGAAGGTGGGACTGGGCTGACGGAGCATGTCTCCCCAAGGAAGTCAAGCTAGTGACCTGCCCAAAGCCGCACACATGTGCACTTTGCACTAGAACTTGGCTTTTCCAATCCCTGAGTCCAACAAGTTCTCTCCATTCTGCTTCTCCGACTTGATACCAGCATGACATTTTATTGTTTAAAAAATATTTTTCTCCACGTGATTTTCGAACACCCTGTCTTCAGAGGCCCAGTGTGACAGAGTGGTTAGAGATCGTGGCCCTTCAAGTTGGACAGGTCTGGGTTCAGATCCAGGCTCTGTCATTTCTTAGCTGCGTGTCTTTGGGTGAGCCATCTAACCTCTCTGATCCTTGATTTCTCCATGTATCAAATGGAAATAATGACTTATTCTATGGATTAAGTGGGAATGAAACCAGAAGATATGTATAACGCAAAAGTTAGGTCAATGCCTAATACGTAGTAAATTCTGAATAGCTGATGGCCGTTAGTAGTCAAAGAAGCTCGTCTGGCAAGGCACGTGACACATAGGGTTAAAAGTTACAGAATAACAAAACAATTTCAAAGCCACTTTGTCACAGGCCTCGAAATGCTTGAAAGCAGTGGTCCCCTATGAGGGGGATGGGAGAGGGAGTGATTTTGACTTTGCAGGGGACACATAGTGGTACCTGGAGACATTCTCGAATGTCACTATTGGGGAGGGGGGTATGTTTCTGGCATCTAATAGGTAGAGGTCAGGGATGCTGCACAGGGCAGCCCCCGCAGCAGAGAATGATCTGGCCCAAAATGTCAATAGTGCCCAGGTTGCAAGACCCTACTCTCAAGTGAGCCTTCTTTTGCCAGTCTTATTTCCAGATGACGGTGCAGTCCACTCTCCAGATACTGGGATAGCTTGCTATTTTGTGAAGCTAAGGAATGTTTAACCAGGTGATGATCATCCTCATTTCCCTGTGGAGTAAGTCCAGATGGAAGTACATCGCCCAACATCCGCATAAACTCCATGAGGGCCAAGGATGGTTCGAGAGATTTTGCAAGACCCATGTAAATCCCCCTCACCGGAGGCTTGTGGGAATATCCCAAAGAATCTGCTCTCCCTAATCATGCGTGAAAGGCCCCGAGCACAGGGACTAGCACAAAGTACTCAAAAAATATGCTATTATTATCAGCATCTTCATTGCCATCTTGTAACTATTGTCTCCCCAAGTACATTTGAAGGTACGTTCTCACAACAGCCTTCTGAGACGTGTGATATTGTCCCCATCTCGCAGATGAGGAAAAGGAGGCTCAGAGCAGTGATTCCATATTTTTCATCAGCCCCCTCCCTGATTTGCAGCGTCTGACCCCACTCGTCCATCATCCTCACAGACACCAAAGGGGTCTTTTTCAAACGAAGTCAGATCATATTTAGGAGAAAATGCTCTCTGGGTAATAATGTATGCAATATTTTTTTTTACGGATTTTATTTTTAAGTAATCTCTACATCCCAACGTGGGGCTCGAACTTACAACCCCAAGATCAAGAGTCACATGCTCTACCGACTGAGCCAGCCAGGCACCCCTGTTATATATTTTCTGATCCAACATTTCTTTATGATATAGGGGTCTTAAAAAATTAAGAGCAATGCCATGGTTGGGTTAGATGTTAACATTAAGGGGAAACTGAGTGAAAGGTATACACGAACTCTGTACTATCTTTGCAACTCTCAGTAAATTCCCAATTATTTCAAAATAAAAAGCTTATTTTTAAAAATGAATTAGATCATGTTACTGCTCTCACTAAAACTCTACAGTGATTTCTCACTAGGCTTAGAATAAAATCTGAGTTTCTTTCCATGGCTTTCTAAGCCCTGAGTGGTCTGGCCTTTGCCCATTTCTTCAACCTCCCTCCCAACATTCGCCCCTCACACTATCCTCCAGACCCTTTGACCATCTTTGAGTCTTCCAAAGCTGGAAGATTGTTCCTGCCTCAGGACCTTTGTACTTGCTGTTCCCTCTGTTGAGAAAGCTCTCTTTCCCTGTGTAGTTCTTCCCATGACTCTCTCTCTTATCCTTCAGATCTTGATTCAAATGTCAAATCCTAAGAGTCCCTCTCTTATGTAGTCACATGACTTCTTCTAATTATCTCACAAAATTCACCACTCTCTGAAATTACCTTCTTTGATTGGTTTCTCTGTTCCCGTCTATCTTCTCCATTAGACTGAGAATTCCATGAGGGCAGAGACTATGTTGGATTGCTTACTGCTGTGTCCCCCTGCTTCTCACACGGTGCCTGACACAGAGTAAGGCCCCAGTGAACATTTTCCAAAAAGAATACCAGTGTCTATTGGTAATACCACAGGATATTGAAACAAAACTGTGGACTTTGTCAAAGGTTTTCACCCATATTTTTTCCTACGGTTCTTGACTTTGCACAAAACCTCCAGAATATCCAGGCGGGGGGGTTCAGATGTACTGGCAAACCTCATCAACACTATTTCTTTGTATCACTTAACAAGAATCCTAATGCTCATTAAATTGGGATAAGGGAGGGAAAAGAGTTCACCCCCAACATTCTAGAACAGAGTTCCAAATTATTGGCCAAGGGCCAAAAGTAGTCCAGATAGGTTTTGTCAGCCTCATATAGTGTTTTAGGATTTGAGTTTATGACCAACCAATTTAAAAGTTGGAACATTTCACATAAAAACCCATATGCCTAAATTCTCCTGAGAACTCAGAGGATCTGGCCACACTGGGCATGCTTCCCACATGGCCTCAACAGACTGAAAGTGAAAGTGGCTGCTCCTTAGGTGGATGGGGTATGGGCTCTCCAGTTCAACATGGTCCCCATCCACTTGGCTTAATTAGTTCATGGTGCCTGAATTCTCCTCAAAGCTAAAGTATCCCTAGAAATACTATGGAGTTTTCAAACATTTTGGCCACAGCCCCTCTTACATGGAAACTCAATGTATAAAAGATAATAGTAGTGATAGTTAACATTGAGTGTTTAGTGTGTAGTGTGGTTCTGCTTTGGCTGATGCAAAGGATGAGGGACCAGAACCCCATCAGTTCCCCATCATTTCCAGCAGCTCCATAAAAAAGCTCTGTGGACCCAAGAAAGAACACACAAAAGGCACATTTTAATCCACTATCTTCATTTTCTAGATAGGCAAAATGAGGCATAGAGAGGAGACTCCACCTATTAGACGGTAGCCTTTCAGGCAAATACTTGTCTGCTAGTCCTTTGGGAGACCATTAGTATCGATAATGGCAGAAAAAGGCCAATCAGCTCTTTCCTCCAAGAGCTGGTTTCTGGGAGTCATTCAGACCTATTTTGTGAGCTGATGCCGCTCTTGGGCTCTAAGCCAGCTAATTTGCATAGACACATGCCAGCAAAACTGGACTCCAGGGGGGTTGCCCAGTGAAGAATGGCACGTGGATAGAGGCCCTCCCTCCCCATGACCCAGTCCAGTCTGAAGTCCTCCTCCTGCAGCCCTGATGAGGTCAACAGATATTAACATACCTGCCATTTTGTGAGTGGAAAATCACGGCACTCTTGTTGCGGTAGAGACATGTTTAGATCATTTCACTGGGTTCCCCATTTACGTGTCAGGATTGTGCTTGGTGTGGTGCATTCACAATGGTGATTTGTTTCATATGAACAAGGGCTTTGGTTTTTAGCCGTCCTGAGTCCCAGCCCTGGCTCTGTAACTTACTAGCTGTGTGACCTTCAGAAGACAACCTAGCCTCTCTGTGTCTCACTTTCTTCATCTGTAAAATGGGGATGATTGTCCTGGGGATCTGATGAGATCATTTTTGGCACATGCTAAGAAAATGAGTGCAGTGTTTGGTTTTTTTTTCTCTACTGCACTTATCAGAAGCTGACATTTTTATTTGCATCTTTGTTTATTGTCTGTCTGGCTTACTAGATGACTCTCCATGAGAAGGGCCTTGTCTATCTTACTCACCCCTGCTTCCCAGCCTAGAACAATGCCTGGCACAGAGTAGGTGCTCCACAAATATTTGTCTGCTGAATGAATCGCTGTCTTTCATATTCTTGTGCTAATTGCCATTGCCATGATGCACCCTGCCCCAGAGGAGCCCAAAGTCTCCTAGAATCCAGCAAGAGCCACCCTGACCTCAACAGCCAGCTGTTCACAACAGTGCTGGGCATCAACTCTGAATGTCACCAACTGGGCCCTGTGCCCTAGGCTGGAAAATGACACTTGTGTATCTTCTGGTGGGCAGAGCTACAGCACCAGGGAATGAGCTTAAGACTGGGGAAAGTGGAGTTGGTAGCTGAGTCGAGCAGGGGGAACCCTGAACTTCAACACTCCACCCCCACACCCCCACCCCGCCAGCAGCAATGGGACCACAAGTCCACGTGCAAGAAGCCGGCCCAGGGAGTACACCGGTACCCGCAAGGATTGATGCCCAGGTGGTGCAATAACCTCAGTGGCATTTGGGGATGGGATGTGCATCCCGAATGCCTTGGGAAACAAAATTAATTTCTCAGGGGTTGGGAAAGAGCTTTGCAAACTGTAAAATGCTGCGGGAGGAAACAGGCAAATGTAAAAGGTCAGGAAAGAGCGTATGTTTTGCTAAGTGTGGGCTGCACTTCCAAAGCTAGCTAAAGGCGACACGGAGCCCTCGGAGGAGGCGTATTTTGGGGGCTTCCTGGAGAGGGGTGCAGTTGGAAAGACTGGGAAGCCGAGGGGAACGGGCCAAAGTTTCCTAGGATGTCTGCAGAGGACAGGACTGACTGCACCGCCAGCCTCTGCAAACTCGCTCCTCTCTTCCGGCCTCGAGCTCCGACGCGGGAATTCTGCAACTTCTCCCTTTATCTGCTTGCACACGCTTGTTCACCTTCATTCTGGTTTACATCAGGGTAATCGTTCCGGTGATTATATAAATTCCCGAGTTCAAGACAGATAATCCAAAGATAGGAAAGATGAAAAATTTGTGAGTGGATTAAAAACATTTTCTCCCAAACGTAAAAGTTACAGAGCGCACACGTACACAAAAATATACAAATACCCATAATCCCACCACTCAGAATGAAAAACTGTTCACCTCTTGATCTATCTCGGAGACGACTTTTTAAATTAGTGGCCAAATGAACCTGTCCTTGCCCCCAAATCCCATCAAATTTGAACCCAAAATAAATCAACCTACTTCTCTTTAATACGGTCTTCACCTCCACCCCAGACTTATCTTAGGAGGTAAATCCCAGGACCCCCGATTTCTCCCGGTGGGCTTCCACATGGCCAAGTCTGCAAACATCTAGCTTAATGAACAGTATCTGGCGGAGACTGCAAACCTAGGAGCGCACACCTGCGTCTACCGTCTCATCTCCAACTCCCGCGTGCAACTTTGCAGCTCCCGCTCCCGCCAGGGGGCCTATTTGCTCGGCCCGTTTGGCGGAGGGATCCCGCGCGGGAGCGCGGCGACGCTCAACCGTCCTCCCCGATTCCCGCGTTCTGGCCCCGCCCCCTTCCCGCGCTCTGGTCCCGCCCCCTCCCGCGCGCCCTATGGCCCATAAAGAAGTCCCGGCCGGGCCGCTGCACTCCGCCGCGCGCATCCGTGCGCCGACAGAGACTGGCTCAGGAGTCGGCGGCCATCTTGTTCTTCTCGTGGTTCCAGTGGGGAGAGAAGGAGGAAGCAGGGAGCGGGGCGGTTGGGGGGGGGACCCGCCGCGGCTGCTGCCACCGCCGCCACCGCCGCCTCTGCGCTAGTGGCGTGGGAAAGGAGGTGTGAGTCCCGGGCGCGAGCCGGCGGCGGCGCCGCTGCGGGAGGGTCGGCGGTGGGAAGGCGATGGCGGATATAGATAAACTCAACATCGACAGCATCATCCAACGGCTGCTGGAAGGTGAAGGGGTCGGCAGACGGGCTGAGGGGAGGCGGGCGCCCCGGGGGCTCGCGGGGGAGGGGGAGTTGGGAGGCCGGTTGGGCTTGCAGCGCCGAGGGGAGTGAGCCCCGCGAGTTGGCTCGTGGCGCCAAGGGTTTGCAGCCGGAGGGAGGCCGGCCGGGGTCCGGCACTCGGCCCACCCCGCAGACCCTCCCGGCCCCGTTCATTCATTGCTCAGAGGTGCAGCCTTCTTCCCAGAGATTTGAAAACTCCGCTCCCCACCCCCACGTTTCCGGTCCGTACCCCCTTGCGCCCCGCAAACGGGACCAGTCTTTGGAGGCGAGAGGGCTGGGGGACCCGGTCCGACCTGCAGGACGGCGTGTTCCTTACTTTCTGGTACTCGTCCTCTCGGAAGGGAATTTGATGGGGCTGTGGGTTCCACCGGCTATGGGGGCTTCTTTCCTGTCTTGCTTATTTTTGTGTGGGGCTGGTGTCGGGCGCCCCATTTCTTATTACTTGGTGACGAATGTTCGTATCTCCGGAGGATCTTGGAACCCATCCCCTCCTGCCCTCCCAAATACTCTTCTTAAGTTATCCTTATCTTGAAGAGGTCTCCGCGCTCTTTTCTGAACGTGCCACTGAACCTGAAACCAGCGATGGTGACAGTTTCGTTATCTTTCCGGTTGTGCCAGGCTCTGTATTAATGAGGCTTTGCATTCATCTCATAATTACGTTCATAGCAATAGTCAGCGTTTCTAAAGCGCTTACTATGTGTCAGACATAGAGCAGTTTCATTCTCCCAACAACCTTGAGAGGTGGGTGCTGGTCTTTTTTCCTGTTTTTCAGAAGAAACTAAAACACAAGAGACATTAAGTCACTTGACCAAGGTCACACATTAGTGACAGTCGGGTTTCAAACCCAGGCAGCCAGGAGTTAGAACTTGCTACATTCAGCCCACCTTGTGTCTGAAGGAAGGAGCTGCTCAGCGGTTAGGCAGAGGTTAAAAGAAAGCTTGGATTTTGGTTGACCTGAGACTCCTGAGGTGCCTGACAGTTGGTTGATACTGACCTGGGAGACCGATGAAGTTTGGATTTCAAAGAGGGTCGCGGAAGTGAATCCCCCCACCCCACCCCCTCCAGGTCTAACGCTAATGTCTTTTTCTGAGGCTTTGGGAGAATTCAAATCTCTTTCTTGATTTGGGCGCTGGATAATGTAGGTTTGGCTGAGTTTTCACTGCTTTTTTGCCTTTATACTGTCCTCTTAAAATAGTGCACTGTAAATGCTTGAGGGATGGAGTCCAGACTAAGAACAATTGGGGTAACTCTGGTTCTAGAATTTGCAGGTCTTTTAAATCAGTCATTTAAAATGAAACCCCTGGGAATATCTTAATCCGTGCTGGGGTTTTTTGGTTCTTTTGTTTTGTTTTGTTTTTTTACTTTTATACCTTCTTAAAGGAAAACCTCACTGAATGTGTATAAGGATCCCTGAAATGTCAGTGCATTGTGTGAAAAACTTGTCACTCGTTAAGTACTTGACATTTATTATAAGAACTGTATTTTCATGCTAGTTAATATAGTCCTTTGGTTTATATAAGGCCACAGAAACCAATTAAAACTGTTTGCAGTAAGAAAGGAACTTTTTATTAAATATTTTCCTTTTAAATCTAACTTCTGTCTGTGCAGGGTTATGTGTCTCTAGATTTGATGGGCTTTATTTCACTGAGGAAACAAAAATTGGAATCTGTGTTGATTAGAATCATCAGAACTTTAAAACCATTTAAGTCTTGTTAACTTAAGATCTATGTTGCCTGTAATTCTATTCACATAAGAGATTTGTTCATTTCAATCTTATTTTTAAAATCATGCTAAGAAATTTACCTTGATGAACTTAGATCATCTAAAATGAGATCAATCATTTCTTAATAGTTCCTCTTTACATGTTATGTTGCACTTGAAAACTGGATTTTTTTTACTATTTCATTTTTCATTGAAATTAATATAAAAAAGCATTGTATCTTAATGCCTTCGGAATGGGCTACCTGCACAGTACTATATGCTTAAATTCCCTTTTTTCTCATCAGTGTTAATTTGGCAGAGAAATGGTTGAAGATGATCCATTGAGGGAGGAGATTATATGTGTGTGAAAATATATATATATATGTTAGAAGTTGATAATAAATTTTGTGATTTTGGGGGGTAATGCCCCCAACACATTTTCCTCTAAGAATTTTAATTAAGGTGTAAGTATATCTGACAATGGAATAGGAGTTTTGTGATCTCTTTTTGTATGTTCATATAAGGTGGAGGATTGGGGGCGCTTGGGTGGCTCAGTTAAGCCTCCGACTCTAGACTCTAGCATTCGTGTCACTGTTCCTGAGATGGAGCCACACGTCGGGCTCTGCACTGGCAGTGTGGAGTCTGTGTGGGATTCTCTCTTTCTCTCTCTGCCCCTCCCCTGCGTGTTCTCTCTCTCTTTCTCAAATAAACTTAAAAAATAAAAGGTCAAAGACTGTGCAAGCTTAGTTGAGAAGTGGCTCAGTAGTAGTACTGACAAGGCAACTCAAAGTGAGGTCTTATTTAAGAAAAACAGCGTGTTGATTTAGAGTACAGCTTGGCAGTTTTCTACTCTAAACTCTTAAGTTGTTTTTACTTAGCTGAGGCATCATCTGTGTGATCCATCTCGGAAGCTTTATCCAGGCTGTATGCCTTGCTGGTGATAAAACTTGAAACTCGTGGTTTAACTAATGTTCAATTATTTAATTGCCTGTACCTTAAAACTTGGGAGATTTAGAGAGAAAATAAGCCAGGTGTTGATTTGGTCTGATATTCCTACCATGTTAGAGAAAAGTGAGAGGGCAGAGTTTTAACTTTGTAAGTGAGCTGGTTCAGGGAGCGGTGATGGCTAGTACTTTTCTTATGTAGCAGGCAGTGTGACATTTCACATCCTGATTTGCAAAAAGCATCTTGGCTCTGAAGATGGCCATTGTCAGACTGCAAGACTTTGTCAGGCTTTGCATAATTGTCCTACTTACTTTAGCGTTTAAATAATGACTTCTGCCCCAGCCCTCAGAAAGCACCTACTGCTTTAATCCTCTGATGTGTAAGAGCTCATCTGAAAATAGTGAGTGTTCAGATACTCTCTAAAATTCAGTGACCCATGTGTTTAGCTCTTTGGTGTAATATGAAACATGTTTATACAGTTAGTAAAATTCTGATCAAAGAAAACAAAAGTAATCTTTTCTAATGAGACCTCTGCATTTATTATTTTTTAATAGGTCATGCTTTTTAACGATACAGGTTTTTCTTGGAAGCAGTTACCATAGGGCGTTTTGTTGATAAAGACAGTGATACCCAAGTTTGTGTCACTAACTCCCTAATTTACAAGAAGTCTGTTTAGTGAGGCCTCTGCTCTTCCCTGCTGTCCCCGCTACTGCGTGTCTGCGGTAAGCCTCACCCTCCTCTCCTGTGAGGCAGGAGAGGAGAGATCTCTTGGAGACACGAACTGAAGCTTGCACCAGTCCTAACCCACAGCATGGAAAGGATTGCTCTCCTTATGCCTGAAGCGTCCCCTTGTTTGTCAGTAGCAGGAGGCATCAGTGAAATCTTAACAGGATGGTGTGCGTCATGATGTTGTGTTTGAGGGAATGTTAGCCACGGGAGCAAAGGCCAGGCTTTCCTTCTCCCAAGCTGGTGAGGTGGAAACAGTGCTGGGCCACGCATTAGTAATCTGTTGCCGAAGTAGAGTTTAGTTGGTGAGATTGTTTTATGTCTTTGACGCTGCAGTCCTATAATAATCTTTGACCTGTTCTGCAAAAATGTGTGCCAATGCCATCTTACTTGAGGTAGGTGAGGATTACTGATCCTGAAGCAAGGCAGTGGTTGGTACTGATTTTATACCAACTTGACTATTTCATTCACTTCATTTACAAATCAGGGCTATTAGGAGACCTTAAAGGTTGATATGTGAAGGAGACCATATTCTGATGTGAATTGCTTCAAAACTGGAAAAGTCTTATTCGTGATGAATAAGGAAAGATTTCATAATTTTGGACTTTATGGAACTCTGGGATGAAGTATTAAGTTTTAGGATCAGACCCCTGTATCCAAAGCATGTAGGAACAGATGATGTACTTAGTGGTCTTGATTTACCTGAAATCTCCCAAATTCTCCACTGCTCTAAGATTTGCAGGCATCCCTTGTGTAGAGTGGAATGGGTGTCACTGATATTAAGGCTTACGAAAATGAAAACCACTCATAAAATGTAGGGTCAGACCTCGAGTCCAATTAGTAGTGTTTTATCAAGATGGGTTGTTAGACTGAAAAGATAAATGCTTTTCAATAAACTGGGTTCACTTTAGGTGTAGAAAACTCAAAATATTTTGAGAGCAAGTAGGTAAGTGTTTTGCAACTATATCCTGATTATTTTGAGAAAATTGGTATCACCTCTAAATGCCCAAAGTATATACTAATGTAACATTGTGTGTCACCTATACTTCAATAAAAATTTTTTTTTTTTAAATGGCCAAAGAATAAGGGCAGCAGTTAGGAAAGTCAATGAGGGGAGGGTATAGTGAGGAAACCGTTTTAAGATGGCCGGAAAGTGGGAAGTCTTCCTCCTGGTGACTTTGCAATGAAACCAAAGCATTCTTGATAACATTTTTGTCTTTTCTGTTTTTTTGCAGAAAAGAATTCAGTCCTTTGTGGGAAAGTTTCAATGTTGCAAATATTCCCTGTTTGTCTTGGTTTGAAGTCTTCCTTTCCTAAATCTGTCTTCCATTTAGTGAAGTTATTGATTCTGTCACTGCAGTGAATATGATGTGCAGTAGTTTTAAGATTACCACCTGCTTTAATAAGATTATCTTAAAACAGCAAAATCTGTGTTGACTTATTTTTATGCTGGTTGTGTCATTCATAGATTCTAAAACTTATTGTAATTCATCTGGGGCTTTTTTTGTGTATGCCGTTCCTTCAGTAAGACTTTGAACAATTAAGGGACTTCTTTTTTTTTAATGTTTTTATTTATTTTTGAGGCAGAGAGAGACAGAGCATGAGCAGGGGAGGGGCAGAGAGAGACAGCGAGACACAGAATCTGAAGCAGGCTCCAGGCTCTGAGCTGTCAGCACAGAGCCCAACGCGGGGTTCTAACTCACGGACTGTGAGGTCATGGCCTGAGCTAAGTCGGATGCTTAACCGACTGAGCCACCCAGGCGCCCCTCAACAATTAAGGGACTTCTAATTAAAGAGCAAGAAGAATACTTTTTATTATTCATAAATAATCCCAAAGTAGTCTTAAATTTCCTTGCATAGTTTTCATCTCTACTTTGCTTGTTGGCAAGCTGTGAGAAAAGTTAGTGTTACTTGTAAGAAAAAGCTGGTGTTGCAAATAATCACCGAAAACATTCTTTTTATTATTTCAAGTTTTTGTCAGTTTGATAAAATTGCATGGAAGTTTTTATCGTATGCTCATGTTAGTGATTTGCCAGATAAATAGATAAGTTTTTACAGAACAGCCTTTGCTGTTAACAGCCGTGATGCATTTTTCAGAATTCTTTTTTTCTAGCCAGGTAAAGGGAAAAGTGTTTACAAAGTTGTATGTTTAAGGTCTAAATTAATGTATTTGGTCACTAACCTATACATGTTCACAATACCTACTGATTTCCATGCAATACCTAGCATCTGTCTTTATGAGAAACACTCCATCTGGAAAGTGGAATTCTTATTTGTTGGAATATTTTGGATTCCTTTGGCAATTGTTGAAATAATTTGATATTTACTACTTGAGCTTACTCGGCTACTACTTAAGAAGGTGACATGGGGTGACAAGTCTTGAATTTTCCACCTAGGGTCTCTTTTTTTATGAACCTTTCTCCTACTATGCACAGAGTACAGTGAGGGCTTTAAACCTCAGGGTAAGTATCGACTGATGTTTATTGAGTAGAGCTGCACTGTAATTCTATTTGTAGCTACTAGTGATAAAATAGAGATATTTTTATTGAAAAAGCCTTTGTGTTTTTAATGATATTGAAGATACCCTTAAGGTAAACCTTTTAGTTTTATAATCTTTATGGGGGGGGGGGGAGTTCTCATTGTAGCATTTATAACAAGATGCAGTTACCTAGTTGGTCTTACTTTTCATGTCCTCCACAAGAGAAAGGATAAGGTTCCTGTCCATCCTGTTGCCAGGGTATCCCCAGCATCCGCCAGAGGGTCTGGCACATAGTAGATACTCTACACCTATTCTCTTGAATGTTTGAAGCATAGTTAATAAGTATTGACAGTTTTAACAGATTGCCTAATTTAGTTCTGATTTAATGCTTCTCATCTGTAAGGATGCCTTATGATTTTATATCCCATCTTGGAACTTTCTTAGGGAGCAGTGACCATATATTAGGGTTTTGATAGTTTGTCCTATAAAAGCTCCTTTGGTTTGGAAGTTAAAGAAGAACAAATCCTCAGCTGGGAGGAAAGTAGTATGATAGAAGCACCACTAGACCTAGAGTTCTTTGGGGCCCGGTGTGCTTAAAAGCTCTTGTGACCTTGGACCAAGTCACTAAACCTCTCCCAGGCTGTAACAGAAGTGAGAGCCTAACTTCATAGGGTTGCTGTGAGGATTAAATGGCAGCGTAAAGCCCTTTAGTGCAGTGCCCCGCACATGGTGAGTGCTTAGTAAATGTTATCTACAACTAGTAAGTAATTCTGTTTGATGGACGTCGAAAATAATGAAGTAGATTTATGTGCTATTGGTCGATATGGCCATCTTTTTTTTTATTTTTAAAAAAAATCTTTTATTTTTGAGAGAGCGAGAGAGAGCAGGGGACAGAGAGAGAGGGAAACTCCAAAGTGGGCTCTGCGCTTACAGCAGCAAACCTGACACGGGGCTCAAACTCAAAAACCAGTCCTCAAAAACTGGGAGACCATGACCTGAGTCAAAGTCGAAGCTCAACTGACTAAGCCCCCTGGGCGCCCCCCACCCCCTGCCATATGGCCATTTTTAAGAAATATCCAGTGTGCGTTTGGTTTGCTAAAACACATTTTGAAATCTTTATCTTCTAATTGTTATCATTTTCAACTTGAAATTTAAGAGTAATCCTAGATTTTTACAACTAGAAAAATGCTCTATTAAAGGCTGATAGGAAAATGACTCTATTGATTTTTAACTTAAAGAACAGACACGGGTTGTTTTTTTTTTTAACTAATCAAAAGTATGTAGTCTGGTACGCGTGTTTAATTCTGATACCACAAGTCATCAGCGCTTAGAGATTTATCCAGGTTTCATTCACACAACAGATTTTGAGCACCTGCCACATACTGGCCGTGGCACGGACACTGCTGAGCAAGTGGTGTGGTCTTGGGGCTTATAGTCTGCCAGGAGGCTCAGATGAATAGGTGGAAGCGAAATGGCAATCACAGTACAAAGTACTAAGTATGACGTGTGCTGAGTGGTGTCCAGGTGTCGTGAGAGCATTTCAGAAAGCAAGTAGGCTTATGAAGGGAGAGGAGGTAGACAGAAGAGGCTCTCCAGGGCGGTCCTTGAAGGATGAACAGGTATTTGCCAATTGGTAGATGGTGGTTTTGGCAGAGTTTCCGTTTTTATAATTTTATTCCTTGAGCTAATTGTAGGGAATTCAAGAAGCCTTGGGACCAGGTTATTTTTTTTTAATGTTTATTTATTTTTGAGGGAGACAGAGTGTGTTGGGGGCGGGGGGGCAGAGAGAGAGGGAGACACCATCTGAAGCAGGCTCCAGGCTCTGAGCTGTCAGCACAGAGCCTGATGCGGGGCTCAAACTCACCAACCGTGAGTTCAGTTGGCTTAGCCAGCTGAGCCACCCAGGCACCACAGGGCCATGTTATTTTTAATGAGCACTGTTCTTCAGATATAAAATCTTGATCTGTTCCGGAAAAACTGCACTTAATCCTTATTCACGTAGAGGATAATTTTTAAATGTTGGCAGTATTGCTTTTTATCTATACACTCCACTCATAGGACAAACAGGAAAACAGAACAAGAAAACTTAACATAAACTATGTCTGAAGGTTGTAGTGGGAAGCCTTCAAAACCAGTAAAATTTACGGGCGCCTGGGTGGTTCAGTCGGTTAAGCGGCCGACTTCTGCTCAGGTCATGATCTCGAGGTCCGTGAGTTTGAGCCCCGCGTCAGGCTCTGTGCTGACAGCTCAGAGCCTGGAGCCTGTTTCAGATTCTGTGTCTCCCTCTCTCTGACCCCCCCCCCCCCCGCCCCGTTCATGCTCTGTCTCTCTCTGTCTCAAAAATAAATAAACGTTAAAAAAAAAAATTTTTTTTTAAAAACCAGTAAAATTTATATTAACAAGATTGATTTAATCTGATGGCACTGATTTACTATGATAGCATTCTCCTATAAAAAGTATAGCTTTTGTTCCATATAGGTGTAAGTTATTATTGCATACTCTTCTGGAGGACTTAAAGGGCTCTGCTGAAAAGATTGAGGTTGAAAACCAGAAGCCTCTAGGAGTCCCCTCCTAGCCAAAAATAAAGTTTCCTGCTGGGCTGTCTGCCCAAACTTCTGGCTGACTTGTGGTATAATTGCTAATGATTGGGGTTTTCTGGCCAGTGAAACAGGAATCCCACCGTCTTTCCATCAGGAGCATTTCTTGAGTTCTTCACTGTGTGTATCTAGAGAGAAAATTACTGTGGATCTGGAAAAACCATTTTTTGTTGCTCAGTTGCTGTAGTATTCTATGTGTGTCTATTCCATATCTTCCCTCAAACGTTATCATTACTGAGCTTTCCTCTTCGTTGCTTCTCATTTCGTAATATTTTTATCAGAAGGAGACTGGCAGTTGTTTACTTCAGTTACATATTTTGGGGTTCAAAGTAGTGATTTGCTCAAGCTCTAGAACTAATACAGAAACTTGGGGCCAGCTCCCAGTCCATTGCTCACCCTTAACGTTTTCTCTTCATTGTGTGCTTCAAGAGTTTGGCCCTTCCCTCTTGTCATCTTTTCTTGTTTACTGTTGTTCATTGAAAAAAATAAAAGCCCCTCCACACAATGTTCCATTTCTGCTCAAACTTGTTTCTTCAGAGAACTCAGGGTTTCAGTGGCTATTCAGGGTGAAGAATGGCTTTGCCTAGGACAGTATTTCTCAAACTTGGACATAGTCGTTTTTTTAAGTGTATTTATTTATTTTTGATAGAGGGAGAGAGAGAATCCCCGGTGGGCTTTGCACTGGCAGTGCAGAGCCCATTGCGGGGCTCAGACTCCCCAACCGTGAGATCATGACCTGAGCCAAAGTTGGACGTGACCGACTGAGCACCCAATTAACACAGACATTTTTAATGGAAAAGAGTTCTCAACAGACAATCGGGTTTTTTACTTGTAATTTTTATCACTCTGTAACATCAGATATTTACAGAACAAAGCAGTTAAACTTACTGTTTTTATTCAGCTATTAGACTGAATGATTTTGTAATTGGAATATAAAGCCTCCAAAACTGATGAAATTTAAACTAGCAACCTTTATTTATTTATTTATAATTGTTTATTTTAAGAGAGAAAGTGGGGGGGGGGTGTCAGTGGCAGAGAGAGACGGAAATAGGGGCTCCGAAGCAGGCTCCAGCCAACAGTGGAAAGCCCGACATGGGGCTTGATCTCTCACATAAACTGTGAGATCGTGACCTGATCTGAAGTCAGACACTTAACTGACTGAGCCACCCAGGAACCCCTAAATTAGCAACAATAATGTAATCTGATCGGTTTTGTGGTTTTGTTAAAACTAAATCATTTTATACTGAGTTTAATGGTGGAGGGATGTGACGTAACATTCTATATTTAGTCTGGTTCTTTGTTTTTGCTTCGCTTGTAGTTCATAGAATGCCTGCTTTCATTAGTCTTTTATGCAAAACGAGTATTAGGACTGATTGCAAGTTGAGGATAATCAATCCCTGTATTTAACCAGGCCACTGGATAACTGTAAAGTTAAGGTAAAATTAGCAATTCTTTAATCTGTAGTTAGCGACTGTCTAACCTGTTACAACTGAAATCAAAACAAAATTTCATTTCCTGCCCACTTGCTGGTAAATTAACTGTTACGGAGCTGGAGTGCTCAACTTTGATAGTGAACAGAACTCCAACAAGAATGCCTGGATGTGGGCAACACCTAGTACTATACCATGTTTTCTTTTCTCCCTTTTCTTTTTATTTGTTCAGATTACTAGGAAACCTTCCTTACATCATTCATGGACATCCTTTGCCCTGTAAGGTCATGATTGTATTCACAGATGCAGGCTCCGAGCTTGCACGGCAAAATAGGTACAATGAACATTAAAGTGTGTTTCAGTGAAATGCAAACAACACCTAAATTTTTTCATAGAACTCTTAATAGGTTACCTATCACCCTTTGAAAAGCACTGATGGGGGCAGGCTTCTGAGCATTACCAATCTCATATTTTAAAACAAGAAATTCTTAGAACCAACTCAGTAATATGACAATCTCTGAAACCCCCTGCTGTACACATACTGATTCATTTATAAGGCTGGAGAAGAGAAGACAAGATCGGAGGCAAAAAGCAATGGCCTGGTGGGCAGGCTGCAGGTGAACAAGCCAATTGTGTGGCTTGGATGCAAACGGAGGCCTCAAGCTGTGCCACAGGGAGTCTGATTTCTGCAAGGAAGACCTTTTCTAACAGTATTCATACAGAGCGTGGCTCCTTGTTCAGGACAGCATAAGAAGTCTTAACTTGGTATAGAAGATGTAACTAAATGATGAAATCCTGTCTAAGGTTTTATAGTTCTAATTAGTCTTTAAAACCATGTTCTTTATAAGTGTTGAGAAAATAGAGTCAAGTCAGAAAGCCAGTTAAACTGTGTTTTTGACTCCTCATTAAAACTTGTGCCTTTTCAGATCATTGTAATTTTTCTGGTAAATTGGATTTTGACTTCATTTGACTAACTGGAGTTTTTCTTCTCTGCAGTGAGAGGGTCCAAGCCTGGTAAGAATGTCCAGCTACAGGAGAATGAAATCCGAGGACTGTGCTTAAAGTCCCGAGAGATCTTTCTCAGTCAGCCTATCCTACTAGAACTTGAAGCACCACTCAAAATATGTGGTAGGTTTTGGCACATGAACAGCTTTTGGTTATATGATTGATTGACCCAGGGATATAGAGATGAGCTTGTATTACCCAGCAGAATCATTTGCTGTTTATGAATAACCTGGAACTACTTAAAATTAAATAATTTTAGCTTTTGAATAAATACCATTAATGGATTTAGTTTACTTAGATGTGCTTCAGATTTTCTAAAAATTATTTCACTAAAGGAATATAAACAGAAAAGAGATGAAACTGAATAGAGAGCTAAGAAAAGGTCTGAACTATATGAATATATAGGAATTCTATTTAAGCTTAAAGTAAGACTGGTTATGCTTAAAAATAGACCTTCCTTGATGCCATTTGTCATCTGTTTCTACATGATAGATGCAGATAATCTGTATAAAAACTGAAGTTCATCTGAGTAATGTTCTATATTCTAGCATATTTGACTACATTGATAAAGCTTGTATGGATGTTTTTAAAGTAAAACGCTCTTTGGCGCTATCTAGCAGGGAGAAATTGAGAGCCGAATGAACTGGTGGGTGTTGTGTGTGTGCCTTTGTTCACACCGGTCCAGGGCTCAGCAGCAGTGCAGCAGTTCTGCTGACACAGTCCCTGCGGACCGAGTTGCCAGAGGTCTGATATCGATCAGCCGACCTGAAAGGAAAGCGATGTTACTTGGCAGAAAGGCCTGCCTGGGCATTAATAATTCTTTCCACAAAATTAATTCTTAATTAGTTGAGTTTTGTGTGAGACTCTGGACATATACATATGCTTAAAATTTTCAGTAAAGCTCACTTGAACTGAAATATAATACAAGATTGGAAATTAGTGTTAGCCATCAAATTTAACTCTCATTATTACAGATCGATCCCATTATGCGGTGAGTGTTTAAAGATGGTCTCTCCAGAGCTTGTTAGTGGATTGAACAAGAAGTATGAAGTTACTGTGTAACACAATTCTTGTTTCTAGGTGATATCCATGGGCAATACTATGATTTGCTTCGACTTTTTGAGTACGGTGGTTTCCCGCCAGAAAGCAACTACCTGTTTCTTGGGGACTATGTGGACAGGGGGAAGCAGTCATTGGAAACTATCTGCCTCTTACTGGCTTACAAAATCAAATATCCCGAGAATTTTTTTCTTCTCAGAGGAAACCATGAATGTGCCAGCATCAATAGAATTTATGGATTTTATGATGAATGTAAGTACTTTCTACCTCTAAGGAAGAGTTACTTAAACCGAGGTACTTGGTCATAAATTGAACTATCACATACTTCTGTTAGGATTTATGACTGTTTAGATGAAATGTTACAGTCTCTCGTGTTTTCTATTAATTGTTTTTATCGTAGTTTTTTCTTTCTTGGAGTAGAAAAATAACTGCTGCTGCAGTATAATAATGCCCTAGATTCTTTTATGATGTGATTATTAGATCAAGAAGTAATGGTCTCAGTGACGACTTCTTTAAGATCATTTTTTGTGAAAATTCACAGATAACTTAATTCTTAGTACAACTCTGAGAACCTGTCCAAATAGATAGTTTTGTTTTTAACAACTTTATTGAGATATGATTTCATTCCATAAAATCTGTCCTAGTGATTTGTAGTAAATTTATAAGGTTGTGCAACTATCACCACAGCCTCAGGCAAGCACTGACCTGCTTTCTGTCTATAGATTTGCCTTTTCTGGATATTTCTTATAAATGGTATCTTGAAATACACAAATAGTTGCTTCTTATTTTTATTTTTTTAAGTTTATTTATTTATTTTTGAGAGTGGGGGAAGAAGGGCAGAGAGAATCCCAAAAAGGCTCTGTACCACCCGTGTGAAGCCCAATGTGGGGCTCAGACTCACAAACCATGAAATCATGACCCAAGCCAAAACCAAGAGTTGGACACTTAACCAATGGAGCCACCTAGGCGCCCCCAAATAATTGCTTTTTAAATTTTGTGATACTGTATTTTTTTTCCTTCTGGCACATGCGCACCCAGGAGAAATGCCAGTTACTATCCTAAAATGTGCTGAAAGGAGAAAGAAAAATTAGAAAACAAACAAAAATTTATTTGTGTAATATTTTACACATATTATCCATTTTGGATTGTTTAATTGAAGGTGCACTTTGAGTTGTAATTGACAAAAACCAAGATTCTTAAAGCCTTAAAAATTGCCAGTTTTGGTGGAAGTTTTTGTTGTTGTAGTGTTAAGTATAAAATGTTTTTTTAAAAAATGTGTTGACTCCTTACCCCATCCTCCTTTTGTGCTTATTTGTGCTAGGAGAGGCTTCAGGCTTGGACGAGAGAGGTGGGTGAGGAATTTGAGTTACTAGCATTTGCCAGTGATGATAACAAGATCAGTAAAGAATTGTCCCTGTGGCCCTCCCCTAGACTGTAGTCATAACCTGTAATGTGTTTTTCTATCTCAGTTCCACATAGCTCATTTGTTAGAAGTGCACTGCTGGAAAGATTATGTTTCTAGACTTAGCTCTCCTACTCCTGCCTACCCTCTCCCACAATTGTATACTTGCCTGGTGGTCTAAGGCCCTGAGACCCATCTGGTAAGATGAGGTGGGGAGGGATCACCAAAGAAAAATCTTGTGGGTTCTGAACTGACCAGGGCAACTGAGTCTGTGGCAAGGTTTATTGTTGTTATTTTAAGTAATCTCTACACACAACATGGGGCTTGAACTCGCCACCCTAAGATCAAGAGTCAGATGCTCTCCTGACTAAGCAGCCAGGTACCCAAGAAAGGTGTTTAATTTTGACAGTGAGTCTATCAGAGAAGTACTAGTAAAGCAGTTATTACTCCTAAGGTAGTGAGATGAAAGGCAGCGAGTTTTATAAATTGTGTTTTGGATATTTGCTATAGTTGCTACTTTTTAGAAAAGGTTCCTTTTAGGGGCACCTGAGTGGCTCAGTCAGTTAAGCGTCCCACTCTTGGTTTCAGCTCAGGTCATGATCTCACAAGCTCTGCCCTGGGCATAGAGCCTGCTTAAGATGCTCTCTCCCTCTGCCCTTCCCCTGCTCATGCGCGCTCACTCACTCGCTCTCAAATTTTAAAAAAAAAAAAAAAAAACGCTCCTTTTATACACTATTCAGCAAGTACTTTGATGTTTTCACTGATGAAGTTCAAATCCAGATGATCTCTTTGTTGTGACATATATCCAAATGTGAGGATACTAGCTATGTCCTTTTCGGTTTCTATTTAATGCAGAGGACTTTAACAGTTACTTTAGATGGTTGGAATCAGTTTTGATTCTTGTTTGGTCAAGACTCATTGACTCTGTGCTCATGCTCCCCCCAGTCCCCCATCAGGCAGGTATAACTTGCCATCTAGTCTACTGGCAGGCATAAAAGTGTCCTTGGCATAGGTGGCCTTCAACTCATGGTTTGCAGACTTTTAAAAAACTCGATAATTTCATTAAAATTTTATTTTAAATTATAATGAAAAATTTTATTCAAATGTAGACTTTCATGGAACAATTTAAAACCACTGCTTTAAGTGCTAGGCTTATTTCACAAGTATAATAAGCGTTCTTCTATACTACGGTTTCTCCCCCTGACCCCCACCCCAGTTTTATGACTGCAGTCCTGGTATCTGTTGTTAGATAAGATGTGAATGTGTGTTACCCTTTTCTGATACCAGAATGGTCTGATCTGTAGTAATTGGAAACTGCATTAGGGGTTCTGGCTCAGAATCCCCAGATTTGGAAGCTTGAAGAGACGTTGGCATTTATCCAGGCTAAGCCTTTCTGGAGCCAGATGTTCCTAGTGGTGTGAAGTAGCTTGAGAGAGGAAATGTAGAGAGAAGAGAAAACAGGGCCCCAGGACTTAGTTAAGATGCTCAGAGGCAATAGAAGGAAGAATCCTCGTTTTTGTTGAAGAAACCAACAAAGATAGCAAAGGACTCTGCAAGACAATCTGGAGTGTGTTGCATGAATAAAAAATCAGGGAGCAGAGCAGACTTTAAGAAGGGAGAGGGTTCGTCAGCACTGGCAGATGCGGCATATGGGCAAAGGAAAAATCCAAGTGAGCCATTGGATGGTCCTTCAGAGATACAGTGGAAAATGGGAGATAGAACCAAATCACTTTTATGAATGGAGGTCAGGACCAGCCCAGCCTTGTTCTTCCATTGTTATCATTATTGGAAATTGGAGGTGGTGATTGTGAACAGGTTCCCTTTCAGCCTTTTGTAGAGAGGAATTCTGTTCAGCTTTTGGAAACCTCCAATGAAGGAGGATAAGGCATAGGGAATTAGTGACCTCTCAAGAAATACAAACAGGGTAAACCATAGTGAGAGTTATACCCAGGTGCAGAGAAATAGACTATTATGAGAAAAAAGGACAGTCCTCCTCTGTAGAGGGAGAAGTCAAGTATTTGTTGAATTTACATTATATTCCAAACTCTGCTAAATTCCATACCCGACTTGATTTGCACTAGAGTGGAAGGTGTGGTTCAGGAACCTGCTGCTTGGGCCAGTCTCTAATTTTCAAAGAACATTCAGCTTTAAACCTGTAGATGTCCCTAGAATAAGAAAGGAAAAAAGAGACGAAGGACAAACTTGGCTTTAGGAATGAACATTGTGCTTTGATCTTTGGTTTTTCTGGTATGGAGAGTACAGGAGACAAAGGCACCCAACAATTGGGCCATTCTCAACCCAGTTCTGACAGATTTGTGCTTCCAAGGTTTATGAGTAGGTCTTTAACTCAGAATATGATTTTCTTGTGGGAACAGTGCCTTAAAAGGCATGCTCTGTCCAGATCACCCTGTGACTCCAGTATGTATGGAATACAGGGCTGGTAGAGGGAATATAACCATCCTATAACATCGTGTCTATGGGGAACGTGAGCTTTTGTGGCAGTTGTAGGAACGGTTATCCTGGGGTGCCTGCAGTAAATCTGTATTCCCCTATAAGTCATTTGTGCCTGCTACTAGAGTATGTAGGACTAGGAATTATCTGGTACCAATAGGCTATTGATGATAGTAGGAGATAGGATGGGTGTTAATTCTCAGAAGCTTCCACAGAAGGAAAATGGTAATGACACATGTGTAATCTGTTCATAATTACGTTTAGACACAGGAGCTACTTATGGGTTGAGATTGGACAAAACAGACTAGATTTCAAACAGAGTAGGTGCTACCAAATAATTATTGGGGGTTAATGATCTTTAATCGTTGCATCTGGGATTCTGATCTCAAACTTCTGTGGAATTTTAAAGTATATCTAGTTCTGCTAAAAACCTCCAATGGGGTTTTATTTATTAAACTAGTAGCATAGTTTTTGTTTACTTAAAAGGTAATTAGCACCTTGCTTTGGGAGAAATGGTCCTGAGAAAATGGACCTATAGAACACCAATCTCTTTTTAACCATCCTAAAATTTTCACAGGTAAAAGAAGATATAACATTAAACTATGGAAAACTTTCACAGACTGCTTTAACTGTTTACCGATAGCAGCCATCGTGGATGAGAAGATATTCTGCTGTCATGGAGGTTCGTGGGCCGATTTTAGTTCCAGATAGATTTTGTCCCTTCTAAAGGGTGTGTGTACCACTTTGACATTTATGAGTTGTCATTGGGACGACTTCCTCTGAACTCTCCTTTACTGATGTGTTGTATCATGGGTCCAGTCTGGCACATCCAGGATCATTTGGCTAGAAATCTAAAGTAAGAAATTGATTTGTTACAGGGAATTCTAGGCTCTGTAACAGTTTGACTTGAAAATAGAGCAGAAAGTGTTTTTAAATATAAAATGAAGTACGATTAATAGGCTGTACTATAGATCCTCTAGAATACTGAAAATGTGAGTAGACTTTCCTTGGTCTGTTTTTGATCCTCCAGAAATTTTTATGACTTGGATTTTTATTTTATTATTATTATTATTATTATTATTATTATTATTATTTTAGTGTTTATTTATTTTTGAGAGAGAGTGCAAGCTGAGGGAGGGGCAGAGAGAGAGAATCCCAAGCAGGCTCTGTGCTGAGAGCTCAGAGCCTGATATAAGGCTCAGTTTCACAGATCATGAGATCATGACCTGAGCCAAAATCAAGATTCGGATGCTTAGCCAACTGAGCCACCCATGTGCCCTGATTTGGATTTTAAAAGGATTTTGCTCAGTGGTTGTGCTCTGTGAAGTAGTAATTGCAAGAAGAATTTCTTTTCATCTATAGTCAGAAATTAGATAATCATCAGAGAGCCAAAACAATATATTTTAATAAAGCCATTATTCCTGCCCTCCTATACTTTAACTGGTTTTGGTAGAGCTGGACATACGGTTTTTAAATTTTTTAATTTTATTTTTTAAAGTAAACTCTATCCTCATGATGGGGCTCAAACTCACGACCCTAGATCAAGAGTCTCATGCTCCACCCACTGAGCTAGCTAGGAGCCCCTGGGCATGTGATTTTAGACTCAGATGAAAGTCAGCTACATCTGAACTGGTCTGATAGATTCAATGGTCCTTGGACAGCACAGGTTCCCTGGAAAGCTTATCACACCTGAGTATCTGCACCTTCTGCACCCAGTCCTTACTAATGGTCAGTAGTAAAATCTAGAATGTACACTGTTCACTACCATCATCAAAGGAGTTGAAGAGTAGTTGTTTTTAAATCACTGGATCTTAATTTTATACCATTTAAACATAATGTGCCCCACAGATTGGTGCATATAATAAATTCTAGTGCCTTTTCAGTTGAGTTTTTTTTTTTTTCTTAAACCAGAGCTAAATAAGAAAGCATAGCCATGAAAAAAATTCTAACCGTAGATTTAATTTAAGCCTTCCAGGTTAGAGTTATTGCATCTCTATGTAAGTAAATGGAACCGTTAAAGTGCAAACATCCTTTTTAAAGTTCTGTTTCCTTCAATTTTCATCTCATTGAATAGGTTTATCACCAGATCTTCAATCTATGGAGCAGATTCGGCGAATTATGCGACCAACTGATGTACCAGATCAAGGTCTTCTTTGTGATCTTTTGTGGTCTGACCCCGATAAAGATGTCTTAGGCTGGGGTGAAAATGACAGAGGAGTGTCCTTCACATTTGGTGCTGAAGTGGTTGCAAAATTTCTCCATAAGCATGATTTGGATCTTATATGTAGAGCCCATCAGGTATTGATTTTGAATTTTACATGTACACTTAACAGCATGTGTGTGAGCACAGATTCTCCTTGTTGATTTTAGTGGGTAGGTATTGCTTATTCATACAAAATGTCTCTGCAAGTGACCTAGAGGATATCAGACTCAATGGGAAACTGAAAAATGGTTTTACTCACCTACAGTTTACACCTACTTATACTGAAAACATTTTCTCTCCAAGGTGGTTGAAGATGGATACGAATTTTTTGCAAAGAGGCAGTTGGTCACTCTGTTTTCTGCACCCAATTATTGTGGAGAATTTGACAATGCAGGTGCCATGATGAGTGTGGACGAAACTCTAATGTGTTCTTTTCAGGTAGAGGATGTTTTCAACATTGCTTCTTATTATGATGTCTGAATTTTACTGATTTAAAAAGACTACTTTCTGCCTACTGTTCATCTATGTTGAATAGACTCAATTTTTACTTTCCTATAACCAGTGTTTGTCCTCAGTAATGAGTGGACCCCTTTTAAGGGAAAAAAATTATCAGAGAACCTTTCCTGCAGTGTTGAATTTAACTGTTTTTGCATTATTTAAGTGGGGTAAAAAGAATTTCCTGTCTTCTTTACTATAAATCTGAAACTATAACATCAGTGTGTTCAGCTAAAATTAATCACCACTTGTGTGTGAGAATAGAACTAACTGCCAGGTGCCAAATGTGCTGTGTGATTACTCCCTTCTCCCACCACTCTGCTCTCATTTCTACAAAACCTGTTGATTGTCCATGACATCATTTGGCCTTCACTTGGCACAAAAGCATCGTTTACATGTAAAGTCTGCCTGAATCTTTTTCTCATTCACTTATTACGATTAAACTTATACAGCTTCAAGCTAGCCTAGCCCAATCATTAACACAAATAAAGCCGTTGAAGTCAAGTGGCAGTAAAATGTTGTTTTACCAATTAACTGGGAGAACTTGCAGCTCCCAGAGATTGAGAGACTCAAACATTGCTCTCTCTAAAGAACTTTCCTCCTTTGTGTGAGAAGGGATAGCCTGAAGGTACTTACAAGGTCTGACTTCAGAAAATTGTTATTTTATCCAGAGACAAAATAATTTGTCCATGCATTTAATGTGTTCATCATAACATTTTTAACCAAAATGTTCATGTCAGCTTGGCTTATATTAATATGTTAGGGGGGCCTTCAAAGTTTTGGGGGCAGTTTTAAATGGCCAAAAACGTTTCTGAACAAAGATTTGAGTGAGATTTAAGAAATCTTAAGATTGGCGGTTGAGAATATTTCCTAAAATGCATCGTATTTTGAATCTTTGCAGATTTTAAAGCCTGCAGAGAAAAAGAAGCCGAATGCCACGAGACCTGTAACACCTCCAAGGGGTATGATCACAAAGCAAGCAAAGAAATAGATGTCATTTTGACATTGCCTAGTTGGGACTTGTAACATATAGTATATAACCTTCATTTTTAAAACTGTAATGTGTATTGGTCAGCTTGCTCAAATAGTGTGTTTGTGGGCTCCCCCTTCCATTTTTTGAGTTAATGAATGGCATTTGCTGGTTATAACAGCAAATGAAAGACTCTCCACTCCCAAGAAAAAATGTTTTGTTTTTTAATTGTCTATTCCTTTTGCAAACAACTTTAATGATGGTGTTAAAGCTGTACACCCCAGGACAGTTTATCCTGTCTAAGGGGTAAGTGTACAATTGATCTTTTTAAAATTTAGTTCAATCCATGAATTATGTAAATGCTTGTTTTCTTTAGAATATAAAGAGAGCCCTAGGGTGCTCAGTCTGTACATGTTATTGTCATAAAATACATACTGTTGATACAAACCACTGTGAACATATTTTTTTTTAAATTTTGTTTCAAAGGGATTGCTTTTTTCTCTCATTGTCTTGTCGTGTACAAACTAGTTTTTATAGCTGCCATTAGGATTAACTCAACCTTGCCAGCATCACTGGTATGATGTATATTTAATTAAAGCACACTTTCCCCTACCGTATACTCAAAATGACAATTAAAGCCATTATTTTAAATGTTTGTGACTCTTTCCTAAAGCCAAAGTTTCTGTTGAAATGTGTACTGACACACCCCCCAAGTCCAAGGTGGCGTGGCTATGTACACACACCACACTTGGGATTCAAAAACAGGTTTTTGGTTTTGAATAGCAATTAGTGACATAGTGCTGTTTAAGCTATTAATGATTAAAGTTAATAACATTTTGTACAATTTCCATATAGTCTATTCATTAAGTAATCTTTTTACAGTTACATCAGGCCTGAACCCGTCCATTCAGAAAGCTTCAAATTATAGAAACAATACTGTTCTATACGAGTGACCGATTATGCTTTCTTTGGCCTACATTCTTTATTCTGCGGTGAAGTTGAGGCTTATAAGTCAAAACAAAGGAACTAACTTACTATCCACCAATTTATACAGAACTCACAGTATCTATGACTTTTTTAAACTTAATCTGTTAAAAAGAAATCTGTTTCAACAGATGACCGTGTACAATACCATGTGGTGAAAATGAATTCAGACTTATTAAACGACGAACTTGTTAAATTCTCTCAGTGTCTATTTATCTGCACAATACACCCAGGAGAACTGTTGATGGCATATTGACTAGATTTTAATGAATAAATTGCTCTGGAAACCACACAGTTTGAATTTGGATTTGTTTTCCTTCAAATAGTCTGTTTTGCAAAGAGGGCTTATAATACGGATGCTCATGTTTGTGGTGGTCTAACCTGGATGGAGCTACGTTTCTGAAGTGGGGTGAGGAGATTGAGCCGTCCTTCCGTGTTGTTCGGGAGGGGTGGGGCTTGGCGAGCTGCAGTGTCCCCCGCATCCGTGGTTTTCCCTCGGCGTGGGCTCAGTTGAACAACTGTTTGCTTTCTCGGGCTCAACCACCAGTGTTAGCATGCACGGTAATTTGCTCTCTTCTCCCTTCCCTAATTCGTATGGAACACGGTGTTGTGTCATGTTACATGTGTCACACGTGTGTCAAGTGGATATTAATTTCTTCAAGTACATTAAAAGTGGGTGAAGAGCACGTCATTTGCAAAGTGCTTTCTCCTGTTAAAAACTGGTTCACCTCAGAATTGGAGGAAGAAGCTGTTTAAGCCAGTGCTGGCATGTGGAGGGAAAAGCACAGGGCTGCTGGGGGCCAGTCTCCTCTCTACACTAACAAGCCTTGGTCCTGAGGCATTGGCCACATCTCATCTTCCCTCTCCTCCCACCCATGCTCCTCAGTCGGTGAGGGGGGTCAGACCCCCTGACCTCTTGTACTTTTCTATTCCCCATTCTGTGACAGATCCAAATTTGTACTATTTTTAACTTTCTTGTCCTATTCTTCCAGGTCTCTTTAAAAAAAATTTTTTTTTAACGTTTATTTGTTTTTGAGACAGAGAGAGACAGAGCATGAACGGGGGAGGGTCAGAGAGAGGGAGACACAGAATCTGAAACAGGCTCCAGGCTCTGAGCAGTCAGCACAGAGCCCGACGCGGCGCTTGAACTCACGGACCACGAGATCATGACCTGAGCCGAAGTCGGCCGCTTAACCGACTGAGCCACCCAGGCGCCCCTCTTCCAGGTCTCTTTAATTGTAGGAAGAAAGATGAGCAGTAACTGATTATGTCAAAGGCAGATTTCATGTGTCCTTAATCTGTGCCCTGGACAGATTGTCGATTGTGTCCCTTCTAGGATTTCAGAATTCTACAGTTGTAAAATTGGGCTACTCTACTCAGGTTATAGAATGTGGAGTGTGGTAGGTAGCCTCCTTAAAATTCTTTCAGAAAGAAAACCTAGCACCAGGTAAATAGGTAAGAAAGTCAATCTTTGTTTTAGGACATGAAATCTTAGGAGAGGCTCATAATTTGAAACTAGCATGTGCTAATAAAACTTGAGACCTTGCCTTATAAATCCCAGTCTGCTCTAACCTTACTTTCTCTTTTCTTACTTATCTTTATTTGCGCCTGAAGTCACATCTGCCTTTATAAACCATTGGTTACACTGCAAGTCTGGCTCTCCTTCTCACTTTGAGTAAATGACTTAAATGCTGAGCAACAGTGTCTTATAAAACAGGGACAGTACCTGCCTCATGGTGAATCTTGAATGCAGTGATACGATACAGTAAGAATAATGCTTGACTCCTAATAGTATTCCTCACTCTCTCTTGCTTTATAATTAATCCCAGTTGTGTCGTGGTTGAGTGTCTCATCTGGCCAGCTGGGTTCTAAGTAGCAACCTGTATGGAATGACCTGATACTAAGCCATGGACAGCCAAGCAATTGAGCACTGACTGCACATAAAACACCTATAGATATTTTCAGCAAATACAAAGGAAACAACCAGGAAACATGAAGTTGCAATTAGTGTAATATTTTAAATTCTAGTTTGCTTCTGTGTGATTTTTAAGCATCCCTGTTCTTAAGATGACTGCACCATTACAATACCATTCAGAAAGGTAATAGCTATCCTTATGGAGCTAAATAGTCTATATAATATAATTGAAACCATCTTTTGAAATCACTGGTTTGTGCCTACTTGACTAGACCTGCCCATGTCTAGCTACAACGAACAGCACAGATGCTGATGTGGCATACTTTTCAAGTAACAGGCACATAAATGGGACACGGGACATGGGAACTAGGAACAAATGATTGAGTCCTGAGCCAGGAAGAAGACACGGGATTTGGACTGAGGAAAGGGAAGGGAAATCCCATAAGTTTCCCACTGTGGGACCATGGTGGGAGGTTTTGAAAGGAAACTGCTGGGAAGTGCAGATAAAAGGATAGCTGCGAAACTAAGGCAGGTGGGCTGGAGCCTTTAGAAAAAGGTTCAAAGGTTCCAAGTTCTCTACGCCCGTTTCTCCCACCTCTTAGAAAAAGACCCAAAGCCCATTGAGCCTTGCAAACCAGCTAGCTGGAATCTGCAAGGATCATGGTCCGCTTTTTTGAGTTTGCAAGTCAGAGGTAGACATCAGCCCAGATGAGAAGGCTCAGACACCCCAGGCTTTGGTTTCCCAACCTGTAAGATAGAGAACTAGAATACTTGATGGGATTGTGAAGATTGAAAACCCACAAATGGTGTCTACAACTTGGCTTACATACAACGAGCACTCACTAGGCAGCTCTAAGATACCAAGGAATATAAGATTTACATCAATGGCAACAAAAAGGAACTTAATTAGGAAAACTCAGCCCAGGCATAGGCAAAAAAGTCAATTTTCATTCATCCTTGCTGGATTATGTATGCGAGCTTCAGATGAAGAGTGAAAATGAAAACCTATCCATGCTTTCAACCTCATCCCAAAACCAGTGGAATGAATACTTAGAATTCCTGGTGTCCCTGAACTGGCGTGTGATTAACGATTGGGTGGTCACAGAGATGACAGCTGTTGATCTTATCAGCCAATCCCTGCAGTAGCTTGAAAAGACATGGCGTTTGGATTTATTCCATTTATCTGAATAATTTCAAATACAGGTAAGCTTTTCAGTTGCGCAGATAGTCTTTTTTTTTTTTTTTTGACAGTTATTTGAAGTATAAATGTATGTTATAGGATGAACACTTCAGTTAATTTTGAACACTTTTACAATCAAAAAGTTGGGGCGCCTGGGTGGCTCAGTCGGTTGAGTGTCCGACTTCAGCTCAGGTCACGATCTCACGGTCCGTGAGTTCGAGCCCCGCGTCTGGCTCTGGGCTGATGGCTCAGAGCCTGGAGCCTGCTTCCTATTCTGTGTCTCCCTCTCTCTCTCTGCCCCTCCCCCATTCATGCTCTGTCTCTCTCTGTCTCAAAAATAAATAAACGTTAAAAAAAATTTAAAAAAAAACCAAAAAGTTAAAGAATGCAATAAATAGGAAAATAAATAAGTTCAGGAAGAACTTTATATTCTTTAAGGTAACAAAAGGCTTTAAGAATTTTTAAATAGGCACGCAAAATATTGGAAATTAATCAACATGGCAAAAATCTTAAGTGCTTCTGAAAATATTAAGAAAGCATCTTACAATAAAGCTTGAGATGGAGGGATTGTGTACAGTTAAATCATTGTCATCAGCCAGAATTTTTAAAGTCTAGGAGCTGCGGAAGACCCAAGTCGTTATCTTAGGATTAGGACACAACACTCAATTTGGTAGTAGGACCACTGGTGCTAAGAAAGTTTCATTCCTGCCCAACGTCAAACTTTGGAAAATACTGACAGTTTAAATAAAATATTTTTTTTTTAGCTGGAGGTCACATTCTTGTGTTACAACAGCCAGTTTCTTTAAGAGTGATATTTAATAGTGTATTTGGCTGTGACCAAATACAGAATTTTAATAATCATTCAGCCTAGATGTGGATTTGGTACAACTGTAGAAGAAATTCGAAGGAGCCATTTTAAAATGTATTCCCTTTTTCTTCTAGCCACCCAATTAGCACAGTATCAAATACCGTGTCTCCCAGAGAGGACCAGCCCACACACCAGTTGTTCAGGGCTGGTGTACAAGAGAACAGTAACCAGTCATTATGTTCTTGGACAGACTGGCTGCTTGACCTTTCCAGAAAAAGCCTGGCAAGTTAGGGAGGTGTGGCAGGAGAGCGGGTGGGATAAAGAGGTTTTCGCTGTGGTTGGCAGAAGTTCGTTTGCCATCTGCTGGAGATTTGCTCCATTCACCAACTCACGAGCCTTTAGAGGAGTCAAATTGTATACCTGTTAGTTACCAAAATGAAATCCTGTCTTTCCAATTTTGGTAGTCCACCCACAAACACCGGTATCTTCCTTCGCATGTTTAGTGCTAACCCTCATGATAAAGGGGTAGCTGGAGTTGACTCAAATAATCGCCTAATTGGGAATCTGTGCCATCTAAGTGATAAGCTGTGTGGATCGGGGCATTTTGCCCACCAGCTTGGCTTAGATTGGTTTCAAGTCTGCCTCCTGTTCCTATCGCTCTTCTAGAGCCATTGGGTATTTCTCAAGGCAATGGGATAAGGACAAAAGGGGAGAGAGAGCCAGCTATCTCAAGATCTGCTGCAGCGCAAATTGCTTATTGGGTGTACGTTTTGGTCCCCTCTGCTTTTACATTTATAGAGAGTTGAGAAAGGTGATTTGCACTGTTTTCCCAACTCCAGAATGCTAGCATTCCTCTAAAACAATGCTGTTCAAACTCTTTTGACAGGTGGAACCCTTCAAACAAAATCCTATCAAAGGCATACATAAAGTGAGTAAAATCAGAATGGCTCTGTAAAAGCAGAGGCTGGGGGCTCCTTGTCCCCCACCAGCTTCAGTCCCCAACGATTGAAACCACTGCTTTAAGAGAACTGCTTACAGGCCTGGGTTTGTAGACCAGCATCGGTAAGATACCAATACAACCTTACAGTCTTAGAACTTTCTCAGCTTTGTGATGCCTTGTCTAGTATCTAAGAAATTTAATCCAGGTACTGTCCTGATAGAAAGTCAAACAGATTATCATTTTGGGGTTATTTAGCTTGCTTTCCCTTCTTAGCACTGCATTATACAGGACACAGATCAGGAAAGCATTCTGCAGATCTGAACACAACATCCTTTAGGAGGCCAGGGTGTTTCATTGAGGGGGTTCCAGGGCCATTTTCTTTGTTTCTTGATGTGTGTGTCTGTAATTTTAATTAAGTGTATTTTACTGTGTGTGTATATATTACCATTTTATGTGTTACATATTTTATATGCTGTAGGTTTTTTAGTGTATTTTTTGTGAAATACCTGAATACAAATTGTGTGTGTGTGTGTGTGTGTGTGTGTGTGTGTGTGTGTGTAAAACACCCACATACCCACCACCTGGGTTAAGAAACAGAATATTACCAATATCTTAGGAGCCCCCTGGATGTACCTGCCCAATTACATATACTCCCTCCAGAGTTAAGCACTGTCTTGAATTTGAGATTAATCATTTCCTTGCTTTTTATTGTGTATGTCCCTAAACAATATATTGTTAAATTTTGCCAATTTTTGAACTTTATATATGCTGGGTGTATTCTTTTGTGAATGGCTTCTTTCAGCATTTTTTAATTTAAAAAAATTTTTTTAAGTTTTATTTATTTAAGTAAATCTCTACACCCAATGTGGGGCTCGAACTCACCGCCCCAAGATCAAGAGTTGCATGCCCTTCCACCTGAGCCAACCAGATGCCCCTCAACATATTTTTATAGAGATTTTTATCCATGTTGACATGCTCAATTCCCATTTTAAGGTTTTTTGGGGCCCGGGGGGGTTCCCCTCCTTTCTTTTTTTTCCCCTTCTACTTTTTTTCTATTTGTTAGAAGTTATATTTTTTTATGACTTCTCTTTTAGTAGTTACTCTAGTAATTCTAAAATGCATTAATCGTGTCAAGAGTTACTATCTTTGCTCTTCTCATTTTCTCTCTTTTGGAATTGAAGATAAGACAGGTGTTCGACCCCATTCTTCCATTTCCCGGTAACCTCTCTTTTCCATCTCTGTCCCTGTGATCTACATTCTCTATCTTCAGCTCTAGCTTCTAGTTTACTAATTTTCTCCTCACTCATGCCTAATCTAATCCAGCCACTGCATTTTTAAATTTTAATTGCTATACTTTTATTTCAAGTTCTGGTTTTGTTTTATTTTCTAAAACCTGCTCGGTCATTCTTTGTTGTTATTTTTCCCCTGCTAATCTTTTAAAACTTTGGTTCTATTTCTCTAAGTATAATAACCATGGTTATTTTATATTCCATCTGATTATTCCAATATCTGAAGTCTCTGGGAATCTGTTTCTATCATGTGTTACTCCTCCTACTGGTTTTTCATTGTTGTTTGGTCTGTGTGTTTTGTGAGTTTTGAGTGGGAGTTGCCCATTTTCCTTGCATCTTTACCCATGGAGAGTCCCTGTGGCCTGGATTGAAGTTGAGTTCTGTCAGTCAGGATTGAGTTTGCCTCTGCAGGTAGAGTGGGACAGGGATGGTGAAGAAATTTTAAATTCCTCACTTGACACTTTTCAGATCATGCGGGTATCACAAAATTAGGTCTCAAACCTAGAGGTCCTGGTTGTGAATTCTCAGGAGAGCTTTTCATTTCCCCCTACCCAGTGCCAGGGTCAAGACAGGCAGGTTTCTTTGCTGTCCCCTTACGTGTGGCAGGGTTATTTCTTCTTTTTCTTTATGCCATATACGCAGCTGTATTCACGGTCCACTGTAATTCAGTTGAACCACGTGAGGATGCCTACAGAATTCAGCAGTGTCATAGAAAATGGCAGCTTTCTAACAGACTCCCTTTCCCCCACCCTTTAGCAGGTTCTGGACTTTATCTCCTTCCCCACTAGCCCTAGAGAGTCGTAAGAACTGAAGCAGAAGGTCTCCAGGGTTTTGTAGAAGCCTTGAAGACAGAAACCATTTTGATGCTCACCTGCCTCCCCAAGCTCAAGTTTCTTATTTCTGCTTTGTTTAGGGATCAGTCTGTCAATCCCTTTAATGCCAACCCTGTAGTTTATTTTTTAAAAACCTAATTTTTATATTTAACATTTTAGGTGTTTTAATCAGGAGGGTCTCTCAGGGTCTTTCTCCATACTTTGGTCTCCCCAAGTTTCTCTCAGCTCATTTCTAGTTCAGTAGTTGATATAATTAAGTTGAACCGTTGGCATTGTTTTTACCCCTGCCATTGTTGTTTCAGGAATTCAAACACCCCACCACTTAAACCCAGAGACTTTAGGGTCTTGGGTGCCTGTCAGATTTCTCTTTAATAGTTTCATCCTTTGATCCTGGATCCCACTTCAAATGGAAATTATTTTTTACTTCATATTTAAATTGTTTGAAGTTACCACCTGCAGATCCATTTAAGGTTAGAGTTTGGTGTAGAAAATAGTTTACTGGGTGGGTGTATTGCTACTGTTATTTCAAAAGCTCCTGTTGATTTGCTGTGCAGTTTTCCTCTGGTAAGAATTTTATACCACTTGACTTGCACGCCCAGAAGTGAAGCTGCTGTCGTGGAGGGCTGAATTATCAGGACTGACAGAGGCCAGACAGTGGATGTGGGTCCGTGAGCTCCCTGAAATTATATGCATCGTATTATCTGTGAGTGCCTGTGTGAATATTTCTAAGGAAAGGATTTATAGTTTTGTCAAGTTTGCATAATTAGAGGGCATAAGTGGTGGTTTAAAATGAGTGAGTGGGCTTGGGTAGTACCTCAAACTTCATTTGACTTGAAGGTGGCCATTCTCATAATTACTACTTTAATTCTAGAGCGTTTCTAAAATACAAAGATAAATTCTGAGGCCTAGAATTGTAATTCTCTCTCTCTCCCCTCCCCCTCTTTGGTCTCATGTTTTAAAATGGTATTTATGCACTCTTGTTAGTAATTATCTCACTCATGGTTTCTTTGCCAAGTAACAGAGATCCCATTGGTAATAACTAGTATTTATGTTATAGTGCACATTTGTGTTCATTTTGATGAATAAATAGTAGAATCATACATCTTCCAGCCATAAGGGGACTTTCTGAATTATTAATAGTTTCTCAACAATATAGATGAGTGAGATTCAGTTTAAGCTTTCTATTCCTTTAGGAATCATTTGTTAGGGGGCGCTTGATGGCTGGCTTAGTCGGTTAAGTGTCAGACTTCGGCTCAGGTCATGATCTTGTGGTTCGTGAGTTTGAGCCCCGCATCAGGTTCTGTGCTGGCAGCTTGGAGCCTAGAGCCTGCTTCCGATTCTGTCTCCTTTTCTCTCTACCCCTCCCCCATTCATTCTCTCTCTCTCTCTCTCTCTCTCTCTCTCTCTCCTCCCCCCACTCTCTCGAAAATAAACAAACATTAAAAACCATTTTTAAGGAATCATTTCTTAGAAAGAAGTAGGAATGCAAACCCAGTATTATAAGGTTTTCTACAAAGTATGCAGCTCAAGCTACTTCCTACATAAACCGAGAGAGGTGCCCATTTTTGTAATGAGTTTGAATATATGTGGCCTTGGGCTGGTTACACTAGCTTCCCAGTCTAGGAAGCCCCCATGGGCAGCAGCCTGCAGCGTTTCCTCCTCCTGTGTTGGGCAGTGGTTAGAGCACGGGCTTTACAGCCAAGGGCCTGAGTGGGGATCCTTACTGCCACTTCTGGTCATGTGGCCCTGGGTGAGTCATTTAATCTCTCAGTGCCTCAGTGCTTCCCTTAGATAAAACAGGGATGATGACATCTACATCAGTGAATGCTCGGAGATTAAAATTAAAAGCTAATATATGGAAAGAACTGAGACCTAGACCCATAATAGCTGTGCAATAAATATGATGCATTATTACTATTTTGGGCCTATTTCCTGCCACCGAATCCAGGTAGCACTAAATGAATGGTATGAAACAGTTAAAGGAAAAACAAAAAACAAAAACACCTTCATGCCCCTCCTCCCCTGACCTGCCCCCGTCACCATCATGTACTTGATAACCAGACGTAGAATTCGTTTGTGAAAAGCACTGTTAAAAATTCCACTCCGTGAATATCCACAGGCTTCCTGTAAGTAACACCAAGCTAACCAGGAAACTGTGATTTTAATACAGTCTCAGCAAATCAGTTATAAATTAATCTTTTTAGCATTTTTAATCTTTTAAATTATTTTTGAGGCATAATATATGTAAATCATTTTCTAAAACTACAGACACCAGAAGGGTTAAAGTAAATCTTCCCTTCACCCCAACCCCCCAGATGAAGCTGTTCCTGGTTTTGGTGTACCGTTCAGGGATATGCCATATACATACACCAGCGTGTATGAGTATACATCTCCTTTTTTTTTTTTTTTTAACACAAATGGCACTGAAACATTGTTTTCATTACTTAACCATATACTGTAGACACCCCATATTAGCATGTTATAGAACTAACTCATTCTTTCATCTCAACCGTTGATCCTAATTTTTCAAAAAGCTTATTAGAAGAACATTCTTCCTTTTTTGGAAATAGGGAATTGTGAAGTCAGGAGTAACAATAGAAAAATGTGGGGGGTGGGGAGCCTTATCACGACCCAATAAGAGGACCTATTTTATGCCAGCAGAACTGACAGTATTTACCTAGAAACATTTGTTCTTGTAACAAGCCACGTTTGTTCCCAACCCTGGTTCCTCAAGTACGTTTGAGGAATGTCTACTGAATTGTTGCCAGAAGAGGGAAGTGAGCTCAATGGGCCTCACACAGCCCTGTGATTGTGCCAGAAGGAAGAGGCAGGGGCCACACTCTTGAAATCAAGCCAGGGCTGGACCTTGAAGGCTGGTAGGCCTGCCACGAGCGGCGGCTCGCTCAGTGCTGGTTCCTTAGCTACCCAGTGTTCATGTAGCCTGGGGGGCGAGTGTGGGTGTTTTCCACTCCACGGTAGCTAATGGTCATGCGTGGGACTGAAAGGTTGTTTTCAAGGATAGAAAAGGATAGACAGTGTAAGGTCCCCTAAGCTACCATTTTCTTCCCCAGAGACAAGGAATCCCTCATTCTGCACGTTTATAAGGATAAGTTGATCTTTCTTTCCGTACACACTAATTTTTTGTACACTTCTACGTCTTGCTTTACGTGAGTCTACTAATAATAGGTCTTGGGGATCCTCCTATATTATGTGTACATGTTGCTGCCTTATGCATTTTAAGAACTGCACAGTATTCCTTTACATAGCTTTCCTTTTCTGAACCAGCTGCCCATGAATGGACTTGTAGGTTGTTTGCTACTATAAATAATGCTAGAATAAATATCGTTGCCAGTACGGAGGTGTGCATGTGTTCAAATCAGGTGCTGTGTGTTGAATACATTCCATGAAATCAAATTGTGAATCAAAAGGGAAGTCGATTTTTTTTTAATTCTTTTTAACTCTTCACTCTGGAAAGATGTCAAATGTGTACACAAGTAGACAGAAGAGCACTGAAGTCCTCGGTCATCACCACCTCGCCCCATCGGTCACCAACTGAGAGCTGAGCTTACATCATCTTCCCTCCCCAACACGATCGTTGTGAAAGATGCCCTACATATCGCTGTATCTGTAGGTATTTCAGTTTGTACCTCTGAAAGATGGTTTTCAAAACCATAACTATAACACCATTATCCTACCTAATATCTAGTCAGCATTCAAATACTGAAATCCATGAGTTCATAATGATATGAAAATCTCAAGGATTGCACAATGTTCATACTCTGATTCTGTCCTGCCTTCTTTATTTGTCACCTAGAATGTGTCTCTGCCGGGGACGCCTGGGTGGCTCGGTTGGTCTTGATTTCAGCTCAGGTCGTGATCTCATCATGGTTTCTGGGTTTGAGTCCCACATCAGGCTCTGTGCTGACAGAGTAGAGTCTGCCTGGGATTCAGTCTCCCTCTCTCTCTGCCTCTACCCTGCTCTCTGTCTCTCAATTTCTCTCTCAAAAATAAAAAAATAGGGGCACCTGGATGGCGCAGTCGGTTGGGCGTCCAACTTCAGCCAGGTCACGATCTCGCGGTCCGTGAGTTCGAGGCCCGCGTCAGGCTCTGGGCTGATGGCTCAGAGCCTGGAACCTGTTTCCGATTCTGTGTCTCCCTCTCTCTCTGCCCCTCCCCCGTTCATGCTCTGTCTCTCTCTATCCCAAAAATAAATAAATGTTGAAAAAAAAATAAATAAATAAAAATAAAAATAAAAATAAATAAAAAAATAAACATTAAAAAAAAAAAGTCTCTGCCAAGAAACTTCCCTTCACCTGCTACTCGATTACCCTGAATTATAATATGTACAGGAAAGTCGGGACATATGCTCGGCTCTTCCCTTTTACTAACTTTGAAAACAAATGCATCCCCCAACATCCTCTCACAGGTGACCGGTGAGTTAGGATTTTGTTTTGCTCTGCTTCCGTATCATGATGAACCCTTGGAATTCAGAGTATTTGAAATGTTTCAATCTGTTGTAATTAATAATTTTGCTCATGTTCACAGTCACCATCCTTAGCCAATCAGAACCTCTTCATGTTCCCTGCGTCCTTTTTTTTTACCCCGTGTCCTTTTGACATCACTCTCCTAGTCGGTGTCTTTGCCTTCCACTCTGATAAGAGGTTCTAGGTGCATCTTGAGCTTGTCTCCATCTCTCCAGAGAGCTATGACTCCCTTCAGAGGGAAGTGGCATTTAGTCTGGGTAATAAGGTCGATGTTCACTGCCACCGACCTGTTAGTGTCTAGGGCTTTTCAGTGAATAAAGCCAGGATATACATATTTTTAAAGAGAAAATAAGTCATTAGTTTTTGCTGATATTTCCCGTCGTTATTTAGGATCACACAACTTTTACTTTGATTTTACATTGTTCTATCTCTTAAATAGTGAAAATCTTCGTTCCTAGCAATAGTAACATAATTATTTGCTTCATCCTATAGTACATATAATGGCTTCAGAATAATGCTATATGAATATTACTAACATTATGACTCCTCTCATTTTTTTCCTACAGTTCTTTTTGTCCTTAGTGTCATTTCTAGTCCCTCCAGGTGCACCAATTGCCGTGTTAAAGTCACCTGAGATGATTCTTTTTAAGTTCTATTTATTTAATTTTGCTTTTGTACTTAAGGATAAAATATTTACATGGGCCCAAAGTCAAATACACGGAGCAAGGTATATTCAAAGAAGTCTAGCTTCTCTCCCTGCCCTCTCCATCCTGTCCTTACCTCACTCTGTTTATCCTAAGTGCGTGTGCGTGTGTGTGCACGTGTGTGCATGTTTAATATAAGGAACACATCTGTATATTCCTAGGCCCCCTTTTTCTCACAGAATGGAGGAATGTCACACACTTGATTACATCTTGCATTTTTCCTTAACAGTTTCTCGTGGAGACCATTCCATGGCAGTATTTGAGTTCTTCTTGCCCTTTTCCAGCTTCGCGATGCTCCAGGGTGGGGCGTGCCATAGCCTATTCGACCAGGTCTCCACCAGTGGCCACTGGGGCAGTCCCTGCCCCGTGCTCTCACGGCTGTGGTAAGCAACTGGCATATACACCGTTCCATGTCGCTGGCCCGGTGTCGTCGGGATGGTCCAGAGGAGAGGTATTGCTGGGTCAAAGGGCAAATCTACATGCTTTTTGTTAAGTTTGCTATATTCACTTGCCCGCCTGCCTTCCAGCAGCAGTATGCACGTTTGCAAGACAGTGGCACCCAATTTGGTAGCCCTGTGTGTTACAGATGTCCTTGCTTGACCCTTGAGCCCCTGGCTAGTAACTGGCCACAGGAGTTAGACGCGGGGCCTCACCGAAAGGATGGGACTATGCCGAGTTAGAACCAGGAACCAGGGCCATTTTGATGCCAAGTCTCCCCTTGGTCTTTTCATTTCTTCTGTGTTCTTGTAAGTCATTTCTTTAAATTTATGAGCACCTGGCTGTTGTGTCAGACATCGAATCTCAATAACCTGTCAGTAAGTGTCTTCTGATTACCTGTCAACACACCCTCAGCTCCCCCCTTCAAAGACAAATATTTATTAAATGCTGATATGTCCTGAGTGGACATTAGAGGTGCCAGAACAAGCTCTTCACCCTTCCTGGGCTCCAGGGTTATTTCTACAAGGGTGAAGCTGGAAATGATTAGGAAAATACAGGGCCTCCCACAGGTGATGTGGATGGCAATTTCAGGCTGAGGAAGGGATGCATCCCTGGGCTCAGGTGTCCTTTTTCCTCTCAGATCTACTTGGGGAGGCTCTGTTGCTCACAGTTAAATATTCCCCCAACTTTTTAGACGTAGATAATCCAAGCCGGTTGTTGTGGACACTTGAGACAGAACAGTTGCCTCTCTAACTTGCTCCCTGCCCTCTCCTGGTATATAGAGCCCAAGTTGAATGGAATTAACCCATTCCTTGGCAGAGACATCGGTTTAACAATGGTCAGCCCCCGGGCACCTGGGTGACTCAGTTGGTTAAGCTTCTGACTTCAGGTCATGATCTCACGGCTCGTGGGTTCGAGCCTCGCGTCGGGCTCTGTGCTGACAGCTCTGAGCCTGGAGCCTGCTTCGGATTTTGTGTTTCCCTCTCTCTCTGTCCCTCCCCACTCGCACTCTGTCTCTCTTTCTCTCAAAAATAAACATTAAAAAAAAGAAGAAAGAAAGAAAGAAAGAAAACAATGGTCAGTCTAGCCCACGCCCCCTAGCATACAGTATTCCCCTGGCTAGAGTGTATTTTGAGGTGGAAAGATAATCCAGATTGATCTAATCAAAACAAAGGGAAGCCCAGGACCATCCTTTGGTTGGGGGTTGGGGGCAGCACCAAGAAGGCCCCTCTCCTCTAGAAGTTATGGTATGCCAGTGTGAAGCCTAGAACTGCTACGTTTTACAACAAGGGAGGAAACTAGTCTGAGGACAAAACCAATCCCAGGGAAATAGCAGGGCCAAGAGAACAGCAGAGACACTGCCAAAGCCTTGATCAGACCATACCTGAAACCTATCCTACCATTGGACTTTCAGTAAAGAAACAAATTTCCTTTATTATATAGGTTAGTTTTCTGTTACTTATAGCCAAAATGGACTTCTTACTGAGTGAGTGATAGGAAGAAAAGCAGCTTCTCAGCAAAATGGTTTAAGATTACTACCAAATATCAACAGTTCTATCATTCAAGTACCTATATCCTTGTGTTTCCCGGGAGAAGTCTTCACAGATCGCCTTTGTGCTCCAGCCTAGCCCACACCATCTGGCTGCAGATGGGGTGGAATTGTAGGAGAGGTAGCTTTCGTGTGCTCATTTCCCCCCTGCTTCCTTCCCTAACTGCTAGAAGTAACAACCAGCAGAGGAGTGAATTCCCCCACACTTATAGGAAGCCACATTCAAGTGCTCTTGTAATCCCTGTAGATGAGCATTCACAGCCTAAAGTTGGAGGGGCGGGGGGAGGATGTGGAGAAGGAATGGTGTTGCCGGCACAAGTGGGGTGATGCCCATGTTCTGTTTGGTGTAAAACCCGGTGCCTGTCCTGACGTTGGCCCTATACCTCCCACCTTACAGTGACGCCAGGCCCCACGCTGAGCCCTGTCCCTGCGTCGGCTCATTCAGTCTTCCCAAGCACAAGGTAGGTACTCTGATCCCCATTTTACTGAACAATGAGGAAGCGGAGGCAGATGGCTATTCCTAAGGCAAACGAAGCGTTTTTAAAATAAAATGCTAGCCCAGCACACAGTAGGCACTCCAGAAATATTTGTCAAGTGAATGAATGTTGTGTATTTTACTGAGATCGCAAAAGCTGAGACCTCGTTAGTACCTTTATTTATGGCAGCTACTCCGCTCTAAGCCCCGGGGAGACAGGGGTCCTGCCCTCATGGGACTCAGTCTAGTGGGAGAGACAGGCAGTAAGCCAAGAATTAAACATTGTGGGTAGGTGTGCATGAGGCAATCACCTGGGGCGACCTGGTCTGGGGGTGTTGGAGGACCCGCCTAAGGAAATGCCATTACAGTGGAGACGGGAGCCTGAGAAGGAGCGGCCGGACCCAGCCGGTGGGCCCAGCGTTTCAGAAGGAACATCAGGTGTGCCAGCCCTGAGGGAGGAGGCTGAGAGACAGTCAAGGCCAGCACAGCAGGAGCAAAGGCGTGTGGGCGGGGTGGAGAGGAGCAGGGTCCAGATAGACAGGGTCTCCTTGGCCACAGGTGGCATTTCAATCCCAAGAGCAAGGGGAAGCCAAGGAAGGTTCCTGAGCTTTGTGATTCAAGAAAACAAGTACTTTATTCCTTAACCTGGTGGTAAAGACATGGGTATTCCGCATAATTATTTGAGTGTCTGTGATATTTCTTAACAAAGCGGTGAGATTATGTAAAAATGCTCTCGGTACTGCGGGGAACAGGTCTGAGGAAGACAAGAGTGGAAGCGGAGAGACTATTACAGCAAGAGACAGTGGTGACAAGGCCCAGGGTAGTTGCAGTAAAGACCAGAGAGGATGTACCCCGGCGACATCAGGAGGCGGAATCACGGGGCTTCGAGTCGGTCACCAGGTGGGGGGTAGGGAAGAATCAAGATCCTTTTCTAACATGAAAAGTCCACATGCCTAACGAGGAAGAAGTTCTGTTTTCATTCCAAAGACAACAGGCAGTGAAGCGTGGTGCTGGCTAGTGGGAATCTGGGGACAGACAGAAGTGGTTTCAGATCCACCGGCAGTGACATTAGGCAAGTCAGTCAGCCTCTCTGAACCTCCGTTTCTTTCCTTAAAAGAGATATTCGGCGGATGTGAGGATTAAGTAAGGGCGGGCACATTAAGCATTTCCTCACACGGGGCCAGGCGTGTGTGAAACAGCCAGTCAGTGGAAGGGCTCTGTTCGGTTGTTGGGAAAACCTAGAGAGACCTCGAACACCCGAGCTGGCAGCGGGATCTGGGTTGGATCCCGGGTCACCTAGTTCAGCCGCCAGTTCTCATACTGGGTGCCAGTGGAATCCCCTACAGTGCTTGACAGGAATGCAGAGTTCCAGCCTCACCTCCTCAGATTCTGATTTGGAAGTTGGGGCCCAGTAATGTGTGGTTTTACGGAGTTCGGTATCACGGCGGTGCGGACACCGGGTTCGTGGCTCACACTTGGCTTTCACATTGCACCAGGCCCCACTGTGATGAAACACACAGATGCTCCCCAACCCCCCTGCCCGGGTGGCGATAAAAAGAGGCCTGGGGCGTCTGGGTGGCTTAGTCGGTTAAGTGTCTGACTCTTGATTTCGGCTCAGGGCATGACCTCATGGTTCATGAGATCGAGACCCCCACCTTGGGCTTTGCACCGGCAGCGCGGAGACTGCTTGGGATATTCTCTCTCTCTCTCTCTCTCCCTCCCTCCCTCCCTCCCTCTCTCTCTTTCTCTCAAAATAAATAAGCGAACAAAACAAAAAAGGCCTGACATCTCTACCTCTGTTAGTTGGCATTCTTCAGTGACAGTGACAGGAACACCAATCAAGCTGGCTGCGGCAAAAAGGGAATTTATTGGCTTGTGGAAACTCACAGGCGCAGGGTAGCTCCGAGCAGGATGCAGCCCCCCGTTTAGCCATCAGATGCCTCTGCTCTTGTCTGTGTCGGCCTAACACCCAAGCAGGCCTTCTCCACATGACGCCCCCCAGGTCCAGGCTCACCCATCCTTGCAAATGGCAGTCCCAACAGCAGAACTGTCGGCAAAGAGTCCCCGCCGGAGGTTCCTGTGGAGCCCCACTGGCCTGGTTGGGTCAGCCACTCCGGAGCCACTTGGACCGGAATTAGGGGACAGCTGGCATTCCCAGGAGAAGGGACACAGATGCCGAGCAGGGAAAAACTAGAGACGGCCACCACACTCCAAAGGAGAGTTCTGAGGAGAAATATCCATAAACACAGTGAGCTCTCACAGGCGTGAGCCCCCTCTTGCTGGAGATGATCCGGGCTATGGCCAGAGAGCATTTGTAAGGGGCTACCCCAAGAAGAGAAATTTTCTTCCAAATAGTTATGCCTCTAGACCTCAGCTCCCACAGTGTCCTTCTTCCACCTTTTCCTAACCCAGGAGACCCAGCTGAAATCTCACTTTGCCCAAGAAGCCTCCTCCCCCAGCTGCCCTGTGGCCTTGAGGTCTTCCTCGTCTCCTGTGGACAGGGGGCTCGGGTCCTGCCCTGCCACTTCATAGCTGGGTGACCTTGAACAAGTGACTTCATTCTCTGAGCCTTGTCAGTCTCATCTGTATAGTACCTGGCATTTTCTCAGAGTTCTCTCTGCACTTCCTCAACCATCAAACACTTTCTAGCTGGGCACACGGTGCCCTGAATAACAGCCACATTTCCCGTGTTCCCTTGCAGCTAAGTGTCCTGGGAGTAAGGGCTCCCCATGGGGTGGGGACAGCAGTTTCAGAGGCTGCTCTGAAGAGACAGCCTGGCGAGCATCAATTGTCTCTTCCTGGTCTACACCCTCCTCAGGCCTGCGGCTGGAAACACGGATGCTGCCATCTTTGACCAGGAGGAAGGCCCTGGGAGTGCTCTGTGGAACGGAGGCACCCTACCTGCCCTGGAACTCATGCCTCCGGCCTTTGGCATGAAGACGACTTGTGGTTTGTTTAAACCACTCGTGATTCGGGGACTTCTGCTACAGCAGAACCTCGCCTGAACCCATCAGGGTCCCTGCCTCCCAGGGGCTGACATGGAGACTAAATGAGAGAGGATATGCTCGGCGTGCCCGGCCCAGGGCCTGATGTGCGGTAGGCGCTCCCTCGATGCACGTTGGCTGCTCTTTTCTCCCAGTGTGGTTACTCCTGTCCACTCCCTTCTGCCTCACATTTGAATGGCTTGTTCACAGTCTGCCTCCTGCACTAAGGCCACGCACCTTCACGGCAGGGACTTTATCTTCCGTCTGTCTCCCTCTGGCCTGGGTTCCTTGGATGCAAACGATGGAAACCAGCTGAGGCTCACTGCGGCAGCTTGCTGGGAGACCGCCAGGCACCCACAGGACGGCAGGGGCGGCCGACACCGAGGCGGGGCACTGACGGGCGCCAGCAGCCGCACGTCCCACCCTGATGTGAGCAGATGCCAACTGGCCGCCGTCTCCCTGTGCGTCTCCCACTGGCTCATCTGGGTCACATGCCCACCTCTCAGCTAGAAGGTAGGGACGCCTTGGTGAACACTCCCACTGGACTGGACCCAACGGGGGGTAAATGCGTTCCCCAAACGGAAAGAGGACGCTGTTACCAAGAGAAAGTGAAATGGCCCCTGAGCAGCAAATGCCCAAGTATGAATGGGGTCTGTATGCTCCTGGAATTGAGAAACAAAGATCCTGCCCCAAACAAGAGTCACCTCTCAAAAATGGGCATCTGTACATGGCTGCCCCTGGTGAGGGGGTCGGTGACTCGGCTGCAGCCGCATCAGAGCCCGGGGGGCTTTCCACCCCTGGCCCTGCCCTCAGGCTTCGAGCAGGAGCTGCAGACCTGACGAGGAAGGCGAGAGGAAGGCCACTCCTGGGAGGAGGACACTTCCGCAGACAATCCCCCGGGGTCTCGGTGGCCAGGGCACGGCATCACGCGCCCTTTCCGGAAACATACGGGCAAGGAGGGATGGGTTTAGACTAATCTCCCGGGTGCAGAGAAGGTGGGGGGAGTCTATCCCAGTTCTGCTCTGGGCCGATGTGGGACCCATCTGGTTGAACCTTCTCCAGCTGGCCAGGAAGGCTGAACCACATTGTCGAGTAGTTGCCGTGAGTAACCAGCAGGTGGAACAAGGCCGTGCTGCCGGATCCTTTCGTTTGAGGTTCTGCTCGTCAACGTGAGAGCGAGAGTCGGAAAATACTTCCAGGGTCCTCTGCCCGCCTCTCCCCAACGTTAAGCCTCACCCACCGACATCACTAGGCGGGAAAGACTCCAGAGAACTGTTGAACTCGCCCCACGAACATCAGCACCCACTGCTCCTGCCGCAGGCAGGGAAGGAGTCCACGGAGAAGCCTGCACGGAGCAGCTTCCTGTCCCAGCTCTGCCGCTTACCCGCTGTGTGGCCTTGTAGCTAACTGTCAGGGTCTGGCCTCTCCATGAAGTGGGGACTGGACGCTCAGCACGCCTCGGTCTGAGGTTCTTACATTCCAGGTACCATCTAGGCTGGGGGCTGTGTGTGGGCCCTGCCAGCCCTCCCCCTGTTGTCCCACCTCTTGGCTCCCTTTCGTGAGCAGCCATTGTTCCGTGAGCGGTTCCTGTGTCTCCTCTCCACGTCCCTCCTCCGCACCGTCCCTTCCTGTCCAGCCCATTCCCATCAGCTTCTGACCCGCTCACACTTCTGTCTTCCTGGACCACTGGCTCCCTGGCCTCCAGGACCCACATGCCGTTGTCTTTCCCTTTGACCTCTGCTCACTCTTTGTGGTCCCTCTATAGGCTCTTCCTCGCCTGCTTGACCTCTAGCTCAGCCCTGGACCCTTTGTCTACACCCCACGAAGGAGGAGGATCTCAGCCTGGTCCAGGCTTTTCAAGACCGGCTGTGTGCCGATGATCTTCTCAAACAAAAACTCCGTGTGTTTCTCTACATTCCATACTTTTGTTTCAACGAATGTGTGGGTTTTCCACACCCAGGAGTTGGACGCTAACTGCCTGGAGTTAGCGCAGACCTCACGGCTTAAGCGCTCAGTCCCACAAGACCCCACCCCCACCCCCAAACCCCCGCCACTTCAGACACCAATCGCATAGGCTGTCACCTATGTCCCTCTTATAAATCAGAGGTTCCCGTGACCCCTCCTCAGTTTTGATAATTTGCTAGGATGGTTCACAGAGCTCAGGAAAATAGTTTACTTATAATTTAGGATTTATTCTAGAAGGACCCAACTTACAAACAGCCAGGCGGAAGCGATGCGTAGGGCAAGGTATTGGGGGGTGGCATAGAGAACTTCATGCCCCCTCCAGGGACGCCACCTTCCCAGCACCTCCACGTGGTCACCAACCAGGAAGCTCTCTGACCTGTCTTCCACTTAGAGTTTTTCACAGAGATTCCATTATGCAGGCACCGTTGATTCCGTCACCGGCTACTGGTGACTAAGGCAGCCCCCACCTCCTCTCCCCTCCCCTGGGGCTGGGTGGGGTGGGAGGATGGGGGCGGGGGGGGGTGGTAGTGGTGGGACTGAAAGTTCTAACCCCTGGCAACCGGCCCCCCATCCTTAGGAGCTCGCAAATATTCTAAGGCGCTCCCTGTGCTCTTACCACTTAGGATATTACAAGGGTTTTAGGAGCTCTGGCCCGGAGCCGTGGATGAAGACCAAAATGTCTGTTTCTTCTATCACAACATCACACCCCAAAACTCTCTGCCGAGTTCCAGACTCAGATCCTACTGCCCACATGACGCCTCCACTTTGACAATTCAAACCAAACATTATCACAAACAGCTGGGATCTCCCTTCTCAGGGTTTTCCATCTCGGGGCTGGCACCACGGGGTACTCTGACGCGTCTTCCTCCCCCTCCACGTCCAGTCCACACACTTCTCGTATCTGCTCTACCTCCCGAGTCCACACCCGCTTTTCCTTTCCCACTCCCAGCATACTAGTCCAAACCATTCTCTGGCCTGCACTCCCACTCCTGCCTTCCCTAAGATCTACTCCGTACCCGGCAACCAGAGTTAACTGCGGTGAAAGCAAACTCTATCAATGGGTGAAAGAATAAAAATATATATGGCTGCAGCCACACAATGGATGTTCAGCCACAACGGGAACGAGATACTGATACATACTTGAATGTGAAGGAGCCTCAAACACATGCTGAGTGAAATAAGCCAGTCATGAAAGCCTACATAGTGTATGATTCCATGTATAAAAATGTCCAGAATAGGCAAATCTATAGGGATGGAAAGCAAGTCAGTGGGTGCTTTGGGCTGGAGAGGAGTTGCGAATGGAGACCAACCACTTAATGGGTACAGGGTTCCCTTTTAAGATAATGGAGGGGCACCTGGGTGGCTCAGTCAGTTGGGCGTCCGACTTCGGCTCGGGTCATGATCTCGCGGTCCGTGAGTTCGAGCCCCACGTCGGGCTCTGTGCTGACAGCTCACAGCCTGGAGCCTGTTTCAGATTCTGTGTCTCCCTCTCTCTCTGACCTTCCCCCATTCATGCTGTGTCTCTCTCTGTCTCAAAAATGAATAAACGTTAAAAAAAATTTTTAAAAAAAGATAATGGAAAAGTTCTGGAACTGAGCAGTGCTAAAGGTTGAACAACATTGTGAATGGAGCAAATGCCACTGATTGTATACTCTGTAATGGTTAAAGTGGTAAAGTTTTTGTTCTGTGTATTTTACAATAATTAAAAAAAAAATCAAACTACGTCCCTCCCCTGCTTAAAATTCCCATGGCGTCTTGCACTTTGCATGAATCCAGCACTTCCTATTGGCCTCTGCTCCCCTCTCTGACCTACTCTCTTTCCCTCCTACCATGTTTGGATAATTCTGGCCTCCTTTTGGTTTCTCGCCAGGCCAAGCTCTTTCCCACCTCAGGCCCTTTGCACATACTGTTCCTACTGCTAGGAAGGCTTTCCCCTCCCTTCACGATTGGCTCCACCTCAGTTTCCAGTATTAATTTCAGTGCCACAGAGAGGCCTTCCCCAGCCACCCTACCTTGGTGGGACCTCATCTCTATCCCCACCACTCTAATTCTCTGCCATAACCGCCTGGCCATTTCTTTCATAACCATCATTGGGCCTTTGTGTGCATCCCTACGGAGAGTAAGTTCCATGAGAGGAGGTGGGACCTGTCCATCTTGTTCATCTCTGTGTTCTCAGCGCCTGGCACGTGGTTGGCCCTCAGAAGCTTATTTCCTTAATTAATGAAAGATCACCGGGCTATCAAGGGAAAGGATGGAGGCAGGACTTAAACCCAGGTCTCTTTGACGCCAACTTCTAGGCTCTTTCTACTCTTCCACATGATTCTCAACGATGTATGATGCAGAAGCTTGAACCAAGTATCAGAGAAGGGGATCAGAGTTAGCTATGACCTTTTAAAACAACATTTTTTTGAGAGAGAGTGAGCACAAGCAGGGGAGAAGGGGAGAGAGAGAGAGACAGAGAGAAAATCCCAAGCAGGCTCCATGCTGTTAGCCCAGAGCCCAACACAGGGCTGTTTCATGAACCCCGAGATCATGACCTGAGCCACAATCAGGAGTCGGACACTCGCCTGACTGAGGCACCCAGGGGTCCCTAGCCCTGACCTTGTAATGTAGCTACATTATCGTGTCTAGGAATGCAAGACTTGTGTGGCTGTCACTGCTATAGATGAATCCTATCTGCTGGCAAGACAGCCTCTGGACCCAGACGCAGACGTAGCTCTGGGAGATCCAAACAGGGCCCCTGCCGAGGTCTCATGGACCTCTCTCCTCCTTTCTGTTTTCTCACGTTCTCCTGGAGTCAGGACCTGGGTTTTGCCCTAGGAAGGGAAGTGGTCAACTGAAGCATCTGAAGACACTGGCCTGGAGGAACCAAAACCGGCCGAGCCAGCCCTCTCTCTTCCCACTGGGTAAAGCCGGAACTGGCCAATGCCTCGGCCCAGTGCCAGCCAGCCCAGGGCACAAGCAGACCCAGACCCAGGGGCTATGTTTTGACCTTCCTCAGAATGCCCCATGAACATCAAAAGGCAGACACCCAGAAAGCTCCTGAGATAGTGACAGACACGTACTTGAGCAAGCTGGGCTTACTGCTTGGTATGAAATGTGAAGGTGGGGCAGGGACTCCCTTGTGCAAGAGAACTGTGTTAGTGTTGCCCAAGCCAAGTCCTTCCTCTAAAGCTGGAGATCCTGGTCCTTTTTTGTGCCATGAGTCCTCCCCTCAGGGTAATGTCTTTAAATGCATAGTATAGAATACATTCCATTACAAAAGACCCATTGTCTTGAAATGCAGCTATTGAATTATTTTTTTAAATGTGATAAATATATGAAGTTATTTGCTAACATAATAAACTATGAGAACTAACAGCTGGTTTAGTTACTTCAGTAATTTTGCAGTAGTGGTGAAGGGTAAGTTATATTTTAAGGTGTCTAACTATCTTGTGATTTGGAGACATCTGTGATCTCGATGGAGGACAAAATCGTGGGTACTGCTCATACAAGTGTGATCTGTTACCTATATTCATAATGGAAGGAAATTGCTCAATTTCAGTTAGAGGTTATTGAAAATAAAGTAATTTTTTCCCATCCTAGAATACTAGCCTCTTAGACCCTTTGGAGCATAGAGGAATGTGCCCCACTCTTGCCTCCCCAACTCAAATGGGAGCTCTCCGAGGACAAAGCTGTTCCTTCATCTTATATTAAGTGTCTAGAAAGGGCCTGTCTGCCACACGGTGGGCATCCAACACTACTCTGTTGAGTCCCTTGGATTTTCTAGGTAGACAATCACATAGATTGCAGACCAGAGGTTTTCAATCTTTGTCCTTCTCGTCTCCTCTCTTGTCTCGCTGCATTAGCTGGGGTCCCGGTACAATGTTGAAGAGAAGCACTGATGGTGGGCACCCTTATCTTACTATGCTCAGTATTCACTTATTAATTTATGCAGCAGAAATGTACAGCACCAGCTATGTGCCAAACTCTGAGCTGGGGATAAAGATGTAACAAAACTGACATCTTTTTCTGTCCAACTGAGAAGACTGAGTAATAGAGGCATTTCTGTGGACAGAAATCTTGAGAACATTACTAAATTCTCCAGACTTGCCGACCTGCTGTCTCAGGATCCTGATTCCTAAAAGGTATGGAAATAAGTCCCTGCTGGTGGTCCCAGTCTCCAGAGCCTAGGTAAGGCTGGCAACTGCGGGCTTCCCCAGGCCCCCTGCAGAGCTGGGCCGGGAGGCAGCACACGGGAGGGATGGAGGGATAATGAGAGATGTCTCCAGCAGGGGTCAGCCAGAAGATCAAGCCTGGGGCGAGGTTTGAGCCTTGGCTTCCTAGGGCCTGTTGAGGCCACCACCTGTCTGCACTTTGCTTGTAACTATAGGCAGGACCAATTGTTAAAGCCTATGGAAAGAGGACTGCTCCCAGGTGGGCAGTAAGGTGGGGAGATACCTGATACCTGTTTTCTCCACCTCTTCCCTTCCCAGACCCTGAGGGAGTGAATGCACAGACCAGTTTAGTGCACACATCCTTTCCATTCTGTCCAGCTGGCACTGGTAGGGGAGGGGCATTTTTAATAGAATAGAAGGTTGAGGGGCGCTTGGGTGGCTCAGTCGGTTAAGTGTCCGACTTCGGTTCAGGTCATGATCTCACTGTGAATTTGAGCCCCGTGTTGGGCTCTGTGCTGACAGGAGCCTGGAGCCTACTTTGGATTCTGGGTCTCCCTCTCTCTCTGCTCCTTTTCCACTCATTCTCTCTCTCTCTCGCTCTCTCTCTTTCTATCTCTGTGTCTCTCAAAAAATAAAGAAAAATTTTAAAAACTTTAAAAAAAAAAAAGAAAGAAGGTTGAAGTTTAAAATGGACCAGACTATGGCTTAGGGACCAGAATAGGAATGTTGAAACAACAAAAATGTGACTGAGAAGTCAGATCAGACTGAGATGTTTTTAAGAAAGCCTACTTACTACCCAGCAAGAGGTTGGGGGCAGGATTGGGAAGAGCAGACTCAGTGGAAGCCAATGGAAACAATACCCTTGGGGATTACAGCCCCCCCCCCCCCCCCCCCCAAGAGATGTCCCCATTTTAAGCCCCAAGACCTGTGAATACAGTACCTGTTGAAAGGGTGTGATTAAGTCAAGGGTGTTGAGGATGGGCCCCATGTAATCAAGAGGGTCTTTTTAGGAGGGAAGGAGAAAGGTCAGATCTAGAGGAGATGGGATGATGAAAACACAGGTCAAAGTGAAGCCACCACCTGGAAAAGGCAAGGAATGAGTTCCCCACTAGAGCCTCCAAAAGAAACACAGCCCTCCCAACACCTTGCTTGTAGCCCTATTAAGACCATTTGGACCACTGACCTCCACAGCTGTTAAGATAACAAATTCGTGTTGTTTTAAGCCACTGGGTTTGTGGTAACCTGTTACAGCTGCAATGGGAAACTCCCAGAACTCCCAGGATGGAGACTCCTCCCACCCCCAATTAAACCAGAAGCAGGGAGGTGCGTGGGAGAGAGCCTCTGCCCAGAGGCGTTTGGGGCAAGTGGTCTTTTTTGGAAGACGGAAACTAACAGAAACCCATTCCAGAGCCGTGCCAGAATGAAGTGCGTGCAGAGTGCTGGGGAAGCCCTGGGCGGGGAGGGACTTCGGAGCTGCGCGGGAAGGTGAGTAGGAGTCAGCCTGGCCAGGGGGCTCAGCCTCCTGGCAGGAAGGCGCCCTCCTCCTTGCCAATACCAGCCCCCAGCAAGGACCCCTCGCCACTGCCAGACACAGCACCCCCCCCCCCAGGGGTGTCCCGACCGCCTCAAGGTTGGCCATCCCCTGAGGGCATTCTGCCCACTCTCCAACCCCTACGTGGCAGATGCAATGCGGGGGACCCGCAGAGCCGCTCGGAGCCACCCCCAAGTAATGAGGGCAGGGGTGCTGCCAGAAGTCAGGCCCAGCTTCCCCGAGTGTGTGCGGTGGGGAGGGGAGCGTTTCCGCCCCCACTCCATCCCGCAGGAGGAAGGAAGTGGTTCCCTCCTCCCACCCCTTCCCTCAGGCTCGCCTGGGACAGGATTCTCGTGATTCGCGATTGGCTCCCACGGGCGGACCTTTGTCCATCCGCGGGACCGCGAGAGGCCCAGGCCAGGCTCTGAGCTGCGGGGCGGGAGGCGGCCGGGTGGGGGTCAAGCCGGAGACCACAGGGGAGACAGGCAGGCCAGGGCAAGGGGACTGAGACACAGGCGGGAGCCAGGGACCGAGACGCGAACGGGGTGAGAGGGCGGGCGGGTCGCGAGGAGGGGCGGGTCGGAAGGGGCGGGCGGGGCGGCCCGGCGGGCGCAGAGCTCGCAGTCGCTGCGGTGGCCGCGGGCGGGAGGGGCGCAGGGTAAGTGCTCCGGAGCTGGGACGGGGGGGCGCGCGGCCCCCATTCCGACCCCTCCCAGCCGGCGCCCTCCGAGGAGCGGACCCTCATCCCCGTCGCCGCTCCCCCGCCAGCCTGCCTGGGACCCCGCCCCCAGTTGCCCTCTGTTCTAGCGTTTACCGGGGCGGACGGTCATTCCCCGGGGGACCCCTCCCCCAGCCCTTGTCCAGAGGGTACTAGAGTCGGGGGGGGGGGGCGGGCAGGAGACAATATGCCACGCGACATGGGAGGGAAGTCCCTCTTGGCCTCAGTTACCTCCCCTTGAAAAACGGGAGCCTTGATAAGAACTGCCCTTTTGCACGGGCGTGCTTAACGTGGGGACAGGTGCCTTCATTCATCACACGCTGAGCGCAGCAACAGGTGAGGTAAGTACCCTTCTTGTCTCCCTCTCACAGGTGAAGAAACCGACACTGGGGCCAAGCCACCCTGCCAAAGGAGGCTGAGCCAGAACTCACACCCAGGTCCGTGTGAACCCCTAAATCCTTTTATTCCTCGTCCTTGCCTCTCGCTGCCCCGCCAGGGAGACGGCAGAGAGAGAAGGGGTGGTAAACGTAGTACTGGGGACCCCGGGGGGAGGCTGAAATGAGGGAACCTCCAGGGCAGCAAATCCTTCACCTGGAAATACTGGAAACACCCACCTCTTGGGGCAGGGTGTGCTGAGGAACAAGAAGGGTAGGCTGGGGACAGGTTAAACTCCAGGACACGGAGGTACAGCCAGCCCCCTGCAGGAACTCAGAGACCTTTACCCCCCACCCCCCCAGCCCCGCACCTCTGCTGAGTGCAGGGGCTCCTGCAGGCTTAGCCATGGGACTCCACCTCTCCATGCCTCAGTTCCCTCCACCGTTCCGTGGGGTTGAGCATGGTACTTCCCTCACAGGAGTGCTGAGAGTTAAGTGAGATGGTTGGTATACAAGTTTAGCCCAGCATCTGGCCCAAGGTTGCTACCGAGCTGTGTCCCCCTCCAGCCTCACTCGCCCCTCTGAAAGCACTCTTCTGTCCTGGACACCTTTCACCTAAGGTCAGTCAGGGCCACCTGAGACCTGCAGTGTTTCTGGAAAGGCCCAACATCGGCTGGAAGCTTCTGATAAGACAAAAGCTGGCAGTGGTAACTTCTCACCCTCCGAGTACCTGGAGGAAAGTAGGGGCAGGGTTTTGAAAATCTTTGGGCTGAGGCTCGCACAATTCCAGAGTTGCTCTGCAGCCCCCAAGCCCTCCCCATCCCATCCCTGGTTTAGAGTAAAGGAGGAAGTCCAGAGTGTTCTTGCCCCAAAACCTGGTCTTCATCTCCTCTCCAGCATGTAAGTCGGCAGCAGGTTCTACTTCTCGGCATGTTCTGAATCTGGCCATTGCTCTGCATCCCCGTATCGTTTGCCTCCTCTTGGCCTCCCTGCCACCACTCTTGACCCCCAAATATTCAGAGTTGTTTACCACGCCCTCTATGAGATCAGACCCTTGTCTCCTGCCACCGCCCCCTTACTGCAGCCACACTGACCTCCTCTTTCTTCCTTGGACTTGCTGAAGGTTTTTTTGTGTTTTTCTGCGGGGTTTTTTTTGCCCTCTGAGGGCCTGTGCACATGGTCTTCCAGCCATCTTCTTGTGACTTAACCTCTCTGCAATTCAGGGACCACTCTGCAAGTCTCCTACTCAAGTCTTCCCCCACTACTCCACCTGCAGGAGCCACGCTGGCCTGGTCCCTTCTTGCATTACTGTTTTTCCTTCTTCGCATGCTTAGTCTTGGGTGGTGTTACCTTGCTTATGTGTTTCCCTGGTTCCTTGTCTGTCCATCCAGCTAAAGTATCAGTCTGTCAGGGCCATGGCCTTTATCTTCTTGGCTTTGGATTCCCCGGAACTCAGCACAGCGCTTGGCACATAGTGAATGTTCCAATTATATTGTACAATTGCAAGCAAGTGTGTGCAACCATTCAGGGTTCTACTTCTCATTACTTAACAGAATTCTTTCTGTATTTTGACATGACACCCCAGAGTTGTCATTGCTTCTGTCAGGCCATAGCCTTTCTCGGCTTTTCTCAAAAGCGGGGCTTGTGGGGTCTTTCCAGCTTCTAGGCATCACATCCAGCTTAGCTTGTCCACACTGTACGTGTTTTTTGCTATCAAATTATTTCTTTGAGATAATAGTTCCCAAACTGTTGTGTTCAAGTCAAGAGTATGATTATTTTGAAGGCACTTGCCACTTATCACCAGATGGCTGTTGAGGAAAAACTATGCCTGGCAGTGTGTGCAAGTTTCCCTACAGCCCCACAAGCACTGAGTTTTATCACTTTTGTCTGTTTTAATGGGCAGTTCGTAGTAGGTTGCAATTTTCTGTTGCTTGAATTAGTGAACCTGGGATTTTTTTTTTTTTTTTTTAATGTGCTGGTTCTATTTCCTGTCTTGTGAAGGAAGGAAATCTCCAGGCGCCTTAACTGCCCCCTTCACCTTTGCTTGTGCTAATGGTTCCATTTCAGCCCATCTCCTGAGAGCAGGTCGAGGGACCCAAGGGGCTAGAACAGGAACACACTGAGCTGAACTCTGCTGGTTACAGAAGCTGTTCTGTCAGTCGACCAGCAAGAAATTCTCCAAGAGTCCCTTATGCCCCCAGCATGGTACTAAGGAGAAGAACTTTTTTTTCTAAGTCTCTGTGAATATATTTTTTTCTCAGAATGATCATTTTGTCCCCCAATTATAAAATCACACAGTGTGCAGTGTTATTGGAACACTGGGGCAGGAAAAGATGGGGAAGTAATGTAAACACTGATCGCTAGTGGGACTACATACATTCCTACAGGGAAGTCTTGGGCTGTCATTCCAAGGAGTGCGCTCGATTTAGCACACATCGATCTGCGACGATCAGAAACACTGTATCATTTTCCTATGGCTGCTGTAACAAGTCACCACACATGGGAGCCTTCAAACAACATAAATTTATTACCTTGCAGTGCTGAGGGCATCAAATGTACAAAAATCAATCCACTGGGTCCAAATCAAGGCCTTGGCGGGGCCGCATTCCTTTTGGAGGCTCTAAAGGAGGATCTGTTTCTTTGCAACTTCTAGAGGCTGTCTGCATTCCTTGGATTGCAATCCCCTCCCTCTGTCTTCAAAGCCAGTTGCATAAGATCCTCAAATCTCTGGCTCCAACTTCTGGGTCTGTACTCACCTGTCCTTCTGTGTCTGATTCTCCTGCTCTGCTCTATTCATAAAGACCCTTCTGATTACATCGGACCCACCTGGATATGGATAATCCCCGTCTTGGGGTCCTTAATGTACTCATATCTGCAAAGTCCCTTTTGCCATGTAAAGTGACATATTCACAGGTTCTGGGGATTAGGACATGTATATCTTTGGGGGTGGATCATCACTGAGCCTGCCACACCCTAAACGGAAATAAGCAAGATTCACGCAGTATGCGTGGGCTCACATTTGTTTAAGTTTTAAAAAAAGAGAAAAAGAGTAAATACGGGTGTGTTGGTGAAGGCCTAGAACACCACTGAAGGCCACAAAGGAGACTGGTAAGAGTGGCTGCTTCTGGGGGCATCTGGATGGTTTAGTCAGTTGAGTGTCTGACTTCAGCTCAGTCTGTGAGCGCAGAGCCTGCTTCCGATCTTCTATCCCCCTCTCTGCCCCTCCCCTACTTGCGCTCTCCCCACAATATATATAAAAAAAAAAAAAAGTGGCTGCTTCTGGGGAGAATGGGTAGAAAGGAGGCTTTTTTGTCATATATTTTTTTGTGTTCTTTCACTCTTTAAAGTTTATTTTGAGAGGGCGAGCAAGGGAGAGGGAGAGAGAGAATCCCGAGAAATCAAGAGTTGGGTGCTCAACCGACTGAGCTGTCCAGGCGTTCCTATTTCCCTTTAGTATGTGCATATGTCACCTACATTAAAAATAAAAATTTTTAATGTTTGTTTAATTTTGAGAGAGAGAGTGCACGTGAGTGGAGGGGTGGGGAGGAGCAGAGAGAGAAGGAGACCCCGAATCCAAAGCAGGCTCCAGGCTCTGTGCTTACAGCACAGAGCCCACTATAGGGCTTGAACTCAACAAACCGTGAGATCATGACCTGAGCCAAAAAGTCAGCTTAACTGCCTGAGCCACCCAGATGCCCAGAAGTAAATTTTAAGAAGTAACACAAACTCACTGTAAAAGTTCAGACCTTCTAGAAGTCAGTAGAAGGAAAATACCCACACTCCCTTTTTGTCCAGCAATAACCACTGTAAAGAGTTTGGCTATATTCTTGCAGATGTATTTTTTAAAATGCATGCGTAGGGGCACCTGGGTGGCTCAGGCAGTTAAGTGTCTGACTTTTGATTTCAGCTCAGGCCATGATCTCATGGTTCATGGGATCAAGCCCTGCATTGGGCTCTGCTCTGACAGCACAGAACCTGCTTGGGATTTTGTCTCCCTCTCTCTCTCTCTGCTCCTCCCCTGCATTTGCGCGCGCTCTCTCTCTCTCTCTCTCTCTCTCTCTCTCTCGAATAAGAAAGAGATAATAAAAATAAAATATTTTTATTTTAATAAAATAAAAATGCATATGTAAGTTTTCATGTAGATGGAGTCATACTGTATACACTATGCTGTAATATGAATTTTTAAACAGTGTTTATTTTGAGAACACTTGTGCACATGAGAGTACGAGAGGGGCAGGAGAGAGAGGGAGAGAGAGAACCTGGCAGAGCAGAGACCACTCGGGGCTCCATCCCACAAACGGTGAGATCATGCCCCAAGCTGAGATTAAGAGTTGAATGCTCAACCAACTGAGCCACCCAGACTCCCCTGAATTTTTTTTTATCTTACTATATTATTCACCTCTTTCCTTATCTGCATATCAAGATTTAACAACACTAGCATTTGCCACTGCTCAGATGTACCCTAACTGACTTAACCAGAACCTCATTGGTGGACATATAGATACTTTGTTGCTTTCCAAGGCATTCCCAGCACTGGAGTGTATGTCTGTGTGTCTTTTTTTTTTTTTTTTTTTTTTTTTAAGTGTAAACTGAAGTGAAAGTCACATAACATGAGATTAACCATTTTACGATTTGGTGAACATTTAGCAAAGGATCCCATGACATTTAGTGCATTCCCAATATCATGCAACCGTCACCTCTATCCAGTTCCAGAACATTTTCATCAAATCAAAAAGAAACCCTGTATCCTAAACAGTCACCCTCTGCCTTACTCCCCGGCAGCCACCAATACATCACCTTACTCCCCGGCAGCCACCAATCTTTCTGTGGATTAGCGTGTTCTGGGTATTACAGATCAGTGGAATCATGTAATGTGTGATGTTTTGTGTGTGGTTTATTTGATTTAGTATAAATCACTCATGTTGTAGCATGGATCAGTACTTGATTTCTTTTTATGACTGGATAACATTCCATTGTATGGATATGACATCTTTGATATATCCGTTCATCCCTTAATGGATACTTGAGTTATTTCCACCTTTTGGCAGTGACTGTTTGTGTACATGTATTTGTTTGAGTGCCTGTTTTCAATTCCTTTGGGTATATGCCAAGGATGTGCATCCTTCCACATACACTTTGAGCTTTATGCTATTTTCAGAGGCTGTTCACGTAAGCAAGTTAAAAATAGTTTGTAACAAAGTGTTGCAAAGCGCATACTAAGATAAAGGAGAGCAGAATGTCAGATCCAGACAAATGTTTTCTTACTTTCCAGATCCAGAGAGGACAGGAAAATGGCCACCTGGGATGAAAAGGTAAATTAATTCTGGCAGACCAGCAGCATTAAAGGACTTCTGGCATTGAAGACAGTTCTGCTTGGTGTTACAAACAAGATAAAAGGAAAACACCTGTTTGGGGTGTTTCTGCCTTACCAAAGTGTTTCGTCACAAAGGTGAAAACTGTAGCAGGAAGTCACAAACCTCAAGATGGCCTAATAACCTGAATCAGACCATTCAAACACCACCTCTGCATTTTTTAAAATGTTTCTTTGTTTTTGAGAGAGCGCATGTGTGCAAGCAGGGGAGGGGCAGAGAGAGAGAGGAAGAGAAGGATCTCAAGCAGGATGCACATTGTTGGCACAGAGCCCGACACGGGGCTCAAACTCACGAACTGTGAGATCGTGACCTGATCTGAAGTCAAACGCTTAACCGACTGAGCCACCCAGACACCCCTCACCTCTGCTTTTTAATCACCATGTGTCATAGGCCAAGACTTTCACCTCCCTGAGTCTCTGTGTCCTTATCTGGAAAAGGGAGCTAAAATTACCCTTGTTCCTGAAGGTTGGGAGGAGTTGAAGAGACAGTGGTCTCAGAATGCTAGGCTGATACTGAGCCCATACGGGGCTTTTCCCTACTGCCCATTTTACCATTTTACAGATAAAGACACTTGGACAAGATCACACAGGTAGGAAGCGGCCGAAGTAGGATTTTACCCTGGCCTCTCTCCAGAGAGAATGCTTTGCTTCCTGTGGCATGAGACCATCCCAAGCAGAGCCGTTAAACCCCGTTCTTGATATCTGGATGCAGGTTTGTTGGGTTTGAGGGGACATCAGTTGTGAATAGTGAGGACAAGGCAGAAGGGAAACGTTGGCTTCCGTTTCACCTGTTCACTAGGAGGTTCTGGGGGGTCTGGCCAGGTAGAGCCATCAGGGCAGTGTTAGAAGCTCAGGGTGGCAGCAGGGTGAGGAGGGCGGGGTCCAAGAAGCAGGGCCATGGGATGATAATGATGAGCATCCTGTATCTCATCAAATTGATGACCCCTTTAACTGTAAGAGTCCTTCGGATTTTAGGTCTGTTAACAGTGTCGTGGGGTAAATGGCCAGTGGATGCCACCAACTCCGATTTCAGAAATGTTGAAATCTGGGGAAGAATCTGGGGACATGTTTGTCTTTGAATTAATGAACTAAGGTGCAGAAGTTGTAATAATAACACAAGCAATGTCTCTGGAGCACTCACTGCTGTGCCAGGCATGTGCTAAGGGCTTGCTGTGTATTTGATTATTTAATGCTCACAACAGCCCTGTGCACTAAGTACTGTTCTTTCCCTTATCTTCCAGGTAGGGAAATTGAAGCCCAGCAAGGTTTAGCAATTTGCTCAAGGTCACACAGCTGGCAAGGGGTTCAAACCCACGCTGCCTGGCTTCCATGTCCTGATTACTGACTAGTGATTGTGCCCTGTCTGCTTTTCAGACACAGTCTAGCCCAAAGACAGGTTAGGTCTCCAGAAGGAAGAGCCCAAGGAAGAGCTCACCCCTGGCAGGAAGGGAGCCGGGAGTGGGGAGCACAGGGGCAGCACCGGCTCTCTGGGGAGGATTCCTTCCCTCATTCATTCATTCAGCCACAAATGTTTATATCGACACCAGCCATGTCCTGGAACCAACTACAGCTCTCAGGCCATAGCTACCAAACTGAAGGCATTGGTCTCTGCCTGCCAGTGACTTCCTCTGTAGCTGCGAGACCGGTCTCAAGTCACAAAACTGAATATGTGAAGGTGCACGTGGGGTGAGCAGTAAAGGAGAAGCCATGGTTAATGTGGGCCCCTCACAAGGGCCACTGAGACCTTCAGACCTTCTGATCAGAGGGCTCCCCGACCTGACACCTGTGGGGCCTGAGGAGGAAACCGGGTAGAGGATGAAGACCATGAGTCTTGGCAGAGGAAGCGACCTATGCCACGGCCAGAAGGCGGATGGCCAGGGTAGGGCAGCGTGGTGGGGGGCCAGGACGTGCTCAATCTGAAGAGACCAGGCCAGGCAGGGCCCAGGGGACACTGAAGGTTCTGGTGGTGGTGCTTGGAACAGTGGGCAGGCCCCTGGTGGGCAGGGCAGCCGCCGATCAGGCCTGGACTTCGAAAAGCCTCTCTGGTGTCCTGTGGAGATGGGTGGAAATGCCAGAAAGCACATGGGGGGCAAGCAAGGTGGGAGCCCTCCTGCAGGGGAGCAGGGAGCGAGGCGCTGGCACTGGAGAGAAGCGAGCAGTTGGGAGGGATTTACGAGTTCAGTGCCCAGAATCTGGGGAGGATGACATGGAACGTGGGGCTCATGTTCAGAGGAGGAAGACCCCTTTCCTTTGGAGGGTCGTGGAGGGTTCTGCAGAAAAGGCAGCCTTTGAGCTGGGCCTTGGGATTTGAACTTACGGGATCCAAGAGAAGGGCATTTCCAGCAGAGGGAACGGCATGGAGAAAGGCCTGGAGGCAGGCTCATGTGAAGTTCTACAGAGCAGAGGGGAGTTGAGGGGTGAGGTGATGGGGAAGGTCCCTGTATGCCCGGCTGAGGAATCTGCACTTTGACCGTGGAGAACCCTAGTTCTGGAGCAGATTACCTTCCGGTCTGGGAGGTGCTAGTTCCCCCCCGTGCAAGCCGGCCTTGGGTTGCTCTGGGGCTCCAGTGGGTCAGCCCCAGGGAGAGCAGCTCAGGGCCGGACAGCCTGGGTTCCAGCGCTACATCTGCCCCTTGGGGGCCGTGTGACCAGCTTCCAAGCCACCCTGAGCCTCTGTGTCCACGGTCATGAGTGGGGTTGACAGTCACCACCACAGAGAGTTATGACCGTTCCTCATAAGGTGCTGGATACCTAGTACCTGGCACCTGATAGAAACTCCAGGAGCTCCAGTTATTGCACATGGAAACCATTCATACTTTCCTTCATTCGTAGTTACGTATTAAGTCGGGCAAACCGAAAGAGCATGTGGAAGTGCTCAGTGCTGGTTATTTTGCAGTGGAACCAGCCCATATTGTTCTGGACAAAATTCAATAGCGTGTGTTGAGCATCATGAAAATGTTCCTAATCAAACGTGGGCGTCTCACTTAAAAGGAGATATAACCCATGAAAAGAAAACTGCACCGTATTTCTTGTCACATGAGGTGCCATTGATTATAGATGCGCCATTATTTTATCACAAAGAACATAAAACTGCCATTTACTGTGACCTTATGTTGCATAACGTTAACACTGGTCAGTTGTGAGACATTCAGATTTCAAGAGGGTCAAAATATAAGGAAATGTGGCCTTTGAATTGGTGATGAAGGTGCTAAAAATGAGCAATCAGTAAACGCAATAGTGAGAGCATCAACTTCTTGGTGAAGTTTCTTGGCCATTAAAACGTACATCTGCGGCGCCCGGGTGGCCCAGTCAGTTAAGCCACTGGCTCTTGACTTCAGCTCAGGTCACGCACGATCTTACAGTTGTGGGATCTAGCCCCGCGTCAGGCTTTAGCTGGGTGTGGTACCTTCTTAAGATTGTGTCTGCCTCTTTCTCTGCCCTGCACACACTCGCTCAGTCTCTTTAAAAAAAGGGGGGGGGGGGTTGGGGGACCAAAAATCTAGTGGGAAAAATAACATATGAGATTGTGTGTGGTCTTTGATCACAATTGTAAAAGAGACCTTAGGTGGATGATAAGTCTGTTGTATTAGGAGTATCATGAATTTACTTCCTTTTGCTCATGTCTTCATGATGCTGAAAGAAATAGATCTAGAATAAAGGTCTGTTCGTTGGGGTGAATGACAGCAGGTAAAGTGGGGGTGGGGAGTGTCAGGGGAGTCTGAATGAAACCAGGGAGCTGGTGGGGTGGGGTGAGGGTCGAAGGCACAGAAGCACGGGATAGAGCTGAGGAACCAAGGAGACATGCTGGGGGGAGGGTGATGACACCAGTTGTTGGGGGGGGGGGGGATGACCTCTGAGAGGGGGGACACAGGAGCCTTTTTTGCCACAGAGGCCAGTACAAGGGCTGGAGCTGGAGAAGGTTGGGTCAGGATCACTTGTAGCACCTGAGCCTCTGTTGATTCAGAGAACAAGTTCCTGTTAGTAATTTATCCTTGTGCAGTTAATTGTGCGGGTTTGTTTTTCTTTCTTGAGTTTATTTTGAGAGAGAGAGAAAGAGAGAGTGGGGGGGAGGGGAAGAGAGGGAGAATCCCAAGCAGGCTCCGCACTGTCAGCACAGAGCCCAATGTGGGGTTCGAACCCACAAACCATGAGATCATGACTTCAGTTGAAGTCGGACACTTCACTGACTGAGCCACCCAGGCACCTCAGTTGTGGGTTTTTTTGTTTTGTTTTAATTTTCAAGTTAGTTAACATACAGTGTAGTCTTGGCCTCAGGAGTAGAACCCAGTGATTCGTCCCAGTGAGACACCCAGTGCTCATCCCAACAAGCGCCCTCCTTAATGCCCGTCACCCATTTAACCCACCCCTCAACTGTGTTTTTAAAAAAATGTTGTCATAGCAATGCTTTTACCAGCTCTTTATTGTCCGGCTGCCCTAGTGTTTGAGGGGAAGATCATGGTGTTGCAGGAGAAATTGGCGGGAGTTTCAGCCCTGGTTCAGAGAGAGGGGCCGTGGACTCTGCCCCTTCCCACCACCCTGCAACTCAAGAGTTCCTCTTCTGTGAAATGGGAACGGAAACACTCCGTCTACAGTGGTGGGGCTCGAAGAAGCTCGTGCGTGAGAAGCACTGAGCAGGGCCGCACAGACTCAACCCACGGGAGCTGTTCCCTGGGTCATGAGGACGAGCTGGGTTTTCAACCAGCAGCTGACCTCCTCTTCCTCTCAGAGGAGGATTGTGTGTCGCCAGCCACACGGGGAACCTGGGAGCCAGTGTGCTTAGAAATCGCTATAGCCCTTTGCTCATTTCTCATGAGCTGGAGGTGCCAGGTTTATTTATGGTGCACGTTCTCAACTTTGGCCGCAGATGGGAGATCCCAACACCCAGGCCACCCCCAGACCAATCACGATCTTGGGGCCTGAGACCCAGGCATTGGGTTTTTTGGTTTTTTGGTTTTGGTTTTTAAAGCTTCCAGGTGGTTCCAAAGTGCAGCCAGGGCTGAGAGCCACTGGTTAGACTGTGGCGGGGTAGGGCCTCTCTCCATGGGCTACTTCACAGTGAGGCGGGGTAGAGCGTGCTCTGTTCCAGGGCCAAAGCATTGCTAAGATGTTGGAGCCGGAAATTCCCTGGATGCCTCGGTCTCACATTGGTGATAGCTCTTAATTTCTGGCTGAAAAACGGTTGGTTGGTTTGTTTTCTTTCTATGCTTTCATTTTCTTATGTTTTTGTAAACAACCTGACTTCTGCTTCCCAGTTAACGTGGCTGACGTCACACACTTTAGACGGGACTGTCTCCTCTCTGGCAATCCTCGTCTCCTTACCCCTGGGAAATAGACTGGGCACGTCCTCCCATATCTGCATCTTTAAAACTCAACCCATTGGTGACTCCTGCAATCGGTCGTTTAAGCAATGAACTAGAATAAAACGGAAAATACAAGAGTTTCTCGCACTTAGAAACTTGAGTGTTGGTTGTGGAACACGTGTATGTATGTCAGAGTGTCCTAAAAGGCAGCATGTAAAATGTATTTTTCTCACTGAGTAACACTCGGCTGAGCTCCCTGCACGGCCCTGAGCTCCTCACAGCTGTGAGCCTGGTCCAGGGCGGCGTTCAAAGAGGTTGTGCAAGAGGAAGGGGCTCTGGGCCAGGCAGCCTGCGTCTCACTCTCACTGGCCGTGTGACCTGGGACAAGTTGTTGGCCTCTCCGTTCCCAGTTTCCTCGCCTGTCGATGGAGATGTCTCCATTCCCCACCTCACGAGGCTGTTGCAGTGTGTTACTAGAGGACCTTGTACGGAGCTCAGAAATGGCAGGTGCCCGGGAGGTAGTTGACGCTCACTGTGGCTCCTGCTACCGGATGTTATTGCCCGCGTCACCTCCACCCAGCCTCACCCTCATCTTGCCAGGTTGGTGGACCACTCTGTCAAGACGGGAGGGATCCTGACCCCACAGGAAAAGGAGAGAAGTGTTGCAGCATTTCTGGGGGGACGTGGGCCACCGGTCGGGCTCGTTGGCCCATAAGCAGCGGCCCCCGCAAGCCGGTCAGCCATCGGTGGTGGTTGTTTTTGCCAACCTCAGACTTCCTCCCCACCCTAGAGAAGGAAAAGCTGCCACGCTTATTTAAAGACTTCCCTGATTTTAAAAATAGGCATTCCTCAGAACACCAATCCCCGGGGGCTGGGGGCGCGGCCCTGGGGTAGGGGACCGTGCTCCCGGAGGCCCTCCCTCCTCCCTCCTGCCAGAGGAGAGGTTTGCTTCAGGGCTTCATTCCACCATCCAGGTATGTTCAGTGGGGAACTGCCAGCTGCCAAGCGTGGAGGGCCCTCATGGTGGCTGACGGTCTCTAACAGAGGACTCAGTTCCTCCGGTGGGGACAGCGCGAAGTGACGTGTCCACTGGGAAGCCTGTTAGAGACTCGGGGCTCAAGGTGGCTGCTGGGGGCTGGTCAAGGAGGTACCTTCTGTACAGCACTTAGAAAATTCCAGGCTCCCTGAAGGAAAGCAAGTGTTCAACATAAACTGAATTGTGTATACACACGGTCTGGGCCCACTGAGCTGTTCTTACCAGTAAATGGTGGAACCCTCCAGATGCCAGCCAGGGACCAAGCAGGCCTTTTCTAAGAACAGCAGCCTCAAGCCTGTTCTGCACAGAGAGTGACGGGACTATGTTCTGAGAAGTGCTGTCTGGCCGCAGATAGAGTGCCAGAGAGTAGTGAAGAGCTGCCGTATCCTCCACGTGAGAGGTAGAGGTGGGGCCACGGTGGTGGCAGAGGGCCCAGTGCCGAGTGGGCCCTGGGGGTGGGGGAAGGAAGGTAGGCACTGGGGACAACTTCTCTGATCTTCCCTGAGTGTGTTTTCCGTGTTCTGGACCCGAAAACCAGAGACCCAGGTACCTGTCCAGGACTATCCGTTGACTGGTAGCCTTTGCCTTGTTGCGGGGCCTCAGTTTCCCCATCTGCTAAGGGAGGGAAGACAGCATCTCAGAACCTGATTTCTCCCTCTTAGAAAATCATCATTTTGTTGCTTTAAAAAAAATCCGCTTTTTCTGCCATATTTTCCCCTTGTTTTATAAGGAATAAAACTGGTAGACTTGAGTTCATATTGGCGGCTTTACCAGTCACTGTTTGTTTTTAGGTATTTGTTCCATTCTTTTTTTTTTTTTTTTTAAGAGTGAGTAGGAGAGAAGGGGTGGGGGGAGGGAGGGACAGACAGACAGACAGACAGACCATCTTAAGCAGGCTCCACGCTCAACATGGAGCTTGAAGCAGAGCTCAATCCCACCACCTGGGATCAGGACCTGAGCCTAAATCAAGAGTCATTCAACCAGCTGAGCCACCCAGGCATCTGTTTTGATTTTCTTATTCAGGGATTTCAGGTGTGTGTGTGTGTGGGGGGGGTGTGTGTGTGAGATCATCCTCCTCCCCTCCCCCCCCTTACCCTCAATACTTCATTCACTACTCAATTCTCTGTAGGCGGGATCTCCCTCCAAGAATGGCTATTTCTTATGATTAAATCTAATAGAATAAAACTTGAAAGTTTCTTTTCACCCTCCAACCCAATTGAACTCCTTTCCCAGGGGGAACCATTTAGTTTGGGGTATTTATTTTGTCTGTTTTTAACAAAGATGGCATTATATGGTACAATCTGGTCCACAACGTGCTGCTTTTCACCTAGATTTCATATAGACCAAGAACACCTTTCTGTGTCAGCGCCTACAGGTACACGGGCTTGCTGCCTTCTTAACAGCTGCCTAGTATTGTCTTAGTGTGGGTCTCCCATAGCGTGTTTAATGATGGACTTTGAGGTCATTTCCAGGTTTGGGCTGTTGTAGCAGGACTTTAGGAAGCATCCATGTGCTTATGTGTGAGTCCCTTGGCATGTCAAAGGATAGGGACATTTTCAGTTTTGACAGAAACCGGTTAAGGCTGATCCCCTCCTTCGCTCCCATGCCTGGCATATTGGAGCCACTCAAACATCTTTTCGAAAGATGAAAGGAACTGTCCTGCTGCCCTCCTGAGAAGGGCGTATCCGTTTACATGCCCCTGTCCCTTGCCTCTGTCATCCTGCCATGCCATGCGACTCTGAGCAGTTGGCCTCTCCTCCCCGCACCTCAGTGTCCCCTTCTGTGGATTGGAGAGCCTGCCCCTCCCTGCCCTGACTCCCTCCCAGGATTGTGACAAGCATGAAGAGCCGAAGGGGATGGAGGTGGCCTGTAAGCTGTGAGCAAAAGGAAGGCGCTGCTGCCAGGACTGGCTGCAGAAACAGGCTTTTCCAAGTGGTTTGTGACCGCTGAAGGAGCCCGCTTTCTCCCGCTTTCTCCTTGGAGTCCGGGGTTGGGGTGTGGCCCACAAGATACAGGGAGGGGGCACACCGTCCGTGGCCACCCATCGTAGGCTGATTCGGGCACAGGCTCTGCATTAGCTTCCTGGATCTGCTGTGATGATAACCACACACTGGGTGGCTTAACGCAGCAGAGATGCCTTCCCTCCGTTCTGAAGGCTCCGAGTCTAAAATCAAGGTGTTGGCAGGGTCGGTTCCTTCTGGAGGCGTTGAGGGAGCATCTGTTCCATGCCTTTCTCCCAGCTGCTGGTGGTTGCTGGCTGTCTGGCATCCTTGGCTGGTAGATGCAGCCCTCCGGTCTCTGCCTCCACCCTCACATGGCCCCTCCTCCTCTTGTAAGGACAGCAGGGCCCACCCTGAATTCTGGATGATTTCATCTCAAGCCCCTTCACTAGTTAAACCTGCAAAGACCCATAGTCCAAGTAAGGTTATGTTCTGAGGTTCCATGTGGACGTGAATTTGGGGGCAGCCACTGTTCAACCCCACTACACGGTCCTAGAAGGCAGATCTCCATTCATTGGCTGCCTGCCTGCCTTTTTCTCAGCCATGTGTTCTAAAACAAGGGCTCCGAGTCGTAACAGCCCAGGGGCAGATGGTGGCTCAGCCATTTCCTAAGTTGTGACTTGGGACAAGCCGCCTTCTTCACTAAGACCCAAAATGATGGTCTTAACCTCAGAGGGTTGCTAGGAATAAAATTCAGTAGTTCATTTAAGGAACTTTAGTGGTATATTAATATAATAAAACAACATAATAGTAGATGGTCACTGCTATTGTGTCTTATTGGAGTTTGGGGGCAGGAGATGTTGAATAATATGCAAATCAGGTCCCCAAAGTAGACTCTGGGAGGAAGCAGGGAAATGGGGGCTTAAGGGACATTGGGAATCCCCTGAATTTCTTTTTTTTAAAAAAGTGCCTTTTTCTGTGATTGTTGGATGACCGTGAAATAGGGACTCCCCCTCCTATAGATGGCAGCTTCAACACCTGTAAAACTAAATGTTCACAAGAACATTTTTTTTTCTCTGTCTCTTCTAGGTCTGTTTTTCTCATTTCTCCTCCCTCTCCCAGGTAGCAATCTTTTTGGTATGATACTTGACACGTGTAGAAAATAAGTAGGCGATACATTTACCTTTGAGGAGGTAGCTCCTGTGGTTTGCTCTTAATTCGTTTATTAAATAGTTTTCACACCCCTCCCTGTGAGAGCGGGGAAGAGTCTGCCCTCCCAGAGCTTACAGACCAGGGCAGGACACAGACGATACTGAGATGTCACAGCACAAGTTAGCAAATGGTAAGACATGGAAACAGGAGGGACACTCACCCAGCAGGTGGCGGCTAAGGAAGACCTCCCTGGGGTGGTACAATCTAGACACATCTGTAAAACCGTGTGCGACAGGCAAAAGATAATTCAGATAGCGGGCGCAGGCATGTGGAGTTCTAGAGCAAGAGAGAGAGAGGTTTATTCTAGAACCACAAGGCATTGGGTGCAGCTGGGGTATGGCGGAGGCAGGGGACCTGCGGAGACCAAGAGAGCTTTGTGCCTTTGTTCTGAAGGCAGTGGTTGGCAGGAGGTAGGGTGGAGGACTAAAGGTCATGGGGGAGGAGGCAGGTGAGGGTAGGGCCACAGCCAGGTTGTCGCCACAGAAGGGGGACCCTGGCCACCGCTGTGTGGAGAAAGGACCAGGCAGAAGGCCAAGTGAGCAAGGAGGCCAGTGCAGGCGTCTAGGCAAGAGGTGATGGCAGTTGGAGAGGGGAAGAGGGAGAAGAAAAAGGGGCGTGAGGGGCGCCTGGGTGGCTCAGTCGGTTAAGCGGCCGACTTCGGCTCAGGTCACGATCTCGCGGTCCGTGAGTTCAAGCCCCGTGTCGGGCTCTGTGCTGACAGCCCAGAGCCCGGAGCCTGTTTCAGATTCTGTGTCTCCCTCTCTCTGACCCTCCCCCATTCATGCTCTGTCTCTCTCTGTCTCAAAAATAAAATAAATGTTAAAAAAAAAAAAAAAAAAGGGGCGTGAGCCATTTTTAGGAGGTCAGATTGCCAAGGCTCAAGGGAGAGAGAGGAGCCCAAGACGATCTTTGGCTCTTGGC